>NC_137489.1:18996289-20330039 GCF_918807975.1 Aplidium turbinatum
TGTCACACCTGGTCCTTGAATGCCACGATTAACATTGTTAATATGACCGAAAATATCGGCTAAGTAGGCCATGCCGTATAGAAAACTTTTACTTTCGAACAATTTTGAGAGGGGACTTCCTTTTGCTTTCAAAAGAGTTGATACCTCATGTTTTAGCTGCTGCAGTCGTTTTAAAACTTCTCTAGATAACCAACGTACCTCAGAATGATACAAGGCCTACTCCGTCATCTGACCCTACTTCTTGACAGAGCGCTTTAAAAGTACGGTGGTTTACAGCTCTGCTTTTGATGAAATTAACGACTTTTACGCAATTCGTCACAATTTCTTTGAAAATCGCTAGTAAAGTTTTTGCTGCTAAGGCGTAGCCTGCCTGTGCAAGAAGCAATGGGTAACAACCACGCGAGGAGCTTCGTTTTTTACTAAAGCAGCAAATCCGGATTTGTTCCCGAGCATAGCTGGTGCTCAATCCGTGCATATAGAACAAATTTTTTTTTTCCAAAATTCATCAAGGTAATCACGGACCCCCAAATGCTTTCTCACGGACTCCCAAGGGGTCCGCGAACCCCAGGTTGGGAACCACTGCCCTATGTGATAACTGACCAATCTTTTTTTAACATCATCTCACCATCTTTTTGGTGTCCACTCTGTGGTTATTTTGGCCTATCTGTTGCCCGTCGGACGTTGTTCCGGGTAGCTAAATGTCCTTGTGATTACCATTTTATTGTTTTGTCATTTTAAAAAGGTAGGAATAAAAAGTGAGTTTTACGTCCCTTCTCCGCAATTATACGTTCATGACAAAATGACTATTTCTTTCGTCTTTGTTTGAGAAAAAATAACTTAATAAATTTTAAAACTGATCACGATCCAAGCAGATATCTTAGGCCTACATCACAGAACAAGTAGGCCTACCACATTGCCAATTAGCTTGTTTTTGTATAAAACAAAGGTTACTTTTGTAGGTAAAATAACCTACTATTTCAAGCAATTAAGTATCATGTGACGTCATTTTCTAGCTATTCTTCATGGGACATCGGCTCTCACCCACATAACATGAAAGTTATTACTGTAACCAAAATCCACATGACGCCAACGTTAAATAACTAACTTTTGCAACTACTGATGGTACAATCAGTTTAAAATCCACAAGTATCTGACGAGCGCAAAACGAAGCAACGTAAATCAGAGAAGTGCCGCGTTATGCCACAAAACGGTTTAAATGGTCCAGAAAAACGTTTTATCACTTTAAATCCTACTCCCCATCCTCATTAGGGTGCCACAGGCGCCCTCATGTGGCCGAAATCACCTGAACTTTTTTTCTGGTGTGACATTTCACATATTAAGGCACTTTGCAAAGTTTGATTGAGATTGGACAAAAATTGGATGTGCAGATTGAAAACGAAAGTCTAAACTGAAATACAGTAAAATTAGGGGATTTCCTTAGTTTGAACATCAGTTTTTTTGCTATTTCTCACCTTTTTCTCCACATTGAAACAAGGTAAATTGAAGAATTAGGTTAGGAGACCAGTGCCAGTATGTCAAGATCTCAATTGAGGTCAAGCATGACAGCTCCGCGCCTGTTACATTGATTCATCATCTTGCAACATTGAATCAACATAGCTGGCTTGACCTCACTCAGGGTCTTGGAATAAAGGCTTTCGATATTACTATCAGGTATTGGAGGCTCAAAACTGCTTGGTGTTCCTTATTTGCCTGCACAAACATCCGATTCAAACGGAAAGCAAATAGCCAATGCAAGCATGGAATTGTTAAACAATTGGAACTGTACTGCATGTCTTGCTGCAATGGTGTTTGACACCACAAGTAGCAATACGGGCCACAAAACTGCGGCCTGTATCCAGTGCTGTAATTCGTAAAAAAAGCACAGGGTATACTGTCAGATTTTCCAAAATGATAAATAATACACAAGTTACAAAATAGTCTTTATTCTACCATATCATGAATTATCAACATCAAAATTATACGAGTACGGAATTAAGTTCATGGTACACCCAGGTACCGTTGGTCCTCAAATGGTTAAGTAGTTAGTTAGTAGTGGTCAAGAATCAGTAAGGATAGCATAAGCATTCTCTTTGGAAAACCAGAGGGTATACCATAATTGCTCGAAAAAGCAGAGAGTATACTGCGTATACCGCCGTATACCCTCAAATACAGCACTGCCTGTATCCAAATACAAGATTATCTTGGAAAAGGCCTACTTTGGGCAGCATGCAGGCATCATATTGGGGAGATAATACTGACGCATGTTTGGGAAGAACTCAAAATAGAAAGCAGCAGTGGACCCAACATTTCCATATTTCAACGCTTTAAAAGCAATTTTCAAACTCCTTCTGATAGCGCATCAGGTTGTTTTCATACATCAAAATCGCACGAGAAAATTGATCTGCTTGCCAGCAAGCGGGAAGAATTGTCTGAGCTGATAAATCAGATGAAGCTCCATCCAGAATCATTCAAATTTTTAAGAAGCGATTAATTAGAACTTTTGAATTTGTATCAATTGTACTTAAACTTGAGCCACCTACCAGTAAGGATGTGTCTCTCCAAAGACCTGGTGCATTACACAGAGCCAGGTGGATGAGCAAACTTATATATTCACTGAAAATTGTGCTCTTACAAGACGAAATTCATAAATTGCCCCAAAAAAATGCCATCATAAAAGCATCTCAACTCGAAAAGTTAAAGAGGTTTCTACAATTTACAGTTTGTTTCTATGGATTATGGTGGTTTACATATGTTGAGGCGAAAAAGAAAGTTGATGCTTTCAGAGTCGTTAATGATGCCGCTGAGCGAGGCGTCAAGTTGGCCCATGACTTCTTGTCAACTTCAAACCTTGAAGAACGCTACCAAAACATTCTCCAAGTAGTCGAAAATGCGAGGAAGGTATTACCTAATCAACATACTCGACAACTACAGTCTGAGGGCACATGGTTTTTAACCATGTAATTGTCAAAGTACTGACTGTATAACTCCATAAAGTGTTGTCAGCTTACACAACACTGCAATCAGCATTATTTGCAGCCTGTCATAGCATACCAGTAGCCTATTATGCTGCATTTTACTTTGTAATTAGATACTAGATAGTTGTGTGTTATTAATTGCCATTTTACTTTACCATTTCACTATTATTGCAAGCGTTAAAATAAATGTAGGCCTCCATAAATTTTACGCTATTGTGGTTTTGTTGTTAAGTAGTGGATGTCTGGACTCTAAGCATTGTGCTTTGTGTTTATCTTTCTGTGTCACGTTTTTACTGACTATGTTTAGTGTGTAAAGATCCAAATTTTTGTTTTTGAGTCCAAGTTCCGTACAAACATAGCTGAGATTTTGATCTTCAAAGACCAAAAAGTTTTCAATAAACAAAAACGATTAGTTAATGAATGTAGCCTACTTTTGATTCTTCAAATGCTGTAGTAATTTCATCTTAATAGGCATTTTCTGTACATGGATCCTTTTTTATAATGCATGAAACCTCATATTTTTAGGCATTTTTCATAAATTGTTGAACATATACAATTGACACATGGTCTGTACGATTGTAAATTAGTAAGTAAGTTCACCAGAAAGTGTTCGAAGTTCAAATACTCCGAAACTGAGAAGAAATGTCTGAGTTTTGATGATCTAGAGAGGGTTTTACTATTGAAATTGTGAAAATTTACCTTTAACAACTTTAAACCTAATCTGCACGTCCAAATTTTATCAAAACTTATTGAAATTTCTCACACATGCTTTTTTTACTAAGTGTCACATATAAAAAAAAGTTCAGGTGTATCGGACGCAATTTTAATTTTTGAGGGGCGCTTGTGGCACCCTAATCCTCATGCAACGTGACTTAAACGATCAAGACAACCCTATCAAATGCGTCAGATGACATTTGAACAACTCCCAACGTGCTTGGTTCAACGTTTGGTGGTAGGCCTTTGAGGGATAATTTGGGCCCGGTACCAATGAGATCCTCGGACCTGAAACCAAGATACTTCTAATAAAAATGAACTATATTCAAATACACGGAGGCTTCTTTAGGTTCGGGCCTTCAGAAAGTTCACTGCCCTAAAATCATCCTGGTCAACGTATATCCATATTCCATATATCTGTCTGAAAGATGACGTATATCCAGGTCAACGCTACTGGCTATATATAGGTCCACCAAGGTGTTGCGACCGTGCCATAACCCTTGTGTTTAGAAAATCACTTTTCTATCGAGTTCGCTTTAACGTTCGCGTTTTGCCGCTGTCGCATTTTCCTAGCAGACCCCTGATATGTTGTGGCAAGTAGGCAAATATTGCTTAGCTTTAATAGACGGAAATAAAACATGAAACTAATTGTGCAGTCGTTTGTACCAATGGAGAGCACCAGACTGAGTTGACAATTATTTGTTTTGGTTTTTGGGTAAAATCGTCCTTTGAATCTACAGCTCAATGCTTTTGAGTGGTGTCGTTCCTGCATCTTTCGAATCACACGGAAGTGGCATTCATTTGATTTTTATTGTGTTCAAAGTATTTACATTTCATATAAAAATACAGTGGAAACTCTTTTGATTCAATTGGCCAGCAAATAAGAAGAGAAGAAAACCAACAGAACTTCGTCCAAGATGAACTTTACTAAGGGGAGCCAGCAGCCGTGACGTCATATTGTTGAGGCCTATCGGCGGCTGGCAGGCCGCTTCGAATATGATGTCACGGAAGTTGTTGAAAAAGGAGAAGTGACAACAATGCACCAATCCTGAGAGCTGATGTTGACGTCACAAGTGGATTCGACGACTACGCCGCGACGAACATGTTCCGCAGCATTGCCACCTCCAACGCACGCGCCGGCATAAACTGTCGGACGGGATGAGCTTGCAGTTCGGGCTAACTACAATACAGTGGCAGTAGATCAATAGAAGGCCAAGCAAAGCTGTTGACAAGTACATTGATGGCGGTTTAGTAAGCGAAGCGTTTACTCTGCAACAGTACCGCTTTATTGGCAAATAAAGCTTCATTATCATCACCAGCAGCAGCTGCAGTTATGGATCCGGCACGGGGGTGATGCTTGCTGGAGAGCCACGTGTCACGTTCTGTTTGTCTTCAGTCCCGGATGTGACAGCTGGCGCTGGGTCTTCATCGTAGTAATAGTCATCGTAGGAAAGTTGCGGGAGCGGCTTCGCGGTGGCGTTAAACAATCTGCACGTCTCGCAGCACAACTCAGAAAACACCAGCACATCGCACCAATGGTAGCGGAGTATCACCGTACATGGGTTCTGCAGGTATTCCGGCTCGTAAGCTGCAAGCGCATGCGGATTAGTGATGTCATGCAGCAATAGTTATGCAAAGGCACACAAAATCATAGCTAGAAATATCTGTACTTTTTACGTTAATTTGGCGTCTGCAAACATTAAATCAATGCAAAAAATGTGTATACTATTGGCTGGGATATTTTGTAGGTTGTCATTTTGGTTGCATCCAGGCTTACGGCCGGATATTTAGGTGTCCTGCCCTTCGAGTGCCATACCAGGGTTCTCACGCGGTCATGCAACCGACGTTTAACATACTGTGCATCTGCATATAGTACGTTTAACGTTTGTACATATGTACGCACTATATGTACTATATAGTACATACGTTTAACATATAGTGCTGTTATAAAGAACTCATTTGCTTCAGGTCTTTTTAAAACAGAAAGTTATTCCACTCCACAGTAAGAAAAGTTAACAGCAATATATGAGTTATTGAGTAATGAGTATGCTATGTTTTTATGGCGTCTGTTAGATGCATTTCATATCAGCATTCAGGATATATGAAATTATCCATATAGCCACCTTTCAAAATAAACTTTAGTACATAAGCCACCACATCTAACACCGTGTAAGCCGCAGAGCTGTTCAGCCATTAGCGGCACAACCATTAGTTAAAAAAACATAGGGATAGGTAACTAACGCACGAAGTCTTTAAAGCTGCTACATTTGCTGTTAGTCCCATCACACAGAACGTACCATCCTTGCAGGAATCCTGACAGAGGCCACGATTGAACACCTTGTCTTCAAAGCACTTTGTGCACTGGTTTTCCCTCGGTCCATTACAACTCTTGCAAGTGTGGTGGCAACTTCAAACAACAACTTCGACAGTTATGGACTTGCTAGAAAATCTTGCTAGAGTTATGGACTTGCTAGAGCTCACCAAACAACTCTTGCATTTTAAAATTAACTTTAACTTTTAAAATTTAACTTTTTGCATTTTCTTTGTTATAAAAAAAAATAAATAAATATAAAAAAAAAAACGCTGTACGAATTCGAGTAATTTTCCACCACAGGTTCACGTCCTACATAGATCGCACAGGCAGTGACTGAAGCACGTGTGCTCAATTGAGCACTACTCATACCTACAATAATCAATTGACTTTAAAAGTAAACTTACGGTCTGCAAGTTCTAGAAACTTCGTCCGGATAGTATCGCTTCGGGCAGATGGCGGCGCACTTCTGTCTGTACATAAAGTAACCTTGCGCGCATTGCGTGCACCGCTTGGCGGACCGCGAACATCCTGAACAAGATGCGTTGCAAGGGCGACACCCAACGGTGTTTGATACGAAATAAGTACCGAACGGACATGATGGCCGGCAAGTGTTGCCCTCGAATCTGCAAGTGTAGCGTCACAATGAACAACAGCATAGGGGGTTTCGTTATCCAATTTCCCAAAAGAGGAGGCTGTTGGAACCTGAGCATCAACAGATCGCTCTGGCAGCTACGCAAATAGTTTCAATAACCAGCCGAATGAACTTCATGACGTCACATCAGAGTTGATTCCAGTGTTGGAACCACAACAGCACGACAATATCGGGCAGGGGGGTCACTTTACATTGCTTGCACAGAGAAGAGAGTTGTGCAGTATCAAACAACATTAACACAGTGAACTACAAAGCAAAGTGGAGCCGAATCTGAAACCTAACTTCCTGATATTGTACAAGGCACTTACATGAAGGAGCTTCTGCAAGATGTACATCTGCTACTTCGGTCTTGGCAGGTCTTGCAAACCTCATCGCATACTCTGCATGTGCTTGATCCTGAAACACACATCGCACAGTGAAACGCTTGATGTTGCTGAGGGGCACAGCCAGAAGTTTGGACCGTCCCTACTCACCAGGCTCCAAGTAGTAACCTTGACGACAAATTTTCACGCACGCGCCATCAACGATAGTGTTGCCATGGTGACATGACGTGCAGTTGGCCGGTCCAGCGTCATTGCACGTCTGACAAGACCTCCAGCAAGGCTGCGAAACAAGACAACGTTAAAGGTGTGGTGAATAGTGATCAATCACATAAGACACGATGTAAGATATCGCTTGGCGTGTTGGAAATCGTGGCTGACGAAGTTCTGCATCACGGTTGTGGCTCACATTCAAGGGCGGCTTACACCACGCCACCTTATCTCTTCACTCATCGGCATCGTCAACAAATGTCTAAATGAAATGTTAGAATGAATGTACGAGCGCACGGACAGCGCGTTGCAATTAAACAAACAATAAATGCGACGTTAGAACGAGCAACCCATATTCTCGGTGGAGACTAAAGCATAGGATATTGCCACAAAGCAGTTATTCTCAAACTGTGCGTCCACTAGCGTACGCAGGGGGGCCCGCTGGACCATGCCTATGCGTACGTAGCATAGCGTTCTGTAAGCCTATTATAGTAAGAAAGGAATGGATAAAGTCTAAACTAAAACCATACTGGGATATCATGAAGACGTCTGGGATATCAATGGCAAATGGCGTAGCCAGGGGGGGGGGGGGGGGTTGGGGGTTAAAAACCCCCCTTTTGGCATGCATGTGACGTCACGATATTGAGAATGATGCTTTTAGTCTCTTTATGCTTGGGATGCTTTCCGTCTAAAAAAAACTTGCCTAATTTTAAACAAAACTGTATTATAAGAGCGAGTTTTTCCAATACCAAACATCTCAGCCAGGAATTAGCAACAAGAAAACATAAAGACTTAGCTTTATTTCCGAAAAATGTTGAAGAAAACATGATCTTATCCTTTTGCTATGCTACCTGACAGCACCATTTTACAGGAATATTCATACCCACATTTTTGTTGAAAATGCTCTCAGAATGCACCAAATTCATAGTAATTTTTAAAAATTTTCTGGGGGAGGTCCCCCAGACCCCCGCCACTGGGTGTCGTCTTAGGCGAAAATGCCGTCGGGCTTTGCCCGTCGGTCGTCAACCCCCCCTTTCAAAAGTCCTGGCTACGCTACTGTCAATGCCCCCCTCCCCCCCCCCTTGAGAAAATCCTGCGTACGCCACTGTGTGCGTCGTTTAAAATTTGAACAGACGTCGCACACAGGTTCGGTTTCCTAACTAATTTTTTTTATAAAAAACAGGAAATTCTTTTTATATAGGCTACGTCTGTTGAACTTCATTATTTGAAGGCAGCTGATTAATCACTTCTTAAATTAAGAAATGTAAACGTTAGTCAGTAGCCCAGTAGCACCGACAGGTTTGCCAAGACTATGATTGCAACGAGATAATGATTAGCCTACAAATGAAATGAAGAGAAATTCTTTGTAAAGATTGCAAATTTTTTTTTTTAATTTGCGATAAAATTTCAAGGCCAATGTACAATTGTACATCTACGTCATAAGTGAGTCGCATGGAAATAATTTTGAGAACCATAAAGTCTATCATCACATATTGCTCGCCTGGACTTGTATTCAAAGTGTAACATACTTTAACCCCAATATAGGCGATTTGCAATTCACAAAACGCGACAGGTTAGTATTATTATTGTTACCATTATTAGTCCATAAATAATTATTAATTAATTAATATTATTCCAAGTTCTAGTTTACGCCATTTTCATTTATCGCAATTGTGCCGAAATCGTGTTGCGACTGTGCCAAAACCCTTTATTTTTAGAAAATCATTTCTCTCTCGAACATATGTTACCGTTCGCGTTTTGCCGCTTCTACGCACTTTCAAACGCTTATAATGAATTGGCAAGTGATATTGTTTTTTGCTTTAATGTTCGGAAATAAAAAAATTAAAAAAAACAAAAAACATGAAGATGATTCGGAACCGGAATTCTAAAAGCATGGCGATATAAAAGGCTGGATTGCCTCCTATGTTATGGCACGTGACATTGTACTTTTTTGCTTTGATGATCGGTAATAAAAAAAACATGATGATTACAGTGGTAGTAGTTTCGTTTGGCGTTTTCACACTTGAAGCTGGTTGTCTAAGCCAGTTTTAAAATATATGTGTTGAAACTACCGGGTAGTGCAGTCCGTCGACAATCTAAAAAAATGATCTACAGTTTGCCTGCTGTTTCGTAAATTTGTGTGCTTTGTTAGCCCCATCAATGGAGAGTGATAGCAGTTCGGGCATGAGGGATAAAATTCAATTATAATTGATTGTTGATTCATTTCTTTCTGTTACTTGTCGAGAAACCAGGGAGAGGTAGCGTTGGATCGTCGATAATGTTTCCACCATAAGCTCGACTTTTTTTGTCCAGTATTCTTTTCATTCGCGAGTTAGATCATAGTTCTTGGTTGTAAAATGGATGACGTGAGTTCAGTCAATGGGTGTTCAGTGTTCACCCCGGCATCACAGCAAAGCTTATATGATGATACCGATGAAAGGGAAACAAAAATTGCAAATGCTCAATTGCTCAAATACAACATGTGATGACAGTGGCAGCAACGATATCAAAACATAATATCAAACTAACAAAAGATGTGAACGCAAATGAGTCTACCTTGCACACTCCCTCGTCAACAAACTGGGAGGCTGCACATGAGGCGACGCATTCCCCCTGCTGGCTTGAAACATGACGACACGTACGACACTCGAGGGAACTAGCGCCACAACAACCGTCACATTCAGGGTGGCAATGTTCTTGAGGAAAAGCTGCAAAGCAATAATCTGGTGACCTTACCAATAAGCAAGTTTTCACGCAACTTAAGAAATCTTTCCAGCCAACAAATCACTTCTTTTTAACGTCTGCAGACGTTGAATCAATGTAAAAAGTGACTGATTTACAGGTTGGTATTATCAGACTCTCGGCCACCTAAACAGAGATAGCGGATCTTCATGACGTGATTCATGACGAAAATGGTGAAGATTTGGCTCGATTACCATCGAGATAATGCACATCTGTGGATTGTACACGCAAACATATTTAAGAAGAGATTAGACCAGTTTAGAGCATACACATCGTGTCATCTTTCAGATTTGTGAAAACCTCAACATGACATCGCTATGAGTCAGACACGCACGCGCGGCTGACTTACATTGTGTGTGGTCTAAGATCAGATGTCTGTGTAGTGTCAAATACAAAGCCATGGTACGATAACTTGCCACTCTAACAAAATAAGCTGCAAACCTTCGCAATTCTCGAAGCGATACGACGGTTGAGGATGGACTGTTGTGCCATGTAATATGAGCTGCCATTTGAGCAGTTGGTGCCTCCGACGGGGATCCCTGCGGTTAAAGCAGAAGATGATTCGGCAATTTGTGTTTGGACAACATACTTTGAATGAATCATTTTATGCAGGAATGCTTTTCAAACAGCCAGACGATAGTGCTAGAGGACAGAAATAGCGATTCCGGATCTGGTACACAACAAACAAGCAGCAACAATTGACAGACAATCATCTCGTCAGCTGTTTGCCATGATCGATCAAACTTAATTCGAAAAGTTTACAACCAAAAGAATGTGAACAACTAAACATTGTATTTTATCAACAGCTGTGTCTTGGAGCAAATGCCAGACACGCTTGCAGCCACCACCATGTTACCCTTCTAACATGGCAGCTATTTTTGTTCCGCCCTACATTGTAACGCTTTGTGTTGAACTCACCTGTAGTGCCGGGAGGAAGGCAAGTCTCTTATTTCAAGATACCAAACCCCCATAGGGTTTTCCCCCCAGTGGTGGGTCGTCATGAAGTCCCATCCGTCGAAACCGGCCTTGGACGGGTCGTAATCTCTGGAAAATTAATCTATAAATACCATGCATGCTTCATGAACCGCGGGTTAGCTCACATATGCGACAACTCATTCCAACCAAGCCTGTGATCACATCTCCACTTCGGCCTTGAATCGTGAAATGGTGTGTCAGTTGTTTTATTGAACTCGTTACAAAGCACGCACCGTCGCTCAAGAATGTTTGAAACTGTCCCGGATGGAGATGTGAGCGAAATTTCAAGATCCCCACGACGCGGGTGCCTCAGCGTTATCTTCATTATGACGTGTTCCAAGTACGCGACCTCGTTCGGGCGTCGGTGGCAAGCGCGGGTGTCGATCGAGATGATCAGAGGATTGCTCGGCTCGATGTTCCTGCAAGGACAATTGTGAATCACGTGACAAGGACGACTTCGGCAAGATCTTCCATGACCACGGTCACCTACTTGGGCTGATTTCCACTGCTGCCCACACACATCTTCTGCTCGGGGACTTGCTCCCATCGTCCAGCCACATGGGCTCCTCCTACCGCATCCATCATTCCGAAACCGAACGTGTTTGAAACGTTGAAGCCAGCCCCGTTGACCACCCAGTCGGGCGCGTCCAGGCCGGACAGACGAGAAGTGCGGACTATGATGTGCTGAACATCTCGCCATGTTAGTTCCGGGTTGGCCTGCAGCATCATCGCGATGAGTCCGGCGGCCATGGGAGCAGACGCCGAAGTGCCGGTGTGAAGTCGAGTGCAGGAACTGTGTAGATCGGTGGTTATCTGCATATCAATGTGGACGTTAGCAGGGCAAGCCAACGTGTCCAAATCAAAGAAAAGTATGAAACGTAAAATGTGTGAGACGTGCCACACTTTATGACAGTGAGACTTGGCTATGATTGTGCTACAAATGACTTGGTGAGAACAGAAGAGGATGCCGAAATGGATGAATGGAGAATCGCCTAAATAGAAAATGTCAACTGCGAAATTGAAAGGATTGATGATGAACGCATTTTGAATGTATGATGGAGATTGTATAAGCATGTGTTTGGTTGTAGACAAGAGATGGAAAAGTTATTTCAAGTAAAACCGGTCATCCTTCGCCCCAGCAGGAAAAAGGTTGTAAAAACAGAAAAAGGGGTAGAATGTCCGATCTAAAACAGTGAAGAGCGATAGAAAATAGTCAAAAAAACTTAAGATAATTAGTAATATTTGCAACGAGAGTGTAGTTTAAAAAGTCACACTTTGCTAAATTGGAGAGCATTAAAAAAGTGCTATTGGCAGTCACCTAAATATTATTGCAAAATTTCAGCACGAAAAATGTGGCATAGTTCACTTTGGAATGTCATCGATTTCACACCACGCAGAAACTTTCGTTTAGAAAGCAATTAAATCCCGTCACAAATTTGGGAACTTAATTTTGAAATTTTGGACTTGAACACTTTTAAAATGCCACTCTTCATTGTGAAAACAACAAAACTGTTAAAAATAGAAACCAATACAAGAACGAACAACGGTTTCGCACAAAACAACACAAAGTATAGAAAGTAATGGCAGGCAAACAACGGGGTGATCATACTCACAATTCTCCCTTCGTTACTTTCACCACTGCTGTATGTGGCTGCCAGAGTTGATGTGCATCTTTCGTTGTACCAAGGCCGCAGACCGTTTTTAGACGCACTGACGAACGAAACATGCAAACAAAAACAAAACGAAAACTTTCAACCAAACATAAAATCTGCTGAACGTGAAACAAAGAAATAACAACACAAGCAACCGATGGTTCGCCGATCCCAAGCCGTATAAAAAGACGTTACTTTTACGTAACTCAACAGGAAAGATATGCGTGGAAGGCACTTGCTGCCCACGAGAAAGCTGGCAACGTACCAGCAATACGATGTTGTTGTTGACCAGGACTATGAGCATTCTCAAGGCATGTAGGAAACTACTCGTTGCAATCGCTCAAATCTTCCGCCACTCTGGCCCCAACATAGTCATCAAGACGACAGCAATAACCGAATAGATTCCTAAGAAGACCAAGTGTTGTTGCCAAACATAACTCGGTAACAAAGGCGCTCACGTTGGGAAACACCACTTTTCTGGACGTAGCGACTCAGAGGCGAATTCTACGTCAATAAATGCATTGGGAGCATGCCGACGGACTAAACCTTCCAACCACGCTATTGCTAGATAGCTACCTTGTACGTTACGATTGCATTTAGAAGAGTCGTCTACAAATCAGCAGTGTTGAACTGAGCAAGTGGCAACTGACCTAGTAACATTTCAGCAAGTCGCTGAAGTTGGTAAATGATAAAACTGAGCAAGTAACAACTGAACAAGCCATAACTTGGAATGTTACAAGTCAGCAAAATGAGTTTGACAAGTAATGACCAAGCAAGTCCGACGTGAGCACGCAAATCTCATTTGGCAGTAGCTGTCTGAGTCTGATAATATCAACTTGTTCAGTTGGATGACTTGTTGCATGCCGAGTGGTCCGACGACCCATTTAGAACGACAAAAATTAACTCCATTTATTTAGTGCTATATTACAATTACTATTTTGTGCATTGCCTTACATAACAAGTAACCACCCTTCATCGCATCAAGTGCATGTTTGGCGTAGGCCTACATAACACAATCCATCGCTCTGTTTGGCTTTGCTTGACATTGACAACTCTAGAGCATAGTTTGCACTGTGGATGTGGCGCTATATAAATGTTGTTATTATTATTATTAGATAGAATTGCGCTTTTAGCAGCATGATTATTGTTTAGGGCTGTAGAGTCGGAGTGGTGGAGTCGGAAGGATTTTGGCGTGTCCGGACACCGGGATAGTATTTTCACATCTTATAATACGAATTAAATCATGGGCAAAAAAAAATAACTAATTAACTATGCTAGATGTATGGTCGTCCATCACATTGAGGGATGTACCAGCAAGTCAGACAACTACCGACGGCAGCGACCAAATACATTCCAGGTGAACGAACTCGGTCCGGGCCTGGTACTGATCAATGAAACAAGACATCAGTGACATGTTGATTGTTCACCGCCATGACATCATGGAACAAAAAGCGGAACTACAAACAACTTCCATTAGACCATAGTCACAAATAGAAGCGCCGATAAAATATGAAAACGTCGAAACTGATCAAAAGAAACTCTCTTCCAACTGATACTGCCAAGGAAGTAGTTCTAGCAACTTTGCTGAATGTGTTGAGATTACGAAACAAAAACATAATCAAGATCGAACGGACAATCCTTTTCATCGAAATACCTTCTGTCCGCAGAATCGCAAACGGCCGTTGATTAGTAAGCTTAAACTGTGAAAGAAGCGCCAAGTAATCAGAAATTTCCATTATAATCAATAAGATGAATAGTTTTCACTTGTCAATATGTCAAGATCAAATGTTTTCGCCTAAAGCCGAAATTATCTGATGACGTTTCCGATTAAAAAAGACATGTCCCAGCCCTCACAAGTCGAGTTCAAAACAAACTGTGTCCAGCAATATTTCATAAAACCCTCACGACGCTAGAAACAGGAGTGTGAAATAGGAAAATATTAAAACAATGAAATCTAACAAGCCAATCACAGCAATCTTCAAACCTGCAGCAGATTGCAAGTCGCCACGCGGGGGGAGGCAACTCATGCACAAGATTCTGGCAATGAACGAATCTCCTGTGACGTTTGTTTCCATAACAACAACCAACCATCAAACTGCTGAACAATTCAATTACTGAAGGCATCCGCAGTTGTGTGTGGGAGGTCATGACCCAGCGAAGCGATGGCAAGAATCGAGGTTTGTAACCGGAAGTAATAAACGCGATAAGTTGTCACCAAACCGATGGAGCAACAAGCGGCAATCGGAAGCCATATATAGGAATGAAAACGATTCAACTGTCAAGTTTTGCTTGAGTAGGATATGATTTGATTGTTTGTTTAGTTTAAAAGTCAAATGTCATTCTGTTGATTTCACTCTACACGAGATACGACAAAGAAGACAGTTCGCAACCACCTTAGTTGGAGATGATCCTAACAAAGCGGGGGAGCTTTCTAGTTTAATTCTACTGCGTCATCACAGTTTCGATGGAGTCTTGGAGTCTCTGAGGACGTTCATTTTATAAAGAAATGTTTTGTTTAAAGCAAACCATCGTTCTTCCCGCCACATTCACAACTGTAAGCGTAGAGAAACTGCTGCACAGCGCTTTCATACCTAACTGCTTTTTCCGGGATACCGTCTGTGGCGAAAGCGAAAGGTTAGCCATTAGTGCACATCTTCATATCCACATTCGGCTTTGTTGGTCAGTTAAATAATAGATAAGATATCCGATTCCCAACTACCAGATAGTTTTTTAAAATCAAAAGTTATGTAATCACTTCAAAGCAGGTGACAAATTTGATGACACTAATGCCACTGGAATGTTAGATAATACAAGTTGGAGACAAACGGTGCAACCTCATTACGGGAAGTATTACTTCAGTTCAAGCAGTCAAAAATAAATCTCTATCAAAACCATCGCGATATTCTGGCTGGCATTACAGAGCACAAAGATTGAACGTTACAAAGATGTTTATGACTTTTATTCATAGGTTCATTCAAATGTGAAAACGTTTAGGCAACTAGAACGAATTTTGCAACAACAAAAAATGAGACAACATCACACGTTGAAGATGATAGATGTCCACAAACAGGTGCAGCAGCCGCAATATTGCGTTTCGTCATAGACAATTTTATGGTTTCCATTAGGGAACGTTCAAATATTACGTAACGCCTTCGAGGGGGAGGGGGGTTTATGCAAAGCGTTACGTTGGTGTCACATCGGGGGGGAGGGGGTTCAAGCAAAACGTTACGTAACGCTTTCGAGTACGGAATGGTAGTTTTTTGTGCAGAATTCGTAGTGAAAAAGCGTTACATGGGGGAGGGGGGGGGGTCAAAAATTCGGAAAAAAAAGCGTTACGTAATATTTGAACGTTCCCTTAAGCAAAGTGTTTGAGACTCGTCATCAGTCGGCCTGGTAGAAGGTTTTGTTTCAACTGGCAGGTGCAAGCAAACACGAGTTACATGCAACAGAGGAGTCCTGTCAGATAGAGGCAGCAGCTAATTCGATAGCTTGCTTGCTTTTCGTAGTTTCCGGTTTGTTGTGTGCATAAATTTCCAACTGTGCTTGCAGTGCCAGTGGCAATGCCCTGCGCGTGGTATCAAATAAATAAATTACACTGGTCAACACAATTTTTCTTGAATAGAGTTTTTCAATGAATTTAGCTTTTGGGACGCTGAATCCGAATCTGATGTTAGTTTTTGCTCATCACAGCAAGTTTTTGAGATATAAAAACTTTTTTTTAATTGATATTTTTCAGCGACTCAAGTTATAAAATTTATGTTGCGTTTGAGCATTGAGCGTCCATATATGGAATAATGTTTGCAATGGGGGGCAGTTATTCCCTTAAGAATGCGTTTCCAAAATTACTTTTGTGATTGAAGTGTACAAATACTAAATAAATAAAATATGTTTGAAAAAGTACAATTTGGAGCATTGCGCTCAACACTGGTAAGGCACCACTAAAAACCTAATTTTTTTTTAGTGATGTGTCTTTTTGACAGAATTGAATTTGCAAATTTAAACTAAACATATGCAAGAAAAAGTAACACTGTCACCTTAAAACAATTTGTACAATGGTGTAAAAATCCAAACCATACCTTCATCATCATCATCATCATCAACCAATTTTGATTATACAGGCCATGAATTAATCCTCATGTCGAGGGTGTGGCCTGTCTGTCTGTCGAGAACGAAGTCTTCCCCTCCACACCTCGCGATTTATTACCTTGATATCAACAAACGCAGACACGCTAAGATATCAACAATTTTCTTTTGTAGCTGATCTCTTATAAACTGCATAACTTTTCTACCCAATGTTCTTCGTTGGCTCTACTATCCCAGTAGCATAAAAAGCAAGGATACTTTGTGTGACCTCCTTGTTGTCCCAATAAGAAATTCACCATTCTAAGATCCACGCAGATCAACTACTGGCGATTGCAGTATATTAATCTTTCCAGCACAACCTTGATGTTTGCATAATTCTTCTTCAGAGAGACAGAGTGTCTTATAAGTATGGATCCATACTTTTCCCATTATGGAGCAAGACACATTTTAGGCTTCTTTTCGAGTTATCAATAAAAAGTCTCCGGTCACTTGGATGAAATGCAGGTAAAGTAAAACCCATAGAAATAAGAAGCCCCTCAACATCTGTGCAGTAAACAAGTTGCCCGTCCGAGTGGAAGTACTTTCTCAACTTGGCCTCTCTGGCTGATGAAATGAAGCGCTTGCACCGGTTTTGAGATGTTTCTCCTGTAGCCTGGAAGCCTTTGAAGCTGCTTTTGTGCGTGATTGTGTGGTGTCAAACTCGTGAGTGAGTAGCTTTTACGCAATTCATCAATATGAACATGCATATTGCAAAAGAACGTGACGTGATAGAGGAAATCTGAGCTCATATTCGGATTCAGCACCCTATAATTACCCTAAATCAGTTATCAAATTCCATGCAAGAAAAAATATATATATTGACCACTGACCAGTGTTGTTATTGTGACCATTCCAAGTGTGCGTTTGATTGAAGTGTCTATGCCGACATCCAATAATAATCAATCCATTTCTTTGTTTTGTGAACCCACCGTCTGTCTAGGTTAAATCAACGTGCAAAACCACCGTATTGCACTCTGAACAATGGTAGCTTGCTGACAGCCGCAAAAAATCATCCAATGATCGTTCGCCCATTTTGTTGTAACTTTTGATGTTAATTTTTTGAGTTGAAAGATGCGCTCTCGTACATTGGCGGCCTTCTGAACATCGTGCAAATGTCCAAAGCAAAACCTTCCTAGTTTGGCAACTAGTTGCAGTCAAACGTGCACAAAATCCTAACATCTTCCATGGTCTTCGGGTGATACGGCAAGCCCACGTTCCGCATAAACCTTCCTAAGGAACAACGGTTCACCTGAGAATTTCTACAAGATTAAACTGTTTCCATATTTAAGGTAAGAGACGAAAATTTAATCAGAATGAAGAATTAGTGGAACTAACCAATTTCTTTCTTAATCAATTCGCCAAACAACCTCAAACTTGTTTCAACCGGAAAGCAACGATGTTTTTCAACACTTTCGGTGCGTTGAGATTTCGCTTTGAAGTTCCGTGATCATAATATTTATATTGTGAGTAATGCAAGTCATGGAATCATTATCCATCTGTAGCACGTGCTTAATGTACTTGTTCATTTTTTAGAAAGTCAAGAGAAAAGTGCTTCGGTGAAAGACAGATAATATAAAATGCGTCGAAGACAAATAGGTACCCGGTCACTTGGTCGACAGACATTTGGTCGACAGTCATTTGGTCGACAGACATTTGGTCGACAGGACGTTAGGTCGACAGAACGATTCATTTTAGGGTTAGTTAACTAACCTTGACCCTAACCTAACCCTAACCCAAATGTCCTGTCGACCAAATGTTTTGTCGACCAAATGTCCTGTCGACCAAATGTTTTGTCAACCAAATGTTTTGTCGACCAAATGTCCTGTCGACCAAATGTCTGTCGACCAAATGTCTGTCGACCAAATGTCTGTCGACCAAACGACCGGCTAAGGACAAATAGGCCTATGCATTTTTCTAATTTAGATATTTTTATTTTTGAACATTCGTAAGCTCGATGCAGTAACTCGTCAAGAAACATGATGAATGGCCAATGGCCATGGATCCAATTATCTTTAAATACGCGAACGAAATAGCTTAGATTTGAAAACGGAGCAAAGACAGAAAATTTTTAGAAAGCAAAAAAAAAAATTGAACAACTTTGAAAGTATTTTTACTTCTAATAAACGATCTTTAATGTTCCTTCATGAATGTTTCACGCAAGAAAGCGTTCTTTAAAACAAACGAGTGGATACAATGATAAACAGAAAAAGAACACCCAAGTTCAGCAAAGCAAATTGATTTTAAAGTTCCTAACCTTGAAAAAGTTTTAAACTTGTCAATATTGAAAACAAAGAAGAATGCATCCACATTCCACAGGCTGAGGGACATGATACCGCATGTGCTTTTGGCTTATCTACGACATCACAAAGTGTGGTGGATAAGTAAAAATAAAAACAGATAAAAAATAGTTGAATTGAAATGTGACCCTTCGAGTGTGGCAGGAAAGGTGGAGTTTCGCATTCCGTAATGTTCAATGTACGGTGCCAAAGAGCTCTCAAAAGCAGAAATAAAAAGACTTTAGCAAAGCTTGATGTCATACCAGAAGTGGGGTGGTGACGAAGCCGATAAGAAATGATAAGCATTCCAGATATGGAGGATGAAGATTATTACGTCACAAGCGCAAGGAATGGGCAGACTGAATGCAACAAGAACCGCGATGAATTGATTGAAATGGCAAAAACAAGTCCAGCGCTCTCTTAATGTTGAATTGTTCGCGCCATGAAAGAAACGTTGCCATCACTTAACCTTCAAAATCATTCATTGCGCCAGCATGAAATTTAGTTTCAATTGCACCTCATCGAGCTGCAAATGCCCAGCAAACATTAAACATTACAATAAGAATTACTACAGTACAGTAAATTTAAGCACAACTCTCCAGTTTAACTGCTCGACAACAAAAACAGTCTATTTGCAACAACTCGTAGATCAATGCGTGCTTGCACCAAAAGCAAAGCATTGTTTTTGAAAATAATTTTACAAAAACTTTACAAGCTGTTGAGTAATAAACTGGTTTAAAATACATTTGGTTAGCGCTTTGGCTGATTATAATTTAATAGCAACTTCACAATTACACCAACACCTACTTTTGAACAGTTTTAACTTTTTAATGCATTGTGTGGTTGTACCCTGCTACAAGCCACCTTTCGTTTCATAGTCAACGACTGTAGTCGAGTGTGAACAGTAAAAGCTGATTCAACAAACGCGTCACCAGCGAGGGCCGAATTATTTGCAAGCAGATAACCAAGAGGACCAGCAAAACCATCGGCTGCTTTGGCAAACTAAACGTTGAACAATAAACCAGTTGAAAACCTAAACATGCAACAAACAACAACAGAACAACTGGCAGGCCACTCACTCATCCACACACACCTGCTGATGCCGATGGTGTATATGCTGTTGATGTAGCCGTCGCATGAGCAGCTGTCCTTGTAGAAACCTCCATTTCCAGAAGCCCAGACAAATATCGATCCCTTACCTCCCCTGCCGTAGGTCGCTCCATGCTTGAAGGCGGCCACGGTCATGTCACCTGGGCCTAAAATACCATCATACAGCATGCATTAAGCTGCTATCTGCGTCCTGGACAGACCAATAAAGATGTAACAAAACACTGCAAAGCCAGCTTGTTGCACCAAAACAGATTGTTATCCATGGTGGATCCTCCAATAGCTCCCACCAAGAAGTATAAAGAATGGCAACAATAAAATAATTAAAAACCCCTGACGAAGTAAACAACTCCAAACAAGGAGCTGGGAAATATTGCTTCCAGTATGAAAGTTTCGACATGTAACAAAGCAAGGATTCGCCACAAACATACCAGCAACCACACGTACGAAGGAGTGTCGTACAGGTCGATTTTCATTTGCATCATCATCCCTAAAAGCATCATGGTCAAAGACGGCAACTCATTTATGACCGATCAAATTTACCTTCCACAGTTTCCCCGTCGTCCTCTGGCCCCCAGGAGGCACTGTAGATGTCGATGTGATTGTGCGCGAAGTTGAGCGCCGACGCCTCGATGCGATCTGTTACGTCACCATCCAACATGCGCACACCTGCATTGCGCACGTTGATTACATGTATCTGTCCCAAGATTTAGTTTAAGTATCAACACGTATATTTTTCTCTGACTCACATTAAATGCTGAGTTTTCAGAGTAAACACCTAACTGAAACGATGACGGCACTAATGTATTAGTATTTTTTTTAAATCAAATCAAATGTTATTTTTAACCTATTTATATTGTGATTTAGCAAATTTCGAACATCAGCAGCACGGCCATGTAATTTTTATTTCGGAGAGGTGTTGAAACAAAATAAATTTTGCGACAAATACTTTTACCATGAACGCGCGACTCAGCTTTACTCCAAGTAGCACGAGACAATATCGATTTGTAAATAATGACGTCATGAATGTTAAGATCGTGAATCATTTCCACGGGTTCGTCTTATTGCGATTCCGCGGCTCAGCAATGATTTTTGCAGCAAACCCGGGTAAGGTTCAAAATGGAATGCAAAACAGAGATCAAAGAAAATTACATCAAAACGTGACATTCAAAACTCAGTGCGTCAGTTTTTGTTAAGTTGTAACATTTAGAATACATAATATAATTGTTCGCTTTGAACATTGCTATACGTTCACCTTTCATAGCGGCGATTGGTAAGCGAATTTAACGAGCCTTAAGATAACGAAATAAATATAATCGTCTGATGCAAAAAATAATAATATAAAATGGATTCTTATTTGCAATTAACATTTTTTAACATCAAATCTATTTTTCAATAATTTTTTAATTTAAATTTTTTGTAATAGCCTACTGTAATTCCAAATCTAATGTTTTAATTTCTATTACACAATTAATTAGTTCAGCGGGTTTCTAACATTCAAATAACTTTTTATTATAAAATGAAGATTTCTTGTCGTCTGAAAATTTCGAATTACCAAAGCAGCATTGGTTACTTCAGCCGGGTCTTTACCCCAGAGAACCATAGACCATCAATACGCCAGTTCTCGTAACAAAAATTTTGTCATTTTTACGAAAAATAAATTCTATTGCGCTACGATTGGAATACAACTCTAGCTTGTCTTTCACTTTAAATTCTAGTTCACGTAAAGTTGATCGGTGTCATTCTAAAAATAGAAGAAAAAAAACTTAAATAGAATTAGGCTGACATTTAAAAAACCAAAAAATGGTTCCTTCAATTCTGAACTCAGCCTGTCAGGTCAGTACCTCCAATGTTGATCCGGTAAGCTACCCCGACCCCACAAATGTAGTTGTCCAAGGTGGCGGCCAGTACGCCGGCGCATCGCGTGCCGTGCTTGTTCTCATCCGAGGTGTCGTACCGGGGCCGTGGGTCGTCGTCTTCATCGTTGAAATCCTTCGACGCGCCTGGATCCTGTGTGGGCAACAATACGGTTAATAAATAATCTTGACCCAGACAGCAAAATTCGTCATTTTACATTAATTTAACGTCTGCAGACGTTGAATCAATATAAAAATGACTGATTTTGCTGTCTGGGGAATTATATTCATGACTCATCAATCGAGACAATGCAGACGCTACTTGCTTACGTAGTTTGAGTAAAGATCAGGATGAGAGTATTCGATTCCGTCGTCAAGAATGGTCGCAACCACCCCTTCTCCGTTGAAGCCGGCCCGCCACGCATCTGTGATTCGCATACTGACTGGGCAACCAGAGTTATTGCCAGTGCCACAACGCTGAAATCATAAAACGTACGTTAAAAGTGATCCTTTGCAAAGCTACTGCGGGAGCTATTTTGAGTATAAGTGCATTTCCTAGTGATGACAAAACAAGAGACTAAGAGAGCCTACTAATAACCTACACATCGTGCATTTAAATGATAAAAAAGCTGGAGCATGTATAAAATAATTCCTGCTCACCATGTACCACATTTCCTCCCAAGAAGGGTCGTTGGGAGCGGTGTAGTGCACTGATAGAACCGAATCCCGCTTCTTCCGAGATAGAACTTTTAATCTCTCAACAACAAGCACCTGGAAATGTATATTCAAAGTCAGCGTCAGCATAAATCTTCAGCAAAGTGCCAAAGTTTATTTGTATTTCTGACCATCACCACGAAGAACAATATGCCAAACATAGCAGAGGGTAAGAAGCGACGAAATGCGAACGTTATAGCTCCTATATAACCGTAGAAGTGACAAACGGGGAAACCTTGCCACGAAGCAACGCAAAGTGTGCTGTGGTTGGAAACGGTACACGACAACTGGGCGAGACAAAGTGGGCGATACCCACTTGGGCGAGACCAGGTGGGCGACGAGACAAGTGGGCGACGAGTCAAGTGGGCGACGGACCAAGTGGGCGACGAGCCAAGTGGGCGACGGCCAAAGTGGGCGACGGTAGCGAAAGTTTAGCCGTTCGGAAAAAATATGACTTTTAATTTTTACTTTAAAATACAATAATTAATTTGTGGAAGGGAGGCAATGAGAGTTCTCACGCTGAGTTTCACGAAGCATTGGAAGCAACATTTTCATTATTTTTTTGTAGTCTAGTAATAGCGCTTGCTGTTTGATGTTAATTTGCATTGTGACATCATCTTGACACATTGTTTTGCAATATTCGGCGTCAGGGTTTATCGTAAAGCTTAAGAGAAACCTCTCAGAAAAGAGACAAACGAATAGCCAAAGAGTGGTTGAAGTCAGTTATGAACGCTCCCTAACCGTTATCGAAGCTTGTCAGTATAAAATATGACTTAATTTTTACATTAAAATACAATGATTAATTTGTGGAAGGGAGGCAATGAGAGTTCTCACGATGAGTTTCACGAAGCATTGGAAGCAACATTTTCATTATTTTTTGTAGTCTAGTGATAGCGCTTGCTGTTTGATGTTAATTTGCATTGTGACATCGTCTTGACACATTATTTTGCAATTTGCGGCGTCAGGGTTTATCGTGAAGCTTAAGAGAAACCTCTCAGAAAAGAGACAAACGAATGCAAATTAACATCAAACAGCAAGCGCAATTACTAGACTACAAAAAATAATGAAAATGTTGCTTCCAATGCTTCGTGAAACTCAGCGTGAGAACTCTCATTGCCTCTCTTCCACAAATCAATCATTGTATTTTAAACTTTCGCTTCCGTCGCCCACTTGGCTCGTCGCCCACTTGGTCCGTCGCCCACTTTGCTCATCGCCCACTTGTCTCGTCGCCCACCTGGTCTCGCCCAAGTGGGTATCGCCCAGTTGTCGTGTACCGGGTTGGAAACGTTTCATGAATGTTTCTATAATTTCGAATCACTCTTCAAAGTGAAAAATAAAAAGGGAGAAATTATCATTGACATAGACATTACAGTTTCGATTCATTACAGTAAAATTGTAAACGTTAACTCACTTCTCGTCGCAGTTTCTTCAACTTGTTCCTGCTACGGTCCACGAGCTCAGCGGAACGTTTCCTAATGCGCCGGTCCACGAAGGTGTACCAACCATTAAGTGTGCCCACCTGAATGTGGGAGTAATGTACTTCAATAAACCTGGCCAAACAATAACTAAATATATAAAATTATATTTTTTCACAAGTATTCGAAATTTAACACAAACAGGGATTCAAAGAGGTTGAGTTATGTAAAAATAAAAAAAGTTCATAAACCACAGTTAAAAACCAGGCAGTCTGGGGTTACAAACAATTACTTGCAAGGTTTGAATGAAGCAAACTATTTCGGCTAAGGGATGGTTAGCGCCATGGCCATTTAAATTGACATGATGACACAAGCCAGGGTTGTTGGTATTTTACCCGACCCAAAAAAAACCGGGTGGGTTTTTTTAATAAAACCCACTTAAAAAAACCCCAAAAAAAACATAAAAAAACCCAGAGCATCATATTCGTCCAGTTTTTATTGGAAAATTAAAAAAATTTACAAAAACACTACAAAGCACTTACAACAAACTTTAAATTAGGACTTAAGGATGTGATTGTGAAGTAATTTCCAAGAATAAACTGAAAACGCAGTGGATATTGCACAGTACACAAAAATCAAGTAATGTCACTTTGTGTATACACTACACTAAAACTCATTTATGCAAGAAGGCCTTATAGTTAAATTGGTGAAAGTACTACTCTACTGTAGTCTGTATATATGATGTGAAATGCAATTTAGGAGGCTATTTACCAATTACAGATTCTGGATTCTAACGCATGGCTGTTTCAAAGCATTTGCCTAATTGGCCACGCAATCGCTCAATTGCTCATCCATTACTATATATAATATATATATTATATAAATGATAAAAAATATTTAAACATGATGGCATAAATGCTCCTTGCCTTCAAATCTAAACAAATGATGCAATAATGTGATTTCTACCACAGTAGCATCAACTTGGTATAGAAATCAGTGGATGATGCAACATCCAACTTGATCTTGAAACTAATGGATGATGCAACATTCAAGCAACAACAGCCCTAGTGCATTATTTTATTGAGTTATGCAAGCATGTACTGTGAGTGAAAGGCACTTCACTCGTAAAAAGTAGTTTTGAGGTGAAATAAGCATGAATCTACCTTTTTTTGCATTTTTTTTAAAAAACCCAATAAAACCCGGGTTTTTTTAAAAAAAACTCGGGCGGGTTGGGCTTTTTAAAAAAAAACCCGGGTTTTTCTCAACCCTGACACAAGCACATACAATATGACAAATGTAGTACTTTAATTTTGAATCGTTTGATGGTAATATTTTCACCTTAATTACAAGTACGATGTAGCCACTTAATCTGTCTACAAGCAATCCTTACTGTTTGCAATGGAGAACTCAGTAGATCAACTTAATCAATACATAGCTCATACGGTAGTCGATAGACTAAAAAAGAGCTAATGATACCTTACATTTTCAAGGCGAACTGGCTTTTTGAAATTAGAGGTGAAAAGACTGAAGTTGATTAAAACCACTGTAATCATCATATAGTTATCAGGAATTGCAGTATTATGATTATATCATTATTGGCAACTATAATGTCACAAGTTTGTAAACTAAATGCTTTGAGCAAACGCCTGAATTACTTGTTATAGTAACATTATTTGCAAATACAGGAGGTTTTGACTTATTACATTTAATGTTGTCCAATCAATGCTTTACAACAAGCGATGACCATTGCAAGCATACTGGCCAAAATCTAGTGAGCCTTTTATGAAAAATTGGTATGGTAAAGAAATGATGCAGAAATGGTGGCATCTTCATCTACCCTTAATCAAGTAAGTAAATGTTTAAAACTCTGTTGAATTAATTAGAGCCAATGGTGTTCAACAAAGATCCACCAGTGCCGACATGTCACAAGCAGGTAGAGTTCAGACAATTAACCTAAAACCGTTTTGAAGAAATAAAATATTGCATTAAACGATAAAATGCACAACTTAGAAAAAAGATTTGCATATCAAGACCTGACAAACTTATCAGTTTTTAAAAGCTTATTTTCACTCCATTTTGTAATTGTATTATTTTGAGCCTTTGCAAAATTTTCGTTCTTTCATTGATACTGCAAGGCATCAAAGTAGAAAATTGCCTTTAAAATATCTACATTTTGACAACAGTTTCAACATGAAGAAAAACATTTACATGCATGTTGTTCTACTGCATTGAACAACATTGGCACTTGGCAGTCTATACTAACTTAAGTAACTTAGCAAACTTTGTTAGGCAAACGGGTGATGAAACCGGTCAAAAAATGTATTTCACAAAAATGGGTATGAGCAAATGTACACACCGGTTATAACAACATAGATTATGATAAAAGGTCACTATACCTGGCCCTTGTTGATAAAGCCATACTTGGTAGCGATAGACGTTGCTTCTTTTGGACCTCCAGATATTTCTACGGCAAATTCATTAAGGTATACATTGGACTTATGATGGGATTTGCGTATGTGTCGATGAGGTTTGCCATGAGGATGGTGCTTCAATGAATGAATAAGTGCCACAAAAGAAAAAAACAATATGAAACAAAGAAGAAAGTCATGCATAACAATATTCCCAGAATTTGGCATTGTAAAAAGCTATTTGCTCAAACAGTTTATTAAATGCAACTTCTTCTTGCGATAGAAAGGATGATTGTCAGAACAGAATAGTCTGTTTTGAATACAGTTGTGTCGACTTTACAGACAACAAGCAACATCAAAGAAAAGTTATCCTAATATTAAGGTGAGTAGAGAATACTCTGAAAATCAAATTATATAACTCTTGTTATTCAGAAAAATAGACTAGTAAATCTGCAAAATTTGACCATCTCATTGGGGCAGATTGAAATGGTCAAAAAATGCCACATCACAGGTTAAAATAACCAAAAAATACAAGGCGAGGTGTGTGAACAGCGCCTTCACCACTTTATCTTTGCTTTTCTAGCCCTAAACCTTGCAGGTTAGAGTTAAAATCACAGTTATTAGAAAACACTAAAACATATCTTTCTAGAAGATTTTTTAACATAATATATACCTATTTCAAATTAAACTTATGTGTCGTTTACATTCATTACTTTAAAGGCACAGGAAGCCGCTATCGCAATTCTTGCTTCATGTTTGTTGCAAAGTCTCAATTTTATGGTACTATGGATTTCATGTTTGTGGTTGTAGGCTACTCATTCACACAACAGGAAACAAAATATTTCAAATCTACTTCTCTTTCTCCTTCCATTGTAAGCTAAACATGATTAATGCTTCAGAAAATTTTAAATCATATTCTAATAAAATTGCTTATATCAGTAAAAAAACTATGTCAGACTCATCAAAATAGTTTAAGCTGATGTTACATTCTGGCAGTGCACTTTCATTATTGTAGTCTGCATTATTATAGCAAAGCATAACAATCCTAGATTAGTACCAATAAAGAAAAAATATCATCTAAAGAAAATATAATCTTGGATTAATCAAGGTAAACACAAAACCTAATTATTACAGGAATCTTACAAACATTCTTAATTGACAACTTCTAATGAACTCGAAATCAACAGGTGTTAAAACAAAGTTGGCCTACACTGTGCCTTTATATGGATCTCATCTGAATGTGAACAAGCTTAGTTAAACCACTTTATAATAGTTACTACAGTTTTTCCACAAGGTGTAATTTACGAACCAAGATCAAATTGCATGCTTAAGATTTTTGGGCCATCTGCGAAATCAAACAAGAATTCATAAAACAAGGGCTTCTGACCATCAACGCCTTCTGTGATTTGAACAATCACATGTGACATGCCTTCGCTTTCGAGCTGCGTGCAGCTGCAACAATCAAAACAAATGACCCTTTTTCGTCTTGTTGTAGCTCAGTGTTTACTCTCGAGCGTCACCTTGCAATTTTCTATATATTTTACTTGCACTGTGGTTCTGATCTATGTTCTGAACTCATGAACGCCTTTCTGGTGGTACACAATAAGTGTATCATCTGTTTTTTTTACAACTTTCACTAAAGCGGAGTACAGTATAGCCTATCAAAACTGTAAATTTTATCAACAGCTTGGCTTTTAATGACCTGTTCAGTGTTCAGAGTTGTTTAAACTCTTTTGTAAAAATTTTGGCTTCGATTTAACCATAGACTTTATCTATGATTTACCTAACAGCAGTGGCGCCGCCAGACCTTCAACATTGGGGGAGCAAAATATTGACAGTGCAAGACAGTAGCACAGTCAAAAATTTTGAAAGGGGGGTGTTGACGGCCGGCGGGCGAAGCCCGATGGCGTGTTCGCCGAAGGCGACACTTAGCGGCGGGGTCTGGGGGGGCTCCCCCAGAAAATTTGGAAAAATTACTTTCGGTTTGGTGCATTCTGAGAGCATTTTCAACAAAATTGTGGGTATGAATATTTCTGTAAAATGGTGCTGTCCGGTGGCATAGCAAAAGGATAAGATCATGTTTTCTTCGGCATTTTTCGAAAATAAAGCTAAGTCTCTATGTTTTCTTGTTGCTAATTCCAGACTGAGATATTTGAATGTTTGGTATTGGCAAAACTCGCTCTTTTACTGCAGTTTCGTTTAAAATTAGGCAAACTTTGTTTTAGAGACATAGGTTGATTGCTTTTTTTTGCGAGATTATTACAGTTTTATTATTTATCAATTTTCTCCTTGGTTGATTCAAAAAACGATCTTATTCCGGTAAGTCACCAGTGGCGTATATTCAGGGTGTTCAAGGTGTGCACTGCACACCCCAAGAAATCCAGAAAAAAAAGAAAACTTCCATCGGTTGTCGATGTTCTTTACTTTCATGATATTTTAACATCTTGCTGCATGCTGATTGCTTTCTTTTCAATTGCAAAACTCTTCCCCTTCTAATTTTAATACTCCAACGTTTGAGGTCATTACCTTTAATTTTTTTCGGTCATTACCTTTAAGCTGGGTGTGCACTGACAGCTTTGCGAGTGCTATTTAAAATAAACAATTAAGAAAAATGACGTCACAAGGCAGCGAAAACAGCGATGGTTTTAGGTCAGCCAGGCTGTGCACTCGCTGATCTGCACACCTTGGCGCGTCATTGGGGGAATCCCAGGCAATAGCAAGTTTTAGCTTGTTGGATCAGTGTTGTCAGATTGGGCGATTTATCTGCAATTGGGCTACTTTTAGTTGGGCTTGGCGCCAAAAAATGTTGGTTTGCGACTTGCGCTTTTTTGGGCTACTTTTAGTCTCTGATTTGGCGCGAGACGGCGCCTAAATTTGGCAGAATTTTAAGTTGTTTGATAGTGAATTTTGAGTTGGCAGTACTGAATAATTGGTAGAATCCGACCAGCCTTTGAAAATGTGGGTAAAGTTTCGGTTTATTACGGAAAAAATGACGTTATTTTTTTGATTCGGCATGAGGATTGATTTTACTGCTGACCATTAGCAGCTTTGACTGTTGTTACAGCAATGCTGTATTCATTTTCATCCGGGAGAATGGAAGGACTGACTGGCGAGTGGCGAAAGCGAAATTGCACTTGTATCGAATATCGGAAATTATAGGGTAGTTATGATCTTGGTTTAGTACGGTACCGTACCATAATTTTTGAAGCTTTTATTGGTGTCTAAGCTATAAATTAAAGTGGGAAAAATTGAATGTCAGTGGAGAAACTTACTGAATGTAAACTGGTCTTCCTTGTATGATTGAAAAACAATGATAGATTCTTGTATTTTTTGTACCAAGGTGTACGAGTTTAGAAATGCTGCCGGGGAGTATAAATTTAGAGAAGTTGCTCAATTGGCACTAACAATGTAGCCTATACCAATCAGCAATGCATTACGGTAGTTGAGCGAGCCTTTTCGAGAGTTTCTGCAATCAAAACCAAACTGCGAAATCGTATCGGACTTCAACTTTTGTCAGCGATTGTGAGGATCAGAACTTTGCTGCAACAATTGGAAAAATGCTGTTTGATCCCCGGTCATCAATGCGGAAGCATGACAGCTCTATATATGAAAATGAAGCTTCAGCAGTTGATGATAGAATTTTGTTGGGTGTTGGTTCTTGGTAGTTCATCTGAGTTGACGGGCTTATGCTATGCATTAGCATCTACTATGGAACCATTTGTATCTTGAATTTGAAAATAGGAATTTGTATGAAGTTTGTATAGCATTGGCTCGTCTAAGTTTTTTTCTATTGAACATTGCTTGATTCAATATTGAACATTGTACTTATTGTATGTTGTATTAATGTATGTATTTTGTATCTACACAATCAGCATGATGGACAAAGATGTTGCTTTGCCCATGACTTTTGGGGGCGTGCCCAAAAACCCCCCTAGAAAGCCTGCGCCTTCGTTGCTCAACCGTCGACGTCGCGACGGCAAATTGGGCTACTTTTAAGTTGCTTTGGCGCATTTTTGGGCTCTTTTTTTAAAAAAAATCTGGCAACACTGTGTTGGATTAGAGTTTGAGGTGATCAGCGTTGGAAACAACTTTTGCTAGAACCGAAGCAAAAGCAAGCTTTCTACGACGATGTAATTCAAACATTTATTGCACAAACAAGAAGAATCGAATTATGCTATAGATGAATTTTCCTTCTGTAGTCGAGGTGTTAAACATTTTCGTTTTTACTAAGAAGTACGGCGGACAAAAGCAAAGCCGACCAATATAGCAATCCACTTTCTTTTCTTGTTTATTATCGAGTTGCTTTGCTATTGTTTTTTGTTTTAACTTTCACCTGTTTGTTTTTAATTCGCTTGTACATTTCTCAAGGTGTTGCGACCGTGCCTAATCCTTGCATGAAGTAAATCATTTCCATCTCCAGCACGCTTTAACTTTCGCGTTTTTTCAGACTCCTGCTGTGTTATGGCAAGTAATATTGTTCGTTTTGATGGTCGGAAATAAAAAGTGAACTGAAGTATGTCACTTTAGAAATGCAACTTAATGTTTGATATTATTAAGTCTTTCATTCAATGCGCTGTCAAATAAATATATATTTTGTATTCTTCTCCATTCCGACAACATTATTTTTGTCAGTTCTGTTCATGTTCAGAATTTGTGCTGAAAATGCTCTCAGAACGCACCAAATTCAATGGTAATTTTAAAAATTTTCTGGGGGAGGCCCCCCAGACCCCCCCCCCGCTGTTGCTTTGACGTCACTGAACACCCTGTCAAAGTGGTCACGGTACGCCACTGTAAGTCACTAACTTTTATGCTCTGAAGTCAACCCAAAGTTTAGAAAATGTAACGTCATAGAGGTCATACATCTTGATGAGTGTCAAACAAAAAGCTTTGAGACAATGAAGTTACGGTACTTTAGGCTATTCAAGTTTTGTATAGCCTAACGAATAGCTGTTTAGATGTTAATCTAGATCGAACAAGCGATCTCAGCAGTTGCAGATGGCTTGCATCCTTGCACAGTTTGACGAGAAACTACATCATAGGCTACAACTTTACTTGTAAACAATGTATTCAATTGGAAAGGTTGAAACCTCCGAACCCCCCTCCCTTGGCTACGCCACTGGTGCAAGACATGCAAGACAGTGGTATATTATTTAATTTCTCTTGTTTTCTACCAGGGCTGGAAAAAATGTTTAGCTTCCCGGAAATCTGTTTTTTAGAGAAAAAATTTCCCGCGGCTTACAATCACGGTAATGAGAACCTTATATTTTACTGATCTCCGGAGCTGACGTAAACCTTTAAAGTCATGTCGACATAGTCTTGATGCCCCCCTTATCGAAAATTGTTCTTTGTAATACCGCTTTGAAGGAGGATTACGACTATGAACAAAAGAATAAATTTTAAACTTCATTTTGAATTGAAAAGACATGACGTAATGTCTTCCAACCTTAGTTATATATTTTTTCATTACGTAATGTCTTGTAGGAATAAATTGAAAATCAGTATGATCACTCAAAATGAAAGCAATGGGACAACGAATCCTCATTAAACCAATCAATCAATGGTCTTGTTGCACTGAAGATGACAACCTTATATTTCACTGATCCCCGGAGCTGACGTAAACCAGGCATAGATCTGTTGACTCAATGCAAACCCTTTGAAGGTTGGGGGGGCTGTCAATTCAACTTTTTTGTATCAACAGTTGTATCTCTAAAACCACTGAGGCTGCGACTACGAGATTTCTTGACTTTTCCTAACTTTTATTCACCTCTATTGAGCTGAAATTTTGAGCGATTAAAAGTTATAAATTGAAGATATAAGGCATTTCTCAGCACATCCTCTGAAATATTTCATATTCTATTGTGAAACATTTTCCCACCAGCTGGATGAAAGTAGCCTAATTAATTTGGCCCATGTCTCGTTAATCCTAACTGTTTCACAGCGTGAAGGGCATTGGCTGTACCGGTATGTAAAATAATGTAAAAAAAATTAATCACAACATTACTATGCACGTTCTTCATTACTCTACCAAAAAATAATGTGTAAACTCACGCTACAAATTACACTCATAAGTGACCTCAACATTTCAACGCATATGAGCAGTTCTAAAATTCACATAGTTTTAATTTTCGGATATGCTCAGCGTGAATAATTTTACAAAGTGAATCCCAAATTTTGAAACCGTGCCAAAATAACAGAGATATCACTTCTAAAGCATAAGAAGAATTGACAGCCCCCCCCCCCCCCCCAAACTGAGCAAGACTCCAGGAGCCCAACCTTCTAAGGGTTAAAAGTCATGTCGACTTATTCTTGATGCCCCCCTTATCGAAAATTGTTCTTTGCAGTACCGCTTTGAAGGTGGATTACGACTATGAACAAAAGAATAAATTTTGAACTTCATATTTGTATTGAAAATACATGACGTAATGTCTTCCAACCTTATCACATTTTTTTCATTACGTAATATTTACCACCACCAAACCACTTTTGACGATCGAATTTGTTAATTTATTATTCGGTAAAATGTTTAGATGAGATCACGTCATTACGCTGATTTGAGATATAATTTCATTCATGACGTCGTATGGATGAAAAACTTTTACAAGTTTTATACTCTGCTGAGATTAAAGAAGAAACATAAATGATAAATATTGGAGAAATTGAGTCTCCTTTACAACTTAAGAATCGAACAACTCAAAACTGCTGAAACAAAACGTTTTGTTTAAGTGAAAGAATCACTGCAAGCAACCAATACCAAAATGCGCGCGGAAGAAGTCATGGGAGTGTAAGGTATCAAAATTTTAACAGGTTGTTATTTTTCTACATCAATGTGACGTTAGTTAAAACTTTAAAAATTTTATATCTTTGCTTCTGTAGAAAATCTTTTAATCTACTGTACAATTTAGTCATCAAGGTTTTCCATACTTTTTTTAAAGAGAGAGCTTTTACCTCCCCCCCCCCCCCTTGCAACTTGAGTTGACTTACTTGAGGTTGGGATCCAAATATTAAAAAAATATATATTAATATGTATTAATAAAAAAAAAAAAAAAAAGATGATGCCCAAAACATTGGGGGGGCAGCTGCCCCGCCTGCCCCCCCTGCCGGCGCCACTGCCTAACAGGTGCTTCGGTTCACTAAAAAAAACTGGACTTTGCGTCGCTTTTAGTTGGATAAGTTTCCTGTATATGTTTAGAGAAAAAAACAAAAAAAATATCGGAGATTTTGAAGATTAGCCTAGGTACCAGCCAGCGAAGATTTTGTTCTCCCCGATAGCTCAGTTGGTTAGCGCCTGATTTCGTGAACGAAGAAGCTTCAACATCAAGCGGCGCTGGTTCGACTCTCGGTGTGTGCGTTTGAGCAACGCACATTATGATCTGCCCTCCATTCAGCGGCATCTGATGGACAGAATAATTTTCCGACAACAAATTAAAGTGCTGCGACGTGCTATATTTCAAACTGATTGTCCTGCTTAAGTCATAGAGAGTTAGAGACCATGCACGTTATAACGTCTGCGTTTTGTCGCTTCTACTTTTTTCTAGACCTCTGCTACCTTTGGCATGTAGGGGAAGGGAAGGTAATTTGATACGGAAGGTAATTTGATACACCCCCCCTACAGAAATGCACAAAAAATATTAGTCAAAAATATTGGCATTAGGTGGAAGATCTGTGAAAATAATGCCTACAAAAATTGCACCATGCAGCTAACTCGTGCTTTTGTGGCATAAAATTGTAAAAGTGTGTTTTTTGAGTATTTTGGTAAAATTTTTAACTCATGAATATTTTCGTCTGGAAAATTAAAGAAATGTTCTTGAAAGATGAATCCAAACTCATTTGACAGTTCATTGAAAAGGCTTCAAGGGCATGTCACGTTTTTTCTGCAATGTGCATCCAAGCATACAAAAATCAGAATTTTATAACTTTTTTTGAAAAAGGTAAATTGATACATGTGCAGAAGGTAAATTGATACAGTATATTAAGTTCTTTTTTGTGATGTGATAAATGTGGTCATTGATCTAGTTGATTTAAATAATTTATTTTTTATTAACTAGACCTGCTACTTTGGGAAACAACTATTATATAGTCTTTTGTAGGCCTACACGCTATCTGCTGTCAAAAAATGAGAACAGCGCAAAGCACCCCCCTAGAATAAGAACTCTAGCCATTAGCCAATCATCCTTCCCATGTCCGTCTCGCAGCAGAAGCTTCGCCGCACACATAGGTCTTAACATTCATCTTTGCACCCAAGCACGCCAACAAAACATTAAATTTTTATTTATTGCTTTGCTGTCAAATGGGATTTCTGTGTTAGTTTTACTGTATCAAATTACCTTCCGGGTGTATCAATTTACCTTCCGTGGAAGGTAAATTGATACATTTGAGTGACGTTTTTAAAATTTCAATTAAAAAACAAGTAACAAAAATAGAAAAGTGAAAATGTTTTTAAAAAGTGTGTAAGGGATCAGACTTTCATTTCAGCTTAAATCAATAGTTTTTGTCACGTAATTTTCAGTTAACAGGCAAAAATGTTAAAAGTGTATCAAATTACCTTCCCTTCCCCTATTGTTTTTGTTGTGATGGACGGTCAGAAATAACAACAAACTGAACAACACTTCAACTATCGCAAATATCACTTTGTCAATCTTGGTGACCGGGTCTGAGACAGTCAGTGGTTCAAGCCTCGTACAAGTATGCAGAACTACCAGGATTAAACTCTTAAAGAAGCTATTCCAGTCCCAGCATAAAGATTCAATAAATCAACTTGGCTTTTCTACCAGCCCAAAACCACCTCAATCTGATATTTCAGGGACAACACTGTCCCAGGTCATAGGCTACTGTGTTGGAGAGAGAGAAATAACTTCATTTGCCTATCAGATTCTATAACAGTTATTATTTATTTTTTTTTATTAGTAGCCTACAGTTATTAGTAGGCATCAGTAAGCTAAGCCTACAAAATAAGCTTACATACGTAGGTGGTAGTAGCTGACTATAGATGACCAAATGGTCTTTCGCTGCTCCAACCCAATGAGTTTGAATTATTCAACACTGAGCGTAGAGGAGCCTACATATGCGTTCCTTGTTTGTTATTGTAATGTAGGCTAAGCTTATTTTAGTAGCAAATTTACACAACATGTGGAACAGCACTTTGTCATCAACATTAAAGCTCAAGCTATATCAACCACTTGTTCTTCCCGTCTTTACTTATGCCTGTGAAATATGGCAATCAACCTGCTGTCAGGGGCGCCGGAAGCGGGGGGGCGATCGCCCCCCCTGCCCTCAAGTTTTCTTTGGATGGGGGGCAATGTTACCCTTTAAGGTCATGTGAGCTACTGCACATTTCTCAATATAACAATTTCTGCTATTCGCTTTTAGCTTAATTACAATCTTTCACTTTCGCCTCAAAATATTATTCACACACAAAATTCTATATCACATCAGTAGGTTACATGATGCCCTTCCGTGCCATTGTTCTTTGTACACCGGTATGTATAGTTCTTGTATCATTACTCGATAATGAGCTATTGTGCAGGTCACAAACATAATTTATTGAAATTCTACCACTCCTATGCTTCTTCAAAGACGGTTTTGTCACAACTATGTTTGATGTTACCACCAGCTGTGAAAATCAAACGCCAATGATTCGAGGCACCACTAACGACCGTTTTGCATAGAATAGGACCAAAGGTAGGGCCGGATGGCCGGGTGTTGTTGATGGCTGACTTATGAGAAAAGAAATGTTCCTCGTGGTCTTGGTTTTAGTTAGAAAAAAGATCTGAGTGATACAGAATTGTAGGAAAGTTAAGGAATGGTAGGCTAAAAACGTCTTAGCATAACAAAAGAGTGTGAGAACCTGGAATTTAAAAGTTTTTAGAAGTAAAAGTGTATGTAAGCCGTTATGATAAGTTATAATAGAGTCAAATTAGGAAAGGTGAATGCTGAACGCAGTTTTAGCGCCATGAGGCGAATAAAAATGTGCCACCGTACCACAATGACAGAAAACAGTTTAAACAACCGAATGTTTGGGACTATTCACAAACAGGTGATGGACACCATTGACTTAGAAGCTGTTGCAAATGAGCTCATTCGAGTAACCGACGCGCGTAAAATGTACTTCGGATTGGTTTGATATTTGTCTATATACAGCACAGTATACAAATTATCCCGTGGAGACATTTTATACTTTGCAGCAGATTGTGACGCTATGAACGTAGCCTACGTGAAATTTATTTTTCCTTTCAATTTGTTCAAGCTATTTCAATATATTTCATTCATATATCTTCATCTGTCTCACACTTCGATTTATATGGTTAATAGGGGAAAAACGATTAACGAACTGCCCAGCATTATCGCTATATCTTATTTTGTTACTTTAAAAAAGTGCCCTCTTTTTTCATAATTCTGCCCCCCCCAGTCAAAAATCGTTCCGGCGCCCCTGCCTGCTGTCCAGAAGCGTCGTGAATCTGGGGTGGTAAAAGGATAGGCCCTCGGCCCCAGAGGCTCACACGACGACGATGACAACCAACATTAAAAGTCCAAAAAATACCATCAACACATGAATTTTCAAAATTTCATGATTCACAATGACTTCACAAAGTCATTAGGCTACAATATAATGCTGTAGGAAAAACTCCCTTGTCCCTTATTGCTTCAACGAGTCACCAAACGTCAACTACTCTTGTTGGTACATGGAATAATCTACAACATTCAATAAACTCAGTTTATAGTGAAACTCTCGTTTTCTCAAAACTGGTTAAGGCCAACAAAATCAAGGAAGACCAGCAGAAACATTCATGCGAAGGATTTAATTCCTTACAAAGCACAGCCCGGAAAAACTGCGACAGTTGGCTGAAAATCGCCAATTATGGAGACTTTTTATTGATGTTATTTTGCACCCAACTGGCGTTAAATAAATTATTATTATTAAACTTATTGTGTACCGTAGGCTACTATTATAGAATCGGATTGGCAAATAAAGTTACTTCTCTCTTTCTAATACAATTTTGGTAAAGAGGTGACTTTCTTCAACCATAAACAGATGAAACCAAGCAACCACACAGCATTTAACATAATAGATTATGTTAAATGCCGTGTGGTTGCTTGGATTCATCTGTTCTCTCTTTCTCTCACACACACAATAACAGGCAATTCACAAACATAGAAAACGCTGAGTAGGCTGAGTAAGATTTAATATAGTTCACGGTTCACAAACAACTCTAAATCTCATCAATCAGCTCAGTGCCAACTATACTTATGGAAGCATCGTGGGTCCAATGCTTGACTGCTTATTTTTACAAATGAATCCATTACATGAAGCCAAGAAACAGACGCAGTTCGAATACGCGTTTGTCTTTCCAATATCACGTTAACAAATGAGATAACAGGAAGAACAAAATAAAAATAATTTCAATAAAACTGTGTCAGTTTACTTCACCCAGTTACGGTGAGGTTTTCGGTGCTCCAGGCCAAGGAATACTTCCATCTTGTGGTCAAAGTCAAAGGGCCTAGTTGAAGGGTCACGATACCGTTTGGTCATGTGATCGCCCAGGTACGTAATGATGCGACACTGATCTTCAAAGTCGCAAAGTCTCTTCTTGTATTTCTCCCGGATGTAAGTGGAATTGCGTGGGTTGAAAGCTGTAATGGCCGATGAACGTTACTTTGAAAATTAGCAAGCCTTCTTGCTGTCGCTTTCAACGCGAGTAACCTATCAGAGGTTGGACTAACCTTTGAGATGACAAGCGATGTAGATGAGAGCGGATCTTTGGATGGAGGTGAAGGGGAACTTAGGTTTGAAGCATCCAGCTGCAGTGAGAGAGCGGATAATGGAAATGGCGGCACCCTGCTCCAAGTAACCAAGCATAGGAAGCCCGGAGATGCTGGGAAGAGAAAAATTATGATGAGTGACCATCCGGCAAAAGCCGACGGAACAATAATAATTGAAGAGGTTAGCGACACAAATTAAACCTAAAATTTTAAGTGAGATTAGACAAGACATTTAAGCGAAACTGATAAAATGAAAGCAACTTTCCCCTCTCATTCACATTTGCTTTAGAAGTTCTCCAATCGGAGATTGAAAACCAACGACATCATTATTGCAAGCCAAGGTTGCAGCAACCATAAAATCAAAAATTCTAAAACTGTTCGGCCACACTAAAAGATCAAAATGTGGAGTCAGCAAAGTTTGCATGGAAGGTAAAGTCAACGGAAAGAGAAAACGAAGCAGACCACCAAGGCGATGGCATGACAACATCCAGGTGTGGACCGAACTCAATTTGACGACACTGGGCGAAAAGGGAGAAAAGGGATTAAAACAATTGCTGCGCGGAAACAATCGGCCACCCCCACTAGCGGGGAACAAACCGACGATGGATTATGATGATGATGATGGGCGAGCTTGCTCAAAATCGTGACTCGTGGAGGCAGATGACCCATGTTGATGGCCAATCTTCTTCAGGCGGAGATGACGACTAAAGTGGAATTTTGTCGCAAGCATGGATGAGATGCGGTAAACAAAGCTCCTCCTAACATCGAGAGCGATCGTATGTTTACTCACTCCATGGGTTCCTTCTTGGGGGGGAGTTTGCTGGGGAGCTTCAGGTCGTAGTAAAGTTCAGGGAGCTTCATAAATTTCTGGAGTTTTTTCTCACTCTGAAATGAGTAGAGTTTTCCTTTGTACTCTGCCACGAGCTCGGAATTGCCTTCAACCAGGTACTCGAACCTGCGAACAGTGATCATGGTTATCGAAGCAACCTCCTAAAATTCGATGAGACTTCACCAGATAACCAGTTTAAAAAGATGGTATGCTACATATCTGGTAACGTATCACCCTCTTCCAATCTGTCTTAAGCCAGCATGGAAGCAGTGCGGCTCATAAAATCACATGGAACCCTGTCAAGTAACCCATGTTGATGCGCGATCTGCTGCAAGCGGAGATAGCGAATGATTGTTATGCCACATAACCCACTTCTAGTGCAAAACAAACGAAACTAGTGTTAATTCCGACACTTTGTCGATCAGACGCAATTGACCTCTTCAGGAAGTAAGGTCAGGAAGCTTAATGTCACTTACCTGATTAATATTTGACAGAGCACAAAGCCATGTTTGCTGTAAAAACTAAACATGAGAAAAAGAGATTCAAATTCAACACAAAGCATCGCAAAAATATAAAACGACAATGGCAATAGTCCGCTGATATTCGAACCCTGGAGCGTGGTTCTTACCCTAGCTTGCCATCCAGGTAAGTCACCGGGCAGTAGCCGTTCATCTCGATCTGCTTTGGGAACATCGCCTTCACTTCATCGCGCGTACGACGCTGTGGAAGACTATCTGGCGGGGGGAGGCTTTTGCTTGCGATGGGAGGCACAAACTGTTCCGGGTTCGCTGCAAACAAACGAAGCCCAAGTTAAACGCTCCCTGACATGCTCACGACGTCGTTCAACATTTCGTGAAATGAATCATATGAAATGCCGAACTGATCATATGAAATGCCGAACTTACCCATGAATGTCGTCATGTCTTCAAGTGACGCCAATTTATAATACTTTGCACGAAACTCCACCGCATAGCGAAGATATGACTTGTCCGAGCAATCCGCCAACTCCCCGCGAAGGTTCAAACTAACAGGACAGTAGTGTCCGTACACGCCAATGTGAAGATCGAACTCAGATGGACTGATGCACAGGTCGCTCAGACGAGCGGCTTCACCTAGATGACAATATCATTCATGCACTAGCGGAGTGGGTGAAATGTCGGTTCACGTCATTGGCCTGGTCTTCCACACAAAACCAATTGTGACCCAGGCCATGAAGGTAAGCGCAGTAATAGAACTCATGACCAGAATTTAAAATGTTTTCACAATGAAAACGAGATTTCAAATTCTTCACCGGTACAATGGCTAGTATTTGTACCATCATAAATGTGGCCTAGCCACTGAGTGTTGCAATGTGAGGTATTTGTAATCAATTTATGAATAGGTTGGCTGCAGCTATCTCATTAATTGTCTTCTACTCAATAAAGACATTTCCTCGCTGGATAAATGAAATGGATTTAAACAGAAGTCATATTCGTGCACAGCTGTATTGAAACCGTGCATTGCTATCAGTGCCATACGGTGAACATTTTTTTTTGGTGTTCGCTTTTTTTCAGCAGGCTTTAAACCCACACTAGGTTTGGAGTTTGTTCAATGGCTGTTCAGATCGTATCAAAATAAACTGATGTGATGTAAAGAGTTACTGCGCAGATCAAGTATGTGTTTGAAACTTTCTAAAAAATGTGAACAGATAAAAATAATGGTTACCGTATGGCACTGATTGCTATTGATTATCGATTAATGGATGGATTGAATCTTCAGAAGACTTAAGCATATTTCCTTGATACTACACTAGTTCATGTTGTTGCTCATTCAAAACTTCCTAAAGAAGCCGCGCATAAGCAACAAAATTTAGGTGTGTCCATCAGAAAAGCTAACGAGTTTAATCTGCCAAGTCGCTCACTTTATCTACACAAATACCACTACGCAGCATACAAATTAATCAGTTGTCCGCAAACCTCTCGCGATCCTGTCCAGATAGTCCTGGATTTGTTTGACAGACGAGATTGCTTCAGCAAGCACCGATTCCCATAACTTCCACTTGGAGACGCTGGCGTCGTACGGATGCCAGTTCTGGTGCTCCTCCGAATAGAACGTCTCGATGGGAGGAGAGTGCTCCTTGTAGCAGGCGTGCTTGACTATCATGATCTCTTCACTGCAACAAGAAGAGGATTAGGCTACGAACTCCAATGTTGCTACGTACTCCCATAGTGACATCAACAATGTCTCCACTGGCGACAACAATCTGCGATAAACATCTTGAACACTTCAAACTGTCAAACTCTCGCAGATCTTACGATAGTGTGATATTTCGAGATGACAAAATGGATGATTGTTCATTCTATATCCAGCTAGTTCAGGTCAAAGACATGAAACAAAATAAATTTAAGTACCAGCACCAACAAAGAGATACATTGCCATAAAAACCAACCCGCAGAATCAAAACACTGCCACAAAATGTAGCAAGACATTTCAGTCAAACAGGAACAGGTTGTCCCAAACAGACCCTGCAGGTTGCATAGACGCACTTGAACCTACCCGTGATCGCCGACCCACCTGTCGTGTCTGGGGTACTCCCACTCCCCGGTGGCCCTGTCCTTTTCGGCCCGGACCAAAACTTCTTTCCCGTCAATTTTCAACTCGATGAACTTGACAGGAAGAACACCACGCTTGCTCAAGTAGGATCGTTGCTGTTCCGTGCAGGGATATCCATCCAAGATGTAGCTAGGAGGGAAGAATGAGTCTAAATCTATGTGATGATACACACAGTAACAATAAATTGTTTAACAACAGTTGGTTGTTTGAACAGTGTCAACAAAAGTCGACATCATTTTAAGCAATTTTTCTCAGTTCTTCAGCATTGCATCAGATGACGATTAACTCCAAAGAACTCAGACCAACCCGAATTTAGAATCAGACACACACAAATCTTTAAGTCATTTCAACTTTAAGTCAAGTCAACAAGAAAAAAGTTGATAACATTTGCGCTGAACAAAAGAATTGATGAGGATATCAGAGTACAGAGATCGAATATGCAACACTGCTAAATGACATCCGCAAACAAGAAGAAAACAAAGTTAGAAAGCAGGTGGATGCACAGAGCGCAAAGCATCACGCGAACAACACCACACAATGCTTATCCGAGCATGCATTGAACGCGTCGCTATGGCTACCAACCCTCGGGTCGTGGTCATCGTATCCAGCATGGCCGTCGCGATTGCTTCCACGACCAGCGCATCTGGGACTAGTCCTCCCTGGTGCAGGTGGGACAGGATCTGCTGGGACAAGACCGAATCTTTCTGTTGCTCCAGTACCCGCCGGATGCTGTTGCCAGCAGAGATCCGGACGCAACCAAACTTCTTGCTGAAGCGTTCGCTCACTACAGATAGAAAAAGTTAGTTCTATAATTATTCAAATCTTCAAAGTAATGAAAATGCGATGCAACAACTAGTTGATGTTGATTTTTTCAAACATAATATGCGACACAAGAGTATGTGGTCCAGTGACAAAGCTGCCGCAGTGTGCAACGACACTTACCGGATGGCACATAATCAGTCCAATAGTTGCAAAATAATTGTGAAAAAAGCAGGCAAACTATAGGTCCAAAGAAAATGAAGGGGTGCCCCGGCAGCGAAATTTTTTCCCACGAATTTTCTGTCTCATTTGCATATTTCTGTAAGCGTAGCCATTACTGGTTACCGCGCGGCGCGCATAACTGTTTTTACCGATTTTCGCCCTTACAGCAAGCCGATTTTCGCCCTCCAGCAGGTCCAAATGTAAACATTGAACTTGAAAAAATACGTAGCCTGGACTGGAGACACACCTCGTCTAGTCACGTTTAAAAAAGTTGAGAAACGAAATTGATTCTGGTCACTAGTCTCAAAGTAAGATTTCCGAATTGATTAAGAATTAACCCTAACCCATTAGCCCTAACCTTACTTTTTTTTTAAAAGCTTTTGTGCACCGCAAAAATTAATGTAGGTCTAAGGAAAAAAAATTGACTTCGATGGGCGTCGAACCGATGTCCTCACGATTATAAGGCAAAAGACGAAACCACTGAACCAAACGCGCCAACGAAAAATGTTTGCATTCACACGGTATAAATACAAACTCTATGCGAAGTAGCAAAAAGTTCGTGGGAAAAAAAATTTCGCGCCCCGGCAAACATCTATAGGATCGGCCCATGAAACATTTAAAAACTGGCTCAAATACAACGAGCTTCAAGTGTAAAAAACGCCAAACGAAAACACGATAGTGATGTACTGAGAAGGCAAACTACAATATACCGAGCTACGAAACGTGACTCAATCAGTCACGTGGGTAGATAGAATCAAGTTGTTAAGAGCGTCACAGTGAGACGTACATGTTGTCTTGCCGGACTTGGGTGGGCCAACAATCGCCATTTGTATAGGAACGACTGGCTTGGCTAAAGGCTGGTTGAAGGCATACCGCATAGGGTTGGCCATGAACTTGTTTCGGCTATCAAGAGACGAAAGGAAGTAGATGAAATGGTTGTGCACCACCGGGTAAGTGGGGTTGGCCATCCCTTGCATCGGCTGGACGACATCGCCATCGTCTAATAGCTGAAACAAGATAATAAATTTACTGCATTACAAAGGCAAGCAAAAGGGTTTTAAAAATTTGCTACATTTTAGCAAAAACCAGGTGACATAATTCACATAAAATTTGCAAATTACTTCAAAAACAATCAATCAAACTGGCCCAGTTGGGATGTGGTTTGATGTGGATAGTTGGTTGTCAGATACGAATCTACTACCTTAACAGGATCCCACTTTGTGAATGAACTGGGATGTTTGTATCCAGACATCAGCATCTTTGTTGCAACATCCAGACTGACAGGAGTGACCCGCTCAAAGAGGCTCCCTCGGAATGAGATGAAGGGTTTCAGTTTGATGTCGATCAGATACTTCACAATGGAAGGCTTGCGACTCGCTTGCACTTCCAAGCGGGGAATCGATCCCTCTTCAAACTGTTCTTGCACCGCCTGCAGATCAAACGTTTCCATGACAACACGTACACACGCAACAAACAGTCCAGTTGTGTTTGTTCGTGCCGATCGCGACAAACGAGAACTAACATAACGCATCACGTTGGCATTCGTGGCAATTTTTAAATGAATATTCAAAATAATTCCGCAAGAGCGGTTAAAACACATGTGGCGATAGCCCCGAAAGCTCAGTTGGTTAAGCGCTGACTTCATGATCGAAGAAACTTCAACAATAAGCGGCGCTGGTTTGACTCTCGGGGTGTGCAAATAAGAAACACATTTCAAGGACTGCTCTCCATTCAATGGCACCTAGTTATTCAAATGACTTACAGAAAACACATCAATAACAATCGGATACTTCACTCTGTCAATCTCGGTAACCGGGGCTGCGTCAGTGCCCAGTGGTTCAAAGTCTCCACTAGTATGCGAAACTGCCAGGATTAAGCTCTCAAAGAAGCTTTCCCAGTCCGGGAATCAACATTCCCACAATCAATCAATCATGTGGATGTGCGAACCTAGAAGATGGTGCGAAAGTTAGGAAGAAGATGAGTGATGTCCAACGTTCTATGAAGACTTTATACAACATTGTTGTGTCTAGAATTAGATCGTTTGCCTTCCATTAGTTTGCACACGAATGGTTTTATAGCTACGCTTTTAGAAATGGCAGTACTTGGGTGTTGGAGTAGAATGTAGCAAACTGGCTATGCAATATTCGTGTCAGTCTTGTCGGCAGACTACTTGGCCCGTTATCACATTGCATTTGGATACAATCGTTGTCCATAGAGATGTCCCAACTTTGACTTTGTCGATGCATCAGTACTGTCGTCATTGGCTAATGCTTATGACCTCCGGTTGTTCAGTTGAGCAGGCCATAGCCCTAAGAAGGGCAGTAGGAGTTTCTCTCTCGAGCAACCTACTGTTCATAATCATGAGAGAAATCAAGGACAATAGTCAAAGGGGAGCCACTCCGCAATCGACGGTTTGTGATCAAGGTTCCCTTTCATTAACCATTACCTCAAAAGGCATGACCTACAAGGCTATAGGTTGTTGAGCAAGGTAGCAAAATGTTTTTTATGTGCTACAGCTAGAATCAACAGATGTGTTTAGATGGCATTTCCTCCATCAGAGCAACCAGCCCGTTCCAAGCGCTCATACGCCAGAAGCCGGTGACATTTCTTAGGACATCCGTTATACCGCCAAGTGCTTGGTTCCGGGTAGCAAACGTATGTCACCGTGATCAGTAACTAACACTATCAACTACAAATCGGTAATCTGAGGTGGTAAAAAGATTGAACCTCGTCCTCAGAGGTTCATACGACGAGTTGAAAGGTCAACTTGCCAACACTTCCTGCATACCTGCAATCTTCCCACATCTTCATCAAAGTATTCACCAATCTCTGTTTTCATCCGATCGCTGGCATCTTCTTCTTGTTCTTCTTCCTCTTCTTCTTCTTCTTCCTCCTGAACAATATCCAATTCTTTACCAGGACACCATGTTTTATTGTACTATGATTAAATAAATTTTTGTGCTTCTAAAGGAATTCTTACTTTCTTATTGCAAACAGAATGGCTTTAGAATAGAGGTGATGTTGCAAGTAAAGGATAGTCGACAACAAATTGAACGAGATGGTTTCATTATAGTTTGAATAATGCTATTCAACCGTATCACTTTGTCATCAATCCTATGTTTTAAATAACCAAAAAGTTACCTCAAACTCCATTTGCAAGATTTCCTCAATGTCTTCTTCCTCTTCATCATCTTCCTCTTCCTCTTCTCCTTGGGCGGCAAGCTCGAGCTTCTTCTCCTTCTGCTCCAGGAGAAGCTCAGCTCGACGCGCCTCCATCTTCTCGTTCTGTCAACAAATCGGGAACGTTATTAATTGGTCACGTGATCCTATGCCATTGTTCGGACGCCATTCACAATCTACATCATCATGAGAACAGGAAAGTCCGTCATGCATCGATCTTCAAGCAACTTTGGATGATAATGTAAAGTTGTTTAGTTCCACGCCAGCATAAACAGATTGGCATGAATCGATAAAAAAGTCACGCATACGTCACTGATGACGTAATCATTAAAAAGAAACGAAATCAAAAAACGGGATCCTACTCGGATGTCGTTCTTTTTTTTCTTAATCCGTTCCTTCTTCTCATCCTGCATATTTCTCCGCTGCTTCCAAAGATACATCCTCGGTGGTAGAAGTCGCTTAATGACGTCAGTGTCCTCCACCATCAGCATAAGAGCAGCATCCGGAAAGAGACCGGACTGGATGAGGAATTGAGCTTCCTCCACCGTGCGTGGGAATCCTTCCAAGATGAAACCTGTAGAGCTGAAGAAGGAGGATATCTCACATCATCACACTAATTCAGTTAAGAAAGAGAGGTACCAACAAACATCCCTATCTTCAAAACTGTTCTTCCAGCAACCACATAACAGAAGGAAAGAACGAAACTGGCAGTTGAAACTAGAAGCTTGATATAACGCGATCACGGGTTTTTGAAGAAATACACATTGCACTGCTTAGTACATGGCACAAGGTGTAATTTCAAGACTAAGATTGCGCAATTTATCACAATTAAAACATAGAACTGCCTCACTATCACCTCCACAGAACACCCACCAACACAGGGAGGGTTTAAGTCTCAATAACGACATTAGCTATAAAGACCCTCCGTAATCCTGTCAACCAGCTGTTGTGTGGTGAACAGCTGTCGCGACTTGGCGCTCGAAAATTTAAAGGCAACGAATGATCTCACCGGTATGGCTCCTCCTTCCACCATCCAGGAAGAATGTTAGCAAGTATTTCCGGAGGAAGAGGATCATCGTCAACGAGATTGGCTCTGATTGCTTCTTCTTCATCATTTAGATCAAATTTATCTTCCTCTTCTTCTTCGTCCACCTCTTCCACGGCATCACCCTGCAACGTAAAACAAGAAATTCAACATAAACACACCAAACGCCAACTCACATCAACTGAGGGTCAAGACTCTAGTCTAAAACCTCGATATTTAAACATAAGGATTTTTTAATGTTGTTGTTTTTAAAATACTTGCAGTGAACTATATTTGGTAAAATCAACTAAATTTGACAAGAAAAAAGAGCGCACAAAACCCACCAACTTTATATTCATCAGTCAAATGAGTTTTTTTATCTTTACAATATTCTAATGTTCTAAAAAAAAGGTAAAGGTGAGTCCCATACTTGATCCAAGCATCGGGAAACGAGAAGATAAGGTTCTCATTAGACTAAGCCTTCGGCACTAACGAGAGTAAAGTGGCCAGTTCCTTTCTCTCGGCCGCCTTTCCTTCAGCAACTACGCCCACCCAATTTGTTACACCCTGGGTAGAGGTGAGCGGTGTTTTTCAACAACCAGCTTAAGCCGGGAGTCGAACCAGGATTGCATGATTGGAAAGCGAGCGCCTTATCCGCTGCGCCATCCCACCAGCCCTAATGTTCTAAATATTATCATTAAAATATTAACTAAACATAGGTCTAATTGTAAAACTATAGTACTATCATTAGCACACATAGATTTGTTTTTGTACTAATGATAGAGAAACAACTTTTTTAAAAGTATATTCAACAAAATATTTGGTGTTTCAAAATGAAACCATTGAAGAAACTTGTTTCGAAACGAAATAAAATATCAAAGAAAAATTGAAAACAAACACTGATGGAACCTCTGCACTGGCTTCAATGGCTTTCTTGACAGCTTCATCGATGGTTACGCTCATCTCCTTGTCAAGGAGCTTCTGATCCTCGTGCTCCGGACCCATCTTCTTGCCGGTCTTCGGTAAAATCATCTCCTGCATATCAATGGTGGTGACCATACTATACAAGAACTAATCCAAACCTTTTGGAATAATGATTCTTGCAACCAACTGTATTCCATAATGCTCTTTAGAAATTTATTCACGACTTTCGGCTTACAGTTAAACTTTTCCTATGAGATTAAACCTGAAAATGACAACTTCAAACTTACCTGCAGTCTTTCTCGGAACGAAATGTGGAAAATTCCAAGTTCGTTGGCCAACATTCTTCCTTGCAAGGTTTTCCCAGCCCCACGTGCCCCCAACAGGACAATCCTAGGTGGGGGAGGCTTCAACGGTTCGTGCTCGGGTAAATATAAAGTCGGGTTTTCAACGAATTGTTCCCTACTCTCTGTCGACTTGAAGTGGTAAACCTTCTCTCGAAACTTGGCAGCAATATCTGGATTCCCAGGCCACAGGACATAGTCCTCCTAAAACATACCATTAATTAACCTCTAGCTTTTTTTAAAGCAAAACGTCCTTGATGCAACACGCTAGGTCCGCCCCGATAGCTCAATTGGTTAGCGCGTCACTTCTGGAACGAAGAAGCTTCAAGATCAAGCGGCGCTGGTTCGACTCTCGGGGTGTGCGTTTGAGCAACACACGTTAAGGACTGCTCTCCAATCAGCGGCATCTAATGGATGGAATAGTTCCCCGGCAACAAGACTTCAACAATCGGAAACTTTACTCTGTCAATCTCGGTGACCGGCCTGCGTCAGTGTTTCAAAGCCTCTGCAAGTATGCGACACCGCCAGGATTAAGCTCTGCAAGAAGCTTTCCCAGTCCGAGGATAAAGATTCAATCAATCAATCAGGTGCAGCATAAAACTATGCAAATGAATTCAGGGTGCGATACAGGGTCACGATAGCCTACAAGTACAAATAATAAAAGCGCGTTTTAACCAAGACAAAGTGGTCACAACAGTATGTTGGAAATTACAGCGTTAAACTATCAGCAATAAGTCAATGCTCAGCACTACCATTAGAGCTGCACTTGAATGTAGTTCATTGAAGTAATCTGTAGATTTTTGTGTGATTTCAGCAATTGGAAACATATTGTCGCTTTTCAATAGTGCTGATTCTTCATTGTTGCTTATGTCAGTGTTAGTTGAAGGGAAGGAGGCCTATACCTGTGTGACAGCGATGTCTGTGGATGTAGATTAGGGTGTCCCACTTTTAGGCGACTTTTCAGGAAAATTAGGTTCGGGTCAAATTCTGACTGGATTTTCGTCACTGATTTCAAAAATGACGTTATTTTTTCATTATGACGTCATCTTGATGCGCCAGCTAGCGGATTTTTGCTATTTTGGCCTTATCACAAATATGGTAAGAGCTAGAGAGTTGGAACTTGCGCCAAAATGACCGGAAGGGACGATTTCCTACAGTATGAAACGCTAACTGCAACAGAAAATGAGATATTTTGAAAAAACATGTTTTTGGTCATTTTAGGACAAAAAAGTGAAACATGGCAATTTTGCTTGAGTTTTGCTACAGTGAGGCTTTTACTTCGATTGTTTAGCTGCGCCACCTTGTTTAACAATTAAGTACAGTGGTAGTAGCTTAACAATAGAATATAGTGATGCCTTTATTTCGATTGTTATGTCATCAACAGTACATCCTAAAATAAATATGATGCAATGTTGCATCATTTTTGTTTGGGATATTTTGCAAACAAGATTCATAAATTTTGTCTGGCAGATGGTGGTTTGATGAACAGAATTAAGAAAATACCAAAACCTAAGCCCCAACATCTGAAAATCTGACAAGATTGTAAAGTTTCCATCACAGATATAGCCGCAAATTATTTAAAAGCCAAGATCTTATGGCTTTCTGAGCACAAGAAAGAAGCTAAAGATTCATCTTTTCGGAGCGACCATATGTGTCTTCTTGCTCTGGCAGCTGATTTATTGATGGATGTTCCAGGAAATTTGAAACCCCTACTTTTTTATCGTCAAGAAGGCGTGTCCCATGCGCGTTGGATAACAACAGCGAGTGGTTACTTAAGAATGCTGATTTTTGGGTATTGTGTTGGGCCTCAGGATATCCCTAAACTTCAACGTATGGTTTCTTTCATTGTTTGTGTTTATTTGTCAGCAACTTTGGTCATCCATCTTAAACCTTCTGCTACTGAAGGTCCTTCAATTGTACTGTTCACAAGAGATTTATTACTTGCAGACAAATCTGTTGATGAACCAGTATTCAACGCTGTTCTGATAGGCCTACATCGTTAAGCATACACCCCAATGGTTGAGCCCTAAAAACGTTGCTTTGAGTTCCCACGCTGAAGCTCCGCCTTTTGCTGCTGATGCGGTAAGACAGAAAATTTTCCCAAGAACATTGATATCGAGCAGACGCTTTTGAAGTGTGGCAACTTACGTGATTTTTTTCTCCGAAGAAACTAAGACTGCATGTTTTTCATCTCCATTAGTGTTTTGGCGTATGATCGACAACAACAACAGAGCGCTTCATTGGAAGACTGAAACGTGTTGTGAACGGCTTGATTCGAGATGACCAAGATGATTTGGGCAAAACAGACTTGCGCATCTGTGCTGCTTTGTACAGTATGGTGTGATAAATAATCCCATTGAACTGTGTTGTGTTGTTGAATTGTGGTTTTGTTTGATAGATCTTTGAACTAAACGATCAAGGGTTTAACGTTAGCTAGTATTAGTAATTGCAACAACCAATGCAAAAATCAATGCTGAGGTAATTAATTCTAAATACAAAATGCTAGTAGACTACTACAAAGTACCACTGTACTTAATTGTTAAACAATGTGGCGAAGCACAGCAAATTAATCGAAATAAAAGCGTCACTGTAGCAAAATTGCCATGTTTCTCATTTTTTTGTCCAAAAACATGTTTTTTCAAAATAACTCCTTTTCTGTTGCAGTTAGCGTTTCATATTGCGTTGACAACAAATAGGAAATCGTCCCTTCCGGTCATTTTGGCGCAAGTTCCAACTCTCTAGCTCTTACCATATTCGTGATAAGGCCAAAATAGCAAAAATCCGCTAGCTGGCGCATCAAGATGACGTCATAATGAAAAAATAACGTCATTTTTGAAATCAGTGACGAAAATCCAGTCAGAATTTGACCCGAACCTAATTTTCCTGAAAAGTCGCCTAAAAGTGGGACACCCTAATGTAGATGCTCTCTGGAGGAGTTAGGCCAACTACCTTTCCAGTATGGGCAAATTGTCTCAACTTTCACTACCGCGTCAAGCAATGTCAACAACTAGATACAGGTTTCTCGGCAGCCGATTTGTAGCAAGAATTGACAGCGATAGACACGTGTTTCGCCCATGAGGCTGGGTTTTTTTTTGAGGCTGAGACTGGGCTCATCAGTATCGCACCGTATTCTAGCCACAATGTATTCGACCGCCGCTTTACCAGTCAGTTTAACTATTATCTTTGTGGAAAGAAAAGAGCAACCAAAACCAGCAGGCGCCAGGGCTGAGAACATTGTGAAGAAAGGGGCGTTCTTCCCGGCTATCAGCACAAGGCTGAGCACTCACTAGTACAGCGAGCAGTTGTGATTCGTTAACCATAACGGTGTAGCTTCCACGCTAGCCATTTAAACCATACAATCAACAATGTCTTCATTGGTCATCATGCGTCAGTAGCCTACTGATGATGGGTTTGATACTTATGTTTGATCCTAGCATCCGGTAGTCCAAATAAGTTCACCTTGAGAGCAACAGGATCGAAATGCTTGGTGTATCCGTAATTTTTCTTCTTGTGTCTCCTTGCTTCCTCATCTTCTTCCTCCTCCTCTTCCTCTCCTTCTTCATCTTCTGCGTTTGCATCTTCTTCCTCTTCATCGAGATCCTGACCGGAGAAGTCCCACGCATGATACCCGAACGATTCTGAAAGTAAAACCTGTGACTAAAATTGCTGCAACAAAATGCGAGGAAGCGCAGGAGCCTATCAAGCAATGGAAGGAGATCGGTGGATCGCTCCAAGCAAGAGCTGGATTTACCACAAAGCCAAGTAAGCCTGGCCGTAGGGCACAAATGCGACAGGAAACCACAAATAGGGCGCTTGTGGAATGTGGATGCTTGATCATCTCTAAAAAGAAGACCACTTGTAAAGAGGTCTTTAAAAAACGGTTTACTCATCAAAATTATACTTTGTTCTATTAGTACATTCCATCCCAATTTTACAGTAAACAAAGATCTTTTAAATTGTCGCTGCTTGAAATCACGTAATGAAAGATCAACGACAAACCTGAACTTAATACTTATGGGCTATGCGCGCCAAAATGCCAACTTTGGATCTGGGCAATATATGGGAAAACTTAGGTACTTTAAATTGCAAACCAAAATACATAATTGTTTACTGAAAACATAATAACTGTCCCTAAATACAACCGAAGAACAAGTGTGATAGTCACAGTTGTAGCAATAAACATTCTTCTTCAACAGATTGATCATGTTTGATCAGCTGTGATCTCCCATAAACATTCTACCCAAAGAAAATACAAGCAGATGCTGAATTTTCGTAAAATAGATGGAAAAACGTGTTAATGTTATAAATCGAACGTGGCCAACCACCAACATCAGATGCAGGATTTATTAAGTTTTCTTCAATTACAACTTTCTGACATACGTTCAATCTGCGACACAGCCATTTGTGTGATCTCTTCGGCGGGTTTGTCTTGGATGTCCACTGAGATGGGCTTGTTGGGGACAGTGGCCGTCACAGTGCTGTAGAGAGGCGCCCACTCGCGTTCGTAAACGCGACAGAGTTCACGAAACTTGCTGAACTCCGGCGCATCTTGGACAGGCATGCCGATGTAGCTTTTCTCAAGCTCACTTATTTCTGATCAAAGAAAAGCAAAATTACGAAACGACAAGAACCGATCCTGCTGCTTCAAAGCAAAGACTTCACTGGAATACAGCGAGGAAATCGTTGAATATTTTGGTGCTTTGCAGCATTGTCTACAATCCTTACAAAAATAACACCGCAATTGTAACGCAACATGCGATAATTAAACTATGTACAAGTTTGTGAAACTGCTCCAATTATAGAGAAATAATGAGAAACTTTGGAAGTCAAAAAATAGACTACATCTCCCATACAACAAACAATTTTCATCGACGAGAAACAAACCTCCATCGATGGATATCCTTTCGTCATACTATGACTTGGCAATGTAAAGGAACTATCAAAGTAATGCGGGAAAATCTCATTCGTTGTAATTTATGCCTAGTTTTTACTCTGGTTAAGCAGCACATTTCATCATGATAAGAATTTCTACCAGATCAACATTTCACTGTTATGCTTTCTGAATAGCAGAAGTAAAATAAAAAGTGAAAACGAAAGAACGCATTTAGACAATTGGCAACACTGAAACTGAACCGCTGACCTTCGAGCAATATCGCGGACCGGGGCTTGGAGATCTCCGACCTTTCGTCGGTTAGATCGACACTCGCGCCTGGCGCGGACAATATATCGGCGCCCTCCCCTTGCGGGGACTTTACAGTTAGATCGGATTTGGACGACTCTGAAACGATATTTCACTTAGCCAGGATGTTGAGAATGACAATCAGCTTTATTTCTGACGCTTCGTCAGTCAACATGACTGGCTCTGTCAATGGAACGTCGAAAACAAACGTTGCAAATAAAGCTGGATGCTCAACATCTTGTGGTAGCCTATCTTGCAGTCACCAGAAGAAGGAAAAATGTTATTTTATAATTAAATGCCTGGTGAACAGTTTCATTTTGTTTTTAGTAATAATTTCTTGCTGCTTAATTTTACGATTGCTATTAATATTCCTCGCTGTCCCAAACAACTGCATCACATTCTCCGTTCATTGGCTTACGGGAATATTTTGATTGCAGCATCCCTTTTCGTTTCAGAAATTATGTAAATTATAAAAAAGAAAACATTGGAAAAAATAAATTCAAGGTCTTCCACTTTCGTCTGTGCACACCCAGTCAGCAAATAATCATTTTTACGTTTTTTGTTTGTCGTATCCAGGCTTACACCTGGTGGTTGAAGATTTAGATTAAGTGGAAGGGAGGCAAGGAAGCCAATCTTCATGTCCACCTTCAGGCATCCCTTTCAGTGTCCTGCCAGAGACACGGCTACGGCTACATGCTCTTGAGCGGTATCGAACCGGCGCCCTTTCGATTGCCGTTCCAGGGCTCTCACCACTCGGCTATGCAGCCGACATTTTTACGTTGATTCAACGTTTTCAATATCAAATAAGACTGATATGCTGGGACTGAGTAAAGGTCATTGCCAACACTTACGATCTTTGTCGAGTTCATCAGCGGCTTCATCAGTTTGTTCGGAGATGGCTTCCAAAGCAGCAGCTCTCTTGGCAGCTTCTTCTTCCAACGCCTGATAGAAATCAATAGGTTGACAAAATGCGGAGACATGATGAGATGTGGGCAGGATGTCAATGTGTTCTCACATGTATAAGTTGATAGTTTATGCAGTAGTTGATAAACATAGTCTTTGTGTATATTTTGTGTTATTTTGGGCAATTCTTGTGCTATTTTTACCATTATCGAACTAGAATACTAAATTTCGGCACTTGAGCTAGAAATCCGGAGAGCATCTGGCAACAATGATAACAGGAGAACATTCGTCATTTTTTAAAGTGTAATTAAAGTTCTGCAGTGATTGGAGATTCAGTGATCACACTTTGGCAGTTCGGATGCTCAAACTATCATTTTAAAGAGATACAAAGTACATACAGCTTAGAGTGGTGGGCGAATCCAGGGGGAGGCAATTGGGGCGATTACCCTGTCCCCCCCAAAAAAAACACAGAAAAGTTAGTTTATTCTTGATGTATTTGCAAGGCCAGAGTAATGTAGACCTACATATCATTGTGTTTTTTTTAAATCGCACCCCCCCCCCCCTGAGACCACTGGCTAGATCCACCCCTGCTTAGACTACCAATCAAAATTATATCGCCCTCTAATCAGTATTCGCACGTTGGCAAGAGCCGTGTATATAGATTGCTATGCGGAAAAGATAGCAAGCACCAAACGACTGAGGCAAGGAATGACAAGTTTTGACATCATCAGCAGAAGATCAAGCTACTTCAGCGTGAACACCACGCAATATTCTTCCAAGGATAAGTCACAATGGTTGAGTGTTTGGTAACATGTTGTCTTCAAATGAAATTCAAAGCATTCGATACACGTCCTCTTTGGGGTAGTTGGCTACTCTGTGCGTTACAAAGTAAAAGACCACAGCAAAATTGTTCAGCCATCAAACTTACTGCATTCAATGACACTTGCTTTTCTCCCAGCAGACGTGCACGGTACTGCGTTGTTATTTCATCTTCGTTCATCTTAAAGTATCTACAATAAAGTTGCAAGCCTTCAATTTGATCGGAAAGTAACTTTCACTACAAGTCGTGACATATTGCCATGGCAACTCACCAAAGGCAAGCTGTTTTGCTACGTCATCAGCACGCACTTACAATTCTAGGGAAAGATAGCAATCATTATGTCGTCAGAAGACTGAATAAGTGCTTAAGTTATTGTTATTTAGAAAGTCTTTAATTTTTTAGGTCAATAAAAACTTCCCCGCTTATTCTTGATTTACTGAAATAAATCATCCTCTGATTCACCTGACGTCACGATTTTTTCTTTTCACATTAATGCCAGTGAAAACGCGAGCAGTGAAAACGCGAGCAGATCACATCACTCGCTGGGCAGTTGGCACAGCAGGGCTTGTTTTAACCCAGATTCCTATGCACATGACTGCAGCTATACCTTGACAAGACAATGATTGCTTCAAGTTGAACACTAAGATTGGCTTCCATGCCTACAGGTTCACGTAACGTCTTCAACCACCAAACGTTTATCAGAAGTGTACCTGAGCCAACACTCACCTCTTCCTTAAGTGCTCCACATTCTGTGTCTTGTCAGTCAGGCAAACAAACTCATCAGGGACGATCCCGTTCTCCACCATGGCCGCCCACTGCTCCTTGTTCTCTGGGAACGCATCCAAGATCCATCCACCATCCCTGCAATGAGTATCAGTTCACGTCATCAATAACTTTATCAGTGACGTCACCGATAACAAAGTGATTGTTCTCCAGCGGAACAAGGACTAAGAACAGCCCCATTCCTCACTTCGGAGCGTCGGGGTCGATTGCGCGTCTTTCTTCCGACAACTTCTCCAAGGCCTCCTTCAACACGGCGACGTACACCTCCGGGAGTAGTTTGACCTCTTGCATTTCAGCCTGCCGCACAGCCTCCGCTACAATATGTTGAACCTGCGGACAAAAGCAGAAACATGACTTGGACCATGGAGATCCACGCAAGAGCTAACAGTAAAATTGTGATGTTTCACTTCACAAACCCTCAAGTAGCAAATTTTAGAGCAGTCGTGTCATCCAGAACACAACGAGTCGGTAAAAGTATCATCTTCAGTGGTAACACAGCTTTTATATAACAGTTCCATTCCAAATACTTTATTCAGTGTTAACCAAAAGGTTAATAAACTATGACGGCACCTCCTCATGGTCCTCAGTGACAGTTGGGACCGGTGACATCGTGTCTTGCTGGTCCGCAACATCCTGTGCGCTGTCCTCAGTGGTCAGCACATCATCTGTTGGTGCAACACTAGGTGGCGTGATTTCTGTTGTGTCGTCGCCCCCCTCGCCTTCACCTGCAGAAGGCGCATCGTCACACTGACGTCATCGTGACATTACAGACAACTGAATTACAAGAAATCGATACATCGAGCTACCAGGTAATTTAGAGGTGAAGAAAGGATACCAAGCGATATCTACAGAGCGAGATATTAGCTACAATCCAGCAGCCTGAACTAAGAAGGTTTGTTGGTCTCAGCCAAACTTGCTTACTTTGATTGAACTTAACAGCGCGGACATAAAACTATTGAATAGCGAACGTGTTGAAACGGTGGTGCTGAAATTCACTACAGTAACCATAAGTTACTGTTAAGAAATATCAAAATAACGTAAAAAATATCAAATTCAGTAGCATACTGCTGGTTACAAACCAGAGCGTGCCGCGCTTGGCACATAAGCAATTAGATTAATAACTTTGATGCAGAACATTGGTGAGCGTGCAATGGAAGGTCAGCCGTTGGATGTTACCAGCGTCACGTGGTTCAAAACATGCTTTCAAGTTGTTTGTGTCACTCGCTGTTTACGTTCAATGCAATGTTTGGCATTTCATTTAAACTAGCATGCTTCTCACCTTTTTCAGCCTCGTCTTTGGCGTCCTTGGCCAACTCAGCATCTCTTTTCCTCTGCTCGGATCGCTCGATTGCTTCCTGCTCCAGCTTGTTCTGGACGACATGGATAGCGCTCTCGATTGCCTCCTGCAGATATGACACACATGACCGATGCCCACATGCAGCAATCCCGAATAAGTTGGAATAGGCAGCAACAAAATCACATTAAAGCACTAGTGGACCACAAGAAACCTCATTGCCATTCAACATGTAGAACTCTACTCCCAATTTTCAGCATTTCTCTTTTCCATCCAGTTATTATCGCACTGTGATAAAGGGAGAAGCTCTCGCATGTATGTGACCACAGCGACGATGACAAGCACCTACCACTCGCGCCTTTTCAACAGCCTCTATCTTTGCAGCTTCGAACTTCTCCTTCATCAGGTCGTCAAGGACAAGAACTTTAGCCTGGAAATATTTAAAAAATGTTATGAACGATTAAGAATGTAACTACGTGGTTAGTTGTCCTTTCTCTCGTTCTCCTCTCTTTCAGGAACTAAATCGGTTCCACTTTCATGCAGCAGTCCACTATTCCTCATTGCTAGTGCTCTGGGAGACTAAACATCATTGCTGGGCCTGAGTTGGCTTTCCGGTCTGAATACATTCTTCTTGCAGACGACAAAGTAGACATTGGCGACCAAAAGGAACAGAAATGCTGTGATGTGGTGTTGGTTACTGCGGTATGTACCTACGGGAAGTTACATAAGTCGTTTATTGTCATTTTTTTAAATGTAATGTAAAGTATTATATCGTATTTTGACTTCTCCTCAAAAATAAACAAAATTTTTGGACGCGTCCATCCGTGATCCAGTTTGGCAATTAAAGGTTTTCAAGCCTTGCAATGAACTATTGCTCTTACATTTACAAAGGCAACATCTTTCACATCATTCTGCAATGTGCGGCCATCAAAGAAGCGAGGAGTAAAAGCAAAACATTTTTAACAAAGTTCTGTTTCACGAGTGACGTCATATTAACATTTATTCAAATACAACTAACATTGCAAGCACCTTGTACTTCTCAGCCAACAACCGGCATATTGTGGTCTTCCCCGATATTGGAGCTCCCAGGACAGCGATTTTACACGGAGGAGCTGGCATAGGGGGTAGGAGGTAGGGGCGGGGATTCTTGAGAAAAAGCGTCATTGCGTCCACGGAGGATAGCACGTACATCTTATCAAGGAAGCTCACGGCCAGGTCGGACTTCCCCTGAGCAACAAAACAATTTTTTGGTGACTTCCTTCCAAGCGCTATACAGGAGCAATGCCCACTCAGTTTCGTAGGCGACAAAATGTTCATGCAGTGACATACCTGCACCATGTTGCCATCCTTGAGAGACACGGGACACAATCTTCCCCACTTTGATCTCCTCCACCTATAACGAGGTCCAGGCATCTGGTAGGAGGCAAGAGTCCGCAACAATTCCTCCTGCATGACAGTGAATTCAGGTTGCATCAGAGTGATAATAATGTATGTGAACGATTAATTTCATTGTAATCGTTAGTCATTTGTGGAGAGCAGGAACATTGGAACTACTGCTTCGCCTTTCTGGAGCCTCGTCAACACTACAGCGATGACGTATGCCCGTCACCTCTTACAGTTCCGTTTCCATTAACAATACAATCGAAAACCAGCCACTTAATCTGCACACTAACCATACCGTTTCAATCTCGTCTGGTAATTCCTCTTCTTCAGCGTTTTGAAGCCGGATGGGGGCAATGGCTCTTCTTGCTGTGAATGTGTCTAGTTTGGTCATCAGTTGCTGGAAGATGACGTTTAACGAGAAATTCCCATCCAATTCGATGAGGTACTGCCGGTCATGATCAGCCATGTATGCCTGGAACATAACTTTCCGTAATATTTTAGCTAATCAGCTATCATGCCGTAGGGCTTACTACAGTCGACCAATCAATGAAATCGTGGCCCCAGGAATTTATATCTTCTTAATTTTCAACAAAATACAACAATACAAAATATTATACGTGAAGATCAGAGGTAATTTCACTTTATGGCTCATTTTTATAAAACTATTAATTGCGAGGTAGATCTTTTTCTTCTGCACTTCACCTCCAGCAGTTTCAAGGTGACCTCCTTGTATGTCTTGCTAGATTGTTCCACCTCCATCTGTTGGTTCTCTGGTGCATGCACGAGCCGCTCCTTAGTATCGTCAGACAGCTCCTGGATTCCACTGTCCGACTGCAAATGGAAGCAGCAGCATTTTTTTAGTCAAGACAAAATACACAATTAGAGACGATTTTGGTAAATTCATGTATTTTTTTTCCAATTTGGCAGCCTTGCTGTTATCCTTTATGTTTTCAGTTAATAATTGGTTGACAACAAATTGAGATAACAATGCAAGAATACGTCACGCCAACTAAAAGCAAAACTCAAAATCGTTGAACCCAAAGGGATGTTGTTTTTAAATTTTTTACAAACTAATTTCATGGAGCAACATCAGTCCGAGAAGCGAAGAATTTCAATCTATTTTCAATTTCAAATTTCAATCGAGAAGCGAAGAAACTTTATAGCAATTGATAAAATCTTTGGCTTCCCCTCTAACAATCTAATCCTTCACCTGCAATTCGTCTTCTTCCTCGGTTTCCTCTTCCATTTCTTCTTCTTCATTTTCTTCAGCACTACTCTGAGAACTCTGGGTTTCCACCTTCAAAGGGGGGTCCCACATAAGTTGCGGGTACTCGTCTCCCGTTTGACTATCCACCCGCATCCCCATACGACGCGAGTTCAAATCCACATCCGGGATCTGAGAGAAAGGAAAAAGTTCACCATGAGTTTGTTTGCTGCATGCATTCCTTGCATTTGCACATTTAACGATGTTTGCAGCCGTGCCGCATCCAAATCGTTTTTTTCATATTTTCCATGATAAACCCGGAATGGCCCGTTTCGGCGAGTCCGATTCGGCGAGTCCGATTCGACTAGTCCGATTCGGCGAGTTCCCTATTCGGCGAGAACCTTTTTCGGCGAGTGCCCTATTCGGCGAGTTTTTGAAATTTTTAAAAGGAAATTATCGGGTACCGTAGCCTAATTACAATTGCCGTTTTTACATCGTTTTAACGTCGCTAAACGTTGCAATCGTGCAGAAAGGAATAAAAATAAAATGTTTGAACTATTAAATTAAAATTCGTCATGTCAGTTCAGTTATTTTTATTTTTGACCATCATATCAAAAACAATACACGTCAACATAGCAAAGGTAGAAGCGACAAAACGCGAACGTTAAAACGTGCTTGAATTCGTCATGTCAGTTCAGTTATTTTTATTTTTGACCATTATATCAAAAACAATTCACGTCAACATAGCAAAGGTAGAAGCGACAAAACGCGAACGTTAAAACGTGCTTGAATTCGTCATGTCAGTTCAGTTGTTTTTATTTCTGATCATGATATCAAAAACAATTCACGTCAACATAGCAAAGGTGTAGAAAAAGGTAGAAGCGACAAAACGCGAACGTTAAAACGTGCTTGTGACCGAAGTAAGTTATTGAGTTGAAAGAAATTTGGCAAGGTTGCATCACCTTCAGAAAAATTTAAGATATGAAGGAAAAATAAAACAAAGAAAATGTTAGAAAAAAAATAATGTTTATGTCTATAAGTTAGTACTTTTGAATAGTTAAAATCATAGGCGCCTAACTATTTTTTTGGCCGTGGGGGCGAAAGCGTGTTTCATCAGCAGCAACGTAAATTCAGCGAAATGTCACGCAGATGGATGACGTAATTATGTCGTCACACTAGGATTGCTTTTATTGCCACACTCGGAGTTATCGCTACGTTCGACCTGCCGTTAATTATTATAAACAAAGCTCGACCAAAACACATGCTATGCGTCTGCGTTGGCTAGCGGTTGATGGACTGCGACTCTTTAAGCTAAGCACAAGATAAAGTTTAGCAACGAACTAGATTTATTAGCATGAAACAAGAGACGAAAAGGTTTACTAAAAGGTATACTGTAAATGGAATGAAAATACTAACTTGATCATATGCTTGAAAATATACCTGTTGAAAGCAAAATCATTCATGTTTACATCAATTCAACAGCACGTCACCTTTAATAAATTTAAAAGTTGCTGACATCAGTAAACAGTCCTTGAAAAACAGTTACAGAGAGACGTTTGATTAAGTTTTCGACTTGACATTGCTCCCTTTTCACTACAATATCGCAACTTATGGCTGATCAGCTTTCAAGTTTCAATTCGCTGTAATACGCCCGTTTTCCCGTTTTCGTGTTGCAGATGAAACAAAAGATGCGCATATTCCCCGCCTTTGATCGGGTTTCCATGGCAACGGACGTGTGTGCGCCATGCAGTTTGCGCGAGTCCGTTGTTGTGTTGATTATGCGGCGTGTGCGCAATGCGGTTTGTACCAGCCCTTGTTGCGTTGGTTGGTGGTAACCTCGGGCCGAGACTTCAAGTTCATTTTCACAGCAACCGATTCACTGCCGCGACAATTCTCTGCAGAGGTTTCGACTTTCGAAAGCGACAGCGAGGCTGTTTGCAAGCGCAAGTTAAACGCACGCTGCGTCAACGTAGCAAATTATGTTGTTTTTGGGTGCATTCAACATCTGATGACATTGAATCGACGCAAAATGGTAAATTTTGCTATGTCACAGGCAGCAAAATCAGTCATTTTTTTGTCTGGGGTGGGATTGTAGCATCGCTACTGGTTCTAGTGATTATTTACTGCGAAGCTGTTGCGGTTTGCATTTAAAAATGTTTTCCTGCTGCCGATCGCTAGTTCATCTATTGTTTTACGTATCAATGCCGCATAAAAAGTTGCTCCCACGCGGAAATATGCGTGGGGGCCTGGTCCCCACGGCTTAGGCGCCTATGGTTAAAATGATTAGTTTGGATCAACAAATGTGTGACCTACACTCCTACAGCTTAGATTGAAAGGAAATTATCGGTTAGGCTACCGTAGCCTAGTTATCCCGACCAGCAAAAATTTGTTCCAAGAACCCAGTTAGCCTAACAGTTCATTTTTACATTGTAGTAACAGAATGAAAAGGTTAACCAAGTGTGTGGCCTATCGTTTCAACGTCGCTAAACGTTGAAATCGTGTAGAAAAGGGTGCTTAGGATACGTTGAAACTGAGAAACATTCACAGAAGCCCTACGATACGTTGCATTTTTAAGATAATGTATTCAGACGTTGAATCAATGTACAAATGAAATGTTATGCTAAATGGGTTCTTGGAACAAATCGTAGGGCTTCTGTGAATGTTTCTCAGTTTCAAAGTATCCTAGTCAGCAAAAGCTCCCTTTTCTACACGATTTCAACGTTTAGCGACGTTAACACGATAGGCCACACATTTGTTTAGCCTTTTCATTCTGTTACTACAATGTAAAAATGAACTGTGTTCTTGGAACAAATTTTTGCTGGTCGGGATAACTAGGCTACGGTACCCGATAACTTCCTTTCAATCCAAGCTGTAGGCCACACATTTGTTGGTCCAAACTAATCATTTTAACTATTCAAAAGTACTAACTTATAGACATAAACATGATCTTTTTTTTTTTGTAACAATTTCTTTGTTTTATTTTCCCTTCATATCTTAAATTTTTCTGAAAGTGTTGCGACCGTGCCAAATTTCTTTCAACTCAATAACTTACTTCGGTCACAAGCACGTTTTAACGTTCGCGTTTTGTCGCTTCTACCTTTTTCTACACCTTTGCTATGTTGACGTGTATTGTTTTTGATATCATGATCAGAAATAAAAACAACTGAACTGACATGACGAATTCAAGCACGTTTAAACGTTCGCGTTTTGTCGCTTCTACCTTTGCTATGTTGACGTGTATTGTTTTTCATATGATGGTCAGAAATAAAAACAACTAAACTGACATGAAGAATTTTAATTTAATAGTTCAAACATTTTCTTTTTATTCCTTTCTGCACGATTTCAACGTTTAGCGACGTTAAAACGATGTAAAAACGGCAATTATAATTAGGCTACGGTACCCGATAATTTCCTTTCAAAAACTCGCCGAATAGGGCACTCGCCGAAAAGGGCTCTCGCCGAATAGGGAACTCGCCGAATCGGACTAGTCGAATCGGACTCGCCGAATCGGACTCGCCGAATAGTAGCAGACCCGATAAAACCAGCCATGATATGCCAAGCAAATAGCCTACTTACGTCAGACGAACTATCATAAACAAATACTCGGAAAATTTATATGTTTTAATTGAAAACGATTTCAAGTAATTGGAAGATGGTAAACAGCCATGGTTACAAGACCAACATGATGCAGCCATAGCGTGGTGCTGCTATCGCATTCATCACACTAAGATAGCTTCACGCTGCCCTGTCGTTCACCTTGATGTTGATGATGAAGTCAGGCTTGAGCTGCCAGTTCTTTATGATGTCAATCTGTTCCTGGACAGAGTTGGACTGGTCAGACAAGCAAGGCAGGCCATCCAGGATGTAGCCATAATGTGCAACTTCTGGGGAGGACGCTTTCTCTCTAAACACAAGCATCACGTGAGGAGGGTGTTTGTGAGCTAACAATGACCTTGCCGTTTTTCAGTAATTTTCAAATATCTATTCTTACAAAGAAGAAAGCTAGGAGCTCGCACTTTGTTGGATAAAAGTAATACTTATTTGTTGCGAAAACTCAACAATTGACAGGCTGAAATAGCCTACTCAACGGTCAAAACTTTTACACGATACATTGCCTCTCATAAGTTGCCAGGCAATTCCCGGCCTTGTGTGGGCCAATAATTACGGTAATGTTGGAGAATTTTGAATGGAACACCATAAAACTCCACTTTAGATTTGGATATTGTTTTGGCAAAAGAATAATACAGGGATCTCCGCGTGCATAAAGGCACAGGAGCTTCAAGCAGAGATTTGTTACTTTGCTAGACGAAAAGCATAAACAAACTACTTATTTTTCTAACTTCCTAGCAAAAGAAAATTTCTAATCTATTTCAATTTAAAATCGGATATTCTTGATAGATTTTCAAAGACCTAGCGATCTGAGCGCTTAAAGTTCTTGTGCAAAATTCCAATAGCTACTTGGCTCAAAAGGAATTTAGTGCACTAGAAATTACTAACTGGTCTAATATTTTCAGAAATACTCAGTAGTCATTAATGAATGGTTGAATAAAAAATGCTGATTCTTTTGATGTTTACACATTATAGGTCTAATAATTTTCGTTGTTTTGCTTGTTGAGCAATTTAGACTACATCTCAAGCTCTAAGGTTGACAGCTCTTGAACTGCAATCAACTGCCGGTCTTTTTAAGAGACAGAACGCAATTCGCACAGCCTGCAAGGTAACAGGCTTACCCCTCGACACTGACAGCAAAGTGTTCAGCGGTTGTTTATAAAGGTCTTTGGTATGTTCCGATGTGGAATCAAACCCACAACGACTGATGCAGAGAAAAGCACTCAAACCACTAGGCCATTGTGCCGGTTGTTGTAGTTACTCAAATAAAATTTGAACCATAGGCATACGAAGCCGAGCAACGTGATCAATTTTAACATCTTCAAGTTTATTACATTTACATAAACATAAAACTACGCAACAAATTAAGTATCGAACGTTTTCGACATCACAAGATGTCCTCTTCAGGAATAATATACATACAAATTAACTACATCTGAAAAAAATACAATGGTTAACTAAATCTATAAACAGAAAAAGACAAAAAGTGCACAGTACTTCTGACTAGCTCAAACTCAACGATATAGGCTCCACGAGAATCAAAGGTAACTGCATCAAAAGGTGTTAAACAGATCACATGATATCGTAGAAAGGCAAGGTGCGAAAAAACTAATTTTCAAATACAGAGAGCAAGATGTGATCTGTTTAACACCTTTTGATGCAGTTACCTTTGATTCTCGTGGAGCCTATATCGTTGAGTTTGAGCTAGTCAGAAGTACTGTGCAGTTTTTGTCTTTTTCTGTTTATAGATTTAGTAAACCATTGTATTTTTTTCAGATGTAGTTAATTTGTATGTATATTATTCCTGAAGAGGACATCTTGTGATGTCGAAAATGTTCGATACTTAATTTGTTGCGTAGTTTTATGTTTATGTAAATGTAATAAACTTGAAGATGTTAAACTTGATCACGTTGCTCGGCTTCGTAGCCTATGGTTCAAATTTTATTTGAGTAACAACAGTTCTCTTTCGGAACACAGTTACGGCTGATTCATTCGGTACACGACAACTGGGCGAGACAAAGTGGGCGATACCCACTTGGGCGAGACCAGGTGGGCGACGAGACAAGTGGGCGACGGACCAGGTGGGCGACGAACCAAGTGGGCGACGAGCCAAGTGGGCGACGGCCAAAGTGGGCGACGGAAGCGAAAGTTTAGCCGTTCGAAAAAAAAAATATGACTTTTAATTTTTACTTTAAAATACAATGGTTGATTTGTAATTTTTATTTTAAAATACAATGGTTGATTTGTAATTTTTATTTTAAAATACAATGGTTGATTTGTGGAAGGGAAGCAATGAGAGTTCTCACGCTGAGCTTCACGAAGCATTGGAAGCAACATTTTCATTATTTTTTTGTAGTCTAGTAATAGCGCTTGCTGTTTGATGTTAATTTGCATTGTGACATCATCTTGACACATTATTTTGCAATTTGCGGCGTCACGGTTTATCGTGAAGCTTAAGAAAAACCTCTCAGAAAAGAGACAAACGAATGGCCAAAGAGTGGTTGAAGTCAGTTATGAACGTTCCCTAACCGTTATCAAAGCTTGTCAGTATAAAATATGACTTTTAATTTTTACTTTAAAATACAATGGTTGATTCGTGGAAGGGAGGCAATGAGAGTTCTCACGCTGAGTTTCACGAAGCATTGGAAGCAACATTTTCATTATTTTTTGTAGTCTAGCATAGTCTAGTGATAGCGCTTGCTGTTTGATGTTAATTTGCATTGTGACATCATCTTGACACATTATTTTGCAACACACAATCCAGTCTCTGAATATTATAAACACTTGCGGTAGGTCACTAGGTCAGCCAGTGGTGAGATCTTAACTACTAAGTAGCTGGTTTGGTAGGTACATGCATTAGACCAGGGGTTCTTAACCTTTTTTCCCTTATTACCCATTTCTGTCCAGATCAAAGTCCCATTACCCAAAATCTAATTTTATCTATTTTACCATATTAAAAATATAAATATAAAACTATAAAATAAATAAAAATATAATAAATAAAAAATAATAAAAATATAAAACAGCGTTATTCAACAAAAACAACATTTAATGTAAAGAACGGCATCAATAGTTTCAGTGAGACATTTGCGCATTTTTTGTGTACAATCGATGCAATATTGGGTGCGATTTTGGATACTGCACAAAGCAAATCTGACTTCAGATCTAACAGCTTGTTTCGTAATTTTGACTTCAAAGCAACAACACTTGAAAATGCTGATTCACAGAGATAAGTGGAAGGGAACATAGTCAACAATGTTAGTGGTTTTGCACAACTTTTGGATATGCTTTCCCCATCATTTTCCCAAGCTTTCATCTTCAAAAGAATATAGCTCGCTAGTCTCAACACTAACTCTAAATGTACACTTAGCTATACTACTTCAAACAACAACGCAGCCATCAAGCTTGCTCATAAAACAAATGTAAATGAACTGATTATACAAGAAAAATCTTACTATTATGTCACAAAAATGAAATACATAAAACCGGCAACAAAAATAATGAGAAAAATAAATTACTATGACGAAACAATTCTAAAAATGATAAAATATCACTGTGCTTGTTTGGTTTTTTGAACGGACTCAAAACATCAAAAAAAAGTATAAGCAATAAAGCAACTTTACCACTTACAGCTGTGACATTGTTTGTTACATCTATAATTCTAAATATTCTGGTTCAGCTGATTACCCACCTGCTATCCTGAAATTACCCACATGTGGGTAATTACCCATAGATTAAGAACCACTGCATTAGACATTTGAATGTTTGTAGTGATTTTCAAGCGAAACAGAAGTTTTTGTTAGTTGTTCGAGTGTGTTATTGTTTAAAATACATGTAAAAACTTACATACGAATCATTAACTACGGAGATTAGCATAAATTTGATGCTCTAAAAATAATCCATTAAAATAAATTTTTTGACAGAATATCTAAAACTAAAGTTATATTTTTCAATTTTTAGGTCATAAACAAAATGGCCCTAGTAATGACTGTCAGTCACGATGTGTTCTGTAAACTGCTGATGCGGCTACGCAGCGTCTAGACTAGAGCATACGGATTAAAGTTTTATTGGTACTTTCACATACAACATTGTAAATGTAAGTTAATGGCAAGTCTCTATGAGACATTGGATTTTCCGCGCACATACAATTTATAGCGTCAAGAACACTAATTGTGCGCTGTTTTTTTTTCGGTCATTGACTAATTTTTTAGAAAAATGTCCGAAAAAAATATAGCCTAGCCAATTCGGTCAAAATGTGCAAACAAATATATAATCAATTCGGCCAAGTGTTGCAAGGTTGAGTTTCGCTGATGAACGTTGAAGAAACGTTTGTCTGTTCCAACTTTTCTCAGGTTAAACACGACAACGTTTCTCAGCGAAACTTAAGGTTGTAGCTAGTCAGAAAGTGCAAATTTTGGTTTGTATCAACTACTTGAAAGGAAATATTTTCATCAGAAAAAATGACCAAAATAAATAAAAAATGACCGAAATTTTACAAGTCATTTCAGACAAATGACCGAAAAGTCTCAGCGAAAAAAAAAAACAGATTGCGCGTGCTATGTTGGTGGCTGCAGCGTTTTATTAGCATCGATGGTGACCGGAAGTTTTTGCAACATACTCCATCGATAATGATGTTTGAAATTCTTGATGATACCTTGGTTTGAAAGATGGACAGAAGAAGTTGTGTTTGCTGGAAATAAAACACAACTTCTACTTGCTTAAGGTGAGTTTTGTCGATGTTGTTGTTACGATGGTTGTTCAAGAGCTTTTCCCGTGCCTTCCATATCCGTGAAATTTGCGCCTGTGCCACATCAAATTTTGCTGCAACAACTCTCTGCGGCGTTTTCCTTTCTAACTCTTTGATTACAATTAGGCTACTCTTACTACCACTCTTTAACCTTTCGTTTGTTTCTTTTCTGAGGGGTTTCTCTTAAGCTTCAAGATAAACCGTGACGCCGCAAATTGCAAAATAATGTGTCAAGATGATGTCACAATGCAAATTAACATCAAACAGCAAGCGCTATTACTAGACTACAAAACATAATGAAAATGTTGCTTCCAATGCTTCGTGAAACTCAGCGTGAGAACTCTCATTGCCTCCCTTCCACAAATCAACCATTGTATTTTAAAGTAAAAATTAAAAATCATATTTTATACTGACAAGCTTTGATTAACGGTTAGAGAACGTTCATAACTGACTTCAACCACTCTTTAGCCATTCGTTTGTCTCTTTTCTGAGGGGTTTCTCTTAAGCTTCACGATAAACCGTGACGCCGCAAATTGCAAAATAATGTGTCAAGATGATGTCACAATGCAAATTAACATCAAACAGCAAGCGCTATTACTAGACTACAAAAAAAATGAAAATGTTGCTTCCAATGCTTCGTGAAACTCAGCGTGAGAACTCTCATTGCCTCCCTTCCACAAATCAACCATTGTATTTTAAAGTGAAAATTAAAAGTCATATTTTTTCCGAACGGCTAAACTTTCGCTTCCGTCGCCCACTTTGGCCGTCGCCCACTTGGCTCGTCGCCCACTTGACTCGTCGCCCACCTGGTCCGTCGCCCACTTGTCTCGTCGCCCACCTGGTCTCGCCCAAGTGGGTATCGCCCACTTTGTCTCGCCCAGTTGTCGTGTACCGGATTCATTCGTCATAGCAGATGACTAGGAAACTGTGTTCCGAAAGCTTGTGCAATTCGCTATTACCACAACGAACTCGCAGCATCAAACTCAAACAGGTCGCTAATATCTACATTGTGAAGAAAGTAACAATCATGATGCTAAAAGGAAAGCTCAATCTATTGCATAACTATTTTTGGATTGTGCGTATGAAATATTTGCGAAATTAAAAAGTGCGCACTAATGTTTTCAAGGTTAAAAAACGCTTCTCTAAAGAAATCGTATAATCGATTGATTGCTAGATGAGAAACGACCAGTGCCGTCCTCGGTGAGATTTGTTGAGAGCAACAATGCAGATCTTACTTTATGAGTTGAACAACAAATTCCGTCGTCAACGCCTCTCCACTCATGAGAACCTCCTGCATCTTCTTTCCGATCTCGCTTCCCAGATCAATCTCACGGAGGATGATATCAGTTGCTGCGGAGTGAAAGTTCACATTATCTTAATATCTGGCCCTCATAACGAATACGCCACGTAGGGGTTTGATACTTTGACAATTGCCGAGAAAGAAATTCACGGTAAAAGTGCCAAAATGTAGGGGCATCAAGACAAGTGTGTTCGAAACTAAAACATGATCCTAGGAAATACGTTTAAACACTCACAACATACTTTAGTTATACAATTTATTTATTCATTTATTAAATAAATGAGTTCGTCAAGAAAATGACCTTAACACTTGGTGAATAGTTAGCTTTGGAAACAGTTATGACCATGTTGGTAATCACCATTTAAACCTAGGTACCGTATGTCAGATGAAAGGTTCCTAGTTCGAAATCAGAGCGCACGGCTGTCTCTTGACAAAACACTTAATGGCTGAATCGATTGTTTTGAATTTTTGAAGCTTTTGTTGTGTCACATTTGTAACTAGTGTACTTTGTAGCCTATTGTACATAACTGATTTAAAAAGAATATTGACACACAATTACAATTGTGCCAGTTGTACTTGCTCTTTACAAGAGCATTGTGGAGATATTTATATCAAGGTAATGCATTTAGTGGGATATCGTTAGTGACTTTTTAATGTTCTGCTTTGTTGAGGTTGTATTGTTGAATAAGTTTGATATGTAATTTTGAACATATTTGATGTAAATAAAATAAATAACAATCAATGCATGTCTTAGTTTACTTTGATTGAGTATTTACAAAGTAATGTTAGCCATAAAGTGAACAGTTTTCTCATACCATGAATGAATTCACATCTCCATGTTGCAGACAACTTCTTTGCTATTGCAGTCTTCCCACAGCCCTGAAAGTGTATCAGTAACATTGTGCCACTGCTTAAACATAAACACAGATATGCAGTCATCCACTATCACCGTTCAGCATCAAACCTATACAAGAAGCATCACACGGCATGACGATAATGCCAGTGATGCATATGATATGCCAGGAATGAAATAAGATGCACTGGCTTCTACACGTAAGATAGATGTTGTGTGTGGATGTTTTAAACACAGCTAAAGGAAGGTGGTATGCAAAGAGTCTTCTGGTTAAATGTGCAAAAGTATCATTGAAATCTAAACAATCGTTAGGCTAGTGACATTAATCTGAAGATAGTTGAATACGTGAACTTGTAGCTTACCGGTTTTCCAAAAATCACAAAACATGTTGGTTTTGATTTTAAGTAATTCAGTTCCGAAACGTCTTCATTAAAAGTATCTCCCAAACGTGTGCGGCCGTGCTGCGGAACAGCTGAGTTCATTCTGAGATTATTCAAAGAGTTACATCCAAAAATATTGTTTTTATACAGCTAAACTTACAATAAAATAAAATCTGGAAATTATAGGCTACAGGATAAAACCTAAGAACAAACTATTTTCATCAAGAGAATACTTTTATATACCGTAGTTTAAAAACACACCATGCTGATGAAACTTCACAAACATGCTGTGTTCAAAAGGATTCGAGCCAAAAAATTCAAGCAAACTTTTTTTTAAATTTGCATGCAGGTCTGTATGAACTGGATGTTATATTGAACAGAAAAATATGTTGTTTTGTTAATGCGCGTGCATTTATTTGTTGTTGGTCGTGGCTTCCGTAAGTGAGACTGCTTAAACCGGCAATGCTTTTCACACAAAATGTTATATTGAACAGAAAAATATATTGTTTTTTAATGCGCTTGTTCAGTCAAAACCTCGACTAGGTTTAATAACGAACAAAGTCGCATCATCACACTTTGCAGTTCATATACCTTATAGAAATATATTCATGTTGTAGAGTGTTGTCTCACAGGTACTTGCAAGAATTGCCCTACCTGCCAAGCTGATACAATCTGCACTCTGCAGACTTTATTAGGAAAAGCACCAAAGTGAACGGGCGCCACAGTGCTCCGCACCTAAATGTCCTAACGCCACAGTGTGCGGCTGTGCGCGCCTATTTGACCGGCGCCTAACTGTCTGCGCCTAAAAGACTTGCTCCCCTGTTCGACAACCACCCAAACATCTGGACTAAATTGCTACCAATACTCAAGAGTAGTAAACGGCAGAGATCCTTGGAGTGAATTATTGGCTGTAGCACTAAGCATTGTTTGAAAACTATATACAAAAATATTGCTTTATGAGTAGGCTTATATCAACATCATTAACATTAGCTACGATAGCTCAGTTGGTTAGTGCGTGAAAACTTTAAGATCAAGCAGTGCTGGTTTGACTCGGAGTGTGCAGTGTGCACTAGAGCAATGCATTCTAAGGACTGCTCTCCATTCAGCGGCACTTAATGGATGGAATAATTTCCGAGCAACAACATTTCAATAATCGGAAAATCACTCTGTCAATTTCGGTAATTCGCCCTGCATCAAAAGCCTCTACCAGTATGCAAAACTACCTAGAATACCTAACCTATTAAGGCTTTGTATTTCGGCGACAGTGACAATACTTTAAACAAATATTAAAAATTTTACAACAATGAGGAATTTATAAAAAGTAAAAACAAAGTTTAGTGCTCAGTCTGTCACAAAACTATTATAATAGTAACATACAGTGATGTACGCGCATACAAAAAATATTGACGCCGTCAGCGCATACGCAAACGTTCGAAAAACTATACGCCGCATGCGTCAACGCAACTTGTAAAAAAAGTTGGCGGCGTCAGCGTTAGCGCATACTCTAGCGCAAACTCATTTTGTTTGCTAGGTGCCAAACATTCACACGGTATAAACCACTCGAAACAACACACTTTTCAAGCCACTTCGCGATTTCTCGTTACAAGAAATTATCTTTTTGGCCGGAAGGCACATCTGGCATTGAAAATATAAGTTTTTGCCTTTCGAAAAAGAGAGCTTAAAATACTTTTCCATGTAGGGCCATGGATTTGTATTATCATGCTCCATTTTACTTGGAGATTAATATTACCGTAATTTATTCCCTGAATACAATAGTGTAGTGTAAGAAACTGTACCATATGCCTATCAAGAAAATTCCAGTATTATACTAACTGTCGCTCCTAGTAATATACTAACTGTCGCTCCCTGAAAATCCATTATAAAAAACACTATTTTTAAAATGATTCCGTTTGAATAAGACTAATGTTGCTTTTAATGCCATAATTCTCTCAGTAAGCTCTATGCTTTTTTTTGATAAGATTTTTAAAAAGTGGGTTAATGGAAGACAAAACTGCCAGACACAAGCAAGTTTAGATTCTGAACTGCACAACTCTTTGTTATTAGCATTCAGGGATAGTTAGCATTACTAGTGTTATTAGCAGTAGGCTACTCAAAAGCCTCTCACAATTGGCCCCTGGATGCATGTTTTGCTAAACTACTCATCAAGTTACAAAACATATATAATTACATACTTACGCATCAGAATGTATAAATTGTCAAGTAAAAATTACCTTAGCTTGATAGCCTACTATATGTAGGCCTACACATTACTACGCTACATAGCCTACAACAAGAATAACCGGCAAAGGCAAAGTAATGTACTACATATAACATACAGAGTAGGCCTACATCATGCAAGCAATCACGGTCGGAGACCAAATATTTGAGTTTGTTTAGATACATAGGCTGCACTGCTCATTGCCTGAGAAGTTTCTGATTTGCCCCAAAATGCAAGACTTAACTAATATAAATTAAAGTGCTCACAATTGCTTACAAACGCCTTCAACACTGCTTGACTAAAAAAACTTCACACTACGAAGCCAAGTCATTGTTTACATTTTACATGGAGCGACAGTACCAAACTACCTACTTGCTTGTTTACATTACATTCCTGTTCTGACCCGTAATTTACTAAGTAATTTCGCAGTAGGCCTAAGTTGTTTTAACTAATTCTTTCTTTTTTTCTGCAAGACTTCAGTCTCCACGTGGGACTCGAGTGTCAAAGGCAGTAGTGCGATATACAAACAAACTCCAGCTGACTGAACAATAGATGACACTGTGACACAACGCTAGAACAATGGGCAATTGCAAGACGTCAACATTTCGCAGTTTGACAAAAAAAATTGCAAACAACAACTAAGACATTAAAAAGTATGCGTTGACGCTATGCGCTAAAAAACCGCGAAAACTTTACGGCGCATCCTCAAGCGCAAACTATCCAAAAAAATGTGGCCGCAAGCGTTAGCGCAAACAAAAAGTCTACGCCGCATGTATGCGGCGTAGAATTTGCAGCGCATACGTACATCTCTGGTAACATATGAGATGTTGGATCTTGAGATGAGATCTTGAGATGGAGCAGAAATTTTTGATGCCTTTTTATTGCCTATGTTAGAAAGGTATTCATTAAACGAGTTGGCAATAGCAGTAGAGTCGGAGATGATTTCATCATTTTCCTTCTTGATACTTGTAGGACTGTAGGTGTATGTAGTTTACAACTTTTTTTAAATTTTGTTATGTCATTTATAATTTGCCATAGCCTAGATGCGTTATGATGGGTGCTATGAATTAATCGGCTATAATACATTTTTTTAGCTTGTTCTTTAATATGTGTTAGTTTGTTTCTGCACACTCTGTAATCTGTATTCATTTAGTGCTTCACTAGTGTTTACTTTTAACCTTAACTGAAATAGTTTGTTTTTGTGTTTAATAGACACCAAAATTGCTTTGGTAATCCAAGGTTTTCCTGTTAATTTTTTTTTCTTTCGGGTACGTTTCCTTAATGGTGCATGCTTTTGTAAGACTGTTTCAAATATGCTAATAAATTTGCTCATAGAGGTATTTACAGAAGTGCAATTAATATCAGTCATTTTTTTCAGATTTTCATCAAGGTCACACAGAAACTGTACAGGAATAAATTTTTTTGTATCACGAATGAAACTAGTGTGTGAATTACATTTTGGTTTAGTCAAGTCTATTAGTGTAAAAATTGGAAGATGATCCGATATGTCACTCAGCAGTATATGAGCTTCCTTATTATGAACTAAATCACTTGTGTAGATGTGATCAATGAGAGTGGAGCTGTGAGATGAAATTCTTGTTGGTTTGTTAATTAGGGAGCTACAACCAGCACTTTCTAAGCACTGCCAGTAATTTTTAAGTTATGTTCTATCTTTAGTAAATCTATATTCATGTCACCACATATCATCGTTAATAAGCTGAACTATCGTAAGTCCAAATTTTTCAAAATTGCGTTTTTGATTGATTTGGTATCTTTATAGACTACAGTTTATTTTGTTAAAGCATCGTAACTCTATCTACTTTTGTTTTGATGATACAGAACGATGAACTACCGCAAACGGGAGTTACAATAGTTTTGCAAAAAAAAATTAATGAAATGGGACTTACGATACTCTGCTCTGAAAGTTATTTTACACGTTTCACGTTAACACTCCCTTTCCTTTTAGTTAATTTTTCTTTCAATCGGTTTTTGCATGTGATGTTTAAGGCTTAGTTATATTTCTTTCTATTTTGCATAGGCTACAACAATTTTGCTGTATTATTGTAGGCTAACTACATTTCGTCAATTTTTTTTTTGTTAAACTATCGTATGTCCATATTCATTTTTCTAACGTTCAATTTTTGCAAAAAAGAATTATCTTTTTTTTCTAGAACAAAGCTCCATGAAAAGCAATGTTTAGTTTTTATGTTTTTTCATTAGAAAACTTTTAGAAAGATCAAACAATGTACAGCAAACACAGCGTGAACTTTAAAATTCAATTTTCTCAAAACTGTATTTTTGGAGTTACGATAGTTCAGCTTATTAGCAACGATATGTAATAAGTGCTGTTGTTTTGATTCAAATTATCTATTGATGCTAACAAGTGGCTTTGATATTCACTAAAGTCATAAGTAGGATGTCTGTATATTACACCACAGACCAACTTCTTTTGATTTGCCAGTTGTATCTCAACCCATAGGTTTTCACAACCAGTTACATCAAAGCTAATATACAGCTACCGCAAAATGACTTGAGACCTCGATCATTTTCACACGTTTTTAATTGCAATAAGTATTAAACCATTGTGTATTGCATAAAAGGCAATTGTTTCACTCAAATCAATTATGATGTATAATACGTACACAATGGGCTATTAGCAAAACAATGTTACTGTAGAATTGCTTTGGGCATTTTATTAGAATAAAGTAGTGATGAGAATTCAGAGGAAGTTCAGCACCGCCTCCAAAAGGACTTGGATCTTCCGAGCCGTAAAGCTGTCAAAAAGCCTCTTATCAATGAGCGGATGAAAAAACAACAGCTAGCATTTGCCAAGAAATATGCCCATTGGACCACTGAGCAATGGAGAAAAGTAATGTTCTCTGATGAGAACAACTTCCAGGTCTTTAAGATGGGGTCTACTACGGTTCGGCGTCCAAGGTCATCTGATCATTTTGATCCTCGATATACGGTTCCGACTGTTAACACCCACAGTCAGTCATGGTGTGGGGAAGTTTTTCTGGAGAGAAGGGAAGGGGAGGCCTGCACTTTCTTCCAAAAAACACAAAAATGAACGCTGATCTCTATATGCAAGTTTTGGAGGAGCATATGCTCAATTTCTTCCACATTCATGGCTCTGAGGTGTTCATGCATGATAGTGCACCCTGCCACAAATCTAAAAAAGTAACAACTTCCTTGAACACCAACAAATAAATGTTCTTGAATGGCCTGGCAACTGCCCGGATTTAAATCCCATCAAAAATTGCTGGCACAAAATGAAGAGAACAATGGCCGAAAAAAAAAACTCCTAACCTGGATACTCTTAAAGAAGAGCTGAAAAAAGTGTGGTGTCTGGAAATGACACCGGATTATTTTAGAAATTTAAGCGACTCTATGCCCAAACGCTTGCAAATGGTTATCAAAAACAAGGGCAATATGACAAAATATTAACAAAAGTGACTATTTTTAATAAAAGCGTTATTACAAATAAACCTGTGTTTTTCTTTAAAAATAAGGTAGGTCTCAAGTCATTTTGCGGTAGCTGTAGTTGTTTATGTTAAGAGACAAAATTTTTCTTTTAATAAACAAACCTACCCCTCCAGCTGAGGTTGGGGAATCATTATGCAAAAAGTTATATCCAGGTAGCGAAAATTGAAAGAATGTAGGTTGCTTAAGTTTTGTTTCTGATATTGCAATCACATCAGGCATTACTTGCAGCTGAAGCAACAATTCTTCCAAAATATGCCCATATGGTTCCTTTTCACTCCATTTTCCTAAATTGCCAACTTATTAGCATTTTTATTCAATCCAACTAAGTCCATAGGTTCTTTGGTGGTACTTTTGTTCATGAGCTTTACCCACTGTTCACATATTACAGTAGGCCTACCCTTATCAACACTCTCTCAGTTCTTTTAAAAATTGCCAACTTGTCTCGTAAGCACCCTGTCTCACTTCCGTACAGCATTGCAGATCTTATGCAACTCATACACAATCTAATTTGTTAAAAACTTGTTGCAGTTAGTATGGTATCATATTTAAATTTTGTGGGGCCCACCCTTTTGGTTATGCGTAGCCTATGCCATAACTATACCACCCTTTTGGTTATGCGTAGCCTATAAATAACATGTAAAAAAGCGTATGTGAAAGACGCTACTGGCTTGTCTATGCTGTACTTACAGTCAGTAGCATTGAAAGCTGGGGTACGGCACTTTTGGACCCAGGCACATGATAATTTTAGGTGCCAGGAACTTTTCCAAGGGGGCCGGAAATTTGAAAAACCATTGTGTAGTCTTTGGATATAGTGCGTTTTTTTTCTAAAGTTTCTTGATTTGAAGCCAGAGAATCTCATTGGTACCAGACCCAAAATATGTTTGGTTTGGTTTTGAATCTTTATCATCGGACTGACAAAGCCTTGATAGGTTAATCCTGGTAGTATCCCCTCAACCGCCCTGCCTACATCACCAGCTTTCATGTTGATCAAGATAAAAAAACAACAGGTAACTGTACAAACTTTTTAAGAAATTATCTATGTTAAAAACACCAAAAATTCTAGGTTTAAGATTAAACAAAAACCAGCATTGATAAAAAGAAATAATCAAGTAAAAGATGAACTTCACAACATCGTGCTCAGCACTTCTGTGTTCCCAAGTAGCCACAAGCGAATCGTGTAGTTATGGTGATAACTTCAAAATAAGAGGGCGCACAAGAGCAACTCTAGGTGTTTCGTTTGTTATCGAAATTTGTCCTCGAACTGAGAAAGCTTTATTGAGAACTTAATCTTGGCAGTTTCGCATACCTTGGAGAGCCTTTGAACCACTGACGCGAGCCCAGTGACCGCCGAGATTGACAGGGCTAAGGTTTTTATTGTTGTTGTCAGCAGGGAATGGGATGGAATGCAATAAAATGGAAGACAATTTTGGGATGGAAGATGGAAAATGTCAAGGATGAAAAGGGATGGAAGGTTTGGATGATGGGGTGAAAGACGATCTTCCGTCATTCTCATCTCAATTCCATCATTAAGTTTGCACCGCCATATCAAGACATACAAAAGTTGTAAAATAAATTGAGTAAAAGTTTCCGTTTGATTATGTTTTTTAAACAGAAAGATGTCGATTTTTTTTCATATTGAACTACCACGACTGTTGGCGAACGATTGTCCAAGGAAGTGAAGTCGACAATATTTACACTTTATGAGAATAGCAATAACATAGGGGAGCTGCGCTATCGATGGGACACCATCACCTATGGGACAGCTCATTATTTCTGAATATGTGTGAACATAAAAACTGAGATTTCTGTCATAGAATCGAGATTAACATTACATCATTACAGCGTGGTTTACTTACTGGTGTAGGCCTACTGGCGTCCAAACCTGATCTGGCCCAAAAAGCTCAGCAGCTCTTTCCTGAAGCTGCGATCTTGGAACAACATCAAGATCCTGGGCATCTGGCTAGGAACAAACAAAACAGAACTTGACAAAATGAACTGGCAGACCGCCAACAAAAAAACACAGACGATTGGCAACATCCACAAACCAAGAAGACTCTCCCTCTATGGAAAAAATCCATCATCAACAAGCTCATGGTACCCGTCACTCTGCATCTGAGTAGAGTAGTGATGGCAACGAAACAACACCTCAAAAAACTCAAAAAAATCCTATTCGGCTTCCTCTGGCATCCTTCGCCATTTGAACAGCTCCAGAGAAGCAAAACACTTCCTCCTGTCAAAGATGGAGCCATCAACATGGTAGACGTCACATACAATCAAAATTCCAAACAAGCCGCATCGACAGAATTCGGCACCTCTTCTCACTAGAAGACGCCACCGAAATCTGGCACGAATGGGCCATGTTCAATTTGAGTTACGGAATGAGACACATTAATCCTCTTCTGTTCTCCAATAGCATTCCGCATGCCTCAAATCCAAACGAAATGTATGCGGGCATCTTCAAGTCATTTTGCAAACTTAAGGGCTTGAAACACGACTGGGAAAATAGGCTACTTCCTATAAAAACATCTACCTCAATCTGAAAACGCAAAATGAAAAAAAAATTGACAAGATTGATCAAACGGTAAGAAGATTCCTTTGAATGAGATCCTCTTGAAAAACAAAGAAATCAAACTCCTCCTTCCACCTTACCTATCCTCCATGTCCTTTCGGATTGCTCATGGAGGATACAAGTAGAGATAATTTAACAGATCAATACAATCTGACAGAATAAAAAATTGCAAATTCTGCAGAAAACCTGAAGACAACGTGACCCACGTCCTAATCGAGTGCTCCTTTGCACAAGGAATATGGAAACGCCTTCAACAACAATACTCTGACCTGACCAACAAAGACATGAAAATAACAAAGGACATGATCCTCTACAATGAACTCCCTGGAGGACAAAAGAACAACTTGATTCTTTTGACCATGATGAATGTCGCCAAGCACACCATCATCCAAAAGAAGATATCTCTGGATATGGGTGACACATACATACAGGACACAAAACGGTCCACCATTCAAGCTCTGTGAGTGATCATGACAAAAACAAAACACATACCGGTAGCACAAAAGCATAACATACCTTTGTCATCTGACATTTCTCCTCCTTCCAAACCTCCACTTACGGTCAGAAGAAAGAAGAACCAGTCGAGACCCTCTCTTCAACCGCCCTCTCAGCCTTCCTCGGTGGTAGGGACGACTGATTGCAGCGGTGGGTCTCACTAGCACAGTACGGTCGTAGAACATCTTTGAAGAAGCTTAGACAGCCAAGGGTGTAACAACCCATCTTTAACCCGTCCCTCTCACTCATCTGCAACGGCCTGATGCCGGAAGAGTGATTGCAGCAGGAGATCTTTAACCGTCCCTCTCCGTTGTCCCACTCGCCATGGGATGACAGGATTGCAGCGGCCCATTCCAAGATGATGGCAACTCTGGAAGTCTGGGGTCAGCGAAAGCTACCCTCCCTCTGGCCGCTCCTCTCTGGCATCTCCGCCAAATGAGATGTCAGACTGCAGTGGTCTGTTTTCTACAAACAGGTCCCCTTCTTCAAGCGGGCAACAAGAAGATACACACACACAAACAAACTCAAATAAAATAAAAATTAATGCTCTACGAAAACGTGCTAGTTCTCATGCTTGACCCGCCATCTCCTAGTCTGCTCCAAGATCAGCAAAAGGAAAGTCGAGACAGGCAGATCAGCTTGAAGCAGCCAATAACCAAACATTTACATCCACAGATCACCATCTACCGCGGTGGGTCCCTTCGATCGTAGAGAGTCCCTCACCTCCCTTGTAGGTATTGTTCCCGACAATTTTCACCAAATCAAACGTCATATAAAAACCGTTCAAGTCTACTGAATATTACGTCATGGAAATTCCTAAAGCATGTGCCAAAATTGCACCAGCGTTCATAAGAATTGTGTCAAGCCTGTTTGGGCCTGTTTGGGCCTGTTTAAACAGGAAATATTACATCAGCTTTAAACACCTGTTGGAATGACTTCATAATTGTCTTTCATTATTGCGTCACAGTACTGCATACGTGAATTTGAGATATTGCTATCTATTCTGGTCATTCGTAAAATGATTGTTTGAAAGTTGGCCGCACATTTAACTGTTGGCTTAGTGCTTGCTAGCTGGACAAAGGTTCCGTCTTTTATCCAAGTAATCTGTTCTGTAGTGACAGTTTTCAGTGGTGTACGCGTTGCACCCCCTCGTTTTCGGTAGCCGTGGGCTAATTTTTACAGAAATACACTTTTTGAAAAGAAGTTCAAGTGTGTGTTTCTTCGGTCATTATATGCAGACGAAAGGATCCGGGAACTTTAAGTTACAATTTTCCCACGAAGAAATTATGGTTTACCGCTGTGACCAGGTATCTTCCATGTAAGTATGGTGTGCCTGCTGAGTTTTTGGGTGTGTGGACGGCTCCCGGAGCGGACGCACTAATGATGAGACAGGAAACAAATCCATTTCATATGGAAAAAAACCTGCAAGATGTAGTGGTATCCATCTTGAACTCTGAGCGTTGCGCGAAAAAAAATACTGTGTAGCCTACTTAAGTGGTGAGCTCAGTTAATTGTTTTTTTAGCTGTCAGAGTAAGTTTGAATGGTTGACTGTTGTTGATCGTTTCTATGCTAAGGCAGGTTTATAAGAGAGAGAGAGAAAGATGTTTGTTTATTTGAGAGAGAGAGAGAGAGATTATAACAACTGGGGCCTGACAATAAAGTTTGAGTCATATGGTTAGCTTTAAAACTATAGCAACAGAAAACTACATATCCAACTGTGACAGATTTACAGGCAAGTTGAACACAAAATGGTGGTTGGTTGAGCAATGAGACAATACAATCAATCACCTTTGGGACATGTCCCATTCTATACTCCACGAGTCAGTTTACACTATTTCCCCAAGTTCTCAAGCATCTCTTTCTTTCCACCATACCTTCAATAATCAGTTGTTGTAGGCTAGCGGGGAGGGAAAATTTCATCTTTTGTTTTGCTAAATACTTGTGCATTTGAATGTCTAATAAAAAACAAAGAAAACTATTAATACTACAAAAAGTGCTCAATGCTAAGCAAAAAGACAAAGCAGAGCGAATTAAATCAAATATAGTTATTACTATCCAAAGCCTTTACAAATTGTTGTAAAGGCTTCAACAATTTGTAAAGGCTTCAGATAGTAATAACTATATTTGATTGAATGTCTAATAAATATATGATGTGACTTCCTTTATGTAGTGCTGTGAAGTACTGTTCCGTAAGAACTACCGTTAACAACATTGTTTCTCATTGCGATAGTCAGACACCACGTGGCTATATCTAACTAAGTGTCCCAAAGGACGTACCCTCTTGTCCCATTGGTCAGTTATGCAACCAATCTAGGGGACACTTGAGTGACATTTTTTAATGAGATAAAAAGCAATAAACTAGTATTAAATTTGTTACTGTTTTGACTTCATGTTATGAAACAATGACTAAACTTCACAACACAATTCCTTTATTTCACAATTTGAATTAAAAAAGCATTTTATCAGTAATAATGTTATTTTTGTCCCATAGGTGACACATCTCCCCTACTTTCACATAAGTTTAGACATTCAAATGCACTACATTGAAGAACCTCGTTCTTGAATGATTCTATTTCTGTGAACACTTGAACAATTAATCAAAGAGTGAGAAACAACGACATTATGTGGCAGCATGCAAAGCGTTAAGCTAAAATGCAAACAGTAGCCTAATGATAAAAAATAAATCAATTAATCAAGTTTATTTCAGTATGGCTTCACATACCTGTGGGGTAGCCTACATTGTAAAAACATTAATACATCAAAATGATCAAACGCATAACTTTTGAGTTATGTTTTTGGCCAGTGGTCCAAAAACCTTGCCCAACCCTGGACTAGAGTCAAGTCAAGTCAATTTATTTTGTTTTAACAGCGCCATATATTAACAAATAATCAGAGTAAAATGTAATTGTCAAAACAATGCATTGTACAACTGTTGGTTAGATTATGGCGCAATCAGGATGGTAGCGAAAGACCATAAGCAGTCATCTAGTCAGCCAGGCTGCAGCAGAGAGAGAGAGAAGACTTTTATTTCGTCTGTTGCGAAAATAGTAGCCTAAGGTACAATTATACACAATACGAATAAAATAGCACCATAACAATCTAGATACCACTGTAGCCTGTAGGCCTACAACAGACAGGAAGCAGCGAAAGACTATATCAGTCATAGAGTCAGGCTGCTTCCCTGCTCTTAATGTGGCAAATGTCAAGCATCGCCAAATTGAAATCCCTAATTGAAACAAGATAGGCTTCTTCTTCTTCGTTTGAACCTTCTTCGCCACTCCAAGGGTCGAGGGGCTCTGCCTTTTACCACCCTTGGGCAGTGGCGGCGACGCGGTCTAGATGTTTGGGCAGGTGTGGAGCAGCCATTCAATTGATTTGTCATCCAGTTCACGCAGACCACGCACACCATTTGGCGCATAGTAGATGGCGCAATTACTGAAGTTCAGTAAAAATGAAAGAAAGAAAAAGAAGCCATGTGCTGCTGCGATCCTAAAATGAAGTCCTGTGGTTTTATACAAATACCGGTATAAACTTTATTTCGGGTGTTTAAGAATAATAGCCTAGAGAAAAAGAAAACTTTTGAAATCAAGAAACTCTTGTAGCAAGGGCGTTTAAACTTCAGTGCCTACATCACCTAGCTTGAGGTGGCTGCTGACTAGATGACCGCTTGGTCTTTTCGCAGTCTCCTCGTCATATGACACACAGCAGATTATTGCATATTTTGTATTCTTTTCATGTTTGTGTTTGTGACAAATAAAAATAAACTGACTGACTGCAACCTATAAGAGTTCAAGCCTCAAGCCAAAAAATAATACATGCAAAAACATTTTCAGTACAGTATTACAAAAATAATCACCATTAAAAAAGGTAGGCCTGTAGGCCTATTGTTCTGTGATAAAAGAAAGGGCTGAGTGACTCTCAGTGTGACCTGTTAGGCTGCACTAAACTAGCTCAATGTGACCGTGTAAATTGAGAAAGAAATTAAAAGAATGTAAATGGGAAATAATTGAGTATAAGCGAAAACACAGTAGGTCAATAATGTTTTCTTCAGATGAAATTTAACAAATCAAATCAAGTAAGGTATCATTCCAAAGTTTCAGCCTAAAATAACAAGTTATGACGATTTAAATGCACCTGTTACTCTTCCACTGACAAAAAGCAATAAAATTTAACTTCAATTAAAAAAAATTAAGCAGAATTCAATGTAGCTGAGAGTCTCTACATTTCTTACGATCGAGAGTTGAATCAACGTCATTTGATCCAGCCGTTTCTTTGTTCCCGAAGGGCGCTTACATATCTGGGAAAATGGCATGGACGTTACGAGGCTAATGAGGGCTCGGTCCATGGCCATTCCAAGGCCCAAAAACAAAACACTGTTAAAAATGCAATAGTTCCACAACCTAGTAAAAACATTTGAGACGTGAATTTAATCAAAAGATAATGAGCCCAACAAGTAAATAGGCTGCTAAACTAGATTACTTTCGGCAAACGTATCGAAAACTATAGGCCTACTGTCTTCAGTGATACATCTTCAGCGCTTCATGAAGGTCACTTCGATCTGATGAAGTCATGGAGAGACCGCTGGGAAACCATCTCACGGCCCAACCAGTTCCAAGTCACACCAGACACTACGGCACCACCTGGCTCAGACCTGCCGAGAAAAGAATAGGTAACTCTGAATTGCCTCCGTACTGGTGTTGGTCGCTTCAAGCACAATGTGTTTACCTGGGGATTGTGTGACTCAAAAGCCTGTGTTTGTGATGACTGTCAAACAGCACAGCACATCATAAATCACTGTGCAGTGTTTCGACCTGCAAAACATGTGGATCTCATAGACCCTATGATATGAAGACTGTGCTCTGGTTGCAACAATTGGGAGATGTTGCCTGAATTGCTGCCTCAAATGCAAGAAGAAGAAGAGCTATAAATGTTGCCTTTTTCTTCAGTTTCATGTAAATTTTATTACTTTTGCCAGAGTTTTAGATTTCAGAAAAGTGGATTGATTGATTTGATCTTAATCCTCGGACTAGAAAACTTTCACTGAGAGATTAATCCTGGCAGTTTTGCATACTTGTAAAGCCTAAGTTTCCGATTGGGGGAAGCTCGCACCCCCTTGGGATAGAGTAGCTGTTGCTAGGGGTGTGAGAATTCACCGAGGATGAGATGAGGACCACCTTTTTGGGAAAGCAGCTGACTCGATGACTGATGTGGTCTTTCCCTGCTTCCTGTCTGTTGTGGTATCTAGATTGCTATGGTGCTGTTTTATTCATACTGTGTATAATTGTACCGTGCTATTCTCGTAACAGACACAATAAAAGTTTTCTCCCTTTCTTTCACTCTCTTTACCTCACTTTCCAGTATCAAAGAAAATCAACAAGCAGTTGACAATTGAATGCATTATTACAATAAAATGTAAAACTACCGATAAAATGGTCATGTTTGAAATGCAAAAAAGAGATGTCTTCCGAAAAGACTACGTATGTCGTATGGCAACCATATGGCCTATGGAGGGCAGTGAGTAGTCAATAGTTATGACTGTGAGAATTATTTGGTAAAGATACGGTACTGTGACTTGTTCCTACCATTTCACGAATAGTCAAGTAGGTGACTTGACCTCATGGCAACGCCATTGATCTTCACAGAAGGAAACAACCAATGGCAAGTAAGAACAGAAATGCGTTTGAAATAAAAATGTTGTTGCCAAACAAATTATTGTTGCCAAACAATGGTTATTGCAACACACCGGTACTGCAGCTAATTAACAATCTGTTTGCTCGTCAATTGCTGACATATTGGCCACTCGATTGGACACTCAAACAGCGTAGTATGCGCGTTTCTACACGACAATGCCTTTCGACCTTATGACCGCTCGGTGGATGACGTCACACATGACGTAGATTGTCATCTCCTGCAAATAATTGTAATTGAACGAAAATTGAACTTGATTGGACGAGAGATAAAGAGACCGACCATTCCAATGTGAGGCAACACGATAATGAATGGTTGTAGAATATTGGAACGTTTCCACAGTCTTGCTAGAAATGCTGGCTCTGGTATGCTCTGTGACAAATGTCAGGTGTGCTTTGAAGTAGGTTGCGAATAAACTAGTAAAAGATCAATCTTTTATAACATCTTTTATGTTCCATAAAAATAGGAGTTAAACGGACTGGTAAAGGTGGTGGCTGATAGACTGTGGGAGAATTAGTGGTGCGATACTGACGAGCCCAGCCTCATGGACGAAACACGGTGTCTATTGCTGTCAATTCTTGCTACAATCGGCTGCCGAGAAACATTGAATGATCTTGATGGCTAGCGTGAAAGCTACACCGTTATGGTTAGCGAATCGCAACTGCTCGCTGTACTAGTGAGTGCTCAGCCTTGTGCTGATAGCCGGGAAGAACGCTCCTTTCACAATGGCATTGTTTATTTGCTTTGCAACTGTTATTGTTGGTACTTTTTCAATTTTTACGATATGAACACATTTGTTTCTCGGCAGTCGATTGTAGCAAGAATTGACAGGGATAGACACGTGTTTCGCTCATGAAGCTGGGCTCATCAGTATCGCACTACACGATTGCTTGACATAAGAAATGACGGATCGGCACGACCTTGCGTAGTTTTGAAGAATAACTTCCCAAAACCAGATACAAAGCACCGACCACGCCGCAATTATGATCCGGTTGAACTTTAGAGCATCAGCAAACAAAATAAAAAAGCTTGAAAGACAAATGCATCAAAAAGAAGAGTTTCATTTGGAATGCATCGTCTAACTGCGCTGCTGGAACGAAAGACGATCCCTCGTTCCTCGTGATAACCTGTGTCATGTTGGCGGAATTGACCGCGAACGTGGCATTGAATACAATTAAAAACCGATTCATCAAACCCGCATCGAATTTCTTCATTTCCACAAAATGAAACTGAAATGGAACGATGAATCTTATCGGATTACGGCATCATCAGTTGCGTCACTTTCAACTTGCAAAATTATTTATTCCTACTTAGCAAATGTGTTGTTTGTCGTCGCTTCATCTGGTGGTAGTTCGGTTTATTTCGTTCTAAAGAAAACAATAAAAACTTGTCAAACAGGTAGCTCAGTGTAGACCAGGGGTGGCGAACCTTTTTGCGGTCGCGGGCCACTTTGTCAAATACACATGAGTTATCAGGCCACACAACTTTTTGGAAACTGGTATACAAGTCTAGACTAAGCGCTTGTCAGAATTCCATGTCGTCATAGATTGGAATCGACCAAAAATACAAGGTGACGTTGGTGAATAGTGTTTTCACAACTTTACTTTATAGCTTTCCTATTTTCTAAGTTTAAACCCTGCAAGCAGGCGCGGATTTATGGTGAGGGCCCAGGGGTGAAATTTTGTGAGGAATTGTTGAAATTGTATGTTTCCTCGTCAAATGGTTTGATATGCTCGTAAACAGCTGATATTAGTCCCACGGCGGACTTAACTTATCCCGGGGGGATACGTTTTTGTTATTATTATGGTTTGAAATTATCCATCGATCAGACTCTGTTATTTTCTTTCATACAACTTCAAATACATTTCAATAGCATCATTTGTTGGAGCTGACTCAGCTGAAACCAACGCTGAACCAAATGACGTCAGTTGAAACAATCTGAAACCATGAATGGCTGTTTTATAGTTTTTAGTCTTTATTATAATTTCAATCAATTACCGTATATGCCTGCAAACATACAAATATCCATTTGGTCATGGACACTGCATACAGGGTTTTGAACCAGACATCAAGTTTGCTTTGCATGCTTAGCAACTTTTATTCAAGCAAAATTTATTTCTTAAACATTCACAATATTGATAAAAATGGCTGCTTTAATGTCTATTTTATAGCATATCGTAGTATCATTGTTCATATCTGTTTTATCTTTCTTTTTAATCGATTTTCAAATTTTCTGCCCCCCCCCCCGAAAAAACTCCTAGATCCGCGCCTGCCTGCAAGTTAGTGTTTAGGGCAAGAAAATAGCAAACGAAAGGTGTACCAGTGAAGGCATAAAACAGCTTTGAGATGTCTTTGTCAAATTGTTTTGCGGGTTGCACAAAATTCTTTGATGGGCCGCAGGTTCGTCACCTCTGGTGTAGACCAAGAGTTTCAAACAAGCGGCCGCAAGGACGTTTAGTGCATTTTGAACTTTCAAAAAATTTACAATTACAATTCACTTAACATAAAATAAAATTCACTCTAAGTCTAAATTGCTCAAAAAATCTGAAAATGCCCATAAAATTCCACACGACTTCTAAGCGCTAGCCTGGAGTCGCGCTATTTTATTGCGTGCGATAAAGCCATATTGTTACATCACAATCACATTGCCTCTTCACTTTTTGTGCGTTATTACAATTGAAACCTTGGCAGCCTATTTGCGGTAGCCAGCTCTTCAAGGATTTCGTTTTTTTCTGCGCTTTTTGAGAGGTAGTTGCAAGATATTTTGTTTCTCGATCCAAGTCGTTTCGTTTCCTTTTTTAGTTTATACGGTGTTTTTTATCTCTTTGTTCTTACTACTACTACTTCTGTTTTGGCAACCTAACGTTCTTGATGTGTTCTTACTATCTCTTTTATTGCCTTCAGTGCTCACTGCCACAACATCGACACTGCCATAAACAGCGCCCTGCGCACAGTGACCGGATGCCTGCGTCCCACACCATTGGATAATCTCCCCATTCTCGCCGGCATCCAACCTGCTAAGCTTCGTCGCGAAGAAGCCACTCTGTCACTCGGTCGACGGGCACTGGAGCCTAACCACCCTCTCCACCACAAGATCTCTGCTCTCCCAAACGAGCACCCCCGTCGACTGAAATCAAGACACCCATTTGTGCCAGCCGCTCAGCTTCTTATCAACGAGGCTGATGTGCAAGACATCTCTGCGGCTACTTGGGCGGACCATAAATAGAGTTCTGAATGGAAGTCAAACGCCACCAGACTCCATTCGTTCATCCCCGACGCCGACACACGCCCCATCGGCCCGACACTACCTAGACAGGCATGGGTGCGCCTCAACCGTCTCTATTTTAAGAAAATGTTCACTGTAAACTATTTTGCTAATAGTGATAGTGAACATGTTCACTATTTTGACAATTAATTTTTGTTTACAATTCTGTCAATATATTTTAGTCAATAGCCATGGATTAACCAGTAATTATACACTTCTGCTGCTTAGAGAGTAAAAGCACATGAGTCTGGTGCTTTGAGGAAAAACACCTAATATGCTACCCCAGTGTAATTTCGCCACAGCCAGGCTTGGCCAGCACGAAGTCCAACAGTTGGAATGTACACTGTATAGGCCCTACAGCCTAGGTAGCTGACAAACTGAAATCCACTAGCCTGAGCTACTAACAGCCTAGAAGTTTGGCCAATTAACTGTTTGTTTATAGACTGTGTAGGCCAGCTACTCAATCATGTGTGATGTTTGCTGGAAAAGTGGACAAACTTCTTTCAGAAAGAAACTGCACCTAAATTGAATACCCGAAAATGAGAAGGGCCCAAGTCCATATTTTTGGCAAAATGAGTTATACCCACCATCGTAATACTAACGCCTGGCGCTACCTTATGAGCAAATGAAAGATCCAAATCCAGGCTTGGAAACGTGTTATCGAAGGCAAATAAATTTGTATGATTAGCAGAATGGCCCAAGTCTAGGACTTCGGCCATTCTTTCATAATAATTTTTTTTATATCTTACATTCTTAGGCCATATACATTATTCTTTCATAAATTGACGTTTCAAAGAATATGATGGGACTCGTTCGAACTAAATTTCGGATCCTTAAGCCTAACGCTCTTCCTACCTTAGAAGCTATAGTCAGTGCTATACTAGCTAAGAATCGATTTAGGCTGCGAAGAAGCAAGATGTTATCAAACTGAAAAAACACTTGCGCCAAGAAACAAGAGACATGATAGACCAACTCGTTACAGCGGAAGAAGCATTCTTTGATGCACAAAACTCAGACTATGAAAACTAAAGAGTTACTTTTTACACAAACTGCTTTTGAACGGAAAAACTGCTTTTACTGTACATAACAACAGTCTCAGATTTCTTTCATGATGAATGTAGTTTGATATGACAATGGAGCAAGGTCAGTGGCGTACCTAGCGAGAGCGCCTCCCCCCCTGCGTGACTTTTGTCACTGCATCTTCAGCTTAGACACGCTCGTTTTTTTTTTACCAAAAAAGTTGTTTTTCAAAACAAAAAAGGTCTTCAAACTCGAGAGGGGGCCCTTAAACATGGGGCTCTTTAGGTGTGGGCCCCCCTGCGACTGCAGGTATTGCAGGGGGGTTACTACGCCAGTGGGCAAGATGCTATCTATCAATATCTCCAAGCAAAGCGCAGCGCATTACAAATTTATGAGGTCCTGAATATAAGAAGGGTCCAAATCCAGTGAGTTTGACGATCCGCACCGCTTAAACTATAACGCACAGCAACACACAATGCAGCTTTTTTGTTGTCTATTCCCATGAGTAACTATCCAAGTTAACCAGGCTTTGATATCTTTAACAACAAAAAAAATTCTGAAGTTTTTTTTGATTTTCTCGAAATAGTATCACTTGGACTTGGGCCATTCTCATTTTCAGGTATTCCATTGTTAAAATTTGTCCAGTATGCAATGTCTATCCCTGTATCTAATGCCAATGTTGAGAGGATTTTCAGTGTTATGGGTAACATATGGACATATAAGCGCAGTGGCGTAGCCAGGGGGGGGTTTTGGGGGTTACAACCTCCCCTTTGTCACGCGTGTGACGTCATGATATTGAGAATGATGCTTTCAGTCTCTATGCCTCAAAACAAAGTTTGCCTAATTAACGAAACTGCATTAAAAGAGCGAGTTTTGCCAATACCAAACATTCATATATCTCATCTGGGAATTAGCAACAAGAAAACATAGAGACTTAGCTTTATTACCGAAAAATGCCCAAGAAAACGTGATCTTATTCTTTTGATATGCCACCGGACAGCACCATTTTACAGGAATATTTATACCCATATTTTTTGTTGAAAATGCTCTCAGAATGCACCAAATTCAAAGTAATTTTTTAAAATTTTCTGGGGGAGGTTCTCCAGACCCCCACCACTGGGTGTCGCCTTTGGCGAAGACGCCGTCGGGGTTCGCCCGCCGGCCGTCAACCCCCCCCCCCCCCCCCCCCTTTCACATTTCCTGGCTACGCCACTGCTTTGAGAACTTTGAGGATGCGGTCGCGCGCTTTCAAAATGTTCACTATTTTGAGGAAAAAAATCTGGCAACCCTAGCACCAATGGGGAATGGCCTCTTCCTCCTCCTGTAAATGTGGTGCCGAAGAACAGACCGCAGACCACATTATCAATGACTGTTCCATCTTCAAGTCACCTAACGGAGTGGAAGGTCTGCGTGTCATAGATGATGAAACCAAAGACTGGCTGCTCTTTAGTAGCCTTCCAGTGTAGTCCGGGAACATCGTGAATCTGGGGTGGTAAAAGGATAGACCCTCGGCCCCAGAGGCTCACACGACGACGACGACGACGACGACGATTGCCTTTTTACTGGTTTTGTTTATTGATCGACGATGAATTGTTTTATCAGCATCCACTACGTATCGGTACAAAAAAATTGACACTGCAAGAAGAGCAAATTAAACATAGCAAGATCAGAGACTTTAAAGCACTGGCCTGTTACAACCACGGCAGCGAAAAGCGGTGTGACTTTTGGGTGGCGATACAACCGGGAGAAATTCCACCAGCTAAGGTCGCGGGGGCCAGGCTGTGGAGTCGAGGTGCTAACTGCTAATGGAAGGAAAGTGTGGATCGAAAATTCGTGGACTGTTAGGACCTATCCGCACAATTTAGAATGGCGGAACGGGCTAGAAAAACAGGATTAACTTTCCTCAATACAAAAAGTATGGCGGCCCTCTCGTTAGTCCACAAGCATTTATTTGGCCCTCACAGAAATTTGAGTTTGAGACCCTTGGTGTAGAATGGTAACAACACCTACAATTTATCTTTAGCAATTAATAAAAAAATCTTTCTCAAATCGAAGCCTTTATAAACCAAACAAAATGCACGAACATGTTATTACAGTTTTTGTCGCATCCAGGATTACTCTTTATAGTTAAAGATTAACTGCAAATTACTCAGACGGAAGGAAAGAAAGCCAATTTTCGTGTCCACTTTCAAGCATGTCTTCAAGTGTCCTGCCAAAGACACAGCTACATGTTCTTAAGTAGTATCGAACGAGGCCCCTTTCCAACTAAGCCTCATCACTTGGCTATTACAGTGACGTTATATCAGCGAGAAATATTGATCAGGTTTGGCCTGCAACGGAACTTCAGAAAAACAGGATTTGCAAAGTAAAATCGTAGTTTCATTGAAATTCTCATCTTTCAGGAAATTAGAAAGCAGCCCAATGTTTCATTCAAAGCGTTGCATCTTTTGCAGCGCCAAAAAGAACGGCTATTGTGGGCTCTTGCAACAATTTTAACACATCAGTGGCTGATCAAAAGAGCACTTGGTCACATCCCTCCAAAAACCAATGAAACACATGTCGTTTTTTCCCGCTTTTCCAAAATAAAAAACATATTCCCCGTTACCCTCGGTTGATGGTATTGATGGGTAGACACTATTGTATGTGCCGCAACACACCTAATCGATACATAAACCAGGACTCGTTTCTGGTTTGTTATGTATAAAGTCCACTTGGTAAAACGGTACGTTAGCTTTTGCGAAACTAAGTTTTGTGGATTTCTCCAACTCTTTACTCAGGTTTACTGTAACCTACTTTAACTGTTTTTGTGTGAAATTAACTTGACTTTTGGTTGGTGATGGTGATTGAATCTTTATCCTCGGACTTGGAAAGCTTCTTGCAGAGCTTAATCCTGGCAGTTTCGCATACTTGTAGACTGTAGAGGCTTTGAATCACTGACGCAGGCCCCGTCACCGAGATTGACAGAGTGAAGTTTCCGATTTTTAAAGTTTTGTTGCAGGAAAGTTATTCCATGCATTAGATGCCGCTAAATGAATAGCAATCTATGAAGTGCGTTACTCAAGCGCACACCCCGAGAGTCGAACCAGCGCCGCTTGATTTTGAAGCTTCTTCGTTCCAGAAGTCACGCGCAAACCAACTGAGCTATCGGGGCTGACATTGGTTTGTGATAACGTTTTTATTGGAGTTCAAATGTGCTACAAGTACATTGCAAAGCAGTAGACCGTCCTTGCTGCAAATGCTTTTCTCATTCCTTACTTTTCCCAAGTTTCATTTCAGCTGCACATCTCTTATATTTCTGACTATGAAAGAAAAAACAATTCATTGCTTTGTGGCCGTTAAAACCTTAAAAACTCAATAAGACTTTAAACTAATAACTAACTTCTACGTTGTTTTATAAATATTTTATTAAATGAAGTGAAGCATTTATGCTCCGTTTTGCATTCGGTAGGTCTAATCGTGATATTGTTGAACAGAAGTAATTAAATAGTAAATAAACATGAATGCAAAATGTAAACCAATGGAACGTGATCTAGTGAAAGAATATTTGGAAGTACGGGGCATTGCCAATTGTTCCACTGATTTTTAAAGGATGGGAAAAGCGTTAATTGATCTATTCCACTGGTGTAGCTTGAAATGTGCATCGCATCATTTTACTTCCATTCGAGAATTTTCTCTTTTTTCAGGAAAAGTTTAATTGCCGTGATGTCATAATCGAAGCGAAGGCAAACTGAAAAAAGACGAACTTGTCGCATTCAACGATCGTCTTGTATGATTCCACAATGCCAAGTCAGACATCAATTCAGTTAATCACCGATTGCCAGAGGCTGATTGGTGAAGCTATAGAGCTCGGACGATTGTTGCGTAAACAAGTGAGCGAAAATTTTATTCTGCTTCGTTTCGTTTATTTCGAAAAGTCGAATGTGGAGTTTCACGAGAAAGGCCATAAAAACGTGTGAGGTTTAATGATAAGACAAAAAAAAGTTTAGACAGACACAATAGACTGGAAAAGTTCAGACAACACAACAATAATTGTAGGCTTAAGTTGTTTTTTTTAATACCTGTTTGTTTTTTTGCAAAATTTTGTACGTCGCTTTTATCGTTTGATGCAAAAGAAGTTACAAAGGTATTCGCTATGGAAATTGTACAAACCGAAACAACAAGTGTATGCTATGTGATTGACCGTTGTATAAAACTTGTAGGCAGCTAGATGACGGAGTAGAGGATTGCATATTTTTCTCAATTTTTCTTTGACAAAAAATCCTTTTTAATTTAAAAAGAATATTACAAACATAGAAAATTTTTCATGTCAGTCATGATGCACTTGCGGCGGTATTTTGGTTTTGTTAATGGCTCGAAATGGAAGCGGATAGAGCGAGAATCTCAGAATAGAAAAACGTCATAAAATAAAAATGCCTTGTGCCATGTTTGTTAAAGACTTTTTGGGATTGCGGGTGTTAAAAATGTATAATTATGTTGAAAGTGCTCAAAGCGAAGCAGAGTGAATTACATCAAATGCAGTTAATGTTCACTAAACACAGCACTCTTATCGAGATCATCAGAAGGTTCTTGGTAAAGACGTTTTGTTTAAACTGACTTAAAATATTTTGTTTTATTATTCCAATTCAAAATGCACTGTGATAAAAAGACAAATAATCATTAGTGCAGCGATTTAGGCCTCTTTGTAGTTTGCACAGTGCACACTGTGGTGTCATCTTGAAGCATTGCGTCACGTGGGCTTCGAGGTGAAGATCAATTGCGAAATCCAAATTGCTCGAGTTTCGTAGAAATCTAGTTAGCGAAAGGCAAGCAGGAAACTGAGCATTCTGAACACCACAAATCAAGGTCAAAACCAGGCAAGATGGTCACGTGATTAGAAGCTTTCATGCGTGACGAACAAGTCACAATTCGTGTAGATTTGCAAATGATCTCAAATGTAAAACTTTGCAATTGGATAGGATGTTGTCGTATCAAAGAACTTATCGAACGCAAAAGATGTCAGCCCCTGTCAGACTAGAGAGCGATAACAATAAACAATAGACAGACACAGGGCCGTTAAGAGGGTAATTTGGGCCCGGTAGGCCACCAATAAGATCTGCGACCCCCACTTCTATAAAAACTCACCATCTTCAAAGAATACGTTTGTTTTTTCGTTTTTCATATCTTTATTCTGCATTACGGGAAAGCAGACTTGAGCGCTATGCATCGGTGTACGCCTTCCGACGTAGGCTACACCTGACCCACGCTGCAGCCGACGGAAATGTCTGTTTCCGGTTATCTACTCTACTTATGACTTAAATTTGGTACTACCCATTACTCGAAATCGTGGCTCCTTAAATTTGGTACTACCCATTACTCGAAATCGTGGCTCCTTGAATAGATTATGGGCCCTAAAATCATGTCGGGCCTAAGTCTAAAGTACCTCTGGACCCCCCGCCAACGCCCCAGCCCCTAGACATACAATTAAGCCGTTTGTCTTTGTCCCAAACAATGATGCGATTGTGTTGCGACCAGCAGTGTCTTAAGCGTCTGTTGGTGGCGTATTTCATGGTTGTTAGCAAAATCCTTCTAATATTTTTAAATGATAAAAAACTAGTGCTAAGTTTGATTAATAAATATGAAATGAGGTTATTGTATTATGGCTGACTCAATCACTTATTGTCTGAATAGCAGACAGCCCTCTGTACCAAAAACGCCCTGCTATTATATTCTTATCAAAGTCAAGTAATTTGGGTGTGTTGGTAATTAATTTTTTAGAAAAAAGAACTGTCGGGGATTTCCAACTCTTTTTCCAAAGAACTAGTTGTAAATTGTTACGACCAATTAGAGGTTCTCGCCGGTAACTTCGCGTTGATCACAATAATTATCCAGACTGAGTAATTTCCCTCTCGTAATTGTGACGATCACTCGAGACACTCAGGATTGTCCGACGTCAGCCATTGGCCGGCAGTCGCTCCAGAAAAAGCTTTTGCAGCGATCAAAAAGGAACAAAATAAAAAGTAATGTTAGGTGCTAGGGGAGAATACGGAGGTATATAGATAAACCAAGAAATCAAGTTCTTATGAACAGTGAAAACAGTAAAAAGCTTTAACGGGATAAAAATTGCTTTTTAAACTTTCTGTTACAAGCAGTGGCGTAGCCAGGGGGGGGTTACAACCCCCCCCTTTGGCACGCGTGTGACGTCACGATATTGAAAATGATGCTTTCAGTCTAAAAAAAAATTGCATAATTTTAAACAAAATTGCATTAAAAGAGCGAGTTTTGCCAAACATTCAAACATTTCAGCGAAGGAAATGCAACAAGAAAACATAAAGACTTAGCTTTATTTCCGAAAAATGCCGAAGAAAACATGATCTTATCCTTTTGCTATGCCACCGGACAGCACCCATTTACAGGAATATTCATACCTACATTTTTGTTGAAAATGCTCTTAGAATGCACCAAATTCAAAGTAATTTTTCCAAATTTTATGGGGAGGCCCCCCAGACCCCCCGCCGCTGGGTCGTCCGCCGCTGCTGGGCCCGGCCGCTGGGTTAACGCATTCTCAGAACTGCTCTCCATTCAGCGTCACCTAACGGATGAAATAATTCCCAGCAACAACATTTGAAACAATCGGAGATTTCACTGTAACAACCTCAGTAACCGGCCCTGAGTCAAAAGCCTCATCTAAAAATATGCGAAACTACCATGGGTTCCCAACCCCTGGTCTAATAACTCCACAATCATCAATTTGGCAGTGTACGAAACCACAGGCTACAAAACGTTCAACTTAGGTAAATAAGACTGACTTTACTTTAATCTACATCCATGGACCTGTCTGTGTCCCAATCAACGTAAATAAAGCATCGAACTTGTACCTTTGAACGAAACTACTTTTAATATTTGATGTAATATTACATTGAAATCCTAGTCAACGTTCTTTTAGTATCATCGTTACGTTACCATCGTTACGTTAATAACTGGACATTTTTGACCAAATACTTTTTATAAATAACTGCGTTAGTACAATATGGACAAAAAATCAAAAAACCTAAACAGGTTTTCGATGCTTAAACAGAAACCTCATGCGGTTACCCAGAGATGTACGTTTACGCCGCATACTTGCGGCGTAAACTTTTTGTTTACGCTAACGCTTGCGGCAACATTTTTTTGGATAGTTTGCGCTTGAGGCTACGCCGTAAAGTTTTCGCGGTTTTTTAGCGCATAGCGTCAACGCATACTTTTTAATGTATTTTTTTCGCTACAACACGCCAATACCTTCCAGCGCTGCAGTTGAAAGAATGTTTTCAATGGGCAAAGACATATTGGAACCAAAACGCAGCAAAATGTCAGATGAACACTTTCAGATGCTTGTGTTTCTTTGTGGAAAGTCAAAATAAAACTTGTTTGTTTCGAGTGGTTTATACCATGTGAATGCTTGGTACCTCGCAAACAAAATGAGTTTACGCTAGTGTATGCTCTGACGCTGACAACTTTTTTTACAAGTTACGTTGACGCATACGGCGTATGGTTTTTCGAACGTTTGCGTTTACGCTGACGGCGTCAATATTTTTTGTATGCGCGTACATCACTGCGGCTACCAGTATGCAGCAGGCTTTTAAAATTGTACCGATAAAGAAATGTAGGATAGTATCCTAATGAATATCTGAAATAAGCTTACATCTACTTACCAATTGCATTCTTTTACATTTAAATTCTGCAGATACTGCAATCGAAGCTTAACATTCAGCCCAAATTGCAATAAGAAATACAAAAGCATCCAAAATTGATGATATTACATTTTACATTTTAACAAAATGTTAATGTACTTTAAAATACAACACTACACAAAGTTCCTAAGCTGGTAAAATGTTGAAAACTCATGGTAAAAATTGATTTGTCCAAATAACTGGACATTTTTGCCCAAATGATTTTATCAATAACCGCATAAGTAGGATATACAGAAAAAAGCAAAAAAAATTCATAAGGTTACCAGTACCCCGCAGGCTTTTGAATCTTAGCCTACCCGTGAACAAATGTAACTTACATGCAAGTGAATAAGCTTACCTCTGTTTGCCAGTTATGTTCTTTTGCACTTGCGTTTTGCAAATGTTGAATTGAAACTCATCATTCTGCCCTAATTGCAATAGGCCTACCACATGCATTAGTCTTCAAAATCGATGATAATACATTTTACATTCACTGGAAAATATCAATGTATCTCATAAATTATAACAATTATGTAAAGTTTGTAAACTGGTGAGATGTCGAAACATCATGGTTAAATGAGTTTGCCCAAATAACTGGACATTTTTGCCCAAAGTTGCGACGTTTTTTTTGTTTGTTTTTTTCAGCAGAAGAGCGACCGCCGACTATGGGAGAAAGCAGGCTGTCTGCGCTAGCAATATTGTCCATTGAAAGTGATTTCCATGATTAGTCGAGACATTATCTTTTGACGATATAATTTCTGACTTTGCTTCACTGAAAGCTAGACTTCTTGCATCTTGAACTTTCAATAAAATTAAGCAAACACTGCTTTAATTCTTCTGTTGTGTAGAATTTCAATCAGCTTGTACGACGGTGTTAAAGGGGCGGGGCGGCATTTTGTGCAAAAATCTTGGGCGGTAGGCCTATATTGCGTTGCTACGCCACTGCAAAGTAGGCTATTAGCCTACCAAGACTGCGGCCACAGAAATCAACAACGCGCTGCTGAGAAGCGCAACTTACGCCATTTTGGTTCTCACTGTAGGGTGAGTTTGAGTTATACAAAAATGTTGCCATACATACCCCTGCGCCTCTATCAATTCCCCAATTTGAAAATTTTGGAATTGATTCAACACATAGCCTAAGCATTACTTTAATTTTTGAACAAGTCAAAAATAGCATTTGGTGTGAAAAAAACGCTTGAAAATATGATTATTTAAGGCACCCTACTCTACTCTCTAAAGGCAGTTTCGCATCCCGTAACCTATCCTCTGAAAATTTCTGCTTGCGGCCCTCTAAAGTCCGAAGAATAACCTCGTTATGAATTTTTGCAAAATAATTTTTAAATGCACGAATTTAACCATACCTTTGGAAGAGAAGTAATCTTTGCAGTAGCCTATAGGCTATATATAAACGATAAACAAGTTTGTTTTCAATTTTATTACTTTTTGCTGAAGTTAATGTGCTCACGTATCCCCCCTTGAAAACTGTGAACCACTGCAAAAGTAGCCAGTTTGTCTGCAGCATTATTATCCTCATGTGAGTGATCTCAAAAGACATGTAAGCTAAGTATAAAATTGCTTTAAACATATAAATCCTGCACTTTCTATTTTAATAAGTTCCTTCTGATGATCCTATTGAAGTGAAACAACATCATTTTCTATTTAATTGTGACGAATGTACATTCCATAACTTTGCGAAAAAATAACATTGTCAATATAATATTTCAAAAAGGCGAGCACATAAATAGAATTTAATAAGTTACTGGAGTCGCATTCACAGCTTCCGGATCGCGTTGGGCTCGCAGTCGAGAGCCTGCATGTTCGACTCCAGCCACCCACACTTGCTGTTGTTTCTCTGGGCAAGAAACTTTGCGATAATTGCCTCTACCTAGTGATCGATTTCGAGTAATGGGTAGTACCAAATTTACGTCATAAGTAAAGTTGACAACCGGAAACAGACATTGCCGTCGGCTGCAGCGTGGGTCAGGTGTATGTCGGAAGGCGTACACCGATGCATAGCGCTCAAGTCCGCTTTCCCGCAATGCAGGATAAAGATAAACAAACAGTTTAAACAAACAACTTGTTAAAAATCTCCCGGCGTTTTTCAGCATAACAAATAACTTGCTAGCATAAATGACATCAATCAAAAAAATGAAATTATGCACGATAGCAAAGAAAAACTTCCAATATCGTTCCTCAAAAGCGGCTGGTCGGCAGGCCCGGATTTAGAGGGGGGGGGCAGGGTGCAAGTGCCCCGGGCCCCCGAGGTTTGAAGGGCCCCCCTACGTGGAAAAATGTGATTTTGTGTTATCTTTTCTTTCTTTCAGCCTTTGAAGTTTCTGCAAAATGCTGTGCAGTGCTGGATTAATGCTACTGTAGACGTAGGCTAGAGGTGGTTTTTGCACGAGGCCCCTTGATCTAAACGTGCCCCGGGCCCCCATCAGCTAAATCCGGCCCTGCTTGGTCGGCGTCATAGGCAATGACGTAATCTACAGGGTCACAGAAGAAGATACGTAAACCTCAAATCGTTTTACATTAAGTGGCGGAGTGTTGTTGTGTCGGGCTTGACAAGATGCTAATTCCGAGCAGGTAGGCTACAAGCATGGCTACCTGAAGATACGGCCTGATTTGTCACATTTTGCAGAAATTTCCAGGTTTTGCTAACTTTGGGCAAATGTTTAAATAATTTTTTCTAAAAATTATATTTTTACGCTTTCTGTACTGTTTTCCCCAGATGACACAATAGGTTTTAACATGATACAGCGTTTTTCAACTTACTTTTTCTCATTTTCTACTGCTTCCCTTAGGCAACAAAAAGCGTTTATATCATCAGGAGACAGCAAAAAAAAAAAATCTCCAAAAATGTCAGTCAAACACTAGCAGTAGCTGTAATCCAAATCTGCAAAATATGACAAATCAGGCCGCATCTCCAGGGGGCCATGGTACAACGCCTTTTGTAAAATATTGGAGCGCGCATGCAATGCAAATAGTGGTTAACATAAAGTATAAGCACGAGACGACATTGGCTATCCTTCGGATAGCTGCAGAAACGCTGGGTCGTCGCGGAGCTTGAGGTGGTAGAAGGTATTTCCTAGGGTTTCTAGCTGCTTCGTGTACTAGAAAAACAGCAAACAGAGCACCGTGGTTGACTTTTATTCCAGTTCAAAAAATGTTTGCAAACTGTCCAAAATCATGTCTTTTATGTTTTTAACCCAAACGTTTAAGTTTATGGACTTTTATGCGAATTATTTTGTTATCTACTTCAAAATATTGAAAGAAATAAATGGCAATGATTGTTCAATTTCAGAATTATCTAAGGTTTTGACTGAACCGCATGTTAGTTTGTAGTGGTGCGAGCTACTAGTGGACTTCTCTCGTGATGTTGAAGATGCAAATGACTGGCAGTCCTGCTTCCAACCACCATCTTGCTTTCTATCAGCACTGCGCACCGGGTAGGTCAACTGAGCCCAGTGCTCCTTTTATTACATAACAAATCAATGCGATGGTGATGAAGAATTTTTCCAAGGCTACAGCTTTGTTCAAATTAAACAATATAGGCCTATCTTGTCACGAAATATCGTGTTCAATACGTTTTCTGTAGCAACGATGTTTGTTTGGATTTCATATCATTTTGTAAATTTGTTTCCTAGAGAATTTCATTTCATATTGAACTACCTCACATGCAGTGAAATATAGTTTCATTTTCACCAAAAAAGAAAATTATTAACTGTCTTCTAATGAATGCTTTCATTTAACACACTGTCGCAGGCACGGAACAGCAAGTTCATATTGAGCTTAATGCATATCATTGTTGCTTATCATACAGTACGCGGATCAGGGTAATCGTGTGATGGAGTAGTACTTTAGGCTGATATCGGCAAGAAATAGGCCAAAGTTCTTTGTAAATATGTTATGTTGCATCTTCATTGTCTGTAATGCGTTTCGCAGCCATGAAGCGAACTGATAAATGGAAGGTTTGGGCAAAATGAAATCCGGTTCATCTTGGCAAAACATCAACAATATAAAGCAAACTTTGTTGACGCGAACAATCAAGCTTATGATGTAGTCAAACTGTTATTGTTACGTTGTGTTCCATCTCAGTACTTTGTTCCCACTAGGGCCAGTAAAAGTCATTAAAGTCATATTTTTTGATGGTGCAGAAAGTTGTGAAACTGATAACTGTGAAAGAACTACGTTGTTATGAGCTCTATTTAAGAAGTTAGAAAGTCATAAAAAGTCATATTTTTTGTTTTAGATCATAAAATATGACTTTTAATTTTTACTTTAAAATGCAAAAATTGAACCCTATAGAAACATTGTATGTAGTTCAAGCAGCTCCTGTAGACAGTGGAATTCAATAATTTGTGCATGAGACAGACATTGAAAGTTCTTCTGCTGAATTTCAGAAAGCATTGGAAACAGCATTTTCTTTGTTTTCTGTAGCCTAATAGCACTTGCTGTTTGACGTCAATCGCGTTTTGACATCAGCTTGACACATTGTTTTGCAACACATTAATCCTATAAACAATAACCAGCTATTAATATTTTAAAAAGTGCTCAATGCCAAACAAAAAAGTCAAGCACAGCGAATTACATCAAATGCAGATACTACTTTCTAAAACCTCTACAACCTGCCTCACCCTTTGTAGTAAGACAAATCTTATAAATATATTCTATTTGAAAAAGAACCTTCTGATGATCCCAATCAAGGGTGAAACAGGCTGTAAAGGTTTTTAGTGAATAGCAACTGCATTGGGTGTAATTGTACTGGAATGCTTATTGATTAGATGCATTAGACATTTGAATTCTTTGTAGTGATTTTGAATTGAAAAAAGTGTTTTGTTCGTTGTTCAAATATGTTATTTTTCAAAATAGGCAACATGTAAAAACTTGTTTGCGAGTTATTAATTGCGGAGAAAAGCAAAAGTTTAATGCTCACAATATAAAGTCATATATTTCAAAACATAAAGTAATATTTTTCAATTTTCTAGATCATAAAAACTTGCCTAAGTCATATGCATCAATAATAATAGTCCACTTCCAAACGCACAGGTGTTTTTTTCTCCAGTAGTTTGTTTCAAAAATAAAGAATATCACTGAGCCAGTAAGTTTGAAGTTAAAGCGTTTGAAGCAACAGTAACTTTTCGAATTTTATTTACTTGGCGGTTATTTGGTGAACATGCAAACCCTAATCTGAACAAATCTTAAAATTTATCGATCAGTAATTTGATCTATAAACTTTTGTCAAGAGTTGTAAGTGAGAGTATTTATTTTAGACTCATGATTTTCATCTAATCAAAAGATAAAGAGGCCAAAATGTCGACACTAAACTCACGTTCAACAAACGCTTCGAAAACTTAACTGTCTTCATCTTCAGTGCTTTATAGCTTTATACATAGCATTGAAGATGAAGACAGAATAGTTTTTGAAGCGTTTGTTTGCTGATCATGAGTTTAGTGTCGACATTTTGGGCTCTTTTCTCTTTTTCAGAGTAACCAGGGGTTCCAACAAGTTTTCTCCTATGATTTTCATTTGTTTGAGAACTCTGGTCATAAAATATTTAAAGTTGTCATATTTTTTTAATCAATTTGCTTTAAGATTATGATGCAATATTTTCTTGCCATTTTTTGTGGGATACCACACAGGTTACTTTTGTTCATTCAAGAAGCATTAAGAACAGAATAAGCTAGGTAGGCTACGTTTTTGATAATAATTGTTTGTTTACACGACCTTAGCAGTGGGACTACAGTTTCGTTGGAAACGTAATGACGCAATTGTGGTTGTCACAGAAAATAGTTTATTAATCGAACCCGGGCCGGATGTGGTATATGTGCTCATCACTCAGCTCATATCTTTGTTATCGGATGTTGCAAAAGCTCTGTGCAATCTTCCTCACCATAAGAGAAAGTTCGACTGTTCCGCCCGAGGTGTCAATTACCCAGCAAGTTCTTCCTTTTTACATTGGTTCAAAGTCTGTAAACGTTAGAATATTGCAAAAAGAACACATTTGCTTGCTGAGCATTCAAACAACCATCGAAGATAAGCGACCACGCTATGTCTCGACGCAAAGCATTTATCATACATGCTCACGACTTGGATAGTTGTCGAAATGGCGATCACCAAAGGAAAAGCTTCATATGACTTGATGGCTTCCAAGCGGGATAGCGCAATTAACGCTCAAGTAAAATGTAAATAACATACACGTTTCCACCTTTACCTGTCCGCCAGATGTCAGGACAAGCAATTAAACGAGCAATGAACGTTCGTTTCAAGCACTAGTTGAAAGTTTATCTGATGTAAGTGAAAGTAAAAGAAACGACAAACATGTTTACTTATTGCTTCACTGAGGTGCTAGAAACGATAACTGTCCTGATGAACATCCAAATTTTTCAGTATTCAATGAACATTCTTCAGCCAAGCTTATTCATATAGAATCATTCTGTTTAAATAAGATTGAATGAACATGAATAAATAACTTGATCTTAGGGCACGTCATAAGAAAGCAGATTGTTCTCAAACCAGATAAATTGTATGTTCAGAATACAATTGTTTTGTGTGCTCCCAAATAGAATTGCATCTGCGCAATCCAAGAAACCCTCTACTCAGCTTGACTCTAAACTTTAAAGCGTCACTGCTTCGTAGTTTCCACAAGTTTCCTTACGGCCATATTTTGTGGGCCACATGGTGTCAGGGTTGCATCAATTACCACGCGATGGGATTTTTTAGTTCTCTAGGAACGGATTGCAATGCTTTCGAAATGGGTGAGAACTGAGAAGGTTGAAAGCAGAAATGTAAGAGTTATTTATACTGTTTTGTAGCCTATGATTCTACTTAAGCTTCTTCATTCATCAGATGAATATTGCGACTATTGAGAGAGAAATGTTTATCCTTGATTTATGTTTATGCTTTTCCATATCATTCTGTAGAATACCTTGCTTAATGCATTGTTCTTTGTGTGAACCGCCAGGTCGCGTATAAGAGCTGCTCAAAACAATGGAACTGATCGATCGATTGATTCATTCTTTGACAAACTTGAACTTGAGACGAGAATAGCGACGGAAGAGCGAAGCTTTCTCTGTCTTTCTCTTTTTTTTAAGAACTTTCGCGTTAGACAAGCGAAGACGCGCCAATTGTTTCGTAGAAAAAGTTCGGATTATTATTCCTACCCATACAAAACATAGTTTTGATCAGGCTTAATTGCGGCGAGCGGCGATAAAGCGAAGACAGTCGTTTGTTTGGTTATCTCAGTTGGCAATGACTTGACCGGTGTGGCTTTGTTATTGCTTATGATGAAATAATAAAATAGTGGTAGTTAGCGATGCGCATCGAAGCATGTCGGCACCTCAATACACAGGCGGTGGGTGCAACAGCGAAAGACGATTCGATAAGAACGTTGCAATCTTCCGAATTGCGTCTCTGTTGTGACGGAATGATAAGAAAGCAGGGATTTAGAAACAACGTAAAGCTAAGCACAATGTCAGTCAATAAGCTCAGTGCAGTCTAAGTCAGCGTCATTGTTGTGTTGCAATAAGGTCACAATACTTTGTTTAAGGCAGGAGGTTCCAAGCTTGATTTCTCCTGTCGTTTACATTCTCTCCTCAGTTACCCTCAGAGTGAAGACTTTTGTACACCAAGAGTTAGTTCTAGATGAAACAGCAACAGTTTGCTTTTAATCTGTCTCACACGCAAATGCAAATTGACACAGACTTGACCAAGTGTTTGTTCATGCTTGCTTTGACAATTACATCATCATCGTCTCGTCGCTTTATGTTCGGAGATTTGCCAGTGCTGTCGTTATAATTGCAAACAGTCGATTCGCTTAAATTTTCAATTTAGCCTGAAGGAAAGTCCTTGCAAAAGTTATGGTTTAGCGTTTCTTAGAAAAGTCGCCATCTTTCTTCCAGACCCACGCCGTACAGGTGCAGGTACGACTCTCTCACCTTCGTTCGTCATGACATTGTTGAAACCGCGCAAGGATTTAACTGGGAAGTGGTCGCCTCACTTGCAACAATGTAACAAATAGTGGAATCACGTTGAACTCAACAACAAATCAATCTTTTTTGACGTAGACGTTGAATCAGTTTTAAAAATGACCACTTTACTAGCTGGAATCTTGATGCGCAAAGGTTATTTCTTACATTAGGCCATTTCTCAAGTTATTTGTTGAACATAAGGCCTTTCTTGAATGAACAACCACCAAGCAACTTGGTGGTTGGTAGTTTAGGCTTTAACTGCCTTTCTGTGCTGAGCAGCGGCGCAAGAAATTCATAAAGGGACAAAAGTGGGGGTTTGAATTCCTAATTCTAGAATGTAGTGAACGTTCTAGTCATTGTATGACTTGAATAATAGTCTCACTGGTAAAAGACATATTGCGTGTTCTTCTACATGAAAAGTAGCTTGTCATATCAATGTATTTTGGCTGCAATTGACTGGCAGAGAGCTGTTTATTGAGAGGCCAAAGCAACTTTTAATTCAAAAAATTACCGCATTAGTTTGTTTTTGAAAGATCTAAAAACATTTTCAATTCTCACTATGCTTCAAGAAAGTATCAAAAATATTTTCTGAAATCAGCCAGAAAAATTGAAACGTAAAAACTGTTCACTTGAAATATATGATGTAAAGCTTTCTCTTAGCAGCTACATCATCACATCATTCCACCCAGCAAGTTACGTACTTTTTTCTTCAAGTTTTTACACTCCACCAGTCACTTTTAATTTTGAAAAATTAGTTTTGCACGAGATGGACATTTTCTTTGTTGGTGTGCGTATTTGCAGCATTTGCAATTTTCTGTTTTACAAAACTAGCTTTTTTGCCTCCGACAAGTGGTTCATCAGAATCTTCATCAAAATTAGAAAGTACTCGATCTGGATTCATGTTACCTACCTTGGTAGCATCGTTTCGTCCGAACCGAGTCTTATAATAATTATTGTCCAAGATAAAGCGAACCGCTTGTTGGACCGGAATCGGTTGTCATCACAGGCTACATCTACAATCAGTGAATCCCAAACCATGGTACGCGGAAGTCTTCCGGGTGGTACGCGAGATACTCAGTTGAGTTGACAATAGTCAATATAAAATAATAGAATTTGTCTAAACTTTCGGATTGCTCAATGTGCATTATTGTGTAATAATTCATTTGATGCGGAGAGGAGTCAAGCGTTTATGATGTAATAGTTGTAACACCTAGGTCAGTAGTTCTCAGTTTTTTCGTTGCGACGCTTCTGAAAAAGTTTGTTGGACTTGCAACGCACCGAGCTATACAAATTTCAGTAATTTTTATTTATTTGCTCGTGTCTCCAGCCTTCCTTTGTCTCGCGCCGAAGTAAATTAGAATTGTGCCGTGTGATTGTTAAATCATAACCAAATGCTGCAGTTTCGTAACAATGAATTTTAATGCACATGTTAGGGAATAATTACATCAAATATAGTTATTACAATTTTCTAAAACCTCTCCAGCCTGTATACCCCAAAAGGGGAATCATCAGAAGGACCTTATTCAAATTGATTTTATTTTAGATTCCATAGATTCTATTTGAATAAGGACTTTCTGATGATCCCCCTTTTAGGGTAAAACAGGCTGTAGAGGTTTTAGAAAATTGTAATAACTATCTTTGATGTAAGTTGTTTTGCTTCGCATTGAGCACTTTTTGTAGTGTTAATAGCATTTATTGTTCAAGAACAATAATATCCGTAAACGTTTTATTACCGCAATTGTCTTTGATAAGAAGCGGAATCATTGCACGACCCTTTGTAAAATTGAAAAAATGCACCAGGGCGTCGCGACCCACAAATTGAAAACCTCTGACTTTGGTTGTTCAACAGAAATACTAAAACTTGTCAGTTTTCAATGTTGCTGCTAATGGGAGTAATGGTAGCACAGCCTATTTACTGGCGTTTTAGCTACTCATGCAACAGCTAAATTGCGTAATTATACAGTTAGTCCAATATCAACAGTCTTTTATCGCGGAGCTTTGTGCTGATATTCGTTAAAGTTTCTTGCCTTTTATTGTATATTTTGGAGATTTTTTGGATATAGGTGGTACGCGAACACTGTATGAAACTGCTAAATGGTACGCCAATGGAAAAAGTTTGGAACAAGCTGTAGGTTACTTTCATAATAGTGATTCAATTTGCCAGAGTAGATTCTTATATATTCCTTCTTTTCTCTCGAAATATGTCTCCCATCTGCAAACCAACGCCTGGTGTCTTCTTCAATGGAAACCAGGCTCCCAAATCTTTGTGCAACCTGTACCTCTGTACAGGCAGGCCCTGCCAGACACGAGATTAGCTAAGGACGAAGCTGGGTTTTTTTTTCGGTGATTCATCGGGCATTGACCGATTTTTTTTAAAAAATGTCCGAAAAAAATACAGTCAATTCGGTCAAAATGTCCGAAAAAAATAGTTAATTTGGTCAAAATGTCCGAAAAAAGTATATAGTCAGTTTGGTCAAAATGTCCCTTTCGAGATAAAATACGACAACGTTTCTCAGCGAAACTTGACGTTGTAAGCCAGGAAGTGCAAATTTTGGTTTGTATCAGCTACGGTACTTGAAAGGAAATATTTTCATCAGAAAAAATGACCGAATTTTTTCATGTCATTTCGGACAAATGACCGAAAAGTCTCGGCGAAAAAAAACCCAGGGACGAAGCAAGTAACTCCGTGTGGTTGTCACCGCAAGTACAAGCTTGGGACATCAAACTTGCTTCAACTGTTGCTGGCAAAAAATTGAATATTTTTTGGCGTTTTAGTGCCAGTTTACGGAGGGACTTTGTCACTGGTAGGCTACAAAGTGGTAGGATAAACCAAAGTTAGTGAAGTTCGTTTTTGTTTGCAGCTACTTACGCTGCGCAATCGTTCAAATCGTCTATGGAACATCGCCAGCAGCCTCAATGTGTAAGCACAGGTGCGCCGACTCAACATTTCTATATTTAGAAACGTCGTTAGCTGAGATCCTGTTCTTGTAATCGCGTGTTTTTAGTTAGTCCAACACTCACTAACATTCCGTCTGTGGACAATTAAATCGCTTTATCTCAGTATCAAGCAAGGTGTGAAGTGTCATGCGCTTAGCGCGGTTTCGTGGTCGCGTTGGCTTCATGCGTTTCCCGCAAAACAAGCCAAAAGAAATTACTCATCCAAGTTTTTGAGATGATAGTCATGCAGAAGTCTCAAAATTCTGAACAGATTTAATTCAATCTCATACACTTTTAAGCAACGAATCTCTAAACCAACTTTGAAAAAACATGAAAGTATAAAATGAATGTTTCTTGAGTTAACTAACGCGCCCGCTTATTAGATCTACGAGGTCTATTATTTCATTTTCATTAGACTATTGCATGAGACCTACAGTATACATGCGCTTATTTGGTTTACAAATTGCAATTCCTTATTTTGAACAAAAAATTATCGACGAGAAAATCTGTATGATATCAAAAATGTGGCAGATGGCAACGACAGTGTTAGGTAGATGTGCCGTCTCCAAGACGACGGTTGACTGTTAATTGCTTCCACACGTCACGTTCTTCCGCTACTCTTTTTGCTTTTCTGATGCTTGACAAATCAGCCCACTGTTTTATATCATCTTCCCAAGTTCGTCTCCTTCTTCCCCTGCACCTCTTTCCTTCCACCATACCTTCAACTTCAATTGATGTAGCTGTCCTGCCGATCCTTTAAAATATGTCCAGTAAATTTCATTTTTTGTTTTGCTCAATCGTTTACCCATTTATCTTGTAGGCTACTCCAATTATTTTTATAATTGCTTCGTTTGTAATGTGTTTTTTATATGACAATTTTAATATTTTTCTGTAGCACCAGAGTTGAAAAGCATTATTTTTTTGTGAATTTCTTAGTTGTAGGTCCAACTTTCAGTCTTTCACTTCCATATGACATAAATGGTTTTATATGACAAGATAATAGTCTCGGTTTTAATTGAAAATCTATATTTCTTCTTAAAAATATCTTACATTTTCAAAATAACGCTTTTGCTTGACCGATTCTTCTTTTTACATCATTGTTGCATCTTTCATTTTGTGTAATGAGGGACCCTAGGCATGTATACGTGGCGACCTGTTCCAATTGTTCTCCATCTGGCTTAATTTTTATTTTATTTTTATTGCTTTTTCTATCAACCTTGTCTTTGTTTTCTTCAAATTTAGTTTCATTCCATACTTTTTGCTGATTTCATTGATTTTGTTCATACTTTCCTGCAATTTTTCTTCGGTTTGAGCCAGAATGACAGAGTCATATGCATATCTTATGTTGCTCACTACTTTGTCCATTAAATGTGACTCCGTTTTGGTCCAGTATTGTTAACGTTTCCTTGATTATTGCTTCGCTATGCAAATTAAATGATATTGTTGAGAGTATGCAACTGTGCATCCCTGTCAAACATCTTTGGATAATGGAAAGATTTCAGTGAGACTGCTACCACTTCGAACTGCTGCTTTTGTTTAACTGAGGCTATATGTTTTTGATAAGTCTTCTTTCTAAGAACGGTTACGTATATGCAAAAGCTAAGAATTAACTTGAAACATCAGATAGAAAAGACAGAATTGTTTGATTTAAATCAAGCAATAAAAATCAAAAAATTTAGTCAAAATATCATGAAGTTTTTTTAAGTATATATGAAGGCAAAAAGTTATCTTTGAATGAGATTGATGCAGCAGTGGAATTTGCTAGAGACATTAGGCCTATTATTTGAAGATACTAAACGATATTCAGAAGTCCTTTATTATCGGGCTAAAATGGGCTCTTTAGAGACCATAGCCTACGTATTTCAAAAAGATGTACTCAAAATGGTAAAATCTTTCACATGGTGGAAATCTCAGTCTGACAGAATCAGCAACGGCATGTTGGTTTGAGGGTTTTGAGAGTGAAAAGTACCAGTGTAGACTGTAGAAGTTGAGCAATGAGCATGTTTTTTAGCTACTTTCGGCCTGATTCAATCTGAAGTTTGAAATCGACAGAGCACTATAAAAGCTGGCAAACTTGTATTTATGTGCGAATTTGTCAATGCAAAATAATTTACTAGATTTGTTCATCTGAACTTTTATCGTGTTGGTACCGTATTGCACTTAGTAGCCTACAAGTAAACTTTTGTTACAAAAGGTCTGGTTGTATACATCTAATGGTTAGTGAAAAACAAATGAATGTCTGCATTAAAGGATAAGGAAAAGTTGACTTTGGCTTTAAGTTTGATGAAATAAGTTCTGACCTCAATCCCAGTGATTAAATGTAAAATAAACCAATTAAACCAAAAGATAACATCATGTTACTTTGGTATATTCCTCGAATCTAACTCTAAAATCATCTGCTCGTTTGACGTTCTCACTGAAACAAAGTCTGGTATGGCTGTGTGCTGGTTGCAAATTTTCTCCTTATCTGGTTTATGTTGCTTGTGTTTAAAACAAGTTATTGCCAACCATAAGTCCATGTTATTATTGTGTCCCCTGGATTAATGGAAGTCGTTAGGAACTTCTTTATGTTTCTTTATGTTCGGCCAAACCTATTGAGCAACAGAAATAGCTCACCATCTGTTTTGTCTTCAATCAACCTCCAAGAATCGATCATCATCTTGCATCGCGTATACAGCGAAATTGATGTAAATCAAAAATGATTTCATGCTCTAGTTGTGCCAAATAATTCACCTTCGACTTGCTCCTGTAGACATCATCTTTGGAACGATTCTTTTCATCAATTAGCCTCACAATGAACACTTTTGTCTGGATTGAATGTTTAAAGCGAAAAGGTTACTCGCTAATTACATTGTTACGTTGTGGTGCGGATATTGTAAAACCACTTGTTGATTCGAAACTTTCGATACTTCTTTATTTTGATGAGAATAAGCTTTTCCACCCACTTCCTTTTGTGTCGTGTTGTCGTATCAAAAAGCAATGATGGTGTCGTCACAATGATTAGGAGAAACAACCGGTGGTGCCAAAAAATCTTCTTTCTAATGCCAAGATGGTGTTTCGTTTGTTTCTTGTTTTTTTTGTTCATTTTGGAACTAAAACCTTCATGGAAAGAGTTTGCGTAAAGGAGTATGTTGCAATATCAATGAATGAATTTACATCAAAGTGGGTTTTATTTCGACGCGAGGTTTGTCAGGCGAGGTTTTTAACTGTTTGGGCTCAGGACGAACCAGATTTGGACTTAAGGTGTGTCAAAAAAAAGATAAAGAGAAGTTACGTTTTCCAAATATATTTTTTCAAAACTAAATTCTCGAGCATTGTTTCCGATTGGAGCAATGTTTGTTTTGATTTGGGGCATTACTGGCTTCCAAAGGTGTGGGAGATTCAATAGAGGCCTTCTTGCATCTCTGTAGTCAAGGAACTATTTTTGTATCGAAATTATTTTTTAGATATTGCGCTGTTTTCAACTGCTTGTGGTAGCGATTGAATTTGTTTGTGTTACAATCATAGCCTATGTTTCTTTTTTTTTCAGATCGTGGGCATCAACACCCGAGCATAGGAAACGACTATTACTTGCCACATAATCAGGTGTGCTCCCCACGGATTGGCTCATTCGGGATCTCTAGTGTCTCCAACAAATGTGTCATTTCCTCTCCTACAGAAAACGGCCGCATCCTTCCTTCTGATGAAGCAATAACGTGTGATTTGCAAAGAAAGCGTCCCTATTCTGACCTAACATACACCGCCAAACAGCCCTCGCTTTCACCGGAGTCGTTGTACGTAGATTGTTGCGCCGCGGATAACGGCTTTGCGACACCGTTCAGCGAAAAAGCGTCCGAGAGGCATCGGTGTGTTTCAAGCAAGTTGAGCCATGCAAGGAATCGTGTCAAGACAGGTGGACATCTAGACCAAGTTGTCGGGTCAAACAAACCACGACACACCTGGGAATACCCTTCCAACTCGCAAAGTATCGGTGGAAAAGCAGAAACTGTTGTCACGGTGCAAATAGGGTCAGGATTACACAATTGCACGACTAGCTACCCCTGCTCACATAACAAGATACATTCGGAAAGAAACCAACTTGTCCCTTTTTTGGAGGTTGAGCCTTTACTAAAAACCCGCAAACTGAACAAAAAACAGAAGACAAGTGTGGCATGCGAAAGAATGCCTGGAGCCCAGACTATCCCTCTGCCTTACAGTTCCAGTGGTGCTTCTCATCACGTGACCTCCGGACGCCATGTTGCTGACATCATGCCCGACCATCAAGGTGATCTCATCAAAACCGACAGCCCCAACTTTCTGGTGACCCCTTTACCTCAGCATTGGAGGGTGAACAAATCGCTACAGACTCCATTTAAAGGTAAAACATAACTTTGAAGGTAGTTTGTTATCTTTTATTAATAAATTGTCATTGCACGTATCTATGGAAAAGAAAACCGTAAGATCATATTTGACCAGACCACTGAGCTTCCTGAAATCTTAATACTGTATACAGTGTACACCCAAGTGGACGTTCATCGTAAAGTTTTCTATACCCCATTGACCTACTGCAATATTCATCATCATTAAATTCCTTCCTCTCGTCGAGGGTTGGAGGCAATGAGGCGCCAAGTTTCCCTGTTGTGAAATTTTTCCACTGCAGTTTTGTGATCAAGTCCTGATCAGTCTTTAATATCATTAGCTCAAGTTAATCATAGAAAATGGATGTTATTGGAAGCAGTTGACACTCAAACTAAGGGAATAAAGGTTTTAGTTGTGCAGAAACTTATAAAAGCACCTTTCTTCTTTTAAATTAATAAAGCTTCCACGTAGCAACAAACCTTTCGTCTCTATATTTCTGTATCGCATCTGCCATTTTCAGTTATTGTGTGTGTCAAACTTTCCAGGCATAAAACTATTTTCACTTTCGTTAATTTCGCTTTCGATGATTTTTCTATATTAACTGAGCTGAATTCACTTGGTTGGACTTGTATGCACCATGATGCACTAATTCAAGTCTCAGGGTACTAACTACCGAGTCTGTAAATCTATGTCCACTAATCTTATGTCTAAGCAGGTAAGTTATAACACAAATGATTGTACAGAGGTCTTGCTTCTTGATGTAATTAAAAAAACAGTTTTCTTGACTACCTGATGACGTGGTTCCAAAGTAACTCCGACTCTTCGATTTATATCTGGCCGACATTAAATTTCACTTTAGCGGCGATCGAAATTGAAATCGCTACTTTCACAAAAACTGACGAGAACAAACACGTCTGTTTATGGTGAAGTTTCAGAACGCAATACGAAGAACAAAAGTAATTTGAAACAAAATTTTTATTGTTCATCATTTCATATTGAGACGGAGTTGAAATCTGCTTTTTTTTAACGACTCCTGCTTTGGACATGCCAAAATCCTTCCGACTCCACAACTCTGACTCTACAGCTCTGGTTCCAACAACCTCTTCGATGAGCAGGTTTATTTTGAAATACTGAACTGTTTGTGAACTCGGCAGTCCAACGAAATGTGTTCGAACAAAGATTACCTTTTGCTCGGAACCGGAATAAAAATAGCTAAAAAAACATACGGTGGTGACGTGAGCTAGAAATAAGCTGAAGTTGACATTCTAAACTTCTCTGCTTGGTTTTAAGATATAATGCAATTCATTCCTCATTCGATCCTTGTCTGTGGTCACACCTTTCTCAATTTCATCTCATTGCGATCATTTGGCAAGCTTCTGATCAGTTGCCAATTTTTGTAGTCAAATCATTCAGATTGTCGGAAAACCCATCATTTGAACACTCCATTGAAACTGAATTCACGTAAAGCCAACACAACTGTGAACTTTATAAAGTGTTTTGTTTCTTTCAAACCTGAAACAAGTCAATTAACCTTTGTTGGTCGTTACTTTTACAAGCTGAGACGGATGACTGTTCTTGGAGCTTCAAAATCGCTCGAAATTTAATTGAGCATCTTCAGCGCGGTAACTTGCAAGTGGTTTGTGGCCAAAGTCACGCTAATCGAGCGGAATACCGTAATTGTCTCCACTGCTATGTTTCTTTAACGCCTTGCTTCAGGGCTCAGATTGTCTGTGGTTTATTTGCATGCAAGCGGACACGCGCTCATTATTCACGCTACACGCTATTCAATTATTCACATCTTCGCTAATGATGCGTCATCAAGGAGAAAGTATAACATGAGAGCAATGGAATCCAGAGATTAAGAATATTGGGACGTGGGCATGTTTCCGCAGCATATAAGCTGCAAGGACACAGCCGTTTCTAACAAAGAAACATTTCGGGCGCGTTTACTCGAAGGTATTGTTTTCACGTTTTGCCTCTAGTTTGATTTCGAGCGGACACAGCAGGTTTGCTTTAACCGCTGCAACCGGCACATGTTCGAAACGTTAGCCTATTAGATCACAGCCACCAATATATCATTGTCACTCAATATTCGACCACAGCCAGTAACATATCATTGTCAATATACTTCCGTTTCATTTTATAGTGGTGGCGCTGTCCGATGTCCCGGATGGAACGTTGGTATCAGTCATGGCTGGAAATGATGAGAATTTCTCCGCTGAACTTCGGAATGCATCGGCTACAATGAAGGGTCTTGTGGCTCGATTCAATGACCTCCGCTTCCTTGGAAGAAGTGGAAGAGGTGAGGAAACGGATGGATACTTCAGTCACAGACTGCATGTTTGTTTTTTGAAATTAATTATAACTTTTCAAAGTATTATCTGGATGCCTGAAAAGGACAATACTTAAGATTGGTGTGAACAAAAACGTTCTAACTGGCCTGTCCAGAATAGTCTTCGCTCCCCACACCATCCTAGTCTTCCGGTTACCGTCGACAATCTGCTCTCTACTTCTACCACGCTGCCATAGTAAAAAATGTCTGAAGCATTTTCGATTGTGATTCTTGATATTGATTGATTGAATCTTTATCCTCGGACAGAGAAAGCTTCTTGCAGAGCTTAATCCTGGCAGTTGCTCATACTTGTAGAGGCTTTGAACCACTGACGCAGGGCCAGTTACAGAGATTGACAGAGCGGAGTTTTCGATTGTTGAAGTATTGTTGTCTGTAAATTATCATTCCACGCACCGGGTGTCGCTGAATGGAAAACACTCCTTGAAATGCGTTGCTTAAGCGCACACCTCGAGAGCCGAACCAGCGTCCATTGATCTTGACGTTTCTTTGTAGGCTATGTAAAATCGGGCGCTAAACGAACTGAGCTATCGGGGCAGACAATTGTGACTAGAGATTGCTTGCTGAAACTTTGTAACTGGTCTTTGAGTGTTTGTTCACCCATTTGTATGTGACCAAACTGACCATTGCCAATAAACTATCACGCCTGCTGTTTGCTTTGCAGGGAAAAGTTTCAATTTGACCATCACCGTTTTTTCCAGTCCACCTCAAGTAGCTACTTATCAAAGAGCTATCAAAATTACCGTGGACGGTCCACGAGAACCTCGAAGTGAGTCATGGTTCTATTTGCGATGTCCCCACATTATTACCCGATTTGTTCTCACTGCGTTATGCAAGAAAAAGAAAAACTGATTCCGTTTTTAAAGTCTTTGGTATAACCAGACCCGGAATCGAACTCAAATCGACCAACACCAGAGTCGAACACAAAGACCACTTGGCTACTGGGCTGGTTGGTATCCTTGATCTGTAGGCTTGGTTTAGTAACCCGACTTTGTATACGACGAGGTGTCAGACAAGGATGTGTCCTATCTCCCGACCTCTTCAACGTTGACAGTGAGATGATTTTGAGAAACATCAAAGATATACACGAAGTAAAGGTTGGGGGACAAAACATAACAAAGTCGAGATACGCTGATGAAACAGTCGTGACAGCAGAATCTGCAAACGATTTACAGGGCTCACTAAATTTTGTTGTCAATAAAGAAAAGCAGTGGGTTTAGAGTTAAATTCAAGAAAAACAGAATGCACTGTATCGAAAAAGAAAACTTATCCAAAATGCAACTTGACACTTAATGGTGTTACAGTAGATCAAGTTGACAAATTTAAATATCTTGGGTACTTTATAAATTCTGATGGCAAAAGTGACACTGAAATTAAAAAGAGAATCGCCATAGCAAAGGTCACTTTTAGTAAAATGAGAACAGTCTTCAAAAATCGCAACATACCAATAAAACCAAAATCAAGGTTTTAAAATCGTATGTAGAATCAAGTTTAACTTACTGATGCGAATGCTGCACGATAGGTAATGATGTGAAGAAAAGATTAGAGGCTGCTGAAGTTGTTACGAGGTCAAGTTGTCCGATGTTTTACTTTCCAGTTTGTTTCTGACATGACTGCTCAATTTACTAATTTCTTTCTGCATTTATAATTGCACCACTTGTGATAGTTTGAAACCCCAGAGAATTTGATTGCTTGCAATGTTCTTCCCCGCAGGACACAGACAGAAGATGGATGGAGGAAAGAACCCTTTGTTTGCTGACGGCTTCCCGGATGGTTTTCCTCTGCGACGGAATCCATCATACCAAGGACAGAGTGAGTAGCTATAGTTATGATACCAACCAGATGCCTGGGCCGAAGATCCAAGATTAATAGATAACTTGCTGAACTTGTAGTAGCAATGCTGCAACTTTTTCGAGAACTGCTGCTATGCCCAAGGCAAGTGCAACATGGTGGTTTTCCTGATGAAAGAAATGTCTGATTCATATAAAACCCCATACAATAGTGCTTCTCAAATTGGGAATGGAGACCCTCAGAAGCCTTTAAACATTTCCAGGTTGTGACGCAAAAACCATTTTCTTCAACTTTTGCCCTCAAATATTAAGCGTACTTACCGCTTACATTATATTTGCTGTGCCGATACTTTCAGTAGTAGTAGTGGTCTAGTTTTAATCCGGTGATGTCCCCGAGGGTGGCCGGATTCACCTCCAAGTGTCACAATCGCCTTACAGTCTCCATAATGATTCGATGTAAATGGGCTCGGTCTTGGCACAGTCAGCTATCTTCAAATCAATGGAGACCCACCACAGCTTTTATTTTGCAGCTATAATTATACCACGATTGAAAGGTCCATTAAAAGACAAACTCACAGAATGCGAGAACCCTCCTTTTCACGAGCGGCGAGAAATTTCGTTCTCTTTTGTCAGAACTAATTTAAGCGAAATATTTGCATACAGTACAAACGCGTCCCATGCATCGTCGACGTCGGAACAGACTTCTGAATATTTGATGGCCGGTTTTCCATTTAGCGCGCTTGATCGCAAGCTGGAATCCCAACACGAAGACAAATCTGGTCATATCGATCGATACCTGAATGATTAAAATCGTTTTCTTTTTTGACACGTCATCAATTAAATATTTGAATCGAAGAAAATTTATTTCTTGATTACGTCGCGCGGCTAACAAAAGAAATAGTTAATCGTTAGAAATTACCTGTACGATTTTCTTTGCAACTATTTGAGACTTTTTATCGATCAAGTTCTGTTAAAAGCTTTCAAACCAACAACCAATAAAATCACACCGCAGACCTCACTCACTTGCATGGCCAAAATTATATGCCAGCATATGCCCGAGAGTGTCCAATGACTTTACACCTTTCACATTAAACTGCACCAAGTATGATTGAAGTGCCTCAAGCAACTATATTTCATTTTGCACTTGTAATTATAAGAGTTGAATTATCTTGTCAGATATGCTAGTCGTGTAGCCTATGCCTGTGTTTGTATGACACGGTATCTTCTTAATTTTTGCATATACGTCATGATTGGTTCAGATGGTCCAAAATTTGCTTTTCCACTGCACAGTAAAGAAGTAGACACAAAAGTATACTCTCTTTCGTTCGTGGTAGGTGAACAAAATTTCAGAGGTTAATTTTTTTTGAATGAGTTTATTAATAATAGTGATAAGAATGATTTATTTCACAGCAGTTGGGTGTAAAATAACGTCCATAAAAAGTCTCCACAACCGACTATTTTCAGCCAACTGACTTCTTCGCATGTAAGCCAGAGGTTAGAGAAATTCAATCTGGACAACACTACAATGTCATTCTTTCATTCCAATTTTAAACCGAAAACTTAATTTTCGCAATCGATCAAAGTTTATAAAGAGTCCAGAATTGTTACAAACCCATTCCCTGACGGACAAACTAAAAATAAAAGTGTCCGAGAAATGATCCGTGCAAAAGTATCCCTGAATTTTGCACATGCCACCGTTTATGCTGATATTGATGTGATGTGGAATGAATGACTGATTCATTCATAACAAAAATACGTCTATCTAGTTCTAGTGGAAGAAAACTGAGATGGCAAGTTGGTAATACAAGACATAGGTGCAAGAAGACTGTATAGAACCAGCCTGAACCCACAGAAAAGGTTGTAAACACCGGCGGATTCTTGATAGCGGGCAAATCCCAAAGCTCATCTCTGGAGGATGGAGCAGGTTTTAGATGCTTTACAACCCTGAATGTTCTACCGGAGCGTTCCTTGTTTTTTGTCACGGAAAACGCCAAGTGGTTTTTGAGATTTGTTTGTTGTTGTTCCACAAAGCAATCTTTTTATCAAAACTGTGTTAGCTGTGATTTGTTTTTAGACTACACTTCATACTAATGAACCAAAATTACCATTACCAATCATTGGATTGTGTATGTGGCGACCTCAATTCAAGCCGATGATGCAGAATCTGATAAATACCTTTGACAAAGCAATCTTAGTTTTCAAGTTTTCTGAATAATAAAGTCTCGTGTTGACCCCCGATGACGTAAGAACAACGGCTGCCTGCTCTGACATCATCTCGTGTCAGTCTCTGGTGGAAGAAGCTGGTATCTTTTGCTTTGATAGCTCTGACGCACTATGACGTTGCATCGGCGATGACTGAGCGAGGAGCGGCCCAGCCAAGCTTCAAATGCGAGAGCGCTCATGCATGAACGCGTGGTGATTGTTAAACAAGAGGTGCGCGCACACACCTTATCTGTCTCGGTCGGGGTTTGTCCATGGGGGTTTGTGATGTCACAGCAGCTCAAGAAGTTTTGTTAGACGCGTAGTTAAAACAATGGATGGACAATGTCAAGGCTGTCCGGATAATCTGCATATTACGAGAGGGCAGGGAGAGATTAACTGATAAAAAAAAGTGTTTGTTTCTTTCTTTATCTTGGAGCTGCACGAGCGGCCACATTCCTTCACGCGTTCAATATCTGAAATAGTCGACAAATCGCGCTATCAATGTTCAAGTCGTTAGTCAACGAAGCGTGACGAGTTGAGTGTGTGTGTATTGTGGATGAGCATCAACATTGGATGAGCGCCTCAGGCGAGCGAAGATGGGCTAATGCGCCACGAACACTTACGGATTCAAAGATTTACATCAACACAGCTCAGAAACTAGTATAAACTATTGAGCTCATCGAGGCTACCATTCGCCACGTTGTTGCCGGAACTATTGACTTCATAGTTCAAGTGCAATGCAAGTATAACCGCTGAAGTTCAATGCCACGGGTACAATGACATTTCTGTCATATTTGATCAAGCAATCCACCGCTGATCTTGGTGGCCAGCATGTGATAAGCTTCGTTCTTCCGTTTGTTGATGGTGACCCAATCTCTGTCTGGTGGATGGCGAAAGTGCAAGATTCCTCCGTTTGGAGCAAACGTTGTTGCAATTCAAACGATCTATCGCATCCCTCCTCAGTTGCCTTTTTGACTGGTGACACGAAGTTGCATCAGATGCACGGCTGAGTGGTAAAAGCATGATCCTGACGTTCCGAAGGACCTCAGTTCGACACCCAAAGAAAGCACTTGGTCATGCTTTGGCGAGATATTTTCTTCCAATCTTCAAATCTTCAACCACCCAATGTCAGAAACTTATTGTCGCATAAAAAAACTAATCAGCTTTGATAGTTCTGATTGTGAGTTCATACATGACGCTTCTTCAACAAATTCAGTTACACCAGTCAGCGAGTATTGTCAGAATACTACGTGTACAAACCTACATTTGATGTTGGGCTATGACATACAGAATTGTGTATGTGGCGACCTTATTTCAAGCCGATAATGTAGAATCTGATAGAATACCTTTGACAAAGCGACCTTAGTTTTCAACTTTTCTAGATAATAAAGTCTCGTGTCTCGTATTGCAAAAACAAGATTTTGTTGAAATTTGCTTTAATTTTCAGAAGCATAACAATCAAAGCGTTTGGATTCGTTGCTTTCGTGTGTGATGTTTATGCGGATTACAGTGAGAAATAGAAAAAGTAACATGCCTGCGGTGTTTGGAAATTTTTGTTGATTTTGAGCATTTTGACTAGTTTATAAACTTAGACTCTTTTTTCCAGTGGATCCAAGCAGGATGGTGGCAGGGGGTCCTGGTGGTTGGAGCTATACACAACAGTTTCCCTACCTGGCCCAGTCCCACCATGCGGCCCGAGTTCAAAGCGTCCCGAGAGGGGGTAATGCTAGCTCCATTACACAATCCGGCTCTGTTACGCCACCTGCCGCCTTGAATATGATCAAAGTAAGTACGAAAATATTATCTCATCAACCAAATAATTGTACAAGAGAAAACACCGCTTCAATGCGCTTTTGTAAAAAATAAAGGTGATGTGGGATGATTATAGCTGCATACATAATTTATTTGGATAACATAAATATCCTGATAGTCTTTACTTCGGCATTTCGTGAAATGTGGCAAATGGCGACCATGATTAATAAATACTTCGTTTGTCACAACGCGAAGTGCATTTATCATAAAGAAACATACAGTTATATACTTCTGTTGTTCTATAAACTTCATCAAGAATTTTCACATGTATGAAAAGATTTTCCATTGATCCCTGACTACTTACTAAAAAGGGTTCAGTTGAATTTTTTAATTGAACTCAAATTTATGTTTTTTTATATTGTTTCGTATGAGGCTATAGTCTGGTTGGTCACAGTATCTCGGTATCTAAGCTTATTTCGTAAACAAAACGATTTCATCACGCCAACCTACACAATAATTTTTAATAGCCTACGTGGTTTGCTGTAGGTTTGCAAAAATTTATGCTCCGTTTTCCCAAAAACAAACTCTCATTTGTGACTTAAGTAATATTGTCAAACTCACGTTTTTAATCAGCATATTTACTTGAACATCATCTTGCTACATTATTGATGTGTCCGGGACGAAAAGGAAGTGCAAGTTATGACGTGACATAGCCATCACCAACAAGTGATAGTGGCCAGAAGAAACTTGAATCTCAAGAATCTTAGTAGACTCATATGACGTCGCTTATAATGATACTTTGAGGATGAAAATAAAATTATGAAGACTCAGTTGTCGCTTTAAATGAATTCTTAAGGTTTCTGCGTTATCAAGATGTAAATTAATATGCTTCCCATAAATTATAGCGCGAAGATTCTCAAAGCGGAGGGCATCTGGAAAGCGGAAACGGAACGAGCTGTAGCAACGGAAGCACCAATGAATCGTTGACCATCCGCTTTTCCGAGGTGGGTCAAACAGCTTTGTGTAGATGGAAGTTGTATGATCTGGGCGCGCCTGATGCGCAGGAAATTTAATTCTGATGTTGATAAGCAAAGTGTGAGATGAATGTCTTTCGGAAAAGTTCAACTTGTTACATTAACATAACGTTTTATAACGGACACTTGTAGCAGCCTATGTGTCGTCATATATCCCATTGTGTGATTGCGTGTCTGAAGGCCTTTCAATGTCGAACCATAGGCATACGAAGCCGAGTAACGTGATCAAGTTTAACATCTTCAAGTTTATTACATATGGAAACACAAAACTACGCAACAAATTAAGTATCGAACGTTTTCGACATCACAAGATGTCCTCTTCAGGAATAATATACATATAACTTAACTACATCTGAATAAAATACAATGGTTAACTAAATCTATAAACAGGAAAAGACAAAAACCGCACAGTACTTCTGACTAGCTCAAACTCAACGATAGGCTCTATGAGAATTATTCCTGAAGAGGACATCTTGTGATGTCGAAAACGTTCAATACTTGATTTGTTGCGTAGTTTTGTGTTTCCATATGTAATAAACTTGAATATGTTAAACTTGATAACATTGCTCGGCTTCGTATGCTTATGGTTCAACAAGACAAACTCTCTACCGAAGCTCTAACTTTCAGTGTCCTGTCAAAGACACAGCCACATGCTCTTGAGCGGTGTCGAGCTGACACTTTTTCGATTATTGTACCAGGGCTTTCATCACTTGGCCATGCACCGACTAACATTGCTCTGCCGGTAGAACATTTTGTCACTTTGTTGGTTCATTAAACGAGACAGCTTGCACAGTCAGCTTGGTGCATGGTCGATTATGACTGCATAGTGTACGAGTCTTCCAAAGTTATTCTTGATTAAGCTGTAGAAACAAACTATATTTTATTACATCAAATAGCACCTTAGATTATTTTTGATGAAAAAAATTGCGAGCGATGTGGCCCTTTTTTTGGCTCATTTGTTGTAGTGGCTCTGTATTAAAGTATTTGCAGAGAAAGTTATACGATATTTTTAACCTAATGTTTGAGCTGCTTTTAATAATAAATACAACATGCGCTTGCATTCAACGAACTTTGCGTTGGTTTCCCGTTCACAAGCAGTTCGATCACTTCTGGGAATCGCTCAAAAACCTCCTTCCAAGTTCTAAGAAGCAAACTCAGGCGACGACAATGGAGCGAAGTAAATCACGATTCTTCCCTTTGTGTTTGTCCGTGCCTGAGACAATGTAGACGCACTTTGAGTTGCGTATTTGCAACAAACACGTTCATGGTTCCTGTTAGTTAGACATTGCAAACCACTCCTTGGTTTCGCTACTTAATTAGTTAAGAAACCTCAATGCTCGGTATCTGCTGTGAAACGGAAGAGAAGGTTTCTCTGACAAGTCAGCCTACTTCCTTGTATTACAGGTCCATCTTGAAAGATTTGGTAATCGGTCGTTTGTTTATCCGAGTGGAACGGGATTTCCGGGGTATGATGCCCCGATTATTCCAACAGGTAAAACATGACACTTTGTTATAATTTATTCCCAACAGACCTTGAGGAGCTGTAGCGTTAAATTGTTGATTCCTATGTCGTAGAATTTAAATCAAAGTTGCTGCAGAAGCACAAGAACAATTGACTGGTTGCAAAACTTAGGCTAACATCGAGATTAACCGCTAATATCAGCGACATATTATCTTTAGCCAAGACAACATATAAGCTGCAGAGCATTGGTTAGTTTCGCATAGCTTCAAGAGCACAAGCCACTCGCCGATCAGATGTATTTCAGCCATTTGTTTCTGCCGAGTGCATGTTTTAAAGTGCCCCTGACAGGTTGGATCCAAGTATAGTAACTTCTTAAAGCATTTCCTAGCGCAGAATTACACTTAGCGAACTTATTAATCTTAATCTTGTAGCTCGACTGGTTAGGGCGTAATTTAATCAAACGACTGCTCCGCAGCGCCACCACAGGCGAAACTCCATATTTCACTGCTCTGGGACGACTTTGGTGGTATTACGTCATCCTAAGTGGACGTCGTTAGCAATAGATGAAACAAACGCTTCCTAGATGTAATTGGTGGATCACAGTTTGGTCGGAGTTGGTACAAGCGGTTGCTTTTTTCGAAGATTTATTGTTTTTTGCAGTTTAATAAAACTGTACTGGATTCGTTCCTACAAAACCTAAAATATACTTGAAGTGAAAAATGAAGAAATCGTACGAATCATCATTCATATTTAATTCATCATCACTATTCAAAAATAAATAAAAGTTCTCTCTCTCTCTCATAATGTGCCTTCAGTTGGGCATTGAAATCCTGTGTAACGGCCATCTGGATCAGGAAAATTGTTTCGGATTTGCCAAACAATACATGACGGCATCACAATCCGATTGTTGCTTCCGAGAGCATCACCTTGTAGTATCCACTCCAACACATGCCTGTAGGCATTTTTACCTGAGTGGTATTAACAAAATCATCTTCAATGAAGTGAACATATACGACTAGTTTTGTAATGGCCCATCCCACTTTCGAACACTTGAAAAAAACTTTGACCATTTTCTTCTCAGTACCTTGTTTTGTGGGAAAGTGGGAAAAGAAAGCACACGGTCTTTGTCACTGACAATGTCACATAAACAGCAATTTGTAGGCATTGCCTCAACCATAAATTAAAGGTACTGTTTGTGAGATACTGCTGTTACCAGGCCCGGATTTAGGGGGGGGGCAGAGGGGGCAGGTGCCCCGGGCCTCCCGACTTTTGAAGGGCCCCCCTACGTGGAAAAAATGTGATTTTGTGTTATTTTTTCTTCCTTTTAGCCTTTGAAGTTTCTGCAAAATGCTGTGCAGTGCTGGATTGATGCTACTGTAGACGCAGAGGTGGTTTTTCGCGCCGTAGGAACAAAAAAATTTTTTGCAGGGGGAGCCCCGATCTAAAAGTGCCCCAGGCCCCCCATCAGCTAAATCCGGCCCTGGTTGTTACACTGTAAATGGCCATAGCCAGATTAGGACAAATAAAAAAGTATGAAAATTGTAGCCCTATGAAACTGCAATTTCAATTGCATTGAGATGCTGTTTGATAAAAGTAAACTCAACCTATTTGATCGAAACCTGATAGTAATAATAAGTTCACTTTTTCATTTCGGTAATTCTTAATTTGCACATGCTTTAGACCAACAGAGCCCCACACATTCACGTTTTGCAGTAGCCGTACCATACTTTACCAAGTCATCACAGAGAAAGAATGTATCCTTCCCGCTTACTGTGACGTCACAGCGGTGTTGCCGTTTTTATTTTCATAATTGAATAAGTGCCAGATTCGCCGATGTCAACGAAAGTTTGCAAGCGTGCAACTTAGTAGCCTGTTGATATATTTTACGATTTGCTGGTCAGGGAAGTTTGTTAGTGTCATCTTTTTGGTATCTTAGGTAAATTTAGCGAATTTATTTACCTGTCAGAGGCACTTTAAAGACTTTTTTTATAGGCTAACCAAGGCAAGTAAATTATAAAAGCCTTTGACATGCTTTGCTTCCAATTGAGTTTCATACCAAAGAAGTTTGACTCCCATAAATGAGATTTCTTATTCTTGGTTCTGCTCTCGGCATGTGCGCTTGAGCAACGCATTCCAGGATGCTCTCTATTCAGCGGCACCAAGTGAATGGAATAATTCTCCGGCAACAACACTCCAACAATTATCGGAAACTTCATTCTGTTAAACTCGGTGACCGGGCCTGTGTCAGTGGTTTAAAGCCTCTACATTTTACAAGCATGCGAAACTACCAGGATTGTCCTATCAGAGGATTTGTCGCTCCGCGAAAGGAAATTCAAAACCAATCCATCACCTGCAATTTTGTGAGGTAGAGACTTTGATACTTATTTCAACTGAAGTGGGATTTGTTACCGTTTGACTACACTTTCTATAAGTTAAATAAAGTTCATTTGGCTGTCCTTCACTATCTTTTACTCTTTCTGTTTTTAGCTTCGCACGGCCAAACCCCAGGAAGTCCATACAGTTCCCCACACACGGCTAGCGCGGCTGTTGGTCCATATATTTATCCGCCAGCGCTCTACCCCGGCAGCAGTTTGGCCTCGTTCAGTGCCACCGGGCAGCAGTCATACGAAGGGAGCAATGGTGGGAGCAACACCAATAACAACAACGCCCCTGGGGCGGTCAGTAGCAGCTCCAACGTTGAATCGACCGAGGGTAACTCCCCGGTGCCCGCCATTGGTCGAGGACGAGCCGGGGGGTCATCTGTCGGCAGCGAGGGGGACCTGTCGTCGACGATATCGCCTGGAAATGGATCGGCGGGAGTTCGGGAGAATCGCGATCATGTCGATAACGCGTCGGTCAATGTGTTGGCGGGAAGCATCCACACGCAACGATGGGACAACAGCAATGGTGCCATGGTCGCAGCGCTGGAAGCGGTCAGCCGAAACCAACGCGAAAGCATTGAGCAGCACCACCAGGGGGCGCGCACAGCATCTGTCAACTCAGTTGGAGGAATCCACGAAGACGTTTGGCGACCATATTAAGAGAGCAACACCCGCTTGTCACGCGGAATGCGCTGCTTGCATTTTCATGACAGCTGCTTCATGCATGACTGAGCAGAGGGCTTATCGTATATAAATGGACATCACAGCGAGAAAATGAAAGTTTGTGAAGACACAACGTTTTGTCAACAAGGTGGTGATGTTTTAGCTCTCACTGATATTACTTTTTTAAGAAGACTGTCTCAAACGACAGAACGAAGCAACTACTCCCATGGGGACACAGTTATTTTGCAACTGCCTAAAGTCCTCTGTGCTTTGCCATCAAGATTTAGTGACGTATTTTACTGACGTTTGCGTGGTTTAAGAAATCATCGCTCAGATGTCAGCGCCAAAGTTCAGATTTTCCGCGGTGGCTTTCCACATGTGATGTGGACTGCCGTGTAACCAGTGCTGTATTCGAGGGTATACGGCGGTATACTCTCTACTGTTTCGAGCAACTATAGTATACCCTCTGGCTTTCCAAAGAGAGTGTCCTTACTGATTTTTGACAACTGCTAACTAACTACTTAACCCTTTGAGGACCAATGGTATAGGCCTACGGGTGTACCATGAACTTAATTCGGTCGACCAATTTTGATAATTCATGTTATGGTAGAATAAAGATTAGCATTTTGCAAGTTGTGTATTATTTATCATGTTGGAAAATCTGACAGTATACCCTGTGCTTTCTTTTCGAATACAGCACTGCGTGTAACCCCCTAGCCTACCTGCTTTGCTGCCACAATTATCCAATTGACTTGTAGTGAACAAAAACAGAACCATCGTTGCGGAACAAGCGAGTAGCAGAAGAAACAAATTATTGAATGAAAAACCGTTTAGTGCAGTGGTTCTCAAACGTTTATCGGTGCGTCGCACTTGGAAGAATTTGCCGAATTCACGACGGTACTGATGACAAAGATGTACAATGAAGAAATTATGTGATTAGCTACATGCGGACAAACAACGGTAGTTTGTGTCTAAATTTAATGAATTTCGTTACATCTAGAAAGAATTTCTCGCTCTTTTCGTGTTTGTAATCAATTTCTCATTGCAACCACAGTCACGACAAAACTGTAAGTGCTACTAGGTTGCTTTATTATGAATTGCTTTTAGGTAGAAAACCGAATTTCCGTGCAACGCTTTTTCAAATTTCAGACGACGCATAGTTTGAGAACCACTGGTTTGGAGCTGTTCATTCGTGATAACATGCGAACAATTACTTTCACTTTCGCTTGAACAAAACATCGTCCCTGCACTTTCCTTGTGCCTTCCACTAAGTGGATGTCGCAGTTTTCATAAGGGGATTCAGTTTCGTAACTTTTCTGTGTCGAATCTTCCGGTAGCCACTTTAACAAGTAGAAATTCTGCCACTGCAAATGACTACAATGCAACCGTCAACCAATCAGAACATGTTATAAGAGGCTACCGTCCAATTGTGATCCTTCTAGTACTCAGTCAGAGAGTTAATGCTTGTTTTAAACTTTATTTGGTAATTACAGAAGAAAAAAGAGCATAGCAGTGGTGGGAATCGAACCCGCGTCAATGAATTAACTACTTTCTAGCCCTAACCCCTAAGCCAACCAGCTGACAGAAAATCCATCACTTCATTTGCTTTGTATCATCTTCTTTTCGCTCTTTCACGTCACGGAAAACGTAGCTTATGATTGGTTGGCGGTGTCATTCTAGTCAATTTTAGTGGCAGAATTTTTACTTGTTAAAGTGGCTACCGAATCTTCCAGACCAAGCAGGAGTATACAAGGTTTCCCCATGCACTCTTTGTAAATTGCATTTCTTTGAATCCAACACGTGTCGGCGCAGGCCCATTGTCAACCAGATGAAGCGCTTCTCGTGCTGCTTACTCGTTACCCGCCAAGCTTACTATTTGTGATGGTTGTTCCCCTCATTGTTAGGTCAGTCAATGACGCGTAACAATAAAGGGAATAGCCAAATACCTTGCTGCCTGGCTGTCCAACTTTGTTTTGATCCATCGTGGGCTTGTTGCAAACACACAATGGGTCATGATAAAGTTCATGTGTATTTGATGATCGTCGCATAGCGAGATCGTTGGTGTCGTTCCGCAGCAATAACAAGCTCTAAGCCGCATCCTGATGTGCGTTGTTGATCAGAGGTGCCACTTCAAGTTGAAATACTGGCAATGGACTGATCACTGGTAAGGGGGGAACGAAGGTTCTTACGTCAAACCGAACGAGATCCCTTCCAAATCTTGATGCTATCGGAGCAACGTAACCGCTGTACAGTGCTCACAAGCCACCGGCAGGCTAGCTTGTACTCAATTCAACCCATGGAAGTAGATGGTTGCTTGACCGCGCACGTTGGCAATGCACACGATGATGTCGACATAATGGAGCCTTCAAAGCGTACAATCCAACCAAATAAAATTTAGGATTTAATAGCGATACAAAAGACGTTATAAAATTACCCGACCATGTTCGTTACGAAGAATTTTTTTACGCTCAATCGGGGATGGACATCTTGGTCGAGGTATGACGTATCCGTGAAGGTGATACTGCTTGGCTACCAACAGGTGTACGCAAACCTCCATTGAAGTCCGATCGTAGCAGGGGAGAAGGTTGTCATAAATACGGTTGCCACCCCGCAAACAGTCGGCACAATCTAGCAGGGTCAGTGGCCTGCTGGATGAGGAGGTTGACTTGCCCCTTGACACCGACGACAGAACCGAGTTCCAACCCTCGCAGCTTCTCCTTGAGTCTTAGCAGAGCTCTCTCGGCCACCTTGTTAGTGTCATCGCGCCTGTGGAAAGTGGCGATAGGTTAGTTAGCATTAGTGGCCTGGTCTGATCATGGTCCCCTATCCCAATGGACTGCATGGATAGACATAAGTAGCCAAGTATGCGGTGAGGGATTCCCCTTAGATGGATACGCTGGACTGGTAGGCCTACAATGCGGTTCTTGTGACGTTGCTTAAAAACATCGTAGACGAGACTACAACACGACAAATCGATATGTGTAACGGTCCATACAAATATACAGAGATACATGGCGCATCAGCACAGGATTGTGACTGTAGCCTGAGGTTTGGGATGAAATTCTCATAGCTCCAACAGTTATAAAAAACAAAAATCCATAAATAGTTGTAGGCCTAACATTAAAGCCACGATATACTGACTTCGGCTGTCCACCAGGCATCCGATTTAAAAGCAGCTATCGCAAGGTGGTTTAGGTAGAGTATAATGGATGGGGCATTTACTTGATTTCCAACTTTAATCAATGCGGCACAACTGACTTTTTCAGCAATGCAGATCAGGCAGAAATTCCCTCAATATATTTACTCAGTCCTGTCTGATAAAATCTGGTGATAACTAAGCTTACTGACGCCAGAGTATGGTGCTGGCTATGCTTGCAAACTCAAGTATGTTTAAGAAACGAATTGACAAGGTACTCACCTGGCAAGTGGATCGTCCATCATCGCCGCGTGGCTCATACCAGGAGGCTTCTGTTGAATCATAATTAACATGACGTGAGTAACTTAGAGTAACCTTAGCGTTGTGAGTAACTTAGAGTAACCTTGTCCCTTAGAGTAACGCAGCAGGCTTCAGTGACCGATCATTCAGTTCATTACTGAAGAACAATTTGAAGCAATCACTTTTGGCGACATCTCACCTTATGAGCTAGAACCTGCAGTGTGGATCGCAAGGCTAAACCACAGGAATTCAAATAAGTAAATAAAAGGCCCTCTCACTACAACAGCATGCCATATGGGCCCGGTATAGGTATGCTGACAAATAGTTCACAGAGGCCATTATAATTCCAAAAACAAGTTCGCACGCACCACTCTCCCACCACTGCACACAACCAAATAACACAAATGAAACCTGGTGTCCCAACCTAGCAGCTAGGCAACGCTTGCAGGGGCTGGTGCATCTCTATTCAAAGCTAATTCAACAAACAACTCAAACCAGTCGCCATATGCCAGGCGGGTCCTACCTGGATGTGGGAAACCTTAGAGGGAGGGAGACTCCAGTCGTGAAGGGGGTCATAGAGAAGAACTTCCACAATAGGCATTATGACATCATAGGACGCCCTGAGAACCTCCATGGTCTGTTCGCAACAGCTACAAATAAAGCAAAATGATGAGAACTTGTTTCACGTATGAACGCCGCCACCTCGAAACCACTCCAAAGCAGTTGAAGTCAAACATCCCTTTGTGCTAGAAGTTACGCTTCCACCACAAAAACTCTTCCAGCAAGAAGAATTGCATTTCAGCCCACAGGATGGGACGTTAGAACGTGGTGCATCTATGTTAATCTTGCATCACTCTTGATGCGTGTCTCATCTGGACTCATGCCGATCAAGCCCAATTTTCCGTGAGAAGGAATAATTTGCAAAATTTTGCAATCACTTTAACATTTCTTTTGGAAATTTAAAACCATCTCAGCTGTAAGTGTTTGCAGTTTATAAACTTTTTGGTTCGCTGCAATGTACCAAGAATCCCACAGAAGCACGCGGTCTACTGGTACTAACTTATCTCGAGCATGGCACTGAAAAATATCGGGGTTTTCAACAGAAGATTTGAAGACTTTTTCTCAACTTAAATTCTGACTTCTTTCTGCTGATACGCAACTTGTACTCACCTCCGAAATAATCCCTCTACTCCAGTGCATCCCATCCCATCTACCACATCACGACTCAACCGAAACGGAACGGTTTCAGGAGTGGGGAGGCACCTGCCTTGTTCAAAGGCGACACCTGGAAGTGCACACGAGACACGTCACAAGTACTATTGACAACACTCACAGGGCAAACCAGGGGTGCCTGAACCACGACTGGTAAACCGTGTAGCGTATCTCCAGCGTGAAAAAAGTTTGGCCACCCCTGGTATATTACAAGCTCAGCCATTGCAGCCAAGATGCATTTTCGTCTTCACCTCGCCTCACTAACACACATCATTACTTGCAACATGAGACAGGACTAAGCAAACCAACTACCAGTATACGGGCCACCATAATCTGTGCACCAGAATTACGTCAAAGAGTTGCCTCACTCCATAGAAGGTTTGTCCCTTAGAGCACTATAAAAATATAAAAAGCTCTAAGCTAAATTCATTCAATTTTGCGTAATAGCACCCCCAGTAACGCTCGCAGGTTGCTGTCATAACCACGCATATCACGGTTTTGTAACAGCCACAGCACAAACCGCCTTAGCCAATAACCGCAGTAAGTAATGATGGTTCGACTCTCGGGGTGTGCGGCTGAACAACACACTTCAGCTACATATTGCCAGTCAGCGGCACCTAGTGAATGAAATTGTACCAAACGTCAAACTCGGTGACCATACCCAGGTCAAAGTATCTAGAAGTACTAGAAAAGCAACACGTTCCCGCTCAAACAGTTCTATTTTCATCAACAATTAAACCAATTTCATAAAGGTGAGTAGGCAGATCATGGTGAAAGGTATGCTGGTAAAGCTAACACCGCATTACGACTCTCTTAGGTCAACCGGAATTATGATTGCAATTATAGTAAAGTACCAAGATCGATGTGAATAAGTTCGCCGGTCTGACAGTCCATGAGGATGTTTTGAACATGCCGGTCTCCAAGTCCAACCAAGTATCCCACCATGGAAGATACCGCGACGCTCTCTGTGTACGATCGCCTGGGACAAATAAGACTCAATATGTAGGGCTACTTTGCGCAATGTATTTGCCTGCAAGCAAATAATAATCACACACCAACCTGCAGGTATACCATTCCTCTGCTGCGGTGTACTTCTCTGTAAAGAAATGGCGGAATACAGGCTGGAAATTGGAACATATCGCAGTGAACTTCCGTAGCTTGGCGTCGAAGTTGTGTTGTGCCACACTGATCATTGCTTTGCGGCAGGAGATCACAGACATGTCATTGGGCCGATACCGCGCATGCGCACCAGGGATTCCCTGGACAATAAAGTTCCAATCGAAGTTGATGCCTGACTTCGAACTGTCAGCTTGTAACTTTGAAATGGAACCTCATCAATGCACAGATGACGACAACAAAACTGCAGATGACCGACTCACGTTGTTAGGATTCCCCACCAAGTAGTTACCGATAGGGATGGTTCCGGTGCACCATTCCACCAGACCACTCTGCTGCGAGAGAGGTACCACTTTGTAGAGACGCACGCGCAGTCGACCGCTTCTGTAGTGCTTGCGCAGGAGCATGTTGACCATTTCAAATACCTGTCCAATAGCAAGCGACAAATGAAAGTGATGAAAATATCTCTTTCGACAATCAGGAAAAGGAACAATGAGAACCTGCTGCATGACAGCATCCTGCCGCAGATCATCTCTTCCTTTCACAAGATGCTTTTTCTCTCTTCCATCGGATCCCACAGCCACGACCACCTTGGGCAGGTTGATCCCTCCACACGTCATAAAGTGAGGCTTGAAATGAGAGAACATGACCAGACCGGAATTGTGGTCATAGCGCAGGGATTTGTCGAGAGGTACCTCAGCGGTCGGGATCACAGTACTTGCCAGCTCAGCGCATGCGCGAGACTTCTCGCAGTATCGCGACATCGCGATGTTGCGGGGGAAGGAGATGGGCGTCATAGGACGATTCTTCCAAGAACTCGCGTCGAAATTTGCAAGTTCTACAATGAATATAAACAAGGTGAGGCAAATGACGTCACAAGCAAGCATCGGGGCAGGAATGAACAACAAACGTTTATTTTACTTTTCTTGTACAGCACATTACGAGGAGCTTAAAAAGCAGTGACGTAGTTCCTCCACATTACAAGTTTGGGAGCTAACGGGGCTAAACATCAGAAAAGAGATGTTCACTGAGTAGTCCAAAAATAAGTCTCAATTCATCTTGAGGACGCCACTTTAAAAAAACTGCCATCTCTCTCATGCAAGTTTTGCTTGGTCGCTCACTTCCAACAGAGCCATACTTGGTTTTTTATTAGTTGCTAACTTGTTGGTTATTCGATGTGTTTTGATACCTAGGTCACCAATATCGGACTGCTCGGAGGATTCATAGAGCATATGAAGAGACTGTCAAAAGGGTTTTTTAAAATGTTGAGTAGAAAAGGTTTAAGACCCCAAATGTTGCACATGATGTTTCTGTGCGTTATGCAATTGGATGAAGAGAGCGCCAACCAACCAACATTACGATACCCACCTATGTAAGCATCCATGAGTGCTTCAGTGCTCGCCACCAATCGACGCTTCTTCGCTCGCACTGTTTGTAGTATGGAGCGCAGCTCGGTCGAACGCTTCGATTTCATCTGAAAATAAATCAACATCTTGTGAGTTTTATGTACGGTCACATCCATCAATGGCGGCCACCACAGGTACCTCACCTTATCAGATCCTCCTTGAGTGTCGTTCTCTGAGCTGGTGAGCGCCAAAATGATGGGGAGGATGTGGAATGGATGTTCCATAGCAACTCGAGCAATCACCTGCAACGTCATAATCCTATTCAATGACATCATTTTCCGTACTACGTCAGCAGCATTTGCACACACGAATGTGTTTCATTGATAGAATCAAATTCGTCGGAAGCTTCAACCAAGAAGTTTCTCATATTTCTAAAAGCTTAGAATCACTGGAGTAAGAGCCGACCCGTTCAATCTCGACAGTTTGTAGTTTCTACTAGTTGGGTTGCGATGAGTAATTTCACTTAAGCGCGTACGGCAACATTGAACAATCCTTGCTTGATCTTCCTAGTTCCTCATTGCCAGGTAATCCATGAAACCAACAGGGCTGGGGTTTCAACATGGGACTGATATGAACCCAAGCTTTACGCAGCTGACAAACATTTAGAACATAATGTCGCGTGAATAACTGACTTAAACTTTGCAAGGGAATTGCTGTTTCGTATCGGTAGGTTGTTTGAAGCAACAGTAAAAACAGTCCCAACTATATTCGTGTGTGGCTTCCGCTGTAATGGAAGAACCATCAGTCAGTGATTTGTTCACCTTAGAACAACGATTTGACGTCCTCTATTTGAGATGACTTCGTTTGAACTCGCTCGCTTTCGTTCTCTTCATGTTGTCAATTGCACAAGTTCTTGCATCATGCATCACCTATGAAGTCACAATGATATTTCAAAAGCTTTTAATTCATCTTCCTGCTGCCCATAAAACTTGCAACAATCATTCCAGGTTGATGCAACAAGCAGCTGAAGGCAACGACGTTGAAGTAGATCTACCGACATTGCGTGATATGAATGCACAATTGCACAGTGATTGCACTCCAGAGGTGTATGGAATCAGGTTTTCTGGACACCTGCTCCATTCCAAAGTCTGTGACTCCACATCCACTCCTGCTCCAAATATTTTGAAAATATTTACTTCAAACTCCACTTCGACTCCAAACGCAAACCATAAACCACAATCGGATTTTTTATACTATATTTTATGCCTTCCCTATCCCATGTTATGAAAAAAAAACATATTTTGAAATAAAAAAAAATGACTGTCTGGAAAATAAAACTATAGAAGTAAACAAAAATAACAACTATGCCAAGTACACAGTAAATATTTGTACGTTAAAAATATCAACTGGCAAAAAATCAGTTTCCGGCTCGAATCTGACTCCCGTTTTCGCCCCAACTCCGGCTCCTAAATACTTCAACAGTCAACACGCCGTCTCTGGAAAACAGTGTACACTTCTAATTCACACCCACCTGCTTTAAAGTGGATTGGTATTCCTTGTACTCCCCATGGTCGGACAACCTCGCACATAGCTGATAGGTGACTGGGATAAACTTGTACGATGGAACTCGCGCGTAACCGTCGCGTATCACGTCGGTAACTGACGACACAAAGTGATTTTCGAACCACAGAGCGCACACCCTGCAATGAACAAGGAAGACATTAGTGGCGACCCACCTAGACGCCATCTTTAATCTTAATGGACTTCCGTATATTTCTAAGTACACTGTTATCCGCTCACTCACAACAGCAACGTGATGGGCTGGCTGGTTGCGCAGCAAGGTTACCTAATTGTGCCTCGAAACTCTACCTGGGCGCCAAAGTATGGTGGAATGGTGCGGTAAAACAAAAGCATAGTTTGTAAAGTTAACAACTATGTCAATAGAACTGCATTTAAAACGCATGAATCAAGCTAGCATGAACAAACGTTCATTTCAACCAGTCACATTGCACTGGACAACAATTTTTTGGAAAAATTGTGTTTATCATAATATTAAAGAGTTTTTGTATGTTTTCTGGGTCGCTGATTTCAAAAATGGCATTAAAATTTTTGTGATGTCAATAGTTCTGTCACAAATTATAATTTCATGAAATCATGGTATAGCTCTTGCATGGCGTAACAATTGCGTACCACATTTAGTAAAACACAATACAAACATAGTAAGACAAAAAGTATGGACATTTAACCAAAAATGCACATTGGACAGAGTGATTCGTTTGTAATTTGTATATTGTCAACCTCCCGCACCAAACTCCAAATGTAATCTCCTATCAAGACTTCGTCCCACCTCCCTTGGTAATGTTTTTTTATTACTGAAATGTCTTGATGAAACTGTTCACCATGCTCCTCGCTTACATGGCCCAAGTTATCGCGGAAAAATTCCAAATGAGAATGCAAATAGTGCAATAAGAGCATGCGGCATCCAGGCTTTTGGTAGCTTTCAATCAAATTTGACACGACCATAACGTGGTCTTCTTTTCTATAGTTACCAAGAAATCCTTTCACTTTTATTTGAAAAGCTTGCTATGCACTTTTTTTCCAAAGCAGTCATTGATTCAACATTTTTCGTATTCGGGGCCAAACAAATGCCCCTTATACTTTAGCTCCAGAAAGGTTTGGAAACATTGAGCGAATGTGTTCAAAGACACAAACTTGCTGGACCCAAATGCTCTTACAACTGTTTAGCAAGCCCAAGTTTTATAAGTGAAGGTTTTGACATTGTGGAAGACTGGGGTGAGTTCTTTGCTTACTTACATACTTACCAGTCTTTTATCAAGTAGTGCTGCTCTTTTATTCCAAAATTAAAGGAAACAAGAATGTTTGGTATAGCCGCCTTGCCAACCCAACAAGAAATCAATCATTTTAAAATCTTCACACACGTCGCAATTGTGGTTCTTGTATTGTGTCAAGTCCAGCAATATTTTCACAGATTTCCGATCTTTTATTTGAGCAGAATGTGCAATTTAGTAGTTTAAACCATCCAGCTTGGGTCACAGAGGCGATTCATTTGCTTTTCTACTTTTTTTTACCAAATTAAACCACCTAAAACATGCTAACTCTATTAACTGCGCACTACAAACTCCACTAGTCACTATCTTCAACGGCTAACTATGATATAAATAACAAAGACTTGTCACTGGCCCAACTCTCCAAAAATGTGGCCAGTTGCAAACAGCCAAAATGTTAACCTATCACCTGTTGAAAATTTCCACGTTGCAAGTTTGTAGCTTTTTACCATCATCTAGCCAGTCATGAAATGGAATAATAAATGATTTGAGCAGATTGTGTGATATTGAACCGCACTAAGAAAATTATAATCTCAATCTTTTGACTAATTTTCAAATATCAGTGAAAACGTCTTTGCAAATATCGTCCAACCATTGGCACTAGACAAAAACTAGCATCAAATTCGGCATCAGCACCCCAACGACATATAGAAACACTGAATATGACAGATAAACAAAAATTGTTGTCTTGCGATTATCAGATACAACCTGTGTAATAAAAGGTCGTGGTCATCCGACAACTGCAGACATCGCATGTAGCTCTCCACCGATGACAAGAGGAAGGACAATGCTCTCTCCTCCACATCACTCAGCTCCTGTCGATCCAGTCGGATGTTTTTCTCGATTATCGTCTGTGTCCTGAGCAGCATGACTACCATGAACCATCACTGAACACCATTGCTTATTGATTCCAAAACGACAACATCAAACAAAAACACGCTACTGATCGTGAGGAACACACAGAAGAGCTTACTTCTTGGATGGCAGTTTCCCGGCCATCTGCATCGATTCGAGTTCCTTCTTAGGGGCAGTCGCCAGATTGCGCTTGCGCATGTATTCACTGGACTGCTGGTAGCCGAGGACCTGAGCACACAATGGTTAGCGCGGTCAAACTACAAAGTAAAAACAATAACTTCTGAGCGCTGAGGTTGTTGCCGTGTGGGCTAACAGCGGCGCATAATCAAGGGAGCGCATAAAATTGATTTCTAAAATGGGGTCGCGAAATAAAGGCACAAGACACCCTGCGCTACATAATGCGAACATATTGTGAAGCCCGGTTACGGCAACGATTACAGTTGATCTGTGCCCACCGAGCATGGCCAATAATTTGTGGTGTCTGACGGACAAGTAGGGTGATCCTGGCATTGTACAAACATGATGTTGCGCCCATACCATCTACAACCACATGATGTTGCGCCCATACCATCTACAACCATACCACTAAAACCAAACAAGCAACAGCGCAATAACAACATAAAGATATCGAAATTTAACCACTGGCAGGTTTGCTGATCGAATGCAAGATCTTGTGTTACCTCTTGATATTGAAGATCGGCAAACTTAGCGAGTGTGTACTGGCTCCTCACCAGCTGATGCAGTGCGTCATCGTCACACCGGTTCGAATAGAGATTCTCAGCGATCTCTGTGGACTGCATTAGTGACATAGCATCAAGCGATAACCAGGATTTCTAATCTCTACAAACCATATCGGTCCGTTGTCATAATGCCACTACAGGTCATGTATGATGTAAAAGTGATGTCATAGTATTATCAACCACACGACACTCTTGAAAGAGCAGCCTACATCCTTCGATTAGTTTTAGTCTTTCGCAAAACGGCCCACTCTGACTCACTGGCCTCAGGAAGTTGTTCAGGATCATGTCCGGACCTTCATACTTGGACTCCTCCATCCAACTTCCGGCTCTGCGCATCATCTCCGCACGTAGCATCTCGCAAGTCCTTCCTTCCGATGTGAAACGATTGAGAAGATCGCGCAAGGCTGTGAGAGCAAACGCCTCCTCCTGAAAGAGAACAAAAATACAATGAGGAGTTTTTGATGATATCGTCAATCGGAGTGCGGTCTCCACCACAGTGCGGTCTCCACCACAGTGACTGACAGGTGGGAGATAGCAACGTCATAGGCACTCTTACGTCACCTTGTGGCCCCAAAGAAGCAAAATTTGCTCAAACTCTGCTCTGCAGCGCCACCAATCCATGAGAATCTGTTGCGGATTTCCACATCGTTCCATGCGGGTGATGACGAGTTGTAATTGCGCAATAAGCTGCTGCGCATCTTGTAGCCGGCCGTACTGAGTAGCGACATGAACACAGGAAAGCAAATGTCTGGCCTCCACTTCGTCAGCAGTGCCGCAATATCTGCAAGCGACAGTAACATTAACCGATAAGGTTGAACATTTTCATTTCCAGTTGCAACAATGTTTCCAGTTAACTATTCCTACTTTCCGTGCATGTCCTGAGTACTTTGCTCAATTTCCCTCGCCGGGAGTCGAACTAGCGTCACACATGTTAACAACTTTCGGTTACGCAGCCTAAACCAACAGAGCTATCAGAGCAACAACATGGCATGTCCTCCCCTCTCATATTCGTACCTGTCCGCCACTATACGTAACAATGACCTTCGTGAACACATCACTAGATTGACGTCATCGTAGTTGTATTGGATTGCAACGTCATCACAATCGTAGTTAGGCCACCTCTTGATGACGTCATCAATTTTAGTTACGGATTTATCTTCTAATAATCTAAGGGGAAAAAGGAAACGGCAAACATGAGCAAGGCATACGATCCCAGTACAAGTGAAATGAACTGATACATCATTGATTTTATTTCTTAGGCGCCATGAGGTTCGGATAGTTTGTGAAAGTGTACTTGTAAGATCACGAGTGGAGTTTCTGCATTGTATTGTTTCTTTTTATAATTAGCTTTAGAATTTAGATTGACTAAGCGTTGCAGCATCAGATTTGATCATCAATGGAGATGAGTGACGTACTGTAACCTGACAGATGTCTCCCTGTGTTAAGCAAATGCTGTGGTGACTAGACAATATTTCCCTTACTGTGCGGGCGCATAAACAAAGCGTAACCCTGTTCATTACTTGCCTGGCCACTTGCTGCGCTTCGTTGAGGCACTGCAGACGGGTTATGACGTGGTGGGATAGCTTATGATCAACGAGTTTGTTGGGACATCCAAGTGACCTGAAAATAAAGTTCAACATCTAACAGACACCGGCCCTGGTAGTAAGGCTGAGGAATGCGAAGTAGTTGACAAATGAGTGGGAAAATATTTTTATCAACTTACTGGATGCAGATTCGTTGCAAAGAGGCACAAGATGACTGGAAGTTATCAGGATGCTGGTCATTAATGGATGAGAGGATATTGAAAAATATTTGATTAAATCCTTCTTCCAAGTGGGGAGGATGAGAAAGGAATAAATCGGAGTCCCACATCCCGGACCGCCAAGCGGCGTTATACTGCAGCTCTGCTAATGCCTGGAAAGCAAGATCGGGAGTCACAAGCCAACCACACCAACGTGAGTGCAAAATAGTGAGAGATTGGCACACAAGAAGTCAAGCGCATGACGTTTATAACTTAAGTCTGAAGCAAGGTGACCTACTTGGTTGGGAAGATCTTCCTTCACATTCGCGGCATAGACGGATCCAACGTGACGTAGACCGCACTGCTGTAGGCTCTCCACCACATCGCTCTGGGGGGTACACAACAAACGATAAGCAAGGTGGGACTTGTAATTCAACTACATGGTGGCGCACAAGCGGTGTCGCCCCACAGGTCATCGGAAGTGCCACGCGATTATTCCTGCAGGGACTTGACAAACAGCGGGTGATGATAGCAATGAAATTTTACTCACAGGCTGTCCATTGCCTTCCATGGTCATCCTCAGGTCGTGGACTTTGAGAGCATCCATCCATCTCTCCTCTTTGACTCCGAGTGTGGCTAGTGAAGAGAGCTGGAATGATGAGAGTCCATAGCAGCCCCGGAGGCTATCCACCTCGTTCATGACGTCATATGACGAGTTGATGACACGACACGCCTCCAATCCTGCGTGTCGAATAATCGGGTCACTTACTAAGAGATTATGAGGTCAACAAACAAACACAAATTCAATATCAATCATGGACAAACAAAGATTGAGAGATACATAACAATAACCGGCTACTGAACGATTCTTATTAAGGCCACCGTCTGTGCAACATTGCAGCGGAAACACAGATCAAACGACTTTCACACATACCCTCCCCGCATTATTGAACCATGCATATACAACCACCGTACGCTCACCTTGTGGCCCGCCTGCTTGCAGAGTGTGGAAGGCGGTCTTGGTACGCAACCATCGGCCCTCTGCCAGGTCCTTCAACGAGCTGATGACGTCACCTACACGAAAGCATTACGATGCATCAATATGATGACTCAGCAATTAACTGAAGAAGTATCTCACTCAAAACTGAATGTGCTTGACTGAATACAAAAGAGACATTTAGACATTCAACGTTATTTTAACTTACCTGCTTTCAATGATTGGAAGAAATTTTCTTCAAATGCATCTGAAAACATCCACAATTATGTTATAGTAGAACCCCCGCTTACCCGACCACCTATGACGTGGCATTCACGTGGTCGCCTCAGCGGGGTGGCCGCGATAACGGGTTTTGCTTTGAAGGCATGTGCTTAGTGCTGTGACGTATTGGTACGCAATATTTATCCTCAAAACAAGAAAACAAACTTTGAACAAAAAGTAGAGTTGTAAAGCAACAAGCCCACATTCAATGAAACGAATTTTCCTCCATAAAATAAATCGAAATGACACGAAGGAAAGGAATTTGATGTCCAAACGAAATGCCGTTCTCATGTTTTGCTCTGAACATCTGGAAAGCTGATAAGGCGATAATTCGTCGAATTGTGATGTGCTTTGTGAGATAGATTTTAGTTTCAAGCTCACAGCAAAACGGAATTGCAATTATTGTTCTAGGAACCAAAATCAAGACAACATTCGAACAAGAAATTGTGCGTTGAAGCGCAATGGACTATAAGTAACCTCTTTGTTTCAGGCAGATCTATGTATCAAACCTTGCCAGGATTGAGACGGTGTTGGTGTGCCAATCGATGGTTGTTGGTGTGGTGGGATCAAGTATGTCTGTGACAACCCATCACTGTGTGCCACTGCTTGGTGATGTTATAATATGGGGATATTGAAAGATGGAAAAGCATGATATTTAAAATATTCCAGTCAAAGCGGCCCCACAGGTGGGGGCTGATAGTTCATGGACGAAACGTTAGATGCCCAATATAGACAGACTCGGATGACATCACTCATGATGATGTCACACATTCACACCTACCTGTCCATAGCTCGGCGTAGAGCAGCGCCGCATGCGGATCGCCGCAGGTGAGCGCCACTTTCGCCGCCGACAGATAATCCACGCCCTGCAACGCAAACGGTGGTTTGTTCGGTCACACAATGATCAACCGCATGGTGACGGTAGCATTCGATAACATGACGTATGTGCTATGGAAACGTATGATCCAACGAAAGTTCTCAAATAGAGCCAACTGACCTCTACAGGGGTAACCGGAGTGGCTTGTCTCTTAGCAACCTTCCGCTTCGACTGACAAGCTAAACCTGTAACAAGAATGAGGTTCAGGTTCAATGCCTTTGGCGGGACCAGGAAAATACCCCCTATTTTTGCGCGACAGTGGGAAACGCGGGAAGGTCCACCATTGACTGATGTCACCACGACAAAGCAATGGAGATGCCAATATGCCAATTAGAAGTAGCAGAATTTCGAAAACACAATTCTCGTAATTTTCGGTACAATTTGATGAAAAGCATCATGTTAAAGTCAATTTCCAACAACGGTTAAAACCAAACTATTTGATGAGCATTAGCCCATTAGCTCAAAACTTAAGCAGCATTTCTTAATTGCATTGGCTTTGCATTCAGTGGCGAAATTCCTTCAGAACGCTTGTGCTGTTAGTGTCTTTAACGTCAATAGATTTGTAATTTTAACTAAAAAGTTGAAAGCCCCTTATTAACAGTTAACATGCTTCACTGGGGATTAAATTTGGAATTTTTGTAGTTTACATCGCAACAGTTTGACCACATTTAAATCAGTGGTAATGGTCGTATCATTTCCTTGGAGTTGGGTTGAAAGGTTCTTTTTTTAATTTAACCTCTGAACGACAATGCTAGCAAGCTTACCTTGACCCTCCCGACGTAGATATTCAACCACTCGGAGCACGCACAGAAGAGAGTCCCTGTTGGGGTTGGAACCAGCGTCTCCTGCACATAGCAGGAAACATTGGTTAGCACTGAATCGCTCCATGTCACAAGTGATTTATTTCGTCACCTTTGCCATAACCTTGCTCAGCAACGTGCAATCAAATATTCCTGAACAATTGTGACTAACCACATGGCCATTTCATGGAGATTTTCGATGTGTCATTAACAATAACTTCTTTAGGATAACTTCGTTTTTTAAACCGCCACGTTTATTGAGAGTTGGTTGTAAAGCTATCAACGTCCACAAGGGGGCGCTGAGATAGCACCGTCACGCACCATCGACTTTATTGACGGCAGACGCGAGGAAGGAGTTGATTTGATCGGATACAAACATCTGCATCTTTGCATTCGTCTTCATTAGTTCCTTGCACAACAATGGAAATATCTCTCGACACAGCCGGCCGGACAACCTGGAAGGGTCAGCAGGATATTAATTTGATACGGCAAGTAACCGGTGCGTCTACACAACAACCATCGTTTCTTTGTGACGTAGGGATGCGAACCACCGGTGTGTATGCGCTACAGCACAAACTTACAGCTTATCGGCACAACACCAATCAAAACAACGCCGCAACAGATTTCAATTGTTTTTATAATAAGAGGCAAAATGTAACAATCATTAATACACACACAATGTTTTAATGTTCTACGTCGGTCGTCAGTGAGCACCTGCATATTGGCTCCATGTATTTGAAGTATCCGACATCGCATTGGCTGAGGGAGCACGTGACCTCACAAACCCAGTCGTCATGGTTGTCATGGTAACAATCCCACCGTTCATTGTTGCTTGGTGACGAGTCACGTGATTCATGCATGACTCGTGTGCTTCCCGATCTGAAACAAACGTTTTGTAACACTTGATAATGAAGTTATCACAAGAGTCAATGAGGTACAACAGACTTAACTATTCCAATCTAAGAGGCCTGATTGCAAGTCAGCAGCCTAGGTTCAATGATCGCTCTGAATGAAACTGAAAAGTGCTATAGTCAATAACAACAACCAATTCATTCATGCGCATCAATTTATTATTGGCTGTTGGGACTAATGTCGCTTCAGTTCACCCCAGTAGCGATACGAAACTAATATCTGCCTCGCCACAAAAACGTAGATGAACTAATTCAAGCATCGAACAGTTGATGCCAATTACACCACGCAAAGCACTTATTCTTTGTTAAAATGTGTCACATCTTAAACACTACACTTCCATGAAAGCTAAAACCTCAATTGCTAAGGTAACAGGGATCAGTTGTCAGTAGATGTTACAGAAAATATATTTCGCACTTATTCAGTGCATCGTCAGTTCTGATAAAGGGCAGTTAAAACCTACAAGTAATGTTTTAAACAACATTACAGTGACGCAATAATGCCAAAACATGAGCGTAAAAAATTGAAAAAGCAAAAGCGTAAATATTGAAAAAATGCTGAATGAAAACTAAACCAAGCCGGCAGTAAAGTAAATTACGTATCAAATATAAATTATAAACTAGAAATGATGAAAGAGCGGTGAGCAAAGCCTGCAAATGTAGCGTTGTGACAAACTACGGCAAAGAAAATAAATTATATGCGGAACACGGCAGTCAAAGGCAGTGATAAACAAACTAAGTACAGCGATAAATAATTAAATGGAGCGTCTTGGAAAACACAAAATGTAGCGTTGTGGAAAAAAGAGTAGGCAAAGACGGCAGTGAATAATAAGGCAGTAAAATAGTGAAAAAATACCAAAAATGTAGTGGAGCGTCAAAAAATTAAACTTGTGGCAGAATTAATTTTTGGATATTTATTTTGGCATGTATCCTATGTATCCATTTATCTTCACAAGCATCTAGATTATCAATATTGGGTTGTTCAACAAATGTGACATTGTAGCATTGGGAAAGTTGTGGTTCAGTACTTAGATCATGAAATACAGCAAAATGTTTTAATAACGCAGCCCTGTCATTATTAGAGGAAAAATCGAAAGTGTTCCAAGTTGCACGATGGCCTGACCAGCGAACCGAAAATTTATTAACCGTCTGTCCAACATATTGTTCATGGCAAAGTAAACATGTTGCTACATAAATCCCATAATTGCTGCAATTGAGTTCCTGTTTTAACTTAAAAAGTCTTTGCGGAGTGCTCAATGTCGTTGTACGTGAAACCATTGACAAACGATGATGACCATGGTTACCACACAACGCACAGCGACCACAAGGTGCAGAATAACCTCTTTGTGGAACAGAAGATTGGATTTTTTTTGATAGATCTTTGTAGTTTGTAACATAATTTCCAATTGTTTTTGGCCTTGTGTATGTGATCATGACATCAGGTTTAAGTTCCTTTTCTTTTTCACTCATTTTTAATAAAGCTGGGAAAGCAGTCGCCCACACAGTCTTGCTGTTTTTCTTTTGAGGTTTTGGTGGCCTAAGTCTGTCAGTCCAAGTTGAAGCAATTCCAATCATGTCATTTGTCATCGCGATAACTCAAAGAACTCAAACTAAAAGACTCAAAGAAAAAGCTACTAGGTCAGATTTCCCTATCGCGATGACAAATGACATGATTGGAATTGCTTCAACTTGGACTGACAGACTTAGGCCACCAAAACCTCAAAAGAAAAACAGCAAGACTGTGTGGGCGACTGCTTTCCCAGCTTTATTAAAAATGAGTGAAAAAGAAAAGGAACTTAAACCTGATGTCATGATCACATACACAAGGCCAAAAACAATTGGAAATTATGTTACAAACTACAAAGATCTATCAAAAAAAATCCAATCTTCTGTTCCACAAAGAGGTTATTCTGCACCTTGTGGTCGCTGTGCGTTGTGTGGTAACCATGGTCATCATCGTTTGTCAATGGTTTCACGTACAACGACATTGAGCACTCCGCAAAGACTTTTTAAGTTAAAACAGGAACTCAATTGCAGCAATTATGGAATTTATGTAGCAACATGTTTACTTTGCCATGAACAATATGTTGGACAGACGGTTAATAAATTTTCGGTTCGCTGGTCAGGCCATCGTGCAACTTGGAACACTTTCGATTTTTCCTCTAATAATGACAGGGCTGCGTTATTAAAACATTTTGCTGTATTTCATGATCTAAGTACTGAACCACAACTTTCCCAATGCTACAATGTCACATTTGTTGAACAACCCAATATTGATAATCTAGATGCTTGTGAAGATAAATGGATACATAGGATACATGCCAAAATAAATATCCAAAAATTAATTCTGCCACAAGTTTAATTTTTTGACGCTCCACTACATTTTTGGTATTTTTTCAATATTTTACTGCCTTATTATTCACTGCCGTCTTTGCCTACTCTTTTTTCCACAACGCTACATTTTGTGTTTTCCAAGACGCTCCATTTAATTATTTATCGCTGTACTTAGTCACAACGCTACATTTGCAGGCTTTGCTCACCGCTCTTTCATCATTTCTAGTTTATAATTTATATTTGATACGTAATTTACTTTACTGCCGGCTTGGTTTAGTTTTCATTCAGCATTTTTTCAATATTTACGCTTTTGCTTTTTCAATTTTTTACGCTCATGTTTTGGCATTATTGCGTCACTGTAATGTTGTTTAAAACATTACTTGTAGGTTTTAACTGCCCTTTATCAGAACTGACGATGCACTGAATAAGTGCGAAATATATTTTCTGTAACATCTACTGACAACTGATCCCTGTTACCTTAGCAATTGAGGTTTTAGCTTTCTAGATATGGAACAGGGATCGTTTCAGAATAAGACTAGGTCAGAAAGCGAGGCAGACTCCGACGAAGCTCAGCATCAGCCAAGAGCAGTTAGCTACACTTCCATGGCTTGAATATCTTAAAACTTTCCCATAGTGCCAACGGGAAATGTTGTTCCGCCCCAACGTGATATCGGCCGATTGGAGTTCTCAAAGCGGCTATGGCAGCGGCCAGTCATCCCACGATGCATCATCTACTACAGCTGGAGTTGCCTTGCCACTGGAAGAACTCCTAGCGATAGTTGCCGCAGTTGCATGGCCGTCATCCCACGGTCGAGTCCGAGCGGATGCAACATCTTTGGTCAGTCGTTCAAGGATACTTTCATGTAACTTGAGTTGCCAAAAATTTGTTGCAAAACTGGTGGTTTGAGTGGAAACCTGTATCGTACTTCCTGCTGTCTACCTGTCCTCGCACATCAAGCAGAGAAGTGGCGCCTGTAATCTACGAATTAATATCGCCAGCACTTTAGGAAACTAAGAGCAACATCATAGGGGAAGGGAAGGTAATTTGATACGGAAGGTAATTTGATACACCCCCCCTACAGAAATGTACAAAAAATATTGGTCAAAAATATTGTCATTAGGTGGAAGATCTGTGAAAATAATGCCTACAAAAATTGCACCATGCAGCTAACTCGTGCTTTTATGGCATAAAATTGTGAAAGTGTGTTTTTTGAGTATTTTCGTAAAAATTTTAACTCATGATTATTTTCGTCTGGAAAATTAAAGAAAAGTTCCTGAAAGATGAAACCAAACTCATTTGACAGTTCATTGATAAGGCTTCAAGGGCATGTCACGTTTTTTCTGCAATGTGCATCCAAGCATACAAAAATCAGTATTTTATAACTTTTTTTTAAAAAGGTAAATTGATACATGTGGGGAAGGTAAATTGATACAGTATATTAAATTCTTTTTTGTGACTGTAATAAATGTTGACATTGATCTACTTGATTTAAATAAGTTATTCTTTATTAACAAGACCTGCTACTTTGGGAAACAACTATTATATAGGCTTTCGTAGGCCTACACGCTATCTGCTGTCAAAACATGAGAAAAGTGCAAAGCACCCCCCTTGAATAAGAACTCCAGCCAATGATCCTTCCCATGACCATCCCGCTGCAGAAGCTTCGCCGCACACATGGGCCTCAACAGTCATCTTTGCACCCAAGCACGCCAATCACATATTAAATTTTCATTTATTGCTTTGCTGTCAAAGGGGATTTCTGTATTAGTATTACTGTATCAAATTACCTTCCGGGTGTATCAATTTACCTTCCGTGGAAGGTAATTTGATACATTTGAGTGACGTTTTTAAAATTTCAATTAAAAAAAAAGTAACAAAAATAAAAAAGTGAAAATGTTTTTAAAAAGTGTGTAAGGGATCAGACTTTCATTTCAGCTTAAAATCAATAGTTTGTGTCAGATAATTTTCAGTTAACAGGCAAAAATGTTAAAAGTGTATCAAATTACCTTCCCTTCCCCTACTTGTCACTCATATTCAACACTCACGTGTATGTTTTGAAAAAGTTATTGATGACGTCTGGCAAGGCTTTACAGTGAGCATGTGAAATCAGCTGACGCCAGACGTCGGTACGTGACGTGTCCATCAGACAATGGTGGGCTATCAGTGACGTGTCGGTGACGTCATTCATGCAGATGTCGAACAAACAACGCAGCATGTCCGTCGCGGGACGAAGGTCATGATGACCTGCAAGTGAAACGTAGCGACGTGAAACAAGCATCACACGAAACTTCAATAGCAGGGCCCCCGTATCTTTATGACGTCACAATGAGCTAACATCAGACTCCAGGGATTTTGAAAATCGAAAATGGTAAAAATATGAAACACCTCATTACCCACTCTTTGAACACGAGCCCGATAGCTAGGCTACCCTGGTGGGATCGAGCTTACCTCCGCCTTCCAGTCTGGAGCGGAAAGTCTTGTTCTTGTGCTGCATACCCATGGTGGACAAACACCTCGCTATTGCATCCTGCGATACAAGCAAAAGACATTCGGTTGTTGCAACGTTAGACGACGTCGAATCTGCTCATTTGAACAAGTGATTGACAACTAAATTAACTGAATGAACTGTTTGTAGTTTCATTCTAGGATACGATGAATCGGTTCACTCTACGGTATGAGCACCTGGGCAGCACTCTGCTGATGAGGAAGAGCGTCCATCCTTGATGCCACCACGAGTAACAAACCATTCAAGTCGTCCGCAGGAGGAATCTCATTGATGACGTAACTTGTCAGGAGGAGAGAAGCTGCAACGGTTCAAAGTGATGCGAGGTTTCGCAATGACAACGTGCGGGTTGAAATCGAATCCACAAAACTAATCAGGCAACACTCATAACAGAATCCAGTAACAAACTCACCTTCTGAAGTTTGGGTGGCCACAAGAAGGTGCTCAAGCAGCTTCAACAGAACCTCATCTTTTTCACTCGTGTCTTGGTGACTCTAAAAAAAACAAACAACCTTCATGACCCAGCAAACTTTGAGGTGAAACCGTTGCCGGCCGCTGCCGGCTGAACATCGACTGTCCAATCCACAGACATTGAACGATAGTTATTAGTTGGTCTATCGCAGGCAGTTCTTCGCCGCAATGGCGGCCGAGGGGCAAGTAACTCCACTCAATTTAAGTCTCTCAGTGATTGGAAACACCCGCGCGAATCAAGCGGGGTGATCAACTGTTTTATAGTTTCAGAATGCCACTTGAGCCAGGACATGAAAACTATCTCAGCCTATCTCCAGAACTGGCAAATGAAACTCAGCGAAACCAAAACTGTGGCAGCAGCTTTCCACCTCCATAATCGGGAAGCTGATCGTGAGCTACACGTCCAGAACAACGGAAAATCTCTGTCCTTCCGCCCAGAACCAAGATATCTTGGGCTGACACTGGACAGATCGCTCACATACCGCCACCATTTGGTGTCACTGAGCAAGAAACTCACATCCGCGCTGCGCTACTCAAGTGCCTGGCAGGCTCTAGCTGGGGGGCGAGGGCTGACACTTTGCGTATAGCAGCCTTAGCCCTTGTCTACTCTTCAGCAAAGTACTGTGCGCCTGTTTGGTGCCGCAGTGCTCACTACCATAACATCGACACTGCCATAAACAGCGCCCTGCGTACAGTGATCGGATGCCTGCGTCCCACACCATTGGACAATCTCCCCATTCTCGCTGGCATCCAACCCGCTGAGCTTCGTCGCGAAGAAGCCACTCTGTCCCTCGGTCGACGGGCACTGGAGCCTAACCACCTTCTCCACCACAAGATCTCTGCTCTCCCAAACGAGCACCCCGTCGACTGAAATCAAGATACCCATTGGTGCCAGCCGCTCAACTTCTTATCAACGAAGCTGATGTACAAGACATCTCTGCGGCTGCTTGGGCGGACCATAAATGGAGTTCTGAATGGAAGTCAACCGCCAGCAGACTCTATTCGTTCATCCCCGACGCCGACACACGCCCCATCGGCCTGACACTACAACGACAGGCATGGGTGCGCCTCAACCGTCTCCGTACGGGCGTCGGGCTTTTCTGCTCAACCATGCACCAATGGGGAATGGCCTCTTCCTCCTCCTGTGAATGTGGTGCCGAGGAACAGACCGCAGACCACATCATCAATGACTGCTCCATCTTCAAGCCACCTAACGGAGTGGAAGGTCTGCGTGTCATGGATGATGAAACCAAAGACTGGCTGCTCTCTAGTAGCCTTCCAGTGTAATCCGGGAACATCGTAAATCTGGGGTGGTAAAAGGATAGACCCTCGGCCCCAGACGCTCACACGACGACGACGACGAGATTGCCACAGGTTCTGACCCCCCTCCCCCACCCTAAACAAGAAGCGATCAACAACCTGACTAAGTGACTATGAGGCGAATGAATAGTCCGCTTAAGTTGACTTAATTACAAAATAAAAATATGCCAAGAAATTACAAAACCGCTCATGTGCTTCACCAAACACCTTGCGCATGGCGTACATTCGTCAATGACGCAACAACACAACACGAAACCAAAGACTGGCTGCTCTCTAGTAGCCTTCCAGTGTAGTCCGGGAACATCGTGAATCTGGGGTGGTAAAAGGATAGACCCTCGGCCCCAGACGCTCACACGACGACGACAACACACATCCAGCCACCGATGGCCACCGCCTAGATGGTATGTCTGGTGTTGGTGAACCAGCCAACTTACCTCTGCATAAGTTGGAACAGCTTTCATGATCTTCGATAACCCAGGAGACAATGCTAGAAGGCTGGTGTAAGTTGACCGCACCGACCTGCAACGTAAATAAACCGTTATTTTCATGATAAAGAACGTTTCTCAACTTTGTATCTCCAAGCAACAATATATAGGCTATATATTTTTTCTCTTTCTTCTTTATAAGGACTGCTCTCCATTCAGCGGTACCCAATGGATAGAATGCAAGCAACAATATTTACAAATTGCCTTTCAAATCTCGCAGCATTGAAACATGGCAGCACTGTTATACGGCGGGACACTACTGGCCACAAGATACGCCAAAGTGCTAAGCGCAAAGCGTTTAGTTTAAAAGGAGGAAGAAACGCATAAAAATAAGTTCCTGGACATTACCAATTCAAGTAAGCTGCACTTTGCTAACATTCTTACCCGTGTTGAAGAAGAAAGGTTAGGAATTGATTGAGCGACTTCTCCAACTGATGATGCGCGATTGTCGTGCTGACGTTGTGCATGACGTCAGCCAAGCAGGCCGATATACAAAGTACTACGTCATAGTCAGACAACATGTTGCATGCCGAGTTCTCTTCATCCAGGAAGGTGCAGGAGCGATGTAGGATGTCCACGCCGACACTGCAGCAACTCATTAGCTCATTCGCTACCTTGTGGTTGGTTGTCACTCTTATCTAGTTGCAAAGTATTCAATTCAACCTTAAACTGTCATATCATAATTTATCATCAACATCTACATCGCCAACAATGCAATACCAACGTTACACCAACTTCAAAACCAGCAAGTTGTTCTATTTGAACTGGCATGAGAAATCACACTGGATACTGGATAGTCTAATAAGTCGAGTTTGACAAAAAATCAAGTATCGCTTGGATGTGAGGCGTGTGCAGTGGCGCAAACATTAGTTACAAATTTTATGCAGAAAACTAAAATTAATTGATAGCAGAAACCTGCAATTTCTGCAATGCAAGCTAATGGTAGAAAGGCATCAAATGTCCTTCATATAGTACAAGTACGGTACCCTGCAGCTGCAGAAGTGCAGGTACCAGCAGTTGACTGTAAGTTTCAGCAATGTAAAAACACCAACTTCGCTGGCTATAGGGTGCATTACAACTTGCACGAGCGTCCAAGCAACAATATCAACCAGGATAGCAAGCACATTTAAACACGAAATATAATCTACCTGTCTAGCTAGCCTTGTCAAATGCTGGGTGATTGCGTGGATGGAGTTAATGGCTACCCACTGGCGGGTGACGTCATCGTCCACGTGCGAATCCACAAGTTCACAAGCAAGCCTGCATTGATTGCGTCATTAGAACAACGTTTGGTTTTAACCTGGGAGAGTTGTTTCTAGTTTAATCTTTGCCGGTGTAACGGTCCAGGAGTTACTGCGGTCCAAAATTTTTATATTATGTAACTTTTTGAGAAGTAGGAATTTCAATTATTTTCATAAAAAAAAAATTAATTATATTTGGCAACCCTGGTAACTCTTGGACTGCGGTCACTCCTGGACCGTTATTCCGGTTCACAACGCCACGCGGTTACTTTTACATTTCCATAACACGGTAGGTGTGGCATCTCCAGCCATTATACTGTGCAGTACTTCGAACAAAACACTCCTCGCCGTTCGTTTACAGAGCAATAAACTGATTTGCATTACAAATCTACAACCCACACGAGAATAAATCGCCGTTGCAATATTATATAATCACCTGTAAGCTTGCAGCATCCTTGTGACGTCATAGCGCGTCACAGCTGACGAGAGCATGACACGAAGCAGAAGCATGAAGCGTTGAAGCTCTCCGCGAGACGCGAACAGCATGTCAAAGAGTGACTTGATGGTCGTGTTGGCCGCTTTGTTGTCCACTGTACTGGCCAGCGACAGGAGGCACTCTGTTCAACGTTAACGGTGATATGCAGAATTATTAGGTAACTTTTCAGCACCAGCCATACTAACACACTGATCATTCACCCACGTCACCATTCCACGTGTTCTCCGTATTGCGAGAGTTGGACGCCAACAAATGTCTACTCTGTCTGATGGCATTTGTCCATGCCCAAGGAAAATATCCGTTACGTTTTTGGAACTCACCATCAAAGAAACTTCAGAAAGTTGATCTGCGGTCGATTGATAGTCACACTAACAGCTCCAGTATACAAAGATAAGAAATTTGCAGGAGATCATGAAAAGAAATGCGGCTGCTTATTGGTGTTCAACTGTTCAATGTTCATACATCGTGATCAACAATCAGTCGCTTGGAGGAAAATATGAATCAGATTGATTGCATTTACTTCATCATCACCTGCAGTAGCGTTGACAGGAGATACTTTTGGATGCAGGCTTCACACCTTTCCAAGGGTCCCATGAGTTTAAAGAAACCATAGCATAATTTTTCGACACAGTGCTTGTTTTTATTGCAATCTTCTTGTTATTTCTTCTTTTCGTATTTTTTTTAGTTGTATGAGGATGGCAGCTGGCTTTGTTGACCCTGTGGTCTTTTGTCATCCCGGTACCAGCACCACATTCAATGTAATTGTTGATGTATCTAACTGCAGACAGGACGCCACTGTGTTAAACTGTTTTATTCGCATCAACAGCGCACGGGTACAAAGGATTGACACGGCGAGAGAGCACAAACAAACATAGCCAGGTCGAAGACTTCCGCAAACCGGCCTGCCACACCCCGCGGCGGCAGGGAGCGGCGTGATTTAAGGGTGACGATGCACCCGGAGGGTTAAGTCCACCAGCTTAGGTCGCGGGGGCCAGGCTGGGGAGTCGAGGTACCTGTGGAGGGAGAGTGTGGATCGAAAACGTTACATGACCCGTCCGCAAATGTAGAATGGCGGAGCGGGCCAGGGAGACAGGCTATCAGAAGGTTCTTATTCAAATAGAATCTATTTGAATTTAGATTCTATTTAAATAAAAACCTTCTTATGATCCCCCCTTTAAGGTGAAACAGGCCGTAGAGTAGAGATTTTAGAAAATAGTAACTATATTTTATGTGATTTGCTCTGCTTGGCACTGAGTACTTTTTGTAGTATTAATAGTATTTATTGTTTTATAAATTAACTGATGTATACGTGCTGTGGTGCCAAACCAAATAAAATAAATCTGAATTTTTTTTATAAGTATCTTGAATGTGGAGCCGACGATATCATTACAGTAGTACTGGGCCCAAATTAGCCTTTTGACGACCCTGATTATCGAGCTAGTACCACAAGTTGAATCACGCAATTCAAAGCGTTTCAGAAAAACTGCAAACTGTTGATAAGGGACCACAAATAAAAAAAATTTTTGTTTGTAGATAAACCAAACTGTCAAAATCACAGCACTCTTTTATACTTTTCTCGTTGCGTGGTTTCGGCTGCGCCCCATTTTAATTCCAACAATGTTGCCAGGTAGAGAGTTCTGTCTCAAGTTTCTTTTAAGACAAGAAATCAGCGTTGCCAGATGAGGAAATAGGATACCAAATAAAAAAAATTCTGGTGAAATTTAGAGGTCTTTGGTACCACGCGTTTTGACCTTGGAACCAGACAACGTTTTGGTGAAATATTCCCCACTCAAGTTTTTCCAAATTTTTTTAACTTTTTAGCAAAAAATCTCTGCTCGTGCAGAAAACGTTTTGCAAGAGGTTTGCGCATGCGTGATGGCAGTGTGTTGCAAGTTCAGAGTGACCAATTTGCGCTCTTCAATCAATCTTTTGAATCTGACAGCAGCACTGTACCAGCAATCGTGTAGCTTTTGCCACGGCAGTGGCAAAAGCTGGCAGTGGCAAGACAATGCTTTTTGGAGAGTTCTTTGTATTAAAAAAAAGGCCAAAAAGACAAGTTTTATATTTAAAATTAGTGAAGAAGGTTGTTTTTGCCCAAAAAGTATAAGTTTTTTTTTGTTTTATTATCTTTATCTTGCATTGCGGGAAAGCGGACTTGAGCGCTATGCATCGGTGTACGCCTTCCGAGGTACACCTGACCCACGCTGCAGCCGACTGCAATGTTTGTTGCCGGTTGTCTAATGTCTACTCTATTTATGACTTAAATTTGGTACTACCCATTACTCGAAATCGATCATTGGGTAGAGGCTATTATCGTAAAGTTTCTTGCCCAGAAAAACAACAGCAAGTGCGGGTGGCTGGAGTCGAACATGCAGGCTCTCGACTGCGAACCCAACGCGCTAACCACTCGGCTACTGACTTTACATGGGCTACACATGCATACAGTGGCTACTTGTTTCATTTTCATGAATATCATGTGCAGGATATGCAAAAGTCTTTCAAATTTTTTCATCAGGATGTTATTGCATCTTGGAGTGCATTTCAACCCTGGCAGTAAAAGTTTCCGCTTTTAAAGTAAAAACAACAACTTTTTTGGTTAAGAACTTTTGATGCATATACTGATAATTATGACTGCTACAGTTATAATCCGTGTATGCAATGTGTGACAAAACATTTGTTTTGCATATTCGTTTCGTTTTAGTTTTATGTCTCAAAAACTATTTGTATTTTTAGGCGAAATTACTTTATTTAGGATGTTTTAAATATCTGGTGAAATTGAATGCAATCTGGTGAAATTTAGTTACTTTTTGGTGCCAAGCAGCTTCCAGCATCTGGCAACGCTGCAAGAAATTCGAAATTGACGAAATCTCATCTTTCCGAAGAGGCGAAAGGGGCTGCAAATTTTTTTTCCCACAAACTTTTTGTCTCATTTGCATATTTCTGTAAGTGTAGCCACAAGCCTACTGGTTACCGCGCGGCGGGCATCAATGTTTTTACCGATTTTCGCCCTCACAGCAGCCGATTTTCGCTCTCCAGGTCCAAATCTAAACATTGCACTTGAAAAAAAACGTAGCCTGGAGACACACCTAATCAAGTTTAAAAAAGTTGAGAAAAGAATACGATTCTGGTCACTCTAAAAGTAAGATTTTCCGAATTGAATTAACCCTAACCCTCCTTTTTTTGAAAAGCTTTTGTGCAACACAAAAGTTAATTAAAAAAAAAAATTGATTTCGATGGGCGTCGAACCGTTGCCCTCACGAACATAAAGCAAAAGATGAAACCACTGAACCAAACACGCCAACGAAATACGTTTGCATTCACACGGTATTAATGCAAACTCTATGCGAAGTAACAAAAAGTTTGTGGGAAAAAAATTCGCGAACGAGCTTCGAAGAGGACCTTCAACACCAGGTTGAAACCCTTTTTTAACATCACATTGACGTCGGCGTATTTAAATCAAAATACAATTTTCTATCGAAATTACGCTGAACTTGTCGAAACCGGCACGTTGGTGACAAAAGATTACGTTTGGAAAAATCACGCGGCACCCGTGGGGAAATTTATCCGTCTGAGTTAGGGTTGGATTATAGTGATAAGGAATTGTCGGTAGGGTTAAAGCAAAGTTGTTAGATGGGGCAGAAACTTCGAGGTCACTCCCAAAACACGATTGGTTTGTGATTAAACACTAAAGTAAAGCAACAACAACAAATTCTCTGCACTTATCTGATGTGAATACAGACTTGCACTAAACAAGCAGCTCACCTTTGATAGCTTTCCCGTTCAATTGGAAAGGTCGAGGAGCGACTGTGCTCTCGCTGTGATAACATGAGAAGATGGCCAGCAGGATATCAGGAATGACACCAACTACTGCCTCCCGAAGGTCTTCAGCTCCCGGCATCGCCGTAGTTACCGTCTTCATGATATGCTGGGCCGTGTACATGGAGAGCTTCAAACTCGCCAAGTCGCCTGTAGAATCATAATTACGCTAAGGTTTGGTATCATGGAATTGCCTTATGCTTCACGCTATGCCAACCCTGGGTACTTGGACTACTGTATGTGGTACTCAAAAATGTCTTCAAGTCCACATCTATGTTTCAGAAGCCGCAATATTAGGTTCTGGAAATATTTCATTCGAATTTCTTCCTCCGAACCAGGCATGAGAGGAAGATGAAGTTGAAACGCTTTTTTGTTTTTTTATCATTCTCTATGCTTGGATCTTAAAACAAACATCTCCACTTAATATCTGCGGCAACGACGCACCTTGGTTATGCACGGAGGCTAGGAGGTTGCCCACGGTAACGGGGAAGCACCGCACCACGTCATCGACATCAAACTGTTCCATCATGATCCTGAGAGACCAGACATTGCGCGAATGTGTCACGAGTAGTATCGGGATGACATCGGACGCAAATGCACGAAGAAACTCCTTCTTACTCCTGCATCCGAGGACACTATACGGGAATTTGTCGAGATCCTGCCACTGACTAAGTATGTGCTTGAGGTGGCGAGCAAGGAAGATCTCACAGAAAGGTTCTGCAACAGAAGAGGATTAGTCTCTGGGATCACTGTGGGGTCTCACAGTGCATGTTGAAGTGGGACAAGTGAAAAGACAAAACATGTGAGCAAGAGCGATTAGTTGTGTATGTCAGTGACTAGAGCAGCGGTTTTCAACCGGTGGGCCATGGAAAATTTTTGAGATGGGCCACAGACCTATTTAAAAATTTACCAGAGTTAGTGAAAAATTTCGTTTCATTAGTGTTACTATAGTTAATTTTACACTTGTGTGTTTGTTTTAGATTGTGGCAACAATGAATGGTGTTACTGTAAATTGCTGCAGAATGGTAATTTTTATTCTAATTATTAAAATAATAATTTTGGTGGCGTGATGTAATCAATGCCTTCCGTTGCATAATATACGAACGTTGATTTTAACCAACAGTGTGGTTCTCATCCAGTGGTTCCCAAACTTTTTTGAGCGCGACCCAAATATGAGATTGGTGAACATCTCGCGACCCAAGACGCAGAAAATCTGTATAAACAATTTCAGCAGTCTATACTGTTTTTGCAATGTTTGCCTGCTTCTTCTTCTTCTCTCGTTTGACGTGTAGTAGCTTAGATTGGCAATACCTCATCGTGTAGCCATGATACGGTAGTTGGGTCCGGTTGTCAAATACGGTACCGATGTTTCCACTTGGAGGCCGTAAGATGGGACATTCGTGGAATATGTGTAGCATTGTTTGTTCTACCGCTCCGCAGACACATATCGGCGTATTGTGCAACCCCCACCTAAACAGATTAGCTCCAGTGCAGCCAACGTCACATCTGATCCTGTTCAATGTGACCCATGCCTTTCTTGAGAGGTCTGCTCCAGGAGGGATGGAAAGTGCTGGTATAACTGAAAACTGGGGAGGGATATGTGGCAGCTCGTTCCATTCCTGGGCCCATGTCTCCATGCAGCTGAAGTTCTTATCCACAAGCGGTGTAGCATATCGATGAAATGGTTGATGACAGGCGTTGAAGTCTGACTGGTCCATATCTTTGGGAGTGACTGTGGAGAAGGTGTTGAGGATCGAGTCTTGCATGCAAAGCCAGTTTGTGAGAGGCTTCTTCCCTACGGAGATGAGCAGGAGCAATGCCAGCCAAAGTTGGTAGATAAGCAGTAGGTGTGGGGCGGAGACAGCCAGTGATGATGCGCAAGGTGTCGTTAATGCATACATCCATCTTTTTTGTGTTTTTGCTACGGTTCCACACAGCTGTGGCATATTTGGCTGAGCTGTAGACCAAGGCTAGTGCACTTGTACGCAAGGTTGATGCTCGGGCTCCCCATCCTGTTCCTGCAAGGCTTCTCAAGAAGTTATTTCTCGAGGTAACCTTGGCACGGAGTGACTCCATGTGGGGTCTGTAGGCCAACTGCCGGTCAAGTTTTACTCCAAGGTAAGTTGGGTTTGCGGTATAATATGGTAAAGGATTTCCGTTTAGCGAGACAGACATTTGACGCTGGGATTCCCGATTATTTAAATGCCTGCTATAAACAAGACACAGACAACCAGTTGTAGAGTGGTGTAACCTACTGTAGCTCGTCTTGCTCAGAGAGTAAGTAAAAGTGCTGGATTCGTTGTAGAGTCAAACCGGTTTGGCTTCAGTGCCTCTTCTTGGTGCTTAAAAATAGCCTACGCACATTTTTTTGCACGTGTCGGATGTCTCTTCTTGTTCTTCTTTGTATTCGTTTGACAATATTTTATAACACAGCCTACGTAGCGGCTTCCCTGCAACCAGGGTCGCAGATAAAAATTAACTTCAAATTAAAAAAATAGTTCAGAAATCTTAAATTGTCAACTCAGAGAGTAATCTACGTTTAACGTGATTTGTTGAAGGAAGTGACTTGAATGCCGGTAAAACTGTTGGCCATAATTGATTGATAGAAGAGAAGCCAAATAAAAGTGTAGGATGCAATGATACTGTCGATGTTGGGATTAAAACAACTCAATAGAAGAAAAAAAAGTTTCTTTATAAATTAATTTACAACAGTCCTATTTTGGCAGATTTAGATCGTCTCTGCACGACCCATTTTCTGACCCTTCGCGACCCATGTTTGGGTCGCGACCCATACTTTGGGAACCACTGTACATAGCCACTTGGCTCCGTAAGAAGAAATTTTTAGCTTGAAGGGAAGAATAATCGTGTTAAGGAATAGGAAAGGAATGTAAATTTATCTAAATAATCTATTGAAATGGTTGATTTATTTATGACTGAGCACATAGTTTTAGATCAACGTTGAGTTTTTACAACACTTTATGGTGTAATAGACTACTTTGTGATTACAATCAAGCCATAACTGAAAGTGGTAGCCAACTGAAACTTTTGCAGATCTGTGTTTAGTATTCTTTTTGTGAATTATTGTGGGAAGGAATTGACAATACTTGTCTCTTTCAAAGGAGGAATACGGCATTAATGTTGAGAACCACTGTAACGTCAAGTTGGTCAATAATTATAACATTATAATGTTCAGGAGCACGCATCTCATTGATGCACGGTTGAATAAATAATCTGTTTGAAATATATTCTGCTGTTTTCTTGTTTTTAAATCTAGTTTGCAGTTTTTTCTTGCATAAACAAACAATGGGCCATAAAAACTTCTGTGCAACGAAAATGGGCCACGAAAGAAAAAAGGTTGAGAACCACTGGACTGGAGGGCGTAATTTTGACGATAAACTTTATGATAAATAGATTTTATATTTCTATAAAACGATAGATACGAGAAATCAAACTGGTCAAATGTGATGATCAATCAATCTCAAATCATTGCACAACTTTTGATTTCTGTTTAAAAAAATGACAAAACCTTTCGTTTCCAGTGTTGCCAGATCTTCTTTGGATTCTCAGCACAAGCACCAAAATCTAGTGCAATACTTCCGTGGAAACAGTGAGACAAAAGTAATCCAAAATCACACAAAATACACACAATGGCTACATTGATCAACTTCTGCTTAGACTAGCAACCTATTCCACCAACTCTGATTGTCATCAAGCATAGCAGGTCAGCATCCAGTCACATTTGGCTTGTGCATTAACATGGCCTGTAAATATTGGTTTCCACGGCGATATGTCCAATTAGTTACTCACTCTCGCCTTTCATCCCTTGAAAGTCTCCTTTCACTTTCATGTTATTGAATATCGCTATAAAGCGGTCTTTGTTGTCTTGGAAACAAGGCAGTGTTGCCATGGCAAAGTTGCACAATTCCAACGCGACAGCGCATTCGATGATGCGAGCAGCATGGGACAAGAGGTTGAAGATGACCTCCAGGTAACAGGCCACCCTGTCCAGTCGAAGACAGACACTGTCATCAGCCACGCCAGCCATCCGCGTCACGTCCCTTCCCACTGCAACAAGTAATCAGAGTCACCTGTATGGTCGCCAGTGCAGATCTGCTCAGTCAAAAGGTAACTATTGTATATTCATCAACCAAGCTAAAAAAAAACGTTCGTTTTACATTGATTTAACGTCAGCGGAAAACGTAAATAAGGTATTTCGCTAATTGAGAGTGAAGATGAGCAACATAAGAAGTTGGCGGAATATTAAGTTAAAATCTTATCAAAAGCAGCATGGAAAGAAATCAACTGAGAAATTTGAAATGTTGATGAAATAAACATGCACGTCAGACACAACAACCTGGAGGCTGGCAACTGTCATTACCTTCTTTGATTCTCGCTAAGATGTCGATGTAGAATTCCTCGTCCAGGTCTTCTTGCCGAAACAGGGAGTCGGACGCCTTCGCACACGTTATTGCAACATGGATGTTGTCGTGGGATAAAAATCCAAAGACCTTGTTGGATGCTGCAAGAAGAAGATTGCAAGATAACAGTTTCAAGAACATTATTGAGCTTATGGAGCTTAAGCAAAAATCCAAACCTCCGTAGCATGAGAGCAACTGAGTGCGGTCTTGGAGGTGGAGAGAGGAGGAATCGGAGAGTGCCATCAAACAGTTGATGAATGATACTACCACTAGGTGGCTACATTTACCGCCGTCAATTAAGTTCGACACAACTTCGAGAAGTTCTTCCACAACCGAGAAGCTGCAACACATTGTCTAATAAATGAGCAAGGCAATACGATCGTTGATGTTGAAGCGTTAAAAGACAATGGATGGAGAATGAATAACCGAAGACTAGCAGGGATGCTTCACAAAGCACTGTGCAGGAAATGCATTTGTGAAATCATGTGTTTGCACATGAACAAAGGAGCGAGGTAAAAAGTTAAACTGAAGCAGATTAGATACAAAATCCAGAGAAAGTTCGATGTGCGCACATACCACGAACGAACAGCTCCATCTGGCGGACGGGAGAGAATGAGAGGCATCACGTTTAGACAGCTTGAACAAATCTGTTGGTCTTCATAATACGATCGCAGCACAGACTGCATGATCGAGGCGACTTCTCCGATACATTGGTCTGATAGTCCAGCAAGAAAATCACCGAACTCCTAAATGAACAGCTTTGATCAACAAAATCAAAGGCAAGTTATCGCCCAATCATTTCATCGCATTGACATTTCCCACAAATGTGCAATGAAATAGAACATGCGACCAACCTGCAGCATATGCACAAAGACGTTGGCGTGATGAGTCATCGTCACATCAAAGTGACTGGTTATGTCATAAATAACGTCATCCATACTCCCCACAGCGCCGTCAGTGGCGATCAGCTTTAAAAGCTTGAGGGCATACTTGTGAGGTTCCAGGTGTGTAGGTGACGAGTGGTCCAAACCTGTAACTGACAAACATGAAGCATTGTTTATCGCGTTCAACAATGTCACGGTGGATGTCAATATTGATGAGATAATGAAATGTACCTTGCCTCTCCACAGGCAGTGTTGATGATATGTTGGAAGAGTTGTGGCGGATGTGCTTAGCCGGCGGCCCATCACGAAGGTAGCTCTTCCTTTTACGCAGTGGTTGTGTGGCCACATCGTGATCAAAGTTCACTTGAGAGCTGGTGCTGTTGATCAAGCATTGTGTTCCACTGGGTTCCGGCACCTGGCAACCCTTCATATAGTTGACCACAATTTGAAGGGAGATGTTTTTCATCTCAACAAAGGTTGGCTTCAACTTGGCGATGAGGTCGCGGGCGGCCAGACCGGGTGCAGACAGATGCTGCATGGTTCGTAGCAGAAACGAAAGGCTGATTCCGATGTACTTTTCTACTTCGTTAAGTGGATCGGTCTGTTTGATGAGGGAAGATAGGAGGAAAGCCGCCTTCGATAGAAGCTCGCTCACGTCCGATGCGTCGATTAGCGAATCTATTACACTGAAGTTGTCAATAAGCGATTAATCGGAGCGCTACAAGACACGACTTTTAGACGTAGAATCAACCCGGGACAAAGAATAACCAAGCACGCCAGCGAATGGATAAAACAATAAACTTTGAATAAAGCACATTTCTTTATGCAAGAAAAACATTGGAACTTGCCTTTTGAAGTCCATTTTGTTGCCATGGCAACCATAAGCTGCACGGTGTAGGATACTTCGATGAGGGTCCTGCTGCTACGATCGGCAGATATCTTTAACTTCTCGTCGAAAATGGAAGTCCATGATGCAAACAGAGTTTTGAAATAAGCACAAACTTCTTCTACGCCAACTCTCTCTCCCGATAGGCCATTACAATCTCTGAATAAAAATGCGTTACGTCATAGAGGAAATCCCAAGCACGACCGGTCAAAATACATTGATCTGCAATAAAGCCAGTGTAACGAAATATTTTACCCTTTTTATATCCCCCTTTATATTTCCACTTCGTCATTAACGGACGTTTAACGAGAAACAGTCAAAAAGTGTGTCGCTACTACTTGCTACTAGAAAAGTTTCGTACTGTCACTCAAACTGAACGATTTGGGTGGAATGAGCACTCTTCGGTTCACCACCACGCTCGTCTTTCGTATGAAGCAAAAAGCTTGTGGTCAGCTGAAAGGAAGGACTTGATGCTAATTTTTCGTCAGATCGTCGAGTGTGCGGACTGCGGAGGCCTGTTCTTCCGTTGAGAGGGGAATAGATGGGACACCCAAAAATGATGTGGTTGGCTGTTCGCTCCGTCGCACTGCACTGACACGCAGCAGAGTCCCTTATGCCCCAGCGTGTCAAGCAAGCATTGAAGCGGCCAACTGCCGTTCATAATCGGTTCAGTGTCACCCACTCCCGTCTCTGAAGTTCAGAACCAAGTGGGAGTGAGGAGGCAGGAGAGATCTTTTTTGTATTGTTTAGAAAACTAATTGGTTAGAAAATGCTTACCCACTGGAGGAAGGAGAAGAGTTGGCTCCTTGGGACTGAGGGCACACTCTGGGGTGGAGTGCTGCGTTCTTGCAGCACAAAGCCATAAGAAGATCCGCCACTTGCTCAGGATCCGGAAGACAAAGGTTGTCTCGAGTGAGATGAAAAAATAGATTGGGAAGATGCTCGGTCGTGTGTTTCGCTTGCGTTGCTTGGGTAAATTTTGAGTTGGAAAAGTTATGTGAGGTTGAATCCATCCCAACCTGAACCTCCTTGCAACCCAAAAGCCAAGACAGGAGACCACATCGGAGCGGACGCTGGATGGTCACAGGTTCCTCTTCCACAGCACCAGACAAGGGAATACCACGATTCTTCTCCAGCAGTCCTTGTGTCCTGATGCAAGTTGAGAGGAAGCCAACAAACTCCCTGAAACAAAACCAACCTGATGTTACAATCGAAAGACCTCATCATGTAGTGATAACCAGGTTTGTGCGTCAACCGTCGGCGCCAAGATGACGTAATCACATTTAACTTTATGCTGAAAGTTGTTGTAGAAAAATCTGTCAGTTGTTTCTACAACTTCGCATCATTGCAAAACAATCGCATTTTCCGGTAACGCCACAATTTTATAATCTACAAATTTAACTGCACAACAAACTTCGGTGGATGCCATCGTAACTCAATGATGTCATCGTAACTGTTATCGGAATATTTGCTTAAATGTTCAGTGAAATTGAGATCCCGTGAACCGGAATTGAAATATCTATATAGTTTGCGTTGAACCAACGTTGTGGTAATTTAAACGGCGGGTTGCAGTTGCAATTATGGATCTTCAACCAAATGGGGGTCATGTGAATGTGATTTAATGTTATTTCAATTAAATAAATGTATTGCGTTAGAATAACGTTAAGTTTCTGGTGTTGAATTAGTTTATTATTCCGGTGGTGCCTGGTACATGGCAGATGTTACTTACTTGCTCGCTAGCGCCGTGAATCGGATAAGTGGCCATGTATCTTTGAGCAGTGTTTCACAGGAGGGCAGCAGAGTATAGTTCATCTTAGCATTGGCGACAATGAGAGCGGACATGAATGTAAACGCTGCATCGGACAGACATGACGCGGCGGGTGCCCTTGCGACAGCGTGACGCTTCGCAGATTCCCACAATTGTGACCACACAACAGCCACCTCCTTTCTACGTTCTTTTGACGACACTAAAAAGCATAGTCGGGTTTGTCACCAGGAAAGAAGAATACAAAGGTCTCTGTCTCGCTTCTTTGGGAGGCTTGCCCGTGGCAGACAACAAACAACATTTTATCAAATTGGCAACGTAAGAACAAACAGGCTACCAAGAACACTTCAGGACACTGCACAACAACGCAATAGTTAACGAGTTTCAAATTTACTCTTAAAGCAATATCGGCAATGACACGCGACGACGAAAAGTATTGTACGAATTCGTAAGTGGTCAACGCACTCTAGAACTAGACACCAAAAGCATAAAACTATAAGGTGCTACTGATAGTGACCGATGAGAGCAGGTACCTCCTGAAGGGAACTGAGGAACATGGATGAGGGAGGAAAGAGCTTGCATGGATAACAATGACGTATAATCGGACCTTGATGTCATCAGGACTTTCAGAAAGAACTCAGCACACGGCATGACATCATACGCGGTGACGTCATTGCGATAAAGCGTCAACATGAAATCAATCACCTGCAACCAAAACATCAATAACGTGTCCCTGTCGATGAGACTAAAGCAGGGGGCTCATCGGTTCAGGGGGGAAGCAAACAAGAAATAGACACAGCTGGGATGGGATGAACAACATCAGCCGTTGGAAGACATGCAAAAATACAAACTCACCCTGATCCACAAGTTAATGGAGCTAATGGTGTCCACGGAAGAAGGAGGAAACAAGGTGAAGATGTCGCTCCAACTCTTCACCATCAAGACTCCCTCGTAGGGGTCGCATGCTTCCTCAAGCAACTATCACATCATAAACAACAGACTGTATCAAGACAGGATCAACAATGCTTAACAAAATTATTGAACTACGATGTTAAAATAGCGTAAGTACTGGTACTTAATGGTACGTAATGTACTGGTACGTAAGTACTTAATGCAGCGTAAGTACTGGAGTTGCACAAATCACAAGAAAGAAATTATGGCACAGGATACAGTACTACGGGACCTACCAGTGTGCTGTGTGGAGGCGATGAAGACTGTGGCAGACGCAGATGAACATGGAGAAGAGTGGCAGTGAAGCGGGCGCAAGTCTCCACCAACTGATGATCCTTCTGAAGATGAATTAGGAAATTAACAAGCCTACACATGTAGAGTTTCATCACCAACATTGGGTCATGTGAAAAACGTTGCTTAAGCTTAACTTACGCACGGACGATACAATAACTTACAAAGTTACCAAAGTGCGCAACTTATTATCCCGGCTAGCTTTTACAGAGAAGGTTTTACCAACATGTGATGTCGAATCAGCATTCGCATCTTCTAAATGCTAGACACGATTTGAATCAGCATCACAACGTTGTTTTAACGTCAAGTACAAGACGCACAGGTCGTATCGCATCTTTGTGATGGTCAAACAAAGCAATTGAACTGTGAAATACCAGAACTGAAGTCCTTCTTGTCGTCGAAGTCGAATTAATCCTTGTTGCCATGGCAGCCAGCATACTTCTCACTGCTTCCATCCATGATTGGTCATCACAGGTCACGTGATTGCGATGAAACGCCCCAGCTGGATCCATATGATGACGTAAGTGAACCTGAAATTTGTAGAATATTGTTGAATATTATTCAATCCACGTGTCCGAATATTATTCAATCCACCATTTCAACATGATAGCGACACCTACACGCTGAATTGTGGTCGTCGATCAAAGCATCAAGCAATCGACACATCAAGTGGTAGATATATTTCAAAAAGTTACCAGTTTTACTTTCCGACTACAAACCATCATTCACCTAATTGTGACCAACCTGTAGCGAGCAATACGACATCGCGTAGATGAGACCATCCTCTGCTGCCTTCTTGCAGTTCAGGAAAGTTGTAATGGCGGGAAGTATCTTGTCGCCCATGGACAGCAGGCGCTCTCGAGCGGACGATGCTTGCCACTCGGCAAAGTGCCACATACACCACAACAAATGAACAGAGAGGGAGCCATTTGGGTGCTTCCTGTTTGCGACATATCAATCAAGTGTGAACGATACTGATGGAAACGAAAGTATGGCGCATTATTCTCTATGTGCAAGCTACAATTGTGAGTGGTAGACTGGTAGTGGTAATCATAATACGTATGGTATTACACTAATAACAATAATAACAACTATTATTTATAACTACCGAAAAGTTAGGGTGTTCATCAGGAATATTATCGTTTTTAGCATTAGTTGCAACGTTCATTTGATGCATGCGAAAGTAAAATTATATATTGCTAAATTTAATTACAGATGAACATAACAGACAGTTGAAATTAGTCGACGTGTCGTGTAAGCCTCTGGGGCCAAGGGTCTATCCTTTTACCACCCCAGATTCAAGATGTTCCCGGACTACACTGGAAGGCTACTAGAAAACAGCCAGTCTTTGGTTTCATCATCCATGACACGCAGACCTTCCACTTCGTTAAGTGGCTTGAAGATGGTACAGTCATTGATAATGTCTGCGGTCTGTTCCTCGGCACCACATTCACAGAAGGAGAAAGAAACCATTCCTCATTGGTGCATGGTTGAGCAGAAAAGCCCGACGCCCGTACGGAGACGGTTGAGGCGCACCCATGCCTGTCGTTGTAGTGTCAGGCCGATGGGGCGTGTGTCGGCGTCGGGGATGAACGAATAGATTCTGGTGGTACTTGACTTTCATTGAAAGTAGTGAAAGGCATATACAGTTATAGGGTTAGCTACTTCCATTGTGGTATGCCATCAGTGTTTTGTCAAGATACAGTCGCGTTCTCTCGAGCGGTGTCGAATCGGTGTTCCTTCGATGGTCATTGAGGTTCTCCAACCACTCGACCACAGCCCATGTACGTTATTTTATATGAAAACTATTTGCTCCGGTGAGGTGAAAGGCAATCTCCTTACTCTAATATTGTGATAGGTTCCAGTCAAGACGGCATTCATTTAATTATTATCAATGCACTCAATTATGAAGACAATTATTAACGCCGCAACAACCACTGGTTAAGCTTCATCATTATGTGCCGTCTCCGAAAGTTGGCTGTCAATTGCTCCCACACGTCATGCTTTTCCACTGCTCTTTTTGCTTCTCTGATGCTTGACAAGTCATCCCACTGTTTTACATCATTCTCCCAAGTTCTTCTCCTTTTTCTCCTGCACCTCTTTACTTCCACCATACCTTCAATAACCAATTGATGTAGCTGTCCTGCCGATCCTCTCAAAATATGTCCCGCAAATGTCATCTTTTGTTTTGCTCAATCGTTTGCCCATCTATCTTGTACCATACTCCAATTCTTTTTCTAATTATTTCGTTTGTAATGTGTTTTTTATATGACAATTTTTATTTTTTCTGTAGTACCAGAGTTGAAAAGCTTTATTTTTTTTGTCAATTTCTCTGTTTTGGATCCAACTTGAAATTCCATATGACATGACTGCTTTGATATAATAAGATGATAGTCTTGGTTTTAATTACAAATTTATATCTCTTCTGAAGAATTCCTTACATTTTCAAAGCGATGCTTTGTTAAGCTTGTGCTTCACAAATCACGTGACAACCGAAAAGGTTTGTGCAAAAACGTCATAACAAACTGTCGCTGACCTTATAATGCCGATGGAACTTTCAAAGAATTCAAATAAGTCAACATGGTTGACGGGGTCGCACTGGGCAGTAACGCCTCCGATCAGGGACTTAATACAAAGAAGTGTCTGGACAGGTGAAGTGTCCTCTGTGCCGGACTGGCGGAGGTAAAGCGATGTACACGCTTTTAAAAGGTCTGCAAAAGATAACTCAACTGCTGCACTGCCAAATAAATAGGCTACTCAACATTAAACACATTGCCAAAAGACCGGTAATTTTGGGTGTTTCTAGCTGTAGACACATTTTTTATATTAAACAATAAATATTATTAAATACTACAAAAAGTGCTCAATGCCAAGCAAAAAGCTAAGAGCAAATTACATCAAATATAGTTATTACTTTGCAAAACCTCTATTTTTCATTTTTCTATGAATTTTTAATATTATTTATTTAGCTTTTGACAGTTCAATATAAAGCAGTTTTTCCACATTATCGAATATACTTAATTTAGCATTTTTTTAATTTATTTTACTTGCTCTTTTATTTTTTTGATACATTGTAAAGTACTGGATTTATAAAAGAAATACTTTTATGCGTTGTAATTCGCACAATGATTCTTATTTTGGAAGGTTTTTTTTTTTTGCAAAAAGTGGTTGACTTCGCAAGCGGACAATCGACATCAACGCACAACCACAAACTGCTATAACATCAATCAAAGATCAGTAAAGAGACTTTCTCTTTCCAAATCCTGGAACCATTCCATCCCTAGGACACCCCACACCAGCAGGATGGGTGAGGGTGTTTTCGACACTGCATAAAGCCATTCGCCATTGTTCGCTGTAAACCGAGCGATGACAAAAACATGAAACCATTTGACTATAATGTAAAGCGTTCACAACAGCTACTCAAGCATCGCAATATAAAACAAGAAAGATTTTTAGCTTGCACCCTCATACAACAATCTAGTAAAACTAATAGATTGTTTTGCTTATTCTCATTCTTTCGCTAGTTGGCTTATAACTTGTCACCCCAAGTCATTAAATCGCAATGCAACACAGAAATAATAGATTACCTTTATAGGACTTAGATGATATCTGCCTGATGTACTTCTCATGGATGAGGACGTCACTGATTAGTGACTCCAGATAAGTATGAGCAAGATGAGTGGATTGGAAGTTCCTCCTCAACATGATTAAAGCAGAGTTTACCAACTCATGGCACTTTATTCTAGGTCCGTCTGGAAAAAGACTTGACATGAACACTGATGCGAACTACACAACATGATCGATTGAGAAATTATTTATTAAAATACAGGGCGTGTAAACCGCTCCCTGTGCCCCCCAATCGGGGTGACAGGGCTGTTTAGGCGCCCACTCATGTTAGTCTGTTTAATGTTTTTTGACTGCTTAAAAAAATATTTGGCGTTGCGTTTACTACCAACATAATGCAGTGCTATAACGAAAGGTTAGTGTTAAACAGGCCAAAACAGCTTAAATAAGGTTACTGGACAAGCATCGCCATAGGCCTGCTTAAATCTTTGTGGTTTCATGCAAAACATTGACGGGGGAGGGGGGTCAGTTATACTTTTAGCTTGTTATTACTGCCTTGTTAATAATGTTGCTTAGAATACAAATTGGTATCAAAATTGTAGCTTATGGGTGTATTTCAGCTACTTATGCACCACATGGCCTGGATTTCTGGATATAGCACAATGTGTATGTGCACTAAACGCGACGTCAAATTTTCCACTTTTGACAAAAGTAACAATTTGTTGTCATATCTAACAAACATGACGTAATAGGATATATCTGAGGTCAGATTCAGATTCAGCACTTCAAAATTACTCTAAATCAGTTTTCAATGTTCATGGCGCAAAAATTGTGTAGACCAGTGTAATCGATAATCAAAACTGTACCTTAAATCATGCAAAGCCATATTTATTATTTACTGCTTCCCAAACCCCCAGTTGGGGGACCACCTTCATATAGCGGAATGGCCCGTTTCGGTGAGTCCGATCCCTATTTGGTGATTTTTTCAATTTTTTTTTTAAATTATTGGGTACCGTAGCCTAATTATCATTGCCGTTTTAGGGTTAGGGGTTAGAGGTTAAAAACTCACCAAATTGGACTCACCGAATAGTAGCAGACTCTTCATATAGGGACCCTCCTAGATTTATTGGTCCATGTATATTTAATTCCCGCAGAATTTTTTGGCTTGTAATTTTACAGGTTACATTTAATAAGTTTTTTTTCCTATTTTTGCAAAATTTTCTTGCTTGACCACATTCTATTCACCTAACCAGGCATATAGTTTCAGAAATGGATTAAGGGAGTAAAACGTTTTTTGTTTTTCTTACAAAGTGACCTTTGGTTTCAGCTACGATGATACAAAGTGTGCAAAAAAATACATAGTTGTGCAAAATATTCATAAAAAGTGACCAAAGCAAGTTTATACTTGTCAAAAATTTCCGGGGGGCAAGCTCCCTACCCAATTTCACTTGTTGGGCATAAAGTTTTGCACTTTTACTCTTCTTATAAATCTTCTTTGGTAAAACTCTGGTCTTCGCCAACTATTTCCAGATCCATATTTAGATTCATTTATTTAGATCCATTGCCTGCATATTTAGGCTACTACTTTTTTTTAATCTTAGAATTGTTTATTCTTTGCTGAAATGATGATAGTGAATTTTTTTCTCTACATTGAAAAAGTTTGCGGTCATAACCTAATGCAATCTTGTCTTATTTTTACAAGCCATCAATAAACATAGGGGCCCGGTAGTGAATTTTGGGGGAGGTAAGATGATGCTCGCACAGCCCTGGTCAGTTGGATAAGTTGGATAATGGATATCAAATGCAGTGCGACAAATCGATACGTAGTTGTTGGATGAACACTGAACAGTAATACAGCAAAAAGTTAAAAATTGGCGATAGCAACTTATAATGTTAACACGATTTATATTCTTGTGATGAAAAGTTTTATATATACCACAAATCCTTCAAGGAATTGCCAGAAAAAAACATAACCACAGCATACTTCTGTTTGCAACCTTCACCACAGAGCGGAGGACAGTGAGAAGTTCTTTTAGTTTGAGAAGCAATGACGACTTTGTTGAGGAAGACAAATCATCCCATCGATTACGGGCTATCTCTGATTCTTTGAACAAATACCTTAAAACATAGACACTTACTTAAAATTATTCTCCAAAATCACTGCTGGAAATATGTACCCAATGCTTAAAGATACACACTGCTTGTCTGCAAAATTAAGGGAGTAAGTGAAGCCAATTACTCCGCATAACACATCTTCAAATGGTGCTGGTACTTCGTAAAGAGTACCAACAGGAAACCAATCAACTGCAGTGCTCAGATGCACTATATATTCGATTGATATCATTGGTTGCTTACAAGTAAAATAAAAGTATTTGTTGCTGCAAAGAAGCATTAGACAACAAACCAAAGCACAAAAATAACCTACACTCATGCCGGTAAATACGGCAGACTTAATACTGTGTTACATCGCCAAGTAATGTGGGTCACAGCCAAGCCAAGCGTGTAGCACAAGTAATGTGTCTAGCACCACATGTTGTGCGAAACTATGTTACCTTCCTTGTATAATTCACTGCAACGAAAATGAAGCAACCCAGAAATAAGCATATGGTGCAACTGACGAAACTTGAATCATAATTTCATCTTGACCTTTTTCTGAAGAACTGTATATATATTTTGCAAGGAGCCAAAGCAACAATCAATTAGTTCAAACACTGAACATAACATTCCATAATAAAACCTACCCTTGCACAGCCTTGAATATGATTGTGTAATTGACTGTGTTGCTTTTCTCACTTTGCTGATCCAATAAATCAATTATCTAGTAATAACAAAACAAACATCAAATATTAAATAATGTTTATTCTGTAACATTTTATTCTGCAACATTGTCTTACCGATCTCAAACATTTAGCATGATTTATTTTGTTACTTTAAGTTTAGCCTATTGCCACACAGAAAACACTGCAGTAAACATTGCATCTTATGACCAAACTGGAACCAGAACATTTTGTCTAGAAGAAACTACACAATCAATAATGAAAACTTCTATATCCAGACCGGGATCCATGCAACTGGACACAAAGTAACAACAAAATCATCATATGACACTTTTTAATTGGATAGAAAATTAATTATATCATGCTGATTAAGATCTTTAAATAAAAACTAAGAATTTTTTGATAGCAAAGGGTTAATCAACAGTGACCTAATGACGACCTTTCGAAAAGCTAGAATTAAAGGCTAACCCAACAGGGCTTTTAATACTTTCAAAGTGCCCTATTAACACAATGTTTCATTAAGTGGGCATCTTCCTAGACCCACTGAATAGAAGACGTTTTCAAGATGTCACCATCTAGTCTTACATCTTCATTAGTGGTAGTGGATAGTAGCAGTATTAGGACAAAAAGTCTTGTCTGTCAAGAACACTTCTACTTATTAAGTATATGGTTTTCACTTATCAAGTTTAGTTTGCCTAATATCAACTTGTTTGTAATTGAACATTATTCCTTAGTTATATAGTTGTTTTCTTTCCACGAAGCCCTAAGGATTCAGTTGACAAAAACAGCGGTTAAGAACTATGTGGCATGAGTTAGTAGTGCGATACTGATGAGCCCAGCCTCATGGGCGAAACACGTGTCCATTGCTGTTAATTCTTGCTACACTCGACTGCTGAGAAACACATTGAATATTATTAGTACACAATAAAGAAACATCTGTCTGCGCCAGGTGTTGACAAAAATTTGAACATGCATGTCTTGCTCCAACAACCTTATGCTGGTCAAGCATTCGCTTCAATGCTTCCACATTCTTCTTTCTTTCAGTGGCTTTATCTGATTCAAGATAATGGCAAGCTTTCATTAAATCTTCCATGATGACTTCTCCTGCTTTTCAATTATTCACATCTTCATCATGACACAAACTACCTATAATAGTATTACAAATCTCTGCTGCCATAAATTTCACACAATCAGTTTTATCTGAATGTCTCTATCTATGGTTAGACGTAAGCAAACAGCTCATACCAATGGTTCTCTTTTTTCACATGGCAACTATCAAACTATTTCCATGTGCAATGATGATTCTATACGGATGCAACCTAGTTCGTACCCTCAACAGTTCGTACCCTCAGTTCGTACCCTGAAAAGATTGAGAGAAAAAACTAAAAAAAGCCGAAGTAGCTGATTGCAGTTTCCGCAAACAAACAAAAACTCTCAGGATCATTACCAAAAATTTTAAAATGTTTGCGGAAACTCCGATCAACCCTAACCCTTTTAAAATGTTTGCGGAAACTGCAGAAAAACGGTTCTATTTTTTCTCTTGATCTTTTCAGTTTGTTTGTTTGCAGAAACTCCGATCAGCGACTTCAGCTTTTTTTAATTTTTTTCTCTCGATTGTTTCCTAACCCTAACCCCTTTTTAAATGTTTGCGGAAACTGCAGAAAAACGGAAACTGCGATCAGCGACTTCAGCTTTGTTCTACTTTTTTCTCTCGATCTTTTCAGTTTGTTTGTTTGCCGAAACTCCGATCAGCGACTTCGGCTATTTTTAATTTTTTCCTCTCAATCTTTTCCTAACCCTAAACCCTAACCCTTTTAAAATGTTTGCTGAAACTGCGATCAGGACTTTGGCAAACTCTTAGGATCATTACCGGAAATTTTAAAATGTTTGCGGAAAAACGGAGACTCCGATCAGCAACTTCGGCTTTGTTCTATTTTTTTCTCTCAATCTTTTCAGTTTGTTTGTTTGCGGAAACTGCTTTCAATGACTTTGGCTTCGTGTTATTTTTTCTCTTGATCTTTTCAGGGTACAAACTGAGGGTAGGCCTACAAACTGTTCAGGGTACGAAGTAGATTGCACCCATTCTATATTACTGTATACCAGCCTCTTTTAATCAGGTTTGAACTATATATTAAGTCTCAGTATAAAGATTTAGTATATTGTTCATCATAGCTGCTATGAAGTAGCCCAACCCATCATTTATTTCTCAATATTTTGGTTGATAAGTAGGCAGTGGCTATTTGACCGGCTCCGGTCTTTGAATCTGAAACACTATTTGACCGGTCATGACGTCACTACATAAGCACTTTTTTCTTTCAAAGCAAAAGACGATAAGCGCGTTAAGTTTTAAATTCAACACGTTTACTTCAACTGAGTCCGTGGCGCATACGTAACGTCTCGGGCTGCCATTTTAGAGGGAATGAGTTCGATACTATCCGGAAGCGTTTTTTTTTTTTTTTTTTTTTTTTTTAACTACAAAAGGATACAAACTGATATGAATGAATCAACAAGTGAATAAAAAAGTTTCAAAACGAATTAAAAAAGTTTTTTCTAGTCTTTATTTTTAACAAATTCCTTTCATTTCTTAGCACAAATTCTCTGAAAAAATCACACCTTCTAATAGGCTGTAAGATTACGTTTCGCTGAGGTCCGAAGTTAAAAATTAAATGCAGTCTCATTGTCGCACAACAATCAGTCAAGTTTCAAATCATTTCAAGACATCATCTCAACCAACCTTTCAAAAATTTAGTTAAAAAAAAAAAAAAAAGATCACTTCCGGATAGAATCGAATTCATTCCCTCTAGAATGGCAGCCCGAGACGTTACGTATGCGCCACGGATTCAGTTGAAAAAAACGTGTTGAATTTAAAACTTAAGGCGCTTATCGTCTTTTGCTTTGAAAGAGAAAAAGAAAAAAGTGCTTATGTAGTGACGTCATGACCGGTCAAATAGTGTTTCAGATTCAAAGACCGGAGCCGGTCAAATAGCCACTGCCTAATAAGTATCGTTGTTGAATAATTGCTATTTCTAACACATATGTAAATAGTCTGTAGACACAAAAGCTTAACTGTACATATTGTTACATTTTAGACCAGTCAGAAACCATGATTGATATTATAATGCATTGTTATTGGAAAAATTTGATGCAATTTAGTATTTTTTTCAACTTTAATGGTTTTCAGTTTCACTTTTAAATTGACTACAGAAAGTCAACTATAATAAAAAGAAACAAGTCACCCATATTTCAACAAGTTACCCAAACAAGTACCCATATTTCGCTCTAAATTCATTGAATTAGACAACTAGAATTATATAGGCTCGTTGTATTCTACAGAAGGCTGCAGTCTGTGGTTGTCCAATTCTGCATAGATCTGATTTTTTACTGTTTTCCTTGACATGGGAAATTCCCGTCTGTGATCTCCAATTCTTGCAATGAGTGGGGTCTTGCCTGTACCTTCAAATTTATGAGTCGAGCAACCCAAACAGAACCACGTAACCGCTGCTTGCCGTTGAGGTGCAAAAACGTTTCCGATGATAGCCACTTATTTTATAAATAAATTTACATCGTATACCGAAGAAGAATACAAGTAAATTTCAGCGCTTAGTTGAAGTTTGTTCAACTAAAAAAAATTCACTAGCACCACAACATTACAAGTGCCGGCAATAAATGATGTTTTTTGACCTCTATCCTGGTTTGATGTCACTGTCAGCCTGTGGGAATTATAGGCTATTTTTTATCTGCAATTTTTTTTCAATGTAGGCTAATATGCCGAATTGAATTTTTTTTAAACTTTTATTATGGTTCAACGTGTAAAACATACGGTAACCCAAATTTATCATTTTACTGTGACATGCCACTACTACATTCCAGCTAGCGATGCCTGTCATTTTTGCATTCATTTCACATTTGCTAACTTTGGATCGGTGTGGAGGTGACGAATTTAGCTGACTGGGGTTTGAAATTATCGCTTTATCAACGCAACTTTATAACAAAGCACGCTTGATATCTTCAAGACATAACTTTCCTGAGTATAATTGGATTTCCGGAAGATCTGTAGCGCACCCAGCATGGGGCTAAGGGGGCTCAAGCCCCCCCCCCAAACCAGCCACCAAAAATGAAGTTTTTGTTTGTTTCCTATTTATACCTTTTGCTTACAGGTTAGATAGGAATAAGACACAACAATACAGCAGGGCTGAGCATTAGGCCTATAACAAAAATTATACATATTTACAAATAGTTTTAACAGTTGTACGTTTTCGGCTTAACTTAAGCCCTCATCAGGAATATGAAAATATTTATAGCAATGCAATAAATTTCAACTTTTTGAAGGTAAAATTACATTAGGAAAAGGCAACTAATTTACATAAATAGCTACAAAAAAATTGCACCACAGGGAACGTGATACATCAAGACCAAGTAAATGTTGGGGAGAATGAATGCGCCTCTGGCCAATAACTGTTTGTATAAGTTTGTGTTGTTGTGTTTGATTAACAGCGCTTCCTGAATTTTGGTGACAAATTGGGATTTGCCTTTGCACAAAATTTTAAATGAGTCAGCAGAGAATTTTCGATCTGTGCAAAAAGAACACTCCATGATATGGTCTTGAATGGCTTTTTCTTTAACTCTCTAAAGTTCAGGTGCTCCAATACTCTCGTGGTCAAATGTCTGTGGACATAGCCAGTGGCGTAGCCAGAAAAAAAATTTGGGGGGGGCCAAATATTTGATGAATTGAAGAGGACGACAAAGTGTTTGATTTAAGCAATCGCCACCTGATGTGTAGTGACGTATCCTGGTGGGTTGAGCAAGGGAAGCAATAAAAGTGGTGGGGTTAGAGCGTGCCGAAGGCACGCGTATTCTAGGGGGGTCCGGGGGCATGCTCCCCCGGAAAATTTTTGCAAAATTACACTCAAATAATGGATTATAGCGCTTTTTGGAAACACTTTTAGGGCAATATTTGTATGAAATTTATTAGCAGATAAACAGCTATTAACTTATTAAAGGTAGCTGTTACACACGAACGGACAAAACCTGCGGCTAAAATTAGAAAACACCAAAAACTCAGCTACACAAAAACTCAATAACTACACAAAAACCCAACAGAGTAAGCCATTCTGAAATTGCTTCCACAAATTAGTTAAAAGAAACGTAAATCGCGTAAATTTTGCGCGATTTACGATTTGCAAAATTTATTAGTGTCTTTCTGTGTGTCTAAAACAAGTCCTTGGGGGTGTTAATAGCCAGATATCTTGGAAAACGTTATAAATTTCTACAAATTTTATTATATTTTCAACAAAGGGCTCAACTTCGGAATCCAAAGTTTGAAAATTTTTGGGGGAGCCATGGCCCCTTTCGCCCCCCCCCTGGCTACGCCTATGGACATAGCCCACCGATGTAGCCTACCGTACGTCAATGCCGAATCACACGGACAAGTAAAACTGTATAAGACATTTGAGCAGAGAGACAAAGGCGTCTGGGAGTTTAGTTGAAAATACGAACTACCGTACTTTGAATGTTTTGTAAGTAGGAAAAACGTCCACATCAAACTTAGACCTACTGTTTACAAAATTAGCGTTTTGTTTTAAACTGTTTTCGTGCTAGTTGTTGTTTTCACACTTATTTGTGTTGGCAAACGGAAAGTTAATTCTGTTTTGTCATAGCCTAAATGTCGAGACCTAAAAGTCGAGATCTACAGAAGATTGCGAGAGTGGACGTAGGGGTGAGGATGCTGCTAGTAGCATGGGGTTCAGCGGGGAGTCTGGGGGGCCTCCCCCAGAATTTTTTGAAAAACATTTCCAATTTGGTGCGCTCTGAGAGCATTTCCAAAACAAATCAAAAATAAAAATCTGTCAAATTGTGCTTCGCCTATGTCGTGATCATACATCCATTTAATGTTTAGAAGTCATGAACAATCTTAATTTTAACGTTGTAGGACCAAAATCCAGTGTTAGACATGGAATAATAGTTGTCTAAATATTTAATTCGTCATGAATGTTCATTCTCAGATATTCAGTTAGGCCTACACTACAAAAACTAACACTTAGGCCTAAACATTACAACCGCAAGCAATTTGTACAAAAAGCTGGATAAGTTTGCCTCCTGCGTATAGAAGCTTATAACGAACTAAATATTGCATCCGCACCTGAACGTTCATTGGCAAAGTAACGTTATATCAACGCTGTAAAAAGGGCAAAGGCATGACTATGAAAGCTAGTAGGCTAAAGTACATGGCGAGGAGACATCAAAAAACAGCAACAATCTTTTCGCCTTCATGATGCTGTGATGTGTAGCTTACCGTGACGAGAGACCATTCTGTGCGTATGACGAGTTAGTCTAGCGATTGAACGCATTGACATTCGCTCAGGTAAGCACTGCTTTCCTTGCTTTCCCTCAGCGATCGTCACTGCAGATTATTAAATTTGAAAATTTTAAAAAACCTAGTTTCCACAGCTGTTTTGGACATTCGTTTTAAAAATACTCTCTAATACCCAAGTTTCTGCGCTGTTTAGGAGTTCTGATTCGAACTTTGGTCGCAAATATCCCAGTTAGCAACGGTCCTTTTCAATATTGATTCAACGTCTGCCCACGTTGAGTCAATGTGGAAGAGGATTAGTTTGTTTTTGTTTCTATTTCAATTTTTGTGAACATTTTATTTTCAACACGCCCCGCTATTGGCATCTTGTTTGAACACCTTGTAGCCCGCCTACTGCAGTTTTGCATTCGTACACTTTTATTTCATATTCCTCAATGCAGATCAGTTGTACTTCTGACGGAAGGCCGTGACGTTTCTCGCTTTGCTTGCTTCAACACGTGGCAACAATAAGTTACAAAATGGACTTTCTGTCTTCAACAACTGTTTAAGTTCATGTCAGTTAGAATCGTTGCAATGGTTTCAACTTTCAGTTCCCGCCTTCAGCTAATACTACAACTTGAAACGATGCAACCTGACAAGAGGAAGTCCGCCTTTCTCCTGGTCTGAGGATACTACAAAACAACAAGTAGATCTACGCAGTGGCGTAGCCAGGGGGGGGGGGAGTTTGGGAGTTACAAAACCCCCTTTGGCACGCGTGTGACGTCACGATATTGAGAATGATGCTTTCAGTCTAAAAAAAATTGCTTAATTTTAAACAAAGTTGCATTAAAAGAGCAAGTTTTGCCAATACCAAACATTCAAATATCTCAGCCAGGAATTAGCAACAAGAAAACATAGAGACTTAGCTTTATTTCCGAAAAATGCTGAAGAAAACATGATCTTATCCTTTTGCTATGCCACCAGACAGCACCATTTTACAGGAATATTCGTAACTACATTTTTGTTGAAAATGCTCTCAGAATGCACCAAATTCAAAGTAATTTTTCAAAATTTTCTGGGGGACGCCCCCTAGACCCCCCGCCGTTGGGTCGTCAAAACCCCCCCTTTCAAAATTCCTGGCTACGCTACTGGATCTACGGTAATATTCAGTATTCTATCGATATTATGCATTCGCTTACAGTCGTTTATTCGATATGCATTCCATTCGCATTCTGTCGAGAATCGAGTCGATTCGCATTTCCATTCGAATTTGCAGTCTCACTAGGCTATGCCTTCAAGGGTGTCCGACAAATTGTTCGTAAGCAATTGTTCGTAAAGCAATCGTTTGTAAGCAATTGTTCGTAAAACAATTGTTTGTAAAATTAATTCTTTGTAAAACAATTCTTCCTAAAGCCTTTTTTCGTGCATGCAGTTAAAATTTGATGTATAGCCTACGAAGAAATGCTTTGCGAAGAATTGTTTTAAGGATTTCATTTTACGAAAAACAGTTTACGAACAATTGTTTTACGAACAATTGCTTTACGAACAATTGCTTACGAACAATTTGCCTATAACCGCCTTCAAGTGTCATGGTAGGAACCTTCGTATCCCATTATGTCATTAGGCTATGCGCAACTACCAGAAATAACCAATCAAGGCTTTGTCAGTCCGAGGATAAAGATTCAAACCCAACCAAACCAAACTCAACTTTCCACATAAAACCACCTGATTGCAACCAAAGATTCTTTTTGCACTCAGTTCAGTTACCGAAGAAAAAAAAGTAAAGAGGTGTTGGGAATCGAACCCAAGCAATCGAAATGTTTACGTCTCATGCCCAAACTCTAATCCATTTGGCTACTCTGGTGACAGCGATTCTTTCACTTGGTTTAGTTTGTACCAAAATCTTTCGATAACAACGCTCACAAAATCACGTACTAAGTCACATGACTGCAATCAGCTGATTCGCGAGAAATCGCAGACGATGTTACCAGGGTTGCATTCCTGGGGGGGAATGAGCTCCCCGTAATATGAAAAGGTTTGATGTAGGAGAGGCTCGTTCAAGCTTTTATTTTTCAGCTCGTCTGGCTGAACAACAACTTCTCGACTGAACAAGTAACACTTTAATAGCTTTCTCACAACAGAACTGCAAAAAACACGAACATAAATTGGTAGCAATCGCCGTTTTCCGTGATTAGGTGCCGTACAGTTAGCTTAATTCTATCATGCAATCTACATGTAGGCTATAGTAAATCAAGCTTTTGCAAATAGGGCAATAAAGAATGACTTAACAAATTGTGTGGCTTTTTTGACATTCTAGATGTTCGTGTGTGTTGTGACAATAGATTTGGTTTAGTTTTCGAATCTTTATCCTCGGACTGACAAGGCCTTGATTGGTTATTCCTGTTAGTTTCGCATACTTGTAGACTTGTAGCTCTTGACGCAGGGCTTGTTACCGAGATTGGCAAAGAGATGTTTTCCAATTGTTGAAGTGTTGCTGCAGGAGAATTATTCCATTCACTTAGTGCCGCTGAATGCAGAGCAGTCCTGAAAGTGCGGTGCTCAAGCGCACACCCCGAGACTCGAACTTGCGGCGAGTGATCTTGAGCCCGGCGCGTAACCACTGAGTCAACGGGGCGGACATGTCACATGATGGCAATAACGATTAAGTGTATAGTTGTAGGCTATACGTACAGCATGGGCTACTACATTGCTCATCAAAATAAACCTATATCCGACTTCCGATAACAGATAACAGACTGCGCATTTTATTGGAACTACATCATAAGAAAATTCTTAATCGCTGCCAATCAGTCACTCCTGGTGTGACTGTTAGGCTATCGAGGCTTGAGATTATGCTTCATGACCTCCTTGAGAAGAGAAGCCATTGTTGACGTGTTTTCTTTCTTGTGGAGATCGCTCCAGCATTGTGATACGTAAGTTCTATCAGTTGCAGTGGTTTGAAAAGGGGGCCACAAAGTCTCCGGTTGGTGAATGCTCCTCCCTGAAAAATGACATCATCGATAAGCAGATGATTGCAAATGATGTCTCTTAAATGAAAATTAGATTTGCAGTAGCCTATAATCAAAATCGATGACTGACCTAATTTTACTTTATCTCAGCCTTGTTTGTTCGATTCAAACAGTAAGCCTACGCTTAACAATTCACACTGTTTGATACTTTGTGGGGAAAGCGCTTAAACCTTTGGACTTATACAATAAACTATTTGGTTATGCTGTGAATTAACGCCATGGCGTCCAGACTTTATCCTTGCTCTATTTTGAAATTTTTTGTGGCTGTTATTGTTGTTATCAGGATCACAATGAGCACAATATAAAATGACTGATAGGCTATATTTTCTCATCCCAGAGACTAAAGATGGTCAAACCTTTCGTGAGAGAAAAAGTGTTTACATTGTAGGCTAAAACGCTTTCGTGACATTGTTGCAGCATTTTGTTGGAATAACTTTTAGTACCGTAGCCTACTTGAAGTAATTTTTAAGGAGTTGGTTGTCAAGAAATGTTGCAATAGTCCCATCGGTATCATGCCAACCTTCTACACTGTAAAAATTATGAAATCCGGGATTTGGAACAACCAGAAATGTTTCTCATATCCGGCATTTTAGTGTTTCTCACCTTTAAAATCAAAATCGTCGTTGTTGACACTCGAATCTGCGTGACGTAACAGGGAGTTGGCCCCGCCTACAAAAGAAATAAGATTTTTTTCAAGACTACTTGTTTTACAAACAAATTAGGCCACACATTTATTTCTTAAGTAGTCTCACAACTTAAGTCTTGCTCAATTTCAATGGATTTTTTTAAATTTTATGTGCATTAAATTCAACATAGCCTAAAATATAAGTTTGATTATTTGAGCAAAAAATCAAAAATTAGTTTAATCTTAATGAAATTTTTGAAACATGCTGAAAGTTCTTGCCCAAATTTATTTATCAAATCAAATTATCACATTTACCCAAGTTTTAAACTATTGAAAAGTTTGGGGGTGCGGTTGCACCCACTGACTCCAAGGCCTATGATTTTGGGAATAAAACCCCCAATTGAGCTTGATATTTGAAATTTTTGTATTGTTTTATTGCTTATTAAGTTATAGTTTTATTTAAATCTGTCATCGTTTATTTTCCTTCACCAACGCAACGGATTACTTGTTTTTATGAAATCGAGTATGGTAAACACGCATTTGTGTCATGATATAGCAATTATAGCCACGAAATTATTTCGATAAAACAAAAAATAAAAAATTGAGTCGCTATAAGTGGCCAAATTTCTAAATTTTTGGCTTTTGTTTGTTGTTTATAAGCTTAATGAGGCTGCTTGAAAAAAAACTAGGGCTCAGGCATGGACTTCTAAATACTAGGATCTGGACAGGACACGAAGCTGTAATTGCGAGCAACGCCTGTACAAGATGAGGCCTGCATTGCTAAATGGCGTTTTCGTCACCTTCTATAAACAAAAGAGAAAAAAGCGCGTGGCGAAAAACTTCGTGCACATGTGTGTGCAATCAAATACGGCAGTAACGCGTTGCATAAATAAACAATTAATTGCGCGTGTTCGCAACGCGTGCGAAAGTCAACTCGAGGCAGAGTTTTGTACAAAAGGGATGCCAATTTGGCTTTTTTGAAGCCAGATTTTAAGAATCTGGCTGTTTTTCAACTCCCTAGGCTTATTTTTTTTAAATAAAAAAAAACAGAAAAATTAGGCTTTTTTTCAAGTTTCATCAATTTTTTGTCAAATTAATAAAAAGCCAACATAATTTTGGCCTTTTTGGCTTAGAAAATTTTCTACTTGCTTGTCTTTTCATTAACTATGTTTCTCCGTTGTCGCTGAAGTCAGAGTTCGGTGGGACACTATTTGGTTGTGCACTTTGTATATGTGTATGTTTAATGAATACTAATTGGCTTTTTCTAGGCTTTTTTAGGTATTTTCTTCTGGCTTTTTTAGGCTTTTTTTGTGACTGGTCTGGCTTTTTTGGTGAAGACAGGTTGGCAACCCTGTTGTACAGTTAGAATTAAAACAACTAGATTAGTTACAAAATTACAATGACAGAACAAGTAACTGTAAGACTCAGTTGTTCGGTTTGAAGACAGTTAACCGTGAAAAAGCATGCTTTTCAGCGCTTGATATCATTGGATTTTAATGCAACAAGCATAGACCGGAATGCAGCTGTAAGTAGGTTAACTTTGAAGTAACAACAGTCAACACTGAGCAGTTGAAGCAATGGAAATATTGCCAGCATAAAGGAGCCCAGCTTGTTTAATCAACTTTTCGCATAGTTGCATTGATAAGTTTGGTCTAGTAGTGCAGAGACGTCCGTAAGAAATAATTTCTAATCCCTTTCTTTCCCAACTCAACAGCCTAAAATGCAAGGGAAAAGTGAACTGCCTCTTGGAGAAAACTTTCCCCTACATTTTAGGCTATTGGATTGGGCAGGAAAAGGATCAGGGAATAGAAATTATTGCTTACGGACGTCTCTGCACTAGACCCGATAAGTTTATCTATTAGAATTAGCCTGTTGATTCACTCATAATCACAAGCTATGTTTGTGGTTGAAGAAACTTGGCTATTTGCATCAATGATCACCTTTATTATTTTTGCAGTCTTCTAATTTTAATTTTTGAGGTATATATCAACATTGCTATTTTTGTTCTTTTCTGTTTTGTCGTTCTGCTTTTCTGCTTGACTGAAAATTGTGAAGTAGCTACGACAGCTCTTTGTTTCATGATAAAGTCTTTGAGTTGTGATTACCAGGACATGGTTGGAATATTTCCTGTAAAAAATCTCAAAGCAAATGTACAGAAGCAGTGCTTTGATAAAATCATGGGTATGCTTCATGAAGTTGGCTTTAACGTCATTGCCGTTTCAGCAGACAATGCAGCTGCCAATCGAAAATTTTACAAAGACTTTCTTTGTGGTGGAGATTTGCAAGAGTGCATTGACAATGAGTTCACTGGTGGAAAACTTTTCCTACTTTTTGACCCTACCCATGTGATTAAAAATGTCTATAACAATTTTTTGTTACGGAAAATATTTAAAATGCCAAGCATGCTCCCACTTGTTCTTGACACCATTATTGCCCGCTTTTCTGATGTGGAAGCTGTGTAGCCTACTCCAATGAGTGCCACAAACCTTTGAAATTGGCTCACAAACTAACGGACACTGTGCTTAAGCCCAATTCTATTGAGAAAGTAAATGTCAAGTTCTATTGAGAAAGCTTGCCATGGCTTTACTGCATGAATCAACAATCAATGCTTTGAGAGCATGGTACCCGGACATTTTGCCGAAAGACATTTTGCCGAAAGACATTTTGCCGAAACCCATTTTGCCGAAACCCATTTTGCCGAAAGACATTTTGCCGAATGGACATTTTGCCGGAACTCATTTTGCCGAAAGGACTAATTGCCGAATGGACAAATTGCCGAAATTATACAAATGCATTATAATGTATTATCATAACCTAATAACACATAAATGTCATTCACAAACTGATTTCACTCACAAATTATGTGCGACAGCGCGTAAGTATCCGACAGAAATGTTATATAAGCAAACGTCTAATACTGATCTCCAAAACCAGTGGAGACTGCATATATACTTATAGATAGGACTTGGTGTCACTTAAACTAATACTGATTTCCAAAACTGTGGAGACTGTATATAAAGCAATTTTTAGGAAAACAACAGTAGCAAAGTAATTACTACTTCAAAGCCACTGCTTGCATGGTAACGAGACTTGGTGTCACTTCAAAATAATTACCGGTTTAAAGGCACTGCTTGCATAGCAATGAGACTTGCGACTTGGTGTCACTTCAAAATAATTACCAGCTCAAAGGCACTGCTTGCATAGTAACGAGACTTGGTGTTGCTTCAAAGTAATTTTTAAGCAAACAACAGTAGCAAAGTAATTCTATTTCAAAAGCACTGCTTGCATAGTAACGAGACTTTGTGTCACTTCAAAGTAATTTTTTTCCAAATTGTTTCGGCAATTTGTCCATTCAGCAATTAGTCCTTTCGTCAATTAGTCCTTTCGGCAATTTGTCCATTCGGCAAAATGTCCTTCGGCATAATGTCCTTTCGGCAAAATGGGTTTCGGCAAAATGTCTTTCGGCAAAATGTCTTTCGGCAAAATGTCTTTCGGCAAAATGTCCGTACACGGAGAGCATATGGGTTTACTGAAACTGCCAAGGCACTAGAGTTGTTTGCTAAATTGTGGTCAATTTTGAATGTTGGAACACCAAACATTTGCAAACATAGCCTAAACGGGACATAACAATAGACCCAATTAGATCTACCGATGATTGGAAGTTGCAGTTTCTCTTGGATTTTGAAAAGTATGCCGGTTTTTGGAAAAACTCGATGGTAAGTGTTGATATACAACGCGTGAATAATTTTTGCTTAGCCTATGTTTCGACTACCGATACCTTCAAATAGGAAGCTTTATGTCCATAGCCAATCTTTGGAGCTATTGTACACTGCATGTTTTTTGCTGTGGTAACACATAAACTGTAGCCTACATCGAAAATAATAAAGATTGAAGAAGTGTTAAACCTAAAAGACAACTATGTTTAACTCAACTGTGTCTCAGATTTTAAGATTTATTAGTATTTTGTTTATTGATCTTGTGAAGATCTCACTTGAATTATATCAAAGCTTTAATGTATATGTGGTAAAGTCAATATGGGTTGGTAATTTATATATGGGTTTTTAATGTATGTATGGGTTTGTAAATTTACTGTCAAAAGTGTATTTCCAATAAAAGTTGCTAAGTTTTTTTCATTACCGTAACTGATTTGTTGTTATATAGCCATGATAAGAAATGATTTTTGACATTGTCAGTCATAAATACCGTACCAATTTTTTTTTTGTTATTGTTGCAGTTACCTGGCTTGACGAAAGAGACGTTTTTGGCTCTCTGCCAAACTTCCCGAGCGATGGTAGGACTAAGCAAATACTTGCTTAACAATTGCCAATTCAACTACGTCTTGCTCGGTAAAATACAATCCGACACCATTGAAGGAAGATTTGGCCATTTCCGGCAACTCAGTGGAGCGAACTACTTCATATCTATGTGACAGTTGTACGAAAGTGACAGACAACTGCGTGCACTGTCACTTGTTAAATACTCAAAAGTATCACTTAAAGACATTGACAATGCTACTAAGGCAGTAACGTCAGATCGAGCTGCACAAGAAGTGATTGCAAAAGCAGATTCGATTGCAGCTGATCTGCAGTTAACTATTTGCCCCGATGTAAACGATGCTTCTGTTATATTTTATGTATCGGGCTATTGCTGCCGTTCACTTGTGAAAGTGAACAAGTGTGAATCTTGTAAAGAGACAACAGTTGCTGATGTTGAAAGTAAAAATCATTCACCCGCAGGAATTCCTGCAAACGCTCTCGATTTCTTTCAGGACATAAATCGTGGTGGGCTTTGGAAGCCAAACTTAGAAACCTTTAAGATTGGAACACTCTGCTGGCGTGTATTTGCTGAGGTTTCACAGCATGACGAGCTGCGAAAGCAGTTTTTAACTTGTTCTAACCAGCGCAATGTTTTCAAAGAAATTATAAACATTGTATTTTATGAAAATTGGGCTAATGAAGCTTGGTCAATTACTACCATGTGTGCCAAGGGCCATAACATTTTGGAAGGCATGGCCAGTGGCTCCGAGAGGGGGGGAAGTCGGGCCAGTTTCCCCCCTAGCAAAACATTGTAAAGGAAAAACGAGTAGTTTTTTGTTTTTGCACTTTTGAGGGGGGCCCATTTTTAGTACCAAAGTAAAAATGTACCAAATAAATAATCAACAAATTCTTAAAAAGTGCGTAGTTCCAAGTATTTCTCAATCATTGTAAATGTCACTCTCGATGCTTCTCATCAAGAACAAATCATTTTCGTGTTAGGTAGGCGATGTTGAACAGCTTCAAGACGTAAAATCTGAAGCTGAAATGATTTCTGTATCACTGAACGGTTTCGATTGTATTGATAGTGGCAATTTGAAAACTGGTGCTGTTTTAGCTAAGCGGGAACTATTTTTGCTTGACAATTGAACCTTAACTTCAAAATCTGCGTTGGCCAGGCATAGGATATTGTATCCAACATAAGTTATCTGTGAAAGTTAAAGGTATCAGTCCAAGCACGATTAAAGAAAGGAAATCCTGTAGGCTATATTTTTTGTTTATGGATCATCATCATCATCAGTCATCATCTCTGCCTGCAGCAGATTGCGCATCAACATGAGTTATTTGCTTCCAAGAGTGGCGATTTTGAGCCAGCTCACCCAGTGTCGCCAAGTTGAGTCCGGTCCATGATTGGATGTTGTCTTGCCATCGTTTTGGTTGTCTGCCACGTTTTCTTTTTCCTTCTACTTTTTCTTCTGCGCAAACTTTGCTGATTCCGAATTGTGATTTTTTAAGGTGGCCGAACAGTTTTAAAACTTTTGATTTTATTAACTTATTGCTGCAATTAGATGTAATTTTGTCATAGTTAAAAGATCTTCTGTTTTCGTGTGGTCAAGTAGCCTTTGTTGGTCATGCTTCTTTTGATGTGATTTTGGAAGGTAGTGAGTTTTTTCTTTATTTGAGTTTTTTGTTTATGGATGTTGTTGCTTAGGCTAAATCTAGTTGGAATAAATTCATAATGTTGCCTACAGACAGCGTTGTTCAAATGTCTTATCATTTTTGGAGTAATTGATTATCTGTAAGCTAGTGGCATCTTTAAAGTTATAGCCCAGTCAGAGGAAAAATTCTGAAAAATCTAAAGAAAGCTGTCCTATCATCTTGCAAAGAAAATTGACTTCGAGAGGGTAATCAAGGCGTGGTGCAGTCAAACCCAATGCTTTACATTACCTTTTGCAATTAAAGCTCTAAAGACGTTTCTTAAATGCATCAAGTTGGAACCAACAAGAGCTTGATCGGAAGCTGAATCAATGCTAAAGTAGCCTACAACTAGCAGTTTTAAATTTGTGACTGCTTTGCATTATGTGGATTACGGTTCTAAACAGATTCACTAACAGATTCAGATTACTAACACTAACACTAAACAAATTCACTAATGAATTTAATGAAATTAAAGAAAGATGTAATCTAAGTAAGAGAAAGCTGAGAAGAGTAGGCTACTACTCGCAAGCTAAAGTTGCAGTGGCAATTATAAATTTAAAAGAAAATGATTTTCTTTTCCTGAGGACAGAACGCTTTTATAACTCCACTTAACTAGCTGAATCATTCAAAGGAAATGTATTCTACCGTACATTGCAAAGGATTCGAATTCGATAGTTGTTGGAATTGACAAATATCAACAAACTCAAACATATCGTCGATAAGTTTGAAGTTCCATAAAAATTTCATCGTATGTCTGTTGTGCAGTTGCGGGCATGTGGGACAAATTTAAACCATTTGTAGGCTACAACAATGACATTTTTCAAGACATTTTAGATGAGTTGGTACTTTTGACAGAAAGCCACATAGCAACTTTCAGCTGCAAACCAGAACGAACCACTAATCTCTACACAAGGAATCATTGATTGCAACTTTCGAAAGGTTTTTCCAAATAGTTTTGTTATGATTTTTTTTGTGTTCCGGCAGCTACCTCAAACGATTGCGCTTTGAGAACGTGGTTTTAGCAATTACTGAAATTTGTAAAGAATTGTTTGCGCTCCAGTAGGCCTATGACTCAAAACCGATTGAAAAGCCTAACTATACACGTTGTGCATCAATTCAGACGTCGCAAAATTTTATCATTTGATGCTGTGATCCGTAACTTTGCATTGCAAAAAAGCCAGAAAGAGTTGAATTATATCAGGGATGTCCAAAGTCCGGCCCGCGGGCCAACTCCGGCCCACGAGACGTTTTTGTATGGCTCGCGCCTGTTGTACAATGTGTTATTTTTGGCCTGCAGACACACAAAAATCATATAAATTCAACTTGCAGTTTTCAGAAAAATTATTGTGGCTGTTGGCCCGCGAACACTTATTATCAAATCTGGCTTGCGTGGGAAAAACTTTGGACACTCCTGAATTAAATCCTTGGTTGAACTATTTTCGTTGCCTGTAGGCCTATTGTGTGTTTACAAAGCTTTCTAGACAAAATAGTTTACCTCAATGGCATTTTTGCTGCAAGTGTAATCCAGTGATTTTTACATTGAACGAAGTTCTTTTCATGCTGAGGAAAGTAGGCTAATTTCAGCTTAACATGAACATGCAACGCAATATTTGCTAAAAAGTATTATGGGGCCCATTTTTCGTATTGTTTCCCGACCAGTGCTGATTTCTCTCGGAGGCCCTGGGCATGGCTAGCCGGTTTTTCAATTGTATGTTCAAAAATTTTATGCGTGACTTACGTGAAGATGATGCCCACGAATCTTTTAGAAAAATTTGCAAGCTTACTAGTTGTTAAATTGTGAATAATTTTGTTTTAATTTGGCTTTGTTAATTGCGAAAACGCAGTAACGATTTACGTGTTTTGGTTTAATTTCTATTCTCTATACAGATCCGTTACCAAATCAGTCATTTCTCTTCTTGTTTTTTCACTTGGAATTTTTGTTTATTGCGTTACTCGCCATTTGCTTGTGTGTGCTTTTTAATTATTATTATTATTTTTTGCTGATTTAGTCAAGTCAAGTCAATTTATTTTGTTTTAACAGCGCCATATATTAACAAATAATCAGAGTAAAATGTAATTGTCAAAACAATGCATTGTACAACTGTTGGTTAGATTATGGCGCAATCAGGATGGTAGCGAAAGACCATAAGCAGTCATGTAGTCAGCCACCACCCCATCACAGTAAATCTAACTACACATTCATACACACTAGTGTGCAGAGGCAGGCACACTACTTCATTGAATAAAAAGGGTTCGCCACTGAGATTGAAAAAGATTGATTTAGGTATATATGCTCATGGCCATGGTAGAATAAATAATTGAAAAGTGTTGTTTATAATATCATGATGATATTCTAACTAAAAAGGAGAATATTTCAACTTAGTATAGTACAGTAGCTTAGTTTGGCACGGCTCAAGTTACGGTACGTAACTAGGATGAGATTCGAACCCTAGATTTCTGCATTAAATACAAAACTAATCCGAAAATCAATTTAATTTAATCGTGTCTAGATCTTAGCGCAATTTTGTCATTTTGCGGTTTCGACATTATAGGCCTCATTGTGTACACAACTCATTAGCCGTGTCCTGTCCAGATTCTACTATTTAGAAGTCCATGGCTCAGGTTAAAACCACCTGGTTGAACAACCTGTCTATATTTCGCTGGTGGTTTTCGCTACGGCTGTGTGACACACGATGAAGAAGAAGAAGTAGCCTACTGTAGTCTGTAGATTAGATTTTCGAAAATCTAGTGGAAGATGAAATTCGGGAAATTAGAAAACAAAGAACTACAGCCTTTAAGGGCGTGCTCAGCGAGACCAAACATAGACTTATGCTATTAGCCCCCTAATTTAGGCTACATCGGTTAGCAGCTTATGGAGCATCTCTGACTATTCCATAAAGAGTTTATAGTAAGCATATATTTATTGAACATTGAGTTGAAATTTGATGTGCTGTAAGCTATTGTAGCCTACACTTAGGCTATAGCATAAAAACATTGCTAAACAGTTGGAAAGTAGCCTAGTCTATTGTTACAAAACATGCAAAGCAACACAACGCATTGTTGCAAAGTGTTTTTTTTGTGAAATTTGATTTGCGTTTTAATCATAGAAAAGACTAATTTGCTGACTGGAAGATTGTGCAGAGAACACTTACTGCTCTGCATCGATCCGATGGTGAAAAGGGACTCAGAAACGCTTGCTAGCATGAATCCAGCGCATGGATGCTTTTGCGCGATTGACAAAGGCGCTCGTGGCATTTTTTCGCAAGCTTTTCGCATTGCTGCATCTTCCTCTAACTGGCAAAGTAAGCATAGGTCTGCGGACAATTGAAGAGTCATTATTACATCACAAAAACATGATAACTGCAAGATCTTTTCAAGTCAGACTTTTTTCAGTGTAATCGTATCCAAAATTTGAGAAACTATTTCTCAATATAAGCAAACGATGAAACAAAGTTTAGTTATATATATTGAAATTGACTACGAAGACAATAAAATCCTTGCGACCTTTGAATAAGCATGACTGTAGCCCAAGAATGTAGCTACAGAGTGCAGGGCAATTAGCCTTTGATTAATTTTCCCTAAATAATATAATGTTTTTCTAAAACACGTAGTCTACAGGCAGTGGCGTACGCAGGGGGGGGCCATTGGGTCATGCCCCCTCCCCCCCCCCCCTTAAAATGTTTTAGTAGTTAACGACGTAGATTAAGGCATTTAATATGTTTTACATTGCTCTGTCAAAGCAATTACTGTAACAATGTTGTTTTATAGACTAAGCCAATACGAAATACATGGCCCAATCCACCTACACCACCCCAGGTATGCCAATGTGGCATAGTGTTCTGTAAGCCTATTATAGTGATTAGTGCGAGAGGATTAGATAAAGTCTAAACTAAAACTATACTGGGATATCATGAAGTAGTCTGAGATATCAATGACCAGTGGCGTAGCCAAGGGGGGGGGGGGGGGGGGGTTGGGAGGTTACAACCTCACTTTGGCACGCGTGTGGCGTCACGATATTGAGAATGATGCTTTCAGTCTCTTTATGCTTGGGAATGATGCTTTCAGTCTAAAAAAAACTTGCCGAATTTTAAACGAAACTGCATTACAAAAGCGAGTTTTGCCAATACCAAACATTTAAACATCTCAGTCAGGAATTAACAAGAAAACATAGAGACTTAGCTTTATTTCCGAAATATGCCCAAGAAAACATGATCTTATCCTTTTGCTATGCCACCTGACAGCACCATTTTACGGGAATATTCATACCCACATTTTTCTTGAAAATGCTCTCAGAATGCACCAAATTCAAAGTAATTTTTCAAAATTTTCTGGGGAGGTCCCCCAGACCCCCCGCCGCTGGGTATCGTCTTAAGCGAAAACGCCGTCGGGCTTCGCCCGCCGGTCGTCAAATTGGCTCCCTACATTTCGCACATCTAAATCTGTCTTGGAAATGCCACCACTGCTGTAGCCCATATTTGTATCTAACACTGCAGCTCGCCTCACTAGGGCGACCACGATAACCTCTCTTCTTGTATTTCTTGACCAGACAAGCAATGAATTCTGCAAACTCAAAAATAGTAAGATCGACTAATGTTCGTTTAACTCCCAAGGTGTCCAGCACCATGGCTGTGGAGTCGGAGTCGTGGAGTCAAAGGAATTTTGACGTGTTTGCAGTCGCTGAAAAAAAGACCGACTCCGACTTTCGGCTTGATATAGAACGATAAAGAATAAAAAAAAGTTGCAATCTTTTTTCAAAATGTTCTAATTTGTTCTCCTTATGATAGCAACTACACCCACCCAATTTATTATGTAGCCTAGCCATCCATTATGACGTCAAATAAGTTTCACTTTCTTCAACTAGTGAACCAGTTTAAGCTATACGTCATTTCCTAAAGATTCCGTAAATTTCCATGCAACCTGCTTCCGAGATAAATAGAAAAAGGAGCAGAAATTAAAAGGTTTGCATTCGGCCTTTGGAACAAGATAGAGAAAGTGACTCCAGCGAAAGGGTGTTAAGTAAATTTAATAGGCTATTTTTGTGTGTTAATATTTGGACTTCTGAAATGTATTAATTATTAATAAGTTATTGTTTCTCTATATAGAAATTCTTAAATTCAATTCTTTAGATTATACCTACAAAACTATAAACACCTTTCAATAACTGTAGCAATATAATTTGAGTAACAATTATGTAGAAAGAGATCAATACATTCAGACAGCTAAATTAGACAGAATTTCATTAGGTTGTCAGAAAACATGAATTTACTTTAAAATATAAACCATCATTAAACTTAAAACAAATATTAACACAGCTGCACCCTGGGTATAGAGGTGTGCGATGTTTTTCAGCAACCAGCCGAAGCCGGAGTCGAACCAGCATTAAATGATTGTAAAGCAAGATTGAAATCTCATCGCTATTTGGTAAACTTCGATCAAAAACCTTTCCCACATTATTTAATTATGACAATTTATTATTCGTCATTAACATGTCAAAAGATAATATTAGCTGCAAAAAGTGATATACCAGCATATTATCAATGAACGGACAATTGAAACCTTGAGGGGAACAAAATAAAACCTCTGGTAAATAAATTCTTATATAAATGTAGGAAGCAAACTCAAGATTTCAAGCACAACAATAATAAACTCTTTTCATCATTTTTAGTACAAAGTATATAGGCTAGCCTACGGTAGGGATTTTTTTTCATTATACGATTTGTAGCATTAATGATGAAAACAATTTTGTTTTTGGAAATGTTTGCTTTCATTTTTTTCTATTTTGGTCTAAGTATTTTTAGTCAGAAAAACATTAATTTTAGATATATATAGCTTAATTATTAAAATTAGACGACATGAACATGAGCTCCATTTGATTATCATCGCTTATCGTAGCCTATAACCCAGGGCCGGATTTAGCTGATGGGGGCACATTTAGATCGGGTGGCACAAAATCACATTTTTTCCACGTCGGGGGCCCTTCAAAAGGGGGCTCGGGGCACCTGCACCCTCTGCCTCCCCCTAAATCCGGGCCTGCTATAACCATCCGTGTCCACTGTTCATAATAGAATCTTTTGGCTCGAAGCAATAACAGAAAGCTAATGTTTCTCTATTTTAACCTTACACAGTTGTCTCACCTGGCTCCAAGTCTGATAAGAAAAGTTTCAACCAGTTTGGTTCTGTTATAAACTTTTTAGCCAACAAAGCTCATCTATCACGTCATAATTAAGATCCAACGGTATCATTTCTATCCCAATGCACTCAGTTCCAAAATCCTTTCAAATTCGCTACAAATCTCGCAAAACCCGGTAGTACAGTAGACTACGCCTCAAGATTAGAGGAAATCCTAAACATTTTCAGAATATCACTTTCAAAGTGTTAGACCGAGAGCCTACGACAGAAGATTTCACCCCATAAGGTACAAAAGGTTTGACCAGTGGCGTAACTACCCATTGGATCTTGTGGATAAATCCAGGGGCGGCACGTTGCTAGAGGGCGGCAAAATGTGATAACGTTTTAAAGTTTAAACGAACAAAGACAGTCACATTAATTTATTCTCGGAAAGACTCAGACTTAAACGACCTAAGTTAACACTGATCTAAGTGAAGCCATAAAATTACACAAGTTATGCCTATAAACTAATTTGCAACTTTTTTAGATTGTGCCTCACCATGTGGTATTTGTGACGGTTTAACCCTATCTTGATACGAGCTGTTTTCGTACGCGGAAAGCACGTCACGAGCTTTCTTAGTCCCGTGCTAATTAATCGCTAATAACGGAGCTATGAAAATCACAGAGCCAAAATATTTTACAAGATAATAGTCATGTGTATTGTGCGTATAGAAATTAAATTTTTACTCAACAAATTCATTAAAATAAAGTGTTTGAGATGAAAAAACGTCAGAAAGTAGGTATTTATTCTAATATCCCGAAAATAGCTTCCAAATTGAAATTTTTGAATTATAACTAAACTGAACAAAAAATTACTTTTACTCATTAATATAAGGCATTTTTGAACGTTTCTACACTTCAAAGTAATTGCACTACCATTTATATTGCACTAACATTAACATATGTATAACTAGTAGGGGGAGGGTGGGGTAAGATGAGCAGCTTTTTGCTTAAGTTGCTTTTACAAAAGAACGGTTTGTTTTGGAAAATTTTAATAAGGTGAACTTAAAGCACTAATGAATCAGCTACATTTTAGATTTAGTTTTATCACCTTGCGACTTTTATGTTTTTTTATATTGATACTTATTTGCGTGTTGCTCAACTTACCCCGGCATAGATTGTATGGGGTAAATTGAGCAATGACCTGGGGTAAGTTGTGCAATTCGATTAAGTTGAAGCATTTCCCTGTCAGTTTGTTTGTATTATTACGAGGCATTATGCTTTACAACACAACACTGCTTTTTTTATCCAATACGAACCTAAAAAGACACAAATTCAGCAGTTCAAACATTAAATAAGCTAAGGCTATTTCTTTTGGGGTAAGTTGAGCAACTGCTCCAAGATACGTCAACTAGCATTGCACATTTTACCCCATCCTGATTTTTCTGACAAAATTACAAATATTTAAAAAACTACAAGACTAACCAACCTGAAGGTTTTATTGAATATCCTCACACTTTATACTTACCAATACAAAAAAACAGATTTGATTTACATAGTGTAACAATAAAGTTATTCAGTTTTTGGCAAAAAAATAAAAATTTCGATTTTTCGACATAAACAATATAATTGCGTGCCATTGTAAAATGCAACTCGCAGTGGACATAACAAATACATTGAATGAAGTGGTATTATGAGTGATATATCCAGAATAAAAAAAAAATAATTCCGCCGACTCGTTTTTCCAAAAACAGGGTTGCTCATCTTACCCCATTGCACACTTTACCCCAATCTCCCTATTGCACGAAAATGTCTAGTCACCTAAGACGAATTGCTTTTTGTGAAGGGCAGGAAGGTAGAAAAATGACCAGTTTAGGTGTAGAAAATTCGCAAATAATAAAAACTAAAAGTCAAGAAATTTCAAATTTCTAGCATATTTCCTTCTGAGAAATGTTTCACTAATAGAGTGGGGCGTCCTCATAAAACCCCGTGTCGTATTAAGATAGGGTTAATGATACTCATGCTGTTGAAGTAATGATAGAATGTCGGTTGTAACTTGTAAGCTATAGCATTGTTCAGTTAATTTAGCTTTGGTAGTTAAGTTCAGATTAGTTTTAAGTTTATTTCACTTTCGGGAGGAGACAGGAATGGACCGTGAGGTCATCGAGTCAACTGCCACCATAACCATCTGTCTGTGGTAGATATACGGGATTCCTCCATCTTCATGTGTGAAGATGGTTTAGGTTAGTGAAAAGTTTAAAGTTTCAGCTCTGAAATAGATCACTTAACTTAACTCAGCAAATTTGCAATTATGGTTATTGTTTTTAACTAATGTGCTGTAGATTCCAGAACAAGATTTAAGTTGCAATTTTGTAAAGTTAATTTTTGCCTATGACGAGAGTAAAAGAAAGTGAAGATTTTTTTAGAAAGAAAAAGAAAGCTAGAGCAGAGGAACTAAAAAGAATGAAGGAGTCATTTTGAAGTTAGTAAAAATTGCCTCTGCTAAAGAAACAGAAGAGATTAGCAGCCACAGTAAATCTCTACCTCAAGTTGAGACGGAAGAAGAAGTGTAGGCTACCTCGAGCAAAACAATATTAACAAAGTGATCACTGAAAGAAGTCAGCCTGTGAATGAAACACTTTCAGATCAAGATAAAATAGATGCTATCTATTATTCTTATAACGATGTGGCTACTTGCCAGAAACATTAACTCATAACATGAAAGTTGATATGATCAAACTAGGGCCCGAAAGGTTTCAGAATAAAGAAGGGCCATTCAAGCCAGCGATTAGAGCAATTAAAGCAGACAAAGAATTCTTCAGCTGTCTGAATAAGAAGTGGTTTTATTTTGAACTTTCAATAAAATTAAACAAAACTGCTTTAATTCTTCTATTGTGTAAAATTTTAATCAGTTTTTACGACGGTTTCAAGGGGGGAAGGGCGGCGTTTCGTGCAAAATCCAAGGGCGGCATATTGCGTTGCTACGCCACTGGGTTTGACCCCTTGAAGTTACTGGGGTCAACCATCTCACTCACAAAAAGTATGGAAGATTGACCGCACCGGGTGGATCTGGACCCTAGAGCCCCCTAAAAATCCCAAAAAGGGGGTTAATTTCACCCCATAAGGTACATGGACCAAACTTGGTGAAAACGAAGTTCTATGTCAGGACATCACAAAAATATCAAATCTAACAAAATTTTCGAGTGGAAAGGTGATGTAAGACCCCCCCAAAGTGACCCCCCAGGGAGTTAATTTCACCCCATAAGGTACATGGACCAAACTTGGTCAAAACGAAGTCTTATGTCAGGACATTACAAAAATATCAAATCTAACAATATTTTCGGGTGGAAAGGTGATGTAAGATGCCTTCAAAGTGACTTCCCTTAATGTGACTCCCTCGGAAGGTTTATTCCACCCCATAAAGTACATGGACCAAACTTGGTCAAAATGAAGTCTTATGTTAGGACATCACAAAAGTATCAAATCTAACAATATTTTCCGGTGGAAAGGTGGTGTTAGATGACTTCAAAGTGACTTCCCTTAATGTGACCCCCTCGGAAGGTGTATTTCACCCCATAAAGTACATGGACCAAACTTGGTCAAAACGAAGTCTTATGTCAGGACATGTCAGGACGTCACAAAAATACCAAATCTAACAATATTTTCGGGTGGAAAGGTGATGTAAGATGTCATCAAAGTGACCCCCAGAGGGTTTATTTCACCATAGAGTACATGGACCAAACGTGGTCAAAACGAAGTCTTCTAGGGCACCACAAAATATCAAATCTAACAATACTCTCAGTTGGAAAGGTGATAAAAGACCTACCAAAAAGTGAATCTCCTCCTATAGTTTAATTTACTTCATCCTTTTCTCGAACCAACCTTGGTGTAACGGAAGTGCTATGCCAGGACAGTACGAATGGATTAAATTTAAAAATATTTTTATATAGGTTTTGGTGAAATACATTCACAAGCTGTCCCATGATGCATGAAATGGAACTATAGCCTACTTTACAAAAAGTCTTTGTATAAATCATATTCAGTCAATCGAAAAAAGGCAACAGGACATGACAATACATGGCTTTGTAACACCAAAAACAGAAAGTACATAAGAAGCATATGGGCTACAGTAGCCAGAAAATTGATCCAAGATCTTGATACGACCACTAAATGTGGACTTAATCGAACAACTGACTATCCAAATCAAAACGTTTCGAAATGAATCATTTGGAACGTTAATTCAGGCAGTAATGAACATTTTCCAGCTGCTACAATAAATAACCCAATAAACCCAATGTAGTAAATTTTTGTTTAATGCCATTTGCTTCATGTCTCCAATCAGTTATTGTAACTGTTCATTCATAAACAGAGATTGTTTGTGTAAATGTAAACGGTCGTTTCTTTATTTTTCATTGTCACTGCTGTCGCTTTCACTTTCTTCATCTTATTCTTCAGATTCATACAATTCTCCTGTTATATACAGAGAAATAAAGACTGTACGAAACAATTGCTATTATGCACTACAGATATGCGTAACTATCTTTTCAGACGTATATTTTTCTTCGAATAATGCAACATTGCAACTTACTATTAACTGGAAAAAGTTCAACATTTATTTGTTATTTACTGCACCCAGGCATTTTTCTCAAGATTGCAGAAACTATTGGTTCATCATCATCATAATCCATCGTCGGTTTGTTCCCCACTAGTGGGGGTGGCCGATTGTTTCCGCGCAGCAATTGTTTTTATCCCTTTTCTCCATTTCACCCTGTCCCTTGCATCTTCCTCCTTCAGTCCGATTTTTTTAAATTCATTCTTCACTTGTTGTTTCCACGTTCTTCTTGGACGACCGCGTTTCCTCTTCCCATCCATCTTTAGATCTAGTGCCTTTCTAAGAAAACTTCCTTCCTCCCTCCTTATCACATGTCCATACCATCTTACTCCATTTGCCCTTGCCATTTGGTCTATGGTCTCTCTCATCTCTAGCATATCCAACAATTCTTCAGTCCTTTTTTCCCTTCTCGTTTTCACCCCACACATTGCTCTCACCATTGACCTTTCCGTTCTTCTCAGGATTGCCAGTTCACTCTCTCTCAATACCCATGTCTCGCTACCATATAGCATTGCAGGCCGCACACAGCTCCGATATACTTTTCCTTTCATCCTTAGTGAAAATTTTCTGCCATACAACATTTCCCACAACATTTCCCACAACATTTACAACATTTTCTGCCATACAACATTTGGTTATAGGTTCCTAAAACGAAACTTTACAGCCAGTTATTGGCTAATGTTTACAGTAAGAAAGTAAATGACGGATAGACCAGGAGAAAGTTTTATATTTATAAAGGGTAACCCAAGCGACATCCAATGCTGTTTACCTTCATCTTGTCTTTCCTGGATAACATCAGATTCCACGCAGAGACATCTAAAGATGCTTTATACCTTTACCTTCAAACCACACCACTTTATTACAACCTTCTTCTTCTTTTCAGCCATACTCTAGCAGCCACGTTGCTGCTTGTTCACTTCTAGTTGAAGATAACCACCATCTTGTGATGAGATGTGTGCGCCTTGTCTTCTGGAGAAGTACTCGTAAACAAAGTGGTAGAGTACTACTATCTACAGTAGCTTCTGGTATGCATGATATCCTTTCATTTTCTTTTTTGGGTTTGTAGCCGTCTAAAAACATTTGTAAACGGACTTCGTTGACATAATTAATTTTCTTGTTTTTGTACATGTTACACACAAAGTTCTCTATTGCGATGATAGTGTCTTCACTAATTTCTTTGTCTTGTCCGAGTTGGCTAAAAGCTGCCTGCGCTTCGTGGTTTCCTTGGAGTAATTTCAGCGGCCGCACTTTCCCTTTCCTGCTAAATGACGAGGTGTAATCAGAATCTGTAAAGGCATGATATGCAAGTAAACACTTGCAAATCGTCACTCCAAGTGCGGTATGCAGCTGGTTGATGTTGATGTACCGCTGCGTGTTATTGCTTTGCAAGCCAGCTTCTATCCATATCTTTAATGAAGGATCAAAAGTTCCGTAGCAACCTAGGCCAATTACAAGACAGTCATTGTCAGACGTGCGGCTAACCACATTGCTTGGGGCTGGTACATCGCAGACAGCTTGCTTTATCTCTGTATATAACAGGAGAATTGTATGAATCTGAAGAATAAGATGAAGAAAGTGAAAGCGACAGCAGTGACAATGAAGAATAAAGAAACGACCGTTTGTATTTACACAAACAATCTCTGTTTATGAATGAACAGATAACTGATTGAAAACATCCATCCAATCCATCCTGGTACAAGAAGCTTCATATACGCTGACGATTTGTGTATAACAACACAACACAAACACTTCACTTCCGCGGAGAGAGTACTCAGCGATGCTCTGGATGGGCTGACAACATACTACACGGAAAACCACCTGCGAGCCAACCCCAATAAAACCCAAGTCTGCGCATTCCACCTTAGATCCCGGGATGCATCACGCCAACTAAACATTTCCTAGAATGGAACCAAACTGGCACACTGTATCAATCCCACATACCTCGGTGTCAAATTAGATAGGTCTCTCACACACAAATCCCATATCGAAAAAGTAAGAGCTAAGGTGGCTTCTAGAAATAATATTTTGCAGAAACTCGGAAACTCTGATTGGGGTGCCCTCCCTGACACAATACGGTCAACTGCTTTAGCCTTATGCTATTCGGTTGCAGAATATGCTTGCCCAGTGTGGGAACGCTCAGCACATGCCAAGAAAATTGGCCCCATATTGAACCAAAGCTGCCGTCTGATTACAGGTTGTCTCAAACCAACCAACATCACGTCGCTGCACATTCTGTCTGGAATTGCTCCCCCCAACATCAGAAGAAGCGTGACCATCAGAAAGGAAAGATCTTGTCAGGACATAGATTTGAGACACCCACTGTATGGCCAAACTCCAGCACACAGGCGTCTGAAGTCAAGAAAAAGTTTCCTTGCTTCAGTTGTCCCATTAGGTCATGACGATGTCGCCGCCAATGTGCGGGTTCAACTATGGCAGGAGAGACTGGCAGCCGGACCGACATTGACCAATATGGAGCTCACACCCATGGAGAGCCTTCCTCCCGGAAAACGTGAACCGTGGAAGTATTGGCGATGCCTCAACCGTTTAAGAACTGGTATTGGCAGGTGTAAAACCTTGATGAGACACTGGGGGTATTCCATGGGGAGCACAAGTTGCAAATGCGGACAGGAGCAAACGATGCAACATCTACTCGAATGCCCTGACCTAAAAGCAAGGTGCTCTTCACAGGATTTGGCCAAGTTCAACGATAGAGCAAGAGCCTGCGTGATGCTCTGGGCTACGGCCGTGTGACACACGATGAAGAAGAATTGGAGACATGAAGCAAATGGCATTAAACAAAAATTTACTACATTGGGTTTATTGGGTTATTTATTGTAGCAGCTGGAAAATGTTCATTACTGCCTGAATTAACGTTCCAAATGATTCATTTCGAAACGTTTTGATTTGGATAGTCAGTTGTTCGATTAAGTCCACATTTAGTGGTCGTATCAAGATCTTGGATCAATTTTCTGGCTACTGTAGCCCATATGCTTCTTATGTACTTTCTGTTTTTGGTGTTACAAAGCCATGTATTGTCATGTCCTGTTGCCTTTTTTCGATTGACTGAATATGATTTATACAAAGACTTTTTGTAAAGTAGGCTATAGTTCCATTTCATGCATCATGGGACAGCTTGTGAATGTATTTCACCAAAACCTATATAAAAATATTTTTAAATTTAATCCATTCGTACTGTCCTGGCATAGCACTTCCGTTACACCAAGGTTGGTTCGAGAAAGGGATGAAGTAAATTAAACTATAGGAGGAGATTCACTTTTTGGTAGGTCTTTTATCACCTTTCCAACTGAGAGTATTGTTAGATTTGATACTTTGTGATGTCCTATAAGACTTCGTTTTGACCACGTTTGGTCCATGTACTCTATGGTGAAATAAACCCTCTGGGGGTTACTTTGATGACATCTTACATCACCTTTCCACCCGAAAATATTGTTAGATTTGATATTTTTGTGATGTCCTGACATAAGACTTCGTTTTGACCAAGTTTGGTCCATGTACTTTATGGGGTGAAATACACCATCCGAGGGGGTCACATTAAGGGAAGTCACTCTGAAGTCATCTTACATCACCTTTCCACCCGAAAATATTGTTAGATTTGATATTTTTGTGATGTCCTGACATAAGACTTCGTTTTGACCAACTTTGGTTCATGTACCTTATGGGGTGAAATTAACTCCCTGGAGGGTCACTTTGGGGGGGTCTTACATCACCTTTCCACTCGAAAATATTGTTAGATTTGATATTTTTGTGATGTCCTGACATAGAACTTCGTTTTGACCAAGTTTGGTCCATGTACCTTATGGGGTGAAATTAACCCCCTTTTTGGGATTTTTAGGGGGCTCTAGGGTCCAGATCCACCCGGTGCGGTCAATCTTCCATACTTTTTGTGAGTGACATGGTTGACCCCAGTAACTTCAAGGGGTCAAACCTTTTGTACCTTATGGGGTGAAATCTTCTGTCGTAGGCTCCCAGACTATGTTTAACAAGTCTGTAATCAGTTTGGGTAAACGTAGGTTAAAATTAAAGCTTTTTTCTTATCTTTGTTCTTTTTTCTCATAGGCTACTATTTTTGTAGGGCATGATATTTTTTGATATTTGAATAAAACCACAAGAATTCACTTGACTATTGCAGCAGTTTACAACTTTTTGTTTTCATTATTACTAATCATCAGCCTAACTTGTTTCAACGTAATTTGCCGATGCTTGACATTTGTCACATTAAGAACATGGGTAGCAGCAGACTCGATGACTGATATAGTCTTTCGTTGCTTCCTGTCTGTTGTGGGGTCTAGAGCAGTGGTTCCCAACCTGGGGTTCGCGGACCCCTTGGGGGTCCGTGAGAAAGCATTTGGGGGTCCGTGATTACCTTGATGAATTTTGGAAAAAAAAAGAAAAGCGATCTTTTTACTTTCATTTTTCTGTTTAAATGCAAATGTGTCAAGTACACCGTACTTTTAAAGCGCTCTGTCAAGAAGTAGGGTCAGATTACAAAGTACTTTTGTATCATTTTGAGGTGCGTTTGTTATCTACAGAAGAAGTTTTAAAACGACTGCAGCAGCTAAAAAATGAGGTATCAACTCTTTTGAAAGCGAAAGGAAGTCCACTCTCAAAATTTTTTGAGAGTAAAAGTTTTCTATACGGCATGGCCTACTTAGCCGATATTTTGGGTCATATTAAAAATGTTAATCATGGCATTGCATGGCATAATCAAGGACCAGGTGTGACAATAATTGAGGCACCTGAAAAACTGAAGGCGTTTTTAGCCAAGTTGCCGGTTTGAAAACGCAGATTGGAAGCAGGTAATTACGCTAACTTTCCAATGTTAGAAGATCTTATTTTGATGGATGAAACTCAAAGAGAATGTACTCTTTTGATCTCTATGAGAAAAAAATTTTGCCCACACTTGGAAACCCTGCAAATCTCATTTCGACGTTATTTTAATTTAGAACACCTGCCGAACGAAGTTGAAACATGAATTCGAAATCCTTTTCTTTCTGACTTGAACAACATCAGCGATGACGATCTCAGTAAAGATGACCTAATTGATTTGAGATTAAAAGAGTTATTACGCATTGAATTTCATTCAAGAACTGTCGAAGAATTTTGATGCTCACAACTGCAAACCTACCCATTCTTGGCAAAGCAAGCGATTATTGTTTTGTTACCATTCATAACCACTTAACCTTTGCGAGGGAGGATTCTCAGCTCTTGTTACAATAAAAACTAAACATCGAAATCGCCTGGACGTTGAAGATGACATGCGTGTTGCATTGTCAAAAACTCAACCACAGTTCAGTCGTTTAGTTCAGGAAAGGCAACAACAGCCGTCTCATTAAATTTGCTTACGTTGAAAAAGTTTCGGCATGGCACTTTGGGTCACCTTAATATTCAAATACTGCTGACATTTATTGAACAATTCATTTTCTTACTTGAGCAACTGTTTAACCTGATATTTGCCGCAGGAGTCATAGCGGCAATCAGAGATGGGCAAGATCACCAGTATTGGTGATCTTGAAGATCAAGATCAAGATCACCAAGAATATGTGATCTTGAAGATCAAGATCAAGATCACCAAACTATGTGATCTTGAAGATCAAGATCAAGATCGTGATCTTGAAGATCAAGATCACTTTCAAGATCACTTTTTGTGTAGGCTACTTGAAAAAAAATGAAGTTTTTGATCAATGATGTTGCAAAAATTAATTACTATGAGCAACCTGGGTAAAGGTATATAGTTGGTATTGCTAACTTTTACTTTTAACTACTCGATCGCTAGCCTAAGAATTGTAATAAGTTAGTGACTGTTGCTATTAGGCCTATCAATTGTTGACGTAGTTTGCGTAGAATCGCAACGTCACACCCAAAGCCAAGGTTAATTACAGTAGTTTTGAAAAAGTCGCAAAATTTGCAATTAGTTTTATACTTTTTTATTTACAATAAATAAATAAAAATAAACTTTGAACAGCATCTTTTTTACCAAATTTTTGTCTGGTTCATGTGGGAGTTTTTATTCGTGTTACTAAGTAGTTTTAACTTTCACTGTATTATGTCAATGTTTATGGCACCATTTACCCATCTGGCAACATTGATACTGTTGTCTGCTATCAAAAAAGTTCAGAGGTTTGCGGTCCGACAAACCGCTCCATACTCAGACCCTAAACAAGTCTTGGTCTGGTTGATTTGCTGCAATAAACCACTTTAAATGACCAAAGTTTGCTAGAATCCAGATTTTTTAACACCGCCATTCTAGACTTTTGAAACATCTAAAATTGGGTCAAAAAAAGCAAACATTTCTTTAAAATTCGCACTTGGAAATTGTGAACAAAATTAAATCATTTTTTATTATGCGTCAACATAAAGTACACGGAAGTTGACTTCTTTATTATGACCAACACAGAAAACTTTTTCAATTTTGAAATGGCAACACTGACCAGATTAGATGGAGACTTTAAATCGTCTTTTGTTGGGCACATATCATATTAACAGTGGCTTAATGTTAGTAGTTGCCACTAACTTCTTTGTACAGTACGAGTTCTAAAAAAATGCCTCCATCTAGGAAGTAAAATTCAATTTTAAAGTGATCTTGATCTTATTGTTCTTCAAGATCAAGATCACACAAAAAAAAGTGATCTTAGATCAAGATCAAGATCACCAAAAAAAAAGTGATCTTGAAGATCAAGATCAAGATCACGCCCATCTCTGGCGGCAATACAATATGACACAGTACAGTAGTTGAGGCAAAATTTAGGTAGGGGTCCGCAGAATTAATAATTTGTCTAAAGGGGTCCGTGACAACCAAAAGGTTGGGAACCACTGGTCTAGAGCATCAGGGTGGTTCAAACCCTGGTAGCCTACACGGACCGCATGCGGTCCGCGAACACTTTCTGCGTGTCGGACTTTCCGGTTCAAAAACCCACACATGTTAAAAATACGCCAACGTTTTACATAAGTGCATTGCATAGATTGACACAATAACTTAAACCAAGAAATAATTTTTTTTGTTTGCTATTTGGTTGATGTGTCACGTATTGTATCTTCTTTACTAAGGTAACTGAAAATCACTTTTTATGCCGCCCGTAAATTTATCTTCAAACGTTCATGTAACCCTTCACGCTCGCAGTTTTGGTCCACCCTGATCTAGATTGTTATGGTGCTATTTAATTTGCATTGTTTATATTAATTTGTAGGCTACCATGCACTTATTTATGCAACAGACGAAATAAAATATTTCTCTCTCTCTTTCTATATAAAAACAGCTTATTTTTCAAAAAAAAATTGTGAGATTTAATTTTTTTTTAATTTGTTTTGTGAGATAAAGTAGATCTGCTCATTAGCCTACTCTGTGCAGTGGTCTAAAATTGTAGGTCTGGATAGGGGCCCAAATATGCATCTTTAGCCTTGGCTATGTTTACTGGCATTAGTAGCCATGCTAAATTTACTTTAACGTGTGTCCTCACTACTCATGGCCTTTAGAGTTACGGCTAGTTAGTAGTTATGTTACAATATGTGAGCAATTTTTGAAAGGCCTACTTTTGTTTTTTTGGTCTTTTTAAAAGTAGAGAACTGTAGTGTTTGTTGAGGTCACTAACAGTGCTGGAAACTTGTTACAATTGTTTTGACTTGACAATATTAACTCAGCCTACAAACAAAAATGATAAAACTTCATGCACTACCAGCATCAATAGCAGAACCTCCGAGAGAAATCAAGACTAGTCGGGAAACAATTCGAAAAATTGGCCTTAAAAAAACAATTTTCAACAAAAACAAAAGTAACAAATTTGTATCATGAGCTGCATCATATCTCTTAAGCTGAACTTGGCCTACTTTCCTCTGCATAAAACTGTCGGTGATGAACAAATAGAGTCTGGTGGCAGTTGACTTCCATTCAAAACTCCATTTATGGTCCGCCCAAGCAGCCGCAGAGATGTCTTGTACATCAGCTTCGTTGATAAGAAGTTGAGCGGCTGGCACGAATGGGTGTCTTGATTTCAGTCGACGGGGGTGCTCGTTTGGGAGAGCAGAAATCTTGTGGTGGAGAAGGTGGTTAGGCTCCAGTGCCCGTCGACCAAGGGACAGAGTGGCTTCTTCGCGACGAAGCTCAGCGGGTTGGATGCCAGCGAAAATGGAAAGATTGTCCAATGGTGTGGGACGCAGGCATCCGGTCACTGTGTTCAGGGCGCTGTTTATGGCAGTGTCGATGTTATAGCAGTAAGCGCTGGGGCACCAAACAGGTGCACAGTACTCTGCTGAAGAGTAGACAAGGGCTAAGGCTGCTATACGCAAAGTGTCAGCCCTCGCCCCCCAGCTAGAGCCTGCCAGGCGCTTGAGTAGCGCAGCGCGGGATGTGAGTTTTTGCGCATTGATACCAAATGGTGGCGGTAGGCTATGTGAGCGATCTGTCCATGTCACCCAAAGATATCTTGGTTCTGGGCAGAAGGACAGAGATTTTCCGTTGTTCTGGACGTGTAGCTTACAATCAGCTTCCCGATTATGGAGGTGGAAAGCTGCTGCCACAGTTTTGGTTTCGCTGAGTTTCAGTCGCCAGTTCTGGAGATAGGCTGAGAGAGTTTTCATGTCCTCTCTCAAGATGTCTTCTAGATTTACGCAAACATACGAGAAGCACATGAGACGTGACAATTTAATCAAAAACTGTTATTTTTTTTACTAGAGGTCTTAAAACATAGGCTACTGTTGTATCCTAAACCTAGAACTAAAGTTGGTTTTAAAAAAAGCCGATTAGCCTACTTAACCCATTAAAAGCCGCCACAAGTTCCCATTGCTCTTTTTAGGAAATATTTCAGCCACAAAGTTGTATTGCCATAACCTTTTAATTAGTTTAAAAAAATTTGATGGTTTTTGCTTTTTTAATGCATTTTTGTGTTTGCCTTTTAAAAGGACATCGGCCACATAGTCAAATGTAAATCTCGCGATACCTTAACATAAGAAGGTGTTTGTTTCGGTAGAAATTTGTCAGATCTTTCTTGAAGGACGCTTCAAAGTTATTGTATGAACATATTATATTCACGGTAACCATTGGCGTAGCTAGTGGGAGGGTGACCCCCCAGTAGACAGTCTCCCCCCCCGTCGGAAGCTTGTGGCGGCAGAATATTTTTAAACGTAAACGAAAAAGCATAGTAAAAATCTTTTTTGAAACGGATTTGGCTCGAATTCTATTTTGCTGGTTCCTACTTCACGCGTTCAGGGGTGCAAAATCATGGTCCGCTGCGGGCAGCACAAACCATAGCTATACGCCACTGACAGTCGTCGGCTCCAGCTCGTGACCGAGCATTGGTTTCGTCATCAAATCGAATTTGGCTTTGGATGGTGATGTCATATATGGCTTTGGAGGCCAGTTTATGATGGAGAAGAAGTGGGCAAAAGTCACATTGTATGGAGGGTATGGATTGTATGGAGGGAGGGACGTGGTAGTTTTAGCTTTTCTAGATCTAAGTTAGTGTTCGTTTTTTTTGGGCTTTTTGTATCTTTTTTTTTCGAAAATTTCCGTGCCTTCCTTAGATCTTTTTCTCCAGAGTAATCCGTCACTAGCAAGGTTTTTCCATGAATCCAGATCAATGTTTGCATGGTTGAGGGAGACTTTCAGCTGATCTTTGTATCTCATTTTTGGTTTTCTGGGGGGGCTTTTACCTGTCTCTAGCTGTCTCTCCTCGTTGTCCCTCTTCTCATGACATGTCCTGTCCAGCGAAGACAGTGTTGCAATATGGTGGCTTCTGAACTGGGCAACCTAGCGCGATCAAGGATTGCATCTTTGGTGAGACAATCTTCCCAACGAGTGCCTAGCATTTGATTCAGTTTCTTCTGCTGAAAATTTTCAAGACGTTTGATGTCACGGCGGTATAGCCTAATGTCCAGGTTTCACAAGCATAGAGAAGGGTGGATAGAACGACTGCCCGGAGGACCATAATTTTTGTGCGAATAGATATAGCATGGTTGTTGAAAACACGATGGTTAAGTCTTCCATAGGCACAATGTGCTGCTTTTACACGATGTTGAATATTCTTTGACAGTGTTACAAACAGCCAAAAAAATGTTGCCATGTGGCCGGTGTCCTTTTAAAAGGCAACAATAAACATAAAGCAAAATAAACAAATAAAAGAAGCATAACCTTACACAAATTAGAGTGTAGTAGGAAGCACAATACTATAGAGTGTCAAACTATGAAGAGACATAATTCATATCTATTACTGATAGGCAATAAAACATGCATGTACCTCATCACTTTCAACAATTTTCAAACTTTCACAAAATTCAGAAAAAGTACGTTGTTCGCAAATATTTATCAACACCTTCCAAAACAGACCCTAAACAACTACTAGCAAGTCCAAAATGATTCAATCAAAATAAGATGATGCAATACTGATCAGTGACGATCGGTGAGGGAAAGCAAGGAAAGCAGTGCTTACCTTAGCAAAAACTATGCAAAATATAATGATTGAATTCTAAGTTTAACTTATTATTTTTATCACGTCTATTTTAACTTGAAAATTACTAGAATTACTCGTAACGCTTGTGAGTAGTTTAAGTCCTCACCAAACCGCATGTCTTGCCTATAAATGCCAATTGACGCAAACGCTTCTGTCAGAAACAATCACTGAGACTCCAGGTAAGCAACTATCAAACTTGCTTTCCCAGATTCAAAAATGTCAAAAAACGCCTTCGTTTTAACCAATCCTCACCCGTTTTGCAAAACGTCACCAGCTGCTTAGCCAATCAGGTGTGTTATGGTTATGGTAGGTTAGTTGTGCTTTCCCAGTGACGTCAATGCGTACATTCGCTAGAGCGACTAGACTAACTCGTCAGAATGGTATCTCGCCACGGTACACGCACAGCATCACAATGCCAAAAAGCTTGTTGCTGTTTTTTGATGTCTCCTCGCCATGTACTTTAGCCTACTGTACTAGCTTTCATAGTCATGCCTTTGCCCTTTTTACAGCGTTGATATAACGTTACTTCGCCAATGAACGTTCAGGTGCAGTTGCAATATTTAGTTTGTTAAGCTTCTATACGCAGGAGGCAAACTTATCCAGCTTTTTGTACAAATTGCTTGCGGTTGTAATGTTTAGGCCTAAGTGTTAGTTTTTGTAGTGTAGGCCTAACTGAATATCTGAGAATGAACGTTCATGACAAATTAAACATTTAGACAACTATTATTCCATGTCTAACACAGGATTTTGGTCCTGCAACGTTTAAATTAAGATTGTTCATGACTTCTAAACATTAAATGGATGTATGATCACGACATAGGCGAAGCACAATTTGACAGATTTTTATTTTTGATTTGTTTTGGAAATGCTCTCAGAGCTAGAGTTGTAAATGCAAAAAAAGCGAACCGTTTTTTTTTTAAAAAAACGTGTTTTTTTTCAAAAAAAACTTGGGCCAACAAAAACACGCGTTTTTTTGTTTTTTTTGTTTTTTTTGTTTTTTTTCATATTTTTCTGAAAAAGTTGCAAATTTTTTACAATTTGCAGCTTAGTTTCATTATAGTGCTCTTGAAAACCATTAAACTAGTAAAATTGGTTTTATTGGTGTGCTGAAATTCCTAAGTGTGTGTGCTTGGCAGCAGCATATGTTTTTTGCATAGCCCTATAGCCTTCGTTGTTTCACTTTCTTTTTCATTCTCAGGCATGTTTGTGGCAGTAGACCTGACAAACATTGAATTAATGCAATTTGATACATGACATAATGTAGATGAGTTAATTTCTTTTTCCTTTTATGGAAGTGCCCTTTATGGAAGGTAGCCTACGATGTTAGTATACCGGTAGGCCTACTGGTTATTCTTGTACACACTCAATGGGTTGACGAAATTTTGGCAAAAACAAGATGGCAGTATTCAGAACACACATTACCTTGTTTGTGGTAATTTACTAATGCAAGCTATTGCCAATAGCTTGTTTAAACATGTTTTTTAACTGATAGCTTAACAACGATGAATATGCTTTATAAATGTTGAAACAGAAGTATTCTTTTCGTGTGTTGTAAGGTCTTAGACACTTTGTCATTGATGCTTCCTGCAGATCATTTGTGACATAATGCAAGAGATCTTATCACTGATATTTTTAGCTGTCAAAAGTAAGTGCATTTGTCAGAAAAGGTTTAGGTTAATGTTCCTTTCAAATGCCCACCACCCATGTTAACTATTGCTAGTAACTACCAACTATGAATGAAGAAAGTTTCCCTTTAAAGTGAAGTTTTTCAGCACTGCTCGCAGTGTTCACATAGTGAATAAATGCTTCATAATACTTTTCCTGACAAGAATAAAGTTTTACCCATATTAGGCTACCGCAATGCAGGATAAAGATACAAAACAAACATCAAAGATGAAAACTTATTTTATTTGGGAACTACACTGGAGTAAAAAGGAGTGAGAATTGACTTCTTGTCGTTACGCACCAATAAAACCATGATGCGTAACTTTAATTTTTTTTTTTTTATTGGGTAGAGGAAAGATTGATGAAAAGTTTGGCAAAAACAGAAAAGTGCTAAAGTCTCAAAGTCCTGAAAACTACAGTAGTTCAATTTGGATAGATAAGTGCAAACATACTTCTTTTAAAAATGTCTATGACAGCACAATGGTGTGATTAAGGGAAAACAAACATGACTATGACATCACAAAGGAGTATTGAACCTCTTCAGGAAAATAAAAAACATCAAAATTTTTCCATCTTTCACTACATTTAAATGTGATTTGGGCTAAAAGTTGGGGCTTTAGCACTACACTGCTTTTGCCAAACTTTTCATCAATTTTTCCTCTACCCGATTAAAAAAACTTTTTTTTTAAAGTTACGCATCATGGTTTTATTGGTGCATAACGACAAGAGGTTAATTTCTTTTTATCTGAAAAAATAGTTGCCAAAACTTGTTTTAATGTTCATAAACAAATAGCCCACCCCAGAAAACATGGGGTAGAGCTAAAAATTATCCAAATATGTTGAGCGGTTCTTGAGATATTGCCATTTCTCTATTGCTCCTTATCTATGAAGCCACCTAGTGGCCAAGGTTACTTCACTTATAACTTGAGAACCGTTTGTGTGATTTTCATCAAGTTTGCACCATATGCACATCAACTGGAACAACCTCTTGGCGTTGTACTGGAAAAGGTGTGGAGTGCTGGTCAAAAGTGCCTTTGTTAAGTAGAAAAACAGGACACTGACCACCTGGTCCTAACATGCCCATTAACCAAAATCCCAGGTGGCTTCAAAACTGTACACGAGTGTGGTACTGCATTTAACAACTGGCTCGACCAAATTACAGACAATACTTGAGATGTGCCAACCATAGGACACTGTTACTGCTATTTGAGACGGTGAGAAATCTTTATGGCTCGTGTGTCGAGACATGGGATCTACAAAATTGCAACGAAAAAATAGGCCTATACCAGACATATAGTCTGATTTAAAGTAAGTTATACGAGTTATGAGACTGTTTCTTTGTTGAAAGAGACGCTATTGCAATGAGTTTACCCTAATTGCTGCATATTGTGACATTTAATGTCAAAATAGGTAAAAAAAACAAAAAAAAACAAAAAAAACGAATAAAAAACAAAAAAAAACGATAAAAAACAAAAAAAACGAGCTCGTTTTTTTTAAAAACAAAAAAAACCGTTTTTTTACATCTCTACTCAGAGCGCACCAAATTGAAAGTGTTTTTCAAAAATTTCTGGGGGAGGCCTCCCAGACCCCCGCTGGAAGTGTTGCCTTCGGGCTTCGCCCGACGGTTACGCCCTTCGTGCCTACTACCTTGCTGCAGCATATTTCCAAGTTGCTTTCCCAACGGTTTAAGCCACCGAACGTCACTGATACTGATGTATCCAACACGATGTCCTTTTAAAAGGACACCGGCCGTAAATGGGTTAACTCCCCCTAATGTAAGTGCAGATTCATTAAAAATTGATGTGCTATATAATTTATCAAACTGATGTCGTGTAATCAAATATAAATAATACACAACAAAACTAAAACAACCACAACAAATTTCTCGGACTGTTAGTATAACCTCAAACGCTACGCTACAGTTCTTTACTTTTGAATACATCAAGAAAACAAAAGTAGGCCCTTTAGAAATTGCCCACAAAATGTGTCATACCTAGGCCTCACTAAAGGCCATGGTGTATGTAGATTGAGTCTAGCCTATATCATATTTACGTCTTAAATCTTTGTTGATCTGCCACCTTGTCCTTTTGTCGGTTTTATGATCGTTTTCATGTGACAAGTATTTTTTCCTTTTTTTTCCCAAATAGAGTTGAGCATGGAGTGGAGCCGGCGTTTTCCTGATTTTCAAAAAATGAACAGCATAGCCTAGCCTACTAGTAACCTTTCAACTGTGTTTCTACACAAATATTCTTTTAATATGCTCTACATAGCCTAACATTTTCTGTCTTCTGTAGCAGACTGTATCAGCTGCACTACAAAAATTTTTGCAGTTTCAAAAAGAACCGTAGCCTATGTTTAACGCGGTAGGCTACCAACTACCGCCATTCCAGTGTCGTGAGAATAAGAAAATCGTATAGCGAGCCTTCATATCACTTTCCTTAGATATCCCTGGATAATGTTATGTAGAGCATGTGTAGAGAATACTTCCTTGAAAACAGTTGCATGATTACCAGTAGGCTAAACTGTCTTTTTTAACAAAGTTTTTGCCGAAGGCTATGTGTAAAGCAAAGGCCTATAGGCTACCTGTACAGGTAGTTGAATTAACAAGTAACAATGAGCATGCAATCATTGCAGTGAATACCCGCACAACAACGTGTCGTTGGTCCAACGTTAGACCATCGGAAACGTCCCGTGGGTCCTCCGTTGGTTTCCGACGTTGGCGCGTAACAAATTTGGCCAGCGGGCCACCTTGGGCGAATCGTCAGTCACAAAAATCGGTTGGTTAAACGTCGATCCCCCGGTGGCACACTGTTGGCCAACCCTTTCCCAACCATTTGCCACCTGCGACCAACCTGACGACCAAACGCTTTCGTTGGTTCGACGTGGGATCCACGACGCAATTTACAACTATCCTCACTGTGGCGAAAAAAGGCTTGGCTAATCGTAGACCCAACGTTGATGCACTGTTGGCCAACCCTTTCCCGACCATTTGCCACCTGCGACCAACCTGACGACCAAACGCTTTCGTCGGTTCGACGTGGAATCCACGACGCAATTTACAACTATCCTCACTGTGGCGAAAAAATGCTTGGCTAATCGTAGACCCAACGTTGATGCACTGTTGGCCAACCCTTTCCCGACCATTTGCCACCTACGATCAAACGCTTTCGTCGGTTCGACGTGGAATCCATGACGCAATTTACAACTATCCTCACTGTAGCAAAAAAAATGCTTGGCTAATCGTAGACCCAACTTTGGTGCACTGTTGGCCAACCTGACGACCAAACGCTTTCGTTGGTTCGAAGTGGGATCCGCGACGCAATTTAGCCTACAACTATCCTCACTGTGGCGAAAAAGAGTTGTTTAATCGTAGAACCAACGTTAGTGCACTGTTGGCCAACCTACGACCAAACGCTTTCGTTGGGTCGACGTGGAAGACGCAATTTACAATCATCCCCTCTGTGGCGAAAACGATTTGGTTACTCGTGGGCCTAGCGTTGGCTATCATTTGCTCACCAAACCGAAAACGTTTCTTAACTTTGACCACATGGTGGCGTGTTGTTAACTCACTTTTTTCGAGTTAATCTGTGCTGAAAATGATGACCACGAAGACGTGGGATCGAGGCCTCAATTCGCAGTAAACCTTATCACCTACCATACTAGCATTCCACTCGGTACAACATTGCTAGAAAAGGCACTCATACAAGCAAAAAGTAGGACAGATGGCAGTTAAGTTTGTTTTTATTTCTAACCATTGGTCACAGCGGTAAACCATAATCTCTTCGTGGGAAAATTGCAACATAAGATTCCCAAATCCGTTCGTCTGCATGTAGGTGACCGAAAAATAAACACTCTTTCGAAACGTCTTTTCAAAAGTGTATTCCTGTAAAATTAGCCCGCGGCTACCGAAAACGAGGGGGTGCAACGCCGTACACCGCTAAAAACTGTCACTACAGAACAGATTAATTGGATAAAAGACGGAACCTTTGTCCAGCTAGCAAGCACTAAGCCAACAGTTAAATGTGCGGCCAACTTTCAAACAATCATTTTACGAATGACCAGAATAGATAGCAATATCTCAAACTCACATATGCAGTACTGTGACGCAATAAATGAAGACATTGTCACGCAATTCAAAACAGGTGTCCAAAGCTAGTAATCCAATGTATTCATGTTTAAACAGGTTTCAAACCGAAACAGGCCCAAACAGGTCCAAACAGGTTTGACACAAGTCTTATTAACGATGGTGCAATTTTGGCACATTTTCTAGCAACTTCCATGACGTAATATTCAGTAGACTTGAACGGTTTTTATATGACGTTTGATTAGGTGAACCATTGTCTGGAACAAACATCACAGCAAAAACAAAGAACATGCTAAATATAACAGCGGTCTAGAAAAGGGCATGAGGCAAATTAAATCAAATTTCCTGTCTTCCTCTTCTCAAACTACTCAATCCCTATCTCTTGCGTATTTCAGCCAGTCTGAAATAGCGGCATGGATATTTCAATTTGTTGCTGTGGACAAGTTATGCGTTCTTCGTACTCCATCTAAAAATAATAATGTCATTGGGATAAATTGCCAATTGCTGGTCCAAACCAATATGTCTAGTGGAAAAGGTTGGTTGCTGAAGCCACGTAACTAACTCTAACAAGCAACTTTTTCCCATAAAGCAATGAACTAATCACACTGAAAAAGCTCTGAAAGTATCTCCCATGGATAAACTCAGAATTACATTGATTACAACAGTCTGGAAAAGAAAATGAGAATTATCCTGCTAAAAATAAACTTTGAAATCATTTCTTCAAAGATTTTGCGAATTACTTCTATTACAAATACAAAATTATGATTTTTCGTCACTGTAATAAACACCTTTTTCATGCAACCTTGCATTAAATTAACTACAGAAGCTTTGTCTGTAGTTATTATTCATTAAAAACTGAGAGTTTGTTGAAAAAAAAACATAAGGTAAAGGGGTAAATGCTTAAGCTGACCATGCTTGTGCTTGGAGTAAAAAAAGATTATCGAAATCTGATGTAGCCTCATCATCATCCGTCATCACCATCATCCATCATCATCAGCCTATTCCTCACAAATAGAGCAAGTTTTCATCGACCTGAATATTCAAAACAATTTACTTTAAAATGTGAAAATGACCTTAATGACCTAACAAAAACTTGACCAAATAATTTAGTGTTTTTTTAGATTTTATGTTAAAACTAATTGCTTTTAATCAATTAGATCGTATCAAAATTGCAAAATTGCGATACAACACAGTAGTCTGAGCCACAAAACTGGCGACATAAAAATAAACAAATTATTGAGGGTGAGCTTTTTTTATCAATGTAGGTGGAAACCTTTTGCTTACCAGTGTCCATTTAAAACAAACAACAAACTGACTTGAAATAAGTAATGGTATTGAATTGACTTTTCATTGATCTATTAAATAAGCATCTGGAACCTTTTCCTTACTTTCAGAATCCTAACAAAAAACGCACCGAGCAAGCTTGCTACAAAAAGTTGACTTCATTGAAAAAACAGGAGATAAGCTATTTAGTATTATCGAAACTAACACAAAAATCAATGCACTGCACAGTACACACCCAGGTGTGTCCTAAAATATAAATTTATGAATAATTATGTATCGGTATTGCATTATAATTAATTATAGTAGGCTTTAAACTTTTCTGGATTAGTGTGTTTTGTATCGGTATAAATCAATTTAATTAAACCAGCGCAAGAGTTTTTAATGATAATTTACTTAGTTTTTGACATAAAAATCGAACGTTGGCCAGCAATCAAGCCTAGTCAGTTTTTAAGCAGGGCTGCCAGACAAGTTTGGATCAATCGCACTTAGCCTAAATCGACAAAAATGCTTTTTTTTTCTTGCTTTTATTTCAATGCGAAGTGTTTGATTTTTTTAATTGAATTTAAATTTTGTTGCTTTATGTCAGTGGAAAAGTGACAAAAATTGTCATAAATTGTTATTTTGGGCTCAAGCTTTGTAATGATACGTCGTCTGGATTTGATTTTTGTTAAATTTCGTCTGAAGAAAACACTATTGACCTATTGTGTTATTCGGTTACACTCAATTATTTCTCATTTACATTCTATTCAATTTGTTTGTCAAATTATATGGTCACATTGCGCTAGTTTCATGCAGCCTAACAGGTACCACTGAGAGTCACTCAGCCATTTCTTTTATGACAGAACAATAGGCCTAGGCTATACCTTTTTTTTAAATTGTGATTATTTTTGTATTGTAATACTGTTACTGAAAATGTTTTTACTCGTAGCCTTGAACTATTTATTGGCTTGAACTTTTCTTGGTTGCACTGAAGTTTAAACGCCCTTGCTACAAGAGTTTATTGATTTCAAAAGTTTTTCCTATTTTTAATCACCCGGAATAAAGTTTATGTTTGAATAAAACCACAGGACTTCACTTATATTAAGGATCGCAGCAGCACATGATTTTTTTTTTCTTTCATTAATATTACTGAACATCAGCCTATCTTGTTTCAACGTAATTTGCCGATGCTTGACATTTGTCACATTAAGAACTGGGAAGCAGCTGACTCGATGACTGATATAGTCTTTCGCTGCTTCCTGTCTGTTGTGGTATTTAGATAGCTATGGTACTATTTTATTCGTATTGTGTATAATTGTACCGTACTATTGTCGCAACAGACGAAATAAAAGTCTTCTCTCTCTCTCTACATTGAACTAATTGAACCATCTCATGCTTTATCAAAAATGCTAACAACAATAAAAACAGCGATATGCAGTACCTTTTTTTTTTCTATGGACGTTTTCAAGAAGTACAATTTAAAAAGACACAACCAAACCAGAAGATTGTGAAAAACTGTGAACAGTTGCACAAAATCTCATTAACTTTTGTGATGATGATTGCATAGCTTTAAACGTAACTGAGTGTGAAATACAAAAAATTGTGTTTAATATGAATATACGTTTATTTACACACCGGGTAAATTTTCCTACTTTGTAACGAGAGTGTGCGGCCCCCCGGCTACAACATTTTTTCAAATGTGGCCCTCAGTACAAAAAGTTTGCCCACCCCTGATCTAGTCTTTCCATCTCATTTTTGGCTACTTTATTTGCATTTTTTTCCTAGATTTTATTGCAATAAAGAAGATAACGCATTTCGATTTAGGCCTACGATAGACGTCGGATATCAGAGAAGCAGCAGTAGACTTTGACAACGATAAAATTTAATTTTTGTCAAGTTATGCAGGCTAACGATTTTTTTACCTTTTTTCGAAAACAAAATTTAGCTGAAATGCATAGCTGCAGTCAGTGGCGTAGCAGCCACTTGGCGGTTCTGGCTCTGCGCCAGGGGCGGCAGGCTGCGAGGGGGCGGCAAAATGAGGCTGCACAGTGCACACAGCACGAGAAGTGAAGTAATAGAAAAATAAATAAAAAGTAAAACAAGAAAATGATTTACAAAGAGACAGCTAGCACACCTTTAAAAATGATAATGTCGTATTTACGTTCTACCAGGAATGATGATCGGCTATCAGTTCTATCGATTCTTTCAAAAACTTGATTTTGAAGACATTATCGCTGATTTTGCTTCGGCAAAAGCTCGAAAAGTTCAATTTTGAGGCGGCTATTGATCTTTTATTTGCCTAATACATTTGTTATCCATTTTTTGTCTTTTATTTTTGGCTTTAACTCTGAGACAATGAGGCTTCTTTTTCAAGCAATATAGAACTTCTGAGACGCGTCACATTATTTGTAATTATTTTTATTGAAAAGATTGCTTGAACATGAAACTAGGCTATTTCAAAATTTGCTGCCGTCTACTTAGGGCGGCATTTTCAACGAAAGCCCGGGGCGGCAGCAAATGCTCCTACGCCACTGGCTACAGTTATCAATTTTTTCACCAATAATCTAAATATAAATAGGCTGCAACTACAATTTATTAGCCTATAACAGTTACATAATAGGCTAATTCAGTACAGTACATCAAAATTGTAACAGTAAAATTTTGCTAGTTTTGTAGCATAGGCCTAATGATAAAAATACCGTAGCATAAGGCAAATCAATTTGAATGCATTTGCATGCGGTGCAGCGGTGGTCGAAGAGTAATGGAGGATTAGAGTAGGCTATAACGTACCGGATATCAAGTTGAACTAAAATGAATCAAAAATAGAAATAAACTTAATTAAATTGATGATTGATGATCTGTGTGTTAAAAAAGTTGTTTGTAATTGACAAAAGTTTCGTTATTCCGCCAGAAAATATAGCTTGTCCCTTGTCCGTTAATTCCATGAGCCATCCGCTATGGTGTTCAGGGAATTTTTTAACCGCATCTGCTTCAAGCGGCTTCATCAGGTTCATCTTAAGTTTTATTGCTTGTCTTTTGCCAATGCTTCTACGAGATTTTATCTTGAAAATAGGTTACTTTAAAATTTATGAAAGAGAATTTTGGGAGAAGTAAGTAAATTTTCAAAAATATTCCGCTGGCCTATATACAAATAAAAACTAGTCAAAAAAAAATGGTATGAAAATGTGACTTTATAATCGAAAAAAGGAAGGGATTTTTTAAGTCGGTAAAAAAAGAAACTTTGGAGATAGCCTACAACTTTCATGTTTTATATAATTGATTAGTGTTGCTAATTTTATCAATTAAAGCATCGTTAGCTTTTTTAAGTTTTGTTTGATGTGCCTTTTGATAGTTTTTTTTTTTGAAAGACTGTTTGAAACACAATATTTTGTAAAAAGCAGAGCTTTAAAACCAGACCCGGAGCCCCAAGCTTTGCATTTTCCACAGAAGCTGGAGCTGTGTGTAGAATTCAGGTGGAGGTGGGGCCAGTTGTTCGATAGACAGCTCTAATTAATTTCATGAGATGCTATTGCTTTGGACTATTGTTTTAGACCCCAAAACCCTTTGCAAGTTAGATAAGAAACCATGCATTCTGCTTCTTCAAAGCCAAGTTTAAGCGTTCTAGGCCTACCGGTTGCTGAAATTTAGCCAGATTGGCCGATTTTGACTCGGCGGGTGATATCGGCCCACTGCTAGTGCTAAGGCGTCAAATGGGAACCAATCTCAACAAAACTTGGCAAGGTATCATTTTGGACCACAATTTGGAGGTCTAAACAAGAAAAAGTTTGAAAATTAAAATTTATTTTTTTGGGTCACCCCAGCGTGCTATCACCATTTTTTTGATGTTCACTTTTTTCAACATGCTTTAAACGTACACTAAGTTTGCTCAATAGCTGTTCATTTGGGTGCAACCTAATATGTACCCTCACTTCGTACCCTGAAAAGATATAGAGAAAAAAATAGCACAAAGCCGAAGTCGCTGATCGCAACAAAGCCGAAGTCGCTAATCGGACTGCTAGTTTTTTATTTCGCTGAGACTTTTCGGTCATTTGTCCAAAATGACTTGAAAAAATTCTGTCTTTTCTTGTTTATTCCGGTCATTTTTTATGTATTTTGGTCATTTTTTCTGATGAAAATATTTCCTTTCAAGTAGCTGATACAAACCAAAATTTGCACTTCCTGACTAGCTACAACATTAAGTTTCGCTGAGAAACGTTGTTTTTTCGGACATTTTGACTGAATCGACTATATATTTTTTCGGACATTTTGACCAAATTGACTGAATTTTTTTTTCGGACATTTTGCTAAAAAGTCGGTCAATGACCGAAAAAAAAAAAAAACAGAATTGGAGTTTCCGCAAAAATTTTAGTTGGAGTTAAGCGGAAATTTCAATCCGTGTGTTATTTTGGCTTTTTTAATTTTTTTCTTGATGTTTTCAGGGTACGAAATAAGGGGACAAATGGTTCAGGGTACGAATTAGGTTGCATCCGTTCATATCATATCCAGGGCTGCGATTTTTTCTTTCTTGTCGAACGACCAAAAATTCTACGCTTGTTTGTCGAATAGTAATATGACGTCACAAGAGTCAGATTATAAGCGTTTGGCCGCGAGTTAGCCTACCGCACAAGTTGTGTGGTATCAGAATCACTTACTTTAAGTTTTTAATCGCACGCTGGTTGAGTGATTCCATCTATGACGGCAAAAACATTACCGTCGCCAAATCAACACACCTTGGATTGCTGCGACAATTGCCGTATGCTTTAATGTTTAATCAAACGAAATTTTATGCGCTTCTTTATCGCGTGTCACACGGCGGTAGCCCAGAGCATCACGCAAGCTATTTTATGCGCTGACAATGCTCTTGTGAACTGTAAAAAGTTTGCAACCTAATAAATACCGGCTTATTGTTACGCAAAAGTTATTCTTTCATCGAATGCTTATTGTTTACCGGTGTCGTTGCGAATATAAATCATCGTGAAAGAAGATACAGTTAAAAAGTGGAATTTACCTGCTATAGATTATATCAAACAGGAGGAAGTTAGTGTGGTATTTTGCAAAATTTGTAAAGAATTTTATGACAGAAACAAATCGGAATTAGAAAAGCTACGGGGTCAAGTTAAAAAAGTAGTACAAAATTGGATAAACGATTCTTCGGCAGAAAAGAAAAATAATGCTTCTGATCATAATTTATGGCATTGCGCGTGCATGAACGCAAGGGCGCGGGAAGTAGGGGTGCTCAAGGGGCTGCAGCCCCCCCTAGAGAAAATTCAGCCCCCCCTAGAAAATTCTGACAATTTAAGGTAGGCCTACATAACATAATTTCAGAAATTTTTTTGAACACTAATTGCTACGATGAATCGAGTTCCTGTTACGTGTCGCGCTCATCAATTGCAAGAGTCGTCAATCACAGGGAGCTATACCTCTCAGTGGCGGTGCTAGCCACCTTCCCTACTAACACGGCGGTACATCGTTTATTGGACATCATTCTGCACTATTTAGCCTACGTTTCATGCGTAGGCTACTTCTGGACATTACAATAATACATGATAATGCTTGTCAAGTCTGACCGACATGACAGAAGATACCGTAGTGCAATGAGAGGAGACGCACGTGCAAACATATTCGGCTTGGTAAAACAAGCACGCACGACGCGGCTTTATTTTGCGTTTACCTGCAGCGGGGAAGTTTTTCAGTCTGCAGAAGCCGTCGCAAGACAGCTCCAAAGATCTTTGCTTCTTCAGCTTTGGAATCAATCACCACTCTCCGCGAACGGATCAAAAATGTCAGAAAACATGAATCCGTTTCCAAGCTTATGGAAGCAGCGAACGTCTTTGCGTCTGTCAATAACCTAAAGACGCCAAAAGATTTACGAGTGAGAAAAACTCCAGCAAGATTTCGAAACCAGAAGCTGACAACACTACGACAGCTTCAGCCCCCCCTAGAGAAAAATAGTTCCCGCGCCACTGCATGAGCGGGCAGTTTTGCGTCTTCAAGTATTTCAGTGACGATGCGACAGCTTCATCCTCCCATACAGCGTCTTATGATTCCGATTCTGACAGCTAGTTCTTTATCAAACAGACTCTTGTTTGCTCGCAGTATCTCAATCACACTGGGTTTCTCTTAAATCAACACGTCTAGCGTTAAACTAGAATCAGTAAATTGTTTTTCTCAGTCATTGGGTGGTGTATTTTTTTCAGTCGGTTTACCACGGATTCCTTTTTTTGAAAGTCATGGTACCAGTTAAATTGTGATGGTACTTTAATTTTATATTCCGAATCATGATGGGATTAAGTTCATCATGCCCGGTTAGCTAAGCATCTTATGGTTGTAACCTTTATGAGTTAATGCGCCTTGATGATTTAAGAAGTTTTTTTTTTTGCAATAAACTGCAAAAAAAATTAATGCATACTTTGATGCCTTGTGAACTCTATTTATTGGTTATTTCAATTTGAAACACTTGTTACAAGCAGTTAAATCATGGGCTACACATCCATTTCCCTTAGGCTTAAACGGTATTTTTGACGACAGTTTGTAAAGATGAACTTATTGATTAACATCGAAGGAATTATTACGACTGGAATTTCATTCCAAATCAATGGAGGAGTTTTGATGCTTACAGCCCCAAATCTACCCATCAAAGACTAAGCAAGTGGTTGATGTAAATGCTTGTCATAAAAATAGCAAGCCAAACTATTTGGATTGTTGCAGTGTCTAAAACTTAACCACAGTTTAAGAAAGGCAACAGCAGCTTTTTCAACTTGTTTGTGTCTTAGTTTTATGCATTTTATTTGTTTTCGTTTATTAATGAACCTTTTTCTTGGACATCCAAGACTCACATGTTTCGTTTAAGACACTTTTTTCCATTGACATTTTTAGCAGCTGTCATAAATGTATATTCGATATTACCAAAAATATCCCTAAGTAATAGATTATAAACAACAGAATATTATTTGATCGCAAGCTTGAAAATTTATTAAAAGTGGTTTGTAGCTAAAAAAAGGTTGGAATCACTGGTGTAGAGCAGTAGACTAAAGTCTTGAACTATTGTATGTGTCTATTTGAATTACTCCAAACTATATATTTGTTTAGAAGACAAGTGTGAGCAGTAACTTCGTGAATATGCTGTCATGAGTAATACTGTGCAAGAAAAAAATGGTGGAGAGAATGTGACTGATGAAAATAACACTAGGAAGCAGTGGGAGGACATTGATAATCACATGCGGCAAATAAATGTGTGGACAGACGAAAGCTATTCCCCAGTTTCCACCTCTCCTTGCAGAGGACCAGTTAATGCTCGAGTCCAACGAACACATTACAATCAACATTACAGGAGAAGTGAGGGGGACATTCAGGGCCGGGCTCTTGACTCATCAATGATAGTCCCTCCACCTCAATCTGCTCCTGTCTTGCCTGAATTTGAGTATAAATGGGAGAAAGCTTTAGTACAAACTAGAAATTTATCAAACGATACCATTCCTGAAACTAGAATGTATGTTCCTAATAAACTGAAAGATCCAGGCAATCAGGCAACATACAATAGTGTTGAACCAATTAGAGAAAGTGATTTTCATCACAATTCAGAAAATGTTATAATTTATCCTCATTTGGATAATGCAAGACCTTCTCAACAATTAAACTTTGCCAACAATGATGACACCCAGCACAAAGCAGAAATTGGTGGTAGAAATTATGTTGCCCCTCCATTCAAAGTGGGTGCTTTTGAACAGTCACACATTATGGCACCTGCTTATTCATCTGGGAGTAATTCTCCTCAGCTTCATTCATCTACTTCGAGTCCAAGTTTATTTGAAACCACAAAGTTTAAGATCCATCCATCATCTTCAAATGTGCCTGATGACAACGCTTCTATTCATATACCGCCGTATCACCAAAATCCAACTAAGTTCAATCATCCAGCGATGAGTAAGATTGTTACATCTCCAAATGAGCGAAGGAAGTCTGCCCCAGTCTCGATGTCTGATGCTTTAATCAACCGAAACCGCAATCCGTTGTTGCACCGAGCCACTACTCAACCACAGTTGCTTCCTTCAGGTGGCATTTCAAAGTTTTTGATGACTGGGTTTGTTAAAGAACCCGAGATTCCTGACGTTGTTGAGGAAGAAATAGATTCGGCTGGTGTACATTACGATGGAAAGGACGATGATAAGGAATATACAATCGGTAAGAGATTTAAATTTGTTATAGAGTTCGGTGTGTGACCAAGTTGTGTAGAGTTTTTTTGTTGTATGATCCTGGTGTATTTTTTTTTTGTAAAGATAAGAACTGTGACCTTCTGTTGAAATGGAAGACAAGCATTATGCCATTCAATGATTTTTTGCTATCCGCTGGACATTTTTTACTCAAAGAAACCAGGGCATGCTATGCAATGAAATTTAGCTTTTCAGTAGTCGACAATTTTCCACAACCAGGCCTGGAAAAAATAGGGAATCCGGGAATGACATTCCCGGGAAATTTGTCGGTTCGCGGGAAATTTTTACAGTAAGAATCACGTTACTAATGACTTTCATTCACCGTCATCATAATTTGCTGACACATTGCAGTTCCGACACTGATTCGTATCACTGCGTATTTACGACCTCCAACTTGCACCTCAGAGCGGAACATGTTCTTAGCAAAATTGCACTTTGCAGTAGTCCGCCTGAAAGCGTCGTAAAAAGCATGGGAAGTGTCATTGAAAAAATTCGAAATGTTTGCGGAGATACAAAAAACATTCACAATTAAAAAAAATTAATAAAGACATCAGCGACAAGCTGCTCATTCTCTGGAATGGGACACACATAAGCAAGTGTAATAGCATCGTGAAACAGGCTCTTAATCTACACGTCAAAGGAAAACTATGGCATTTTAGTACTAATGACGTTCGCTCGAAAATGTACAAAGTGTCTGCTGTGGTAGATAGACCAAACAACAAGAAATCGTCACCATCCGGTAATGTATTTGTAGTAATTTGGCATGGGCAAAACTTTCTTGCGGTTTCTTGGATTTACAAAAACAGCTGTTTTAGCGACGTAATTTTGATTTTGTTGTCAAATTAATTAATGCGTTTCGTTATTCTTCGTGTAGCTGACTGGTTGTTTTGTAGGTTACAGAAGTAATTTTCGCAATGTCTTGTGTTCTCACTCAGCGAAAATTGTTGTGCATTCATTTGTTCAGTCGTCTGGCCGTTTTTGTGCTTCATGCCTATATCGCTTTTCATATATAATTGGTTGTGCTACTCATGCACATTGCACATAATATCAACCCGTTCGAGCATGAATTGTTTATATTGACAACTTGTCAAGTACGTAACAAGCGGCTCGATATGTCGTATTGTTTCATGACATTCACACGGTGGTCGGTAAGTCAGTGGATCTAATTTGTGAGCATGCGGCGTCTAATTTATTAAGCCTATTGTTTCAATTTATTCCGATCAAAGTGGGCACATCAGGCACAAACAGTGCGCCATGCTTGCTTACGAATAAAATACGATACCAAGACTGTTTATTGGAACTATGGAGCTACAGATGGCCGATTGGCCGTCTATAATCTATTTTTTGCATGAGGCTTTTCACCAGAAAACTGTAAACGGTGTAATTATGATGTCATTGTCGTGATAGTAAGCCGCGGGAAATTTTTTCGCTAAAAACAGATTTCCGGGAAGTTAAACATTTTTTCCAGCCCTGTCCATAACATAGTAGAAGTAATACAATGCCTATCATATAATATGCTTTCAGCTGTGAACCTTATGATTAGCGATTGGATAAGTTTCAAATTATTTGAATGCTAATGTTAAAACATCACTAACGTAAAGAAGCAATCTCTTTATATTTTACTGCACAATTTTGAACAAATCATGTTCCAGTTTTCTTATGTAAAATCTCAAACTTTTGCATAGTCTCAGCACAGTATATACCAGGCCTCGAAGTATCTGGCGGACATGACCTCTGGAATGACCTCGAATGTCTGCCGAAGCCGACTCATTGGTCGGTCATAAATGACCGCCGCAAAATTCTTGACAAAAATAGAGCTTATGCAGCAAAAATATATTTTAAATTTGAATTGTTACAATTGTTTGTTTAACGCGAACAAATACGGAGCTGAAACAATAATAGTACAGGCAATTGCTTTAAAGATCACATTAGAGTGGCGTGGTTAACGAGCTGATGGCAAAAGTAGCCATTTTTACATCATTTCAACGCCTTGCAATAAAGTTGTCTGAACTTTTCAGCAGGATATGTATTCAAATTTTAACAATGAGGGTTATTGCGTTACATTGAACGTTTGTTAAAAAGCATCCGCACGTGCTTTGGCGAATGTGGCGACCTTATTCATGCTGATCTGATATATACTGATAGAAATAGAGCTGGAGATTTACGACCCCGCGCAGGCAGTAATCGCTTGGCACAACGATTCTATAACGCGAAAACCACGGAATAAGTGATCGTAGTTGCTTTTGTAATAAGGAAATTTGGATTGTTGTTTTCAATTGTGTTTATTGCGTCAATACACCACTGTCATTAACGCACTGATTTATTTGCAAGCAATCTGCTCCAGTATACTTCAGGGTCGGTTAATTAAGCCATCATTGCCCATCAACCATTGCAGAGTTATTTTGTTGTAGAAAATCTTCTTCCACAAACACGACTACACAATACAATAGTGTGATTTTGTGCAAAATCTACATGCAAAAAATATGTCCGGTTAAGATATTAAATGTCCGCTGAAAGGGCCAGTCCGGTAGGACATGCTTGACCGCCGGAAAAAAGTACAAATTTCGAGGCCTGTATACAATTTACAAAATATATAAAGTTTGAAAAGTCATGTCTGTTCCATATACCCTGAGTAGTACATAGGTGAAAGTCATACCAAAGATCAAGATAACTTAGAGGATGTAACCCTGCACAAGTAGAAAAGAAAGTTTGTGATGGATTGTTGAAATCTTTATCCTCGGACTAAAAAAGCTTCTTTGAAAGCTTAATCCCGACAGTTTTGCATACTTGTAGACCAGGGGTCGGCAAACTGCGGCCCGCAGACAAACTTTTTGTGGCCCTCGAACGATCTTACTTTTAGTGCATAAACTAAAGTTTCATCATTATGTACGCATGAATTTATTTTATATCATAACAATGTCTACTGTTGTTAAAATAATCAACTTTGTTTTGGCAAGAGGCCTTAACCACAATTCAAAAGTTCAACATAAAAGATGAATGTTGTGCATCAAGATCTGGTGTATTTTTGCGAGGTTAGATGGCTAAGTCGCACTGCTATGTTACAACGGTTTTATGATTTGTAAAACAAAATGGTGGCTTTCTTGAAACAAAAGAATGCAGGTTTCGGCATTGATGAACTTAGTGATCTTGATTGGTTAACAGATTTAGCCTTTCTCACTGATTTCACTTCTCATATGAACATTGCTCATTTTCCCAATTATGGCCTAGTTGTAAACCTTCCAACCCTGATAAGTACATATCACTTATCGTTTCCACTAAAACTAACTTTGAATCTCGATTTTGCGATTTGAAAAATCAAAAAAACAGATTCGATTTATTTGCCTTCCATTTTCAATGGATATCAATACTATGCCACATGAGATGCAAATGGAAATAATTGAACTTCAATCATCCAACATATTGAAGGCTAAATACGATTCAGTTCCAATTGACAACTTTTATAAAGAATATGTCCAGAAATCCACCTATCCTCATCTGTATGACAATGCAAGACGTGTAATGTGCATGTTTGGAAGCACATATTGCTGTGAGCAGCTTTTTTCAAAAATGAATTACGCAAAGAAAAACTTTGCACTCGCCTGTCAGATCGTCGTTTGAATTACGTATTGCAAATATCATCAACAAAGTTGCCAGTTGATTTAAACACCTTGGCCATGACACAAAAACAACATCATCCTTCACATTGATAAATGATAAGTAAATAAAAACAATGCATTGCATTTTAATACGTGTTTGATAATAAAGTGAAACGGCAACAAACACGTCTCATTGTGCAATAGACACAGGAATAGGAGTTGCAGGTGCGCCATGATTTTAAGGATAATGTGGCGATTGTTTATAGGTTGAAATTTATGCGGCCGCACATTACCGGAAGTTTGTAGATTTGGCCCAGTAGTACAGAAAGTTTGCCGACCCCTGTTGTAGACTGTAGAGCAGCGGTTCTTAAACTGGGGGGCGCGCCCCCCTTGGGGGGCGCGAAAGGTACACAAGGGGGGCACGAGCGATGTCAAACTATGTGACTAAGTGGATTTATTGCCAGGATAAAGCAAAAAAGTCCCAATGCCATTGGATCTCACTGTGTGATTCACCGTGAGGCTCTGGCCTCCAGGACTCTACCAGCTGCAATGAAAGATATGCTTACAGTAATCATACGAGCCGTCAACTTCGTCAAAACCAGTGCTGTCAATACGAGACTGTTTGCCAAGCTGTGCAAGGATATGGATTCGAACCATGAGACTCTCCTCTTCCATACATCTGTTCGTTGGTTATCGAAAGGTAATATGTTAGCCCGCGTGTATAAAATGAGACTGATGCTATTTTTGGAAGCTCATGGGAAGCAAGATCTCCTTCTGCCATTTTCATCAGAGAAGTTTCAGCTGGAGTTGGCATACCTCGTGGACATTTTCAAGGCCCTCAATAACTTGGCAGAAATACTAACCGGATTAATAGCTATGATTCCATTCGAGCATTTGTGGCAAAGCTGGGGTTGTGGCACCGCCGAATACAAATAGGAAATGCAGCTTCATTTCCCAACCTAGATACTGCACTTGACAAAAAGCAACTTGAACTGAAAGGTGAGCTTAAGGCTGAAGTGGAGGCTCACCTTCAGCTTTTGAAACAAGAATTCGAACGCTATTTCCCAGACTTGGGTGACACCGACCTTCCAGAATGGAAGATGACAAGAGATCCCTTTCGTGTTAACGAGGACATTCTTCCTGACGGTTTGCAAGAGGAATTCTTGGAAATAAAGTGTAACTTCACTGCAAAAGACGATTATGAAGCAATGCCACTAACTGATTTTTGGGTTAAATATTTGCACATATAGGCTACAAGGGAGTGGGTAGCGTGGCGATACGCACACTTCTTCCGTTTTAATCCACTTATCTGTGCGAAAGTGGCTTTTCTACACTTTTGAACATAAAAACAAAACATCGAAACAAACTTATTGATTGTGAAGCCGATCTGAGGTATGCATTATCAGCTACAAAGCCTCGAATTAAACTTTTGGTTTCCGAAAAACAATTACATCCCTCACATTGATGAAAGCTAAATATAAATTCCTGTAGTCATTACACATAAATGTTTGCTAATTTTGTAGTTTGGTGGGGCGCAAGTTTGGATGGCACGTCAAAGGGGGGCGCGGCTCAAAAAGTTTAAGAACCCCTGCTGTAGAGGCTTTGAACCACGGGCGCAGGGTCAGTTATCAAATTTTGACAGAGTGAAGCTTTTCAACTGTTGAAGTGCTGTTGTCTGTGAATTATTGCATCCACTAGGTGTCGCTGAATGGAGACTTGGAGAGCAGTCCTTAGAATGTGTTGCTCAAGCACACAGTCTAGAACAGTACACGCCCTAAACGTTGAACCAGCACTGCTTGATATTGAAGTTTTTTTTTTATTGTAAATTGGGCGCCTAACCAACTGAGCTATGGGACAGCTGAGTTAGATTGCAAAGAGGAATGTAGGCTGTTTGAAAAAGAACTGGAAGAGTTAGCTGTATGATGGCAGTAAATGGCACTTTGATTTCAGCAAATTTGCAAGATTCTACACTCCAGATTGAGCACTTAATGGACATCTCAGTGGAACGGCAAAAACACGTTTTTTTTAAAGTACCGTAACAATTGAGACCGTCGCTAGAACATCTGCAGACGCCTGTGATTCGTGGCTACCTAGGTGTCACAGTTTGTAGATTCTGACTAACTGACTGAAATTTTCTAAGATTGTATTACTTTTTGCTGGCTCGTAAGTAATGATATAAAAGCTTTTTGTTGCCTTGGGGAAGCACTAAAAAATGAGAAACGGTAAATAAAAATTGCTCAATTAGACTGTTAACAAGCGACTTCCAGTCTGACTGAAGTTTTCTGCATCAAATTGTGTTTTTTTTTCAAAGCCTGGTGATGTTGAAACCCAATGTGTCACTTAGGAAAGACAATAAAAAGTAGTGAAAATATTATTTAAAAAAAAATTATTCAGTCAGTTGGAAAAATCTACAAGAGTCTGCGGAATCTAACAAATCAGGTCGTATCTCTTTGAAGCCATACTTAAACCTAAATTTACTACAATTCATCTAGTTAAAATGTGTTGCATTTGCTGTCAACTGTAACTTTGGAACGAGTGTGCAATACCTGTATTTCAGATGAAATGCAGTAACTACTGGCATACACTGTCTGTGCACTGTGCTAACCATTACTGAAATAGGTTGCATGCCTTCAGTTGAATCTTCCTAGCATGCAGGAAGCTGATATCTATCTGATATGAATATATTTACAAGTATGTCTTACATTGTGTTGCAGTACTACTTCAACATCAGAGTGACAGGATGCACAGGTTAAAAGCAGAGTATGATGCCAAACAGGCTGAACTTGCTTCACTTGTCAAACAAGTTGAGTCAATGGAGGCTAAACTAATGCAACGCAACACTGGCATCAGATCATCATCTCCCAGTACATCGGTATGATCTGTGCATGTAATGTTTTTAATGCTTTCATTTTCTTATGTAGCGGTAGCATCATTGTGTTAATGTATATACTGATATTTGTTAAAAGTTTGACTTTGACTATTTTTTCTTGCACCTTGTAACCCTCATTTCGCTAGGCTTTTAGCAGCTTCTATTTAAAAAAAATCTGGAAACTTCACTTATTTTTCACTCGAAACGACATATTTGTCACCTCACTTTTAATGCATTACTTTCTTAGCTCGGTACAAAGCAACTTCCATTTTGCTGACACGGGGCTGTGACGTATTTAACATTTAATTTTTGCTTCAAAATTGAAAGTGCTTTGTTGTACAGTTTGTTTGCTGGCCGACAGCAGCCATTGAGTGAAGCATTTTTCACATCATTTTTTGTTGCTGCAGCTCCAGGTGGATGTTGGGAGGCTTCGGGATATTAATAGGAAACTAGAAATCGATTGCAATTGCATGTACAAGGAAGTAGATCTGCTTGCTAGGGAAGGTAGGTTTGCTAATATGGTTTATATTTGATTCTCTCATGTTTTTATTTGATTGAGATCTGTTGTCACCACCAACCAATCCTTTGATTTGTGTGGTTGCCCTCAGCCTTGTGTGGTGAGGTGACGTAGTACAGCGCCCTGCTACCCCACTCCATTGCATGCAACCACCAATGAGCCATCTGTATCTCACAAATATATAGTAGAATAGCTGTAGCCAATAGCTACATTGCAAATAACAGGTAGAAATGGCATTTGAATAAAGTTTTGTTTGCTTCATCACAGTCGAACCACAATCTGTGAGAGACTGCTGGGTCATTCCATATCAAAACAGCCAATATGAAGATATCTTGTATAGGCTATTATGGTACCTCTCAGATTTTGCTGAAAAGTTGTCCTACTATGCCTTAGGCTACCAAACGAAAGAATCCTAAGTTTTAGATCAATATCTCAAACGGTTTTCCTATTGGGGCCATTTGAATTTCCGGTGCTACCCTCGTTTTTGACTGGGGGAGGGGGGAGGGTAGAGAATAGCAATTTCAGCCATTTTGATTGCAGATGGGGGATTGGGGGTAGAGCCCAAAATTCAAATGGCCGCCATAGGAAAACTGTTTGAGATATTGATCTAAAACTTAGGATTCTTTCGCTTGGTAGCCTAAGGCATAGTGTGACAACTTTTCAGCAAAATCTGAGAGGTGCCATATACATGGGTGGCTGAGTTGATATGGAATGACTCTGCTGCAACCTTTTACACATTACAGCTTTCAATACATGCTTTCATGTATTGTATATTTATTGAATGTTGATTGACTTCATTTTATGACGCGACAGGTGACAGCACAAGAGAAAACTTCTACACACGATATAACCGATCCTCCGTGAAGCTCAAGCCCAAAAAAGAAGGTCAGTGTTTCTTGTGTTGAACTTTCTTTAGTCCGCTGACGCGTGCTTCAATGAGATGATGCAACCACGTCATCACTCATCATCAGGTTCCTTCCTCTCGTTGAGGGCTGGAAGTAATGAAACGCCAAGTATTTTGGTTTTGAGATAATTTAATTGCAGTTTTGTAGTAAAATCCTGTCCAGTCTTTAATCTCATTACTCCAAATTTTTGGTAGTCTTTCCCATATTTCGTTTTATTTATAAAATAGTTTAGTCTTGTTTTAATGATTTGTAGAATTTTCATGTGGTTTGCATTTTAAACAGTGAATTTTCGTTTGTAATTTTTTTCTTTCATGAAATTTTAAGCCATGTTTCTGCATTGTAAAGTAAGTAACATAGTCCATAATAGCATTTCATATATTGTTATCGATTGTTGATGTTAATTTTGTGTGTTGTTAATGTTTTTTTTATTTTTACAAAGTTGTTTCTTTCTTTTTTTATATTCATCTCTATATTTCCGTATCGCATCTGCCATTTATAGTTTTCCGTGTCCCGGACAAGTAAAGCATTTGGCTTGTTCAACGAAAATTCCATTAATGGTAGGCTAATTCCAAAAATGCTACATGAAACTGGTAGTAGTTTCATGCATTCATTTTTACACTTGAAGCTCGTCTTTATCCAGTTTTTAAATATATTTCCGGATTGGTAAATTGTGTTGAAACCAGAGGATATTGAAGTCCCAGACAATCTAAGATATATCAACAGTTTGCTTTTTTGCAATTTATCCAAACTGGTGTGATGGCCCCATCAATGTAGACCGGTAACAGTTCAACTAAGAGTTCAGATTTGTACTTTTCTTTGTAGTTAAGGCCATAACGGTACAGCATGATCTTCCCCCGCCTCCTCTTCCTCCGCCTAACGACGCTGAGGATGAACAGAAGTGGCGCTGCAGCCACTGCACTTTTGACAATCATGCCGCTCTCAACAAATGCGAGGTAAGACCGGTCAGGCTTCTGATCGCATCAAAGAGTTAGATAAATTGTGTAACCTACTTTCGGTGCATCTTTTCTACCATAGAGCGTCGGGACGTGTAGCATAAAAGACGACTGGACTTGTTGATTTCACTTCCGTGATGGTTGTTTGCTTGTCGTTGCAGATGTGCGAGTTTTCTCGCGGAGTGCAACCAGGAAGACCTACTCACCCATGACCTACAAGTCAACACTACGTATTCTGTTGCCGAACTACGACGTCATAATCAGCCTCAAGCACTTAAAGGAGAAGTTTGTGACATCATCGCTACTGGATTGACCATGACGTCATTGTTATTTTTGTTTACTTAAACCGATCTTGCCCGCGTCAGTGGATTGGACATGAAGCTATGTGCCTTGGTGGTTGACAGATCCCCTTCTTGATTCGCGCGTCGGACGTCATGTTTGCGATTTCTCGTTTGAATTCCACTGCTCCACACAATTCAAAGTAGGTGGTGGTTTCTCGGCCATTCTTTGTCGCAACGCCTTCGTGCTTGCACACCTAAGTAATATTGTATCTACCAGCGCCCTGCCGTGGGCCACGTCACAGTCATGGTATTTCACAAAGTTCTTTGTCTCTTAGATTGGTTGCAATTGACTACGTTTCGTTGAACCACAAACTTTTGTGACCAATTACAATTGTGAGTATATCGAATTTGTTGACACTACGTTCCTGTCTTTTAGAAATGTTTGCTGGATTCGTAATGAATTGAGCACATTAAAGTAGCAATTCATATTGACAGCATGCAAATGAAAACTAGCCGCAAACATTCGCCGTCCGGAATCCACAAACTAAACTCATGTTCCGCAAACGTTTCGAAAAATTTACGTTCAGTGCTAAAATGTCATGATATTCCGATCTGAACGTTTGAGGATCAGGTCATCCAACTATCCCATTGTAACTTCAAGATAAATGAGCGTTAGGAAGTGTTGCCATTCATTTTTAAAAATTTGAAATAGAAATGCTGATATCTGTAAAGTTACTCAAAGAACTTCATGTAAAATAATTTTAAAATAGTGAAAAATATATCTGAGGAAATATACCAGTCTCATGTGTCAATTGGCAAAGCCTGGTATTTTTTTTTAGGTTGTATGTGGGTGAAATGTTGAAACACCATTGCTTAAATAAGTTATTGATTTCAAAGTGTTTTGAATGTATTTGGTTTTCTTTATGACAAGCAAGTTTTAAACTCCTGTTTCTTTAATAGCACTTGCGCTGGAAATTTTCAGATAACATCTGGCAACACTTCAGTTTAATGCACTCTTCTCTTACCAGGTAGTTTGCCTTCCGTACTACTAGAAATTGCACACAATAGCTTACCGTTCAATGTTGTTGAGTCACAGAACACATTAGTATTTAAAGAAATTTTGGAAACCATCCATGGAAATACAACAAAATTTAAACTGTGTTTCAACAAGTTTTACTGTATCATAGCAACGCAAACGGAGCCAGCGTCTGATTGAAACTGGACCACTCACAGTACTTTACAAAATAAGGCCTGCACGCTTACACACGTTGATATATAACAAAGTTTCAACTGAAAATGGAAACGTTTTCTGAACATGAATATGGTTCTTCATTTTGGGCTCTACTTATTTAAATAGACTGAGCACTCCAATCATTTTTCTGAGTTTCCGGAAGGCCACTTTATATTTGTTATTTGTGGCTAATTCACACTGACACTTTGTTTCAAATCGGCGTTCTTTCATCAGATTGTTGTTATATATACAATAAGTGCTTATACGTGCCCTGAGAAACGTTTTCTTAAGCTTGCATCATCCAAATGACTTGCAATTGCTGCAGCCAGATATTTGTTTCAACCTATGTCCAGTTTATTACACGAATATGTTGATGGCAAGCTGCTTAATGAGGTTCCTTCTCCGGACCTGGTCGCTGTGCCACTCATTCTACTCGTACGTTATTGCTCATTTGGCAAAGTTAGCTTTGTTGTACAACAAACATATCAACTGGCGCTGCCGGCTAACATTTTTCTCAAGTTGAAACAGTGTTTCTTGTATTATGTTTGTTGTACAATAAGTATGTTCTTGTTGCGCGTTTTCGATGTCCACTTCCGCCAGCGATGTGGGATGATTTGCCTCCAGTGCCCTCTCATTGTCTAGCTTGCCATTCCATCGTGCTGCATCTCACCGATCATCGATGACGGGCGTCCTGATTCATTCCATTGTTACGTGGCATCCTGGCGGCATGGAGGAGGTGCTAATCACGTGACTGTTTGTTTAATCTTTGCTTATCCTGCAATTACGTGATGCGATTATGATGAAATAAACAAACATCGTATTACGGACGTGCCACCCACAGCCGCATTGATAGGGGTACTTTTGTTCCGCGATCATTTTAAGGGCCTGGGTTTCCTCATGAAGGCCAATTAATTGGAATAAAATACTGTTCTTAGAGCTTAAAGTGATTAACTTTATGAAAAATAAACTCTTTCTGGTAGAAAACTACTTCTTTTTTCGATGCGTCTTTTCTTCTTTTTTAATTGCCTTGTCTGAATCAGGCAACGGCGGCCTTGGATGAGTAATTAGACTACGTATTCCTATGATATTTTGTGTGAATGATTGATTCTGCCTTTTCGTTAAATTGTTTCAGATGAGTTTGTTTTTGTTTGCCAGGTGCCTGCTTTCTTCGCGGATCGTTAACTCCGAGGCCAATTTATTATTTTTAGAGGTTTCTTGTTTAGAGACCCCGATCCAACACACTTTGTCATCGACGTTTTCCCTTCACACATGTGGTTAATCCATGCCTGTTTCAAGGTGGGATGTAAATTCCAAAACATTTTCCTTGAGAGAATTCATTCTTGGGCTTCTAGATAACATTAAACATTGCAACGATCCTTGTACCGGTACCAAGATGCTTCTGCAAGGGGTTGTTAGATAGGTCTCCTAGATGGCCTCTAAAAGGACCAGAACATTCCAAATGGCGTCATCATCATGTGCCGTCTCAAAACCGAAGGTTGGCTGTCACCTTCCCCAAGTCACGTTCTTCCGCTACTCCTTTTTGCTTTTTCGATGTTTGATTAGTCAGCTCACTATTTTACATCATCTCCCCAACTTCTTCCCCTATACATCTTTTCTTCTACCATATCTTCAACAATCAATTGATGTAGCTGTCCTGCCGATCTTAAAATAAGTGCGCAAATTTCATCTTTTCTTTTGCCCATCTATCTTGCATTCAAATTTCTTTTGTAATCGCTTCGTTTGTATTGTGTGTTTTATATGTTAATAGCCTGTCATCAGATTCGAAAAGCATTGTTTTTAAAGAATTTGTTGTAGGTCCAACTTCGCTTCCAATGACATAATTGGTTTAATGTAACATACTAATAGTTTCGATTTCAAGTTACGTTATTATTTCAGTTGCATAATGCATTGGCTACATTTCCTTAAAATATCTTACATTTCCAAAATAACGCTTTTGCTTGACCGATTCTTCTTTTTACATCATTGTTGCATCTTTCATTTTGTGTAATGAGAAACCCTAGGCCTAGGTTATGTGTAGGTAGTGCCCTGCTCTAATTGTTATACTTCCAGCTTAATTTTATTTTTCATTACTTTTTCTGTCAACTTTGTGTTTTTCAAGTGTTAGTTTCATTCCGTACTTTTTGTTGATTTCATTTTGTCCATACTTTCCTTCTGTTCAACCAGTGTCACAGTGTAGCCTAATCTTCGTAGCGCAAGTTACTCACTACTTGACTATGGAGTTTGACATCATGTCTGTTAGTGTTAGAGAGTATGCAAAATGCATCCCTGTCGAACTCCTTTATATATTGGGAAACATTCAGTTAGATTGCTGCTGTTTCTTTCAAGTATATGATTTGATGAATCTTCTTTCCAAGAACGGGACGTTAATATTGTAAAGCAATTGTGGTAGTTTGTGTTTTGTAGGCTGTTCGGTCAAATGCTTTACTTTTCTATTTTCCCTTCACCAATTTTTCGTAGGAGGAAGATTCCATTTCTTTTCCAGTTTTTTTTATATCCCACTTGATTTCTTTTATTGTATTTATAGAGTTATTTTTCTTTCGATAATGTAGCAGAATTTTGCAGGCGTGTGATATCAGACTGAGGCTATAGTCTTGTGTTCTTCGCATGTCGCTATTTTTGGTAGCGTATTAGGATTAGAATACTCTTACTGACTGATCCGAAATATCATCACAGTTGTATATCATGATAGACAGCTTGGTCATGTTCTGCAGTCCACTCATCTCCCAATTGTTGTGGAAGTTCTGAAGAAAGTTTATCCACCCCACTTGTGTTTTCATCTCGGAGGCTTACTACAACATCTCAAATTTCATCTTCCATCGTTTTTGGTTTGGATTTTGAATGTTATTCTCGGACTGACAGAGCCTTTGATAGGTTATCCCTGGCAGTTTCGCATACTGGTAGAGGCTTTGAACTGCTGACGCAGGGCCGGTTGCAGAGATGGACAGAGTGAAGTTTGTGTCAAAGTGTTGTTGTCTGAGTTATATTATCCACAAGGTGCCGCTGAATGGAAAGCAGTCCTAAAACGATTTGCTGAAACGCACACCCCGAGAGTCGAACCAATTCAATTTATTTTTCTTTGTGAAGAAGGGGTGTTCTTCCCGGCCATCAGCACAAGGCTGATCACTCGCTAGAACAGCGAGCAGCAGTAACGCTTCGCTAACCGTAACGGTGTAGCTTCCACGCTAGCCATTAAGACCTCCAAAAAACGATAAGTTGAATTAAAAACTAAAACTCTTTTTAACTTATCGTTTATTGGAGGTCTTAATGGCTAGCGTGGAAGCTACACCGTTATGGTTAGCGAAGCGTTACTGCTGCTCGCTGTTCTAGCGAGTGATCAGCCTTGTGCTGATGGCCGGGAAGAACACCCCTTCTTCACATGTCCTACCCCTGGCACCTGCTGGTTTTGTTGGCTCTTTTCTTTCCACAAAGATAAGAGTTAAACTGACTGGTAAAGCGGCGGTCGATTACCCAAGTTTTATTGAATATTCGTCTGCCACGAGAGCCAGATTATCCTTAAATGGTTCGACTCTCTTCCTCGTGGGAGACCCCAATTTTATCCGCTCTGGCAGACCGGGTATAAGAGTCAAAGTACCTGCGCGAGGACGCGTGAAGGAGACGTGGGCGCTGCCCGGCGGTCAATTACTGCCGGTTCCAGCGTCCACACGCGACGGGTCGCCCGGTCCGTCGCAGGGCTTCATTCTGGGCTATGCAGAAAGAGCCTGTCTCCCTGGCCCGCTCCGCTATTCTAAATTTACGGACGGGCCATATAGTGTTTCGATCCACACTCTCCCTCCACAGGTACCTCGACTCCCCAGCCTGGCCCTCGCGACCTAAGCTGGTGGACTTAACCCTCCGGGTGCATCGTCACCCCATAAATCACGCCGCCGCGGGGTGTGGCAGGCCGGTTTCTGAAAGTCTTCGACCTGGCTATGTTTGTTTGTACTCTCTCACCGTGTCAATCTTTTGTACCGTGAGCTACTGATGCGAATAAAACAGTTCAACAAAAATACGGTGCGATACTGATGAGCCCAGCCTCATGGGCGAAACACGTGTCTATCGCTGTCTATTCGATGCTACAATCGGCTGCCCAGAAACTTATTTTTCTTTGTCGGAAAACAACAGCAATGATAAAGTTACCAACAGATTACGGGAATAAAACCAACAAAAGGAAACGGCGGCAAAACCAAAGAAGTTTAAAACGTGCATACGATGTAAATGTAAGCACGGCCACCAAACCTAAAGGTGCGTCTACACGAGAAAGTGTTCTTGCTTAAGCTTGTTTCGTCTACACTCACAATCTCAAAAAAAGATTTTGCTTGCTTGAACGCGGTCACGTGAGTATTTCAACCGCAATGACGTTACGTTTCAAAAAGTTCGCGCCAAAGCAAGAAGTAAACCAACTGTTTTTTAACAACTAGTCGGCAGTCGCAGTGAGCTGGCACTTTGAGTTGTTGCAGTCATTCAATGATTTAATAATGGCTTTCAAATGTCAACGTGTGTTATTTTTGTTGTGATGGTCATGGTCAGAAATAAAAGTAACTGAACTCAACTTGTGTAAAAAATGCTGCAAAAAGATAAGGTTGCAAACGCGCAATTTACTTCAGAAAGAAGTGTTCAGACACCTTAGTGAAGTTAGAAACAGGTGTGGCCAGAGAACACCGGGTGCATCAAATACAAAACAACAACTACAAACTTCCTAGTTGCTTGACTAGCAGCCAGACTACTGAGTGTAGACCTGAGGTTTTGCCGCGAAAAGATTTCTAAGCAAGAGAACTCACTTAAGCGCCCAGTTTTTCGCTCTGGAGCGTATTTTTTCTCGGGCACTCGCTCAGTTTCCTAAAAGTAAGCGGCACAAAGTGCGATTATCTTAAACAAACAAGAAGTTTAGCTAGCTTTAAGCAAGAAAACAGTCGTCGTGTAGACGCACCTTAAGTGTTTAAAATAGATGAATTAGTTGAAAGAATCGGTTATAGGCCAATTGTTCGTAAACTGTTTTTCGTAAAATGAAATCCGTAAAACAATTCTTCGTATAGGGGAAAGGTGTGTATTTTGAACCCCTTAAAGAAAAGTAAGCACAACTTCCGGTCAATGTGTATTATTTTTCACCCAGATTCAGTCTAGGTACTTGCAAACCAGTGTAGAAAATATAAATCACATACAATAAAAAAATACAGAATAATTAAGCAATAAAAAATGGTCCAAATTACACATATGGTGTGCATTTTGGACCATTATTGGAGTATGTAATTTGAACTGAAGTTGCTTGAGGTCTTCGCAATGAAATTTCTGGATGACGGTTCAAGAATTCCTTAAGCCAATCTTTTTCAGCCAGACCCTTTTCACTGTTGAAGCGGGTATTGATATTATTGGCAGACGCAATGTCATATGCAAGCTTTCTTAAGTCTATGGCCCCTAAACCATAAAGTCTTGACTCCATTTCCAAAACATGTTTGACCAGTTGATCTTCAATATTTTCGGGAAGATCAAGTTGTCGACCAATGGTTTTTGACCCTTGTGTAGCATATTTATTGGTAGCCTGTTATTGACATGTCTTAACACTACAGCTTTGGGAATTTTGAACTGACGCGATGCTGCATAGGTGAGATGACTGGTCCAAATTACACACTGTCATGCACTGTTAAAAATTACCAACTACGACTTCCACACTTGATTACAAGTCTTGTAATTGAGCACAACGTCTCCTTATAGGTTAAAGATATTACCAACATCATATCAGACTCAAACGTCATGCCAATAACGTCTTAGCGCTTAGCAACCAACTCCCCAAAATAACATCAGCATACCCAAAACCACAAATTCCAATCTCCCGTCCACGTTTCTAAACCTAATGAGCTGAGTTTTTCACATCCGGGCTATTATTATTTTTCCTTTCAAGCTGTTCAAAAATATTGAAAAAACGATTTTTATTTTTTGAGTTAGGAAACTGGTCCAACTTACACACTGGTCCAAGTTACACCACTTTCCCCTACATCAAATTTTAACTGCATGCACAAAAAAATGCCTTAGGAAGAATTGTTTTACGAAGAATTAATTTTACGAACAATTGTTTTACGAACAATTGCTTACGAACAATTTGTCGGACACCAAAGAATCAGTTGCATCTACATACCTAAAGCAACTGGAGGTCTGGCAGTTGATAAAGCCATGCGGGTACAACTGAACCTTACAACCAGTACAAAAAAAGAAAAATCAAAAACACGAGCATGAATAAACGTACGGTGAGCTTATTATACAAAAAATTATGTAGCCTACACTGTACAGTGCTTCGTTTTTAAATAAAATGAAGTGTTCGCAGCAACGACAGTGGTGCAGTTTTAAAATAGGAATTGATAACTGATGTGTTCAGGAATATACACTAAGTTAATTATTGTTTGAACATGATATTAAACCATTGCCACTTGATCTTAAGAAGGGTGCTTAACTATTGAGCTATCGGGATTAAGTTATTTAAAGAAGTCTGTGACTAAAAAAAGTTGGAAACCAATGCTCTAAAACAGTGGTTCTCAACCTTTTTGTCTTGGTGGACCCCTTTTGGTGTCTTCGAAGCGGTCGCGGACCCCTAAAAATTTCAATTTGAAATTTTGGTATATCGCGTTTCCTTATGGAATCATATGTTACATAAGTTTCAAAGCAACACACTTAAAAGAATTTGCTGAATTCGCAACGCACTTGACGATTGATGAGATTGACGAAATTATGTTATGACTTATGAGCTATATGTTGGCACACAGGATCAAACATCGGTAAGCTATATGCTCATTTGATGTTTTTCTATAACTTTTATCAAAAGTTAATAGAATACTTGCGACTGTTACAAAGAATTTCTCCCTTTTTTCATTTGAACTCAATATTAATTCGTTATAATCACAGTCATTGCAAAACTGTGAGTGGTGATAGACTGCTGACTAACGTTTGTATTTCTAAATTTATCATTGATCAACAATCTGTTAGACGAGTCAATATAAGGTTGAACCTCAAAAAAATTGATACAAAAGGTTTTTCAACGGATTCTTTTACCTATGGGCCTACTAAATAACATACTAAAAGTCTACCAAAATCGGACTTCCAGAAAAGGGTCATTTTCAAGATGGCGTCCACGATGGCCGCCGGGATGTTATATTGCCTATATCTCAATTGCTATTCAAGCTAGAAAGGCGGTTTAGGTGTCTATCCCTGGGTTTTCGGGGTCAATGAATCGAATTAAATAGGTTAAATTACGATAGGCTGATTATCTACTGAGATACGTATGATTGTATATAATATACAACCTGGGGGAGCCCGGGGACATTTCGGACGCAGCGATAGGCGAACATCAGACAGATCAGAGCACGATATTAGCGAATTCACTTGAGGCTTGAGATAAACCGCAAACAAAATCATCTTGACTTCCATTATGTAACACGAACTTGAGAAAAGTGGTTTTCCAACATTTCAGTTTCTATACTTTTGGCAGCTTGATAAGCCGAATAGTGGTAAAATTTTCAGAGACAACTCCTCACTTTTTATCTGAATAAATTCCATATATATTGGTGAAAAACGGTTTCCAGTACAATTTAAAATAAAACATTTTTTTGAAAACAAAATACTCGAAAATCCGTCCGTAGTATCCCCAATCTCCCCTAATAAGATGGAATTATCATAACAGCATATTACATGCGGCATAACAGGTACTATCAATACAGGCATCTAAGAAAAACTGCAACCAACAGGAGGCTCATACTTGGCCTCCTACAGTAGATGAATACAGGGGATTAATCTGTTGTAAAGAAAGGCGTACCATTAAAGTCTGGACACAGACACATTCAGAAAATCATCGGAATTACAACAGTAGGCTACAAAGGTACAGTAAATCGTAAACCAGGGTGATCAGCCCATTTGTTGTCTTATTGCCTACGGCTGTCTCTATTCATCATCTTCCGACTCGACTAGAAGAAACTTGTTATGTGGATTGTCACATTCTTGCAGTTGGCATGGTCCACATGCAGCGGTATATGGTAGTCCGTATCCTCTACAGGAGCAGCGGAGTGTCTTACAGGCAGTGGAGCAGTTGCAATGAATGACCTTCAAGAGACTGTCTGGAGCAGCCTTCATTTTTGACATAAGTGGGATGAGCCGATTCTTTTGCAGGTTCCACCCCCAATTCATGACATCCATACTCTCTGCTTTTCCCATCCAGACCATTATTTGGTAGTAAACTCGACGACAGTGAAATTGGGTAGCAGATTCAGTTGGTGGCAGACGCTCGGGCGTTACAAATGATGAAGCAGAGACAACTTTCTTGCTGAAGGTGTTGTATCGCATTGTCGCAAGGGAATCTGTGCTCTGGCCATCAAAGAAGACAGCCATTACTTGGCACCCAAGGTCATCGATTATCTCTGTGGTCTGGTTTGGGGCAGTGAATGCTTTAGCACAAGACCGAAGAACAGGATCTCCATGCACAAGTTTCCGAAAAGCAGTCTTCTTGCCAACACCGAATATCCGAGACGTAGTGTCGTCGTGTGAGCGTCTGGGGCCGAGGGTCTATCCTTTCACTACCCCAGATTCACGATGTTCCCGGACTACACTGGAAGGCTACTAGAGAGCAGCCAGTCTTTGGTTTCATCATTGGTCACAACCAGTCATGGCATGGATAAATATCAGCTCAGAACACAAGTCATGTCCAAAGATTTTTTCCAAACGGTTGATGTTGTATACTTTGGTACTGCCATCAGCTTTGGACTTGTCTGACCTGAAATAAAGGCCCTTACTATCTTCTTGTGCATAGTAAACAATTAACACAAGGAGATCGGTATCTTCTCCAATCAGCGTTGTTGTCTGGAGAAGAGATGTCTCCAGTGCGGCCTTTACAATTTCTACATCAGCATCCCCAGATGCATTTACCACGGTGCAATTCTATTTCCGAAGTTTATGCTGATTTCACCATCCATATTGCCGGATGGTGAAATCAGCATATGACCGTGCTATTTCACCATATCTTTGTCCACGCTGCCATGGTATGCAGTGAAGGAGTGAACCCAGGGGCGCCGGAAGCGGGGGGGCAGGGGGGGCGAATGCCCCCCCTGCCCTCAATTTTTCTGCAGATGGAAGGGCAGGGGGGGCAATGGTGCCCTTTTAAAGTCATGTAAGCTACTGCACATTTCGCAATATAACAATTTCTGCTATTCCCTTTTAGCCTAATAATGATATTTCATTTTTGCCTCAAAATAATATTTACGGCACAAAATTTTGCAACACAGTACAGGCCTTCAAACTCGTTTTTTTCGGCAGCCATCGTGGCTTACCGGGAACTCCTTCTCGGCGGCCAAATCTGCGTGCTTGGAGGCCAAAATACAAATAATAACGATAGCACAAGTAAATAGAATTAAACTTGCAACAATGCTAAAATGATCACTTAGCGTTGTTGAAGGCTGGGCCTGGGCGACGTCCTACAACAGAATCGTTACACCACGCAATAACTGCTTTATCGGGATTGTAATCTAGTACTGCGGGACCATCTAACGACACTCGCACGAGTGTCTCCAATGTGGCTGATTTTAAAGAAGTTGGCCACTCCCCTAGACTTCTTTTTAGCAACGAAAAACAACGTTCGACATGATTGAGTTGACGATGACCGCAAGGTAATAAAATAAGTATTTCAATGACGTGAAGGACATTACTAAAAAGAAGCATAATTTTTGCAAAATATGACCAAAAAATGTTTTCCCCTCGGATGTCAACTAACTTAGTTCTCCTTTTTAACAACGATTCAATGTCCGACAACATCGAATCGACATAAAAACGACAATATTACCAGCCGATGTAAATTAGCACTTCGGATTAAGACTTTGTTAAAATAAACGTCGGGAATTACAAACAAGACTTACAGCGCTTGTGATCGCAGATGGATATCTTCCATCAATAACAAAAATCTTCCGCACAATACAACAGTGGCGATTATGACGCGCTGACGTAATTTTGCGTCACTCTTTGATACTACATATTTTCAACAGTTAATCCACGATCATTCTATTGCGAAATTAAATAATTGGCTAGAAGAGACCGGCGACCAAACTTGGCCGATTGAGGAGGTAGCACCGGCGGTCATTCAAGCACTACTTAGCGGCCATGGCCGCAGGTTGCTTTAAGGCTTGACAGTAAGTTACATCATTATAACATAGCATGATGCCCTTCTTTGTATACCGGACACTTGTAGGCTATCATTACTCAATACATAGTGAGCTGATAGATTAGCATTATCGCTATATCTTATCTTGAAACTTGAAAAAAAATTGGCCTTTTAGTAAACAAAAGTGCCCTATTTTCGTAATCTTGCCCCTCCAGTCAAAAATCGTTCCGGCGCCCCTGAGTGAACCGCCATCAAGTGCGTGGCACTCCGCTTTTGGCACAGAATGTAGGATTGCATTACTTGCGTGATCACAGATCGCGTGTGCTAAGTGTGGCTTATCAGCTTTTCGGAATACATGTCTCGATTCAAAGAGAGCATGAGGGAAAGGACTAAGCTCGTAACAAATAACTTCCTCCAGTGATAAATGTCCAGCTTGGGAGACCACCATGAAGCGTTGAAAAAGAAGTGGTATCAGTGGTTCGATCAGGAGCGACCTTGATAGCAGATTTTTTTCCAAGGGTCCTGGCTTTATCCTTTCTACTGAATGAGTATGCGAATGCAGGTTGTCCTGTCATTTTTTGGAAGATTTTTTGTCCAACAGTCTCATATTCGTGCACGTTCACACTATCATCGGCTACAACACTAGTGACAACGTTCCTTAACAAAGCATCTTGCAAGAAAGGTAAACATACGACAAGTTTTGAACTGATCTTCTCCAGGTCAGCAGCGTCCCTTTTCATCCTTGCCTTTGTTGAATCCTTGTGCTGTTCAGATGTCGTAAATGACAAGTTTGTAAACTCTTGCATAGCGATGCCGATGTTGTATTCTGATGTTATGGACCAGGACAATGGACATGGTCCAAAGAGCTCTCTGCTTTTCATCCATTCCACTTCCGTGCGTCATACCCCCAGTGGTTTTCAACGACCTCATCAATGTCGTCTCGATGACGAGATCTGAGCTGAGGCCTGCCCACAACTGGGTGCTGCGACGGATAACATGAAACAAGATCCAAACAAAAAGCTCCAGCTTTTAAAAACATCAAAAATACCGCTTGATTGTGTACAAAAAACGCCAAACTAGCCAAAGTCGGCGGGAAAATAGCACGCCTGGCAAAACTCTTGCAACTAGCATGTTGCTCCAGGATGGTCAAAATAAAACTATGCAGCAAATATCGCGTCGATGGCGCGAAAAAATGTTGCTTTTTTTCATAACTAACGTTCTTAACACTATTAGCGTTTTAGCACTTAAAATATCCTAAAAATAGCAAAATGAAAGCCTATAAATTATGGTCCAAAAACCCCAGACTCAAAAATAAAACCACAGAAGTGCATTAAAAAACAAGCTCTGGCAGTCCTGAGTGACTTTGCCTGAATAAATCTTTTTGACTTGAACAACGATAACTTTGCTTGCATTGTGATGCGACTATGCACGCATTCATGTAATTATGATGTCACAAGAACAAGAACAATCACAATTTGAATGCCACCATCTACCCAATAGGCAAAATTATTTAGAAATATGCCGTACATTTCCTTGAAAATGACCCCTTTCTGGAGGTCCGATTTTGGTAGACTTTTAGTATGTTATTTAGTATGCCCATTGGTAACAGAATCCGTTGAAAAACCTTTTGTATCAATTTTTTTGGGGTTAGGTGCCTTTTTTCCGTATATTGACTCGTCTATGTTGTCTTAAAAGAATTTAGTTGAACATAGCCTTATTAAAAGGTTTAAGTAATTTATATGATATTTTAGTTAAGAAACCAAACCTTTGTGCAATGTCCTTTGCAATTTCAAATGACGCACCAGTGCGTTGCGACTTACAGTTTTTTTGCGGACCCCCGGAAATCGCTTCACGGACCCCTTGGGGTCCGCGGACCCCCGGTTGAGAACCACTGCTCTAAAAGTATGTTAAACTGTCGGAATGAAAGATTCCTACAATTAATGAATTTATAAAACTAATGTTGAAAAGGCTATTCTTAACCTTATCTATAGTGACACGGGGTTTTATTAGGAAGCCCTACTCTAGTAGAGTAGTAGTGAAATATTTCACAGAAGGAAATCCGGGAACGAAATATGATAGAAATGTGAAATTTCTTGACTTTTAGTTTTTATTGTTTGCGAATTTTCTAAACATACACTGGTCATTTTTCTATCTTCCTGTCCTTCACAATAATTAAGCATTTCGTCTCAGGTGGCTAGACATTTTCGTGCAATGCTAGTTATATAAATTTCTCTCTGTTTTTAGTTATTTTAGTTAGTTTTTTAGTTATATAATTTTCTCTCTGTTTTTAGTTATTTAAATATTAGTGCAATTACTTTGAAATGTAAAAACGCCCAAAAATGACTTTTATTTATGAGCAGAAGTAATTTTGTTTTTAGTTTAGGATTACTCCGGCATTACTCTATATGTTATAGCGATTAATTAGCACGGGGCTAAGATCAGTGTTGTGCGTTGACGCTGAGGCTAGCGCCGTCAGTTTATTTTTAGTTGACGGAACTGATAGCGCCGTCAACTATTTTGCCGATTTTAAGCGTCACGCGCCATGCGTCATTTTTCGTTTTTGAGTAAACGTTTTCAAGGCTTGATTTTGAAATACAACACAACACAATACCATCCAGCGCTGCTGTGGAACGCATGTTTTCACTGGAAAGGATATTATGCGTCCCAAACGCAGCGGATTGTCAGACAAACATTTTGAAATGCTTGTGTTTCTACGGCAAAATACTTCTGCTTTGTAAGACCCTGGTAAAATAGCGCTAGAAATTAGCGCTGACGCCGTCAATTTCTTCAAGAGCTGACGCAGTAGGCTACTTTACGCCGTGAAGTTTTTAGACAATTTGCGCTAACGCTGATGCCGTCAATTTATTTCACTGACGCGTATAACACTGGGTAAGATAGCCCGCTGCCCGAGGCGTAATTTCCGCGTACGAAAACAGCTCGTATTAAGGTAGCCTAAGGTTAAAGCCTACGGGTAGATGAATTAACAAGTAACCTTGAGCATGCAGTGAGTATCTACGCCTGATGTTAATAGCGCAATGCAGGTTATCATAACAAGATTTATTAAACTACTATCGGTGCCAATTGTAATTTTATGGTAAACAGAGATTAGCTTATTTAGGGAGACTGGGGTTTGTTGGAACATGGGGTTTGTTAGAACATTGCTTTTTTTTGCACCCCGAAAATATTTTACAGGAAATTTTTTTATTTTAAGACTGGAAACACTGAAATGCTGTTGCTTTGACTTTCTTTGGCCAAACCTTCCAGGAGTTCTCACTGGAAAAGTGTTTGTTTGTTTTTGGTGTCTAAAAGTAAGTTTGGGTACCACCTAAAAAGTTTGCCTACCTGAAGGAAACAGGAAGATGATTAAAAAAAATTTTTGTTTGTGTTACCTACAAAGGTAGAGCTCTTGCAAAGTACAAAAAAAGTTTGCTTAATTGTGATTAGATTTGCAAATTTAACTTATTTATTTCAATTTAGCTTATGGGGTTTGTTAGAACATCTCTCATGGGGTTAGTTAGAACATGTGTTCTAATAACCTTAATTAAGTGAAATTTGTGTTTGTGCATCAACTTGTTTTTTTCAATGACCAATGATTTTAATAATTACAAAGGTTATTTATTACAATATATACTTTTTAGTTGCCAACAATTATAGAAATTTTTTTTCTTAAATTGATAATCAGTACGTGTACTTAGGCTATAAGTGAAAAACACAACATGCTATAACGCCAACAGATGTTATGGAAAGGGCGATGATAAAAGTATTAGTCCAAAGAAGACCATGTCAAATTGTTGCAAAACAGCAGGGATATCTAGAGAAGGGGATATGAAGGCTCGAAGCGATTGCCTTATTCTCGTGACACTACCTGGGCGGTAGTTTGTAGTGCTTTAAACATGTGTTTCTGTTTAAAATCATAGAAAGTTTTGTAGTGCAGCTGGTACAATGAGCTACAGAAGACAGATAGCAAATGTTACGTAGAGCATATTTAAAGAATACTTGTTTACAAAGACAGTTGAAAAGTTACCAGTAAGCTGTTTTTTTTTTAAAAAAGCCTGATGCGGTAGGCTAGATGTAAAGCAAGTATATGGGTAGTTGAATTAACAAGTAACCATGAGCATGCTGTGATTATCCAGGCCTGATGCTAATAGCGCAATGCAAGTTATCATAACAAGATTTATTAAACTACTATCGGTGCCAATTGTCATTTTACGATAAACACAAATTATTTACGATAAACAAAAGCCCTTCTATTGTCAGACGTAATAAAAGCCTTCGTATCCCCTTCTTTAGATATCCCTGCAATACAGTAGCCTATATGATATTCCTCATGTGACATTAAGGAGGTATTGTTGAAGCATCGACAGAAATTACCATGTGCAAATAGTAATCCGGATGAATTAAATTTACCTCATTATGGATGTTCCAATAACAGAAATGTTTTTACTGCTGTTCAAGAAGCTGAGTTAATGAATTATCTTTTAAAAGCATCAGCTTTATATTATGGATTGTCAACTAAAGAAGTTAAAAAGCTGGCATAGGATTATGCCAAGGAGCTTGGCCTGAAGTTTCCAGGCTGTTGGGAGCAAGGCAAGTCAACTGGATGTGACTGGTTGCAAGGATTTATGAAGAGGCATCCAAATCTATCGTTGCGAACACCAGAAAGTACATCATTTAAGCCGTGCCACCAGCTTTAATCGACACAATGTGATAACATTTTTTAATAACCTCTCCTCTGTAATAGACAGGGGTTCTTTCACCCCTGACAAAATATGGAACCTGGATGAAACAGATTGCACTACTGTGCAAAAGCTCCATAAGGTTGTGGCTCCATCTGGTATAAAACAAGTAGGCACTATTGTTTCTGCAGAACGAGGAAAGCTTGTCACATTGTGTTATGCAATAAGTGCAATTGGAAATTCAATTCCACCTATGTTTATCTTTCCAAGAGTAAACTATCTGACATTCAAGAAGGAGAATTTGTTCTTGTCAAATTCAACACTTCGAAGCGTTTACAGCATTTTGTTGGGAAATTTATTGATTTTTTGATGATCGTGACGTGACTAGGCTATTCGATTCTTACGATGCTGTGGGCAATCCAAAATGCTTGATAAATGTCCTACATTTCAGTAGCATAGCTAGGTATTTTGAAAGCGGAGGGGGGTTTGACGGCCGGGGGGAGAAGTCTGACGGCGTGGACACCCAGCGACGGGGGGTCTGGGGGTCTCCCCCAAAACATTTTGAAAAATTACTTTAAATTTGGTGCATTCTGAGAGCATGTTCAACAAAAATTACTGCATTTTCTGAGTAAATTGCGGGCCCCCTAATTTGTGGGCCTTGTGCGATCGCACGGTTTGCACACCCCAAAGACCGGCACTGCGCGGAGCCAACTGGTTCTTTCAATTAATTTATCTATTTTGAACTGTTAGGTTTGGTGGCCGTGTTTAATGTAGGCTACTTTCATAAAACGTAGCCTTTAAATCTGCGTCGCATGCACGTTTTAAACTTCTGTGGTTTTGCCATCTTTCCTTGTCTTGGTTTTGTTCCCGTTCACTATTTGTAACTTTATCATTGGTGTTGTTTTCCGACAAAGAAAAAAGAATTGAATTGAAATTGAATTCATCCATTCATCAGCTTAGCACAACATAGCCTATCAACAGGGCCAGATTTACCAGTAGGCAGTTGCCTAAGGCGGCAAATTATTGGGGGCGGCAAAATATACGAATATATTACATTGATAATACTGCACGTGAATATAATAATTCACAACAGATATATTCAGATATATAGCAATTAATAAATATGTTATCACATCACACACATTTATCAACAGTGCGGCAAGTTATCGCCCCTAGAGAAGCCTAGTACACGCTTGCTTGGGTTTCAACAATATTTGCTGCTTAGCACTTCCTTTAGTTATCTGTCTCGCTTGGTATGGAGGACTAGGCTTTGTCTGTGCAATTTTTATTAATCTTTCTTCGGTTTGTTTCGCTGTTAGTAAATTTAAAGGAGCTTAGAAACATCTTTTTAGTCAATGTTAGGTTGATGGAAAAGTTGCAGGCTATTTTGTGTAGCCTACTTGCCTTGATGCTTAACCCTTTGCTTTTCAACGTTTTTTGGGAAGTTAACTGCTCAAGGGGGGGCCGTTTTTGGATCAAATTCAATCAGCTGTTACGAGTTATCCGCTGATGCTATTTCAACAGAAGTTGCACTGGTGTGAAAGCAAATCATTTGTCTATAAGTTTGAAAACTCATTATTTTAAAATTTTATATGTTAAACTTGATATTTCAATTTTTGCAAAGGTACCCAAAAACGACAATTTTGATTTAACTTGCCGCCTTCAATTAACCGTGCTAATCCGATTTCATGCAAACTTCTAAATAACAAAGAGCTCGATCGAACGCACGAAGTGTGTGTGCGGTGTGCCGAATCATTGCATTGATTAGAATTTACGACTTGCGAGCAAATCTTATTGTAAGCTACTCGCTGATTCTAAAATAGTTACAATCAGAGTAATATTGTTACACGAATTTGAAAAAAAACAAAACTGCGTTTGTTGTCTTACATTTTTATCCTAAACTAATGCATTCCGAAACTCATGGCTAGCTTCTCGTTTTATGGAACCAAATTTCTCATAAGTAACACCTTAGCCTGCTTGAATAGCTGTTTACATCTTCGTTTGTGTATTTTAGGTCTACAATTGAGTTTGTAGTATGAATATTTTTAGTAGAGAGAAGACAATTGAACAAGTTGTTGAAATAATCTGAAATTTCTAAATTCAAATTAGGTGCTTTTGAAATTGTGGATTTGTGTCAAGTCGCATCACAAATATCATGCAGGCCACATCATAAGTCATTTCGCTTACGGGTGTTTATAAACATGACTCATAAATTACATCCACAAAAAATACAGCATTTACATCAACAAAGCTAAGTTCGAAGCTCACTTTTTATTGAAGATTGTGTCAATCAATTTGAAAATACATTTTTAGTCAGCCAGCGTCGAAATAATGCAACAGCGAATTGAGGAACATGCGTAAACAAAGGAAATGTGAAATAACCCACAGTCAGCAAATCTACATAAATTTAACGTTTACAAATGTTGAATCAATGTAAAAGGACTGGATTGCTGACTGGGTCCTTATTGTTTGAAGCACTAAAAATACGCGTAAAAGCGACAACGTCAGCAAGGCAGTAATTATGTTTCTGGCCAAAAAAAAATAACGTTTGACTTCAAAGATAAAAATGATTATAACGAAGCTTCAAAGTTTGTCGTAAAACATTTTACTGAGATACAATAAACATAATCATTTTGTGCCAGATTGTGAGAAGACTTCCTAGATTCTTTCCAACCATTTGCATGATTGCAAATTATTTTCTATAACTTTACATTGCTAAAAAATGGCTTCTTTGTTGAAACAACGTGGTTACAGTTCTATAAAAAATTCTTAGGCCTACTACATTGAAGTAATGAAATTTTTTTTGTGATTTTGCTGATGACGTTTTACAATATCCGAGAAGTAAAAAATAATAATGATGAATTATTTTACAAAACCGTGGTTTGCAAGTGCTTCACAAAAAATTGTTGGGGGAAAATTTACTATTAGACGTAAAACGTTTGTAAAAGAAAAGTGTCGGTTTACGTATTTATAATGTTTATTGCGCTGTTATCGAATTATAAACTGCCTGTAGGCTATTGTCTACCTTTGTGGTTGCCGGCCAGCTTAGAGCAGCATGCAAACTAAGCGTTTATGGTATTTGCATCGTGTTATGATTCTCGAAAACTTCCCACAAGGTCTTTATTTTTATCGTGATATTTTGTGCCTCTTCTGTCCTAAACTTGAAGTTATTGTGCAGCACTATCCACATCGGTTTTTAGACTCAGTCTTCATTGAAAATCTTTTGTGTGGTGCATCATTTCAAGTAGTGTCTTCCCCTAAACTGTTACACAAATCGCCCAGAACCAGGTTGATTATTATGTATCTTACAGCAGTTGAGAGCCCGTTATTGTATGTGTGGAATTATTACTGTAGATGTCTGACTAAATTCATGCCAAAGTCGAGCAAATTCTGCTTTCGGGATCCTTGCCGTTATTTACTGTATTTTTTGTTGATAAGTTTAGGCAGCATTTTTCCAAGATAAATGAAGACATCGGTATTGTTCGTCACTTAGATTTAGTTTTCTCAGCATTATTTATTCATTCTTTGATCCACTAGTTTGTCCCACTTCTGGTATAATCGGATCGTTTATAAATGGCGGGTCTTCACAATAGCCGGCCTCTTATACATTGGCGCAACGTATTCAGATGTTGAATCAATGATGAAGAAAGCTGATTTGTTGTTTGTCTTATGTGACGCCTAAATTTATGCCTCGTCTACAGTACAAAATATTTTGTAATGTACATTGTGTACATTGTACATTTTGTTTGTAGGCCTACATTACAAAATATTTTGTAATGTAGATGAGGCATTATCATCTTTATTTTGCGCTCTTTGGAACAAAACACAGTGCACTGTGAAACAAAAATACAAGACATAACAACAAGTAGGCGACATAAAGCAGTGAAGGGACGCCATCGAGTTAGCTGCTACGTGTAAATGGAGCCTATCTCATAATTTTGAGTGTATCTCACAATTACTGTTTGCAAAAACGCTATTTCTCCGGCTTCTCCCAAAAGCATTTGCAGTGATACATTTCCTCAATTGCAAGTTTTGTCAATGAGAGCATTTCCATAGAACGTTTATTTCGAAACCAGGTTTTCGTGTCTTTATCCAAGAGAAGATTTCTTATTGTAACGTTTTTTATTCGTCAATGAATATTATCTGCTTGAAACAACTGTTTTGAATAGTTTGTGGCCTCCATAGCCTACTATTTTGATCGTGGATTGCTATTCTTCTTTGTAGAGCTGATAACGCAAAAAAGCTTGCTATTATTGTTTCTAATTAACAGCTTTGCAATCACTGGCTTTTCTTTGTAGCATAAGAAATAACGCGCTTTGTATTATTGAGGTCAAACCAAACAAAAGAAAGCAAGAGGATGCTTCTCTCTGCTCGCGCATATCGATGCACGAAGCAATTATGAGCTTATGGCTTGTCATCGCAATGTAATCCATTTCACGCTTTGCTGGAAGTTAGCTAGAAATAGCAAAAATTCACCAAAATCTTGAATTTACAAGAAAACTGCACAACTTTTAGCATCAAATTTAATATCATCAGATCCGCCTGGCAATTTTAGGAAAAGTCAAGAAAAACCAAGTGCATGGCGTTACTGTGCTTCAAATAATTAAAGGAAATATGAGGGGGGGGCCAAATCTGGCCTCCCTTTGAGGAGCAAAGTGTTAAAGTATGTAAACAAGCCAAAAAGTAAGACTAGTTTACGAAAGAACTTTAGTTTCATGAAGTTTTATAAAAATGGCGGAATGAGGACAAATGAGAACAAGTGCCTGTGTCGTAGGTATCGAAAATCACCATCGAAAAAATTTGTTTGGGGGGCGGCACTTTTCTCATCTGCCTAGGGCAGCACTTAGGCCAAATCCGGCCCTGCCTATCAAACAAGCAGCAACTATTTTATAAATAGATTGAACACAGAATGTGGCAAAAAATCCATGCATGTACTAGGACCAGCGGGGTAGGTACTTTAACATTACCCACTCGTCGAAAAGGTACGCAATCATGCGTGACATGTTCATTCGCGATTCAGCTGATTTCAGTCATGTGACTCGTGACGTGTATTCTGATCGAAAAATTTTGATACAAAGAAATTTAACTGAATGCTTCACCACAACCACCGTTGCCTAATGGTTAGGGCAGAAGAGTATAGTAATTTCGATTTCGTGGGTTCGATTCCCACCCTCTGCTAATACTATTTTTTCTTCTGCAACTGAACTGAGTGCAAGAAGGATCTTAATGGTAGCCACTTTAACAAGTCGAAATTGTGACTAAAACACAAATATTGATTGAACATGTCACGCATGATTGCGTACCTCTTCGACCAGTGGGTAATGTTAAAGTGCCTACCGGTCAGAGGTTCCAAGCAGTTTGGAAAAAAAAACTATCATTTCACTGTTTCAAAAAAGATCAAAACGTCGATTTTACAAAGCTTTGGCGCATTGTAAATAATAGCTTATGTTATGGAAATGAGCTTATCAGTTTTATATGCAATTGAAAAAGTTTAGCCTGAAACTTGAGTAATCTCTGCTTGTTTATTGGAATTTTGTGTTTACGTTATCCTCTTATCTTAAACATGTTTTTTTGGTGTGTATTTTGAAACGCGGTAGGCGTTGTGTTTTTCTGCAACATGTTTTTTAATGGCAAAATCGTCATTTCTGCAGGCTAGGGTGGTGATTGACTAGTAGACCGTATGGTTGTCTCCGTATCATTATGGGAAGATGTGCAACTTTTGTATTGTGTGATGTGTATATTAGCCTACTTGCAAATTTCAAAACATGTACTATGTTCTTGTTTCTGACAAATAACCTATTGATTGATTAATTGAAGATTTGTACAATAATAAAAAAATGTTTGTGGCAACTCTTCTCATGCTCATTTACGGTAAGCACTTTAATAGCAAAGTTTCAGTAATTGTCAAGAAAACCTGGAGCCAATCAGAAGCTACGTTGTCTGTGACGTAAGAACGTAAAAAACGACAAAATTTCAGTACCCTGTCGAGAGGTATGCAAATACAGACATGAGACATATTGTCTACTATCAACGGTGAAACTGTGCATGATATTGTGGTTGCAGACTGTTTTTAACTAATGTAGGATGTTAGTTACAGTTAGTTTGATCTACAAATTTCTGAGGCTTAGGTTAGCATGACTACAAGGAGTTAAAAGAAGATGTGAGTTTTCAAATTACTAAGGATTTGATTAGTTTATAGTTTGAAGTAGTGGTCTTTAAAGTTCATAAGTTTCAATGTACCAAGTATATAGGCTACAGCAGCTTAATAATTGAAGGGTTTAATTACTAAATATTTGTGGAAGCTTTAAGCTGAAGTAGGCTTGAAATTAGTACCGTAATTGGCAGATGCTACTTAGCCAGCATCATTTCCAAAAACATTGATTGATCGACTAATTCAGTTGACAGTTATTTAAAAAAAAGTCTATAAAGTTGTTTTATTTAGTGATACAACAAAACGGTGATAGGTTTCAATCTGTGATACTCAAAATAGCCACTCCCAAAAATAATTTATAAACAAAGAGCATAATTATTAGCAAGACAAATTTGAGTACCGGTAAGTATGTAGGTTCAGTAATTTAAAGCAACAATGTCACAAAGGTTAAGTCCTGAGATTTAACTTAAAACTAGTTAGGCTGAAGGAAGATACAGCAGAATCAGATACCGTAACTTGTTCCATATTTGGAGAACCTGGTTTGTGACATATAATCTTTTGGTTATGTTATTGACTGGAAATTTGAATCAAACCCCACTGGGAAATGTTTTCCTAGCAGCCTCCACCCTCTACACAGTTATAAACAGTATTTAGGCCACAGCCACACAACAACAACAACCAAAAAAAGTTGGTACGTTTGATATCCATTGAGTGGTCACTTCAAAAATCTCCATTGGGGAATGTTTGAACTTTACAATTTTTTTTTTTTAATTTATATAATTTAAAATGTAATTTATTTATTGCTTTGGACAACAAAAGGGTATAGCCTATGCACTTGTATGTAAAAATTTACCATTGTATGAGTTCCTTCTTGTGTATTTGTAGAATCAAATATAGACATCACTACCTTGGCAACTGACAGACATCCTCAGATAACCAAAATCATGAAAGAGGAATATCCGCAGATATCACAGATATCGCAGTATGATATTTGGCACATGGCTAAGAGTATGTCTAAACATCTCAGCAAGGCAACCAAAAGAGCAGAATGTCATGATCTCAGTCCCAGTCTGCACATGGCAGTTATAAGGATGTTGTTTGTCTCGTTCCTATTAACAGACTGGATACAGGAATTTTACACAGGTGGGTTAAATAGGTTATGCTGTCTTTACACTTTATAATTAGGCTGTGGCTATATTTACACTATATAGTGTATCTGCACATTACACTATATAGTGTTTCTATAAAGTGCTCTGCTTGTGCAAGATATAAATGTACAACATAGCTTCTGATTGGCTCCAGGTTTTCTCGACAGTGTACTGAGATTTTGTTGTTAAAGTGCTTACCGTGTCTTGGCATTTGAGACAGCGCCTCAAGTGGTGGTAGAGTACTTTTGCATGTGTGAGATTATAAATGTACATAAAATCCAAGACTGTGTACCAGAGGAATATGCCCAGTTGTTTGAGTTAGCTGATCGTGGAGGTTTGTCTGCTCCTACAGATGCTCGACTGCACTACATTATTTTCTATATGTTTGTGTAGAGATCCTACCCCAATCAAGGAACTTCAAACATCCTCCGAAACCAGGCAACAATGAGCGACGTGGCAGTCGTGACACCCCCCTTTCAAGGGTTAATATGCTTGCCCATGGCAGCAGGGGACCTGGAGCCACCGGAAACACATAGGCCTAACAATGTTGGCGTTGCAGCAGTATTCATTATGTTTGTTTAATTTTCCAAAAAAATGAATATATACGGTCTTATAGTATTGGCGATTCCATGTAGCCTTATGATTTTAAATGTTATAGTGAAATGTTTATAATACTAAAGTTACATTTTATCAGTGTTTGCATATTTTTCCTCACCATATATAATACTCAATTGGAAGTGGCTATTTTTCCACACTTAATGCCGTGGTTACAATCAGGTGTTTCAAGAGTTAGGATTAAAGTAAGGAAGGGTTAAGGTAAGAGTTAGGAATAAGATTAGCGTTTTCATTTTTGCCCAGGACTAAAAAAATTTACAAAATTCATGTTTTTGTTTTCAACAGCTTTAAACTTTTCTCAAATTAGACCAGAATTCCTTATCTGGCAACATTATTGAGGTAATTATTACACTATATAGTGTAAATATAGCCACAGCGTACTCAATGTTGTGCTGAGTACACTTAAAAGTTGTTACATGAAACACAGAGACGTTTAGATGTTATGTTTTGTTGATTTTCGTTTGAGTGGTATCCTTCATAAGGCCCATGCCGTTTTTGAGTCAGAAGTCCCCTTCTTTGTAGTCTCGGGATACCGCGCCTACAGTTCGAATGTTTAGCACTACCGCCAAAACTTTAGATATGGTGAAGTACTCTGCAGTGAAGGGATCTAATGTCGAGAGTGAACATTAGACTAACTACTCCGGCATACTGCGCTTTATTTAAGTTACGGTGTTAATAGAAAGCCTATTTTATTCTTCAAAGTAATGTGCTATGAAATCGGCTTGAAAAGCATACGATGAAAGTATGCTATGATGTTTATTGTACAAATCAAAAACGCATAACAAAATACAACAGGAATCCTACTTCAATGTTTGCTTTTAGAATTGTTTATACTTTTCACAGTGCTACAGTGCACTCTTCGGCTTATGCGATTGTTTAGCTGTTTTGTTTCTACCATGTAAGAAGTCTTGTAGTGGCAAAAAATATAACCTCCTCATTCGCATCTCCAGCACTTTTTTTATAAGTTCATTTTTTTTTTCTGACCATTACAGCGAAAACAATACATGTCAACATAGCAAGGGTCTAGAAAAGTTCTTCAAAAGCGCCTTCGTAGAGAGTTTCCAGTTAATGGATTGCTGTATACCCTGCACAGTCCAAGTCCGGCAATAAGCTTTCTTCACAATAGTCACGACTCACGATATGCATCAGGCAGATTAAGGTTGTTGATTTCATTGCGCAATATGTCGGTGTAATACAGTACTGTAATACCCCACTTTTTGAAGAGAATTCCCCTGTCATAGGCGAATTTCACCTTCCAAATCTTCATTCAACTGTAAAATACAAATGAATTCAGTAATGCACCATTTTCATTAAGTGCCAGCATACCAGTAATGTACGTAATGCATATGTGTAAAATAAGTCACGTTCAATTGCTATATAGGCTATATATAGTATGCAAAAAATGGCAGCCAAGGAAGAACGTTCATTACCGGTACCTCAAAATGTAAATATAGCTACGGAGTTATTGAATTAATGCACTTCTAAAGTAGCACCATCATAAAGGTGTATATATGATTGCATATTATGCTTTTGAAAGCTAACTGTTTCAACACGAAGGCTAACCCTGAAGCAGTTAAATATTTCATTGGCTAGATTTCCAAATTTCATACCATATTGATAATAATTATTATTACTATTTATTTGCATCAGACCAATAAGTCCATATTAAAAAACAAAAAATACAAGAATAATCATAATAACCCGGCTAACTGATAATGCTGTTGTGGAGAATTGTTAATGAGTAAGCTGCAAATGGCACATTTGAATTTAGTTCAACATACCTTATGAAAACATATTGCAAGTTCTTGTTCACTCCTATCTTGAAGAGACTCCAAACATTGTGACAACATTTTAATGATTTTTTAAAACAATATAATAAAAAACCTTTCTGTACCCTATTGCTGCATTCTAAAATATATATATATACTGTATTTATGAACATGCTTTGTTTGTATTATGCATATAAATTGTTTTCTATATCGTGAGTGGCCCATGAGTGACATGCTAAATGTGACATATCTGAAATATAGAAGTGCTGTATTTTCTTGTACAAATCAATGTTTATTGTACAAATCAAAAACGCATAACAAAATACAACAGGAATCCTACTTCAATGTTTGCTTTTAGAATTGTTTATGCTTTTCACAGTGCTACAGTGCACTCTTCGGCTTATCACAATACAAGCTCGTGGCTCCAGGTCCCCTGCTGCCATGGGCAAGCATATTAACCCTTGAAAGGGGGGTGTCACGACTGCCACGTCGCTCATTGTTGCCTGGTTTCGGAGGATGTTTGAAGTTCCTTGATTGGGGTAGGATCTCTACACAAACATATAGAAAATAATGTAGTGCAGTCGAGCATCTGTAGAAGCAGACAAACCTCCACGATCAGCTAACTCAAACAACTGGGCATATTCCTCTGGTACACAGTCTTGGATTTTATGTACATTTGTAATCTCACACATGCAAAAGTACTCTACCACCACTTGAGGCGCTGTCTCAAATGCCAAGACACGGTAAGCACTTTAACAACAAAATCTCAGTACACTGTCGAAAAAACCTGGAGCCAATCAGAAGCTATGTTGTACATTTATATCTTGCACAAGCAGAGCACTTTATAGATACACTATATAATGTAATGTGCAGATACACTATATAGTGTAAATATAGCCACAGCCTAATTATAAAGTGTAAAGACAGCATAACCTATTTAACCCACCTGTGTAAAATTCCTGTATCCAGTTTGATTCAAATTTCCAGTCAATAACATAACCAAAAGATCAGTAGCGTAGCCAGGAATTTTGAAAGGGGGGGGTTTTGACCACCCAACGGCGGGGGGTCTGGGGGGCCTCCCCCAGAAAATTTTGAAAAATTACTTTGAATTTGGTGCATTCTGAGAGCATTTTCAACAAAAATGTGGGTACGAATATTCCTGTAAAATGGTGCTGTCCGGTAGCATAGCAAAAGGATAAGATCATGTTTTCTTCGGCATTTTTCGGAAAAAAAAGCTAAGTCTCTGTGTTTTCTTGTTGCTAATTCCTGGCTGAGATGTTTGAATGTTTGGTATTGGCAAAACTCGCTCGTTTAATGCAATTTTGTTTAAAATTAGGCAATTTTTTTTTAGATTGAAAGCATCATTCTCAATATCGTGACGTCACACGAGTGCCAAAGGGGGGGGTTGTAACCCCCAAAACCCCCCCCCTTGGCTACGCCACTGCAAAAGATTATATGTCACAAACCAGGTTCTCCAAATATGGAACAAGTTACGGTATCTGATTCTGCTGTATCTTCCTTCAGCCTAACTAGTTTTAAGTTAAATCTCAGGACTTAACCTTTGTGACATTGTTGCTTTAAATTACTGAACCTACATACTTACCGGTACTCAAATTTGTCTTGCTAATAATTATGCTCTTTGTTTATAAATTATTTTTGGGAGTGGCTATTTTGAGTATCACAGATTGAAACCTATCACCGTTTTGTTGTATCACTAAATAAAACAACTTTATAGACTTTTTTTAAATAACTGTCAACTGAATTCTAAAGTCGATCAATCAATGTTTTTGGAAATGATGCTGGCTAAGTAGCATCTGCCAATTACGGTACTAATTTCAAGCCTACTTCAGCTTAAAGCTTCCACAAATATTTAGTAATTAAACCCTTCAATTATTAAGCTGCTGTAGCCTATATACTTGGTACATTGAAACTTATGAACTTTAAAGACCACTACTTCAAACTATAAACTAATCAAATCCTTAGTAATTTGAAAACTCACATCTTCTTTTAACTCCTTGTAGTCATGCTAACCTAAGCCTCAGAAATTTGTAGATCAAACTAACTGTAACTAACATCCTACATTAGTTAAAAACAGTCTGCAACCACAATATCATGCGCAGTTTCACCGTTGATAGTAGACAATATGTCTCATGTCTGTATTTGCATACCTCTCGACAGGGTACTGAAATTTTGTCGTTTTTTACGTTCTTACGTCACAGACAACGTAGCTTCTGATTGGCTCCAGGTTTTCTTGACAATTACTGAAACTTTGCTATTAAAGTGCTTACCCTCATTTACCTTTGACAAGTCAATTCGTCAACTTAGTCAAGTCAATTTATTTTGTTTCAATTCGCCAGACTCAGACATACAAGCAGAGAGAGAAACCTTTTACTTCGTCTGTTGCGAAAATAGTAGGCTATACGGTACAATCATAACCTATGCGAATAAAATAGCACAATAACAATCCAGATTCCACCAGACAGGAAGCAGCAAAAGACTATGTTAGTCATCCAGTTCCAGTCAGCTGCTTCCCTGTTCTTAATGTGACAAATGTCAAGCAGTGGCGGATTTAGAACGTAATTTATGGGTGGGCCTAGGAAATATCGGTGCAAGTATAGAATCCGCCACCCCGGTCAACATGACGTCACAAAACGGACGCAACTACTACATAAAGGGTGAAAAAAAGGATGCTGAAAAGCGGCGGAATGAATGTGATAAAGCGGAATGGACATGGATTTTTTGACAATTTTATTGTGTTTTTACAATAAAAACATTAAACCAACGTCGAGTGTTGAATATAACTACCTAGAATGACATAAAATTTACCAAATTGCATCAATTCAACTAAAAATTTACCCAATTAAACTTTAAAAATAAAAATATGAAACTTTTGCAACTAAATGTGTTGTAGCTATCTAATTTCTGCTCGCATTTTAATTTTTACAATAAAAGTACCAATCTAACGCAACTGCAAAGAGTATGTCTTGCTTTATGCACGTGGAAATCTTATCTACAAAACGGGCAATCGTCGTTCAAACGTAGCCGCTCGGCGACACTTTTTATCAATGCGTTGTAAAGGCGAATCGATCCTTATTCAGTATAAGCCAGCCCCTGTTTGCTGTGATCGGTAAATAGTGCTTCCACTAAACTTGCTGTAGTTTTCGGGTTTCTGCTCAGATTTTAACAATTTTGCCATCGTTGAAAAGCACGATCATACATCTACACGAATCAATTAAACAGTAGCACAAAATAAGTACTAGATTTATCTTGTGATAACTTAAACTTCACCAATTTGTACCGATTCTCAGCAACTTAATTTTGCAATAAAATCATTAATCCTTTGCAAACTAAAAGAATATGTCTTGCTTTATGCACCTGAAAAGTTTCAGGTTTATATCTTATCTATAAAACTGGCAATCGTCGTTCAAACGTAGCCGCTCGCCGATACTTTTTTCCAATGCATTGTAAAGGCGAATCGATCCTTATTCAGTATAAGCCACCCCCTGTTTGCTGTGATCGGTAAATAGTGCTTCCACTAAACTTGCGGTAGTTTTCTCGTTTCTGCTTGAATTTTAACAATTTTGCCATCGTTGGAAAGTACGATCATACATCTACACGAATCAATTGGCTACAAATCCAAAACAAGTACCATCTTTTTCTTGTGATAACTTAAACTTCACCAAATTGTACCGATTCTCAGCAATTTAATTTATACAATAAAATTATTAAACTTTTGCAAATGGAAAGGGTATGTCTTGCTTTATGCACATGAAAAGTTTCAAGTTTGTATCTTATCTACAAAACTGGAAATCGTTGTTCAAACGTAGCCGCTAAGCGACACTTTTTTCCAATGCATTGTAAAGGCGAATCGATCCTTATTCAGTATACGCCACCCCCTGTTTGCAGTGATCAGTAAATAGTGCTTCCACTAAACTTGCTGTAGTTTTCTTGTTTCTGCTCGGATTTTAACAATTTTTCCATCGTTGGAAAGTACGATTATATATAGAGCTTCGGTAGAGAGTTTGTCTTGTTGAACCATAGGCATACGAAGCCGAGCAACGTGATCAAGTTTAGCATCTTCAAGTTTATTACATTTACATAAACATAAAACTACGCAACAAATTAAGTATCGAACGTTTTCGACATCACAAGATGTCCTCTTCAATCTATTATTCCTGAAGAGGACATCTTGTGATGTCGAAAACGTTCGATACTTAATTTGTTGCGTAGTTTTATGTTTATGTAAATGTAATAAACTTAAAGATGCTAAACTTGATCACGTTGCTCGGCTTCGTATGCCTATGGTTCAACGATTATATATCTACCCGAATCATTTAAATTCAAGCACAAAATAAGTATTAGATTTATCTTGTGATAACTTAAACTTCACCAATTTGTACCGATTCTCAGCAATTTAATGTTTACAATAAAATCATCAATTTATTACAAATTGAAAGAGTATGTCTTGCTTTATTCACCTGAAAAGTTTCAGGTTTACATCTCATTTACCAAACGAGCAATCGTCGTTCAAACTTAACCGCCCAACGAAGCTTGTTTTCAATGCATTCTAAAGGCAAATCGATCCTTATTCAATATACGCCACCACATGTTTGCAGTGATCGGTAAATAGTGCTTCCACTAAACTTGCTGTAGTTTTCTCGTTTCTGCTCGGATTTTAACAATTTTGCCATCGTTGGAAAGCACAATCATACATCTACACGAATCAATTAACTACAAATTCAGAACAAGTATTATCTTTATCTTGTAATAACTTAAACTTTACCAATTTGTACCGATTATCAGCGATTTAATTTTTACAATAAAGTCATTAATCCTTTGGAAATGGAAAGAGTATGTCTTGCTTTATGCACCTGAAAAGTTTCAGATTTATGTCTCATCTACCAAACAAGCAATCGTCGTTCAAGCTTAACCGCCCAGTAAAGCTTTTTTTCAATGCATTGTAAAGGCGGATCGATCCTTATTCAGTATACGCCACCCCCTGTTTGCAGTGATCAGTAAATAGTGCTTCTACTAAACTTGCTGTAGTTTTCTTGTTTCTGCTCGGACTTTAACAATTTTGCCATCGTTGGAAAGCACAATCATGCATCTACACGAATCAATTGACTACAAATCCAGAACAAGTATTATCTTTATCTTGTAATAACTTAAACTTCACCAAATTGTACCAATTATCAGCAATTTAATTTTTACAATAAAATCATTAATCCTTTGCAAATGGAATAAGTATGTCTTGCTTTATGCACATGAAAAGTTTCAGATTTATATCTCATCTACCAAACAAGCAATCGTCGTTCAAACTTAACCGCCCAGTGAAGCTTTTTTTCAATGCATTGTAAAGGCGGATCGATCCTTATTCAGTATACGCCACCCCCTGTTTGCAGTGATCGGTAAATAGTGCTTCTACTAAACTTGCTGCAATTTTCTCGTTTCTGCTCGGATTTTAACAATTTTGCCATCGTTGGAAAGTACGATTATATATCTACCCGAATCAATTAAATGCAAGCACAAAGTAAGTACTAGATTTATCTTGTGATAACTTAAACTTTACCAATTTGTCCCGATTCTCAGCAATTTAATTTTTACAATAAAATCATTAATTCTTTATAAATTGAAAGAGTATGTCTTGCTTTATTCACCTGAAAAGTTTCAGGTTTATATACCATCTACCAAACGAGCAATCGTTGTTCAAACTTAACCGCCCAGCGAAGCTTTTTTTCAATGCACTCTAAAGGCGAATCGATCCTTATTCAGTATACGCCACCCCCTGTTTGCTGAGATCGGTAAATAGTGCTTCCACTGAACTTGCTGTAGTTTTCTCGTTTCTGCTCGGATTTTAACAATTTTGCCATCGTTGGAAAGCACAATCATACATCCAGTAGCGTAGCCAGGAATTTTGAAAGGGGGGGTTTTGACCACCCAACAGCGGGGGGTCTGGGGGCAACCCCCAGAAAAATTTGAAAAATTACTTTGAATTTGGTGCATTCTTAGAGCATTTTCAACAAAAATGTGGGTACGAATATTCCTGCAAAATGGTGCTGTCCGGTAGCATAGCAAAAGGATAAGATCATGTTTTCTTGGGCATTTTTCGGAAAAAAAGCAAAGTCTCTATGTTTTCTTGTTGCTAATTCCTGGCTGAGATGTTTGAATGTTTGGTATTGGCAAAACTCGCTCTTTTAATGCAATTTTGTTTAAAACTAGGCAATTTTTTTTTTAGACTGAAAGCATCATTCTCAATATCGTGACGTCACACACGTGCCAAAGGGGGGGTTGTAACCCCCAAAACCCCCCCCCCCCCCTTGGCTACGCCACTGCATACATCTACACGAATCAATTAACTAAAAATCCAGAACAAGTAGGCTACCGGTACTATCTTTATCTTGTAATAACTTAAACTTTACCAACTTGTACCGATTATCAGCAATTTAATTTTTACAATAAAATCATTAATCCTTTGGAAATGGAAAGAGTATGTCTTGCTTTATGCACCTGAAAAGTTTCAGATTTATGTCTCATCTACCAAACAAGCAATCGTCGTTCAAGCTTAACCGCCCAGTAAAGCTTTTTTTCAATGCATTGTAAAGGCGAATCGATCCTTATTCAGTATACGCCACCCCCTGTTTGCAGTGATCAGTAAATAGTGCTTCCACTAAACTTGCGGTAGTTTTCTCGTTTCTGCTCGGATTTTAACAATTTTGCCATCGTTGGAAAGCAAGATCATACATCTACACGAATCAATTGGCTACAAATTCAAAACAAGTACCATCTTTTTCTTGTGATAACTTAAACTTTACCAAATTGTACCAATTCTCAGCAACTTAATTTTTATAATGAAATCATTAATCCTTTACAAATTGAATGAGTATGTCTTGCTTTATTCACCTGAAAAGTTTCAAGTTTATATCTCATCTACCGAACGAGCAATCGTCGTTCAAACTTTACCGCCCAGCGAAGCTTTTTTTCAATGCATTGTAGGCCTAAAGGCGATCCCTGTTTGCTGTGATCTGTAAATAGTGCTTCCACTAAACTTGCTGTAGTTTTCTCGTTGCTGCTCGGATTTTAACAATTTTGCCATTGTTGGAAAGCAAGATCATACATCTACACGAATCAATTAAACAGTAGTTCAAAGTAAGTATAAGCTTTATCTTGTGATAACTTAAACTTCACCAAATTGTACCGATTCTCAGCAATTTACTTTATGCAATAAAATTATCAAATTTTTGCAAATTGAAAGGGTATGTCTTGCTTTATGCACCTAGAAAGTTTCAAGTTTATGTCTTATCTACAAAACTGGCAATCGTCGTTCAAACGTAGCCGCTGAGCGACACTTTTTTTCCAATGCATTCTAAAGGCGAATCGATCCTTATTCAATATAAGCCAACACATGTTTGCTGTGATCGGTAAATAGTGCTTCCACTAAACTTGCTGTAGTTTTCTGGTTTCTGCTCGGATTTTAACAATTTTGCCATCGTTAAAAAGCACGATCATACATCTACACGAATCAATTAAACAGTAGCACAAAATAAGTACTAGCTTTATCTTGCGATAAATTAAATTTCACCAACTTGTAACGATTCTCAGCAACTTAATTTTTACAATAAAATCATTAATCCTTTGCAAATTAAAAGAATATGTCTTGCTTTATGCACCTGAAAAGTTTCAGGTTTATATCTTATCTATAAAACTGGCAATCGTCGTTCAAACGTAGCCGCTTCAAAATTCGCCTTTACAATGCATTGGAAAAAAGTGCGCCGAGCGGCTACGTTTGAACGACGATTGCCCGTTTTATAAATGAGATATATACCTGAAACTTTTCAGGTGCATAAAACAAGACATATTTATTTAGTTTGCAAAGGATTAATGATTTTACTGTAAAAATTAATTTGCTGCGAATCGTTAAATGTAGGTGAAGTTTAAGTTATCACAAGATAAATCTAGTTCTTATTTTGTGCTACTGTTTAATTGATTCGTGTAGATGTATGATTGTGCTTTCCAACGATGGCAAAATTGTTAAAATCCGAGCAGAAACGAGAAAACTACAGCATGTTTAGTGGAAGCACTATTTACCGATCACTGCAAACAGTAGCGGCGCCAGGGGGTGGACTGGGGTGGACATGTCTACCCCACTCCTATTTAGAGTCTGTCGTGAACTAATACATACTTTATTACGCAAGCTTATATTAGCTTTAACAAACTAAATGGAACATCTAAATAAATATAAACAAATGCATTAAGCTTAGTACTTCAGACAATAAGATTATCAACCTGAACCGCACCTCAACATAACAAGCAAGTAAACAGAGTGGGAGCGCCAACTGAACAGTTGCGTTGGCCAAAGGCATTATGCGTGGAACGCGGCAAGAGTTTCTACTGCAGCATACAACGCAAATTACACGACATTCACCCCTTCATAAAAATTATAGTACAATAAATACGCAAACGCTCAATTATAGTTCAGCCTTTTTGGCGGGTTTTTTATACGAACAGAACGCCAGTTTTTCTGTGTTTGCAATTCAACATTAGGATCAATTGGTTGCGTGTTAATAACCGCACCATCGTCTGCAGAGCTCCTCTCACAGGTAATTTCACGTTCGACGTCATCAGAAACATTTCTAATTCTGGAGTTCACTTCATTCGATTTCTCCACTTCAGCAGGGTTGACGGGGTCGGCAAAGTCTCGTCCTGGCGCTGCCAAGTCTCTGGCAGATACAGTTGCTTCCCTTCCATTTGGGAACTTTACCACAGCATAGTTTGGATTTGCATTCACAAGTTGAACCTCGTCCACTAGTGGATCGTACTTGTTACGTACAAAACGTTTTACCAGTACCTTGTCTTCTTCAGTCATCCACGAAGGTACACATAACCCAAAAGTTGAGCGTCGTGGAAAATTAAAAAGTCTTTCGTGAGGCGTTTCATTTGTGGATGTGCACAATAACGATCGAAGTGAATGCAATACCTCAGGAACAACTAATTCCCATTGTGAAATTTCTAAATTTTTAGTTCGAAGAGCTAACTTAATTGCATTCCAAACAACACCATTATAACGTTCACACTGTGAATTGCCACGCGGATTATACACTGACGAATGTGTTGTGGATATGCCTCTCTCACTTAAGAACTGTTTTATATCTTTGGATATAAAGCATTTTGCATTATCACTATGCACTACGGCTGGCATACCAAACATGTTGAACAAAGATTTCAAACAAATAATTACGGTATGAGAAGTAGTGTTACTACAAGGAAAAACAAAAGGGAAACGCGAAAATTCATCAACAACAGTTAAAAAGAAATGATTTTTAGTATTTGACAGCAATGGTCCTTTAAAGTCAATACTCAATCGTTCAAATGGTTGCGTTGCTTTAATCAATGTAGCTTTTGGAGGTTTGTAAAACCTTGGCTTCACTTCGCAACAAACTTTGCAATTTGTGACCATTCTTTTCACATCATCTATCGAGTATGGCAAATTCATTGTTCTTACAAAATGTTGCATTCTCACAACTCCCGGATGACACAAGTTTTCATGAATTTCTTTCAGTGTGTTCCCAGTTGTACTGGCACAATACGCACGAGATAAAGCATCAGATGCCACGTTAAGCTTGCCTTCGCGATACACGATATCATACGAATACTGTGCCAATTCGACTCGCCAACGCATTATCTTGTCGTTTTTTACTTTTCCTCTTCTTCTGTGGTCGAACATAAAAGCAACTGAATTTTGATCAGTGATCAAAGTAAAATGTCTGCCTAAAAGGAAATGTGACCACTTTCGAACCGCTTCTATTATGGCAGTAGCTTCTTTTTCGATACTGGAATATCGCTTTTCGTTCGAATTCAGGGTCCGAGAAAAAAACGCCACAGGCCTTCCAGCCTGATGTAATATTGCTGACAACGCAATATCCGAGGCATCAGTTTCGACTGAAAAGGGCAAGTTTTCATCTATTACCTTCAAAGTGGCTTCTGCCAAGACTTGCCGAAGTTCGTTAAAACACGAGATAGCTTGATCACTCAGGGGAAACCTATTACTATCAACAAGTGGTTTTATTTTGTCCGAATATTGCGGTATCCATCGAGCATAATATGCCATAAGACCAATAATTCGTCGTAGCTCTTTGGCTGAGGTTGGAACCGGCATTTCTAATAACGACTTCACTCTTTCGCGATCGGGGCTTAAACTGCCATTACTTATTTCATACCCCAGTAAGTTGATCTTGTCTGTGGAGTAGGTGCACTTGTCATTATTGAATGTGAGATTGCACTTGTTTGCAACTGTTAGGAAATGCTGAAGGTTTTCATCATGTTCTTCCTTTGTCTTACCACACACGGTAATATTGTCCAAATAAGCAAATGTGCCTTTACAATCATTGCTCTCGATGATATTGTCAACAATTCTTTGAAACCAAGGTACAGCATTTGTTAATCCAAACGATAGTCTTTTGCTTTGATACAATCTACCATTGGCTTCAAACGCTGTATAAGGCCGATCTTCTACAGGAATTTCAACTTGATGGTATGCACTTTTCAGATCCAATGTGCTAAAAAAAGAATAGTGAGCAATCTTGTTGACCAAATTTTGCATGTTAGGCAATGGATATCCGTCTAACAACGTAAACTTATTGATAGTTTGACTGTAATCAATGCACATTCTTTTCCTGTGATTTTCTCCAGATACCACAAGGACTTGAGCTCGCCATGGTGCAGTGCTTGGCTCAATTACACCTTGCTGAAGATCTTTTTGTATAGTTTCAGTTATAAACCTTTCGTTAGCAGCAGACTGCTTTCTGGACTTAGTCACAATTGGCTTACAGTTGGGCGATAAATGTTGAAACAATCTTGGACAAATATCCGTTTTCACGCATTTTAGTGCCCCCAGATACAAAGGAGCTTCGCTACCTCCAAAGTTAATTTTTACGTGCTTATGCTGAGCCAAGAAGTCTTGCCCCAGAATAACGTCCGTTAGCAAATTATCAAGCACGATAAGTTTCACTTTATCGTATTCACGTCTTTGAAAGTAAACTTTAACAGTAGAAAATCCATCGCTTTGTGAAGTTTTTTTATTCACGGCCAAACCAATTTCATTAAACTCCGGTTCGATAGGAATTGCATTCTTCAAAGCAAAATGTTTGCTCACATGACTTAGGGTAGAACCCGTGTCCACAAGTGCTCTTGCAGTAACACCATTAATACACACAGTGTAGTTAACTTTATTTGGAGCAGAATGTAAGGAGAATAAAGAAGCACTAGACGGATTTTGTGAAATTCGTTTTCTACGAGAACGACACTCTCTTGCATAGTGACCAAGATAACCACACTTATAGCACTTACTGTTCTTCGCAGGGCATCTTTCTCTTCCATGATTGTCAGGACACCCACAGTGGGAGCATTTTTTCTTCAAGTCAGCTGCAGCACAACTTTCATTTAACGGAAGTCTTTCACGCAAAGAAATCTCTTGTTCAGCTGATTCTCTCTGAGAACACTGTATCGTGTTGGCAAATGTTGATGTGTTTTCTTGGCAGTAGGTTTGCTGTTGATTTGAAACTAGAAAGGCATCAGAATTTTTCTGAGCAATATCTAATGAGCGAGCTTGATTAAAAATAGCATCGAGGGTTATGGTCTCTTCTCTAATATTTTCCAATAGTCTTTGACGTATTGATGCAGACAATATCCCTGATATAAAAGCGTCACGAATCGCTTCATTGCGGCAAACTTCCGCGGTTACGGCTTTATAATTGCAATCTCGAGATAGCCGCTTCAAGTTTAATACGTAATCATCTAATGACTGTTCAGCCTGTTGTTTGCACGTCATTAGCAAATGTCTGGCAAATATGAGATTATTTGGTTTCACGTATAATCTTTCTAAAGTTCTTATTGCAAGTTCATAAGTATTACATTCACTGATGTAATCGTAAACATCCTTATTAACGTGGGCGATCAAACATCGCAGTTTATCGTCATCACTGATCTCTGGTTCAGCTGGAAATGCTGCAAGAAAATTCGCAAATGTTCGATGCCAATGTTTCCACTCTTTACTAGCTTGACTAGAGTTGGGATCAGCGCTGAACAAACTGGGCTTTATAAACTTGCTATCCATCTTCAATTAGTTTGTTAAATTGTCGTGAACTAATACATACTTTATTACGCAAGCTTATATTAGCTTTAACAAACTAAATGGAACATCTAAATAAATATAAACAAATGCATTAAGCTTAGTACTTCAGACAATAAGATTATCAACCTGAACCGCACCTGGCATTTCTAATTTAACAAACATTTAGTTTAACAAAACATTTAGTTTAACAAACATTTAGTTTGTTAAAGCTAATATAAGCTTGCGTAATAAAGTATGTATTAGTTCACGACAATTTAACAAACTAAATGGAACATCTAAATAAATATAAACAAATGCATTAAGCTTAGTACTTCAGACAATAAGATTATCAACCTGAACCGCACCTCAACATAACAAGCAAGTAAACAGAGTGGGAGCGCCAACTGAACAGTTGCGTTGGCCAAAGGCATTATGCGTGGAACGCGGCAAGAGTTTCTACTGCAGCATACAACGCAAATTACACGACAGAGTCAATCTTGTAATTCGTCGAGATCCGATGAGAAAACTTGGGGGGTTTATGCAGGGGGTTAGGGGGCCTAGTGACTGCGTCATAAATTAATTTCAACTTCTTACGTATGAATTACTTTTGCAGCATTGACATAGGAAGAAATGAAGAATCTTCATTATTATCGCTCTGTTGTGTTGATTGATTGTAATTTAATTTTACCATTTTGAGGTGATGGCTTTTATCGCAGCTGAGATGCAAGCTTTGTAAGACCTAATAGGCAAAGGTTTGATAGGGCCACCGACATGTTAGGCAAGGATGGTGCACAGCAACACCTAGTTGCAGCGGGTGCCAAACTCTCGGTATATTTTCATTGTTTTGCACACCGATTAAATATTGTGCTTGAGCACAGTGCTGAAAACGTAGCGACAGTCTAAACAATTTTTGAAACAATTGGTAACACTAACATCTACCACTTTATGGACTGTTCTCTCAAGAGACACTTTTTGTATAAAGAGCATTTGAATAAGGAGGGAATCATGTCTGGAAAAATTGCATTGCACTCGTTATCTGATAGGCTACTAGATGGTCTGCACGTTCAGATGATCTGGGTGTTGTCATTAATGTAGCCTATATCCAGCACTGCTGTCAATGCTCCAACAAATGTCAAACGAAGGTAATGGTGTAGCTACTGGTTTGTTGTTCCGCATCAAGCAAACGGAATTTGTTACTGCTAGTCTTATTCCTCATAAATGCTTTTCGTTAAGTAAACAGGCTTCAGATTATTTAAAAAGTGAAGAAATGGATCTCACCACTGGGGTTGCTGCTATCAACGACTTGACAAGAGCATTTGACTCACTGCGTTCAGAGGAAAATTTTAACAAATTGGTTTTCAACTCATCGCTGTTTGCGGATAGAAATCAAATTACCAGTGAAACCACCACGCCGGCTCGCCGATGCCGCTACCCACCAAGCCATTTCCGAGATGGTCAGATATTATTGATAGGTTGCAACAGTCTTCCGTGGAGTGAATCTGAATCCATTATAGAAAACTTAAGAAGAGATTTTTCTTTATCCTTTGACAGAATGCTAAATCAACTAAAAGGCTGTACTCGGATCAAGCATGTGAATTAATATCAAATGCAGCTGCATTTTATTTCATGCCATGGGCGCCGATCGCTCTCTAAGGTTGGTTGGGACATTTACTAGGAAAAGTATGAAAGAAAGGGTTGGTTGGTTGGTTTGAATCTTTATCCTCGGACTGACAAAGCCTTGGTAGCTTATTCCTGGTAGTTTCGCATACTTGTAGAGGCTCTTGACACAGGGCCGGTTACCGAGATTGGCAGAGTGAAGTTTTCCGATTGTTGAAGTGTTGTTGCCAGGGAATTATTCCATTCACTAGGTGCCACTGAATGGAGAGCAGTCTTGAAATGCGTTGCTCAAGTGCACACCCCGAGAGTCGAACCAGCGCAGCGTGATCTTGAGCCAGGCGCCTAACCACTGAGCTAACGGGGCGGGCGAAGGGGAGACAAGCGGGCTAAAGGGGAGACGAGCGAACGAGCTGAAAGATCCGGGTCTGTTCAACAAACAAACAGTTGCAGTAGATACAAGTCTAATGCGATGTATTTTAAATGTCAGTGTCAGCATTGGACATCAGATGTCTAAACACTACAACTCGGCAACTAGTCTCTAGCGAGTTAAAAACGAAGTCCTTGGAGAGGTCATGGAGGTTGATCGAATTCAAAACTTAGTTTTGCACATGTCAGACCATTGCATGATTTGGCCATTTCTGTGTCATGGTAGATCGTCACCAAGTTTAGACACGTTGCAAAGTTAAAAATGACCATTCAGCTGAACACGAGCTGGCTGGAGAAATGAGCAAAAGTTCCACTTGCGGAAACATTTGCCGAACAGCGGATGGCATCTTCATGAACATCATTCGAAAATCTTGTGCAAGAGACTCTGTGTTAAAAAACTCAGGATAATCGTCTACCACATGTGATTGTAGCTTTCCACTAAAGAGTGATTCTTGTAGAATTTTGTAGTGCTCAAGATCGGTCGACTTGAAATAGTCATTAAGATTTTGCTGCGAGCTGTCAATGACTACAAAATACTCTGACCGATCAATCGTCTATGGTGTTTGAAGTTTAGGAGGTTGACCATGGCCATGTCCATACTGAAGACGATTTGAAACGAGACAAGTCTTTTAAAAATTGGGTAGGGTAAGAGTTTTTTCAATTGAAAAAAAGCTGCCTGCCAGCCTTCCAACTGCTGATTTCGCCTATATACATTTTTTTGCGAAACCGGCAAGGACGTTTCAGCAGCTCTTATCCTCAATGTAATAATAACTGAAAAAACAGCTTTTTTCTTACACAAAAGTAACACAAGCTAAACTTACTGCACGAAATGCTTGTACGACTCTTTCTAAGTAATTCCTAAACACTGCACTGTCTGGCCCTGGCGTAACCAAAACAAATAGGCCTATATACAATTTGCGAGTTGCACCAGGCTTTCTCCGCCTAACAAAGCATTTCTACTACGATTGGGGCTTCCTCGCATAAAACAAAAATGTTGTCGCCTCCTTTCAATATATTTTAAACGTCTGACTGATAAAATTGTGACATTCGGTTAATATTTTTCTTTTTACGTTACAAAAATAATGTAAAAAGATGGTGGGGACATGTCCCCACTGTCCTATAGGGATCGGCGCCCATGTCATGCACATTGCACATGTCTCCATCAAATTTGCGTTTGCCGTCACTTTTGAAATTGTGTGGACAAAACGATCTTAAATCATTTGTACAGCGATTTGTTTCAAATTATTGCTACTGTTGCTACATTGCCCATGACTGTGGCATCTTGTGAACGTATCCACAGCAAAGGACAATAAACTATTATCTGCGACCTGCCATGTCATCACAAAGACTTAAACATCTGGTGCAGATCAGCAGTGAGCGAGACATTGCCGATAACACTGGTCCTCAAAAATTGGTGAAAGCTTTTAAACTGACCTGCGAGCGCAAAATAAAACTTTAGTGCAGTGATTCTTAACCTATGGCTATTGGTATTACTATTATTGGGTAATAGCCAGGTTTTTTTTAATTCTGTTTAAGGGGCCACCCAATAAATTTTTATGAGGCCGCCTATCATTGCAGTAGCTCCATGACATAAAATAACGACAAGCTTGCTAACATCAAGATCGTAGTCGGCAATTCTATGGACCGCAGAGGAAATGTATGGGAGCGTTTGGCCCCATTCTATTCTTTTGTTCATAATTTAGAGTGCGCTCAATGGAAAACGAGCTTTTTCCCCCTTTCGATTTCCTTTGTTTATTTTTCAATAAATTTCACAACCGAGCCGCAGTGAGTCGCATTGCAATCGGTAATCTTAGTGACCATACTTTACGGTAGTATATTACTTCGAAATATTTTGTCCATCCCACTCATTTTTGGCTGGCGCCGCCCCTGACTGCAAACAGGGGGTGGCGTATATTGAATAAGGATCGATTTGCCTTTACAATGCATTGAAAACAAGCTTCGTTGGGCGGTTAAGGTTGAACGACGATTGCTCGTTTGGTAGATGGGATATATACCTGAAACTTTTCAGGTGAATAAAGCAAGACATACTCTTTCAATTTGTAAATAATTAATGATTTTATTGTAAACATTAAATTGCTGAGAATTGGTACAAATTGGTGAAGTTTAAGTTATCACAAGATAAATCTAGTACTTACTTTGTGCTTGCATTTAATTGATTCGGGTAGCTATATAACCGTACTTTCCAACGATGGCAAAATTGTTAAAATCCGAGCAGAAACAAGAAAACTACAGCAAGTTTAGTGGAAGCACTATTTACCGATCACTGCAAACAGGGGGTGGTGTATACTGAATAAGGATCGATTCGCCTTTACAATGCATTGGAAAAAAGTGTCGCCGAGCGGCTACGTTTGAACAACGATTGCCAGTTTCGTAGATAAGATATAAACTTGAAACTTTTCATGTGCATAAAGCAAGACATACTCTTTCAATTTGCAAAAATTTAATAATTTTATTGTATAAAGTAAATTGCTGAGAATCGGTACAAGTTGGTGAAGTTTAAGTTATCACAAGATAAAGATGGTACTTGTTTTGGATTTGTAGCTAATTGATTCGTGTAGATGTATGATCTTGCTTTCCAACGATGGCAAAATTGTAAAAATCCGAGCAGAAACGAGAAAACTACAGCAAGTTTAGTGGAAGCACTATTTACCGGTCACTGCAAACATGTGGTGGCGTATACTGAATAAGGATCGACTTAAAGGCAAGCCAAAATAAGGGGAGCAGCTGACTCGAAGACTATATGTCACTTCGCTGCTTCCTGTCGTCTGTTGTATCGCATCTGTGATCGCAGTGTACTGCATGTTATCGCAATGGGCGCAAATAAAAGCAAGATTATTAAAAAAAAAAAAAAAAAAGAATGCATTGAAAAAAAGCTTCGCTGGGCGGTTAAGTTTGAACAACGATTGCTCGTTTGGTAGATGGGATATAAACCTGAAACTTTTCAGGTAAATAAAACAAGACATACTCTTTCAATTTGTAATGAATTAATGATTTTATTGTAAAAATTAAGTTGCTGAGAATCGGTACAATTTGGTGAAGTTTAAGTTATCACAAGATAAATTTAGTACTTACTTTGTGCTTGTATTTAATTGATTCGGGTAGATATATAATCGTAATTTCCAACGATGGCAAAGTTGTTAAAATCCGAGCAGAAACGAGAAAACTACCGCAAGTTTAGTGGAAGCACTATTTACCGATCACTGCAAACAGGGGGTGGCGTATACTGAATAAGGATCGATTCGCCTTTACAATGCATTGGAAAAAAGTATCGGCGAGCGGCTACGTTTGAACGACGATTGCCAGTTTTATAGATAAGATATAAACCTGAAACTTTTCAGGTGCATAAAGCAAGACATATTCTTTTAGTTTGCAAAGGATTAATGATTTTATTGCAAAATTAAGTTGCTGAGAATCGGTACAAATTGGTGAAGTTTAAGTTATCACAAGATAAAGCTAGTACTTATTTTGTGCTACTGTTTAATTGATTCGTGTGGATGTATGATCGTGCGTTTCAACGATGGCAAAATTGTTAAAATCTGAGCAGAAACCCGAATACTACAGCAAGTTTAGTGGAAGCACTATTTACCGATCACTGCAAACAGGGGCTGGCTTATACTGAATAAGGATCGATTCGCCTTTACAACGCATTGATAAAAAGTGTCGCCGAGCGGCTACGTTTGAACGACGATTGCCCGTTTTGTAGATAAGATTTCCACGTGCATAAAGCAAGACATACTTTTTGCAGTTGCGTTAGATTGGTACTTTTATTGTAAAAATTAAAATGCGAGCAGAAATTAGATAGCTACAACACATTTAGTTGCAAACGTTTCATATTTTTATTTTTAAAGTTTAATTGGGTAAATTTTTAGTTGAATTGATGCAATTTGGTAAATTTTATGTCATTCTAGGTAGTTATATTCAACACTCGACGTTGGTTTAATGTTTTTATTGTAAAAACACAATAAAATTGTCAAAAAATCCATGTCCATTCCGCTTTATCACCTTCATTCCGCCGCTTTTCAGCATCCTTTTTTTCACCCTTTATGTAGTAGTTGCGTCCGTTTTGTGACGTCATGTTGACCGGGGTGGCGGATTCTATACTTGCACCGAAATGTCTTGGTGGGTCTTCACCAGGGTTGCCATCTTGGGGGGAGCTCAGACCCCCGAAATATGAAAAAGCTTGATGCATGGGGGGCTCGTTCAAGCTTCCACTTTTCAGCTCTTCTGGCTGAACTACAACTCAACTGAACAAGTAACACTTTAACAGCTTTCTCACAACAGAACTGCAAAAATACATAAGTTGATAGCAATCGCCGTTTTCCGTGATTACGGTAGGTCCCGTATAGTTAGCTTAATTCTATCTTGCAATCTACATTAACCGGGTTATTATGATTATTCTTGTATTTTTTTGTCTTTTTGCATGTATGGTAATTAGTATGGACTTATTGATCTGATGCAAATGAAATAAATAAAAATAAATGAACATAGTAAATCAAACTTTTTGCAAATAGGGCAATAAAGAACAACATAAAAATTTTGTGGCACTTTTGACATTCTAGATGTCTGCGTGTGATGTGACTCTTGCATTGAACAGCCTTTCCCAGCCATGTGCCTTAAAATTTAAGAAAGTCGGTAAAATTTTCAGTGTGCGTTGTGTTGCGTCCTCGCATCGTGATATCAATGCTCCGTGGAATAGTTTCCCAGCATCGTATAAACACTTCACATCCCTCGCAGAAAGGAAAAATATTAGAGAAACAGATCGGGCCATGTTCAGAGACTCAGAGGTCTCTGCATCAAAATGACTACTAAGGAATTCGTAGAAGATCTGGTGCTTTTAAAATATTGTTTTCGGCAATTAACGATTTTGTCAGAAACTCTCCAGACTGAAAATATCAACCTAGTAGCCTAGGCCGGATGCAACCTACAGTCGTACCATGAACAGTTCGGACCGTCAGTTCGTACCTTGAAAAAATTGAGAAAAAATTTAAAAAAAGCCGAAGTCGCTGATCGCAGTTTCCGCAATCATTTTAAAATTTTCCCCCTGAAAAGATCGTGAGAAAAAATAGCTCAAAACCGAAGTCCGCTGATTGCAGCTTCCGCAAACATTTTTCCGCAGTTTCCGCTAACTCTAACCATAGAGTACCGTAATCTATGCTCTAACCCGGGTGCAACCTAGTTCGTACCCTGAACAGTTCGTACCCTGAAAAGATCGAGAGAAAAAATTAAAAAAACCGAAGTCGCTGATCGCAGTTTAATAGCACAAAGCAGAACTCGCTGATCGGAGTTTCCGCAAACAAACTCGAGGATTAGGAATAGCGGAAACTGCGGAAAAATAAAACTGTGGAAAAGTATTTGCTGAGACTGCGATCAGCGATGGTTAGGGTTAGAGCATAGATTACTCTATGGTTAGGGTAAAGGTTAGTGAAAACTGCGGAAAAGTGTTTGCGGACACTGCGATCAGCGAGGGTTAGGGTTAGAGCATAGATTACTCTATGGTTAGGGTAAAGGTTAGCAAAAACTGCGGAAAAATGTTTGCGGAAACTGCGGTCAGCGAGGGTTAGGGTTAGAGCATAGATTACTCTATGGTTAGGGTAAGGGTTAGCGGAAACTACGGAAAAATGTTAGCGGAAACTGCGATCAGCGAAGGTTAGGGTTAGAGCATAGATTACTCTATGGTTAGGGTTAGCGGAAACTGCGGAAAAATGTTTGCGGAAACTGCGATGAGCGAGGGTTAGCGTTAAGGTAAGGGTTATGGTTAGCGGAAACTATGATCAGCGACTTCGGCTTTGTGCTATCTTTCTCTCGATCTTTTCAGAGGGAAAATGTTTGCGGAATATAATAATAATAATAATAATCATGCTTTTATTTGCGCCCATTGCGATAACATACAGTACACTGCGATCACAGATGCGATACAACAGACGACAGGAAGCAGCGAAGTGACATATAGTCTTCGAGTCAGCTGCTTCCCTTATTTTGGCTTGCCTTTAAGTGTCTTTCGCCGAGACACAGCCGCGTGCTCTGGAGCGGTGTCGAACCCACGTCCTTTCGAACGTCGCGCAGACGTTCTCACTACTCGGCTACGCAGCCGACCGTTTTTTTTTTAATTTTTTTTCTTGATCTTTTCAGGGTACGAACTGAGGGTACGAACTAGGTTGCATCCCTCTAACCCTAACCCACGCTGATCGCAGTTTCCGCAAAAAATTTTCCGCAGTTTCCGTTAACCCTTACCCTAATTCTAACCATAGAGTAATCTATGCTCTAACCCTCGATGATTGCAGTTTCCGCAAACATTTTTCCGCAGCTTCCGCAAACATTTTTCCGCAGTTTGCACTAACCTTTACCCTAACCATAGAGTAATCTATGCTCTAACCCTCGCTGATCGCAGTTTCCGTAAACATTTTTCCGCAGTTTCCCCTAACCGCAGTTTCCGCTTACCCCAACTCTAACCATAGAGTAATCTATGCTCTAACCCTAACCCTCGCTGATCGCAGTTTCCGCAAACATTTTTTTGCAGTTTCCGCTAACCCTAACCCTCGAGTTTGTTTCAAATTGTTTGGGGGAAACTCCGATCAGCGACTTCGGCTTTGTGCTATTAAACTGCGATCAGCAACTTCGGCTTTTTTTAATTTTTTTTCTCGATCTTTTCAGGGTACGAACTGACTGTACGAATGGTTCAAGGTACGAACTAGGTTGCACCCGCCTAGGCCAAGCAGCTAATTGTCACGTCAAATGGATTGTTAATTCTCTATTTCAAAAAAAAGCTGTTCATGAAGGAAAGTATTAATGAAGTTTAAAAAGACTACTCCTTTAAAGGCATAACGTTGGACCAGTTCAAAGCTCGACGTAAAGACTAGGCCTATTCTTTCAGTCGTAATCGGCTCATTCAGCTTCAGTTGACAACATTGGAAGCAGGATGGTGGACACCAACAATGAATTCTGTGAAGAGCTTGGAAATTATTGTACCAGAATTATGGCCTGCTGTAATCGAAGTTTCATGGCAAAAAGGGGAGCAGATACTACGGAAAATAGAGGAGAGATTTCATGTCACCACTCTTATTTTCGATTGTACGTTGACAATCCTTGCCATATACCAGATAAGATAAAGTTGCTCAAAAATGTAGTACTAAACATGATTGCAATAAGTTCTGCTGAAGCCGAACGTGGATTTTCGCAAATGAACTTGGTCATCACACCGCTACGATCACGGCTGACCAAATCACTTGTTTCAGTAATGCTGTTCATCAGCATCAATGCACTACCTCCTCATATATAGGGAATGGCACTGCCGCAACTCAGAAGTGGTTGTGGACTCATTGATCGGCTGTGGATACTCAGGTTAAGCATTCTAAGCTTCCCACATTGAATGAACTCAGATCTGTGCAAAAACTGTTTATTGGCTAAAAATCAAAGACTGTCGTGGGTGCTTATAACTTAGCCCATAAAACCAAAGACCTGGCAGACACACTATTTGTTTTGTAGCCTATAATCTCGTTTGCACGAACTTGGAATATGCTTTTGCTGTATTTGAAGTTGTATAATACTGTTCGTTAATAGCTAAATGAGATTTTAGTATAACCGTCACATTGGCAGCTAATTGGTTCTTACTCGCAAAGCTGCAAACACAAGCGCTCATTTCAGGAGATGCATTTCCTCGCTTTCCTACAGTCAATTTTTTTGCAAGTTTGCTTAGAATTGGCTCATTCAAATAAGTAGCTTACAATTGAGTTAAGAGATTAAAATTAGCTCATGCAAAGCGAGTTTCAAGTGTAAGCCTTCGCAATAAAGAAAAAGCAAAGGAGATTGCAATGTAGCAACCAAGCCAAATTTATAATTTTATTTCGGATTCAAACACGTTTTTACGTTTTGCTGCTTCTACCTTTTTCTGTAAGCTTCTAGCTATGTTTTAGCGTGGGTTGTTTTTCGATATGAATTTCAGAAATAAAAACAAGCTGAACGGTGTTTCTTTTTAAAAAGGTAAAGATTGTTGGCTCACCTACACCGATTACTTATACTTTGTCTATAACAACACAGCTAGGTGTTAATAGAGCCCCCCCCCCCCCCCAAATAAAATGCTAGGAATGCACCCCTGGTCTTCACCAATAATGCCACGGCGGGTCAGCATACAAATATTAAAGTGGTAGACCTACTGTATAGTGATACAAACGTTAAAGTGGTATCATGCTGTGAAATAGTGACGCCACAGACAATTCAGTGGCACTTGGTTGTTCTAGTGTTCAACATTAATATGTTTTTTTTCATGAATCTTATTTTGGGTGGGCCCACTGTCAATCTGGGTGGGCCTGTACCAATCAGGCCCACCCGGTAGATCCGCCCCTGATGTCAAGCATCAGCATTACCTTGAAACAAGATGGTTGCTTATGTTCAGTAATATAATAAAAAAAGTTGTTTACTGCTGCAAAAGCCAAGTGAAATCCTATGATTTTATACAAATATGAAAAAATATCATGCCCTACAAACGTAGTACCAGTATGACAAAAAAAACAAAAGAAAAAACACCTACCGTATGCAAAACAACAACTTTTAACTGCCAGCATAAAGGATGGGTGCAACCTAGTTCGTACCTTGAACCATTCGTACAGTCAGTTCGTACCCTGAAAAGATCAAGAAAAAAAATTAAAAAAAAGCCAAAGTCGCTGATCGCAGTTTAATAGCACAAAGCCGAAGTCGCTGATCAGAGTTTCCCCAAACAATTTGAAACAAACTCGAGGGTTAGGGTTAGCGGAAACTGCGGAAAAATGTTTGCGGAAACTGCGATCAGTTAGGGTTAGAGCATAGGTTACTCTATAATTAGAGTTAGGGTAAGCGGAAACTGGAAAAATGTTTGCGGAAACTGCGATCAGTTAGGGTTAGAGCATAGATTACTCTATGGTTAGGGTAAAGGTTAGCGGAAACTGCGGAAAAATGTTTGCGGAAACTGCGATCAGCGAGGGTTAGAGCATAGATTACTCAATGGTTAGAATTAGGGTAAGGGTTAACGGAAACTGCGGAAAAAATTTTGCGGAAACTGCGATCAGCGAGGGTTAGGGTTAGAGCATAGATTACTTTATGGTTAGAGTTAGCGGAAACTGCGGAAAAATGTTTGCGGAAACTGCGATCAGCGGACTTCGGTTTTGAGCTATTTTTTCTCTCGATTGTTTTAATAGACCGAGAGCCTACGACAGAAGATTTCACCCCATAAGGTACAAAAGGTTTGAGCCCTTGAAGTTACTGGGGTCAACCATGTCACTCACAAAAAGTATGGAAGATTGACCGCACCGGGTGGATCTGGACCCTAGAGCCCCCTAAAAAGCCCAAAAAGGGGGTTAATTTCACCCCATAAGGTACATGGACCAAACTTGGTGAAAACGAAGTTCTATGTCAGGACATCACAAAAATATCAAATCTAACAATATTTTCGAGTGGAAAGGTGATGTAAGACTCCCCCCCAAAGTGACCCCCCAGGGGGTTAATTTCACCTCATAAGGTACATGGACCAAAGTTGGTCAAAACGAAGTCTTATGTCAGGACATCACAAAAATATCAAATCTAACAATATTTTCGGGTGGAAAGGTGATGTAAGATGCCTTCAAAGTGACTTCCCTTAATGTGACCCCCTCGGAAGGTTTATTCCACCCCATAAGGTACATGGACCAAACTTGGTCAAAATGAAGTCTTATGTCAGGACATCACAAAAATATCAAATCTAACAATATTTTCGGGTGGAAAGGTGATGTAAGATGCCTTCAAAGTGACTTCCCTTAATGTGACCCCCTCGGAAGGTTTATTCCACCCCATAAGGTACATGGACCAAACTTGGTCAAAATGAAGTCTTATGTCAGGACATCACAAAAATATCAAATCTAACAATATTTTCGGGTGGAAAGGTGATGTAAGATGACTTCAAAGTGACTTTCCTTAATGTGACCCCCTCGGAAGGTGTATTTCACCCCATAAAGTACATGGACCAAACTTGGTCAAAACGAAGTCTTATGTCAGGACATCACAAAAATATCAAATCTAACAATATTTTCGGGTGGAAAGGTGATGTAAGATGTCATCAAAGTGACCCCCAGAGGGTTTATTTCACCATAGAGTACATGGACCAAACGTGGTCAAAACGAAGTCTTCTAGGGCACCACAAAATATCAAATCTAACAATACTCTCAGTTGGAAAGGTGATAAAAGACCTACCCAAAAGTGAATCTCCTCCTATAGTTTAATTTACTTCATCCCTTTCTCGAACCAACCTTGGTGTAACGAAAGTGCTATGCCAGGATAGTACGAATGGATTAAATTTAAAAATATTTTTATATAGGTTTTGATGAAATACATTCACAAGCTGTCCCATGATGCATGAAATGGAACTATAGCCTACTTTACAAAAAGTTTTTGTATAAATCATATTAAGTCAATCGAAAAAAGGCAACAGGACATGACAATACATGGCTTTGTAACACCAAAAACAGAAAGTACGTAAGAAGCATATAGGCTACAGTAGCCAGAAAATTGATCCAAGATCTTGATACCACCACTAAATGTGGACTTAATCGAACAACTGACTATCCAAATCAAAACGTTTCGAAATGAATCATTTGGAACGTTAATTTAGGCAGTAATGAACATTTTCCAGCTGCTACAATAAATAACCCAATAAACCCAATGTAGTAAATTTTTGTTTAATGCCATTTGCTTCATGTCTCCAATCAGTTATTGTAACTGTTCATTCATAAACAGAGATTGTTTGTGTAAATGTAAACGGTAACTCAATTGGTTAGCGCGTCACTTCTGGAACGAAGAAGCTTCAAGATCAATAGCGGCGCTGGTTCGACTCTCGGGGTGTGCGCTTGAGCAACGCACGTTAAGGGCTGCTCTCCATTCAGCGGCATCTAATGGATGGAATAATTCCCCGACAACAAGCCTTCAACAATCGGAAACTTCACTCTGTCAATCTCGGTGACCGGGCCTGCGCCAGTGATTCAAAGCCTCTACAAGTATGCGAAACTGCCAGGATTAAGCTCTGCAAGAAGCTTTCCCAGTCCGAGGATAAAGATTCAATCAATCAATCAATCACTGGTGTCGCTTTTACTTTCTTCGTCTTATTCTTCAGATTCATACAATTCTCCTGTTATATACAGAGAAATAAAGACTGTACGAAACAATTGCTATTATGCACTACAGATATGCGTAACATACAATAGTAATTTTATTATCTTTTACAGACGTCTATTTTTCTTCGAATAATGCAACATTGCAACTTACTATTAACTGGAAAAAGTTCAACATTTATTTGTTATTTAGTGCACCCAGGCATTTTTCTCAAGATTGCAGAAACTATTGGTTATAGGTTCCTAAAACGAAACTTTACAGCCAGTTATTGGCTAATGTTTACAGTAAGAAAGTAAACGACTGATAGACCAGGAGAAAGTTTTATATTTATAAAGGGTAACCCAAGCGACATCCAATGCTGTTTACCTTCTTCTTGACTTTCCTGGATGAGATCAGATTCCACGCAGAGACATCTAAAGATGCTTTATACCTTTACCTTCAAACCACACCACTTTATAAGAACCTCCTTCTTCTTTCCAGCCATACTCTAGCAGCAACGTTGCTGCTTGTTCACTTCTAGTTGAAGATAACCACCATCTTGTGATGAGATGTGTGCGCCTTGTCTTCTGGAGAAGTACTCGTAAACAAAGTGGTAGAGTACTACTATCTACAGTAGCTTCTGGTATGCATGATATCCTTTCATTTTCTTTTTTGGGTTTGTAGCCGTCTAAAAACATTTGTAAACGGACTTCGTTGACATAATTAATTTTCTTGTTTTTGTACATGTTACACACAAAGTTCTCTATGGCGATGATAGTGTCTTCACTAATTTCTTTGTCGTGTCCGAGTTGGCTAAAAGCTGCCTGCGCTTCGTGGTTTCCTTGGAGTAATTTCAGCGGCCGCACTTTCCCTTTCCTGCTAAATGACGAGGTGTAATCAGAATCTGTAAAGGCATGATATGCAGGTAAACACTTGCAAATCGTCACTCCAAGTGCGGTAGGCCTATGCAGCTGGTTGATGTTGATGTACCGCTGCGTGTTATTGCTTTGCAAGCCAGCTTCTATCCATATCTTTAATGAAGGATCAAAAGTTCCATAGCAACCTAAGCCAATTACAAGACAGTCAGTGTCAGACGTGCGGATAACCACATTGCTTGGGGCTGGTACATCGCAGACAGCTTGCTTTATCTCTGTATATAACAGGAGAATTGTATGAATCTGAAGAATAAGATGAAGAAAGTGAAAGCGACAGCAGTGACAATGAAGAATAAAGAAACGACCGTTTACATTTACACGAACAATCTCTGTTTATGAATGAACAGTTACGATAACTGATTGGAGACATGAAGCAAATGGCATTAAATAAAAATTTACTGCATTGGGTTTATTAGGTTATTTATTGTAGCAGCTGGAAAATGTTCATTACTGCCTAAATTAACGTTCCAAATGATTCATTTCGAAACGTTTTGATTTGGATAGTCAGCTGTTCGATTAAGTCCACATTTAGTGGTGGTATCAAGATCTTGGATCAATTTTCTGGCTACTGTAGCCTATATGCTTCTTGTGTACTTTCTGTTTTTGGTGTTACAAAGCCATGTATTGTCATGTCCTGTTGCCTTTCTTCGATTGACTTAATATGATTTATACAAAAACTTTTTGTAAAGTAGGCTATAGTTCCATTTCATGCATCATGGGACAGCTTGTGAATGTATTTCATCAAAACCTATATAAAAATATTTTTAAATTTAATCCATTCGTACTGTCCTGGCATAGCACTTTCGTTACACCAAGGTTGGTTCGAGAAAGGGATGAAGTAAATTAAACTATAGGAGGAGATTCACTTTTGGGTAGGTCTTTTATCACCTTTCCAACTGAGAGTATTGTTAGATTTGATATTTTGTGGTGCCCTAGAAGACTTCGTTTTGACCACGTTTGGTCCATGTACTCTATGGTGAAATAAACCCTCTGGGGGTCACTTTGATGACATCTTACATCACCTTTCCACCCGAAAATATTGTTAGATTTGATATTTTTGTGATGTCCTGACATAAGACTTCGTTTTGACCAAGTTTGGTCCATGTACTTTATGGGGTGAAATACACCTTCCGAGGGGGTCACATTAAGGAAAGTCACTTTGAAGTCATCTTACACCACCTTTCCACCCGAAAATATTGTTAGATTTGATATTTTTGTGATGTCCTGACATAAGACTTCATTTTGACCAAGTTTGGTCCATGTACCTTATGGGGTGGAATAAACCTTCCGAGGGGGTCACATTAAGGGAAGTCACTTTGAAGGCATCTTACATCACCTTTCCACCCGAAAATATTGTTAGATTTGATATTTTTGTGATGTCCTGACATAAGACTTCGTTTTGACCAACTTTGGTCCATGTACCTTATGGGGTGAAATTAACCCCCTGGGGGGTCACTTTGGGGGGAGTCTTACATCACCTTTCCACTCGAAAATATTGTTAGATTTGATATTTTTGTGATGTCCTGACATAGAACTTCGTTTTCACCAAGTTTGGTCCATGTACCTTATGGGGTGAAATTAACCCCCTTTTTGGGCTTTTTAGGGGGCTCTAGGGTCCAGATCCACCCGGTGCGGTCAATCTTCCATACTTTTTGTGAGTGATATGGTTGACCCCAGTAACTTCAAGGGGTCAAACCTTTTGTACCTTATGGGGTGAAATCTTCTGTCGTAGGCTCCCAGACTATAAGGGGAAAATTTTAAAATGATTGCGGAAACTGCGATCAGCAACTGCGGCTTTTTTTAATTTTTTTTCTCGATCTTTTCAAGGTATGAACTGACTGTCCGAACTGTTCATGGTACGAACTAGGTTGCATCCTAAAGGATGAAGCAAAAACAAGTAGGCTTAAGCATAGTTTATAACATGAAAAGTAGAAACAATTCATTGTAAGTTGCAGCTGTTAATAATTATGGCACAGCACAATCAGGATGGTAGCAAAACACCATAAGCAATCATCTAGTCAGCCACCACTCTATAACAATAAATCTAACTACTCATTCATGCACACATCTGTGCAGAGGCAGGCACACTGCTTCAGTAAATAGAAATGGTTTAGCCACTGACTTTAAAAGAAAACGAAAATAACAAAACAAATGCTCTTGCTTTAAATCTTCATCCTCAGGTTGAGAAAACCGAGGATAAGGATTCAAACCAGTAACCAAGTTTAAGCCAACGACCAATCTATGATTGTGCGCTAGAATACAGTGTTTGCCAAAGTTAAGAAAAAAATGCATCTTAGGCCAACATCACAATGTAACAATTATTATTGTAGACACTCAAGACAGACATAAATAAATAGGATGATTTGGTACTGCTATAGATGACAAAAATTAAGAAGAATGATAATAATATTGAGAAAAGTAATCTTTCCATTATGCACTTTAAGGTGTGCATGTAGGATATATCCATAGGTAAGAGTGGGTCTTTGACTTGTTTTTACGCGATGGAACAGTAAACCTTGTGTCGTGTGAAATGTCATTCCACACTTGTACACACACGAAAAAGAGTGTTTTTTACCAGAAGTTGGTCTCAAATCTGGGTAGAAAAATCTTTTTAGCGTTATATCTAGATTAAGTTTTAGGCTGTGGCTATATTTACACTATATAGTGTAATAATAACCTCAATAGTGTTGCCAGAAAAGGAATTCTGCCCTAATTTGAGAAAAGTTTAAAGCTGTTGAAAATAATAACTTGTATTTTGGAATTTTTTTTTAGTCCTGGGGAAAGATCAAAACCCTAATCTTATTCCTAACTCTAATCCTTACCTCAACCCTTCCTAACTTTAATCCTAACTCTGGCAACACCTGATTGTAACCATGGCATTAAGTGTGGAAAAATAGCCACTTCCTAAGTTTTAAGACAGTGGCTATTTGATCGGCTCCGGTCTTTGAATGTGAAACACTATTTGACCAGTCATGACTAGAGATGTACCGAAATATCGGTATCGGTGATATCGGCCATTTTTTAGTATCGGTATCGGCAAAATTTGGCCGATACTGTGGCCGATACTAAACACGTAAAAAAAGGCGTTTGCTAGGGATTTTCTACAGAAGCAAAGATATAATTTTTTTAAAGTAGTAACTAACGTTACATTGATGTAGAAAAATAACAACCTGTTCAAATTTTTGATACGTCACACTCCCATGACTTCTTGCGCGCACGTTTTAACATTGGTTGCTTAGAGTGATTCTTTCACTTAAACAAAACATTTTGTTTCAGCAGTTTTGGGTTGTTCGATTCTTAAGTTGTGTAAGGAGACTCAACTTCTCCAATATTTATCATTTGTGTTTCTTTTTTACTCTCAGCAGAGCATAAAACTTGTAAAAGTTTTTCATCCATACAACGTCATGAATTAAATTATTATATCTGAAATCGGCATAATAACGTGACATCATCTAAACGTAACAGAAATAGCGAAGAGCAAGTATCACTATAAAAAAAACACAAAAATGCAATGCAAATAGGCAACATCAAAAGACATAGATGTTCTTTGACTTGTCAGCAGCAAGTGGTGATAACTGTGGCTGTGGGAGTTTGTTTCGCAGCCTACTTACTATGACATTGTTTAAGCTTGATGAGTTTATTACAACGAAAGGTGGAAATTAAATCACAAACTGATAGAATCAGCTTACTAAAAACAACCAAGTTACATGGGTTTTTTAAACGTTTAGCAACGTAAAAACGATGCAAAATTATACATTCTTGCTACCTTGGTAGTCTTGGCCTGGCAAAAGCTTCTCAACCAAACGACAAGCACCCTTAGGGGTAGGACCTTTGACATACTGATATCCAATTGAACGAACCCGAACCATCAGATGTTAGGTTGTCCGTCCAATTGCGGCCATTTCAGCATTCAGCCAGAGAGTTCATTATTACTTTAAACTTTTTTTGGTAATTACACAACAAACAAGAGCAATAGCAGTGGTGGGAAGTTGCATTTTTCCTTTCTTCCGAGAAACGCAACCTTGATGATGTCATGAACAGCGAAGCTTCTGATTGGTTGATGGCTCGTGGTTCAATGGGATATCAGTATGTTAAAGTGCCTACCGCCCTTAGGTTGCACATTACTTGTCGATGTCGAATAGTTTTTGTACGACTACACAAATGACTTGGTTTACATTTTACATCTTATTATCAATTACACAAGCCAACACACTTTTTGTGTCAGCATAGTAAATGTCATTCTAGGGTATATTTTGGGTGCTGAATTCAAAAATCACATCAGATTTTTGTATCACATCAGGATTTTATGATATCTGAATGCTGTTTTGGTAAAAATGGGTAAAATCCACTCCTGATCTATATTGGTAGACAATGTCGTTTCATGGAATTTGAACTCTTTTTTTGTCAACAAGGTATGTGATAAAGTCTAAATTCATCACGATAAAGTCTAAAGTCTACACAAGAGATACAAACATAATATTAATGAAAACATTGAAGTATTTCAAGACCTGTTTTATTTAATTTTTAATTTTATTGAAGTGTGATGGTAACTTGAACCCAGTTCTTCAAAGTTTATCTGCTAACACTAAACGTTCAGCGTCATTTTTTTTACAAGAGTAGGCTACATTGTTATTTTTTTCGTGTTAAGTAGGTTTGGTGGCTTTGCAAATCCCCAATACATATTTTAAACCTTTTGGTTTTGCTATCTTTTCCTTTTGTTGGTGCTACAGTTGTGTGTTTGTAATGTCATTCGCTCTTATGTTTGCGCCAGCAAAGAAAAATAAAATTGAAGAAATCGAATAGAATAGACACTTAAAAATAGGTTCAATTCTACAGAAGAAAGGAAATTTACATGCACATTAGGGAAACGTTACTCTGGACAAACTTTCGCTTGCATGATTTTTGTGAATGTTGTGAGTGGATTTAGGATTTCCATTGATCTATCGTCTTAGGTTTTCCACACAAGCTTTACATGCAGCATGTGTGGAGCCCATGATTTGTCCTGATCACCCAGGCGAATTTTAAAGTAGCTATGTAAGATATGCTTGTTTCACAAAACTTATTATGGTTTGCCTTTGGTTAGGAACAGTAGCCTATAGGGGAAGGGAAGGTAATTTGATACGGAAGGTAATTTGATACACCCCCCCTACAGAAATGTACAAAAAATATTAGTCAAAAATATTGTCATTAGGTGGAAGATCTGTGAAAATAATGCCTACAAAAATTGCACCATGCAGCTAACTCGTGCTTTTATGGCATAAAATTGTAAAAGTGTGTTTTTTGAGTATTTTTGTAAAAATTTTAACTCATGGTTATTTTCGTCTGGAAAATTAAAGAAAAGTTCCTGAAAGATAAAACCTAACTCATTTGACAGTTCATTGATAAGGCTTCAAGGGCATGTCACGTTTTTTCTGCAATGTGCATCCAAGCATACAAAAATCAGAATTTTATAACTTTTTTTGAAAAAGGTAAATTGATACATGTGGAGAAGGTAAATTGATACAGTATAGTAAATTCTTTTTGTGACTATAATAAATGTTGTTATTGATCTAGTTGATTTAAATAAGTTATTCTTCATTAACAAGACCTGCTACTTTGGGAAACAACTATTATATGGGCTTTCGTAGGCCTACACGCTATCTGCTTTCAAAAAATGAGAAAAGTGCAAAGCACCCCCCTTGAATAAGAACTCCAGCCAATGATCCTTCCCATGTCCATCCCGCTGCAGAAGCTTCGCCGCATACATAGGCCTCAATAGTCGTCCTTGCACCCAAGCACGCCAACCACATTTTAAATTTTCATTTATTGCTTTGCTGTCAAAGGGGATTTCTGTATTAGTTTTACTGTCTCAAATTACCTTCCGGGTGTATCAATTTACCTTCCATGGAAGGTAAATTGATACATTTGAGTAACGTTTTTAAAATTTAAATTAAAAAAAAGTTACAAAAATAGAAAAGTGAAAATGTTTTTAAAAAGTGTGTAAGGGATCAGACTTTCATTTCAGCTAAAAATCAATAGTTTGTGACACGTAATTTTCAGTTAACAGGCAAAAATGTTAAAAGTGTATCAAATTACCTTCCCTTCCATAACTGCCACATATGTAACGAAGAACATCAGGGTCATTTTCACTCTTTTTTGAAGATGTCATTCTGCTACTTATTCACACCACAAACAGAATTAACACCTTGCTAATATGAAAAATCTGAATACATGAAAATTCAAATAAGAATGAGTCATAGACAAGTTTCACATGCGCTTAAATCTCCACGTTCAGCGAAAAAGATAAAACCGATGTTATATATCAAAAAGTAGAATGGTACTTGGTCACAGCGGTAAACCATAATCTCTTCGTGGGAAAATTTTAACATAAAGTTCCCGAATCCGTTCGTCTGTATATAATGACCGAAGAAACACACACTTGAACTTCTTTTCAATAAGTGTATTTCTGTAAAATTAGCCCGCGGCTATCGAAATGACTGGTGCAACGCCTTACACCTCTAAAAAACTGTCACTACGATACAGATTACTTGGATAAAAGACGGAGAATTTGTCCAGCTAGCAAGCACCAAATAAACCAGTTAAATGTGCGACCGACTTCCAACAAACAACTTCGAGAATGAATCAGAAAAATTTGTGATAACTCAAAGGCACGAGAGCAGTTCGTGACGCAATATTTCATGTCCAAACAGGTCTCAAACTAAAACAGGTTTAAACCGGTTTCAACAGGTTTGACACAAGTCTTGCGATCGATGGTGCAATTTTGGCTCATGTTTTAGGAATTTCCATGACGTAATATTCAGTAGACTTGAACGGTTTCTACATGACGTTTGACCAGGCGAACAACCGTCTGGAACATAGCGGCCCCTAGTTATGACAGTCTGACATGGCATAACTAAAAAAGAATTGACGACAATTGTGAGCCAATGAATAAAAACACATGATACACAAATTGTTTGAATCACTCACGTTTAAGTTAATACGCAAATACAAAGGGCATGCAAAGAATGAACAGCAATAAGAATAAACACGACGATACATGAAATTGGTACCATAGGTAGTAGGTACACGCAAAAAATGACGCTATCTACAATGGTTGCGATAATAACCGACTGTTCTGGGCTCAGACAAGTGTCGGCCACCGCAGACAAAACCAGGCTCAAACCCTAACACTTAGGTGTTCTTTACGGGGGCGAGGCACGAAATATCCCTCAACACATAGTCTACTTTCACTTTCCCCGTACTCTCATCATAGTTGCAGACGGCAACTTTAGCTCTACGAACCACAGGCTTCCCTTTCCTAATTTGTGGAACTACCTCATGCACCCTCCCAAGTTGATACTTCCCACGTTTACCAATGTCCTGGAGAGAACCTACCACTACAAGTTGACCAGGCTCCAAATTCTCGGCCATTTTTAGCCATTTTTTCCGGCCCTGAAGACCTGGCAAGTAAAAATCAATCCATTTACTCCAAAACTGATGAGAAAGTGACAAATTGAACCGATAATCCCTTCTTAATTGGTCACGATCATGTGGTTGCCCAACAGCACAGTATGGGTCTAAGTATGGGGTCAAAAGTGAGGCAGGGGTGATGACAGTAAAATCCCTAGGGTCGTCACTCAAAGGTACCAAAGGGCGTTCGTTCAAGATCCGAACGGCACTGCCTGTGTACGTAAGCAGTTCAATAAAATTGGGCTTACGACTTGAAGAGTCCAAAATGTGAAAAAATGCAATTTTAAATTATTTAACCATTGCCTCCCAGGCGCCACCTTGCGCCGGAGCATACGGAGGTATAAATTCCCAGTTTATCTCTCTCTGTCTCAGGGCGTTGTGAAATTCAGCTGATCCTATCAACTCGGGTAACTTCTTAGATGCTGCCTGAAAGGTACTTCCATTGTCGGAATAGATAGCATTAACCTGCCCACGTAAATCTGTAAACCTTGTAAAGGCAAGTAAAAAATCACTCAGCGACAATGACGTAACCAGCTCAACATGAATAGCGCGAGATGCGATACATGTGAACAAGAGTCCCCAAGCTTTTTTGTGACTTCTACCTTCAACGAAAGTTAAAGGTCCAAGATAGTCTAAGCCGCAATCAAAAAAGGGTTTCCTATGCGCAGTTGTGCGAGACAAAGGTAAATCAGACATGAGCTGCCTTATAGGTCGAGCTTTCTCAATCGCGCATACACCACAGTCATTAAGATACCTCTTCACGGAGGCATTACCATTAGCGATCCAAAACTTCTGTCGCGTAGACAACAAAGTGTGCTGTACTCCACAGTGCGCATTTCCATTATGATGCGACAGTACAACAAGCCTAGTGAAGGGGTGCTTCGAAGGCAAAACAATCGGATGCTTTGCTTCAAGAGAGATCTCGGGAGAATTACTTAAGCGCCCTTCAATGCGGATTACACCAGCGTCATCTACACAAGGTCTGTACTTTTTAAGTGAACGTAATTCTTTCAAGCGTTCCTTCTCACGTTGCGAAGCGCCAACACTACCTCGCTTTATCACTTCCTCAAGGGCATCCGGTGATCGTTTGGTCATTAAATGTACCACATCGCCATACACGCTCTTCTGAACAAACTTCACAGCCAATTCTGAAGCACTGTTAAGATAAGATGCATCCAGTTTTGGCTTCACAAAGCTACGCTTTCTCGTTTTACAGCACAAAAATTCAACAAAAGCAACCAAATAAGCGATTCTCTTTTTCATAACATACAAAGAAGGTGCGGCCTCGATCAATCTGTGAAGACCACCCTGTCCAACGTCAAGCGACTCCTCTTCGTCACGAAGGTATAGGCTATGGACAGGTACTGGAGTGGCGTTTTCTACAGATGGAATTTCTTCACACTGATAGAGAAGACTAGAACCATTCAACCACAACTCTCGAAATTCTTTCTTTGTAATAAGATTTGGCCGTGTGCCAACATCAGCTGGGTTCATATCGGTAGGGCAAAAACGCCAATCCTGGGCTCCAGACAACAATAAAATATGCTCAACTCGACGCGTAATAAACTTATTCAAACGTAAATCAGGGTTTTTAACCCACTGCAACACAGTACGAGAATCACACCAAAAATACTTAAGGCAGTCGGGCATCTTCAATGCCTCGTAGGCCTGCTTCACGAGTCTTGCTTCAAAGCGGCAACAAGCTCTTTCCTAGCTATCGGCCAAGAAAACTGATTTTTTACAACAATGGTAGATTTACCCAGAACGAAAGACACACTCGGAACTCCGTTAACCAGTCTACGTAAGTAAACAACAGAAGAGAAAGCTTGATTCGAAGCATCACTAAACCCATGCAATTGATATGAAACAATATCATCCGGACTGCACACACCAGAGTTTGCAAAATACCATCTCGGTAACGAAAAATCCTTAAGCAGGTCCAAAGAGCGAAGCCACGACTCCCATTCTTTAACAAAGCTATCAGGGACCTCGGTGTCCCAATCAAACTTGTCTATCGCTAATTGCTGAAGTATAAGGCGTGCTTTTAGAAAAAATGGCGCTCCAAAGCCTAGCGGATCAAAATTTTGTCCAAGCTGACTGAGCATACTTCGGCGCGTGTGTTTAGCTAAGGGCTTTAAGGAACATGCGATACGCATCTCGTCAGACTCGGTTTGCCACACACAACCCAATGTCTTCGCTGATGGCAAAGTCATATTTTCAGTCTGAAAGTCAATGTCACGAATCAAAGGTGAAAGCATCTCATTATCCAAATTTGACAAGACAATCATAGCCTCCTTGTTAGCACTCCACTTACCAAGTTTAAACCCACGGCTATCAAACAAAGCAATTGATTCATGAGTGATTTGCTGAGCTTCCTCTAAGCTATCAGCCGAAAATATAAAATCATCCATGTACATATTATTTGCAATATTGCAGAGAGTCAATTCACCAGCACTGCTGGGATTCTGCTCGATCATTTTCTTTATAGCCAAGCAAGCGATATACGGGCTACTCTTTATTCCCCAAGGGTGTACACAAAAACGAAATGGTACCATCCTACCATTTTCAAGGTCATCATCTTCAAACCACAATATACGAAACAAATCCCTTTGCGACTCAGGTAACTTTATTTGAAAGAAGCATTTAGTCACATCAGCCATGAGACCAAATCTACCAAGCCGAAATGTAGCCAAGACATCTACCAGAGGGTTTAACAAGTCAGGACCCGAAAACATTACATCATTAACACAAGTTCCCCGAAATTCAGACTTGCCATCGTAAACAATGCGCTTTTTTAATTGTGACGTAACAAAGTATGGTAAATACCATTCAAATCCCTTGACATTTCCTGCTTCACCAGTACGCTCAATATAGCCATTTGATTTAAGATCTTTCATGGTGTCAGTAAGGAAATCACGAAGTTCAGGTTGTTTTAAAGCTTTCTTTCTTAAAGCAGCAACTCTATCTGACGCCAACACAAAATTGTTAGGTAGATCAATATCTTCCTTCAACGGAACAGGTATCTCAAATCGACCATCTTTCAACTCAATATTCGGTTCAACAAGTTCTCTAGCCAACTTATCATTGCGAGACAATTCACAGGTTTCATTTTGCAACGTCAAATCCTGAATGACTTTATTCAGGTCTGCTATTTCCATATCACGAGACTCAATTTTACGCTGAAAGCCAGAGATGACATCCGACTCTGAAGACGTCTGCACTCTGCACACTTTAGCAACGCTTTCATCTAAGGGTGACTTACCACCACAAGCCAACCAACCGAGAGGAGTGAGCAAAGCATGTGGTTCACTACGATTTTCACCAACACGCTCTTTTTTTGCACACATCAAATAAGCGTTGTCGTTGCCAATCAGTACATCTACAGTACTACAATCATTCAAATGAAACATATTCACGTCATGAAAATGACGGAAACCATTTAAATCTTGTTTATGCGGTAAAGTTTTAACATCATCAGCCCAAGCTGGGTTAACCACCGAAGTTATATCACAAAACAGTTCATCTGTCTCTAACGACTGGATGTTGAGTTTGACAAGGTCAGCACAAGTAGCTTTCTGACCAGCCAGGGTATCCATTTTAAACGACGCTTTATCGTACGGTTTAAGATCAAGTTCACACACCAAGTCACTCGAAACAAACGTCAACTGCGAACCAGGATCATGCTGACAATACACCAACTTCGATTTGCCAGTCATTGGATTCAAAACACGAGCAGCAGTAACGCGGTTAAAGGCTGCTTTAACATTTCCAATCTTAACATTACGCACAGGAACTCTGGCACGAGCATCATCTTTCCCAACAGAATCCAGAGAATCATGTGACGTCACATAAAAATCATGCAGAAGAAAATAGTGTTTCCTATCGTTGTTAGGCCCACACTTACGACAGTTATTTGCATGAACGCAATCCCTAACCATATGCTGGCGCAAACAATTCAAGCATTTGCCAGCTTTCACAATGACATCTCTCCGATCTTTAGGTGTCAAGCGCAAAAATTCTTTACAATTAGACAAAAAATGATATTCAACTTGACCACGTGACGAACAACAAATGCATGCCGGTAGGTTTTTACGTCTGGCTTCACCACCGCGCGGTGCGCCAACAACAGTCGAGTACTGCGAACTCCCTGACATCACATCATCATGGGGTTTTACGGACGTCTGCCTAACCGGACATGAAGGCAATTTTCCTTTGCCAAACTTTTTAAATTGCTGCGACTCACCAGAATCGCCCATTAGCATAATGCTAAAATCAGTCGACTTACGCGTTTCCTCCCGTACTACAAATTCAAACAAACTCTGAAAAGTAGGCTCATCAGTGCCACCATACTGATCACCTAAAAAGTCAAGATAACGCTGCTTAGCGTCAAACGGGAGTCGCTTAGTCAAATCCAAAACAAAACGTCCTTCCAATTTGTCACGCTGACCATAAGCTTGCGCGTAAAGCAAACACTGCGATAATTCATCTTTAAACTCTTTCAGATCACTGGAAGAGGTCGAAGTCAATTTGCTACCATAGCGATACTTTCTAATTTCCGGTTCTGCAAAAAGACCTCCACGAACCCCAAAACGCTGGGACAAGCGAGCTAACGACATTTCTATCCTGTCTTCCTCTGACAAGCCAGGGGTGTCAGTGTGGTAATATTTATTTTAGGTAACTTATAAAAATGTGGTTATCTTTTATTTAGGTTATTTAAGTATGAGTTTAAGTATGAGAATGGTTTGTTTATAAGTTGAATTAAGATGAAGGCTGTCTAAGTACCTGATGAAATTTCTATCTATCTAATTTATCTATCTGACTCCATTATCTAATTTGGCTATCTGACTCCATGAAATAGTTTCCACACAATTATTGTTATTCGAATTATAATTTTAAGTTTTCAGAAGGTGTTCGTATAATGTTGTAGGTCTATAACACAATTTGAATTTAAACAGTACAGAATAATGAAATGACAGGATAGTGAAACATTATCACGAGTTATTACATTTTAATTAAACAATCAATTTAATGTTTTCCTGAGAGCTGAACTGGTCTAACTGAGCTGGTTTGATGTGATAGCGCTCGTCCGATTTTATAGAGCTCTTTGTCTAATTGAGCTGGTTTGATGTGATAGAGCTCGTCCGATTTTATAGAGCTCTTTGTCTAATTGAGCTGGTTTGATGTGATAGAGCTCTCGTCAAAGGACGAACAAACCATTTTATTGTGTGCGCCCTTTTTTCTATTTTCTTTGGGAGCAGTTGCATGGAAAATTACAGAAACTTTAGTAAAAGGCAGGAAAACTTATATGTTGAAATAATGGATCGCTACAGAGGCCTCCCCAAATTTGGGCTAAATTGGAACCATGGGTACCAAGTTTAGCTCAAATTTAAGGAGTTAAAACGTTAACACAATTGTAACAGACATAGTGTGAAATAGGTATGTTTAGTGTTTATGATAATAATGTGGTGTTGTGTTTGTGATATCGTGTCGCGAAGTGATTCTGCGTGGTTCCACCGCCTTCCGCAAAGGAATGTCTGAGTTTGTGCTGTGTTGAAGAGTCCACCTCGTAGAAACATTAATTGTTTTGTAAGCGCCGTTGAAAACCGTAGCAGGCATTCATTGTTTGTCTGGCTCTTTCTGTTGAAAAGCAGACCATGCCGATTGAGTTGATGCAAATGCAGCAGCAGCCTTGTCTCCTTTTTGTTTACTAGAGATCATCGCAGTTGGAGATCATTGAGGTCGTCGTAGCATTTAATTGTTGGCATTTGGCTTTTTGTATTCCTTAAGAGGCGCTAGAGAGTCGAGTGCAGGTGGCTCTGGAGCATTTTTTCGTTTCAGGCGGCAGTACGCATAATCACGTCCTTCTGGTGTTCATGAATGAATGTGGTGTAAGATTTCTGAAAAAGGCAAAGCAAATTGATTACAAGTTCAACTTTAAAATATTGAGCGACTTGGTTTATAAGTCGACCTGTACAACATGTAAAGATACGATTTGAAAGGCGAACAAAACTAATTAAAACAAAAGAACATAGGCATCGACAGGTCTAAATACCATTCACAAAATCGTAAATGTGCATAAGTTTGAACAGTCGTTCAGCAACTGCAAACAAAACACAGAAATAAAAAAGGTGCAGTAGGCTACATGATTCAAAACCATGCGGTTGTTTCATACAGTATGTAAACTAATGTTTCGTGGGCATATGCATGCTTGCCCAACATAGGTTAAATAGGTTAGTAACATGCCATGCCAACCGTTAGATGCGCGCATTTGCATGCCACTCGCAGTCGTATTCAACCATACACAATAAACAAAAATGCTTAGCAGACAACCTATATAGAGAGAAAGGTTGAAATTGACAACCACTGGTTGTCTGGTTCTGCATTGGAAAGGATGCAGGCAGTGGAGAAAAAGACAACGATTTCGTATTAATGCAATATTTGCATTTTTCCTGCAACGAAGTAATATAACCTGCAGTGGAGGCAAAAACTGTTGAAACGCAGGTAGGCCATCTTATATAGCCAGACATCGAAGAGCTGCCAAAGTGGCTGAGGTGCACCTCATTCCAAAGTACTTGAAATGGCTATAGTGGAAGAAGCTGCAACTTTCCTGCAAGGAACTGCATGGTTGATTAAACAGTCACATGTATTTAGAACAAACAAAAATAACCTAAATTGCTGCAAGTCTGCAGACTTCAAAATAAACAAATGGACGAATGCTGGAGTGGACAATCATAAAGACCTTTCGTCTCAGCACAACAGCTTGGCGCTGTTAAAAATACACAAACACTACAGTAAAAAGTTACGTAATTACAATATTAAAATACAACGTAAACGCAAGGTTTTGCAGCTTTTAATCACATGAGCTGCTCGTCGACTGTTCGGCGGATGACGTCACTGATTGATTGTGTTGTTGTTTAGCAACATTTCCAAGGTTCGAAGGTCCATCACTGTTGTTCACAGCGTGTGACATCATTTGTGGGGATAATAGCACTGTTAAGAAAAAACGTTATACAGTAACACAATAAAACATCGAAAACTGTTCACCCAACGTGAACACTAAGATTTGCCACGTCAACCGTATGAGTTGTTTTGAAGATTTTCAGCGATATGCTACAAAACGGTTATCCAACGTTGATCAGCCATATTGCGATACAAAATTACAAATGGAAGAAATTATATAGTGTCAGTTGAGTCGATGCGAGTGATGTCATCAATGGATGGTTTTGCTGAGTAAAAGTTAAGTGTGATGGATAGTGCTGTTTTGTCGATCTCAGCACCAGCACACGTGACAGCGATTCTGCCTTCTCAAGAGACAAAAGAAATTGCTAAATGCCAAGCAAGCTTACAGAAAAAGTTCCATTATCAGGGTAAAAAAAGAACTGTGCATAGACAGTAGTGCAATGCAAACAAAAAACAGAAACAACGTTTCTTAAATCATGTTAGCTCCTAGTAATATTAAAAAAAAATGGGGCACACGAAAAGTACAACCTCTTTGGGTGGCTTCGCATAATTTCCCCTGTCTTTGCGCCACAGAGTTATACAAACTGATGCTTCAGCTGAGAACATGAGGGTGGCAAAGTTGTAAAGCAAAGTCTTCACAATGATTTCTCCTATTTGGAGATCTCCTTGTCGGAGTAAAAAGACGCACAAACTCACGGATGGTTGCTTGGAAGCGACACCATAACGCTTTGCAGAGCTGTGCCTGCACGTGTACGTCTGTATAAAAAGTGAGATTGAGGCTCGAACCTGGCAATCTCCCATGCTAGTTGCATGTTTAGGTTAAGGCAAAAATAAAAAAAATATATTAAAATGAGCTAAGGATTTAAGTAACATTTGACACTGCAATAAATCTACAAAAAATTACATAATTATATTTCCCTGTAAAGGCAACTTGTTGGCAATCAGCTTATCTAAGCAACGTTTAAAAAACATTAACTTTGGCAAATGGCGCTTCGGCATAAAATTAAGTTGTCGACATCGGCTGCTGAATGAGTAGTCTGCCGTTGAACGATTCGCTTTATTGAGCGAACAACAAAAATCAGTTACGCTTAACAAGCAATAAATTGCCGGCAGGGTGCTTTAAAAAGTAGTCTGCAATGAACTGCAGAAAAATTGTTGGCAAACTAACGCGTGAAATGATAAAAGGTGACATGTTTTTAAAAGATAATTATGAGCTCGTGTTGTTTTTATTTTTGACATACAGTAGAAATAAAAATTTTGTCTAATAATGCACTTACCAGATTCTTCATAGTTTGGTGATCTTGGCAAACTTACTTTTTATTTTTTAAAAAACCTACTTACGTGCGGGGTCATCAATGTGGTAATATTTATTTTAGGTAACTTATAAAAATGTGGTTATCTTTTATTTAGGTTATTTAAGTATGAGTTTAAGTATGAGAATGGTTTGTTTATAAGTTGAATTAAGATGAAGGCTGTCTAAGTACCTGATAAAATTTCTATCTATCTAATTTATCTATCTGACTCCATTATCTAATTTGGCTATCTGACTCCATGAAATAGTTTCCACACAATTATTGTTATTCGAATTATAATTTTAAGTTATCAGAAGGTGTTCGTATAATGTTGTAGGTCTATAACACAATTTGAATTTAAACAGTACAGAATAATGAAATTACAGGATAGTGAAACATTATCACGAGTTATTACATTTTAATTAAACAATCAATTTAATGTTTTCCTGAGAGCTGAACTGGTCTAACTGAGCTGGTTTGATGTGATAGCGCTCGTCCGATTTTATAGAGCTCTTTGTCTAATTGAGCTGGTTTGATGTGATAGAGCTCGTCCGATTTTATAGAGCTCTTTGTCTAATTGAGCTGGTTTGATGTGATAGAGCTCTCGTCAAAGGACGAACAAACCATTTTATTGTGTGCGCCCTTTTTTCTATTTTCTTTGGGAGCAGTTGCATGGAAAATTACAGAAACTTTAGTAAAAGGCAGGAAAACTTATATGTTGAAATAATGGATCGCTACATCAGAAACCAAATTAGCAATCGTTTGCGCAGCTGTCCTAACACAAGCTGCTTGTAACAAAGTTAAACGAGTCCCCTTAAAGGGCGAAGCTGCCATTAAGGCCGTAACACGATTTTTAAAGAAGATAAATGGCATATTATTACCATCGTAACCAATCAAGGCCGCCTTATCGAAAAACGTCCTACTATTTTGGTATTCAAAAAAGCAATCCTACTGTTGAGAACTCGATTTAGCGGGAGAAGACAAGCTATATCCCTTAAGGGGCTGAGTGGGCTCAGTCACATGCACAGCCCGATCAGACGCGATACGCCTCTCACAACCACCCAAATTACGTGTAGCTGGGCGATCAAAACCTAGCGGCGCAGAGAACTGTGAAGGGGGCAAAGCATTACTACTAATGGCGGCCCCGTGACCTGTACGCTCTGGGGGAGAAGTTCGGTTGTAATTCGCAGACCTTGGCTCTACAGCATTCGGAAGACCCTTAGCCGCGGCCCCGAGACCTCCTGAAACAGCTGGAAAACGTGTGGATTGCCCTGGTCCACTCACAGGTTGAACGGGTGTTTGGAAAAGGTTATGTAAATTAAACTGCGATTGATGTTCATTTCTGGAATGCCTAGAAGAGCCCTTCTTAGAGCTACGCCGAGAGCCCACCTCTGATCGATATTCAGCTAAAACTACCTCTTTACGTTGTTCAGCCCTCAACTGAGCGTCTTTGAGTGCGAACTCAGCAGCTCTCGCTTCGGCTCTCGCGGCGGCCTCAGCTGCTCTCGCTTCGGCCTCAGCTCTCGCGGCAGCCTCAGCTCGAATGGCCTCAGCTCTCGCGGCAGCCTCAGCAGCTCTCGCTTCGGCCTCAGCTCTTGCGGCAGCCTCAGCAGCTCTCGCTTCGGCCTCAGCTTGTATCTGGAGCTCCTCTCGTCTTAGCTGCAGGTTAATTTGTGCCACTATCCGAGACGAAGTCCTAGACATCTTAGTGCTTACATTTGAGGCGCTATCCTCAGGATGTATGTCAGCATCCAACATATCTGAGAACTCACTTTCTTTTTGTTCAAAGTTATTTTTTAACGAGTTAAATTCGGGGTCTACCCTATCACGAAGTTCTGCCAAGATCGCAGAGTTAAAGATTTTAGTCAAAAGAGCATGGAAATGCCGTAATTCCTCTTCTAAAGTAGATAACTTAGATCTAAAAATTAACAGTTCCTGCTTATCACTCAAAGAACCTAGGGCTACAGAAAGTTTCCCAATTTGAGTCAAAATATCCCGTCTAAGATGCCGGGCCTCTCGAACTGACTTAGCCTCATCGTTAATGGGTCCCTCCCCAGAATGGCCTGCCCGACCGCAAAGAACATCATCAGGCTTAAACTCAGTCGAGTCTACGGCGGTCGAGTCCTTGTCGCCACCGAGTGTAGACATATTAAATGTTGGGGCTAAATTTAACAATTAAAAAAAATTAAGTTACACAAACACACAAATTTATTAGGCTACAGTAGTTATAAAAAACTTAACTGCCAAGACCGTAAAAATACAAAAAAGAATTTAAATGCACGATACCGTAGCTGTACGGGTATGAAGTCCTAAAGTCCACAAAACTTGCTTGGATTCTTCCACTTGAATCTACAAGCACAGATGGATTGTCTTTTAATCTTCTTTCTTGCCAATGAATGTCAAAGTTATTTTTTCTTCTGTACCAAACTGAGAAGAATTGTCTTTACTTTTCTTTGCTTCTGTAAGAGTGTAGACTACCAACCAACAAATCTTCTTTTATTATTTCTTGTACTTCTAAGTAGTTCTTCTGCACTAGCTGACAACAAACACGTCGTTTATTTTTATGCCTTCAAGTGCTTCTTGGCCTACCAGCTAACAAAATCGTTTTTTTTATTTATTTTTTTTTTTTTTTTGCTTTAATTTCTTCTTGACCTACCAACTGACAAGAACTCGTCTTTTATTTTTTATGGTCACAGCGGTAAACCATATAATCTCTTCGTGGGAAAATTTTAACATAAAGTTCCCGAATCCGTTCGTCTGTATATAATGACCGAAGAAACACACACTTGAACTTCTTTTCAATAAGTGTATTTTTGTAAAATTAGCCCGCGGCTATCGAAATGACTGGTGCAACGCCTTACACCTCTAAAAAACTGTCACTACGATACAGATTACTTGGATAAAAGACGGAGAATTTGTCCAGCTAGCAAGCACCAAATAAACCAGTTAAATGTGCGACCGACTTCCAACAAACAACTTCGAGAATGAATCAGAAAAATTTGTGATAACTCAAAGGCACGAGAGCAGTTCGTGACGCAATATTTCATGTCCAAACAGGTCTCAAACTAAAACAGGTTTAAACCGGTTTCAACAGGTTTGACACAAGTCTTGCGATCGATGGTGCAATTTTGGCTCATGTTTTAGGAATTTCCATGACGTAATATTCAGTAGACTTGAACGGTTTGCGTATTTGTAAAACCTACTGTTAGACGGCACCATAAGCAAAATTGACCAATCAGAAAGCAGCAAGCGATTCACACTTCTCCCAGGAGGAGAAAATTTCTCCGAGAAAGAGTGATGTTTGAGCTTGAAGTAAAGTTGCCAACATAAGTCAATTATAGTTATTGTTTACGAGTTTTTCGAAACTCGTAAACAGCTCTATAGGCCGAATGAAACGAAACAGAACTCTTTCTGAAGAATATACTTTCAAACAAATCCAAAACAACAAAGTTTTGCTTCGATTGGCATGGTTTTTGTTTGGAACAATGCTACTGTTTAGTTATTGATGGATCATAATTTTGGAATTGTTGGCCTAATTTGAACTTGCAAGTATTAAGCTAAATCTTATCGCAATATACCTGAGAATTTGAAGAATACCTGGCAACCGTGGATGAAGTGTGAAACACTTAAAATTAGGCCTATTATTTGGCTGCCATCAACACTTTGTTTTAAAACCAATTCAATTTATTTTTTGTTGGCGCGATGTTAGTCCTGATTTTTGCAGTAAGTTTGAAGTGTTGTTTGCTGCTGAAACGTAAAAGTAGTTTTCCTTACAAGTCTCCAGAATGGGCGGAGGCCTAATGCTGCAATGGTTGTCAATTTATCCAATGTAGCTTGCAGCCTACGTGTGAATTTCAAATCCATTTAAGGCTTGAAAGTATAGCCTCCGAGGAGCTGCTTTCTGAAGGTCATCTAAAAGTACAGCACACATCTGAAATACGGATTTGGTCTTCCGCCACGTTTTATAGGCCTAGCTATGCTGCGTCTTGACATAATTATTAAACAACTTAGCGTTTGTTCCGGCTGAAACAATAGACAATTGTAAAAAATAGACTAATAAGTAGTCAAGGCCTGGAGACACATTAAGTTGGAAAAATTTGATAAAAGGATTTGTTTGTGGTTACTGGTTAGGCTACTGTTAATTTTTTGTCGATTTTTGTTTGAGCGGTAGTAGCCTAACCCTTTTAAGGCCCATGTCTTTTTTGAGTCGAAAGTCCCCTTCTCTGTAGTCCCGGCATAGGACTTTTACAATACAACAGACTGAGGCATTTGATAGACTTAATTATGTGTGCTGACAGTGCTATGGTGGAGTCTTCACAACAATACTGAGAACATTGTGTGGTACATGTACCAAAAAATTTCATACTATTGGAGATAGAAAACTTGTCATAATTTGTACTGTAATAAGTGCATTGGTGAAAAATGTATGTAAATCATGCAATGTTTCATAGTGAATTCATCACGAATGAAAGGGCATTTCAATCTTTCAACTATTACTTTCTTGTCAAACACGACTAGTGTAAATTGAAACATGAAGTTTGAATATAAATACTGTCTCAAGCAAAACACTGGAGAGGTGGAAACTGTATTTACAAAAGAATTTTTATTAATAATACAATAAACAGCAAGATAACTTTCATTTTCATTACAAATCATTAGGCAAGTGGTCATCAATGGCTTCTTTGTATCCTTTGTACTGGCCATATTCTTCAGGAAATCTGTTGCGGATTGCAAGGACTGCACAGTAGGCTGTACCAAATTTTGGTGACTTTATCAGATTTCTTAGGAACCTTGCCAAAAGTTGTGGTTATACCACCGTATCAAAATGTAACAAAAATTTTTTTGTTTTGTTATGGTCTTACGCCTCCTAAATCTCGTTTCCATGACGACGCGGCTAAAATCGGATAAAACGTCATAACTCCTTAACCACTAAAGTTAGATCAAAAATTTTCTTTTCAAAAGATGCAGAATACCCAAGTTCCTATATGTTGTCAATACATTATATATGTCTAACTGCTCAAGTATTTGTGTAAAATCCAAAAAATGATTTTTTATATACTTTAGCTAACATTACAACAATAACACATGTATCGGCATGGAATTTTACTGGTATAGGCTACTTTGTAATTTTCCATTTAGACGTATGTCATAATAGCTTATTGTTGTATATTTGAATTTCAGGTGAGTTTAGTCATTGAGCATTGCGTTAAATTAAAAGATTGTTAACAACAATATTTTAATTCAATTTGTTTAATAATAATTTGTTATATTCAGCATAATTAACAAAATGTCCTGGTTTCAGATGTGGTAATTACTGTATCTGATATTATAAAATGGGTAGTTCTAATCTTAATATTGAATAATTATTCAATTCACCTAGTGAATGGAATAATTCCCTGGCAACAACATTTCAACAATTGGAAAACTTCACTCTGCCAATCTCGGTAATCGGCCCTGGGTCAAAAGCCTCTACAAGTATGCGAAACTACCAGGCATAACCAATCAAGGTTTTGTCAGTCCAAGGATAAAGATTCAAAACCAACCAATTCTATGACAACCAACCTAGTACCGGTATTAGGTTAAGAAACAAACTATGGTTACTGGATGAATATGTATCCTTGAAGAATGATTCAGATAAAATAGTAGTTTGTGGTGCAAGCCCTCCTTCAGTTCAAGATGGCTTCATGAATTTTGAAGGACAGCATGCTAAACTTCAAGATGAAACCAGGAGGCAGTCTAAACTGTTTTTGAAGTTCAAGATTGGTGGAAAAGAACAGGTATAGAACTAAAATCTGAAAATGGATTACTCAAAATGATTTTGACTTTACATAAAAGATATCAGGATTTGCAAAAGAACCAAAACTTTCTTCCAAGCAGAAGCTAGAAATAAATTTTTGCAAGATTGCAACCAAATCTTTTGGGCTGTATCTGCAGAATTTGAATGGAAAGCCAGCACTTCAACCAATCCTGTTTTAATTAAAGATTTCCAATGGTTGCAAGCATTGAAAGACCCCACAAAGCATTGGATCCAAAGATGTGAAGACAACTCAAAAATTAAAGAGAAAAGCAAATAATGAAAATATTTTGGCAAAAAGAAAAGAACATTCAATCAAAACCACTACTAGATTAGAAACTGACAGTGAAGAAAGTGAAATTGAAATATGCCAAGATGACGAAAACTTTGAACCTCCTTGCACACACAAAAAATACTCAAAAATAGTAAATCTAATCAATCCGAAAGTATGTAAAGTAGCTGACAAACACCAAATCAGTTATAGAGCTTTAACTGAAATTGTGTTTGCTGATACGGTGACAACACATGAAACATCAAGTGGTCAGGTTACTCTTTCAATCATGACCTGTAATCGTCAAAGAGATGCTGCAAGATCTGTTGCTGGCTTCAAAATACAGCATAATATTTAGCAATCAATTGAAGTTCCTGATGCTTGGTTTATATTACCGTACAATAGGATGGGAAAATGCTTGAATTTAATGCAATGCTCAATGACTAAGCTCACCTGAAATTCAAATATACAACAATAAGCTTTTATGACATACATCTAAATAGAAAATTACAAAATACACCAGTAAAATTCAACGCCGATACATGTGTTATTGTTGTAATGTCAGCTAAAGTATATAAAAAATCATTTTTTGGATTGTACACAAAAACTTGAGCAGTTAGACATATATAATGTATTGACAACATATAGGAACTTGGGTATTCTGCATCTCTTGGAAAAAAAATTTTTGATCTAACTTTAGTGGTTAAAGAGTTATGACGTTTTATCCGATTTTAGCCGCGTTGTCATGGAAACGAGATTTAGGAGGCGTAAGACCATAACAAAACAAAAAATTTTTTGTTACATTTTGATACGGTGGTATAACCACAACTTTTGGCAAGGTTCCTAAGAAATCTGATAAAATCACCAAAATTTGGTACAGCCTACTGCACAGGCAGGAATTACTTCACGTCTCTTTCGACCAAATTATCCATATATCCAGAAGTTGAAGCTGCGATAAGCAACATATCTGTACAACCTGTAAAAGAAAATGTGATTTACCGAGAAGTGCCAAATCATCATTTTTTTTCATTGCAACATTATCGTTAAATCACAATGTAGAAAAGCCCTAGGCTAGAACTTTAGAACATAGGGTAAGAATGGAAACCTTGGGATTTGAGACCCAGGCAAGGGTGCATGTACAGTTGTACACTTGTACAGTGGTAGGCTAACTCTGGTCTCTGGATTTTTTACATTACCGTAACATGGGCTATGTGTAACCAGGGCCGGATTTAGACCATGAGAGGCCCTAGGCTATTCCATTTGTGAGGCCTCTCCCTATTTTTGAGCTCAGAATTTCTCTCTAAACAAATCACATGTCATTGTTTAATGTTAAAAATATAAGTGCATTAAACTCTTCGTTCTTTTCATTTTCCACATTCATGGGTGCAAATTTTTAATTAATAGAATAAAAATTTAGTTAAGGCAGTTTTGCTTTTAACTTTAATTTCTTTGATCAAACAACCGTTACAATAATTGTAAACTTTATATACGAGGACATAAGAAATAGTTACAGCCATCAAATAGAGTAAGACTAGGGTACCTAATTTTTTTTCTAGCTTTTGTCAAAGCAAAATCATGCAAAAGTTTATCAAAATTTATCTGTTTAAGTTTGTCACTCTCAATGCTCAGTGCGGACAACCTTTCTTGAGACATGGTCAATCTCAGTTTATTTTTGATGTTTTTGAGCCTTGAGAAAGATCTCTCTCCTGAGCAGTTAGTGACCATTAAGCTTAGAAACAGTTTTAATATTGCTTCAACATTAGGAAAGACAGTGTTAATTGTTTCCTTGCACATAATTTCATAAAGGTCTCCATGTTTTGTTTTTTTTGTCGTATTCAGGCTTATACCTGGTGGTTGAAGGTTTAGATTAAGTGAACGGGAAGACAAAGAAGCCAATCTTCGTGTCAACCTTCAGGCATGCTTGTGTCTTACCGAAGACACATGAGACAAGGAAATAGATTGCTCTTCTGTACCGGCAAGCCCTTGGTTTTGTGTTTGTCTCACGGACAAATGAAAATATAGAAGTTCATCAGTCATGACCCCCCCATGGTATGGAAGGCCTAATTTCCATCGATGACGACACCAGGCAGTGGCTAACCAACGGATGCCCTGACATATAGCGACAACACGAGAGAAGAGAGAAGTAAGTTTCGGGTCAACATCTTCCGGATACGCTTCCTTTAAAAGTTCTACGCCTCGTACAATTTCTACCTTAGTTGCTTTCAGATTAGCAAGAAAGAGGAACATTTCTGCAAATTAGCTCTTCTTCTTAAATTGGCTTCTAGTGCATCGAGCATAGGGATAAAGGAATTTATTTTAAACCTTTCCTTTGAAGAGAGTTCAATTAAAGCATCAGGTGCATTTCTTTGTCTAATAGTAACAGCTCTGTAGTTAATATTCGGCAAGGTTGCTTTTGCTTGCAGATCAAACTCGTCAAACTCATCTCTAATTTCACATAGAAAGTCTACAAGTGAACTGTAGCCTACAATTCGGCAGAAGTACTTAATAACAATTCAGATTTCTGAAGGGTTTTGCTAACCCTGAAAAAACGACCTAGCACTATGGACCAAAAATGCAACATAAACACAAATTCCACTTTTTTCCATTTTTTGCAAATGACAGTTTGCAGATGCAAACGACGTAACAATGGCTGTTTACAACGTGGTTGAAACCAGTTGTGTACAGAATTTTCTACTCTGAAAAACTTGATATATTGTCAAGTTTTTAAAAGAATTACAAACTTTGAAACGGAATTTCGAGGCCCCTGGACGTTGAGGCCCTAGGCTTCAGCCTGCTTAGCCTATTGGTAAATTCGGCCCTGTGTGTAACGCACATATATAAGTTCTAACAAAGCTCATCATTTGGGTTCTAAAACTGCAAAGTTTGGATAATATTTTATAACCATCTAAACTGACCTGTTTGAGATTGGATCTCGGAGATCCTCGCCGACCACATCCTTCAGTGCAGCCATAATTGCTTCTAAGACTTCTGTATTCAGGCATATCTTTTCAAAGCTGCCGACCTGGTTTATGCATTGGGGGCTATATGACTCCAAAGTGTGGTTGTGTTTTTCCTTGAAAGTAACAAAACAAGGAAAAGAGGACACCATTGGATCTTTCTTTTTGGTATCAGCTGTGATGCGTTTGATCTCAACACTCATCTTTGCAGGGCACCTATTAAAACAAACAAAAATAGAGCATATTACACATGAAAAAATGAAATGAAAGCAAGGTAGGCTAAATTCGCTACCAATTATCTTCAACAACTGAATTTTTACATACTTTTTATTCTAGGCTAATATTGCGAGCTATTCAAATTCAGTGAAGGTTTTTTGACCTTTAATTGTGAAAACTCTAAAAACTACTGCAACAAAACTCAACACTAAAAAAATAGCCAAGGATATACAAGTGATTATAGCCTACAGAACTAAATAGGCTAATTGCAACAACTTACTTTGTGTTGACTTTTTGCATTCCTTTGTTGAACGCCTGGTTGTGCTGACATATGTAGTCTTATCTAAAGGCAAATCTTCTAACATTAGGATACGTTGTCCTAACATTCCATGCAGTATTTGAACTTTTACTGTACTCCTGCAATCAACATTTCCACTTCTCTTCCGTTTTTGCCTCTACTCGTACCACCCTCGATTCCTCGAATCCTTATTGTCGCTCAAAACTACACAATTTCCATAGCCAAACGACATATTTCAGTACTTGCAATTTTCAAACTGAAATGCCTTGCAATTGCATTCAATTTCAACCACTGCTTTTCGCAACGTATTACTACTGCCTTCTGATTGGTCAGAGAAACTTCATTCTCCTAAGGAGAAATTTTCTCCTCCTGGGAGAAGTGTGAATCGCTTGCTGCTTTCTGATTGGTCAATTTCGCCTTATGGTGCCGTCCAACAGTAGGTTTTACAAATACGCGAACGGTTTCTACATGACGTTTGACCAGGCGAACAACCGTCTGGAACAGTACTAAGCATTCTGGCGAAAAGGAATGTAACCCTGCCTGTAAGGGGTGGTTTATGGACAGTTCTCAAAAGGTACATAAGTTGGATGGTCTACCATAGACAGATGGTCCACTAGCCAGATGGTCTAGGTGACTCTTTTGACCAGTGGACCATCTATCTAGGGGGGCTTCTGACTAGTGTACCTTCGGAAGGTAGGTCGGTCACTCCAATGGTCATGGTGTCATCATACATCTCCAAATGTTACAAAATAAAATCATTTCCATGAATATGACAAATTTTCAAACACTATTGGCTCATAAGGTCTTTATAAAACGGTAACAGGAAGAGAAAATTCGGCCAAAAAGCCAATATTATGAGAAAAAGTATCATGCAAAAATCTCAAAAACCTGATGTGATGGGTAAAATCTGATGTGATTTTTGAAATCAGCAGCCTCAATATACCCCAAATCACATCTTACATTGCAGACACAAAATTTTTTATCTTTTTTGTTGGCCTGTGTTATGATTGCTTATTTGGAGAGTTTGCGCAAACCCTTTATTAATTTTTCAGAAACCCCAATTATGATGTAATGTTTCTTCCCTTATACCCCAGTTCTCAATCACGGTGGCCTTTCATTACTAAAACCTACTATTATGACACAACATTGAGTTGGGATTGGATTCTTGAATCTTCAAGTGCCAAGGACTTCCAAATCCGTCCATTGTCACTCATAATGGCGTAATAATGCCCCCTTTGGCACCTAATGTTGCCCATTTAAAGTTCCCCTTGCTGCTCTATAAATTTCCAAATTTGGTTGGTTTTGTGGCGTATTTTGGAATTTATTTATTGTAAGCGCCAAACTTGAACACAACTTATTTTGAATTTAGGGGATTTTTTGGTTTTAAACTAATTTGTCACTGTGTCAGTCACGGTGGTTCCAAGGCTTGTGTTTTAGCACAAGATCTTGTGGTTTTACTTTTGATCTTGTGCTTTAAGTTTTACCTTATTTGCATAAAACTATTAAAAAAACTTTGAATTGGCATAATATGCCAATTCAAAGTTTTAGTTTTTTTAATAGTTTTATGCAAATAAGGTAAAACTTAGCATTTGATATAATTACTTGCAAATACCAAAATTGCTTCTTTTTGTAACACTAAAGTATCGGCCAAAATATTGGTATCGGTACATCTCTAGTCATGACGTATTCTTTTGTCTTTTTCTCTTTTAAAGCAAAAGACAAGAGAAGAAGAAAAAGTGCCTATATAAGTTCTAAATTCAACAACTGAGTCCGTGGCGCGTGCGATTTTTCTCGGGCTGGTGTTCACGAGTGAACGAGTTCGATACCATCCCGAAGCGCTTTTTTTTAACTTAATTTTGACCCAAAGTGAGCTCAATCGTTAGGCTGCTGCATTTTTGTGGTCAATTTTTAATTCGAGTAGCTTTTTTACGTCTTTTCAAATATAAGTAATAAAGTTAGAGTATTTTTAATTTGCTGGAATTTGAGAATTTCTCAGGGTAAGTTTCCATTCGTCGTAAGAGGATGTGACCGTGTTTGCCGAACAACGCATTACATTTTTGCTCTCAACAAGTTAGTTTGGTTTTTGCTCTCGACAAGTAACTTTTTACAGCCACCAAACTAACTTGTTGAGAGCAAAAATGTAATGCATCATTCGGCAAACACGGTCACATCCTCTTATGACGAACGGAAACTCACCCTGAGAAATTCTCAAATTCCAGCAAATTAAAAATACTCTTAACTTTATTACTTATAATTGAAAAAACGTAAAAAAGCTACTTGAATTAAAAATTGACCACAAAAATGCAGCAGCCTAACGATTGAGCTCACTTTGGGTCAAAATTTAGTTTAAAAAAAAGCGCTTCAGGATGGTATTGCACTCGTTCACTCGTGAACACCAGCCCGAGAAAAATCGCACGCGCCACGGACTCAGTTGAATCAAATTGTTGAATTTAGAACTTATATAGGCACTTTTTTCTTCTCTCGTCTTTTGCTTTGAAAGAGAAAAAGAAAAAAGAATACGTCGAATACGTCATGACTGGTCAAATAGTGTTTCAGATTCAAAGACCGGAGCCGGTCGAATAGCCACTGCCAAGTTTTAACAACATTGCTTAACTGCAGAATGGAAAAAAAAGCTGCCCAGAAAACACATAGACAATTATAACAAACTAGTGATAAATCTCTAAGTGATAGGTTATATTATGATATACACTTATACAGACTTAAATATACAGACTTATATAAAACTATATAATACAAGTTTATAAAACACTTCAGTTATAATACTAGATTTATAGCCTTGTGTGTGTGATCTTATGTCACACATTGGTGTGTGTGAGGTATATAATATGGTTCAAAGTTGGTTTCTTGTAAATTGACAGTACCAAACAAAAAATTACATCAACAATTTCAACATGTTATTACTAAGGTTACTGTACATCAGATTACTAGGTTAAATATCGAAAGGTTGCTTGGTGGAACTTCTAATAGAAAGTTTTGGTGTGTTTATTTCTTTGTTGATTAAGTATATTGTGATATGGATGTGACATCGCTTGACTCTTGCAATGGAGCTAATCACAAAGAAAGAAGGGCCAATGTTCAGTTTTATTCGGAAGTATGTGAAAACATTCGTCAAATAATGGCTGAAGTTGTGAATTTAAAATTAAATTCAAACAAAGATGAAGACATTAAAGCAGAAATTACAGAACTGCGAATACAGGTGTGTATTTCATTACAAGTAACTTAGAAAAAATTGCGGCATTCGGTACTCGGGTTAAAGTACCGGACTGCATGCCACTGCTATTATTATTGTAACTGTCTCCGCCGCCAGTGTAGCCAAATCGTTTGGCATCCGCTGGCTTCGATCAGTCTTTCAACAAGGTTGATAGGATCTCCATTCTGTTTTGTCCTTTGCGATGTTTTGCAATCGATGGAGATGTGGTGTGCTGAGCAGGGATCCCAGGCCAGCTTTTCTGATGTCAGATCTCAGCAGTTGTAATAAATTGGTACGGTGACGTCCGGTTCGGCCTTGGTACTTTTTACTGCCAATTATTGCAAATTCAAGGGCTTTCTGGGGAGGTGAGTCCTGGTGAAGTCTCAGAATGTGTCCAAACATGTTCCATCTCATGGTGGAGATCTTGCAAGACAATGGTTCACTGTTGCATATTTTGTAGAGATTTTTGTTCGAGATAAGACTGTTTGGCCAAGTATGACCAGTTATGACACGTAAATGTCTTCGATGACAGGCATCCAATCTTTCAAGACTTCCTTTGGTAACAGACCAGCTATTACAGTTGTAGATCATAATTGGGATGCAGTACGCGTTGTACAATCTTAGTCGCAACTGTAATGGGATTCTCGATCTCTTGCTCCATAGTTTCCAGTGTGATCTGAAAGCGACATTGCCTAAATTGCAGCGGGATTTGACATCGGCAGTGCTGCACAACAATGATCCCAAAAGTTTGTGTGTACGCCATTTTTCGTTTCCTCGAATCTGTAGGCTATCAGCATCAGTTTCATTTGTGTCTGCAAGAAATATGTGGGTGAATTCAGTTTTAGTCTCATTCATGAAAAGATTGTAGTTTTTCAGGTTCTTTGTTGCAATAGATTGTAGCATATCAAGTGGTACAATCTAATCAATCTATGCCACTGCTACCAATTGATAAAAGTTCAGTAGTTTTGTTTCCACTGCTATTTCAACATTAATGTTAAAAAAAAAATATTTTGTAGGTAAAATTTATTGTTACGCATCTTTTATAAGCATGACCATTTCAAAATGCGAGTTGCAGACTCCTGCCCGCTTTGGCTTCAGCACGTTTTTTCCAACAGACTAAAGTCTCCATCGTAGCACTGGAAGGAAGGAAGGAAGTGTTGTGTTTAATAAACAGATGTTTTAAATCGACACTGGGAAAGCTCAAGGACTTGCCTCTGTCTGAAAAAAGCCTCCACAATTAACGTTTCTTTCCATACCGACATTTCAGACGATAGCACAAACACACCAAAAATTCATCCTCAGAGTTGTAATTGGTGTTGGTGTCGCTCTTGTTGGTATCAACGTGGCTTGATGTTTCTCAGTATTGTTGAATGGTTTCTGCCTTAATTTTTTCATGCATTGTTGCCATAAGAATCTCCAAAATCAAGCAATTTTTTTAAACTTTAAATTGGAAAGTAGCGAGAGTGCAACTGAAAGATTGGAAAAAAAGTAACTTCGCTATTGCAGCCACTACTTCAACAAAAATGGAGCACCGCTATCGTTACAATACTGGTACCAAAAAAAGCAGCTCTACAAAAGTAGCGCGCTATTACCCGTCTGTGTCCTCTCATTAAGAAGCTCTAAAAGCAATATTTTGTATTCAGCTGTTTTTGTTTTGCCGAAATAGTAGTTTCATACAGTTTTAAAACTAACAATTCCATCATATTGTTACATGTAATAAAACTATAGAAGCTTAATTTGTGATGTGCTACTTTGTCATCAAAATTAAATTGCAATCAAAAATTCGAAAAAATAATAAAGTTTTTTTTTCACTTTCTGTTCTTATACATTTTTCGACCAGGTTATACAATTGCCTCATATTGCAAACTTGATCACCCGTAGGATTTTATTTGACTATGAAAGTAACAATTTTATTCCTCATCGTAATTTGCATCAAAGTGTAAATATATTAACCTTTGTCAGGGCTCATTGCACTTCCTGACATTAAAGCAACTCAATCGGTCAGCTCAAATTGGATGTAAGGAGGTGAAGGACTGTACACAAGAGGTAATGAAAATAAACTTCATCCTTTTATTGACATGCAGATCGTAGTCGTAGGTATGTGTTGTTTCAAATTCCAATCATTGGGATTGTAAATAAAATGACTGAATAGTTGAGAGTAGAATAAAACATTACTCCGACTGCACCTTCTAGCCTTTCGTGGAATGGCCCGTTTCGGTGAGTCCGATTTGGTGAGTTCCCTATTCGATGAGAGCCTTTTTCGGAGAGTTCCCTATTCGGTGATTTAAAAAAAAAAAAATTATCGGGTACCGTAGCCTAATCTCAACCGCAGCCCATTGGGCCGCATGCTTCCCTCATCGATGCAACAAAAATATTATTAGTGTTAAAAAAACCACCTATATGGCAAGAAAACATAGACTTAGTTGTCACATAACTAAAGTGTTACCAGAGAAATATTCATTGTTTACGCCTTGCTATGATTAAGCCAGAGCACCTAGCAGTCCATGGATGATTGGAAAGAGACACAAGGCTTATTAGTGACATAATTAATGAATCTAAAAGTCGCATTAACATTAACGGTATCAATTCTTTCCTGTCCCCTGATAAAAATATTTGCAACAGCTATGACAATAGACGCAGCCACTGCCTCCATTCTAACTTGATAGCCATTTCACTGAAAATTGCCTCTGTATTTGGTTCAACATAACTTAGCCTACCTGTGTGAAGCCCTTTTCAGAAAAATAGTTGGTATTAAATCCAAATACCACAGCCGATTGACGAACTATCATTTTAACCAGCTTTTGAGTAGGCCTACTGCATCTTTGAACATTACCGCTCGTTCTTGGAAACTTATTGAAAGTCAAAGCCAACATCAAGCTTCACATTAAACTGCATTTGTTTTGTTGTGGCCCTTTACAAAATTTAGGTTTTGAATTTGGCCCACATGCTGAAAAGGTTGAGAACCACTGCTCTATGAAATCAGAGTGTTTAGGGAGAGATTCTATTCAGCCCCCATCTTTATGGAGATGCCTCAATGTGGTGTGGAGCTGAACCCAGGCTGAAAGCTATGCTCATTTCTAACAACTCCTTGGGCTAATGGCACACGTAAAGGTTCCTAGCAATCTTATCTTGGTGGAAGAGCAGTGCATGACCAGCATGCATTATGTAATGTGGACTTCGATGAGCAGAGCACCTGGCAGCCCATTCCCTGAAGCTGCACATTTCGACCTTGATGGACCGCGGTGGACATGGAGCTGGCCGAGAGTGTGTGCGTAACTCTCGCATCAGCCACGACCACCCTGAACAACCATACACCCGAATGGCCTTTGTCTCAATTTGGACTTGGACCAAACAAAGCCCTATGGCGATGATATCATGGGTAACATGGGTACCCGGCAGGCTTGGTAGAATGGGAAGCCTCCAGCTCGGTTTCACACTTTGGCGTAGATCTTTGATGTTCAGTTTATCTCCTAATAAACTGCAGTTTGTGTTTAAGTAGCGACGACATGCAATTGAAACTTAAAATTCATTTCAACATTAATTAGTATTTAAAATGTGGTATTTATCACAAATATTCACAATAACATCTTCATCACCAGGGTAAACTCTTACCGGTACCATTAGTTTTTAATGCACAATGGAGCAATGTTACTGAAAATGGTGTAAAGTGCTTTTGCGTTGCGCAAGGCCAATGCATGGATTAATGTTTTTTGTTGATTTACATCTTTGGTGTGATTGGGTGAATATAAGATTTCTATTTAGCTGATGACGCAATCATTAAAGATAGGTTGGCAGGTTTCTGTATGCTCTTAAAAATATTGCATGAGCTGGATATGCAAATGACATGATGTGCTTTGTTTTTAAGGCAAAGCAAAAATTGGATGGAAATAATTTACAACTTGAGAACCTTCGATATGAGATCAACCACCTCAACAAAGAAATAACTAAATGCTTAGAATTCAGGTAATTTCTTTTCTATCTCCAACTTCAATGACACGATTCAAAAGTTTTATCGCCAATGATGCGACTTGTGTGTCACCACTCTAAAATTACCCAAGATTTCTTACCTGAATGACATGAGTCTTGCTTATTTCTTGTTTTGTTGCGATTGCAATTTCAGAAATATCGCTTACAGCGCTAGTATAAAACAATTCGATGTTTTTTTTATGAAATCTTTAGAGGAAACTACATTTATTTCCGTTTTACTTGTCACAACAGTATGTTACTTTTTTCCTACGTTGTTCATATGGTCGGTTGGTGTGGGATAACGTGCAGGATGCCAGAGGGAATCCTTATCCTTGGACTTCAGGACAAAGTCTTTGATAGGCGATTTTTTTATGCCACCACGTCATTCGGGTAAAAAGTCGTTACGACTTTGCGACATTACAGTATATGGCATATGGAGCAAGTCATTCAGTTTAAAGTCATTCGAACCATGTTATAAACACTAGTTTGAATTTGTGTTGCCAATTTTTTATTCACTTGATTTGTCATAAATCTCTAGCAGAGATGCCAGTTCCCAGTTTTCTCGTGGAATTTGGCTAGTTTTGCTTTGGAGTTGCAGGAACAATTCATCAGTTGCGGTCTTTTGGGCTAGTTTTATGGATTATGGGAGCAAGTCTTTTAGGCGCTGACAGTTAGGCGCTGGTCTAATAGGCGCGCACACTGTGGCGTCTGGATATTTAGGTGCGGAGCACTGTGGCGCCCGGTCATTTAGGTGCTATTCCTAGTAAAGTCTGTAGATTGTATTGGCTTGGCAGCTTGCCAGAAAATTATATCATGGCTTCAGTGAGTGAAGCTGCTAAAACCGGCAATGCTTTTCACACAAAATGTTACATTGAACAGAAAAATATATTGTTGTTTTATTGATTTATTATTGTTTTATTTGTTGAACCATAGAGAAATAAAACATAGTAACTTTAGCGGGTTTAGCATGCTTTATTTCACTTCGTTTTATTTGTTGTTAGTCCAGGTTTGCTTTGGTGAAAGCTTTATCAATAAATTATTGAAGCTTCCGAACATTATTGAGTTCAATTTTAGTTAACTCTTTCGCGACCACGAACGTATACACACGTCTTGAGATTTTAACCATGATGACCAAGGAAGTATCCCTACGTCCAAGGTTAAAAGGTAGCCTATTTCAAGCAAAAAAATAATGTAAATGATGGCAGATCCATAGTCTTTGCCTGTCCTTTTTTGGCTAATTAAAAAAAAATATTTTGGCGGTGCAGTTATCAGATGAAGACTTCTTAAAGATGGGGACATAGTGGATTTTTTTTCTTTTACTCATTGGAATTGGCAGTCAAAACTGGCTAGGCAACCCCTTACTTTGGAATTTCTCGATCAAAAACACTGTAGGCTAAATTACGTAAACTTTTTGCTTAAAATTTTCCAAATTTTTCCATAATCATTCTGCTGTACCTCCTAAAGCATTGCGCGCAGAAACGAAGTAAATTTTTTCTCATGTGCAGAATTGTTTTGGCATTCGATTAAACTACATATATTTTCATATTATTGTATCATGCTTGGGTAGTAGGGTGGCTCTTAAAATTGAGTTTTTGAATTTTGCATGGGACACCCTTTCAAATGGTGAGGTTGTCAGAAAAAATAACTCTTGCAAATTTTTTTTAAATTTGAAGTTGATTTAGAGGTGGCCCTCCCCCCCTAAAGTTCTGTGCCCTCTCTCGAAATACCAAATCTGCGTATCTCGAAAACCACTTGAGCTAGAGATACGGTTTTTGTGTTAAAAGATGCAGAAAACATGGTTTTCTATCTGCTTTCTGAACATTGAATGCATCTATCTTGAGTAGAAAAGCAGTTATTTAGAAAAAACGCATTTGACCAAATCTTGATTTTACAACCTTTTTTGTGACCACGAAACCGTCTACAAAATTTCGTTTTTTTTTCTTAATTTTTGCACCTTAGAGGGAACACTGGTAACGATATTCATTTCAAAATGTAATTCTGGTCAGTACTGCAAGAAGCGATATTATCGACAATATTTTACATATTGCCTTGCGTATCGTGACAGGATGTCTGCGACCTACACATTGTACACAATCGGACAATTTCCCTGTCCTTGCACGCAACCAACCAGCTGAGTTTTGTCGCGAAGAAGCCATCCTGTCTCTTTCTCGGCATTACGAACCCCAACCACTTGCTCCACTCAAGTCTCTACAAGTCTGTGAGCGAGCAATCGAGCATCCTCGCCAACTGAAATCGAGACACCCATTTGTATGTGACGCACAACTCCTGATGAAAACCGCTGAAAACCAATCCATCAGCGCGGCTACCTGGGAGGACAACAAATAGAGCTCAGAGAGGAAGAATAACTCCTCAAGGCTCTAAAGTTTTATCTCCGACACCAGCCCCCATCCAACCAGAATGCATAATTTGCCAAGGAAGGCCTGGGTGTGGCACAACCGCCTGCGTGCTTGGCTACTGGAGTCAGACTATTCCGCTCAAACATGCACAAATTGGGGATGGCTCCATCCGCAATCTGTGAGTGTGGCATAGAGGAACAAACCACAGACCACACCATCTGTAACTGCGCCAAATGGTGTGCGTGGTCTGCTTGAACTGGATGACGAATCAATGCAATTGCTACTCGACACCTGCTCAAGCATCTAAACCACATCGGCACTGCCCAAGGGTGGTAAAAGATAGAGCCCCTTGACCCCTGGAGTAACAAAGAAGGTTTAAACAAAGAAGAATCGACAATATTGTTCTTGTTGGAATTTGGATTCAACAGTTTCCTGTGTTCAGTAACAACTTGCAAAAGAAACTGAAGTTGGTACTCATCTTCAGTTGAGAGTTTGTTAAAATCCGGGATTAGACTGAGAGCAACTCCTCTCTCTGCTCTGTCATTGACTACTGAAAGTCCCTTCGCCATGTGTAAAGCTTGAATAAATGCACCATCTTCAGTCCAATGAGCAGGATCCTTTGAAAGTCTAATTATTGCTTCATCTTCACCCAACAGCTGAAGCCATTTTGAATTAGAGGTGCAATACTGTTCTAGACCCTTATTGCTAAGAAACGCATCTACATTGATGCTTCGTCTCCTTGGTGGACGTTCTGCTGTTTCATTTAACATGGTTGCCACCATTACCTTGTTACTTTCCACAGACAATCGAGAGTCAAACAAGGCTAGTTCAACCATTTCTTCAGACAGATACCATAAATGCAGACCAAGCTTTTGCATAAATCGCCTTCGCCTTCCAACAAGTGCAATGCATAGCACCTGAAGCTTGAAAGCAGATTCCACACTCAGGAGTTTCTTCAAGGAATATGACAAAAAACGGGCATTTTAGCTATTCATGAATGCATAAAAGTTTAGGAATACTTATTTGGTTTATTACTTTACCAGTTTTACAGGTTAGTTTATGAACTTTGTTTATTGAATAGCTTGGGCCACAATACTTGTTTAGCACTGTTTTGTGCTAGAATGCCGAAAACAGGTTTTTTCTAAATAACTGCTTTTCTAATCAAGATAGACGCAATCACTGTTCAGAAAGCAGATAGGAAATCATGCTTTCTGCATCTTTTGACACAAAAACCGTATCTTTAGCTCAAACAGTTTTTGAGATATGCAGATTTGGTATTTGGGAGGAGGGCGCAAAACTTTAGGGGGGGAGGGCCACCTCTAAATCAATTTCAAAGTCAAAAATTTTTTTGCAGGAGTTATTTTTTCTGACAACCTCACCTTTTCAAAGGGTGTCCCACACAAAATTCAAATTTTTTTCATTTTTTGCCAAATAAGAGCCACCCTATTGGGTAGTAAAAATTATAATGAAGTACACTTTTCTGCCAATTTTTAATTTTTTAAAAAATTAGAAAAAATACCTTTTGGAAAGTTGCTAGTTGTACATAGAATGTTTTAAATTTTATTGCAAAGCTTTGCATCTTCGGATAGCTGAAGAGGTATGCTTTCATTTGATGTCAAGATTGTGCGTCTACGTCGATCACATGACATGTTTTTACCGCGTAAATACAACAGATTTGTGTGAAAAATGTCTGGTAATTTAGATTAAATATAAATTACTTCTGTTCGGGATGGATTGGCCATGTGACGAGAACGCGTAAGACGCTCTACTACATTTCTACAGGGCATATAGGCTACACCTTGGCTACAAGTTGCAAGCATAATGGTGAGACTTCGCTCGTTATTAAACCTAGTCCGGGTTTTAACGGAAAACTAAGTTACTCTTCACTCAAGCCTACCACCCGCTTGAGTACAGCCTACGGTACATTTTTTACTGATGTTTAGTTATTATTTGACCTAACTAAAAGTGAACTCAATCTCATACATTTTCGGAAACTTGAATAATTTATTGATAAAGCTTTCGCCGGCGCAAACCTGGACTAACAACAAATAAATGCTGAACACGCGCATTAAAAAAAACAACATATTTTTCTGTTCTATATAACATTTTATGTGAAAATCATTGCCGGTTTAAGCAGCTTCACTCACGGAAGCCATAACATATTTTTCTGTTCAATATAACATTTTGTGTGAAAAGCATTTCCGGTTCAAGCAGCTTCAGTGCTTCACCCATATATTTTTCTGTGTAATATAACATTTTGTGTGAGAAAGCATTGCCAGTTTAGGCAACTTCACTCACTGAAGCCATGACCAACAACGCACACGCATTAACAAAACAATATATTTTACTGTTCAATATAATATTTTGTGTGAAAAGCATTGCCCTACGCCCCTACCTGCCAAGCTGATACAATCTACAGACTTTAGTAGGAATAGCACCTAAATGAACGGGCGCCACAGTGCTCCGCACCTAAATATCCAGACGCCACAGTGTGCGCGCCTATTAGACCAGCGCCTAACTGTCAGCGCCTAAAAGACGTGGACCCTGGATTATGGCTTTATGATTTATTATGTTGAAAGTGGTTAATTTTTTTAACGTCTGCACAGGATCATGCGCATAACAGCAAAAATTACACCGTTGAATCGTTGATTAATAGTCTTACTCAGACTCAGTCAATTCTACAGTAAAATCTACATTAGGTTTAGAAAAGAGCAACGAGAGATTCCGGCTGTCTTGCAACATGCTTGCGAATTTGGTTAAAGTGATAGTAATGTTTTGAATGTATTTTTAAGCTGAAGGTGTGTGGAAGACAGTGTGTGGTGTATAGAGGCGTTTAAATGGATTTTTGGTCAAAATAATTCGGTAGCTAAAAAACTTTCATAATGTAGTAATGTTTTGCTTTAGACTTTTAGAAAGTTAGTCCAGCAAAAATGAAATAATTTGCTATGTACAACTGTTTTACGATACATTGACAAGTTTCTAAAAAGTGGAGGAAAATATCTTGAACATCTTTTGTAACTGGAGTAATGAGGTGAAATGGTGGAAAGCAACTGTCTGGTGCGGAAGCATTTTCATATTTATAATAATAATGGGTTTTACAAGGTATGCAAACTTTTCATTTATTGCAAAAAAAAACTTTATGTACAAATTTAAAATCTTTACGGTTTACCCATAGGCGTCATTTCAGGGGTGCGAAGGGTGCTTAAGCACCCCAAAATAAAAATTTGAGGTAACAACATAAATGAGAGAGCACCCCTGGGCCCTGGTTTGCATACAAAATACACCGATTCAAATGGAAATTTGCATTGCTAAATAACGTTTTTTTTTCTTTCTTGAAAGTCGTTTCACCAAAGCGCAATATTTTCAGTGTTTTACATTTGTGTGTGGCACGCAGCGCCACACATATCAAAGGCAGACATGATTGTACTATTGCGTAACAATTAAGCACAAACACGCGCACTGCGTCAAGAAGTGCCGTTCGAGAGAAAACAATTTGTCTGGCTTGAAGAAAATTGCTGTTTTCTACTCAAACGTCTAAAAAAACATTCTGCAAATGGCGTCAGATGCAATCGTTAGCCGTTTCCCCTCTTCATCATACCGAATGGCAGACTTGCTACGAGAGCTGCTAGAGAATCCCACAATGAAAGAAGCCGATGTTACGATAGTAAGCAAATTTTATGATGGGGACTGAGAACGCAAGAATTTGCTGCGTGAACGCAAACAGTGGTTCGCTTGTTGCAAATGTGACGGTGATGTTGTGACAGTGAATACGCTACGTCAGAAATTCATTGCACAGCCGTCAATGGTCGATATAATGCCAAATATATATGCAGCTTTGGCAGGGTTGATCGGTTTAAATTGGGGCGGTTTAAACCGCCCGGTTAAAACCTGGTTTAAACCGGGCAGTTTTGACCATTTATTACTGGTCAAAACCCCTTTAGTGTATGAATCAAGTTGCTTTTCAATTGAATTAAAAATATTACCCTCCATGTTAATGAATGGTAATAGTAATGATGTTCAACTATATTTTGTTTTGATCAACAATAACCTAAATGCTGGATTTGGAACAAAAAATATTCAATTTCTCAGTTTATTTTTAATATTTCAATCAGTTGGTTATTTTAATTAATGAGAAAATTCAAATTCTAAAGATAAGTTTCTGATGAACCAAAAAATGCTTGGTAGAACGATGAACCATTTGCACAGCCAACTGACGTACAAGAATTTATTCCAACAAATTTTGTTTGTATGAAAAACATTTGCCATAAAATTTGCGCAACATTTGCCCTCCCGTTGCGTAGCACAGAAGACGTAGCACGACATGTAATTTAACGTAGTAGTCTTAGCGCTGTTTGATGTCTTGTTTTTGGCGGCGCTGAAACAAGAGAAAAATTCAAGAGAAATATAATCTTTCGTACGAACTTTACAGGCAGCCATCTGTGGCTGCCTGACAGGTCGGTATTGGCAGCCATTAATAAAAGTTCAGGCGGCCATGGCCGCCAGCTATTTCGAGGCCTGCATATCAAAATGGTCACAACTCACAACTGCTTTTATATATATTTCCTAAATAGCCCATAGCCCAGGTAGCCGACCATTCACTACATATAATAAAAATGTTTTTCTGGGTTTTGACCGGTTTAAACCTAGTTTTCACCGGTTAAAACCGCTTAGTGGTCAAAATTAGTTTAGACCACTTAGAGATCAACCCTGAGCTTTGGTAACTTACATTGTTATGCCGACTTCTTCCTGTGAAGCCGAACGTTCCTTTTCGTTATTACGACGCTTGAAGACCTACCTTCGCAGCACTCAAACGCAACAACGACTGAACAATTTGGCCGTTATAGGTAGTCATCACGAATTGGCGGAGAAATTAAACATGGAAGAACTTGTCACGGAGTTTGTTTCCAAGACAACGACCCGCAGAAACAAATTTGGATGTGATTAATTTATAGCAAGCCGCATTATAAGGCAGACGTGAACAAATTAAAGCAATTAAAGTCGAATATATTTCAATATTCAATGTAAGATCACTTTCGCCTCGCATGTAGCCTAATACTTGTTTTCATTTCTATCTGATCGTTTGACATACCGCTGCAGTCTATTCGATTACACATACGACAAGATTATCTTCTTTTATGTTGATTCGACGTTTCATGACGTAGGCTAAACATGGTTGAATTTACTATTAGATTGAGTCATTTGTTTTAACATTTTCCATCGGTCAGGTTTTCAATTGATTAGCCTATATTGACAATTTTCATAAAATAACTTATAGCACCCCTAAGTTTGTCAATTTTTTTAAAAAAATTACGCCAATGGGTTTACCCTATAATTTAAATTTGAATTCGTTTAGAATAGTGTACAATGTACAATTGTACATACAGTAGTAGTAGTATTATAATAACTTTGAAACAAGCTTAGAATGATTACAGAAGCTTTGATGAAGGCAAGGGCAAGAAAAATTAATTGCATTTTGGTAAATATTTTTCCATGACATTGATTTAAAGGGATACTAAAGGAAAAACCTGACTTGGCGATTTTCCACGTTCTTTCTGTTTAACATGCTACCATAAAACGATTTTCAATAAAGTTTTGCCCCATTGCGGTCTGACCACCATTGCGCGCGTGCTTTTGTCAGAGCTTTCAAAAGTAGATTGGGCTTGAGCAGCGAAGCGTGCGACTGTACAGTCTGCGTCGCTAGAGACTAGCACACAGCTGATCTCGCAATAATTGTTACTGCGGGCGATTTGACTGTAGGTATGTACATCAAAACATCAGATTTCAACATCAAAACATCAGACAGTTTGCTCAAAACATGAGATGTGGTAACGTGGCTTTTGTTATTGCTGTCTTTTGTGACGTATTCTCGAGCAGTGTTTGCACTTTTGGTTATTTTGAAAAAAAATGAAACATTGGACTTTGGACCTTGCCAGCGCCATTGAAAAAAAATTTTTTTTCGTTAATTTTTCTTGAAATGTATTCTTGAATGTTCAGTTTACGCATTTTAATGCTTAATTCCCGTTTGAAATTTTCATTTAGTAGGCCTTTAATGGTAATATGACATCAACAGTTATAAACATTAAAAATATCATTGTTAATACGCAAGCTTACACTACAGGCTTCAATGGTTTGATAAGTGAATGAGCTTTCATTTTGAATTCAAAATTTGTGCAAATCAATGAATAGTCTATTCTTTTCTTGTTTGGACTATTCTAATCGTGGGTAACCAATGGGTGTAATTAATAATTATGACTCTTTCGAATCGTGTCCCCTGTTAGGATTAGTAGAAAATTGTCAAAGCATTTATACTTTAAAGTTTAATAGATATTACTATTTTTATTAAATTATATGAATCGTGTATAAATACACAAATGAAACACATACTAAACAACCATTTTTGTCTTATCACCATCAGCAATACAAGTATACAGTACAATCAGTTGCAATGGAGCAAAAATTCTTATGGAAAACATTAAACGTTGTATTACACGAGGTTCGCCGCGGAGCGTAACCGACTGCTACCTTAGGTGTGGAAAATTTGCCCGACTCCTGCACGTCAGAGGGTGCAATGGGTTGTATTGTCAGTAGCATACACTTCCCATTATTGCTACCGGTACGTATACTGTATTTGTAAGACATGTGGTGATCACTAAATGTTGGGAAATTGTAATTCGACATGACGATCGTCAAACTATTTCTTGTGCTTTGCTTGACCTTGTTTCAAAAGTTTTTTTTGTTCTTTTTGGATTTCTTTTTTCCTTTGTTCCATTTGCTTTTTCATTTTCTTCTTTTCTTTTTCAATTTCCTCCGGTGTTCCGGTGAAAGTAGCGCTGAACGTGTAATTTGAGTTTACTTTCGTCACCGTTGATGTTTTATCGCCGTCGGTTGTCGTCTGCCGAATGTCGGAAATGTTAAAATTTACGGTAGTTAAAACAACGAATGAGATTGTTTAATGCTCTAGTCTACAGTAGCTATTCTTAAAGATTTTTTTTAATCAACTAGACAGCATGAGTTTACAGTCTTGCACTGGCCGATTTTGATTCCAATCAGATTCAGGCATAAATGGACTTCGTTAGCATGGTCAGTGGTCACAGCTTGACCTGCAGATGATGCATAGAAACAGCTTGAGGTTACATAGAAGCGTAAAGGTTCAGTTTATAGCTCAATTTTTTTTATTTGCTACCTTCGATTGCACGACTACGCTTTTTCCAAACGAGTTATTGCACCAAATTTAAATCAAGTTGCCACTACGGTTAGGTTATTGCGTTAATTGTAAATCCTGACCTCCGTCAGCGCGCTCACTGCAGATAAGTCCTTCTTGCGCGTCAGATCGGTCTCCTTCGATGTCGCTTTTGTTTTCGTTTTCCCGCTTGTTCCCTTCCCGTCGTCGAACATCGTCTTCACTTTCTGTACGTCTGATTGAATGACACAGGTAAGTCACACTCAGCAGCATTAGCTATCTCAGTTTCTTTCAGCCTTGAGCCTTCTACTTTCTTCTACAATTAAATCGGTACCACGGCTGCCCAAGACTTATTAAAACATAAATTAAATTCATTTGTCGGAATGGCTCAATTCGGTGTGGACGCGATGTGCAACAGCGTTTCATGATTAATATACAATTGTCTCCATTTGGACATGGAAGTTGTCTAAAATCCCGTGGCGGTATCTGTCTACTTAAAGAAATATAGAGATTACTCAGGAGAGTGATCTGCATTCTAACGATTCATTTGCAAGTTACAACCTATTTAAACAACAATTATAAGTAGGCGTAAAGTGTCGCATTTCGCACCTTCATAAGTTATTGGTTTGCAACGTATTTAAGGCAAAAACAACACAAGGCACAGACACAACAATACAGTCACCATCTCGGTGTAATAAATTAATTTTATTCACCGTTATCTCTTTTTTGTCCAGAATATAAAATCACCCCCTTCCCCAATCCCCTTAACGTTACCAGCATGATCCACCACTGCAACTGCAATGCTCTTTAATTTCTTAACCGTTGCTAGATACACTCACACAATATCAGCTAATTCACATTTGCCTCACTGTGAAACAATTGTAATATAAGCCCAAGCCGTTACATTTCCATGAATGTGGGAACTTAAAAATAGAAACCGCCGACCTAATTTATATACCCTTAAAATGTTTCAAAATAAACAGAAGCCGTCGCGCGATTTTCAAAAACGTCCGTACCGAACCAGTCGTCTTCGAAAATGGCCGCTTCTAAATCGGCTGAATTATTAAATTATCGCAGACCGTTATTTGTGCATTAAACAGTGATTTCAGAGCGTTACACTAGAATTATAAAACTGTTTTTGAAGTGTTTATGCTGAAGTTCGAGGAACACCATCCCATGAAAGCAACGGATGTGTTACCTGTGCCGCCTTTCTTGTATTCTTCAGTCTTTTGGTATCCTTTTGCATTTCCTGTTCGAACCGCTAATGATTTCTCGTCGACTTTCTTGTTCTCTTTCCGTTGAAAGAGCGGCATACTGTCAGTTACACTTGAAACGTCTCCTAGCTTGTAATATATAGCTAAACGTATCTCCTGTGACAAGAAACTGTTATTTTGCTTTAGGCTATGCTATGTTGCGTCTCAACGTTTTAGCTGTTTGCTGTGATTTCTTGGAGGCCGTTGCAGTCTTGTTTGTCAACGTCGCGTTTACCTCGTCAGCTTCAACTTGTCCTGCCTTGGTGACAACTGATGCTTTTGGTTGGAATGTGCTTTTCCTCTTCAACAAACTAGTCAATCATTGATTAGTTGTCACTTCAATTTTGCCATTAAATTCTCGTTTTGAATGAATGCTATGAAAGGTACAAGTAGCAGCAGCTGCCATTGTCGTTTGTATATAGCGTGTGGCCAAAATACACCTGACAATCAGTTTGCTGGTACAAACAACATTTCCACAGTAGTTGCTTTGCTCTTTGCTGTAATAGGAGAAGTTGTCTGCGTTTTGCACGTCCTCTGCGTGCTACGGTTGGATAGCCCAAGTACATACGTCATCAGGCAAACAACAGCTTGTCATGCCCGACCGCCACTGGCTGCTTGTTTGCACTACCAACGCAGTGTTAACTGTTGGTGTGCATTGCTTGAAGTCGTCGAACTCCGAATGATTCGTAATCGCTCAAATGTTTTTGAGAAAATACCCTGAACGTAACGTATTTCTAGTTAAAATGTGCAACTTCAAATGATGTGGCTCATTAAAAATGTGACATTGTTTTTAATGAGAATCTCGTTCATCTCAGTCTCTTCACATTAATCAACAGTCACAATAAATTCGCCGGATTGCATTTAAGCTTAACAACTCACCTAGTAGGCCGACGTTCGGTACCTGTGTGGGCCAAGTAGGGTGCCATCCAATAGGATACCAATCAATGGTTTAGCGTTGAAACAAGATGTCACTTCCTCAGGTCACGACACGATGAAGTTCCCCTGGTTTCGGTCGACAGTTTCTACCAGGAAGCCCCTCCGGAGATAACAGATGCTGTATGTTGCAAAGTCTTTCAAATTTGTTACAATCTTGTCGTGATATTAATCCTTTGTTAGAGACATCAGGATCACATGCAAATTTTATGGGATTACTTTTTTTTTCAAACTATTAGTTTAGTTTAACTTCCAGAAGTAATGGGCAATGGAGTTTGTCTGATTAGATATTTTCAGCTACTTTAAGTTGATCGTGACGTTATGTTTTGTGACGTCATCAATCCAGCGTACCTGCACCTGATTTCAAACTTCACGTCACTATTCATAGCAACAATGTGGTTTGTACGTTTAGGTGGCAACAAAGGCAGATGTTCACCTGCAAACCTTGGCAAGACTGGACTACGAGCTGTTGCAGAGGAAACAGTGAGTATATTGCGTCGGATGCAGTCTATGTGTGTTCACCAGTCGGGATTTATGTGAAACAAAAGACCATTTCCTGTTTTTCTTTCTACATCACTGGTAGTGATGACATTAGCTCTGGCATTGAATCAAGGAATGTATCTTTCAGTTACATCAAATATAGTTATTAGTTATTACTTTCTAAAAAATTTACAGCCTGTTTAACCCTAAAAGAAGGATCATCAGAAGGTCCTTATAATATTTATCTTTGACTTATGTATGTTAATGCTAACCTCCGGCTACTACAGTTTGGCAGAGAGGTTGGAAAAGTTGAGGAAGTTGAAGGAAAAGATCAGTGACGACATTGGTGTCAAGAAGCAACATCTCCAGGTTTGTGCCGAAATGAAGATGTCTCTGTTTGCATATTGTGAAAGTAACTGGCTTTACAATTATTGTATGTTGCAGGAATTGGCTCCAGAATTTCAGAACTTGTTGAAGGCCTCCCTCCCCCTACAGGAATGCTTAAACGTATCTTTGGATCGTTTTAAAACCCAACACGACCTGGCAAAGCTGCTTCCACGTCCTCTCTTTGTGCTTTTCCTACAAGGCCGAGCCTACCAGGAAGCGTGCGGTAAGCAGTATTCATCAGTTAAACGATTTCATGTACAAATATCTTCGACCAGGTGCGGTTTCTGTCTACTTGCCTACGTTGGCTTGTCTGATGCAGTTGCTCTACAGAGCCATTGATGTTGAGCCATTGAAGACATAGATAAATTTGCTGACTGCTGGAGTATATAAGTTTATGAAGGTTATGAAGCGGGATGGGAAAGATGTAGATGGTGGACGATGTATTAAAGGAAGGGATGGAAAACTTGGTTTCAGTGAGAAAGATCGTGGAAGAATTTGGAAAGAACATATGGAGATAATAATGAACGAGGAAAACGATTGGGATCAAAATGTGGAAGCCGACGTGGTAGCAGGTCCATTAAAGAGAGTTACTCGAGAGGAGGTGACGCAAGCAGTAAAGAAAATGAAATCGGGGAAGGCTCCTGGACTATCTGAAGTCACTGTGGAAATGATACTCGCAAGTGGAGAGACAGGATTGAAAGCAATGCAGGTAATCAGTCAACGTGTGTTAGATGGAAAAGGAATGCCAAATGAATGGAAGATGAGTGTGGTGATACCCATCTTCAAGGGAAAGGGTGATGTAATGGATTGTGGGTCTTATAGGGGAATAAAACTGTTGGAGCATGCAATGAAGGTAGTGGAAAGGGTGTTGGAGAATAGAATAAGATCTGTGGTGAAGCTGGACGAGATGCAGTGTGGATTTATGCCTGGGAAGGGAACACAGATGCTATTTTTATTTTGAGAAGGTGGCAAGAAGAATATCGGGACAAGGGTAAGAACTTGTACATGTGTTTCGTGGACATGGAAAAGGCGTTTGACAGAGTTCCAAGAAGAGTGATGGAATGGGCAATGAGAAAAAAAGTAATGCCAGAAGCTCTCGTGCAAGCCGTAATGGGTCTTTACGACGGTGCAAGGACGAGAGTTCGCGTTGGATCTGCCCTCTCAGACGAGTTTTCAGTGAAGGTCGGTGTACACCAGGGTTCTGTCCTCTCTCCTCTAATCTTTGCCATTGTGATTGATGTGATTATCGAATGTGTAAAAGAAGATTCATTAATGAAGATACTGTACGCCGATGATTTGGTTTTGTTGAGTGACACAATGGAAGATCTGAGAGGGAAATTTGAGAAGTGGAAGGAGTCGTTTGAATGTAAAGGTATGCGTGTGAACATCAAAAAGACAAAGGTCGTAATTTGCGGAACGGAAGGGGAAATCACAATGAGCAAAATTGACCCATGTGGCGTCTGCGGAAGAAGAGTGATGGCAAATTCTGTTACATGTACGAAATGCAAGAAATGGGTGCATGGAAGATGTGCAAAGATGAAGAGAGTGACATGCAGATCTGGAGATGGTTTTGAATGTGAAAGATGCAAGAAGATTGAGGAAGGAATGATTGGTCCTGTTGAAAAGCTGAATGACGAAGTTGAATCAGTAAATGCCTTTTGCTATCTAGGAGATAGATTGAATGCCAGTGGTGGTTGTGAAGCGGCAGTGACTGCAAGAGGAAGGTTTGGTTGGGTGAAATTCAGAGAGTGTCGAGAGTTGTTGTGTGGTAGAAGATTTCCGTTGAAAATGAGAGGAAGAATTTATACTAGTTGTGTGAGATCTGCAATGCTGTACGGAAGTGAGACATGGTGCTTACAGGAAAACGAATTGGCGATTTTAAGAAGAACTGAGAGAGCGATGGTGAGAGCAATGTGTGGTGTAAAGCTGATGGACAAAAGGAATACCGAAGAACTTATGAGCTTGCTTGGGTTGAATGAGAGTGTTGATAAGTTGGCAAAAGCGAATGGAGTGAGGTGGTATGGGCATGTTTTGAGAAGGGATGAAGATGATGTTTTGAGAAGAGCGCTGGAGTTGCAAGTGGAGGGTCGTAGAAAACAAGGAAGACCAAAGAAAACATGGAAAAAGCAAGTTGAGGAAGAAAGCAGCAAGGTGGGCTTGACAAGAGAGGACGCGCTAGACAGATCGATGTGGAGGCAGGGTGTGAAGACGATTGCGGCATTTGGAGGTGAATCCGGCCACCCTCGGTAACGGGGACATCACCGGATTAAAACTGGACTACTACTACTACTGGACTGTATTGTGTTTTAGGCAGGGTTGTTGGTATTTTACCCAACCCAAAAAAACCCAGGTCTTTTTTTTTAAAAAACCCACTTAAAAAAACCAAAAAAAAACATAAAAAACCCAGAGCATCATATTTGTCCAGTTTTTATTAGAAAATTAAAAAAATGAACAAAAACACTACAAGGCACTTAAAACAAATTTTAAATTAGGGCTTAAGGATGTGATTGTGAAGTAAATTTCCAAGAATAAACTGAAAACGCAATGGATATTGTACACTGTACACGTACAGTACACAAAAATCAAGTAATGCCACTTTGTGTATACAGTACTACACTAAAACTCATTTATGCAAGAAGGCTTTATAGTTAAACTGGTGAAAGTACTACTCTACTGTAGTCTGTATCATCATCATCATTGTCAGCCATTGTTGTTCCACTGCAGGATGAAGGCCTTCCCCATATCTTTATAATTTTGTCTGTCTTTGCACGTTTGTGTCCAGTGTTTGTCGAATTGGTAGAGTTCGTCTCGCCATCTTGTTTTCTGTTTCCCTCTTTTGCGTTTATTGCCAAGCGGTATCCAGTCAGTAGCTCTTCTTGTCCATCTATATGATGTGAAATGCAATTTAGGAGGCTACCGTATTTTTAAAAAGTAGGCTATTTACTAATTACAGATTCTAGATTCTAACGCATGGTTGTTCTAACGCCACGCAAGCGCTCAATTGCTCATCCATTACTATATAATTTATACAAATAATAAAAAATATTTAAACATGATGGCATAAATGCTCCTTGCCTTCAAATCTAAAGCAAATGATGCAATAATGTGATTTCTAGTAAGGTAGCATCAACTTGGTATAGAAATCAGTGGATGATACAACATCCAACTTGATCTTGAAATTAATGGATGATGCAACATTCAAGCAACAACAGTCCTAGTGCATTATTTTATTGAGTTATGCAAGCATGTACTGTGAATGAGAGGCACTTCATTGCTAAAAAGTAGTATTTGAGGTGAAATAAGCATGAATCTACCTTTATTGCATCTTTTTTACAAAAAAACCAATAAAACCCAAAAAAACCCGGTGGTCACAGCGGTAAACCATAATCTCTTCGTGGGAAAATTGTAACGTAAGATTCCCGAATCCGTTCGTCTGTATGTAATGACCGAAAAACAAACACTCTTTTGAAACGTCTTTTCAAAAGTGTATTCCTGTAAAATTAGCCCGCGGCTATCGAAAATGGGACGCAACACCGTACGCCTCTAAAAACTGTCACTACAATACAAACTACTTAGCTAAAGACGGAATTTTTGTCCAGCTAGCAAGCACTAAGCAAACAGTTAAATGTGCTACTAACTCTCAAGCAACCATTTCACGAATGACCAGAATAGATATCAATATCTCAAACTCACGTACGCAGTACTGTGACGTAATAGTGAAAGACATTGTCACGCAATTCAAACAGGTGTTCAAAGGTGATGATGCAATATTTCATGTTTAAACAGGTTTGACACAAGTCTTACGAACGATGGTGCAATTTTGGCTCATTTTTAAGAAAAATTCCATGACGTAAGATTCAGTAGACCTGAACGGTTTTATATGACGTTTGATTAGGTGAACAATTGTCTGGAACACCCGGGTTTTTTTAAAAAAACCTGGGCGGGTTGGGCCTTTTTTTAAAAAACCCGGGTTTTTCTCAACCCTGGTTTTAGGCATCATCTACGTTGTCAACCAAATTGGGCGGCAATTAGCGCAAGATATAACATTCCGCGACAAGTTGTTATTCTTGCGATCACAAACGGTGATGTGCTATGGTTTTTTGGCTTGAGATGAATGAAAACTTTGACATCCTTTTTACCTATCACGGCAGATTTTATATCGTAGCTATTTTCGGCTTTGCGTTTCACCATCTACTTTATCCGCATCAGGAAGAGGCTGTGATGACTTCATCCTCAACTACATGGATGTTGTTGCAGATGATCTCGTGCAGGTGTCCATTGGAGGAGATGAGGCTTCCGCTCGGATCATGACCAAGATAGTTGCTTCCAACCACATGAGGGCGCTAGATAGAGGGGATGATAGTGACTCGGACAATGAGGAGAAGGATGAAGAACGAGGTTGACTTCTGAAGGCAAAGTAGTTATGTCCGACATGTCATAATGTGGCAGCTTTAATATCAATTTCTGTGCAGATTCATCACGAGGACACAAACGTAGAAGTTCAACGAAGATGGAGGTGGAAGGTCCTCGGTTATCTTCTGGTACCTTGGCAGTGCATCCTCTGCATGTCGTCATCACTGTTGGCATAGCAACAGCAGGTAATATCAGTATATGGGAGCTCTTTTTCTTGATTGCGTCACAGCATCATGGGTTTAATTTTTGACTGGCGGCAAAGCCAGTTCAAGCTTCTTCTGTTGGGTTAGGGTTAGCTTCATGACCTGGTGGATCTTAGTGCGTGCCACACGAAACTATCCCGTACTCACCATTCTGTTCCTTTACGCAGGTCCCTCCCTCGAGCTTGTCTTTCACCACTTGACCACTCTCAACATCGTCACAGTTCGAAGCCGATTCATTCCTCTGGCGGATGCCGACAAGCAACTGCTCGACAGGTCAGCTTCATCCTCGGGTAGTGCATGGAAGATTCACGATTAAAAACTTGAGATCAAGCATAAGCTGTGAAGCAACCAACTCAAACACGTAATTTGGAATGAGATCGTCTGCAGCCAGCGCATCAACCATTGTAGTGGAAACAGCTGACGGCGTTAACTCTGCTTTGCGTCCTATGTTTCGTATTTCAATTACAGAGATAAACATTACACAAAAACGTATTTTTAAATCCCAAACTGAATTTGAAACAGCGATTTGTGTTTTCCTGAAACCGAAATCATGATAATCATCCTCTGCGTGTCGGGTTGGTCTCCTTTTATCGTCCTCGTGTGGTGAAGGGAGCGAATTGTCGTTGCTTTACTAATCACTGACGTCATACGCAGCCCCTTCCTTGGTGATGACAACATCATACAATGCTTAAACCCCGATGATGACGGAGGGAAATCCCCATCCCCCAGTGCTTCTGTCATTTTGAATAAATCTTCTTCGAAACTATCGGAGGTATTCCGTACATCCGGGAGACCTTACTTGTGGGCCCAGAAGCTTTGTGGGTTGGAGTTTCTATCCGACACGAGCAAGGTAAGAATATGTAATCAGTGGACTGCTTGTTGTCGTATTGGACGTGTTGTCAAGAAGGTGACGGTTACCCCCCTCCCCCTGTAATCAATCCCACCAACTTTTTGACTCAATTGATTACGAAATCTTACCTTATGTACATACCTTGAAGTAACACTCGACAGGTCCCTCACATACCGTCACCATCTGCAGTCACTAGGCAAAAACTGACATCTCGCGTGGCCTTGCTGAAACGCTTGGCAGGCACAACGTGGGGTGCAGGTGCTGATATTTTGCGTACTGTAACCCTGGTTTTGGTTCACTTCACCGCGGAATACTGTGGTGCTGCCGCAGTGCCCACACCCACCTCATCGACCGGCCAATAACTGACGTACTGTGACTTGATGCCTGCACCCAACTTCAACAGAGTACTTACCAATCCTTGCAGGCATCCAACCTGCTGAGTTTCGCTGAAAGGGAACCTTTATACACTTGGCTTGCTGGGCAGAAGATCCTAACCATTTGCTAAGCAAATGTCCCGCCTCAGTAATCTTCCCAGCGATTAAAGTCAAGACACACTTTTGTACCAGCTACCCATGAATTATACAACCATTCAGTGACCATACCACCAGTGCAGCACATTGCATTGAAGACGCTTGGAATACAGCATGGTGTGCCACCGACACCAAACTCCATGGTTTTATACCTCACCCGGTGGCGCTCCTCCCTGGTATTGACCTGCCTCGGCCGATTTGGCCAAGCTCAATAGAATCCAACAAGAGTCGCCCGCTTCCATTCCAAGATGCACAAGTGCGGTTTGGCCCCTCATCGGCCTGCGAGTGCGGCGCGGAGGAATAAACTGCTGACCACGTCATTCTTGAATGTCCCATTTACAAGACGCCAAATGGAATGTATAGTATTTTAGCTGGGCTGGACGGCTACACTCACCTGGCTTTCCATTACCTGCCCTGAACAATCCTGTCTCACACGAAAGAAGAAGATAGTAAAACCATGCGTGTAGTAGGCTTACATGACCGAAGTAAACACAATCCTTTTAATTTATTGCATTAATGGTTTTTGAAACGGAATGCTCTCAGGCGAGGCTAAAATTCCGCTTCCTTTTCACAAATATGAAAACAATATTATGTTTCGTATAAAGAATTGCGTGTCACTATTTAATGTTGAAAACGCAAAGCTCTGGAAGGTTTACATAAAGTATAAGATGTACATTGTACAAGCAGTAAGTTACCCAAGCACCTAGTTTGGAATGTATTTATCTTCTCACCATCACCGTGTACTCAGGGTCCGGAGGTGAAGTCCGGATACAGCCACATGCAATCCGCCATCACAGGGATGAGGAACAGGATGAAGACCAGGATCGCTCTCTCCAATCAAGCTGCGTCATTCAGCAAGAAGACGCTCCCATCTTGCATGCTCAACAAGGTAAGTTATAACTAGGTTGTTCAAAACATTCTTGTCTTATATTTTAGTGGAGACCCACTGAAATTGTTTTGTAGGCTTGCAGGTTAAGACAAGAGTGTGGTTAACTGGTTATGTCCTGTAATACATTCCACATCATCGTAGCAGCTAGACCAGGGGTTTCCAAACTTTCTGTTCATCAGTAGGCCTTTGGTCAATTTATAGATTCGGTCGTGTACCCCCAAAATTTTCTGAATATTTCTTTTTTTGACACTCATTGCTTAGCTTTTTAGAAAGTTCGAAAATAGACAAAGATTTCAAGTAAAACAATAAGTTTTTGAACTCAGCAGCGCGATTAGCTAATCGTAAAGCGATTTTATATTGCACACTGAACCTAAAAACAAATGAAGACCTGAATTAAAGAACTGACTACATTAAAGTTTTTGAAAAAAAGAAAATTGATGTTTTGAAAAACATTGCAAACTTATTTCAATCTGATGTTAAATCTTTTCAGTCTTATCCTAAGGTAGGCTTAGGCTACACCTGAAACTCATGCATTCTAGTCTGCTGACTTAGTTCTTAATTCAACTGTTTCATCACAGTGACTTAGTTCTTAATTCAACTGTTTCATCACAGATCATTGATTTGTGCCGTAACCGATTGGCAAGACAACTGGTGCTTGAATGTTGTTTAATGAGCGGGGACGAATGGTCGACTGTATTTGATTTCTAGGCTACTAGCCTTTGTAATTACGGTTCTCATGGCAATCAATCAGCTGTTTTGTCTTGTGTGCTGTGATTGGACAAAATAAGTCATGCGAACTTGGTAGTTACTGTAGTTGCAGTTAAAGCTTCTACTGGGGTGAAAATGTTACTTACTAAGGAGTTCTTAATCTCAGGTCTTCAAATTATTAACATCATCAGGTGATAAAAAATATTTTAAGGCAGATTAGAAGTTATGGAAAGAATATCCTTATACTTAATCTAATGTACCCCTTGAAAAGTCGAAATGTACCCCTGGGGGTACATGTACCCCCAGTTTGGGAACCCCTGAGCTAGACCATGACTTTTCTTACCTTTTCCCTTGTCCGATATCTCTACTACGTCTCAAAGTCCTCAAGCGCCATCTACCAGTCGACCTATTGTGGACCAGATCACTCTTATTATGCTGGACATTGAGAACTATTTTGACAACAAGAACAAGGCCGGTACTGTATTGTCTCACATCCCCTGCAAATTGTTCTGCCGGTTCCCCAGCAAGCATGTGGTCCAAATGATCATGAAACTACAGTAATTTGCAGCAGTCTTGATCATCACCAGAAGTGATCGACGAAGCGAGCTGAGGGGCTTTAAAATGTCACCCTTTAAGAAGCGGTCCTGCCCACATTTCCCGTTGTAGGCCTTAGAGATTGTGTTGAACAACTTGCAACCCTTGTCTTTACCAACTAGATGTCACCTTGGTCCAGATCGTTTTTATTTTTAAATGATATAAAAATGTTCTTGTACTCTTGATTAGTGTGTGTGACGTGGTGAAGACATTGGTTTCACTTGTGCTTGTTAGTTATGTTCGAAGTTACTTGTAGGAAAGGCCATGGCTGTCTTCATCTCCCCCTCTTGATTATTTAATTAATTGCTTATTGTTATTAGTTCTATAGCTCCTATTGTTTATTTCACAGACTCAGTCAAAACTGTCGTCATGGAAACAGTTGACGTATGGCGAGTACAAATCGCTTTCCTTCACCAAGCCCATAGTTGATTTGGGGTTGTTGGAGAGCGGTGGGGATCATTTCTTCTTCTTGGCGACGGTGACGCGAGGTGCTGATGTGACGTTGCAATCGAGCATTGTCATTAGCAGCGACTATCCAAGTACGACCCCTCTTGTCAGTTTGTTGCTTCAATGGAGGGGAGACAAAGACGCTACAAACGATATGAACATCCGGGTGAGTGGCACGTCATAAAGCCCGGTCACGAGTTGCCGCCACTTTGTGTGGTCATGTGAGCATTGCAACGGCCACGCTCAATGTAATAATCATTTATGACTCACGCAACAACTATTTACTTGTTGCGCGATGCCAGTTTTGTCGGCCAAATGCCTTTCTGCCTGCACTCATTCTTTTCTCGTTGTAACCTTTAGTCACCTATTGACTGGTATATAGGTTGTAAAACTGGAGTGCTCGTACGTCCAATGTACGTATGGGCAATTACACAAGCACGTTTTTCTATGGGCACTTGGATGATTTTTCGCACCAGTAAAAGCAAATATTTTACTGGCACAATTGATTAAAACAAAGATAACTGTGAAAGATTCCGAAATTCTTTGGTGTGCCGTAGTCCGAAATAGTGTGAGAAGCACTGACCTACATGGTCAATTCCTATTGTTTGTACTTGCAGGAAATAGAGTGTGACATCAACACGAACGTCAATCATAGAAACAATGACATCATAACTACGCAGCTCCTGAGGTAAGAAAATATTGTCATAATTGTATTCTTTTTATCATCATTTTTCATCTTGTACGTCATCGGTGAGATACCGGCATTCACATTGTGTTGTCCAATTAATTGTTACTCCGGCAGCAAAGGTATGTCGGTAAGCGCACGAAGCCTTTCACGGGTTTCGTGCAATGGGTGGCCACAGATCTTCGATCAATGTTTGAGGTTTCATTTGCGCATTTTGTGCGAGAAAACATTGGAAACTGGTATCTGCTGGATAACGTTGAAAACCAAAAGCTTGGGCCTCAATTTTGTTCATAGTTTAACGCGCAATCATACACGACTGCGCTATACGCTCTAATACTCATTAGATCAGTAGTTCCCAACCCTTTTAGGGTTACGGCACCCTTCGGTAGGAAAATATATTTCGCGGCACCCCAGAGTATTGTAAATGGTACCCCAGTTGGAAACCACTGAATTAGATGAAGGTTCATGGTTCGATTGTATATTGTACTTTATGCTTAAAAGCGTCATCATTGTGTTTGATAACAAAATCGCTCATATTTATTTTCAGGTTGATGTTAGCCCTTGACATTTACATGAAGACGGAAGATGTTGATTGTGACGTCATATCATCTGCTAACCACAATCGCAGAGGCCCAGCACGTTTGAAGCCATTCGTGCCCGCATCTTAACTGACCTTTCCCTTGCAAGTGGAATAGATTTGCTTTTCAATCTACAGTATTCGATCTTTTCCACAGGAATGGGTTTACTTTCCCACTTTATTGCCGAGCAACTTCATACGTTGTTACGGATAAGCATAACAAGCTATCCGGCGGAAGGATGGTCCACGCGGCATGGCTAACTGAATGTTTCGTCAGATATTTTTAATACAAGGAAGACATGAAACCAAATGGTGCTTTGTGCGATAATGTTTTTCGTTATGTGAATGTTAGGTTCAGTGAAACCTTTCCGAATAGGCCTAGTTGGTCTAGAGATGTAAACGTCTTTAGAGCTTTGTAACCGTCCTGTTGAATCGATAAACCCCACCTCGGTTTTAGTAGGGTTAACATATTGGACTACTTGCCTTGATTTGGTTTCAAACATTCTTATGCGATAAACGAACAGCATCAATGCTACAAATTCGAAGAACCAGGTCTTTTTTTCTGTTCTAAAGTTCGCATTTTTTTTGAAGACGAAGTAAAGTCCAAAATAGAAAACTTGAAAACAGTAACGTATACTCATACTGGTCGCTTTGCGAAGACAAGCAGTTGAGCAACGCAAATGCAACAACAAGAAATTTACTGTTGTCTGAAACAATTTTATTTTTCTTTGTCAAAAGCCAAAAGAAACGATGCTGTGAAAATAAAATACAGAAACAATAAGGGTAGCAAAACTGTAGGCCCTACTGGTTTATGACGTGCATGCAAAGAAGATCTAAAATTTATGTATCTCTCCATTTTAGTCTACTTACTTCAAAGAAGCCTGGTCTTCATTCTGAAACATTAGGGTTGACAAATTATCTGCAGTGACTCCTTCATTTGTCTTTATTTACTTACTTATCTTCAATTTTCCCAACCCTTTAATTCTTTCAATTTTTTCAACGCATTGGTTGTTACGATATAAACCAAACTAGAAACATAACTTGGCTTTAATCAACTTAAATTCGTGCTAGACAAACAAAACAAATATAAGGTTAACTAAATATATCTACGGTAGACATAGTTCTGCACAATTCTATTCTCCTCGTTCTGCCAGTACAACTGCAAGATGAATCAGTGGCAAGGCTAGAGTACAGAACTAGAAAGCGTACAATTACCTAGGGCGCACATGATTATGTAAGCGAGTAGCCTAAACAAGGTGAACTACAGGCAAGCAATCATTACATTCCTCCCCGCTGATTTATGAACATGTTTAGAATTTCGATACTTGTTGTCTCAAGAAAATAGATACATTAATGTTTCACATAAGCACAGTGGCGTATCCTGGTTGGTTGAGCAAGGGAAGCAATATAACTCGTGGGGGGTTAGAGCGTGCCGAAGGAACGTGTATTCTAGGGGGGTCCGGGGGCATGCCCCCCCGGAAATTTTTTGCAAAATTACACTCAAATAATGGATTATAATGCTTTCTAGAAACACTTTTAGGGTAATATTTGTATGAAATTTATTAGCAGATAAACAGCTATTAACTTATTAAAGGTAGCTCTTACACACAAACGGGCAAAATATGCTGCTAAAATTGGAGAACACCAAAAACTCAGCTACAGCTACCTACTGCTGAAGTAGCTTAAGCCAGAATTCATTTCAGTCAAGTCAATTCTAGCCTAGACCTCACATATCATGTCTTATGCCAAAGTCTACCCAGCCAAGATAACAGTGTAAAGCCAACATTTGGCTCAAACTTTTGCTTACTAGGCCGATATTATAACCATAACAGCGCCTTAGATTTTCTCATTGCCTAGCGTCCTAGCCCACTGACACAATATCCAACAGATCAGAATTGCCAGACTATGAAAAGGTCTTAAAGCCAAAATAATACAAAAAAGGCCAAAACAAGGAAAATACTAGACAAAAAGGCCAAATGGATATAGGTCTATTTACCTGATTCTATTAAAAATTATGAAATGTAGGCTACATATATTTTATGACTTGTAGCGGATTTTAATAAACTGTAGCAAAAATAATTCTGAAAGTAGCCCAAAAAATAGCAAATATAAAAAGACTGTAGCGGATGAATTTTAAGCGGCCACATTACGAGTATAAACAAGCATAGAACATGTATTGAACAATGGTGAATATGGTTTTATCTGGTAAGGTTACGATATTTGAGAAATATTGATTATGCATTTTGAAGAGTTAATTTAAAAAAAAGCCTAATTCGAGGAATTCGTCCAATCTGGCAACTCTGGAAGCAATTTAAATATTGCTTCCATCGATTTGTTAAAAGAAACATAAATCTCGCAAACTTTGCGCTGCTTTTTTTCCTTTCTCTCTCGCTTGTTTCTCCTTATAGCAAAAACGAGAGCAAGGGAAGCGATACAATCTTTGCATCCGTAAGCATCCAACTTTTTTAAAATTAAAACTGAGCTGAAATCATACGGGGACGTGAGTTAGAAACTGTTCTAATTCGTATTCAGGTAAAGAAATTACGAAATCGTTTTACTTAAAAATATCATCTTCTCTTTTTTCAATTTTGGCAGGGGAAGCAATGCTTCCCTTGCTTCTATTGAGGATACGCCCCTGCATAAGCACCATATCGGTCAGGTTCTTTTCGTACCCGAGAGGATCTGCGAAGGGCAGGAACCTCAACATCGATCACGGCCGGCTTGTGCGAGTGTTCAACAACCGGATTTTCAGGTGTAGACTTTGGAGATTCAAGTCTGGACTTTGGTGATTCAGGTGCAGGTTGTGAATTTAAATCCAGTAGTTCGGGTGAGGCGGTAACGTTGTTGTCTTCTGCTGGTTTTTCTTTTTGCGGACAAGGAGCAAGGTCTGTAGTCGATACAGTTGATTCTCGGCCATTTGGATATCGAACATGTGCAAAGCTAGGGTTCGCATCGAGCAATTCAACTTCATCTACTAATGGCTCGTCCTTGTTCCTGACAAACCGACGAAGCAGGACAGATCCTGGTTGGAGCAACCAACCAGGTAAACTCTTCCCGAGCATTGAACGTCGTTCAAACCTAAGAAAACGTTCGTGCGGAGTAGCATTTGTGCTGGTGCATAATAATGATCGCGCTGCATGTAGAGCGTCAGGTAGGACTTCTTCCCACCTCTTCTGTGGAAGTTGACGATCATGTAACATTAACTGTACGGTTTGCCAAATAGTTTGATTCGTTCTTTCTACTTGTGAATTACCAGTGGGATGATATGGTGTGCTCCTACTGGTAGCCACACCTTTACTTGTAAGGTAGGTTTTTACATCATTGGACGTAAAGGCCGAACCTCTATCACTATGTACGTATCCAGGAACGCCAAATAGTACTGTACAAAAAGTTCTGATAAACACTTTAACACTGTTGATGAGGATTGGTCTTTGCATGCGAAAGCAAATGGATAACGAGAGTACTCGTCAATAACCATTAAAATGTATGGTTTGACACCTTTTACTGGACCCTTGAAATCGATACTTATTCTTTCCCAGGGACTGGTGGCACGTATTAAATGTTGGTTTTTATCCAAGCTGTGATAGCGAGGCTTCACTTCACAACACGAACGACAGCTTTTGCAAACATTTTTTACATCATCTAGAGAAAACGGCAAGTTTTTTGAACGAGTGAATTGCCAAAGACGAGTAACTCCCGGGTGCCCAAGTTGGCGATGAATGTCTTTTAGATTGGGTTGTTGAGAGTAGCTAGCGATCACTTTGGAGCGAGATAGAGTGTCAGGAGCAACGTTGTCGACTCCTGGCCGATGCTCTACACTGTAGTCAAAGCAACCCAATTCTGCTCTCCAAAGTTGAATTTTAGCATTGTTGACTTTACCTTTGCTAGTTGGGTCAAGCATAAATGAAAGAGCTCGTTGATCAGTAATTATAATAATAATAATAATAATAATAATAATGGTGTTGCAAGCACAGCAGTGCTTTTTCACCTTTATAACTTACGTATCAATATTAAATATTAAATTTAAACTTTTTACCATGAAGATAGTGACACCAACGTTTAACTGCTTCGATTATAGCTAAAGCCTCTTTTTCTACAACAGGGTACGCTCTTTCGCATTTTGAAAGTGTTCTTGAGAAAAAGGCTACCGGTCTCCCCCCTTGGTTTAAAGTTGCAGCTGTATGTTCAGATGCATCGCAATCAACCTGAAAGGGCAAGTCATCACGAATAAACGATAGACAAGTATTCATAAGTCCTTGTCTTAATGATTCAAAAGCTTGTAACGCCAGTTGAGATAAGGGGAAGGTGTTTCCAGTAATTGCGAGGTTTAGTGGACGTACCTTTTGTGAGAATTGAGGTATGCAACGAGCGTAGTAAGCGAACATCCCAACGACTCTTTGAAGTTTAGTTTTACACTTTGGAACAGGTAAATCCAGTAATGGTTGCAATCTTGTGGGATCGGGTTTGATTCATAGCATCTTTTCACAAATTGGGACTAGGTGGGCAAATTTTCAAAAAGGGCACTTTTAGCGCGAGAGTTATGCTGAAAAGGGCACTTTTCGCGCGTAAATAATGGGAAAAGGGCATTTTTTCCCGAGCTTAAAACATGTAGGAGCTTAAAAATGTAGATTTCTCAGGCAAATTGTTGGTAAAAATGCATATTATACCTAGACTAAACTTTTGAGACCCATAATTGATTCCTATATTCATCTCCGCCCACAATAGGTGTTATAAATAGCCTAATAATGTAGGCTAATAAAATTTAATCTAGCAACATTTAGTTGCAGAGGTCTCTTGTACTAAAGTAAAAAGAAACAACTACGATACATAATCTATAAAACACAACTGCTTAAGATATTATAATGAGCAGGCTCGGATTTTTTTCAGCCTTTGAAGTTTCTGCAAAATGCTGTGCAGTGTTGGATTAATGCTACTTTAGACGTAGAAGTGGTTTTTCGCGCCGGAGGCGCGAAAATTTTTTTGCACGGGGGGCCCCCGATTTAAAAGTGCCCCGGGCCCTCCATCAGCTAAATCCGGCCCTGATAATCAGTTGAATCTTTGCAGAATTAGATGATTTTAAAGAGCTGGTATTTTATTTTGATGAAAATCAGGAAACAAACTTAAATCAGACATTTAGAATCTCACACAAAATTTGAGGTACTCACAACACAAATTGCTAATTAATCTGCTTGAATGGAACATTAAGAATATTATAAGTGATGTTTGCCCTTCGTTTCCGAAGATGGCCAATGAGGCTGAGATCAAGCTTTGTTTTAGAGTGGGCTTTGGTCGGTGTAGGCTACATGAGTGCGGAGATGGCTGATGAGGCCTATCTGTGCGGTGAAGCTTCTACTGCAAGATGGACATTGGAAGGATGGTTGGCTAGGGCCAGGGTTGTTTGAGGCTCTGGCCTTGCGATGTTCTCGTTTTTTGAAAGCAAATTGCGTACGATGTTTCTCAGCTGATTCTGTGCCTTTATAAATAAGACTGCGCCATGTTAGTCGTACTGCAGCTAAGTCTTCCCACGAATCTACGTCGATGGCAAATTCTTTTGTGGAAGCTTTTAAAGTGTCTGGATATTTTAAAGGATATTATCAGAAGCCTACCGTAAAGTCAAAGGTAGGCTCATAAGTTCTAAATGTATGCTGAAGCTTTCCATTTAGCTGTTCATTCTTTAACTTAGATTAGATCTAACTTAAACAAAAATTAAGTCTTAAAAATTGCCCACCTAGTTTCAAACTAGGGGGGCAAAGAAAGGACTAGGGGGGCAAGCAAAGGGACTAGGTGGGCAATTGCCCACCTAGTTTATATGTGAAAAGATGCTATGGTTTGATTACTCCATGAGAAACACTGTAGCCAAGTACGTCGATTTCGTATTTGCAAATAAGAGATTTTGAATCGTTAAACGTTAAACCTTCTTCATCAGCTTATGATTTGATCCCAAGAGATTCCAAGAGAGCTTTGAGCTTATGATCATGATCTTCTTTACTTGTTCCAGCAACTGTGATGTTGTCTAAATATGCATATGTCCCTCGGAGTTTATGCTTGCGGATAATATCGTCTATAATTCTTTGAAATGCTGATACTCCATTTGTAACTCCGAAAGGGAGTCTACAGTATTGAAACAGTCTCCCTGCGGCTTCGAATGCAGTGTATTCTCGATCTTCCATGCACAGGGGAACTTGGTAATAAGCTGACTTTAGATCTAATGTGCTGAATATCTTTCCGTGAGCAATGGCATTCACTTGGTCATCAATTCTTGGTAAGGGAAAGGCGTCAAGAAGTGTAAACTTGTTAATGGTGCGAGAGTAATCTATTAGCCTACCATCCGCTTTTTATGGCGTCCGTCATCTGCGATTAAAACTTGAGCTATCCAAGGTGAAGTAGAAGGCTCTATAACCCCACCAGCAAGGAGTTTGTTGATTTCCTGGCGAATAAAATGCTGATCTTCTGGATTAAAACGATTAGACTTCGTCACGATTGGTCGGACTCCTGGATCCAGATTCTTGAATAGACGAGGTGCTGTGACTTTAGCCGCTGCAACACTACAGTTTGAAGATGTTATTATGATATCCCCTTTTTTACCATTGAATTCAAAAATCACCCGTCGATGCAGCGCCATGAAGTCTTGTCCGAAGATGATGTCTGCACAAAGTTCGCGTCCAACTCCCAGTTGTAAATCATATTCGCGATTAAATAAAGTCATTTTAGCAGCAGTCTTTCCGAGACACTCAAAATTTTGCGTTACGCGAGCTAGTGAAACTGAAGAAGTGGGTCCTGATGGAGGATCCAGCCCAAGCCATTTCGCAACCTTCCAGTCAATGTGGCTATGAGATGCCCCGGAGTCTAGAAGAGCAGTGATGTGTTTTCCGGCTATTACCACGGAAACTGAAGAAGACGACAAACAGGATGGCACACCGGCTAAAACCGACAATAAATAAGAAGAAACTGTTGAAGCGACAATGCCATCTTCAGATCCAGACGATAAGTGCTGATCTCCCAGTATTGAAGCAGATGTAGATTGTGCTTTGATACGATTGTTTTGTCTTTTTTGTGATTTTAAACAGGCTCTTTCGAAATGACCCTTTTTTCCACATGCTCGGCAAGAAGCGTCACGAGCAGGACATTCCATCCTTCCGCCCGGGTGCAGTTTTCCGGAGCAAAAGTAGCATTTCCTTAGTGGGATATTGGCATTTCTTGACGATGCAGCGACAGAAGATTGAAGAGTAATTGAAAGACATCCGGATTGATTGTGCGCTTGTTCGAGTAATTCAGCCTTAGCTATAGCATTCTCAAGGGTGAGTGATTTTTCTTCTAGTAGTTTCTGCTTGATAGCTGAAGAAGAGATTCCAGTAATAAATGCATCTCAAGTTAATTCCCTTTTGAAATCTCCTGCGCTGACAGTTCGCCACTGGCAATCTCGGGCAAGTGCCTTGAGTGCTCTTGCGTACGATGTGATAGTTTCATCATGCTTCTGTTCCCTGGTGAGTAAAAGGTGACGGGCAAAAGTTTCGTTTTTTTTTTTAAGTAGGCTTTATCGAGTACTTCCTTTGCTGCGTCGAAGGTAGAACAGTCCTCAACAAGGTCGTACACTTCAAGTGACAAATAGCAGTGCAGTATTGCTATTTTATCTACTGTTGAGAAATTCTGAGAGCTAGCTTTGGTCGCCTTCAGAGGGTTCACGGCTTGGCACAGAACGCTGAACTGCTTCAAGAAAGGCGTTAAACGTTTTCAGCCAATGTCTGTAGTGCTTAGCAGCAAGTGCGTCACTCGGGTCAAGGTCTAGCACTTTCGGTTTCAACAAACGTTCCATCACCAGATAAATAAGTTGATTAAATTGTTACGATATAAACCAAACTAGAAACATAACTTGGCTTTAATCAACTTAAATTCGTGCTAAACAAACAAAACAAATATAAGGTTAACTAAATATATCTACGGTAGACATAGTTCTGCACAATTCTAATTTCCTCGTTCTGCCAGTACAACTGCAAGATAATAATAATAATAATAATGTTATGGTTTTATTTATTGTCGCTCTACAACAGCTAAGGTCTTTTAGCGACAGGGCTCATTTTTAATTCATATCAGATTTACGATGTTATCACATTATTACCCGACTCATTCTCACTACGCTATGCAGGATAGAACACAATCGGTACCGTTTAGTCTTCGGTTTGACCCGACCTGGAATCGATCTCAGATCTACCAGCACCAGAGCCGAAGGCGAAACCACTCGGCCACTGAGCTGGTACAACTGCAAGATGAATCAGTGGCAAGGCTAGAGTACAGAACTAGAAAGCGTACAATTACCTAGGGCACACATGATTATGTAAGCGAGTAAACAAGGTGAACTACAGGCAAGCAATCATTCATTACACAGCGGTAAACCATATAATCTCTTCGTGGGAAAATTGTAACATAAGAGATTCTCGGATCCGTTCGTCTGTATGCAACGACCGAAAAGAAACACTCTTCTGAAAACGTCTATTCAAGACTTGTTTTTCTGTAAAAATAGCCTCAAGGCTGTCGAAATTGTGACGCAACACCGTACGCCACTAAAAACTTGTCACTACAATGCAAATTACTGAGACAAAGACGGAAATTTCGTCCAGCTGGCAAGCACTAAGCAAAGCAGTAAAATATGCGACCAACTTTTCAAGCAACAATTTTAAAATGAATAGATTGCAATCTTCCAAACGCACGTAAACATCTTGTGTGACGTAATAATGATAAGCATTATGAAACTATTTCCGCACCTGTTGGCTTTGGCTTACACCATATCTCGTAATTCAAGATTTAACGATGATGTGATGTTTCAACAGGTGTGACCAGTGATGCAATCTTTGCTAATTTCTAGCAATAGTCCATTACGTCAGACGCCAAGATTCAGTAGACCTGAACGGTTTTATGTGACGTTTGATTTAAAAATTGTCCGTAACACCCATATTGTCAATGTCAGGTCATCTTTCGCAGTGTCTTCCCATGTTACTGATTTATGCATGGATGTGTATAATAGGCCTAATTATTAATTAGGCACGGCCACCAAACCTAATAGCTTAATTAAGTCGTTCAGTTTTATGTCCGACCATCAAAGCAAGAGACAATATTAAGCTGCTTGCCACAACATAGCAAGGCTCTGTAAAAAGGTAGAAGCGACAAAACACGAACAATATAGCGAGGGAAAAAATGATTTAATGAATAGCGTACAAGAATTTTGACACGTTGAGGTATTTAAAAATTGAACCAAATGAGAAAAAACTCAAAATAAGACGTCAAGCGATTGTGGTTTAAAGCATGGACTTCTAAATAGTAGCATCTGGACTGGAAACTAACTGGACAACATGAGGCCAAACAGTTGGTACAACAGTTGGCCAACAGCCAAGTAACTAACCCTGTTGGCCCACTGTTGGCCAACTGTTGTACCAACTGTTTGGCCTCATGTTGTCCAGTTAGTTTCCAGTCCAGGTGCTACTATTTAGAAGTCCATGTTTAAAGATTGCCTTTATTACTGAGAGAATTTGGGCTTCGGATGCTGTCACAATCAATGTGCAAGGCATCGCGTCGGGCTACTCTGCGTCTTGACAGAATGTGCTGTTTTCATTATGGAATTTTGAGCGATGTGTTATTATCGGGTATTGACCTGAAGTAACCTTTAAATGAGAAATCTGTATTATGTAACGCATTTCCAGAATCGTCTGTAAGCATGCAAATCTGGAATGTTCTGTTGTTTTTCATAATTTCTGAGCGTCGTTTGACATGACGTCATATGGGATGTTTACCAGTAGATGTCCGATTGCGAAATATTTATTATGTAAGAATCTTCTACTCCTACGTGACATTCTTTAAACTTCTTTGGGCTTCTGCTTGTTTACATTAATGCAACTTGACAGAACAATGTGACATTACGTAACCTTCTCGAAGTTACTAGACCGAAACAACCTTCTATAAATAGTGGTGTAATTTGTGTAATCATATTATTGAGTTGATTATGTGATTATGGGAGTTGTATTATGACGAGTTGATTATGAGAGTTGTGTTATGAGTTGTGGATTGGTAATTGGTGCAGAAATTATTGTTGATTGAGAGTTGAAGTAATCGAATACAAGTAGATGAGAATTGGTGCTGATATAAATTGTGTTCGAAATTGGAGTTATTTAAGAAGCCGTTCGTTAAAGTCCTTCAACAAGTTAGATTATCATTTCACTAGTAGAACCATTCGACATTTAATTGACTGCTTTTCGGTTTGACCCATTAAACTACGTCATTGAACCTTTCCAAGTCTTTTTCCTGGTAAGAGATAGAAAGAAATCGTGACATTCTTGGGGCTCGTCCGGGAATTAACCAAAAAAAAAACCAAAGAATACCGAAGGATTTATTGAAAGAATAATAAATTAACAACAAGCTGTCAAAATGGCGGATACCGTCAAACATGAGATGATTGAAGACTTACGGAGCATGGCTGAACGAATGGGGCTGAGTGACAATGAGAAGTCTTAGTTTGTGATGGAAGAATATCACAAGATAATGGCTCAAAAAGCTCAGCGAGAAGCTGACGAAAGAGAAGAAAGAAGAGCTGTTCGTGAAATAAAGAAAGCAGAACTTGAAGCTGAGGAGAAGCGAGCACAACTTGAAGCTGAGGAGAAGCGAGCACAACTTGAAGCTGAAGAGAAGCGGGCGCAGCGCGAAGCAGAAGCTGAAGAGAAGCGGGCGCAGCGCAAAGCAGAAGCTGAAGAGAAGCGAGCACAACGCGAAGCAGAAGCTGAAGAAAAACGGGCACAACGGCAGTACGAAGCAGAAGCTGAAGAAAGAAGAGCGCAATATGAATTGGAAAAGATAAGACTTGATTTAGAAAGACAAAAGCTGGACATTGGTGAGCGATCTAATTCTACTAATGATAATGCTCGAGATGTTATTGTGGCGCAAGTTAGACGTCCAGATTTGCCATCATTTGTTGAAGAAAAAGATGAGTTGGATAGCTATTTGTTAAGATTTGAAAGATATGCTACAATAGCCAAATTGGAGAAGTCGACGTGGGCTACCCAGCTAAGCATGTTATTATCGGGACAAGCTCTTGATGTATATTCAAGACTTTCGCAAGAAGAAGCCATGAATTACGACAGATTGAAGTTAGCTCTGTTAAAGCGATACAATTTTACCGAGCATGGATACCGTCAAAGATTCCGTGAGGCAAAGCCTGAACGACACGAAAGCCCAGGTCAATTTATTGAACGTTTAAGAAACCTTTTGTTAAAATGGTTTGAACTTTCGGGGGCCGAACAATCATTGGACGGATTGGCAAACCTTATAGTTAAGGAACAATTCACAGATTCATGTTCTAAAGATCTGTCTGTTTATTTAATGGAGAGAAGTCCAAAGACTCTGGAAGACATAGCCAGTGTGGCGGAACAATACTTAGTTGCTCATGATGAAAAGTTGTCGACTGAAGAGATGTTGTCATTCGATGATGATGAGGAGCAAACAAATAATTTTAAAGGAGGTGCGTTCCAAGAGAAGTACGTTGTTTTAATTGTAATGGCTTAGGTCATAAGGCTGTTAACTGCCGGAGGAAGACTAACAGAAATCATCAGGAACCGGGGAAGTGGTGCAATCGTTGCAATAGGCAAGGACACGAAGCGAAGGAATGCAAGAACAAGTCATTTTCCCTATCCAATCAGTCTGGAAAAGATAAGTTTATCGTTTATCGATGCGGTTGTGCGTTAATGATTCTTGAACCCACGCTTGGGAATGAGAGATCGGATGAAGATGATCAGTTGGAGAAGAGAACGGGAAAGAAGACAAAAAAAGATACTTACGAAGAAATAATAGCTGAAGATTACCTGCCAGTAGTGGATGGAAAAGTTGGAAACAAAAAGGTAAAAGTTTTACGTGATTCTGGTTCTACGGGTATAATGGTGAAGAGAGATTTGGTTAAAGACAGTCAGTTAACGGAAAAAAATGGAATTGTGATGTCGATAAATAACACTTCAATCCAAGGACCGTTAGCGAAGATATATATCGAAACTCCATATTGTAGTGGGACTGTGAAAGCGTTATGTTTACTGTCACAATCAAGGTGCAAATGCCTCGCGATGGCTTGCTTTGTATCTTCAACGAATGTGTTATTTTCATTATGGAATTCTGGTGCGTTGTGTTATTATCGGTTATGACCTGAAGTAACCTCTGATTGAGAAATTTGTATTATGTAACGTATTTCTAGAATCATCTGTAAGCATGCAAATCTAGAAGGTTCTGTTGTTTTTCATGAGTTCTGAGCGTCGTTTGTCATGACGTCATAAGGTTGTTTATCAGTAAATGTCCGATTGCGAAATCGTTATTATGTAAGAATCTTCTTGCGAACGTGACATTCTTTAGACTTCTATAAGCTTCTGCTTGTTGACATTTATTGCAACTTGACAGAACAATGTGACGTTACGTAACCTTCTCGATGTTACTGGACTGAACAACCAACTATAAATAGTGGTGTAGTTTGTATTCTGATTATTCTGAGATGATGTTTATTATGATGATTATTATTGAGTTGGTTATGAGAGTTGTGCTATGAGTTGTGAATTGGTAGTTGATGCAGAAATTAGAGTTATTTGAGAAGCCGTTCGTTAAAGTTCTTCAAGAAGTCAGATTATCATTTCGCTAGTAGAATTATTCGACATTTAATTGACTGCTTTTCGGTTTGACCCATTAAACTACGTCATTGAACCTTTCCAAGTCTTTTTCCTGGTAAGAGATAGAAAGAAACCGTGACATTCTGGGGGCTCGTCCGGGAATAACCGAAAAGGAATTAACCGAAAAACCGAAGAATACAGAAGATTTATTGAAAGAATAATAAATTAATGTCAAGATGGCGGATACTGTCAAACATGAGATGATTGAAGACTTAGGGAGCATGGCTGAACGAATGGGGCTGACTGGTAATGAAAAGTCTCAGTTTGTGATGGAAGAGTATCACAAGATAATGGACCAAAAAGCTCAGCGAGAAGCTGACGAAAGAGAAGATAGAAGAGCTGCTCGTGAAATAAGGAAAGCAGAACTTGAAGCTGAAGAAAAGCGAGCACAACTTGAAGCTGAAGAAAAACGAGCACAGCGTGAAGCTGAAGCAGAAGAGAAGCGGGCGCAGCGTGAAGCAGAAGCCGAAGAGAATCGGGCGCAACGCGAAGCAGAAGCTAAAGAAAGAAGAGCGCAATATGAATTGGAAAAGTTAAAACTTGAATTAGAAAGACAAAAGCTGGACATTGGTGAGCGATCTAATTCTACTAATGATAATGCTCGAGATATTATTGTGGCGCAAGTTAGACGTCCAGATTTGCCATCATTTGTTGAAGAAAAAGATGAGTTGGATAGTTATTTGTTAAGATTTGAAAGATATGCTACAATAGCCAAATTGGAAAAGTCGACGTGGGCTACCCAGCTAAGCATGTTATTATCGGGACAAGCTCTTGATGTATATTCAAGACTTTCGCAAGAAGAAGCCATGATTTACGACAGATTGAAGTTAGCTCTGTTAAAACGATACAATTTTACCGAGCATGGATACCGTCAAAGATTCCGTGAGGCAAAGCCTGAACGACACGAAAATCCAGGTCAATTTATCGAACGTTTAAGAAACCTTTTGTTAAAATGGTTTGAACTTTCGGGGGCCGACCAATCATTGGACGGATTGGCAAACCTTATAGTTAAGGAACAATTCACAGATTCATGTTCAAAAGATCTGTCTGTTTATCTAATGGAGAGAAGTCCAATGAATCTAGAAGAAATAGCCAGTGTGGCGGAACAGTATTTAGTTGCTCATGATGAGAAGTTGTCGACTGAAGAAACGCTGTCATGCGATAATGACGAGGAGCAAACAAATAATTCTAAAGGAGGTGCTGTTCCAAGAGAAGTACGTTGTTTTAATTGTAATGGCTTAGGTCATAAGTCTGTTAACTGCCGGAAGAAGACTAACAGAAATCATCAGGAATCGAGGAAGTGGTGCAATCGTTGCAATAGGCAAGGACACGAAGCGAAGGAATGCAAGGATAAGTCGTTTTCCTTACCTAATCAGTCTGGAAAAGATAAAGACACGGACGTTTATCGATGCGGTTGTGCGTTAATGATTCCTGAACCCAAGCTTGACGAGGAGAAACCGGATGAAGATGTTTGCGGAAAAATAATAGCTGAAGATTACCTGCCAGTAGTGGATGGAAAAGTTGGAAACAAAAAGGTAAAAGTTTTACGTGATTCTGGTTCTACTGGTATAATAGTGAGGAGAGATTTGGTTAAAGATAGTCAGTTAACGGAAAAACTGGAACTGTGATGTCGATAAATAACACTTCAATCCAAGGACCGTTAGCGAAGATATATATCGAAACACCGTATTGTAGTGGGACTGTGAAAGCGTTATGTTTACAAAACTCTTTAGTTGATCTGATAATCGGAAATGTTTTTGAGAGAGATTCTGAAGTTACTTGTTATTCTTGTGGCAAGAATGGTCACTTTGCTCGAGATTGTTCTGCAGATAATCAGCAACGATCTCACGATAACGGATATTACGAGCGCGATGAACCGAGGAGAAGAGGCAGGCGACGACCATTTGGAGTTTGCTATAGATGCGGTAGACGCGGACACTTCGCCAGGGAGTGCGTTGCTAACGGCGGACATTCAGAAAACAGACGTTGCCGTGACAACCATTGCTACCGATGTGGAGAGATTGGACACATAGCCAGGAGCTGCCCTTTTGATGAAAAGGCTTGCTATAATTGTCATAAAGAAGGTCATCTCGCCAAGGACTGTCCGGAGAGGAGATGTTTCCGATGTAGGAAGATGGGTCATCTCGCTCGCCGATGCACTGAAGATGTTGAGGACGTTGGAGACTTTCGTAGAAAACGTGACTATTGTTTTGAGAAAAGCTATCGTTGGTAGATCATGCAACGATAGACTTATGAGAACTGATTATTGAGTAATTAATTGTTTTATGGTGTGTTTTGTATTGATTGTGTTGTTATATTGTTTGCAACAATATTCTAAGGGGGGGCGTATGTCACAATCAAGGTGCAAATGCCTCGCGATGGCTTGCTTTGTATCTTCAACGAATGTGTTATTTTCATTATGGAATTCTGGTGCGTTGTGTTATTATCGGTTATGACCTGAAGTAACCTCTGATTGAGAAATTTGTATTATGTAACGTATTTCTAGAATCATCTGTAAGCATGCAAATCTAGAAGGTTCTGTTGTTTTTCATGAGTTCTGAGCGTCGTTTGTCATGACGTCATAAGGTTGTTTATCAGTAAATGTCCGATTGCGAAATCGTTATTATGTAAGAATCTTCTTGCGAACGTGACATTCTTTAGACTTCTATAAGCTTCTGCTTGTTGACATTTATTGCAACTTGACAGAACAATGTGACGTTACGTAACCTTCTCGATGTTACTGGACTGAACAACCAACTATAAATAGTGGTGTAGTTTGTATTCTGATTATTCTGAGATGATGTTTATTATGATGATTATTATTGAGTTGGTTATGAGAGTTGTGCTATGAGTTGTGAATTGGTAGTTGATGCAGAAATTAGAGTTATTTGAGAAGCCGTTCGTTAAAGTTCTTCAAGAAGTCAGATTATCATTTCGCTAGTAGAATTATTCGACATTTAATTGACTGCTTTTCGGTTTGACCCATTAAACTACGTCATTGAACCTTTCCAAGTCTTTTTCCTGGTAAGAGATAGAAAGAAACCGTGACATTTACAAAACTCTTTAGTTGATCTTATAGTCGGAAATGTTATTGAGAGAAATTCTGAAGTTTTGATTGATTGATTGATTGAATCTTTATCCTCGGACTAGGAAAGCTTCTTGCAGAGCTTAATCCTGGCAGTTTCGCATACTTGTAGAGGCTTTGAATCACTGACGCAGGCCCGGTCACCGAGATTGACAGAGTGAAGTTTCCGATTGTTGAAGTCTTGTTGCTGGTGAATTATTCCATCCATTAGATGCCGCTGAATGGAGAGCAGTCCTTAACGTGCGTTGCTCAAGCGCACACCCCGAGAGTCGAACCAGCGCCGCTGTTGATCTTGAAGCTTCTTCGTTCCAGAAGTGACGCGCTAACCAATTGAGCTATCGCGTCGGGCTACTCTGCGTCTTGACAGAATGTGCTGTTTTCATTATGGAATTTTGAGCGATGTGTTATTATCGGGTATTGACCTAAAGTAACCTTTGAATGAGAAATCTGTATTATGTAACGCATTTCCAGAATCGTCTGTAAGCATGCAAATCTGGAATGTTCTGTTGTTTTTCATAATTTCTGAGCGTCGTTTGACATGACGTCATATGGGATGTTTACCAGTAGATGTCCGATTGCGAAATATTTATTATGTAAGAATCTTCTACTCCTACGTGACATTCTTTAAACTTCTTTGGGCTTCTGCTTGTTTACATTAATGCAACTTGACAGAACAATGTGACATTACGTAACCTTCTCGAAGTTACTAGACCGAAACAACCTTCTATAAATAGTGGTGTAATTTGTGTAATCATATTATTGAGTTGATTATGTGATTATGGGAGTTGTATTATGACGAGTTGATTATGAGAGTTGTGTTATGAGTTGTGGATTGGTAGTTGGTGCAGAAATTATTGTTGATTGAGAGTTGAAGTAATCGAATACAAGTAGATGAGAATTGGTGCTGATATAAATTGTGTTCGAAATTGGAGTTATTTAAGAAGCCGTTCGTTAAAGTGCTTCAAGAAGTTAGATTATCATTTCACTAGTAGAACCATTCGACATTTAATTGACTGCTTTTCGGTTTGACCCATTAAACTACGTCATTGAACCTTTCCAAGTCTTTTTCCTGGTAAGAGATAGAAACAAATCGTGACAGATGCAAAGAAATATCCTCTTTTGTCAGCAGGTACAATAAATGTTCTTTCACCGTTCAGTCCGCCCCAGTGATGTACGCGCATACAAAAAATATTGACGCCGTCAGCGTAAATGCAAACGTTCGAAAAACCATACACCGTATGCGTCAACGTAACTTGTAAAAAAGTTATCAGCGTCAGCGCATACACTAGCGTAAACTCATTTTGTTTGCAAGATGCCAAACATTCACATGGTATAAACCACTCGAAACAAACAAGTTTTATTTTGAATTTCCACGAAGAAACACAAGCACCTGAAAGTGTTCATCTGACATTTTTCTGCGTTTTGGTTTCAATATGTCTTTGCTCATTAAAAACATTCTTTCAACTGCAGCGCTGGAAGGTATTGGCATGTTGTAGCGAAAAAAATACATTAAAAAGTATGCGTTGACGCTATGCGCTAAAAAACCGCGAAAACTTTACGGCGTAGCCTCAAGCGACAACTATCCAAAAAAAAATGTGGCCGTAAGCGTTAGCGCAAACAAAAAGTCTACGCCGCAAGTCTAAGCGGCGTATAGCCTACGTACATCTCTGGTCCGCCCCGATAGCTCAGTTGGTTAGCACTTGACTTCGTGAACGAAAAAGCTTTAAAATCAAGCGGTGCTGGTTGGACTAGGGGTGTGCGCTTGAGCAACGCTTTCTAAAGACTGCTCTCCGTTCAGCGGTAGGCTACGTAAGTGATGGGATAAATTTCCGGCAACAACACTTCAACGATCGGAAAACTTCACTTTGTCAATTTCGGAAACCGGTCTTGGGTCAAAAACCTCAACAAGTAGGCTATGCAACACCACCAGGAATAACCTATCAAGGCTTTGTCAGTCTGAGTATCAAGATTCAAAAATCAACCAACCATGTGGAAGAATGTTTACTGCGTTAGCCTATCGTGCATTAAAAACTGATACGGTTCTGATGAGCCCAGAAGATTTTTTTTGCTTGTTGCCTCTCAAATTAAATCTCAAATTGATTTGTTGTGTTCTAAACATAAATTTCATAGCGGTAAAAAAATTAATAAGCTATATGCCTGCTATCATTTATGCTACTCATTGATGTGCTAGCCTAAATTTCATAGCCTAGCCTACAGCTTTGTGCAAGAAAACTACAATGCCCACTGTCAGGGATGGAGAAACCACGCAGGCCTGGGCCCACCTACTTTATTTTCTGGGTGGCCTTGTCCTACCCACTTTTGAAAGCCAAATATTTTTGAAAAGGTAGCGAAAGTTTTGACTAGGGATGGTAGAAGTAGATATTCTAGATATTCTACTGTCCCTAGTTTTGACCAAGATAACCTGCAATTTTTTGTGATGTAGAGAACTAATTTTAGCTGCAGCAAGGGTAGAGAATGCAGCAACTTTGTCTCTAAAAGAAGGTACTTAAACCAGAGTAGATGAGGATATTGATGTTAATTCTCTCGAAAACGAACTCAAGCTGTTAAAATAAATAAAACATTTACATAAATCTATCAAAACTGATAACCTACAGTTTTACCTTAAAATCCCTATGTTTAGCCTAATGCTACTGCAAAAAGGTCTTTTTCGTGCCACAGACTGGTAAAAAATTACTTAAAAAGCAGATTAACCAAAGAGCACTTGAACTATAGGATGAACAGTTGAACACATTCGCAAAAACTTCATCGATCAGGTTGATCTCACCTCAATTTGCTAAGAATTTATTGCTTTCAATGATCGTATATTATTAACATTTTTAAGAAAAAATTTCAAGTGTCATACAGTAGCAGTCACCTATATAGTGACAGTTGAAGGAACCTTGTTGTTGTTTCTTGTTTGATACCAGTAGCAGTAGGCCTGTTAGCCTATATTAGTAGCCTATTGGTGGTGCAGCTGTTGTGTATGCACATAATAGGCTACTGAAGGCTGTTACTCCGGATAACTTTGCTAACTGTTAAATATGTGTAGCCTATATAGGCTACCAGTTCCAGTATCGGTACTCCTGGTATTGAAACTTTGTGGTAGCCTAATTAGCTGTGCATTGGTGATGCCAGTACCGTATTATATTTGCATATTGGCAGAGATGTGCGTAGGCTATACGCCGCAGACTGGCGGAGTAGACTTTGTTTGCGCTAACGACACTTTTATGTCCGGTTTTCTTTCTCCATCCTATTATTATTATTATGACTGCTCATCCTCATCAATATTGGAACTGGCAAATTCAATTCACAACACTTTTCATTAGGCTGTCATTCATTACCGTACTACATGTGTGTTTCTCTCTGTTTTTGTTTTATTTTTTGCTATTTTTTTGGGGGGGGTTTTGTGGCCGTGCTAATTACTAATATATAGCCTACTACATGATTATCCATTCAGGCACGTTTTAAACCTTTCACGGTTTTGCCACCTTTTCCCGTTCATTAACGTGCTGGTAGGTCTGTATCGATTTTTGCAGTTAGTATCTTTTTCGTCCCTGACGCGTTAATGACGAAAAATAAAATGATTGATTAGTGTCAAAATGCGCAGAAGGGTCAGTTTCCTATATATACCTGATGTAGAGAATATTAAGGTCTACATTCTTCAGGAAAAAAAGTATTTAAAAATACTAGTTTTGGGCAAAATTATCGGTTTCTTTACGTAGCCTACCGTCCCGTAACTGCAAGCCTTAATGTATCTGTATTTCTGGCGATTGCGCTTTTTAAAGTATCAACAATCAATTTTGCTGCGAGAACCATTCCAGCTTAGCTTTTAAATGCACAGCAGCTATTCTTGTTACTGGAACGTTTAACTGATCAGTTGGTGTAGTTTCAGCACTTGGCTTGTCTAATGTCTCGTCTTGCTATCTGGTTAAGCAAAGCCCCATCTTGCATTGCTCCAGGACCCCTTTGGCGTCGTTCTCAAAAGAAATGACATGGGAAAGATATATTTTGTTTATGTGGAACATGCATTCAAGGGTATGAATATCTTGACCAACTTCATCATTAAAATAATTAACATCGAGTATTGACTCCGGACTTTTTTCCTGTGTTGAGAGCAGTCGTACCAGCCATGACGGATTATACTTGTGGTCACAGCGGTAAACCATAATCTCTTCGAGGGAAAATTGTAACATAAGATTCCCGAATCCGTTCGTCTGCATGTAGCCTAATGACCGAAAAAGAAACACTCCTTTGAAACGTCTATTCAAATTTGTATTTCTGTAAAATTAGCCACCTGGCTGTCGAAAATGGATGCAACGCCGTACACCACTAAAACTTGTCACTACAAAACAGATTACTTGGATAAAAGACGAAAATTTTCGTCCAGCTGACAAGCACTAAGCAAACCAGTTAAACATGCGACCAACCTCTTCAAGCAACAATTTTAAAATGAATGACCAGAATAGATATCAATATCTCAAACTCACGTACGCAGTACTGTGACGTAATAGTGAAAGACATTGTCACGCAATTCAAACCGGTGTTCAAAGGTGATGATGCAATATTTCATGTTTAAACAGGTTTGACACAAGTCATACGAACGATGGTGCAATTTTGGCTCATTTTTAGGAAAAATTCCATGACGTACACTGTTATTCAAAAGGGTGGAAACCTTGGAGTGGGAATTTCCATGGGTGGAAATCTCTCGCGGCAAGGGTGGAAAGCGAAAAGAATGGTGGATATTTTCACCGTTTAGAATTCAATCCACCCTAAACTGTGGAAATACACACGCTGTTAACAAAGAGGGTGGAAAGGCTGAGTTGGAAATTATTGAGGGTGGTTATTTCTTGCGGCAAGGGTGGAATGAAGGAAAGGGTGGATTGTTCCACCCATCTGAAATTTGTTCACATCACAAAATAGAGACAATTAACGTATAGCATCAGTAGCTTTGCGGTAATCATTCTTTTTTTAATTTAAATTAAATTTTAATGCAACGTTATATGATTTCCTGCGAATATGAATAATTTGGAATAATTTTTTTTGCAAATTAAGCTTGATAGAGTTCCTATTTCTACTAGCGTTCAGCGTTCCTAGCAATTGAATTTGAACCACGAATCTATCGGAAAATATTCTAACTTATTTTTCATGTAATAGGGTACGATCATATTTTGTCGGTGGTTCAGGTTTTTGACGATGCTGACTGCACGTTTGGCTCACCATCGGAAACAACAAACACAGTGATGCAAAACAATATAAGGATTCTGAAGTTATGTAAATATCGAATGACTAACTTTGAACTTACAGAATCAAGACCAAAACAAATATTGATTGCCAAAGCCTATTGCTCACTATCCCTATGGAAAACCATGTTCTGCTGACACATAAAGTGTTCCGTGGCTCAAAGAAGGTTGAAAAACACTTGTGCAAGGAACACTTTTCACGCAACCTGGCGGATTGGGAGGTAGAAATACAACGAAAAAATACAGCAACACGGAATTTTTGCGATAAACAAACGGTCTGAATTATAGAGTGGACATTTCCACTTCAAGCAAAAGGAATAAGGTAAAAATAGGACCATCCTAAAGGGTGGAGCACCGGTGGCTCAGTGGTTATCGCCTTCGGCTCTGGTGCTGGTAGCCCTGGGTTCGATTCCAGGTCGGGTCATACCAAAGACTTCAAAAATGGTACCGATTGTGTTCTTTCTTGCATAAGGCAGTGAGGATAAATCGGGTAATAATCTAGTGATATATCATCCTCTCCCAATCTGCCTTGAGCCAGCATGGAAGCAGTACGGCTCATAAAATCACATGGAACCCTGTCAAGTAACCCATGTTGATGCGCAATCTGCTGCAAGCGGAGATAGGAGAATGATTATTAAAGGGTGGAAATTTAGACAGCCTGAGAGTGGATGCTGCTGAGGTCGAAATTTCCACCTCAGATGAAGGGTGGAATTTTGCAGCTTTTGTGATGGAAATCTCCACCATTTTTGGTGGAACGATCCACCCTACAAACGCATAGGGTGGAAAACAGAGACCACCCCTAGGGGTGGAAATTTATACACCTTTCACTTAACAGTGTAATACGCTAAGATTCAGTAGACCTGAACGATTTTTATATGACGTTTGATTAGGTGAACAATTGTCTGGAACAACTTGGGATAGGTGAACTCTGCAAGCCTCCTGGATGATGGTGTCAAAAATCAGTTCTGCAATGATCGACACAATTTTGGGAAAAGATTTAACAGCAAGCACACTTTCGTGTTTCATGTCATTATCATCAACCAGTTGACCAAAAAAAACGTATCGATCTATATTATCGACAACGCGCCCATCATAACATAACTGCATGGCAGAAGCTGAGTTGAGAAGGTTCTCACTTTCCATCAAAGATGTTTGTCGTTGGTGGTATACTGTCGAAGGTGATGCAGATATTTGATCTTTTCCAAGAACCGACCTCATAAGGTCTGACTGCTGGCGTACCGAAGTCATCCTACGATCAGCAAGTACACAACGTCAACTTCTATCATTTATTGAAAAACAATGTACTTTCTTGTACATTTTTCCCCCAACAGCTGGTTTCAAAGGCTCGTATTCCTTATCATCTTCCCGATTCATATTCCCATCAGAGTCTATGATGTGTAGATATCTAACTGCTTCATTTCTTCTTCTCTGTTTCGAACATAGTAGTGCCGATGATTTGGCACATTGTATGCCACAAGTGCTCGGTTGTTCAACTTTACTGCTCGTTTCCCACCTCCTTTTATGATTTTCCCGTTCCAAAGCCTTTTCTACATGGGCGACATCTATGCCACCGATAAACATTTTTTGATTTTTTTCGCTGATCTTTCAAGAAAGCGATTTCTTTCTCCTGTACTGTTTTCGAGTTCACAGCTGCAAGAGAGTTTCTTTTGAAAAACAACCGGATTTTCGGAGATCGAATACTTGCATGCACATATATCCATAGCCGTAGGAGATGGGGGGGCAGGGGGGGCGGTCGCTCCCCCGCTGAAAAAAAAACGCCGCGAATTTGGGCAAAAATCTGCACTTATTTGGGCAAATCAATCTTATCATGATATTTCGACATTTTACCAGTTTAGAAACTTTCCGTAATTGTTATAATTTATGAGATATAGCCTATACATTAATATTTTCCAATCAATGTAAAATGCATTTTCATCGATTTTGAAAATTGTTGCATGTGGTATTGCAATTTGGGCACAATGATAAGTTTCGATTCAACACCACCTGCAAAAAGTAAAGTGTAAAAGAACATAATTGGCAAGCAAAGTTAAGCTTATTAGTACCGATATTCACCAGCATGTACATAGGCTGCATTTCTTCACAGGTGAGATTTCTAAGCTTGCTGGGTAGCCTGCTGATAACCTTATGAGGTTTTTGCTTATTACTTTATGTGCATTTTGTATGTAATATATACATTAACATTTTTCTTTAAATGTTAAATGTAGTGTCATCAATTTTGGAACTTTTGTATTTGTTATATTGCAATTTGGGCAGAATGTTAAGCTTCGATTCACGATTCAGTATATATCTGCAGAGTGTCAATGTAAAAAAAATGCAATTAGCAAGCAGAGGTACCGGTAAGCTTATCACTGAAGTTCATTTGGAATTAGGATATACACTACGGTACATTTTTTCGCTGGTGGAATTTTGAAACCCTGCTTTGTACTGGTAATCTTATGAGGTCTTTTACTTCTTTTTCTATATTCTACTAATGTATGATAGCCTATTTATTTGTAAAAATATTTGGGCAAAAATGTTCAGTTATTGGGAAAATCAATCTTACCATGAGTTTTCAAAATCTTTCTAGTTTAGGAATTTGTTTATAGTGTTGCATTTTGTATGAAATACATTAACATTTTTTTTAAATGTTAAATGTAGTGTCATCAATTTTAAAACTTTTGTATTTGGTATATTGCAATTTGGGCAGAATATTAAGCTTCGATTTAGTATATATATGATATATCATATCTGCAAAATGTAAAATAATGCAATAAGAAGGCAGAGGTAAGCTATTACTAATAATCATTAGGATATACACATTTCTTCATTGGTGGAATTTTGAAACCCTGCTTTGTACTGGTAATCTTATGAGGTTTTTTGCTTCTTTATCTATATTCTACTAATAAATTTATTTGTAAAAATGTCCAGTTATTGAGAGACTCAATCTTACTATGAGTTTTGAACATCTTACCAGTTTAAAAACTTTGTATATTGTTATAGTGTAATATTTTGTATGACATACATTAAAATGTTCCCATGAATGTAAACAGTGCCATCTTCAATTTTGGAAAATATTGTATTTGGTATGTTGCAATTTGTGGAGAATGTTAAGCTTCGTTTTAGTACCTGTGAATTTTCCAGTGTTTGATTTCATGTTTTTGTGGGCTACAGTTGAATTGTTTTCTATAAAAAGAATTTTTTGTATTAACTGCTGTTTGTGTTTACTGGTCCTAGGGTTGATATGCTCAGCTATTTACCATGAATGACACAGTATTATAGCAATCAATGATCAAATATACAGGCAAGTGTTATGTTGTTTTGGCATCCAATTCATGCAGTTAATATATCGGGCAATGTAGATAGTATGATATTGATGATGTTGTCTGTATTTTCTGGCAAGGATTGAGTTTGAAACTATTACCTATAGGATAGGCCTATGAGTTGTTTTAGTTCAGTGCCTACGATTTCAGTAGTTGCTTCATCATGAACTTAAAATATCTTGGTAATGATGTTAATGAAAAAACATTGGCTACAACTTCACTGTAATGAGATCAATATTCATACTAATTAATAGCAGCTTAGCTTTCTTCAAAGGTGCAAATTTGATGCTCATAGTATGATAAATTGTCGAATTCTTTTCAGGTTGCAAGGTTTTAAGTAGCATGGAGTAAGTAATGTTACTTTAGTTTGATGAGTAAATAGGTTATCATTTTAGATTTTTTCAATGCAAATTTACGAACCTTGAGTCTTGAGATTTTGAAATGATCTGAGGGCATGGATATTTAGCCACTGCTGTCCAGTTATTGTTGAATTCTCAGTTTAATTTGTTGTTGAATCCAGTTAGGCCTGTATATATATATACATATTTTTGTGCCACAAGAAAATTATTTCAATTTGATGGTTTATTAAGTGTAAAGTTAATTCAGCCTTGTTTTGCTGCCTGTGTTTTTATAGTACACTGCCAAGTTGATGAATGTTTTTTGAATTTGGTGACTTATTTCAATTTGATGGTTTATTTAGTTTAAAGTTAATTCAGCCTTGTTTTGCTGCCTGTGTTTTTGTACACTGCCAAGTTGATGATTGTGGAGTTCTTAGACTACACTATCTCAGAGGTTGTGAGTAATATTGTGTTTTTCACAATATGTTTGCAAAGGCAAAATTTGGGCAAAGTTTGGAAAATTTGGGCAAATTTTGTTCGCCCCCCCAAAATTTTTTACTCTCCTACGGCTATGCATATATCGAACAAGTTCTGTAACCATTCTTGATTAACCTCATTACCTCTTCGTTTCATTTCCTTCTTTCTTGCTGTATTGTACTTCTTTATCACGTCTTTTAACTTCGCTTCAATTCTCTGTTTGCTAAGCACTGGAAGACCAGCTTTATTCCATATGCAAACTACATCTTTCAGCAGTTCATCTTTCAAATCTTTGAAATGGGGTGTTTTCTTCAAAAACTTAGAATTAGTTTCAGCTACTTTCTTCTTCAAGTAAAAGTAGTGACTGACTATATCTGAATTAAGGGGAAGCACATTTCCCTAAAATTCCTTGAAGTTTTGCATCGACTTACTAATACTTGAACTTAATGCCATAATGACACTTAATCAAAAGCTAACGCAGGTGAGCAGCATATCTCTTCCTCAACGGTTACATTATAATATAGCCTAGTAATACAAGGCTTGTGATAATGTTAGGCCTACCTGTTTAACTGGGGCCATAACCAATTCGTTTATGAATACTTTCAGCAATTCAGGTTGATGGGGGTTTTCTGTGCCAAGAATATCTTCAACTGAAGGATACGTACTGCTTTCGTGTTCATGATTTTTTATGGCATTCTTTACGAGTTTTGCTGAAGTTTTAACTATGTGCTCAGTCTCCTAAGATACATTGCTGTCTCTTTCCTGATACCATTTTTTACTTACAATTCCACTAACACTGTCAAGGAGAATAATTTTACTCTTGCTATTTCTTTCGACTAAGCGCAATGAATTTCCATACTTTTCTTTTATTTGGGTCATCTTCAATGAATATATATTATCCCATGTTGGTTTGGTTTTTGAATTTTTATCCTCGGACTGACAAAACCTTGACTGGTTATTCCTGGTAGTTTCGCATACTTAACGTAGGGCCGGTTACCGAGATTGGCAGAGTGAAGTTATTCGATTGCTGTTGCCTGGGAATTACTCCATTCACTAGGTGGCGCTGAATGGAGAGCAGTCCTGAAAGTGCGTTGCTCAAGCGCACACCACGAGAGTCGAACTTGCGCTGCATGAACTTGAGCCGGGCGCGTAACCACTGAGCTAACGGGGCGGACGTTCCTGCATCATGGAATGAAACTTTGCAACGATGTACAACTGTACAAGTCCATATTATCATCTTCCATTTTTTTACATGCAGCATTAAACAATGTCATTTTTTCAGTGGATGTTGGACGACCAGGTATTGAACACTGAGCATCATTTTCAAACCTTGTTCTGCATGGTATCTGGCTTCAGCAGCCACCAGGTCGTGTGCACTAAGCATTCGTTTCTGAACAGTTTTAGCAAGTTCATCGTCTCCTTTATACTTTGGTATAAAGCAAGTGTTACGTAATATATTCCTGACGATTTTGTCCGTACCTCTTCAAATTTATTTCGATCAGGGTGCCAGGGTGTTCATCAAACGTACAACAATATATCCACAGTATAAACACTGCTTTTTAAAGTTGAACGACTGTTCATCTGACCGGGTCGATACTCTCTTGCTACTGGATTGTTCATTGCTTGAGACTGGACGTTTCTTGGATCTCGCATGGTTTCTCAAGAACTTACGACATGATGTATGGATACGTAATATGGCCATTTTCTCTATTTTCTGCAGAGTTGCGACCAGTGTTTCACAATCCAGTTTCAAAGCATGATCAATTATAGTGTCCAAAGAGTGTGTGGTACTATCACTCTCGCAGAAATAAGCTCCAACATGACACAGTGAATCACCAGTCTGATAGCCTTGTCTACGTAACACTTAACACAAATTGCTTTTTCTTCTTGACTTGAATCCATCTACAACAGGGGTTCTTAAATTTATTTTAACGCGGACCCCTTGAAAAAAAATGGTTTGCGTGGACCCCCTTTATGGCCTATAAGTCTAAGAAACTTTTTTAATCAACATGAACTGGACATAACGCAATAAAATTAAAATGAATTGGTAACATAATTTATTGCTATTTGAATAAGGACCTTTTGATGATCCTCCTTTTAGGATGAAACAGGTTGGCAAGGGTTTAGAGAGTAGTAGGGGAAGGGAAGGTAATTTGATACACTTTTAACATTTTTGCCTGTTAACTGAAAATTACATGACAAAAACTATTGATTTAAGCTGATATGAAAGTCTGATCTCTTACACACTTTTTGAAAACATTTTCACTTTTCTATTTTTGTTACTTGTTTTTTAATTGAAATTTTAAAAACGTCACTCAAATGTATCAATTTACCTTCCACGGAAGGTAAATTGATACACCCGGAAGGTAATTTGATACAGTGAAACTAATACAAAAATCCCCTTTGACAGCAAAGCAATAAATAAAAATTTAATGTTTTGTTGGCGTGCTTGGGTGCAAAGATGAATGTTAAGACCTATGTGTGTGGCGAAGCTTCTGCTGCGAGATGGACATGGGAAGGATGATTGGCTAGAGTTCTTATTCTAGGGGGTTGCTTTGCGCTGTTCTCATTTTTTGACAGCAGATAGCGTGTAGGCCTACAAAAGCCTATATAATAGTTGTTTCTCAAAGTAGCAGGTCTAGTTAATAAAGAATAACCTATTTAAATCAACTAGATCAACGACCACATTTATCACGTCACAAAAAAGAACTTAATATACTGTATCAATTTACCTTCTGCACATGTATCAATTTACCTTTTTCAAAAAAAGTTATAAAATTCTGATTTTTGTATGCTTGGATGCACATTGCAGAAAAAACGTGACATGCCCTTGAAGCCTTTTCAATGAACTGTCAAATGAGTTTGGTTTCATCTTTCAGGAACTTTTCTTTAATTTTCCAGACGAAAATATTTATGAGTTAAAATTTTTACCAAAATACTCAAAAAACACACTTTTACAATTTTATGCCACAAAAGCACGAGTTAGCTGCATGGTGCAATTTTTGTAGGCATAATTTTCACAGATCTTCCACCTAATGCCAATATTTTTGACTAATATTTTTTGTACATTTCTGTAGGGGGGTTGTGTCAAATTACCTTCCGTATCAAATTACTGTACCTTCCCTTCCCCTAGGCCTAACTATATTTAATTGAGGTAACAAAACTTATGTTTTATTAAATTTAAGAAATAGCGAATGCAGATTGTTTTTCAATATCTTCGATTTAATTTCATTAATGTGAAGGATGTTGCTGTTTGTTTTCAACAAGAACATGAAATTGTGACTTCGTCTTTGATAGGGTAACACGCATGTCATCCTTTGCATCCAACCGGTTTCGACTCTTTGTTTTGATAGTTAGGCTACCAAGGATGAAAATCCTGACTCACATAAATATGTAGCCGCAAAAGGGATTATAGCAGTCATGGCTCTCTTTACCAAAAGAGGATAGCCTATGCCGAAACCTTTCACAATCTTAACCTAGCCTAGCTGATGTCTAGCTTAGCTGCAACTGATAAAATTTTGCAATGTTCAAATAGCGGCAAAAAACAATGTGGAAAGTGACATAGCCTAATGAACGTACGCAAGAAAAAACAGTACAATGCGATAACAATTATCTGGAAACGCCAAACTAGAAATCATCAGCGCTGTTTGAACTTAATCTCTTTTCGTTTGAAAAATTTATTCCATTTTTGAAATTATACACTAAGATTTCCATTGGACCTTCATGGACCCCCTAAAACTAGTCCGCGGACTCCTTGGGGGGCCACGGACCCCAGTTTAAGAACCCCTGATTTACAATGTATCACACTACTTTACTAAGCTTTATCTGAAAAACAAGCAAGGGAAATAAAACTGACCGCAGTAAGTAAACATCAACATAACGAAGTTATAATGAACAACGACAGTTCTACTGGTGCCCCCTGTCTTTCTCACTCTTACCCCCTGAAACAGGTGTGGCCAATAATTCTATTTTTATTTACACCTTTTGCATCCATATCCTGCTTTTCTGTTGATAATTTATTAGTTTCTAGCCTTTTGTTCACCCATTATAGGAAAGATAAGAATATAAATATTTTTATGTTAAATTTTTTTCCCCTAATTTCAATTTTACACCCCTGTCACGTTTTTGGTCGTAACTTTTTTTCCCCAAGGTAAAAAAAATGACAAAACCCACCACTGAAAAGCTGATAAAATTGTCTTTCCAATGGTATATCATACGTCTTTATAAGAATTTTTTCTAGGTTGACCCATTTTTAGACCAAATTCTACAGGACTAGTGTGTCCTCATCAAGAATTAAATCTGCAATATACATAAAAGGAAAAATGGGAAGATAAATTTTACTTTGTATTGATTGATTGATTTAATCTTTATTCTCGGACTGGGAAAGCTTCTTGCAGAGCTTAAAGTGCCCCTGACAGGTGGGATGCAAGTAGATAGTAACTTTTTAAAGCATTTCCTAGCGCAGAATTACACTTAGCGAACTTTTTAATCTTAACCTCGTAGCTCGACTGGTTAGGGCGTAATTTAATCAAACGACTGCTCCGCAGCGCCACCACAGGCGAAACTCCATATTTCACTGCTCTGGGACGACTTTGGTGGTATTACGTCATCCTAAGTGGACGTCGTTAGCAACGGATGAAACAAACGCTTCCTAGATGTAATTGGTGGATCACAGTTTGGTCGGAGTTGGTACAAGCGGTTGCTTTTTTCGAAGATTTATTGTTTTTTGCAGTTTAATAAAACTGTACTGGATACGTTCCTACAAAACCTAAAATATACTTGAAGTGAAAAATGAAGAAATCGTACGAATCATCATTCATATTTAATTCATCATCACTATTCAAAAATAAATAAAAGTTCTCTCTCTCTCTCATAATGTGCCTTCAGTTGGCCATTGAAATCCTGTGTAACGGCCATCTGGATCTGGAAAATTGTTTCGGTTTCGCCAAACAATGCATGACGGCATCACAATCCGGTTGTTGCTTCCGAGAGCATCACCTTGTAGTATACACTCCAACACATGCCTGTAGGCATTTTTACTTTAGTGGTATTAACAAAATCATCTTCAGTAAAGTGAACATATACGACTAGTTTTGTACGGCCCATCCCACTTTCGAACACTTGAAGAAAACTTTGATCATTTTCTTCTCAGCACCTTGTTTTGTGGGAAAGTGGGAAAAGAAAGCACACGGTTTTTGTCACTGACAATGTCACATAAACAGCAATTTGTAGGCATTGCCTCAACCATAAATCAAAGGTGCTGTTTGTGAAATACTGTTGTTACACTGCAAATGGATATAGCCAGATTAAGACAAATAGAAAAGTATGAAAATTGTAGCCCTATGAAACTGCAATTTCAATTGAATTGAGATGCTGTTTGATAAAAGTAAACTCAACCTATTTGATCGAAACCTGATAGTAATAATAAGTTCACTTTTTCATTTCGGTAATTCTTAATTTGCACATGCTTTAAATCAACAGAGCCCCACACATTCACGTTTTGCAGTAGCCGTACCATACTTTACCAAGTCATCACAGAGAAAGAATGTATCCTTCCCGCTTACTGTGACGTCACAGCGGGGTTGCCGTTTTTATTTTCGCAATTGAATGAGTGCCAGATTCGCCGATGTCAACGAAAGTTTGCAAGCGTGTAACTTAGTAGCCTGTTGATATTTTTTACGATTTGCTGGTCAGAAAAGTTTGTTAGTGTCATCTTTTTGGTATTTTAGGTAAATTTAGCGAATTTATTTTCCTGTCAGAGGCACTTTAATCCTGGCAGTTTCGCATACTTGTAGAGGCTTTGAATCACTGACGCAGACCCGGTGTATCACCTGACATCAGATCGCTCATACGCCATCACTGACGCAAGCCCGGTCACCGAGATTGATAGAGTGAAGTTTCCGATTGTTGAAGTGTTGTTGCCGGGGAACTATTCCATCCATTAGATGCCGCTGAATGGAGAGCAGTCCTTAACGTGCGTTGCTCAAGCGCACACCCCGAGAGTCGAACCAGCGCCGCTTGATCTTGAACCTTCTTCGTTCCAAATATGACGCGCTAACCAATTAAGCTATATGGGCGGCTTGCTAGTGTAACGACACTCTGGACTGAAAAGCACAAACTAAACAAATGATACGAGAATGATTACGAGTAAATTATGCGGTGGGAAACAGATCACATGAAGTGTAGACTACAGGCATTGGACAAACAATTAGAACGCACACAAAAGGAACGATGAGCCACAGACGAATAACTGCCGGTAGAGAGATGAATTGTTATATTTGATTCTTAAGGGTTCCATGATGTTAGTCTGGAAATCAGATCGATTTTAAATTGGCGATTTTAGATTGGCCGATCGAGACATTGTCAGTGCGCGTTTCACAAGAGGCGATGTGCTCTTTAATTGCACTTTTAGTTGTTAGGTTTGGGTTTAAGTGCTCCCCGGCCTTTGCCAACAAATGTCTGGTTGACATACCAATGTAGGCTATGTGTTGTTTCCTTATAAGGACGCACGTACGTGTCGAAAACGTTTGAGTTTATTTTAATTATGATATATTTTTTGTGTACAATAATGTATGTTAAACCCGGCACCCGCTAAGGTTACTATATTTTATTTAGCTATGGTTCAGCAGAGCAAACTCTCTACCAATTAAAGCTTTATCACTATAAAGCAATTTAACAACTTTGTAAATGTTTTGGCCAAATTGGGCCCAAAAATGGAAACTTTTCACTTGTTGGTACGAAAGGCAATCTTGAAATCTCAATGTATAAATAAAATAAAGTATTTGGAATGCAGCAATGTTAAAGGGGTTCTGGGGGGCTTTGCCCCCCAGAAGTAGGATTGACTTTATCTGCTGCGCCTCTGGGCCCACCTACTTTTAAAATGGTTCCTCCATTCCTGCCCACAGTCATTAGATCTTTCCCACAGCTCTGTGCTATGAAACGTGATGTGGAAAACAATCACGCTGCCGCTGGTTGCTTGATTGGCAAGCACCTAATTGCTTGTGAACAGAGATGGGAGTGATCTTGATCTTGATCTTCAAGATCACTTTTTTTTAGGTGATCTTGATCTTGATCTAAGATCACTTTTTTTTGTGTGATCTTGATCTTGAAGAACAATATGATCAAGATCACTTTAAAATTGAAATTTACTTACTAGATAGAGGCATTTTTTTAGAACTCGTGCTGTATAAAGTAGTTAGTGGCAACTACTAACATTAAGCCACTTTTATATGATATGTGTCCAACAAAAGACGATTTAGACTTTAGACTCTAGAGTCTCCATCTAATCTTCTCAGTGTTGCCATTTCAAAATTGAAAAAGTTTTCTGTGTTGGTCATAATAAAGAAGTCAACTTCCGTGTAGTTTATGTTGACGTATAATAAAAAATGATTTAACTTTGTTCGCAATTTCCATGTATGAATTTTAAAGAAATGTTTGTTTTCTTTGACCCAAGTTAGATGTTTCAAAAGTCTAGAATGGCGGTGTTAAAAAATCTGGACTCTAGCCGACTTTGGACATGTAGCCTAAAGTAGTTTATTGCAGCAAATCAACCAGACTAAGACTTGTTTAGTGTCTGAGTATGGAGTGGTTTGTCTGACCGCAAACCTCTGAACTTTTTTGATAGCAGACAACAGTAGCCTATCAAGGTTGCCAGATGGGTAAATTATGCAATAAACATTGACATAATACAGTGAAAGTTAAAACTACTTAGTAACACTAGGGCTACCATACGTCCTCTTTTAAGAGGATTTGTCCTCTTTTTTCAAGAAAAATGAACTGTCCTCCGAGGACACTAAAAAATGCTCAAACGTCCTCTTTTTTGACAGTTTGTGTTTTTTTGCTTATATTTTTAACGAGATTATATTGCTTGATGACGTCTCAGCGACGGCTTACAGGAGTGGTACCTAGGCTATTTGTTTTCTAAACATTTTGTATAGGCTACCAATGTAACATGCTGATTTATAAATTCTACAAGAAATTGGTGCATTTTATGGAACTGTTGTTGAACGTTCATTGCCTGGTTCACTGGAAGATATTAAACGACATTTTAACACTTTGCTCCTCAAAGGGAGGCCAGATTTGGCCCCCCCCTCATATTTCCGTTGATTACTTGAAGCACAGTAACGCCATGCACTTGGTTTTTCTTGACTTTTCCTCAAATTGCCAGGCGGATCTGATGATACTAAATTTGATGCTAAAAGTTGTGTAGTTTTCTTGTAAATTCAAGATTTTGGTGAATATTTGCTATTTCTAGCTAACTTCCAGCAAAGCGTGAAATGGATTACATTGCGATAACAAGCCATAAGCTCATAATTGCTTCGTGAATCCATATGCGCGAGCAGAGAGGAACATCCTCTTGTTTTCCTTTGTTTGGTTTGACCTCAATAACACAAAGCGCGTTATTTCTGATGCTACAAAAAGAAGCCAGTGGTCACATCATCATCATCATCACAAAGTTGTTAATTAGAAACAATAATAGCAAACGTTTTTTGCGTTATCAGCTTTACGAAGAAAAGCAATCTATGATCAATGTAGGCAACAAACTATTCAAAACAGTTGTTTCAACCAGCAAATATCCATTGACGAATAAAAAACGTTACAATAAGAAATCTTCCCTTAGGTAGTGAGTAGTGACATGAAAAACCTGGTTTCGAAATAAACGTTCTATGGAAATACTCTCATTGACAAAACTTTCCATTGAGGAAATGTATCACTTCAAATGCTTTTGGAAGAAGCTGAAAAAATGGCGTTTTTGCGAACAGTAATTGTGAGATACAGTATGCTCAAAATTATGAGATCACGTAGCAGCTTACTCGATGACTACATGTCCCTTCGCTGCTTTATGTCGCCTACGCTTACTTGTTATGTGTTGCATTTTTGTTCGACGGTGCACTGTGTATTGTTCCAAAGAGCGCAAAATAAAGATGATAATGCCTCGTCTTCACTACAAAATATGTTTTATTGTAGACTAGGCATAATGCTCGGCGTCACATCAGACAAACAACAAATCGGCTTCCTTGATCATTGATTCAACATCTGAATACGTTGCGCCAATGTATAAGAGGCCGGCTATTGTGAAAACCCGCCATTTATAAACGATCTGATTATTCCTAAAGTGGGATAAACTAATGGATCAAAGAATGAAAAAAACAATGCTGAGAAAACTAAATCTAAGTAACGAACAATACCGATGTCTTCATTTATTTTGGAAGAATGCTGCCTAAACTTATCAACAAAAAATACCGAAAAAAAACGGCAGCGATCCCGAAAGCAGACTTTGCTCGACTTTGGCATGAATTTAGTCAGACAGCTAATAAATCCACACATACAATAACGGCCACTCAACGGCTATAATATTCATGATCAACCTGGTTCTGGGCGGTTTGTGTAACAGTTCAGGGGAAGACACTACTTGAAATGGTGCACCACACAAAAGATTTTCAATGTTGATTGTGGATTTCTACAAACCGGTGTGGATTGTGCTGCACAGTGACTTCAAGTTCAGGACAGAAAAGGCACAAAAATATCAAGATAAAAACAAAGACCTTGTGGGAAATTTGTGGGAATCATAACACGATGCAAATACCATAAACGCGTAGTTTGCATGCTGCTCTAAGCTGGCCGGTAACCACAAAGGTAGACAACAAAGGCAGTTTATAACTAGATAACAGCGTAATAAACATTATAAATACGTAACCCGACAGTTTTCTTTTACAAGCGTTTTACGTCTAACAGTAAAGTCTCCGCAAAATTTTTGTGAAGCGTTTACAAACCATGGTTATGTGAAATTATTCATCATTATTATTTTTACTTTTCGGATGTTGTAAAACGTCATCAGAAAAAATCACAAAAAAAACATTTCATTACTTCAATGTAGTAGGCCTAAGAATTTTTTATAGAATTGTAGCCACGTTTTATCAACCAAGAAGCCATTTTTGGCCATATGAAGTTATACAAAATAATTTGCAATACTGCAAATGTTTGAAAAGAATCTAGGAAGTCTTCTCACAATCTAGCACAAAATGATTGTGTTTATTGTATCTCTACAATATTTTTTATGACAAATTTTGAAGCTTCGTTATAATCATTTTTATCTTTCAAGTCATAAGTCCATTTTTTTGGCCAGAAACATAATCGCTGCTTTGCTCTTGTATCGCTTCGTCGCGTTTACGCGTATTTTTTGTGTTCCAAACAATAACGACCAAGTCAGCAATTCAGTCCTTTTACATTGATTCAACATTTGTAAACGTTAAATTAATGTAGATCTGCTGACTGTGGGTTTATTTCACATTTCCTTTGTTTACGCATGTTCCTCACTGCGCTGTTGAATTGTTTCGACGCTGGCGGACTAAAATGCATTTTCAAATTGATCGACACAATCTTCAATAAAAAGTGAACTTCGAACTTAGCTTTGTTGATGTAAATGCTGTATTTTTAGTGGATGTAATTCATGAGTTATGTTTATAAACACCCGTAAGCTAAATGACTTATGATGTGGCCTGCATGATATTTGTGATGCGACTTGACACAAATCCACAATTCCAAAAGCGCCTAATTTGAACTTAGAAATTTCAGATAATTTCAACAGCTTGTTCAATTGTCTTCTCCCTACTAAAATATTCATACTACAAACTCAATTGTAGACCTAAAATACACAAACGAACATGTAAACAGCTATTCAAGTAGGCCAAGGTGTTACTTATGAGAAGTTTGGTTCCATAAAACAAGAAGCTGGCCATGGGTTTCGCAAAGCATTAGTTCAGGACAAAAAGATAAAACAACGCAGTTTTGTTTTTTTTCAAATTCATGTAACAATGTTACTCTGTAACTATTTTATAATTAATGAGTAGCCTACAATAAGATTTGCTCGCATGTCGTAAATCTTTATCGACGCAATGAGTCGGCACACCGCACACACACTTCGTGCGGTTGATCGAGCTCTTTGTCTTTTAGAATTTTGCATGAAATCGGATTAGCACGGTTAATTAAAGGCGGCAAGTTAAATCAAAATTGTCGTTTTTGGGTACCTTTGCAAAAGTTGAAAAATCAAGTTTAACATTTAAAATTTTAGAATAATGACTTTTCAAACTTATAGACAAATGATTTTTTTTCACACCAGTGCAACTTCTGTTGAAATAGCGCCAGCGGATCACACGTAACAGCTGATTAAATTTGATCCAAAAACGGCCCCCCCCTTGAGCAGTTAACTTCCAAAAAAACGTTGAAAATCAAAGGGTTAAAGGCCATGCTTACACTTTCACAAAAATACTCTTTTATCTACATACGTTTTATATTGATACAACGCTTGTAGACATTGTTGATTACCAACTCAGTTTTGTTCGTTTGTTACTTGAAACAAATCGAAACGAATGTCTATAAGTGCAATGTGTATAACATCTAACCTCCAGCAGAAGAAATCGTGGAATGGATAGGCCTACAGCTTTGCAAGGAAAGGAATAGCTTTTTAGTTCACGCCGTTTTCAGCATCTTTACGGTTATGTGCAGCCTACTGTTTTAATCATATTTCTTGCAAGTAATTTAACAATTTCGTTACGGCTGACCAATGACCATTCCTCGTTGAAAAAAGCTAAGGCTTGGCTACCTGGAGATCGTACATAAAATCATTTGTTTTCTTAATCTTAAGGAAGCACAAAAGATGAGAAAAGTAGGTTAAACGTTCAGCCAATCTGTTTTCTTGTTTTTTTCGGTAACTTTTGCTGCGTAAGCCTACCCTATAGGCTACTATAATGATTAGGGCGATTTTTGTTACTAAAGTTACTTTTTTTTGGTTGTAGGCTACCAATCAACAAAAGAAATGTAGAACCAAAATTTCATGGTTGTGGGGTCAATATTTAAGAAGTTATAACGTTACCAAAAGTCACTTTTTGTGTTTTTAGGTTACTTTTTATTTGTTAGATCACTTTATTTGCATACTTTTTTGCCTAATTTATGGGGCGCCGTTTGGAAAAACACAATTTAGCAACACCAATTTAGCAATTTTGCAACACATTTAGCTAAATTGCATGCAATTTAAAAATTGAAAACAATATAACTAAATTACATGCAATTTAAGCTAAATTGCAAAGATACTATTGTAAAATACACATAAATTGCGAAAATTCAATTTAGCTATATTGCAACAATATAGTTAAATTGCAAAACGTGCCTAAATTACAAAAATGCAATTTAGCTATATTGCAATAATATAGCTAAATTGCGAAATTGTGTCTAAATTGCAAAAATGCAATTTAGCTATATTGCAACAATTTAACTAAATTGCAAAAATACAATTTAGTTATATTGCAGCAATTTAGCTAAATTGCAAAAAATGCAGGTAAATTGTAAAATACAATTTAGTCATTTTACAACACTTTAACTAAAGTGCAAAAATACACTTTAATTTTATTTCAGCAATTCAACTAAAATGCAACAGTTGCAAAGGACTGTTTAGTTATATTACAACAATTTAATTAAATTGCAAAATTGCGTTAAATTGTTGTTGTAATATGCTAATGAGGACAGCCGCGTTTCCATCTGTTATTTAAAGAATTGCCAAAGTCGAATGGGACGGTTTTTGCTGTTTAGGCTAAGCCTATTCTGTTTTGCATCTGGTACGGTACCTGTAGATAAGTAACGCGTCCTTTTTTACAGTTTGATATGTTTTAGAGCCCTAGATCAGTTGTGGCAGTTTTGGGATGTGGATTAACAATTGCTTTGGAGAACCAGGCTTATCAGTAGGCCTAACTGTCTGACTATTAACCGTCGAATGTCTTTCAGGCTAAAATTGACTGCTTGGACGAGGCTTACCGGTGCAAAAATAAGTTGTGTGGCAAGTGTGTCTGGCTATTACAGTTTAGTGTGCTGCATATTGGTTAGCAAGATACCAGTAGTACTGGTAGGTTGCCATTTTGTATCGGTAGGTACAAGTAAGGTGACCCTACCGGTAACTCGGTTAGATCTAGGACCTAGTTTGGTCTAATCATTCAGTTACCGGTACGGTATTTGATAACTGTACCAGGTATTCCTTCATCTAATGTTTTGGTTTGTCAGATAATGCCATCCCGATGTAGCTGTGTAGGCTATTTGAAAAAGGCCCAATATTAAGCAATCTATCTTTTTATATTTAGTGACTGTATCATTTTGATCCGTTATAGGGCAATTTTGTGCGAGGATGGCTTGCCTCCCCAGAATCCCTCCCTGGTGTTTGTCACTCCGCTTCACTAATGTAGGACTTAATTTTTACTTAAAAATTGTTAGCCTACTACTGCTCACAGACTAATTTATTTGTTTCTTAGCAACCGATCTATTGTCATAAACAGCTAACTACTAGAAATTTTACTGTACCTGTTATAAAGTTGCACTGATGAAGATTTAGTATCCGAAATCGCGATATGCAGCACGATAACTTGCTATAATTTGGACTCGTCATACATTTTCCTGATTATTAAGCAAGCTACATGTATCCTTGTCTATTCTAATTAAGCTGTTAAGCAATCAATCAATTTGTTTATTTATCAGAAAAATACACAGGAAAGTTACACATGCACTGCATATTCATTATGAGTTCATAATTTATTGTTCTGATAGGAGACAACGAAACAACCATGTGGTCCACTAGTCAATTGCCACCTTTAAGGTATATGAAGAGATATTGAATTGATAAAAATTATAGAAATTGAAATCATATACAATCACACTGAAAAGCAAAACATTGACTTAAATAATTATATACAAATATATGTACACACATTCCAGTACATATACTCTACACCAGTGGTGCCCAACCTGGGGTTTGCGGACCCCTTGGGGGTCCGTGAGAAAGCATTTGGGGGTCCGTAATTACCTTGCTGAATTTTGGGAAAAAAAAAACGAAAAGCGATCTTTTTACTTTCATTTCTCTCATTAAATTTGCTTACGTTGAAAAAGTTTCGGCATGGCACTTTGGGTCACCTTAATATTCAAATACTGCTGACATTTCTTGAACAATTCATTAATTTTCTTATTTGAGCAACTGTTTAACCTGATAGGCTGTTTGCAGCAGGAGTCATAGCGGCAATCATAGGCGCCGAGTTTTAAAAATCGCCGAGGGGGCAAACTTTCTAGCCGACTGATTGCTTACATTCAAAATGCTGATGTTTGTTTGTCAGCATTGATGTTTTTTTGCGTCTATACGCCATTGTATATCGTCAAGCATTATAATGTAGGCTCAGGCCTCGAAATTCACGGTGGATATCGGACATGTCCGTCGTCACAGCATGTGATGTTCGCGGGAAGTACCATCTAGATCGGTCATATTTGTCCGTCGAGAAATAACACAGGAACTAGCGATACAAATCGTCATTGCATAGCACGAACAATTGTTGCGATAATATAATTTCCAGCGCATTCTAGCGCGCATCTAGAAAATGTGAATACTGCATCCCTTAGCTTCCATTCAAGCAGGAAAACTTTCGATTTTTACGTTGCTTCCATGATTGATGACATTAAATCAGCGTAACAAAGGTGAATTCTTCGCTAAGAATCGATGGGAGTACCGGTACTTCTACACTAATCACGCGCAATTTAGTTCAAGTTTTACGTCACAATGTCTGGTTTTGATCTCCGAGTAATAATGATACGGCAAGGTTGGTTACTAAATTAGATTATACGAATAGGCTACTCCAGCAAGATGCTACAAAATTTGTTAAGTTTTGGTATTACACTAAGAAAGAAAAGACCCAAGGAAAATTCACTTTCGCTCACAAGACACGCAAAAATAAACTTAAAGAAAAAAGCCTGTGAAACTTTGCGCAGCAGAAAATTAGTAGCGTTAGTGTAGAAATTTTCCGACTCCTGCCCAGAGCATTGTGACGCAATAAGCCACACGACCTCGTTCGGTGGAAGTTAATCAGTTATGTGACGTATTGAACAGCTACACGGCGCAAGTCGTTGGTCTAATGAAAGCCTTTCAGTGACTTTACTGAATTTTTAAAAGCCTTCTAAAACTGTAGTTATAGTTCTGAAATGGAGAAGAATTATTATCAAGATAAAGTGATTAAGCATGACGATCGACGGCTAAAACTGGTGTGTCAGCCGTGATACTTAATTTGTCCGCCGAGATAGCTGCTCAGACCGGACACGTTTGTCCGCCGTCAACAAAAACGAATTTCGAGGCCTGTAGGCTACTTCGAATTATATGCAGGTCACTTTGAACCCATACGCGATTACGCGTAGATACTAAACTGAGCAAACAGCAAACTGCACCTCGTTATTGACACTCCCAAGAAAACACAAAGCAGAAGAAATCAAGAAAAACGTTTTTCAATCATTGTTACTATGCTTCAACGGCACCATGCTGGCGTTTATCAGCTACCATACTTCTGTTTCTTTTGTTATCTTAGGAGCAGCGCTCTTGTTGCAACAATTAGATCTTTTAATTAAGATCGATCTGCAATGAAGGTCAAACTAATGCAAATCTGAACTTAGAAACATTTGATTTAGGATTTTTTTAAAAATAATTTGCGGGATGGCAGCCACCCCGAGCTAAATTCACGGGGGGCGCCGCCCCCCCTGGAGTCGGCGCCTATGGCGGCAATGCAATATGACACAGTACAGTAGTTGAGTAGCATAATTATTACAACAGTCAATAGTATTACAATAGTCAATTGTTACAACTGGAACATCATTGTAGGCCTACATCGAAGGCTGTATCAGTCATGATACCTACAGAGAGAGAGAGAGTCAATAGTATGTTAATTGAGTTTCAGCCAAAATTTAAGTAGGGGTCCGCAGAATTAATAATTTGTCTAAAGGGGTCCATGACAACAAAAAGGTTGGGAACCACTGCTCTACACATACAGACCATACACACTCAATTGAAATGTTTTTTTATCAGCTTGCAAAATGCATTCATGAACAACAATTGAAGTTATTTTAGTGTTATTATTCCTTGTCATCAAAAATGGTTTGAATAGTGTATCAATAATATTAACTTTCTTTTTTTTATTTCTGGACTGCTATAGCACGAAAACAAAAATATAAGTAAAGAAGGTGGTCGAGAAAAGGGAGAAGCAGCAAAACGATATACGTTAAGACATGCTAGTAAGCAAACAAATGGATGAGAAAACACAATTAATGAAGCATGGCTGCAACACCTTATGAAACATGGCTACAACGTATGGCTGCTAATATTTTTTAGGCTAAATCGAAGCGTTAGAATGAAACCACATGGAAAACAATCTTAATACAGCATAACAGAAAACAATCTGGAATATACAATCAGGAAGTACAATTTCAAATCGGGACTATTTGGTGTGTTTATTGCTATGGCACCATTTTGCGCGCTCCGTTTTTGATCGCACCGTTTTGTCCGCACCCATATGTCGCGATCCGTAAAATAATTATGATTTAAACACCTACCACACAGCTTAATATAAATCACATCAACAACAGCAACAAATAGAAAAACAAACACAGCAACAAAAAAATAAAATCAATTTCAAACTGAAAATTAAAAAATATATTTTCCATAGTATAATACACACATTCATTCACAATGACTTAAAGTCCTGGTTTATTGAGCAAAGGAAAATAATATTACGTTAGGGTTACAGTAGGTTAGGGGTGGGTTAGTGTCAGGTTAGGCTAGGGTTTTAGTAAAGTACCGTCAAACTGGGTGACTTTGTTCAGCAGGATGACTTTGTTCACTTTTAGTTTAATGTATTTCATCAACCTTTATGGGTGTCCTTGATTCTGGTTATCCATTCCTATTACAAAAATATGCTTATTTGTCCCCTAGAGTTTTTTAAAATGTAAAAATATGAACAAACTCACCCCATGTAAGGGAGAACTTGTTCAGAAACTTTCTTTTTGAGTGTGAGCAAAGTCACCCTGATTGTGGTGACATGTGGTCACCGATCGCGGTGACCACATGGGTAAGCAGAAATAATAATGAACAACGTGATTGGATAGGTGAGACCATAACTGTTACAGTTAGGTAGATTTTGGATTTCCTTCAGTTGCAAAAATCAAGTTGTTTGATCTTTTTTACATTTTTTGCAGTTTGGACATTACTGCATTTTTGGTGAAACTTTGGTATTTGTAATCTTGTAGCCTAAAGTACTTTGATTTTTATTGCCCACTAAGAAGGTACCGTATTTCTTCAAAACAAAACCAACATGTGTTTACAAATGAATCATCTCGAGACTACAAAAATGACATCTATAACTAAAAAATTTCACTTCTTTGAAACTTAGAAGGAACACTGCTAGTAGGCTACATACATTGATTTATAAAGTACACTTCACATACTGGACAGCACTGCTTGAAAGTTTTGGTGACTAGGGATGCTTAAATTACTTACTACCCAATTTTGAATTAAATTTATATATCAAATGGAAATGTATCTATAGTAAAGGTATTTTGTCTAACTTAGTTAAGAAGCTCTCAACTCTCAATGACACTTCTTGTTAATGACAATTCTTGCAACATAGTTTGTATAATTAGCAACAAGAAATGTCGGCAGCTTTTTCATGTGCTTCATTTTGTCTTAACACATACCAGTACATTATTTCAGGTTATTACAGTATATACCTTATTTAACATATAAATACATTTTTCCTCATGGACATGAATGAAACTAATTCAAGTAGGCCAAGACCTTCCTCTTCCAATGATAATTTGGGTTTGGAAAACATAATCAATCATGCATTTTCGAATGCTTCCAAAGCAATTGTGGATGCAATTAACAGAAACACTTGCAGTCCAACCATGCCTACTTCATCAAATCCAAGGCTACTTGTACATGTGCGAGCTGAAAGACTTTCATCATCACTTGCACAGGTAAGCAATGTGTGAAACTTAGGCTACTTAATGTATTTTACTGTATGAAGTAAATAATATCAATAATAAGTGACTGATGGGTAAAAGAAAAGTGCTCAATGACCTTCTTGAGCAGATCTGTGAAAAACGTATACACAGTAATTGCTCAGGTTTAAATGTTTTTACTGAATTACAAGAACATCTGGTTTGGTGAAACATACAGTTGAAAATTGAAATAACTGATATTTACTTAATAATGACCGAGTCTGTTAAATCGAAGGTCGACTGTAGTCAGATCAGTTCTGATCAGCTGCAGATGGGATATTGTATAATATGTATATACATTATTCAATCCATATCTATTTGTTGGTATTTTTATAGGATTCATCAACTCCTAACCTTGGTCTTTTCAATGATAGTGATGATGACTTCCAAAAGGTAAATGTGTAAAATATGCTGGTATATGCATCATGTTTCTTTATCACAAATAAGGCAGGCTTACAATTTTATATTTTAATTTTCAGGACGATTTGCAATTGAAACTGCCATCATTTGTTGGCCGCAGAAATACTCCAGCCAGTATTAAGAACAGTACAAGACGTCGTGCCAGTTATAAGTTGTGCAGTAAGGTGTGCCACAGGGATGTAATGTGCTTGCCATATGAATATCACCAACTAAAACTGTCAGGCAATGAAGAAGAATTGTTACGCATTCCCAGGGGAGAATGCAGACAAAAACTCTGTTCATTAGGCCTTGCTGGGAAACTTGCACTTTGCCGAAGCAGCTCTCCTGGCGAGATTAATGAAGACATTCGAAGGCTTTTTTCAAGCTGCTTTGTTGAGGAAACGTTTGCATATTGTTTTCTAACATGCTATTCTGGCACAAAAATGCTCTCCAAGCCGAAAGTCGGTCAGTCTTTTCGTTGGGATGGAAATGCTGTAATGTCTTTGGGTCGCAGTATAATATACATTGCTGCTCATGCACAGCATACTCTAAAGTGCAATTTAGAATTGTGTGACACGAAATCACCTGAAGCCTCATCGTCATCGACTAATGAAACAAAGTCTGTCAACGATGATTGCAATGCATTGACTGTTGAAGTGTGCACCAATGCACCACTTGCTGGGGTAAGTGACTTATAGGTTTTAAAAATCAGACTTTGACGACGCTTATTGGTAGTTTAATTGCTGGATTGATGCATTTGCAAATGAAATAGAAATGCATTTTCCTCGTGTTTTTGGAACATTTGCACGTGTGCAGCAGCATCCAGTGCATTTCAAGCATCTTTTTGTAGAAGATAAGAAAAAGCTGACTTCTACTCTTTTGGTAGATGAAGTGTTTAAGTACGACCTGTCAGAAGTTGGCAGCAACACAAGGACAAAAGAAAATAACTGCATTCCATTTTGGCGGGATTTCGTTATTGACGTAGAAGGTAATCAACTAATCACCAATGTGGCGTTACGTTTGTTATATTTTTACGTCTTGATATTGTTTTACAGAAAACCAATCTACTTGTTCTTTGCAAGACATTGTAGTCTTTGCGACTGGAGCCGATAGAATTTCACCATTGGGATTTTCTCCCCCGTCGTCGCTGCAGTTTGACGAGAGTTCAAGGTTTCCTACTGCAAATACTTGTGCCAATATACTTGTGTTGCCTTTGATCCACAACAACTATTTGGCATTTAAAAACGCAATGGAGTTTGGTATTGCAAACTCTCCTGGGTTTCAAATGACTTGACTTCCTGTTTGTTTCGCTGCACAGCTAATTTCTCTGTGCTTGTTTTCTTTAATAGCTATTATTGATTCTAGTCGGAATCGGAATTTGCCTGAGCTGATTGAATAATTTCGTAAAGTACCGGTAATCAAGTTTTCTGTATATTTACATTCATTTTGTATCTTCATGTCTGTAAGTTTTTGGTACGACTTAGCCGAAGTTTGAAACTCTGATGCAGACCTATCACACCTTGCCTGGAATAGACGCTTCAACCAATACATACACCGCTGTCCACCATCTTGCTTATACAGCCGACATTCGTTTCAAACTAGTTACGTGGAAACAAATTTCAGGAGTGGTGTTGCAAGTTCGTACTGTGCAACTGTATATAGGCGATTGTCACAATCAATGTGCAAGGCCTCGCGTCAGGCTGCTTTGCGCCTTGACAGAATGTGCTGTTTTCATTATGGAATTTTGAGCGATGTGTTATTATCGGGTATTGACCTGAAGTAACCTTTGAATGAGAAATCTGTATTATGTAACGCATTTCTAGAATCGTCTGTAAATATGCAACTCTGGAAGATTCTGTTGTTTTTCCTGATTTCTGAGCGTCGTTTGTATGACGTCATAAGGATGTTTATCAGTGGATGTCCGATTGCGAAATATTTATTATGTAAGGATCTTCTACCTACGTGACATTCTTTAAACTTCTTTGGGCTTCTGCTTGTTGACATTTTGTGCAACTTGACAGAACAATGTGACATTACGTAACCTTCTCGATGTTACTAGACCGAAACAACTTTCTATAAATAGTGGTGTAGTTTGCGAAATGATTATTATTGAGTTGATTATGTGATGATGGGAGTTGTGTTATGGGTTGTGGATTGGTAGTTGGTACAGAAATTATTGTTGATTGAGAGTTGAAGTAATCGAATACAAGTAGATGAGAATTGGTGCTGATATAAATTGTGTTTGAAATTAGAGTTATTTGAGAAGCCGTTCGTTAAAGTGCTTCAAGAATTTAGATTATCATTTCACTAGTGGAACCATTCGACATTTAATTGACTGCTTTTCGGTTTGACCCATTAAACTACGTCATTGAACCTTTCCAAGTCTTTCTCCTGGTAAGAGATAGAAAGAAATCGTGACATTCTGGGGGCTTGTCCGGGATAACCGAAAAACCGAAGATTTACCAAAAGAATAAATCAACAACAAGTTGTCAAAATGTCGGATACCGTCAAACATGAGATGATTGAAGACTTACGGAGCATTGCTGAACGAATGGGGCTGAGTGACAATGATAAGTCTCAGTTTGTGATGGAAGAGTATCACAAGATAATGGCCCAGAAAGCTCACCGAGAAGCTGACGAAAGAGAAGATAGAAGAGCTGCTCGTGAAATAAGGAAAGCAGAACTTGAAGCTGAAGAAAAACGAGCACAGCGTGAAGCTGAAGAAAAGCGAGCACAGCGTGAAGCTGAAGAAAAACGAGCACAGCGTGAAGCTGAAGCTGAAGAAAAGCGAGCACAACTTGAAGCTGAAGAGAAACAAGCACAACGAGAAGCTGAAGAGAAACAAGCACAACGAGAAGTTGAAGAGAAACAAGCACAACGAGAAGCTGAAGAGAAACAAGCACAACGAGAAGCTGAAGAGAAACAAGCACAACTTGAGGCTGAGGAGAAACGGGCGCAGCGCGAAGCAGAAGCTAAAGAAAGAAGAGCGCAATATGAATTGGAAAAGTTAAAACTTGAATTAGAAAGACAAAAGCTGGACATTGGTGAGCGATCTAATTCTACTAATGATAATGCTCGAGATGTTATTGTGGCGCAAGTTAGACGTCCAGATTTGCCATCATTTGTTGAAGAAAAAGATGAGTTGGATAGTTATTTGTTAAGATTTGAAAGATATGCTACAATAGCCAAATTAGAGAAGTCGACGTGGGCTACCCAGCTAAGCATGTTATTATCGGGACAAGCTCTTGATGTATATTCAAGACTTTCGCAAGAAGAAGCCATGAACTATGACAGATTGAAGTTAGCTCTGTTAAAGCGATACAATTTCACCGAGCATGGATACCGTCAAAGATTCCGTGAGGCAAAGCCTGAACGACACGAAAGCCCAGGTCAATTTATTGAACGTTTAAGAAACCTGTTGTTAAAATGGTTTGAACTTTCGGGGGCCGATCAATCATTGGACGGATTGGCAAACCTTATAGTTAAGGAACAATTCACAGATTCATGTTCAAAAGATCTGTCTGTTTATTTAATGGAAAGAAGTCCAAAGACCCTAGAAGAAATAGCCAGTGTGGCGGAACAATACTTAGTTGCTCATGATGAAAAGTTGTCGACTGAAGAGATGTTGTCATTCGATGATGATGAGGAGCAAACAAATAATTTTAAGGGAGGTGCTGTTCCAAGAGAAGTACGTTGTTTTAATTGTAATGGCTTAGGTCATAAGACTGTTAACTGCCGGAAGAAGACTAACAGAAATCATCAGGAATCGAAGAAGTGGTGCAATCGTTGCAATAGGCAAGGACACGAAGCGAAGGAATGCAAGGACAAGTCGTTTTCCCTATCCAATCAGTCTGGAAAAGATAAAGACACGGACGTTTATCGATGCGGTTGTGCGTTAATGATTCCTGAACCCACGCTTGGGGAGGAGAAACCGGATGAAGATGTTTGCGAAAAAATAATACCTGAAGATTACCTGCCAGTAGTAGATGGAAAAGTTGGGAACAAAAAGGTAAAAGTTTTACGTGATTCTGGTTCTACGGGTATAATGGTGAGGAGAGATTTAGTAAAAGACAGTCAGTTAACGAGAAAAACTGGAATTGTGATGTCGATAAATAACACTTCAATCCAAGGACCGTTAGCGAAGATATATATCGAAACTCCGTATTGTAGTGGGACTGTGAAAGCGTTATGTTTACAAAACTCTTTAGTTGATCTTATAATCGGAAATGTTATTGAGAGAAATTTTGAAGTTACTTGTTATTCTTGTGGCAAGAATGGTCACTTTGCTCGAGATTGTTCTGCAGATAATCAGCGACGATCTCACGGTCATGGATACAATGAGCGCGAAGAACCGAGGAGAAGAGGTAGGTGACAACCATTTGGAGTTTGCTATAGATGCGGTAGACGCGGACACTTCGCCAGGGAGTGCGTTGCTGACGGCGGACATTCGGAAAACAGACGTTGCCGTGACAACCACTGCTACCGATGTGGGGAGATTGGACACATAGCCAGGAGCTGCCCTTTTGATGAAAAGGCTTGCTACAACTGTCACAGAGAAGGTCATCTGGCCAAGGACTGTCCGGAGAGGAGGTGTTTCCGATGTAGGAAGATGGGTCGTCTCGCTCGCCGATGCACTGAAGATGTTGAGGACGTTGAAGACTTTCGCCGAAAACGTGACTATTGTTTTGAGAAAAGCTATCGTTGGTAGATCATGCAATGATGGACCTATGAGAATTGATTTATTGAGTAATTAATTGTTTTGTAGTGTGTTTTGTATTGATTGTGTTGTTATATTGTTTGTAACAATATTCTAAGGGGGGGCATATGTCACAATCAATGTGCAAGGCCTCGCGTCAGGCTGCTTTGCGCCTTGACAGAATGTGCTGTTTTCATTATGGAATTTTGAGCGATGTGTTATTATCGGGTATTGACCTGAAGTAACCTTTGAATGAGAAATCTGTATTATGTAACGTATTTCTAGAATCGTCTGTAAATATGCAACTCTGGAAGATTCTGTTGTTTTTCATGATTTCTGAGCGTCGTTTGTCATGACGTCATAAGGATGTTTATCAGTGGATGTCCGATTGCGAAATATTTATTATGTAAGGATCTTCTACCTACGTGACATTCTTTAAACTTCTTTGGGCTTCTGCTTGTTGACATTTTGTGCAACTTGACAGAACAATGTGACATTACGTAACCTTCTCGATGTTACTAGACCGAAACAACTTTCTATAAATAGTGGTGTAGTTTGCGAAATGATTATTATTGAGTTGATTATGTGATGATGGGAGTTGTGTTATGGGTTGTGGATTGGTAGTTGGTACAGAAATTATTGTTGATTGAGAGTTGAAGTAATCGAATACAAGTAGATGAGAATTGGTGCTGATATAAATTGTGTTTGAAATTAGAGTTATTTGAGAAGCCGTTCGTTAAAGTCCTTCAAGAAGTTAGATTATCATTTCACTAGTGGAACCATTCGACATTTAATTGACTGCTTTTCGGTTTGACCCATTAAACTACGTCATTGAACCTTTCCAAGTCTTTTTCCTGGTAAGAGATAGAAAGAAATCGTGACAGCGATTGATGGCCCACCGTTGACAACATGATTATTTGAAGCAGTAGTAAATTCCTGCAATTTCTCATAAAGATTAATGAAATGAAGCTAAGCGTCATGAAGATTTATATTTGTTAATTTGATGTAGATGATGACATTGCAAAAAATAGCATTACTGAAAGAAAATTTAGTCATCATTCACATACAAAACAGCAGAAAATTATTTTAAAGACTGCAAATTTCACTGTAGTAGTATGCAGTTGTGGGCACTGAAGGAAACATGGATTTTGGTATGTTAAGTTTTAAAGGTGGGCTTAACCGAAGGCTAAAAAAATGTATTGTTTACTTTAAGAATGCAAGAAACTTCACGCTTCGCTTCATCGATGCTGCATCCAGTTGGCAACAAATGCCACAGCTTCTCTAAATAGTCTTGTAGGGTTTCTATCAACTGCATTACCCAAAATTTCAAGCAGTCTGTTTTCAGCTTGTGAAGGAAGAGTTTTTGGAATGATACTCAACGTGACGTTGTTTTCGCCGCGAGCAGCTATATTATCATCCAAGTCTATCGCTCCACTTTCGTCCAAAGTTTGAAGATGAAAGAGCCTGTAGTCCAACTGATACATTTGAAGCGGTGTACGGTTTCCTTCCGTTGATATGCTGTGGTTGTTGTGAGCTTGCACAAATTCTTGAAGTCTCTGGTTTATTATTGGCATGTATACGAGGTGAAGGCAGTACAAGTCCGTCTCATTCAAAGGGTCCAATAAACCAGAGTCTTCCAAAAGGAAAAATTGGTTGTAAAATATGTTTACAACCTGCACATTTACGTCTCTGTTCAATCGCTCGACCCTTTAGTTATGAACAGACGCACCTACAGTTACTGCATTTGAATTCTCTCTTTTTTGAAGCATGTAATTCCACACTGCAACATTTTCCACACCAAAATCTGTCCGAATTCGCAGTGGTAAACCGTAAACTTCTTTAGCACCTTTAAAATTGTCCAGAACAGTTTGCGCCTTATTGTTGTCTGCACACCGACAGTAGGTTATTAACCTACTGTATCCATCAATTGCAACATGGACAATAAACTTCCATCTGATTAACTTGTGCGTCCCATCGATGTGCCATACATAGTTTGGTGACGGTGCATAATAGTTTCTTCTACGTATGGTTATCATACGCCATTGAATTATACCTTCAGCATCAACGCGACGAAGGCTTTCACGTAAACGCCTTCTTTGAACGGAAAACCCCTTTGAAATGAGATGGCCTTTAACCATCACTTCTCCGGCAGCTGGATGGTTTTCCTTGTACTTTCGGACATGTTCATCTAGTTGCTGATCCGTTAGTGACCTGTGATGAAAAGCTTTTGTTTACAACACTTAGCGTAGTAAAAATTAGGGACCGTTCACATATTACGTAATCAACAAAGGGGAAGGAGGGTTTGCAAATTGCTTATGTTTGATTATGGTGGAGGGGGTCAGCCCAATGATTATGGTAAGCACATTCCTCTTTATATTGTGAAATCAAATTTTTCATCGTTGTTACACTTCTGTACACTGTTATTCGATGTAAAATACGTCACTTATATAGAAAGAGTCTTTAGAATTGCAGGCACCTCAGTGCCACAATACTTATTTTTATGAGTGTTTTAGAATCAAAGGCTTACACAAAAGTTTGCACGAATAATTTATGCGAGAGCGTTTTGCATCCAGGAGGGGTTATGGACGGATTACACCATAATTAGGGGGGTAAGCTGTGATTATTATTGATTACAAGGGAGGGAGGGATTTCAAAATAGATAAAATGTTGATTACGAAATATGTGGACGATCTCTTCCTTATATGCAAACGTTATGGGTATCAACGTCGCAAACAAAAGTAAAATCTGGGGTGCCTGCAAGAATACCAGTCTACGAGACTTCGACGCGGAACAGAATTTGATGCAGTGAAGATTTGCCGCGCAAGACAATAATCGTGGTAGGGAAAATTTTCACAGTATAAATATTACACATTAAGGACTTGCGAAACAAATTAAAGATATGCAAAAGCTGAGATTTGCCTGCTAACAATTATCTTCCCTAGTACCTATGCATTTCCTCACAAATAAATATACCAAACTAAACTTTTCATTACACTTGCTTTCTACCCACGAGGTATCGCGGTCTGCGGCGCCCAAATCTGCATGGTTATGCCTAGGCTGCACGGCCTCACCTGTGGTGAGTGATGCAGAGGTGGCGACTGGCGAGCCCTGGCGGTACCGTGCCAAAAGTTTAGCTTCTTACTACGTGGTGATCTGTGCAGCACTGATGATAACCAACAGTTTGAAATGAGCCCGGCTGCAGCTGATCTGAATATATACAAAGGATTCAGGCCGACCCCACTAGTGGGGAACAAACCGACGATGGATTATGATGATGATTCAACTGAGACAGACTCATTTATATACATTGTAAAATACAATGCACGTTATAATATACAGCACATATCTTGCAAAATATTGAATCTTTTTTCTATTGTACTTACGCAAAATGCTCATAACTCCAATTTTCCTCTCTCAATATTCTTCAAAGAGTTGGACGTGATATTTGCAACTCTTCGCTGATCTTAGTGAATGTTATCCTTAATTGCAGCAAATTACGCAGATGCTCCATATCCACAGTTTTCTTTCTTCTTTCCTATTATATCAATAATAAATTACTACAAAACATTGCTGGGAAATATGTTGTAGCACAGAAGGGTGCAAGATGACTTTCTTCATCTAACCCTCTCTATTAGGTTCAGAATATTTGTCCAGATTTTCCGTTTCTGATTGCTGATTATTGTGGTCGCCTTCAATTTGGCACTTGCCTGAATCCACCAAGTGTAATCCAAAATTGTTGTCTTTTCCCAAGGACACAACAACACAAGAAGACTATGAAATTGAACAAGGGATATGAAATTAAAAGTTGGAAACGATGGAAGGAGTTAAATTTCAATAGAAGTAATTTGAAAAAGAAAATGTGGAAGCACATGCTGAAATGTTTTTTCAAAAGTTGGTGGAAGCGGCTGTAAAATTTAAAAATCTGACACTTCTGCTTTCACTTTTGTCAGTCAAGGTATCTCAAAATGATTTTGCAGCAGTTACAAAAATTTGATTTTTTAGCATCTGAAATTCTCGACTTCTTATGGTCATGGCAATATGGCATCTAATTCAAGTAGCCTACTATGTGCAATTGTATAAATAACTCAATGATACATCTGTAGCCATCAAACTTAACTAAAATCAACATTTGGTGACCAGGTGCCAGGCACTGAAGAGCAAAAATACAACTTGTGTGACCGTATTCTGGTGAAAATATTCACTTCTCAATTTTTTTCATTTTTTAATACAAAAAGGAAATCTCCCGGGGTCTCCCTTTATGTTACTGAAAATCAGGGTTTCCATTTTAGTGAACATTAAGAATGGAATTATCTTACGTAATAATGAATAAATGATTAATAAATCACTCAAGCTGTCCAAAGTGACGAAAGCAGAAGTGCAGTGAAAATAATGCAATGCATGCAAGCACTTACCATTGGATATTTTTCCAGTCTTTGGTTTTGAAAATTTTCAGCAAAGTAGGTATATATTGGCAAAATTCGTAACACAATAAACACTTGCTAAGATCAGGAATACAGATTTTATTAACATTATTCAATATACCGGTATATAAAAGTATCAAATGTAGATATTTTACTGTTCTGCAGAATCAACATTATTGTATAAGAAAGTAACAGGGCAGTCCTGCCCCTATTTATCACTTCTAGTGACAATTGCGGCATAGCCTTTAGATAAAAGACAGATACCAGCTCTGGCAAACTGGAGCACATGCATTTAATTTGTTGTCAGTATATCTATGCCATGTGTGGTACTACTTGATGGCAATTTAGAGCATGTGTTTTATGACTTGGAAATATAACTGACATTTGGCATACAAGCCAATGACTTAAATGTTGAATCATATGCACTGTTTACTATATCATAAGCACAAAAAATGTGAACTTTACAAAAAAGTTTGGGCGTTATTGTAACTGCACAACCTAAAAATAAAAATTGTATATAACTGCAAAACTTAAAAAGTAAGATGGGGGACTGGCTTACATAATTGAAACAATGTGGATACTTTCACAAATTGCCTTAAGAATTCAAATTGGTCTAGGTACTCAGCTTAGGCAGATTTATGTTTTGCAAATCCAAAACAAAGCATTGTAATCGCAATTTTCTAAGGTAAACACTGAAGCTGCAAAAATGGCAACACTGCTTGGGCATTTTACCCCAAATTTTTTGGATGTTTTTAAGCTTTTTTGGGCAAAAATTTCGCATTTCTGTGGGCGTTTATGCGCTGCTTAAAATCTTATGTGTGAAACTGGTCATATGCTTTTGATTTAGAGTGACACACTGATAGGACTTGAAAAGGTTGCTTGTTATTTGGAGTGCAAGTGCATGTTAAGCGTGCTTGCAAATTTGGGAAGCTGTTTTGAATTTTTTTTTTTATCTTAGTAGCCTACCTTATGCTATTAGCACACTTTCTGTCCCCTTTCTCTTCTTTGTCAAAGGTCAGGGGGTAAGCTAACCCTCTGCTTCCCTCGCTGCTGGTAGAAACATTACATATCAATATCATCAAATGGAACGTTACGTATAGGCTATACACATAGCCTACAATTAATTGGTAGGACTATTTCCAAATATTTGAAAATCTCTCAGGGCATGTACACCTATAATGGTAAAAAAAGGAGCCTTATGACATATATATGTATAATATAAAGATAAAAAGCAATAAATAAATAATAATGCAAGCCACAACCAATCAAAGTTGAAGTTCCTTTTTTACCTCCCTTAACTGCTTAATTAGAATATTGGGCCTTTTTCAAATAGGCTACAATGAATAGGCCCAAAACATTAGATGAAGGGATATTTGGTACAGTTATCATATAACTGAATGATTAGACCAAACTAGGTCCTAGATCTAACCGAGTTACCGGTAGGGTCACCTTGTACCGTACCTACCGATACAAAATGGCAACCTACCAGTACTACTGGTATCTTGCTAACCAGTATGCAGCACACTAAACTGTAATAGCCAGACACACTTGCCACACAACTTATTTTTGCACCGGTAAGCCTCATCTAAGCAGTCAATTTTAGCCTGAAAGACATTTGACGGTTAATAGTCAGACAGTTAGGCCTACTGAGTTAAGCCTGGTTCTCCAAAGCAATTGTTAATCCACATCCCAAAACTGCCACAACTGATCTAGGGCTCTAAAACATATCAAACTGTAAAAAACGACGCGTTACTTATCTACAGGTACCGTACCAGATGCAAAACAGAATAGGCTTAGCCTAAACAGCAAAAACCGTCCCGTTCGACTTTGGCAATTCTTTAAATAACAGATGGAAACGCGGCTGTCCTCATTAGCATATTACAACAACAATTTAACGCAATTTTGCAATTTAATAGACCTTTTGCACATTCAAAATCACCAGAGTGTGACGTTTGAGTTACGCGGAGTCTGAGGGTTGAGAATCGCTTGTTTACTACGGTTTATGAAGGCGTTTCTTGTTATTGCAAGCAAGCGTGAGGTCGGTGGCAGGTGAAAGTAAATTGTTTGTGTTTATGAATTGTTGTAGAATGTAGATTATCGGCACACTTCAATTCTTGTTCGTTTTAATCATAGTGTTGGCTAACAGACTAGGAAAGGCAATTTAGGACGCCATTGTGAAGCGTGTGCATTTTGACCGGGAATTATGGACCACGATAGTGGCACCTTGTCTTGCAACATTTTATTTTCATTCTACATAACATAATATGCAACGAACCAACCACATTTTATTGATGATACCAAGCATAGTCACTGGTATTTTCCTGTCGAAGATGTGAAATTGACAAATTTTTTTATGGTCCTCTCTACATGAATGCGATGGCGTGCAATACTTCGTTTATTCAACACTTTGTCCTCACTCATTTGAGGCCTTCTGCCTAGGAACGGTGAGATATTCAAATGTAGACCAATACCATGTAGGCTAATGACTTAAATGACTTGAGAGTTGTTAAAGTTAAATGAGAGTTGATCCAAATGGGGGTAATATGTTTGTATTTCAGTTGTACACTGGTAATGTGAGTGACAAAGAAATATATCAGAGGAGTGGATTTTTTCACCTTTTGAAGCAGAAAATAGCTGCTAATGAACTGCACGTCATGATGCTGTTATGGCCGATAAAGGGTTTATTATAGAAAAAGACTTACCGTCAACCGGGGTGACTTTGTTCACCGGGGTGACTTTGTTCACCGGGGTGACTTTGATCAGCACTGTTTTAGCTTTGTAACTGCCAATTTGAGTAACTGGACTTCGCTCAAGTACTTCAGACCCCATCCTTGGAATTTGAGCGAAGTCCAGTTACTCAAATTGGCGATTACAAAGCTAAAACAGTGCTGATCAAAGTCACCCCGGTGAACAAAGTCACCCCGGTTGACAGTAAGTCTTTTTCTATAATAAACCCTTTATCGGCCATAACAGCATCATGACGTGCAGTTCATTAGCAGCTATTTTCTGCTTCAAAAGGTGAAAAAATCCACTCCTCTGATATATTTCTTTGTCACTCACATTACCAGTGTACAACTGAAATACAAACATATTACCCCCATTTGGATCAACTCCCACTAATGACTAATGCCTTTGCAGTGTTCGTACTTTTATAGTTCGAGTACGTTTGCGACTGACGGTGAAGTGAGGACAGTGTTTCGAGATGTAGGCCTACTTCAGTGCAGTCGATGATGATCATGGTGCTTGGGTAGTCCTTTTAGAAGTCTGGCTTCATGGTTGCTATGATAACGTCACGATGAGGGAATATGTTCAAACCAATCAACCTTAAATACATGAGGTGCATTCATGAATGAAAAATACGATGTACAGTACGGTACGAATGCAGAACTAATACCAAACCTTGTGCTTTAAGTCTGTATAAAACAAACCCAGGCGAAGCTTCAACACCAGCAAAAATTCAATTTTCCACCGCTAATCTATGTAGATGCAGTGCTCCTGTAGCATTTTGAGGTATTTCGAAAGTAGCCTCGTCATTAAGTTCTGCATCAACATTTTGATTTGCATGCTTAGCTTTTGAAGCTGTATAATACAAGAAATTCTTCCTATCTTTGCCTGGCAAGATCGCTTCCAATACAGCAAAAAACTGGTCGAAGGTTTACAAAGAGTTAAGTTTACAACTTAAAAGAGTTTTATTTTCTGGCAAATTATACTGAAACACTGATACACGCCTGTAAAGACCACAAAACAACAGCTAAAGCAAACGTTAAACAATTTATTCGCCTGCAAACTACATACGCCACTAACCCTATCGCACAGCATTGTGAACAGCGGCTGCAGTGCTTCCACTTCTGACAATTGATAAATCCTCTTCAATTTCCTTTTTTGTCTCGAAAAATCCCTTTTTCCTCAGTCGGAAATCTTTCAAAATTCCCTTTATAGGCGAGGTTATTTTTAACGTTATTTAGGTTAAAAAAGGTGGTAATACAACTTTAAAGTTATTATAATCTCAGTTAAAGCTATTTCAATCTCGATTTTATTAAGTAGCACCGGTATGTCGAAGCAACGTTGTTTTATTAGAACAGTAGGCTGCACAAAAGCAGCCCATATTTTACAATAACATGGTTTACTTCCTTTGTTCACTGTCCAGCCAAAAAACTGCTTGTCAGTCGGTTCTGGGACATTTACCACCTGGAGTCCTGCACACCATTTACCAATTACCACTCTCATCTTTCCTACCCGGAGTTCCTAACCTATCCCTAACAGCAAAAATGTACAGGTGGTAAATGTCCAGTTTCAACGAATTATCCATCCATTAACAAATTTATTTTTGTGTTTAGTTTAGTTTTCCTTGATGCGCTAAGCCGCTAACTTAACACTATTGGTTGGCTATCTCTTTTTTCCCCTTGTCAGTAGCCTAACGCCTTCACAATCATTTGAGACTGACGAAAAACTCCAGGATACTAGGCCTAATCATGATACTGACTCAGTCTGACTGTGTACACTATACATGTTGTATACATACTACATACAGCCTCTATTATTATGCCATCAGTTACGGTAGCATAGGCAAAAACTAACTTTTCTAAACATATCACTAGCCTAAGCTTATCATACCTAACTGTACGTCGAACCTCAGTGAACTTTGTCATTGCTACTCAACTTCAACTGTAAATCAACGGATTACCTAATTTTAACTCAAAGAATTGAGAACTAACTCTCTCACTACAGTCTGCAATCACGTCCAATTCCCAAAGTGGCGATAAAAGAAATCAAGCGATAGAAAGGCGAGGATGGGACAGGGAGTAAGAGGGGTTCCGGATGGCGAGTGACGATGGAAACAGCTGATCATCCTTATTCCAGTCGTTTTTAGAACTTTTGAAAGGGAATATGAATAAAATTTTCTTTAAAATTGCTAAAAAGAACAAATCCCTTTTTAAGACAAAAATTCCTTGTAAAATTGTTAAAAATCCCTAAAAAATCCTTTTTTTCTTCAAATCCCTTTTTTATCCTTCGAAGCGTTGAAAAATCCCGATTTCGGGATAAAATCCTTCAAAGTGGAAGCACTGAGCGGCTGGTCGTTCACGTCTTCACGACTCCAACGTCACGCTCTGTTGGTTTGTTATGCAAAAGGTCTATTAAATTGTTGTAATATAACTAAACAGTCCTTTGCAACTGTTGCATTTTAGTTGAATTGCTGAAATAAAATTAAAGTGTATTTTTGCAATTTAGTTAAAGTGTTGTAAAATGACTAAATTGTATTTTACAATTTACCTGCATTTTTTGCAATTTAGCTAAATTGCTGCAATATAACTAAATTGTATTTTTGCAATTTAGTTAAATTGTTGCAATATAGCTAAATTGCATTTTTGCAATTTAGACACAATTTTGCAATTTAGCTATATTATTGCAATATAGCTAAATTGCATTTTTGTAATTTAGGCACGTTTTGCAATTTAACTATATTGTTGCAATATAGCTAAATTGAATTTTCGCAATTTATGTGTATTTTACAATATATATGTATCTTTGCAATTTAGCTTAAATTGCATGTAATTTAGCTATAGAAAAACAAGTCAATAGCTTTTTTTCCCTAAAAGTCTGAACCTTAAAACATTTGACCAGGCTAACACTCACAATAGTATTTCAATAAATATAATTTAATTTATGTTGTGGAACATGTTTTCGTTCATTAGAACTCTTCAGCACAACTGGACCGAAACAAAAATTATTCAAAACAAAATTAGCCTACAATATAAATTGTGATTACTTTTTGTATAAAAATTCAAAATGAATTGAATACCCTTGAGTTGGAAAGAAAGCTATTTTGCTTTTGCTGCAGTTTTCCACGTCATAGCCTACCTATGTGAGAGTGGATTTTTCGTATAAACAAACAAAAAACTAAAAAACGAGAACGACTGCTAATAGTCGAAGAAGAAATGCGGGTGGCTTTATCGAATAGTGACCCCAAATATTAAGGGACTTTCTGCAAGAAGTCAAGCCCAAACTTCACACTGACTTTTGAATAAATACATTTATTTACGCTCGCTATACTGTAGAACTGATTCTGTGTTATTTTATAGTACTGGTAACATCAAACGTACAGTAGGCTATCTGCTATAATTACAGATATTGCTACAGATATTTGAAAAACAGAAACCTCATAAAATTGATCCAGTTTTGCCAGGGTGCCACAAACTATTTATCTTCTTGATAGGGTGCCGCAAGGTCAAAAAGGTTGCAAACCACTGATTTAACCACTTCTTTTCCCTGCAACAGCTAAAGTGTTTGATTGACAGAAACTCTGCCAGAGAATGTAAAACATTACATACTCGTAGGCCTACATACTGATGATACTGTATGTGTAATTTGAATGTGCAACTATAATTTGAGCACAAATTGAAGCTAATTTAAATGTTTTTTTATGTTGGATTGCTGCTTTTTCTTTCGCTTTTGTGTTTTTGTTTAATAAAGTTACTTTTTTCGCAAAAATAGAGTCACTTTTTTGAATTTTTTAGGTTAGGCTATCGTACAAAAAATTGTCCTAGTAATGATCTAAAATGATGTAGGCCTAAACGATTCTTCAAGCGTAAAATTAGTTTGGTGATCTTCAAGATCACCTACAGTATTCTTGGTGATCTTGATCTTGATCTTCAAGATCACCAATACTGGTGATCTTGCCCATCTCTGCTTGTGAATACTTAGCCTATAGGCTAATAGGCCTAACTTGTTTAGCTGTTAGTAGAATCTTCGCAAAAACGTGGGACGTTAAAAAGCAAGGATCTGACTGTTACATTTTAATGAAGTTACTTTTATAAAAAAAAAAACAAAGTGATCAATGATAAGCCACTTATTAATGGGCTCTGGTAACTGCGCATATGCTGTGGCGCTTAAAAGAACTTCTGGTAGGCTAGTGTGTTGCTGTGAAAGAAAAATGCTGTTGATTATAATTCGGATAGACAACTTAGATGCACACTCGATTCAAACACTGGCATCTCATTGAAAGGAATGGAAGTAAACACGGATAACTAAACGCCACCCGGTCACGCATCCCCAGAGATCAATATCAACAAAAGACCTACCGTATAGGTGAAGTAGGCTACTTTTATCTTGGTATGGTAACATACTATCAACAGCACTAACATGTGCAAAAGATATTGAACACCGCATAACGGCTGCACAATGTACATTTGTGCCTATTGAAGACTTAAACATTTTACCATTTTACAGGAATATTTATACCCATATTTTTGTTGAAAATGCTCTCAGAATGCACCAAATTCAAAGTAATTTTTCAAAATTTTCTGAGGGGGGTCCCCCAGACCCACCACCGCCACATTCACACGGTATAAACCACTTGAAACAAACAAGTTTTATTTTGAATTTCCACGAAGAAACACAAGCATCTGAAAGTGTTCATCTGACATTTTGCTGTGTTTTGGTTGCAATATGTCTTTGCCCATTGGAAACATTCTTTCAACTGCAGCGCTGGAAGGTATTGGCGTGTTGTAGCGAAAAAAAGACATTAAAAAGTATGTGTTGACGCTATGCGCTAAAAAACCGCGAAAACTTTACGGCGTAGCCTCAAGCGCAAACTATCCAAAAAAATGTGGCCGCATGCGTTAACGTAAACAAAAAGTCTACGCCGCATGTATGCGGCGTATACGTACATCTCTGGCCGCAAGTATGCGGCGTATACGTACATCTCTGCCAGGAATAACCCACCAAGGCTTTGTCAGTCCGAGGATAAAGATTCAAAACCAAACCAAATGTGTTTCAACATCTTGAGGCATGACCAATTGAACATAATGGTGGTAGTTGATCAACGACAGTAAGCAATTCCCTCTAATCAAAAAATAAAAAGCTGAAAATGTGAACGATAAACTCAGCTTCCACTTATTTACAGTATAATCGAGGAATTTTTTTTTTAACCAGATTGACCATGTGTTTGAACCATTTTGCTCCACAGTTCCCTTTATTTTCTGAAATATTGAAAACAAAACACGTCAGAGGTCATGTGACTTTCTATATAAATACCCCTGCTGAAGACTTCACCTCGCGCAGTTTCATCGAATAAACCGTTTTTAGGTAGGATTTTGTGTGTATCAGTTGTGAAGTTTTCTGAAAAATATTGCAAGGACAGAAAATCTTTTGCTTTTTCTTGTGTTTGCTATGCAATCGCTGACAAACAGAGGCATTTTTTGCCATGTTATGTGATATTAAGAAAGTCAGGGTTGTTGTGTGCTGACACGGTTGAATGATTTAGCAGCAGCCATGTTGTCACGTGATGTAAACAATTACGCCACCTGGCGGTGAGTTGTGAAACGCATGCGAATCGTTGGCATCAGCTCGAACTGTATCCAAGGTTGCCATATTGTCAATCAATCAATCATTTTATTTTTCGTCATTAACGCGTCCGGGACGAAAAAGATACTAACTACAAAAATCGATATAAACCTACCAGCACGTTAACGAACGGGAAAAGGTGGCAAAGGTTTAAAACGTGCCTGAATGAAAAATTATGTAGTAGACTATATATCAGTAGCCTAGTTAGCATGGCCACAAAACCCCAAAAAACAAATAGCAAAAATAAAACAAAAACAGAGAGAAGCACACATGTAGTAACTAATGACAGCCTAATGAAAAGTGTTGTGGATTGAATTTGCCAGTTCCAATATTGATGTGGATGAGCAGTCATAATAATAATAGGATGGAGAAAGAAAACCGGACATAAAAGAAACCCATCCTCAGGCAAAAGCCCGTTTCAATGTGGCCTAGGAGAGCAGGTGTTGAGTTCTTTCTATGGTTAGACTGCACATCACACAGTAGCCTAAGACGATTGAGGTTTGATATCCAGTTTAACTTATTGTTTCTTGTCCTGGTGGGTGATGGAATGGATGAGATGATGGTAGATGATGATGTCATGATGGTGTTCATGATGAAGCTCTCATCCCCTTTTGCGACGTGTCGTGTTGATTATGGAGTATTTCGTTTGCTGTTAATATCTACCGGTACAAACATAAAAGTACAGCACAAGCAATCGATATTATTGTTAGGTAAGCCTAATCTTTTGTAAATAATTTTGGATTTCCACTGTAATCTTCACAACAATGCAAGAAAGCCTTTCTACGTTGTCTTTCTATTCAATCTATTGCGTGTCCGTTTTGCTTAAATGTTGTTTTAGTTTGTGAATAAAAAGTGACTTTGTATCAGTCTTTGTAATTGAAGAAGGAAATTCATTCCATGTTTTTGCACCTGTGAATTCTATTGAATGTTGAGTAAGCGTTTTTGAGAAGTATGGAATGTTTAGAGAATCATTATCATGGTTTCTTGTAGACAGGCTGTGAACCTCTTTGACATATTTAAAAAGGTTGGTGAAGCAATCTGGTAGTAAATTGTTGTGAAATTTAAACACGAAAACACCAACTTCCAGTTTGAACAATTGCTCAATTGATATCGGGATCTTGCTACAACTATCATTGTTGGGACGGAAAATACGATGAAATTTATCACAGATTTTTTGAAGTTTTTGTTTAAGTCCTTTGTTGCCATATTTCCAAGGTCGTAATACAATACCTCAGGTTACTTTCAATTAAAGAATGGTATAAGCAGATCAAATTTGACAAATTAAGGCAGGGTCTAATCTTGGTAATTATGCCAAAATTTCTTCGAAGCTTTTGCAGCAAATGTTGCATAGTGTGGTTTCCATGAAAGATTTTCATTCAGAGTCAGGCCAAGGAAACTGATATTTTGTACTCTCTCAATTGGTTGATCATTTATATATAGGCAGTGGCTATTTGACCGGCTCCGGTCTTTGAATCTGAAACACTATTTGACCGGTCATGACGTCACTACATAAGCACTTTTTTCTTTTTCTCTTTCAAAGCAAAAGATGATAAGCGCCTTAAGTTTTAAATTCAACACGTTTTCTTCAACTGAGTCCGTGGCGCATACGTAACGTCTCGGGCTGCTATTCTAGAGGGAATGGGTTCGATACTATCCGGAAGCGTTCTTTTTTTTTTTTAACTAAATTTTGACCCAAAGTGCATTTTTGTCGTCAATTTTTAATTTGAGTAGCCTACAGCCCATTTTTTTAAATCTTTCCAAATGTGAGTAATAAAGTTAAGTTTTTTTAATTTGTGAATAAAAGAATAACAGTTAACCTCTCAAGTACATGTAGCTCCACACAGAGTGAAATTTACATGCCTTTTGACTCCTTTTTATTTCTTTAAAAGTAATATCTAAAAAGACATTATTGACCCAAAAAGAATGTCTAAAAAGACATTATGAAAAGCAACTACGGAGAAAGGCCAGTGTTTCGATCTGCCGACCTCTTCAGCGTAGCCGTAGCGTAGTAAAGTACTAAAGTGAAAGTGGAAAGTTGTCTTGAAGGGTTGGTTGAGATGATGATTTGAAACTTGACTGATTGCTGTGCGACAATGAGACTGGATTTAATTTTTAACTTCGGACTTCAGCGAAACGTAATCTTACAGCCTATTAGAAGGCGTGATTTTTTCAGAGAATTTGTGCTAAGAAATGAAAGGAATTTGTTAAAAAAAGACTAGAAAAAACTTTTTTTAATTCGTTTTGAAACTTTTTTATTCACTTGTTGATTCATTCAGATTCATATCAGTTTGTATTCTTTTGTAGATAAAAAAAAAAAAAAAAAGAAGAACGCTTCCGGATAGTATCGAACTCATTCCCTCTAGAATGGAAGCCCGAGACGTTATGTATGCGCCACGGACTCAGTTGAAGAGAACGTGTTGAATTTAAAACTTAAGGCGCTTATCGTCTTTTGCTTTGAAAGAGAAAAAGAAAAAAGTGCTTATGTAGTGACGTCATGACCGGTCAAATAGTGTTTCAGATTCAAAGACCGGAGCCGGTCAAATAGCCACTGCCTTATATATACTTAAGATTTGCTTACACTTATTTGCACGTAAACTGTTAGTATCAAATACCATGTATTTTGTTTTGTTTACATTGAGTGATAATTTATTTGCTACAAGCCATTTGACAACTTCTTGCATTTCTGTATTGGCCGCTTCATGCAATTTATCCACACTCTTACCTAACATCAGAAGATTTGTGTCATCTGCAAAAATGATAGAATCAGTACAATTTAAACAATTTGGGAAGTCGTTGATGTAAATTATGAATAATAGGGGGCCTAAAATAGAACCTTGGGGCACACCACACTTTGTCTCTAATGGAGTTGAAACACTACCAGAAATTTCTTCTGTTTGAAAACGATTATTTAAGTAGCTTCGAAACCACTGGAGGGGTGTTCCTCTGATACCATAGTGATAAAGTTTTGTCAGAAGTATTTCATGATTTACTGTGTCAAAAGCCTTTGATAAATCTAGAAAGATGCCAAGGGTTGCTTCTTTATTTTCCATTGCTTTGTAGATTGGTTAGCAGTGTAGTAGCCTGGTTCGTGGAGTGGTTATGTCTAAAACCATACTGCTGGGTGTAAAAGAAATTACGCTGATCAAGGAAATAGTATAATCTTGAGTACACGACTTTTTCTAAGATTTTTGAGAAGCAAGACAAAAGCCTAACTGGTCTATAGTTACTGCAATTGCTTGGGTCTCCTTTTTTATAGATTGGCACTACTTTACCGATTTTAAATGCTTTTATGAAGTCACCATGTACCAAAGATAAGTTAAAAATATTTGTTAGTACTTTTATTATGTTATCGGGGGTATGCCTTTAAATTTTGCCTGGAATGCCATCAGTACCACAACTTAACTTTGGTTTCAAGGATTTAATAAATTCGTAAATTTCTTCAAAGCTTGCAGGTTTTAAAAATATTGATTTGGGTGATGAATTTGGAAGATACTTGGAAAAATGATCAGCAGAATGGGGAATTTTTTCAAGTAATTTTTCTGCCACAGAAGTAAAATATTCATTAAAGTGATTGCATTTTTGTGAAGTATCATTTACTACCTGACCATTAATGCTAATGGGATAGTCATTTTTAGTTTTTTTCCTTCCAAGCAAACTATTTATGACACTCCAGGTCTTTTTAAGATCATTTTTGTGCTTATGCAGAAGGGTTTTGAAATAATTTTGTTTCTTAAATTTCAAAAATCTTTTATAAGTATTTCTTTGTTTATTATATGCTGCTTTATTTGTTGGAGTTGGTTTTCTAAGAAATTTTTTTATATGCCAATTGTTTAGTTCGATGCATTTCTTTCAATTCATTATCATACCATATGTTATGTTTCTTGTTTTTGTCATTACATACTGGAAAACAAGTTTTGAAAAGAGTATTATACTTGTCAATAAATATATCATATGCTTGGTTTGCATCAGTTTCATAATATATAATATGTCAGAGATATCTAATTGTTGTAACTTTTCTGTAAACATAGCAATGTTTTTATCACATAAATTTCTATGTTCTTGTTGAAAATTACACTGTTTGACTAATCCTAATTGTGAGCATTGTAATACTGGAAGATGGTCTGCAATACAGTCAGTGAGCACTGCTGTTTTTATTTGAGCATTGTAAACATTTGTCCAAATGTGGTCAATTATTGTGGCTGCTGAATTGCATATTCTGGTTGGTTTATTAATGATAGGATAGTAGCTGTAATCAAACATGGTTTCAACAAATCCGTTGGTGTGTTTGTTGTTTAGATCAAGAAGGTTATAGTTAAGATCACCCAAAATATAACAATCATTTTTAGTTGATTGTAGAACTTGAGTTAAATGTTGAATAAAAGAGTAGTGAGATTTGCAGTCATTTTAGGTGATCGGTATATAGTCCCAACAGTATACTTTTTATTACTAACAGAAACCTCAATGAATAAACATTCAAAAATTTTCTCTTCCATAATTGTAAGTTTATTGTTCACAGTAAACACAATGTCATTTTTTATATACAATGCAACACCTCCACCTCTGTATTGTTTTCTACTATTTGCTAGAAATATGTAGCCATCAAGTGACTTAAAATTTCCATATTGATTTTCCTTCAGCCATGTTTCATTTATTGAAATTATATGGGGCTTGTAGGACATGGATGCTATAAGAGCTTGCAGTTTAGAAAAGTTATTTGGATTTAACAGGGAGCGAATGTTGATATTCATAGTGAGGAGACAATTGTTGTATTCAACAGTACTTATCAATGTATGTATCTCATGAGAATTTTTCATGTCAATTTTTCAAATTTATCAATGAAATCTCTCAATGCCCATTATCAGAGTTGCCAGTTCCAATCAGACAAGTTTTGCTGATTACAGTTTAGGGTTAGGATTATGGTTCAACAACCCTTAAAAATGTGTGTCAATCATTGAAAACACGGATTCCTCTGAATATCCATGGTCATGCATTGTCTGTACCTCTAAATACCCATTGTAAGGGTTGCCAGTTCCAATTGGAATCGTTTTTTGAATTATGGCTAGGGTTATAATTGGGGGTCAAGGGTAAGATTATGGTCTGACAACCCTGTAAAATGTTTGCCATTCCCTGAATATACAAACAATGCCTGGTATTGTTCCACAATTTTTAGGGTTTCCAGATCCACAAGCTTTGCCTGCAAAACCTGAGCTACTTTTGCTTCCCATTTGCGGAAATTTTTTTAACAGTTAAGGAGAGTTGTAGCATTGAATTCTTTGATTTCCTAATATTATACAGTAGAACTCGGTTAATCCGGATCTTTGCCTAATCCGGATAAAACTGGAAGCACAAATGAACAAGTCTTGATAGAACCGTCATTGGTTAATCCGGATCTTCACCTAATCCGGATGGAATCGCCGGTCAAATCAAATCGGATTAAGCGAGTTCTACTGTAATTCCAATTTTCTTCAATAGATTAAATACTATTTTTAGTTAAAAACATCTGGCAACACTGAGAATTGGTATTTAAAGGGGTACTATGCATTGTGGCCTTTTGTGGGGCATTGTCAGGGATGCCAATTCCAATTGGACCAGTTTTGCGTATTACAGTTTGGGTTAAGATTATGGTCTGACAATCCTTTAAAATATCTGCCAATTCCTGAAACTGTCACGTTGCCTGACAATTTTTAAGGGCTGCCAGATCTGTGAGTTATTTGATAAACTGATCTAATTTTGCTTTCCAGTTGTGAGAAATGTTTAGCAGTTGTAAGTTTGGTATCCTTTATTTCATTGATTTTTTATTATTTCAAATTGACTTCGACTAGTGTGACGATTTTGTGTACTAACACAAATGCCTCTTGTACAAGAAACTACGTAGTCTAAATTATGACATGTATCAGTATGTGTAAGGTGATATATTTGAAAACCTTCACATTTTTTTGAAAACATTATGCAATTATTTTAAGAAAAACTCTTATTCACAAAACAACTAATCTCTAATGTGAAAACTGACTAACACACTTTTGCCTCTAGATCAGTGCTCTTCAACCTTTTTTGGTTTGGTGAACCCTTAAAGTTGTTGTGACGAACTCATGCACCCTGTTTACTTAAAAGGTAAACTGAGGTAAAAGCGATGTAAAAAATCATTATTTAATGACTGTTTTGTTGTTGCACGTTATTAACTAACAACTCAAACCGAGGTATGATATCTTTTTCAATTGCTCCCCTCATCAATGGATCGATGTGTGTGATTGAATTTCTCTTTCGAGATTTGATTTCACACAAACAAGAAAAGCCGCTTTCGCATAAATACGTTGTTGCCATTTGAATAAGTACGGAAATTGCCCTTTCTGCTATGCTTCTGTATTCTGGCACATTTAACAGGTGCACCCAAAAGTCAGTGTATGGTGTCTCTTTAAATACAAAATCCGATTGGAGATCAATCAAATCTTCACTTTCTGTAGTAGGCCCGTCATAAATGAAAGGTTGTAATATCCAAGAACTGGCATTAAGTGTGGCATTCTGTTTAGCATTGAAATATTTCTCAAAGTTTTCTTGCAACAAATTAAGATGGGCATGAATAAGTGGCACTGCCTTCGTTTTGCTGAAAGACACTACCCTCGCTCGTTGATACAGAAGTTGAAGTTTTCGTAAAATATTTGAATAGAGACATCACAGACAAAATAGTTAGCCTAACTAAGTAATAATGTTATACCTAAAAAACAAAAATCAAATTAGACATCAACATTTAAAAAAATACAGAGGATTGTAGTAGTATTGCGGTCTATAAATACACAGTCAATATAGTCCTTCAGTTGCTGCAAAATGACTTGAAACCTACATCTTTTTTCTAATATCCTGAAAGTCAAATATTAATGGTTCATTTTTGCTCACAGAAAGTTTTTGTAAAAAGTATCTGTTTAGTGTGACAAGTTTGTGATGCACCCGTGTATACCTTTTCGTACTGGTGCACCCCATGCATATTTTGGTGCACCCTAGGGTGCACCGTGCACACCGGTTGAAGAGCACTGCTCTAGATGACAGAATTGAGCATCATAAGATGCACAAAGAATAGCGGAATTCGTCATAAGTAACATTAAGCAAGTTTGCTGGTGCATGACGACAAAATTTCAAATGCAACACCGCTTGACAAATTTGACTTCTATTGCGTTAAGAAGTTAATGCAACGAAACTATCTGCTTTTTATGTTATGAAAATTAGCCTCTGGAGGTCAGTTGTTGAAAAATATAATGGCACTCCAAAGTAAAGTTTACATATATACTGTATTTTAAAGTCAAATGTGAAACTTAACATAGGCCAGGGGCGTAGTCAATGAGGACAATTGCCCCCTACAAAATACTTTAGAAAAAAATTCACGCTCTGCTACAGAATCATTAGACGGAGTTTTACTATTGATTTAGGTCGGCAGTACTCATACCCCACTCCCCCGTGTGGGTTAGGGTGGTCCAAAAAAAACTTTTTTTGTAAATGTTAATGTCTCACCCTAAAATATTGTTACCATTGATGAGAAAATGATATATGTGAATTTTCATAAAGATTGGTTGATATTTAGGGGTTGCTACCGGGGTTCAAAGTTTTGTCGTTTGCCCCCATTTTAACGTTTCGAGAGGATATGATATGATACGGTACAGTAAAAAATACGGTACAGTGCCATTGTATATTGCAATAAAAATACAGTTTAATAATTACTCTATGGTCTGTTTATAAACTCATGTGTCTGTATTACGAATTATACTAACTGGTGTACATGTACGAAATGTGCGACTTTGTATAAGGTAAAGGTGAGTCCCATACTTGAATACAAGCATCGAGGGATGAGGTTCTCATTATACTAAGCCTTCGGCACTAACGAGAGTAGGGTGGCCACTGGCCAGTTCCTTTCTCTCGGCCGCCTTTACTTCAGCAACTACGCCCACCCAATATATTATACCCTGGGTAGAGGTGGGCGTGGGCGGTGTTTGTCAACAACCAGTATAAGCCGGGAGTCAAACCAGGATTGCATAATTGGAAAGCGAGCGCGTCACCGCTGCGACTTTGTATACTTGTGTTTAAAATTCAGAGACTAAATTGGACATTCATTAACAGCTTTAGAATACAACAAATAAACTACATACAGGAATTATTGCGCGAGGGTCTTTCTACTGCAGTCTGGATATCGCTGACGGTGATCGGCGACGACACGCAAAAGATACTGTTTTTGTTCTTCGTCACATGTGTGTAATGTGTTGTATTCCGTGATCAACGCCACTCCACGCTCGGCAATGTCCCAACCAGGGTGCCAATTGCAATGCTCAAGGGTGCCGCGAGATATTTTAACTTTAACCCGTTAAGTGTGGAATTTATTTATTTTAACTCTAATCCACAATAAGCCTTTGTTTTCTCGCCCAGGAATAACAGCGTGAAAGAGATTTTGAATCGTTGCTGTTTTTTCCATAAAAACGTTTGAAACGCATCATTATTGCCAGGTTTCATGATTTTATTTTGCGTTTCACGGCGCACAAAGTCAAATTGCAGTGATGGATTATCGGATTGTGTGACCCAGCACGATTATAAAATTGCACGATTGTTTGCGAACCACTATAAAATAGAAACTTTTGCATGGGGGATACCATACCTGCGCATACAAACACGATAGCCTACATAGCTAATCGAGAAAAGGCTAAGTTATAATTGATTTATTCTTTATACCAGTGCTCCGCAACCTTTATTTACTCACGGCACACTTAAAAACTCTTTAAAATTTTGCGGCACAATTCGGCCGACACATTTTCAAAATGTAAAAAATAACTATCATCTTTTTAATGAGATATTTGCGCTTGTTTCTTGCTTTAATAAAGTTAACAATTTGGATACAGTCATTCATTGTTTCTGTCAGCTCCCTTGTAAAATGTTTGATCATCAAGGCTTCCCTGTGTAAGCAGCAATACATAAGTTGAATGGCTGGATTTTGACGTTTTACCCATGCAGCTAAACTTCTTCCTTCGCCCACCATTGCTGAAGCACCATCTGTGCAAACGTTGATGCAGTTATTCCAATGGATACCATGGGTTATGAAAAACTCGTTGGTCACTCTAAAAATTTCCTGGCCAGTCGTTCGTTCCTGGCTGGAAGTTCTTTGCAAAATAATTAAGCTACTCGTTTGTTATGGACTCGCCATTGACAAAACGTTGGCTACTACACTTAATAGCTGTGCTTTCAATATTACGAAATTTTTCATTAAACACTGCTAACTGACAATTCAAAATGACCTAGCCTGACTTCTAAAAACGCACTACCACGTTAACCAGCCTTTTTTAAAACTAGGGCAGCCTTCCCATTGCGAAAACTTCAATGTGAGGCAAAAAAATCATAAATGCACTGTGGGAAGTCTAGCTAGAGTTTGAGTTGTCTTGCAGTGGTAAAGCGAGAATTTTTAAAACATAAAAACTCCTTTCTTTTCAAAAAGTATGTTCTGATGATAGTTATCCCGCGGCACACCGGTTGCGGAGCACTGCTTTATACTTATATGAATATATTTTGTGAATTGCTTTGCGATTACAATTGGGTCTCCAAATTAGTGGATTTTCCGTACAAACGAACATTAAAACTAAAAAAACGAGAACGACTGCTTATAGTCGAGGAAGAAATGTGGGTGGCTTTGTCAAATGTGCCTCGAGATATTAAGGGACTTGTGCAAGAAGTCAAGCCCAAATTTCACACTAAATTTTGAATAAATACATTTATTTATGCGCGCTATACTGTACAACTCATTCTGTGCTATTTCATACAGTTACTTGAAATACAGAAATCTCATAAAATTGACCCAGTTTTGCCAGGATGTCGCAAACTATTTATCTCTTCGATAGGGTGCCGCAAGGTCAAAAAGGTTGGGAACCACTGCTCTAAACCCTTGACAGCCTGTTTTAACCTAAAAGGAGGACTTTCTGATGATTACCCTTTTAGGGTGAAACAGGCTGTCAAGGGTTTAGACAGTGGTTCTCAACCTTTTCTGAGTCATGGCCCCCCAGACTGTGGCTCTAAAAGACCATGGCCCCCTTGAGCAAAATAAAAATGTATTTGTTTAAAGAACAATGAAACGAAATCAATAAAAACAGTTAACGAATGATTAAATGATTTAATGCTTTCTTTTTCGTAATAGACTACGCTAGTAAATCAAGCGTATCCTTAATTGTTACGTTACAATCACAAAAGATGATGCAACATGCAGTGAGATAGAACATATGATGAAAAAACATGCTTTTAGCTAGCTTTACGATACTAACACCTACATGAGTGTTTTTTGTGTCACAATTCTGTTATAATTCATCAATACATGTTATAATTTATTAATGAAGCTTTTTATCGTGGCTCCCCTGAGAACGCTCTGTGGTCCCCTTGGGGGCCGAAGGCCACGGTTGAGAACCCCTGGTTTAGAGGGTAATAACTATGTATGTACTATGTATATTAGTTTACATCATGTACATTTGTACATGTAGTTTATTTACTGTCTTCTAAAGCTGTTATTGATTGTCAAATTTAGTCTCTGAACTTTAAACACAAGTATACAAAGTCGCACATTTTGTATATATCGTTGAGGTAAAACCAAACTGGGTTATGTCCACTTTTAGTTTTATTGCAGTGTCTCGGTTTTTGAGCGTCGTTCTTTCCAGCACTCCAGGTTTGCAAAACAAGGTTGCAAGTATTGTGGCACTTACATGGTTGTGAGTATTGTTGCACTGGTTGGTTTGATCCATTTGAGATATCAAAAACATTCAAACCATTTTTTTTGCGGTTATCTCAGTTTGATGATTTTGGACATAACTCCATTTGGTTTTACCCCAACGATATATGTAGACCAGTTAGTATAATTCGTAATACAGACGTACATGAGTTTATAAACAGACTATATAGAGTAATTATTAAACTGTATTTTTCTTGCAATATGCCATGGCACTGTACCATATTTTTTACTGTACCGTATCATATCATATCTGTATCACATCCTCTTAAAACGTTAAAATGGGGGCAAACGACAAAACTTTGAACCCCGGTAGCAACCCCTAAATATCAACCAATCTTTATGAAAATTCACATATATCATTTTCTCATCAATGGTAACAATATTTTAGGGTGAGACATTAACATTTACAAAAAAAGTTTTTTTTGGACCACCCTAGTGTGGGTGCTTTGTGTTTGGTAGCCTAACTTGTTACTGGGCCCACTTTCACATGCAGAAATACTTATTTGTCCCCCCCCCCCGAAATTTTGTGCTGGCTACACCCCTGATGATGATGATGGCGGATGAGCGATCTTTCCAGGCTAGATTGGAGGGCAGGAAATCTTCAGCCACTCAGCAGTCTCGTCGTCCAGGACCCTCAGACCATGCGCACCGTGTGGAGGCCGGTGGGTTAGGCAGTGGTGGATGACATGGTCTGCGGTCTGTTCCGTGGCACCACACTCGCATTCTGATGAAGGAGCCAGGCCCCACTTGTGCATGTCCGAACGAAAGCGGCCGACGCCAGTGTGCAGGCGGTTAAGCCTGACCCAGGCAAGCCTTGTGAGGGACATCCCTGGTGGGCGGGGATCGGCGTCGGGTATGAAGTCATGGAGTGTGGAGGTGTGATTTTGCCACTCCGTGTTCCACATGTGGTTGGTCCAGTGTGCCGCACTTAAACCAAGTTCTTCTGCGTTCTTAAGTAGTTGTTGTGCGGCAGGCACAAAGGGGCGTCTTGATTTCAGCCGCTGCTTTATAGGTTACACCCCTAATATGGGTTTACTGACTCTTTCCTTAGCAGATAAAATTACTGCTCTTCCCTTAGCAGACAAAATGAGCAAAAACGTTTCCATGCACAGCATTCAACTACTGAGCTATCGACATCATCACAACTTGTATGGGACACTGACTGTGACATCAGTTCACACAGCTACAATATTTGTGACAACAAAACATCATAGTATGACAAAACCTGAACTGCCCTTTATGATGCAGCAAAAACAATCATGCATAAAAAATTTATCAGCATGATCCAAGCTAGCCATTTGAAAGAAGATAAAAAATGAATACGAAAAGTAGCTTGCGGCACCCCAGTTGGGAATCCCCAGCTTATGTTATATTGAGAGAAAAAGGATAGATATATTTGAACAATCTCACATTGAAGCATAGCATAGTCTATTATTTTATTACTCTTGCTTTGACAAAATATTTTGTATTATTGTAGATTGAGATTTTATATATGTGGTTGATGAGGTGCAGATATGAGCATGGCATTGACCTTGTCTCCATCTGCCACAAACAGCCTGCCATCTAATGCAAGTGAGCCCTGCTCCATTTCTGCTGGTGAACAAGTTATAGATCATCAGCCAAGTAAAAAAGATTTCATTCAACAATTAAAAACATTTCAAAAAGCAAAGCGTCTCAATCGCAAACGTCGTCATAGCATATCTGAAGATGCAACTACCCAACGCGCTAAAGGAATGTTGGCGAAACACCGTCGTCAAAACTCTGGTCTGAACAAGAAAGGATATGCTGGGGATATTATCCTGCCCACCAAATTTTTATTAGGAGGCAACATTCATGATCCATTGAATCTAAATTCAATGCTGGATGAGAAGGTGAACCGGGCTGCTAATGCAGTGACTCCTTCATCAAGTCCTCTGCCGCCTAGAAGCTCAAAAATAAATATTGTGATTCCAAGTGACATGACTGATCCTCTTGGATTAAACCACTCTCAAGATGAAAATGAAGCTACTGAAACAAACAATAGTGATCCGAATAAGTCGCTTCAGGGGAATGATGGAATAAAACAAAATGTAAGAAAGAAAAAAAGGCGTCGTAAAAGTCAACATGAAAAAGTTTGGCGCTCTGAATCTAAAGAAGATCTTGTTGGCGAAGAGATTCAAGAAAAGATAGCTTCGGCTGATTCAACAAATCAAAAAGAAAATGTGAAAATCAGTGCAAATGTAGTTAAAGGGAAGAAAGTGAACTTAAAACTCAATAACGAAAACCCCAGCCGTCCCTCGTCATCAGAAAAGATGCACGCATCTCTTTCGATTGCAGTCCCACAGGTATTTGAAGCTAAGCAAATTGTTGGTAGCAAATTGCATTGGTTGTGATGATATTCTCAAATGCAATTCTATTAAACATTTGTACTATTTTAGCAATTTGAATGCTGCTTACTTTTGGCCTTGACATGGAATAAACAGACCATTTTATGTAAAACTAAGAGTGTTACTTGATACTGTATAACGGTAACACAAAGACATATATTTTCTGGTTACCAGTTCAATCTTGTATATACATCTAAAAATCAATTTCAATTTTCTAGATATCATCGGTTAAACTTATTCAAGTGGAGTTTATTGGATACGATTTAACTGGCTCACATTAAAAATAATTTGTTTGTGTGAAGAACAAAGACATGTAATTGAGTCATTTATGTCAAGTATTGCTATTCAGCATATTTGTCAGTTGACATTAGCCTGGACCTGGATGCTATGAAAACAGCACAATTGTTGCTAAAATTTGTGCGCAATTTAACTATAAAATATTATAATATACTCTTATTTTACTTTTGTTACGGTTGACAAGAAAACAGTAACTGCAAAGGTTCTACGAAACTTTAGTGGTCGTCATTTCAGTCTGATGGTAATATATTAAATCATATAACACAGCTTCACTCTTTTTGCAGTTATCTTCAATTGTTGTTGATCCTATTGTATCTCCAGTAATTCCACAAGATATTCACAAAAATTCCAATCTTTTTTCACCAAAATCTCGCAAACGAAAAAGCTTGTCGCAAACTTCTGGAAAACTTCCATTTCCTGTTGTGTGTGATGTTTCCACTTCAACAAAAACAAGCTCAGTCGAACTGGATGCTAAGTCAAATAGCAATAGCAACAAGCCTAATACTGATGATGCAATAAGTGAAGAAGTTTTCCACCAAATTAAAGTTGCAAGGTTACAGAGTCAGTTACCCAACAAGGAAGTTTCAATGACAATTGATTCTACTGTAGACAATAGAAATGAAACTAAAGCTTTTCAGATCAACTTCAAACCATCCAATGCCAAGTTTCAATATGGAAATTATTCAAAATATTATGGTTATCGAAACCCTCAAAAGTTTCAAGACATTCGGTTAGGCTGCTTCAAAAAAGAATGGTTTAAAGGTACAATTCTGTTATTAGGTCAGTTTTAACAAATGTATTTAATCTCTTGCTGCATAATGTGGCAATAAGCTTATCTCGGCTTTGCAACTTAAACACGGTACTTGAAAAATTGTAAAGTTGGAAGTTTTTAGTTCATAACACAATTTGTCTAGCTGTGATTTTGAGTCAGTATGCACTTCTACATCGAAGGTTGTTACAGACAAAGATGTTCTTGATGTTGGTTGCAACGTTGGCCACTTCACTATTCTCATTGCAAGAGACTTTTCTCCAAGAAAAGTTGTAGGGGTGGATATTGATGGTGATCTGATCAACAGTGCCAGGAAGAATGTTCGTCATTATGCTACTGCCGAAACTAGGTAGACCTTTGTACTGACATGCTCACTATTAACTTTAATGCTTATTACTAAACTATTAAAGAATTTTTTCATTACATTTGAGAAAATTCAATGTATAGTTCCCTAATATTACGAACTTAAACAACCACACTAAACTTAAACAATCCAAAGAATTGGGTGATTTTAGCTTATTTGAAATACAAGCTTGTAAACCAAAGAACGAATATTTGATGTTACAGAACTGATTGATACATGACTGAAAAAGCTTCTTTGAGAGTTTAATCCTGGTACTTCCGCATACTTCTTGTTGAGGCTTGAATCACTGACGCAGGTCCGGTCACCGAGATTGACAGAGTGATTTTCCGAATGTTGTTGTTGCCGGGGAATTATTCCATCCAACTAGGGACGGTAGATACCGGGACGCGCAACTCCGTTGTTCCGCCAACATTAGAAGGGTCAATTGCCAATTTGACATTTTTTTCACGCTTTGTTGCTCGCTTGTTTTCAACTAAAAACCTTAAATTACTTTAATCCAACTTCATTCTTCTTATATACCCTATAAAATGTACATTATTTTGTAAATCAGAAAAAATCGTAACCCTTCTAGTGTTGCGGATAAGCCAAAAGCGGATGTAGTTGCGCATCCCGATATTCTACTGTCCCTACATCCAACATATGCCGCTGAATGGGAGCAGTCCGTAGAACGCATTGCTCAAGCGCACATTTCAAGAGTTGAACCAGCGCTGCTGGAATGCTATGAAGATCGATTGAATTATGAGTAAAAAGTTGCTAGTTAAAAAGAGGCCACTATCTTGCACTTGATTCTTTCTTGTTTTGCAGCGATTTTTTCTGCTGGTATACTGGTGGGTCTGTTTTGCTCCAAATTGCCCTTCTCCATCGATCACGTTCCTTTGTACCCTCTCTCTAACCTAATTCTATCGGCTACATACCTTTCTCCACAGCATTTCTCCAGTTTAACCAAGGTGTCTTTCTTACCATCCACTTCTAAAGCATCATACTCCCTTTCTCAAAACAAGCTAAACTTTCTTTATTTTTAAATAATATTTTATTATCCGCAGGGTTCCAACATCAAAGACCTCAAAGTATCCTGAATCAATGGCGATAATATATGGCCCTATAGTTGGCCCACCTCTTGAAACTGGAAAAGATGATTTGGCGAAGTTCCCGAATAATGTTGTTTTTCTTAAGGTATTTATCAGGTTTTGTATTATGGATAGCAGCACTGTGTTCATTGTCTGGCATATGAAACCTAGCTACCTAGTGAACCTAGCTATCATTGCCGCGTTGTTTAATTAAACATAAACGTTCTCCATGTTGTAGCTGTAGTAGGTGTTGCTTAATGTTTAGGCTATAGTTTTTGTACAATAGTAAAATGAAAAGTAAGTGCATGTGGTGTAACTCCTCAGTTTTTATTTTGATTAATGGTGATGTGCAAGAATTGCCACCATGAAGATCGCAGCGGATCCATGTATTGAATTGCAGGGGAACTATGTCCCTGAGAAAGAAGAGATCCTCCAATGTCAGGAACCAGAGTATGATGTCATCATGTGTATGAGCGTGAGCAAGTGGGTCCACTTGAACTGGGGAGACGACGGCCTCGTGCGCACCTTCAAACGATTCTACAAGCAGCTGCGCCCTGGCGGAAAACTCATATTGGAACCGCAAGAATGGAAATCGTATGGAAAGAAGAAAAAACTAACTGTTAGTGTTAGTTGATATTTTTCAGTTACTTAATCGTGGACTGGTAATTTGGTTTAACACACAAAGTGGTATACAACACACCGCATATCAATTACTCAATTCAAGCTCCTTCAAAGATGCTAACCTTTCCTGGAAAGTGTGGCCTATGCTACGATGTTAAGAGTATTGGTTTTGCTGGTGAGGTAAAACGTGGCTTCTGTTTTCAGGAAACAATTTACAAGAATTACAACAGCATCAAGCTCAGACCGGCCATGTTCCCTGATTACCTTGTGGATATCATCGGCTTCGAGAAGGTCGAGTATCTGGAATTACCCCATTCCCACCAGGTCAAAGGTAAACTCGACACCGTGATGTTTAGTTTGTTGAATCCCACGTCGTCCACTACATGTAGTTCCCACTCTCGTACGCGAATTTTTTTTCCCACGAGATTTCTGTATTACATATTTTGGTAAAAGTTTGTATTAAAACCGTGTGAATGCAACATTTTCTCGTTGGCACGATTGGTTCAGTGGTTTCATCCTTTGCCTAGTGATCGTGAGAACGAGGGTTCGACGCCCGTCGAAGTCAAACTTTTTTTTTCTTTAAATTAAATTTTTGCGGTGCACAAGAGCTTTTCAAAAAAAGTAGGGTTAGTCAAAGCTTATATTTTATTATCATTGCAGAATTTCATTGGCAAATACTTATGTCGCAATCTGAATCTACCAATCTCTCAAAACACTTTCCGAAAATCTTACTTTTAGAGTGACTAGAATCAATGAGACAGAAATCTCGTGGGAAAAAAAATTTCGCCTCCCGTACACTTACGACATGGTTCACCGGTCATCAAGCTTGCTATTCTCTCACCTCACCGTGTTAACATTTGTTCAATTTGCAGGCTTCCAGCGGCCAATCCAAGTCTACAGCAAACCGGAGTAGGACGTGGAGACTTCCACTATGGAGAAGATTCCTTGAGGCATTCCACGCCACGAGTGCATGACTGTTGGAGCTAGGGTCAACCTCCTTGTGTTCCCGGCCTACTACTGCGACAGACTGCCGCCATTATGCAGCTAACCTTCACAATGCGTCTTTTTGCGAGTCTCACAGTTTAATTAAATGTTTTGAGAACCAGCTTGTTGCATGTTGGTGACTAAAATTGTCGTGTCAGAGCGAAAAACAGTTGTTCTATATTTAAAACTTCCACAGAGCAAGCCGACACTCTTAGTCTTCCCTAGTAGCTGATTCTCCCCTGAGAAGTGTATCGACCTCAGTTATTTGAGATTCGATTTAGTTTCATGCAGCCATTAAGCAATATCCACGTATATTACGTTTCTAAAACGTAACCGTATCATCTTTCATCTTTGATTTGTCATTGAGAGCTGTGTTGTGTCAGTGATGCAAACCTTTTGCACACCGAGTATCCAAATCTCAATCCAATATGCGTGGCAAACTTGCCTCACTCTTATTATAAATTACTACAGTATATAGATCCAGTTTTATGTTAAAAGAAGCAGCCCGCTCATTGGTATATTTTGTGTTGAAATAGCAAACATTTTATCAGACCAGATGGTTCAGTTGTTTGTTGAAATGCAATACTTTCCGTTTCATCCCGTGTTGAACAAAAACGTTGAAATTTTATTCAGTCATGTTATTAACTTTTGATTTGAGTGCATCACAGAAAAGTGATTTGTTTGTCTTTTCCTGCCCTACTTGGCCACACTCTCGTGTTAATGTGGTTATGTTGAATGTGAGATGACCTTCAGTTGCAGTGCAATGGAGATGTAAAATTTTTAAACGTGTTCAAAGTTTTGAAAGATTTCTATGTTGTCAAATAGCCACAAAGTCATCTGGAGGTTGGGAATTAGTACGACCATCATCATAGGTTGCCATGGTCAGTATTTTCAGAAATTCATCTTTCCTGGCTAGCTGGGGATATTCACAAACGTCAAACCCGATTGATTGCCTGGTGGCGAGATGCATCCTTCCTCGTCCACTGAGCATCGCTATACCTCCTAAAGAATTTTTTAAACCGATCGACAATTTGAAACATGAGGGTGTTGTGCTTTGCCATTGTTGTGACTTTTCTGAGAATACAGGCTCCTCTCTTTCCTGTTGTCTCGACTCAAATAACTAATCGTCTCAAGCAGATGTTGCCACCAAAGGTACCCTATCACTTGAAACAACCTTCTCTGGCCTGATGGGGCGTACCGTTCCACTATGCTTGCTTTGACAAAGATAGCGACGAAGATCTCAGTTCCACCAGTTCTTTTACATCATAACAAATCCTGCTGCTACTGTTGCGTTGATATTTTACTTATTTACTGTATTTTGGATTGACAGTGTAATGTACAGTGTAAGTTACAGACACGCTCAAATTGAATAAAAACCATTTCATTTTGCATCATCTAGCAAGGTGGTATTCTGGATCACATTTGATAAATGCTTCTGGTGATAATCTTGGTGTCAGAGCTCGGCCATGCATCGCACAGTTGATTTACAAGGCCGCACACAGGTAGCCTGCATAATATTTCTTGTTCCCTGAGAAGCCTATTTCTAATTTGATTCATCCTACTGCATGGAGAACAGAAGTGGTAGAACACATGATTTTTACCACTTGCTTTTCAGTCTCATTCTTTATAGTTGTCATGTACTCGCCTATATGCGTCCATAGCAATGGTTCTGGCCCACTCAAAAACTATGAAAAAATGCGGCACACCCGCCACAAAATAATGTTGCTTTAAAAAATTTTTATGCGATTGATGGGCCTGTTATTGGGAACAAATAAGATCGAAATAAGAATCCAAAGTGGCCAAGCACACTCGCATGTCAATTTCAAGAAATCTCTCATAGCCTATTTAGTTTTTACAACCATCCGTCTAAAGTTGTTAAAAGCAAACAGGGAATTAATGTTGAAGTGGCAGCTGTAGTGCGTAAGCTACAGTTTTGACGAAACTCTGGTATCTATCGCTGTCAGTTCAGTTGTTTTTATTTCTGACCATCATATCAAAACAATACACGTCAACATAGCAAAGGTCGAGAAAAGGGTAGAAGCTGTCAATTCTTGTCACAATCGGCTGCCGAGAAACGTACAGTTGATTGGATGGTCTTAATGGCTAGCGTGGAGGCCACACCGTTATGGTTGAAAAAAAGGTGAGTCCCATACTTGAATCCAAGCATTGGGGGATGAGAAGATAATGTTCTCATTATACTAAGGCCTCGGCACTAACGAGAGGCAACTTTCCAAAAGGTACCATTAAAAAATCCCCTTTGAAGTTTGTTTGGTAATTAAAGAAGAAAAAAGAGCAATAGTAGTGGTGGGAATCAAACCCACGTCAATGAAATGACTAGAGCCTATCACCGCCCTAACCCTCTGCGCCAAGTCAGCCGATAGAAAACCAGTGACTTAATTTAACTATGATTGGCGTTTTTCTTTTGTTTCGCAAAGGGGATTTTTTTAATGGTACCTTTTGGAAAGGTGCGTCCCGAAGCTGACGACAGCATGAAGATAATAGCCTGGTCATAGCCATAAGAAAATAAAATATTTTGGGGTTGCGAACAAAACTTACTCAAGTATTTGCACATATTTTTAAAAAAAATCTCAACAATTTACGATTTGCCAAAATGGCTGGAAATTTATCCTCAAATACGCCATGTTTTATTCGTAGCTGGGGAGTGACCCTGCACCTCCATTTCCCTATGGCAAGGTCTGCTTTGCTGAATAAGTTGGTTGAGGAGGACCGTTAAAGTTAATGCTTGCAACACCATTATTATTATTACCGGTATATAATACATCGTACGGCGACGGGACTTGTCTACCTAATGAGTTTTTTTACCCAGCCGTAACGAGGCAACCGCATGAAATTAGTGTGATGAAGTTTGTGTTTTCCACAGATTTCATTTTAGACTGGTTAGTTCAGGCCCTTAGGGGAATCTTTAGGCTAAACGTGTTACACGTTGTTTTTTTGCATATTTTTGCAGTTGATCAACCCAACTTTGATTTTAGTGGGTGCCACAACTTTTTGGGTCACGTGATCACCCCCCAATCGGGGATTTCCCCAGAAATCACGTTTCAGCTCTTTTTACGTCATTTTTGTGCAATTACATATTTGATTTTTGTATATTTTAACTTAAAAAGCACATACAAATAAGTGAGACAAAATAATTTTACTGATGACGTCATTGTGACGTCATCACATATATTTTTTTGCTTTTTTAACCTATTTTGGTCGTTTGCTGTTGGTTTTAGTTGGAGTACCGGTTACTAAAACCATTTCACAATTCCTAAAAGTAGTTTCGTCATGATTGCATCTTTTATGACGTCATCATTACATTATTAAAACTGGACAAGTTCAAATTCAGGAACCAAAGGTAAGTTTATTCCGAAAAAAGCGATCAAGAAAACTTTCGCAAGTGCTGTAGCCTATTATAGCACACGATCACTAATTATTGGTGGTTGGTCAATTCTTGGTCGTTGGTTTGAATCTTCATCCTCGGCTTACTCAGTCTGAGAATGCAGATTCAAACCAACAGTAGTTGTTTTTCAATCTCAGTGGCGAACCCTTTTTATTCAATGAAGTAGTGTGCCTGCCTCTGCACACTAGTGTGTATGAATGTGTAGTTAGATTTACTGTGATGGGGTGGTGGCTGACTAGATGACTGCTTATGGTCTTTCGCTACCATCCTGATTGCGCCATAATCTAACCAACAGTTGTACAATGCATTGTTTTGACAATTACATTTTACTCTGATTATTTGTTAATATATGGCGCTGTTAAAACAAAATAAATTGACTTGACTTGACTTGACTTTGCAAATGCTTAAAATTTTACAATTGCAAGCAATAACAATAATTCCAGTACAGTATGACGCAATAACGACGTCATCAAGGGAATAACCAGAAGAGCAGCTATACCAGGGGTGAATTTCCCTTTTGGTCATGCCACTTTAAAATTTAAAATAATATGTAGGCCTAATTATGATCTACAAATCAAATTAATACACGACCCCAGATGATGCAATGTCAGAGTCTTAACCCTGTCAATTCAAGATGAAAAAACTAGCGGTTTTGGATGTTAAACTCCTACCATACGTAATTTGATGTTAAAAAAATTCGTGTACGACAAGTTTTTTCAAGTTACAAGATAGAGTTTAGAAAGTCAAAAGCATTTCTTGAATGATCAGTGTGGATTGGAGATGAAACGTCAATGTGGATTGAAGATGAAACATCAGAGAGGATTGGATATTTTGTGGTCGAATTGCATGTTTCGTACTCGCATGAACAAAGATTTGTGCATTTTATGGATTTTTTCTTACAGGAACATCGAGAGCCACAAGTAGACTGACAAAACGGAACAAGCTGATTTGCATCATTATGTTTCCAACCCCAAGCTAAAGGAGAAGGTAGTTGCTGAACATTTACGAGGCTTGATTTCCGTATTTCAGCTTGATGGATCGCTCTGCGTGTATGTTGCATCAGAGCAGCTGACGTTGGTGGCAGCTTTTCAATAGTGCAACCATTGGTAAACATCATATAACGGCATTCGTCTACATCCATGATAGTAGGACCATTGCCATAAAGAGCTATGACATACTTTTGTATGTCATTTATAGAACTAGGTGAGCTTGAGAAATTCAGAGAGTTAAATAAGCCACACATTGCGGTAAGATTAAGCATCCAACAATCCCAAGCCTTTTTTTCCAAAGACGAAACAGTATCACAGATTGTGATAGCATAAAACAAAGGTAAAGAAGCGCAAATCATCGGAGATTGAGGTAAAGATGAAACAATATCATGGATTGGAATGAAGCGAGTTTTTTCTCCAACTCCAAATTCAACCCATAGTTTACAGATTTCTAACTTGTCAAAACACGAAATTGCAATAATTACCACATTAGTATCTAGCCTACTGTTTTGACTATGGCATCGGATTTTCCATGTTTCACATGGAGAAACATACGGGTGTCTGCCTCTTCGTGATCACATGGGGAAACCTCAAACATGTCCAATGTTTGATTGTTAAGAGCTGTATCTAACGATGTTACAACGATCGTAAACAAGTTTGGATCGACTGAAGTTATCACAGCTTGTTGAACCAGTTGATATAACGCAATTTTGTTGCTGTCATTTCCCAAAAACTCAGACCAGTTGAAAGGAAGACGAGTATTACTTGTGACAGCCACGTAACATCCAGACCCTGTTTCTTGCAGAGGGTAAGCCTCAAATAGCTACTGCCATCACAGAACATGCCAGCAGTGTGATGTCAGCCGATTATGAAGTAGTGAAAGAATCTGCCTCGAAAACCGATCACTACGTCATTGATGGAGGGTTCTTGTTGCATCGAGTGCCATTGAAACTGGAGACAGTTATGGGTCTATTGCACAGTCGTGTGCAGATTTTACCATTCGTCATTATCGCTTAGCAACGGTGGTCTTTGATGGATATGGTGGTCCGTCTATCAAAGACAATACCCATCAAAGACGCGGCATGAACGTCCACACGGTTGTTCACTTTACTGTAGACACCAAGTTCATTGGAAAGAAGGAGCAGTTCATGCCTCGAGCTTCCAACAAGGAAGGATTAATTTCTGCTCAACTGAGGAATAGAAGCTGCAATGTGATGAACGCTCCAGGTGATGCAGATGTTGACATCGTCAAGACGGCAGATGGACAGCCCTCATCGACATAGTACGACTTTAATTGGTGAAGACACAGACCTTTTAATATTGATACTACGCTATGCTGATTGCTGACACTGACCCAGACATTAAAGAGCTCTACTTCCGCTCCGAAAAGGCTTACGCAACCAAGATACACGACATCAACAAACTTAAAGCAATCATCGGACCAGACATAATTATGCTCACAGCTTCTCTTCATTCATGCATTCACCGGTTGTGATTCAACGTCAAGGATATTTGGTATCGGGAAGAAGACGCTTTCAGGAAACTAGTGAAAAGTCAACCAATAATCAAAGAATGTGCAAATTGCTTTATTCTCCCAAATCAGACAGGCCACATCATTAAGGATCTTGGAAACAAAGCTATGACCGTTATGTTTGGCAACGATGGCAGTAGTAACCTAGAAACACAGCGATACAATACATTGGTCAAGAAAATTAAAACAGCCAAATCCTTTGTTCACCCTGAACGTTTGCCACCTACATTATCCTTTACCACATTCCACTGCCTCAGAGTTTACTACCAGATTATGGTCAGGATGGGTAGGCTACTGACAATGGTATGGATGCTCTAGACTGGGGATGGAAAGTAAAATATAATCAGATGGTTCCAATCATGACGGACATGAAAGCTGCCCCGGACAACCTACTGAAAATGATCACTGCAATTGCGAATCGTGTTCACCTCACTGTAGTTGCCGGAGATATGTGCTACCATACCATGCTGGATGTGGACCATGCCAAACTGGTTCATGTGTCCATACAGCAATCACATAATCACAGACGATGACATCGAGAGTGACAGCGATGAGCATTAGTAATACTTGATCCATTTGCTTTCTTTACGCTGATTATGTCAAGAGTCTACATGACCACATCGTATGAGCTCTTTATGCCTGCTCAGTTAACCCAAGTATATATAGAAATCCCTGTGATAGAAATTTACCGGGTTTTTTAATAAACAATACATTGTTATTGTACATTTTTAATTGTTTTGGCAGCCATCTTGGATTGCCATATTGAATTTATAGGCTATCAGATAATTTAACAATTCTGAAAATGGTCTCATTGACTTCACAAGGTATAAAAACCTAGATATAGACACCAAAACTACATGTTTTGGTCATATGATGACCTAGTTATGGTCAATTTACTATGTTATTTTAATGGTTTAGCGGCCATCTTGGATTGCCATATTGAATTTATAGGCTATCAGATGATTTAACAATTCTGAGAATGGTTTCATTGACTTTACAGGGTATAAAAACCTAGATATAGACACCAAAACTACATGCTTTGGTCATAGGATGACCGAGTTATGGTCAATTTACTGTTATTTTAATGGTTTGGCGGCCATCTTGGATGGCCATATTGAATTTATAGGCTATCAGATAATTCAAAAATTCTGAGAATAGTCTCATTGACTTCACAGGGTATAAAAACCTAGATATAGACACCAAAACTACATGTTTTGGTCATATGATGACCGAGTTATGGTCAATTTACTGTTTTGTTCAATGGTTTGGCGGCCATCTTGGAAGCTATCTTGAAAATAACCACTTTCCGGATGTTGGATTCCTTAAGATTTTGAATATGTTAGTACTGACACTCAATACTAATCAAATCAGTTGAAAAACCATTGGTAACTTATTGTAACCAAAAAAGTAACACCAACAACAAACAAGCGACTACAATAAGAAAAAAACAAGCAAAAAATTAATACATGACGTCACAATGACGTCATTAATAACATAATTTTGTGTCATTTTTATCTCGTGTATTTTGTAGTGGCAGTCAGTCCAAATGTAAAAAAATAACGTATCTAATTGCATAAAAATGCCGTGAAAAGGGCTCAAAATTGACTTGGGGGGAATCCCCGATTTGGGGGTGATCACGTGACCCAAAAAGTTGCGGCACCCACTAAAATTGAAGTTAGATTCATCAACTACAAAAAAATGCAAAAAAACAACGTGTAACACGTTTAGCCTAAAGATGCTCATTTTTGCCCCTAAGGGCCTGCACTAGGTGTAAAAAGAGGGTTTGTTTGTTTGTTTGTTTATCTTTATCCTGCATTGCGGGAAAGCGAACTTGAGCGCTATGCATCGGTGTACGCCTTCCGACGTACACCTGACCCACGCTGCAGCCGACGGCAATGTCTTTTCCGGTTGTCTACTCTACTTATGACTTAAATTTGGTACTACCCATTACTCGAAATCGATCACTGGGTAGAGGCAATTATCGTAAAGTTTCTTGCCCAGAGAAACAAACGAAAAAAAGCCCAAGCTTGTGAGGTCTGACAAAACTGTTTGCGCCTTTATTTTATTTCTGCTTTTCATTGACATTGCTCGCACTGCGGCTTGTTATCGCAAATTAATTCGCTTCACGTTGTAGTTTTACCCCCGAATGACCAATCTTATGCTGTCTTGTGGCCAGTGATGGGCATTATCGGCGATAATTTATCGGCGATAATTTATCGGCGATAATTATCGGCGATAAATTTTTATCGCTTATCGTTATCGCTTAATTATTTTTTCAGTTATCGTTTATCGTTATCGCCAACGGCAATATTTGATTATCGCCGATAATTAATCGCCGATAAATTTTAGTGGAAAAGTGGAAGCCGAAAGACCATGAAAAGTAATATTTTTACTAGCCACCTAGTTCATGAAACTAAAATTAAAACCAGTTCTTCTTCAGTGCGTGAAGTGTGTGTGCACAGGTCGTTGTCATGGGAGGGGCACGCCCCCTGCAGCGACGGCCCTGACAACACAATAATTTTTAGAGTTGCAAATTGCAATGCAATGAAATGCATGCAACAAGTCTCTTGTTGTTTTGCTGCAATCGATAATCGCGAGTGAATTTTACAATTAAAATGTAAGCGCACAGGCGGTACAGATTCCTTTGAAGCGAAGCGAAAGAAATTGGCAAGTGGTTTATGAAACTGTCGCAATACGAGGCCGCTTTTACATCGGAAACATGATCTTTCACGCCACCATCACTAAAACAAGTCATTACAGAATATGATATTGATTAAAGCGTTTGACATGCAGACCGACATCATTGCATCTTGTAGCTTAGTAGTTTTTGCATGACAATAGGCGCATCGAGTTGCGTGGTAAAATTATGCTCAATACAGTATAACTTTTCATAGCCGAGTGGTGAGAGCGCTGGAACGGCAATCGAAAAGGCAGGACACTGTCTTTCGCAGGACACTTAAAGGCATGCCTGAAAGTGGACAAGAAGATTGGCTTCCTTGCCTTCCCGTCTACTTAATCTAAATCTTCAACCACCGGGCGTAAGCCTGGATACGACGACGATTTACCTATGCGACATAGCCAACGCTCAATCAAATATCTTTATTCCCACTAATAATACAGTGCCTATATTGTAATTCTTATCTCAACAACTCAGCGTTCTGCCATTGCTTTAATGATGGTGTTCACAAAAAAAAAACAGAAAAAATTTATCTGAAATTATCAGTAAATTACGACAATTATGTTATTGTTCTTGAACAAACACGACTAATTTGACAAGCTTGATGGATTTCACACTGCAGGCCCGCAACCAGCAAATATTTTCGGGGGGGGCATTTAATTTTTATCAAAGAACAAACATTAAAATGATGCATTGTGACATTTTTATGTTAATGTCCACGCCGATTGATAAGGGACAAGAGTGTGTGACACCAGTGGCGTTGCCACAAACAAAAATTGGGGTGGCCAAATATTTGATGAATTGAAGAGAACAACAAAGTGTTTGATTTAAAACATTGCCACCTGATGTGCAGTGATGTATCCTGGTGAGGCAAGGGAAGCAATAAAGCTGGTGGGAGGTTAGAGCGTGCCGAAGGCACGCGTATTCCAGGGGGTCCGGGGGCATACTCCCCCGGACAAATTTTGCAAAATTACACTCAAATAATGGATTATAGCGCTTTCTGGAAACACTTTCAGGGTAATATTTGTATCAAATTTATTAGCAGATAAACAGCTATTAATTTATTAAAGGTAGCTATTACACACGAACGGGCAAAAACTGCGGCTAAAATTAGAGAACACAAAAAACTCAGGCTACTCTGTTGGGTTTTTGTGTAGCTAAGCGATTCTGAAATTGCTTCAACAGATCAGTTAAAAGAAGCGTAAATCGCGTAAATTTTGCGCGATTTACGATTTGCAAAATTTATTAGTGTCTTTCTGTGTGCCTAAAACAAGTCCTGGGGGGTGTTAATAGCCAGATGTCTTGAAAAACGATATAAATTTCTACAAATTATATTATATTTTCAATAAAGGGTTCAACAGCCATGGCCCTTTTCGCCCCCCCCCCCCGGTTACGCCTATGTGTAACACTACCATGTTACGGTTCAATGGTCATAACTTATGTCAATCACGTTTTTGTTTAGTACAGCATTAAAGGAAACTAGCCTTTGTAACCTTTTCTCATTTAGCTATGACTACCCGAGGAAGAAAATTACGATATTACAGTAATGTGTTCAGTCGATTACAAATAAAACACAACATCTGTAGGCTACGAACTGCATTGGCACGACTGGAGTCATAAATTAATCAATAACATATATTTACATCAACATAAACAAACAGATACATATGAATAAACTCAACACGATAATTACAAATTACAATCCTGAAACATTTTGTTGGCTCAACAAGCTTTTATGTTTGTAGGCCCAAAGAAGTTGATTTTGCAAATGCAAAATGACATTTTAATTTAGAGCATAAAGTCTAACTTTCTACTTGATTTGGCAAGTTCGTTTAACACCAATTCCGCGCTTGGAATTTGAGTAACAGATAATGAGGATGCCAGCCTAGTTTATCGAACAAAATCGTTAGCATGGCTTCCAACCAGCGTAGCCTACTTTCGGTTTCGATAGTATGGCTTTACGTGTACGACGTACGTCTATTCATAGTACATTTCATACTGCATAGAACGCTTAAAGTTTTTTTAAAAAATTTCGGGGGGGGCAAATGCCCCCAATGCCCCCCCCTGGTTGCGGGCCTGTTTCACAGTATGCACATTTTTACTACCAATAACGCTTAAGATTACTGATAAATTTTCAAGCATTTTGCGTTTTTTGGAATTTTTTCAATTATTGCTGACTTTGCTGTAAACAGCCCGTAGAAAGCAAAATACAAAGTTTGGAATTTTTTATGGTATTTTCATTTGATTTAATTATTTTGCCTACTGCACGTAAGCGGTAGTGTAACTCAATTGATAAAAGCATCCAACTGGTATCTAAAGGTATAATTAAAAGCACGGCGGTTACCTCAGTGGTTTGATTCTGGATCAAGAGGTTGAAGATTCGATACCTACTGCCGCTGTTGCGATTCTATTCATGCATAACTTACAAAAAGTTTTGTCCCTTCACAGTATATTATGTTCGATTTTTCGTCATGTTGATGAAAACAGTTCGTGCTGCATGGGATGGGGCAGCGCTAATCAAGAAAAAAAAATTATCGTTATCGGACATTATCGGCGATAATTTATCGTTTATCGTTATCGCTTAACTTTTTTTTGATTTATCGTTTATCGTTATCGCTTTAGGCATTTTTCGTTTATCGATATCGCTTAACTGAAAAATGAGTTATCGCGCCCAACACTGCTTGTGGCAATAAAAGTCGAAGCATGCTAATTTGTGCTGTTGACCTAGACGGCTCACTCAGTCGTCTCCCTGCACAGCTTTAAAGACCACACCAACCGGTTGTGGCCGAAGTCTCGGAGTCCCAGCTCGACAATCATGTGTGTTTGTAAATGCTTGGAATTTTCAATACGATTGTCATCCTTCAAGTAGACCTGTAGTCGGGGCCGAGTTAGCAGCCCCCTAAGGACGGGTAGGCCCACTCATTTTAGTTTGTGTAATGGTTTTTGGCTATTTGAAAAAAAAATGTAAATAGCCTACTGCTATATAAGCTGGATATTCAGTAGTTTAAATAACGTAAGGCCATATTTACCGCTTCGTTCCAAACCCCTGGAAGGGACTCACCCATATTTAGTTGATCCAGCGTTATTTGGCTATTTGAAATAAAAAATGGGGCAATACTGCTCTAAAAGCTCGACATTTTGTAACTTACTGTAGGCTGCTTGAAGTTAATTTGTTGATTCAAATCTTTATAGAATGAACGTAAAGCAGGTCGCCTTTTCGAATCATTCAGCTTGAGGCGCCAATTGTGCAGATAAGATAGAAATGTGCTTAGTCAATGGTGTTCTATACTGTTTTCCATTTGCGATGTGAGTCAAGAATGGCTGAAAATGTTTGCATACGAGGATACATTTGAGAAGTCATACATAGGCCATAAATGTTCACCAACACTGAGACGAGAACAGATCCTGTGGAACTCCACGCCTTCAGATTGTTGAAAATACAAACGTGTGATTGCATGCAGACACACCAAGGGGCCTGCCGAAGAACCAACTATTGGCCCTATCATCTTTGCCACAAGCAAGTTTGAGAATTTTCATAGAGATGTGGGGATTTGTACAAATCATTTAAGGACAAGATTGAACAAGGGTTAGGGTTTAGACGCCATAAGTTACTCTCTAGTTCAGTGACGTTCGGTGGCTTAAACCGTTGGGAAAGCAACTTGGAAATATGCTGCAGCAAGGTAGTAGGCACGAAGGGCGTAACCGTCGGACGAAAGCGTGTTGCCAAAGGCAACACTTCCAGCGGGAGGTCACTCCCAGAAATTTTTGAAAAACACTTCCAATTTGGTGCGCTCTGAGAGCATTTCCAAAACAAATCAAAAATAAAAATCTGTCAAATTGTACTTCGCCTATGTCGTGATCATACATCCATTTAATGTTTAGAAGTCATGAACAATCTTAATTTTAACGTTGCAAGACCAAAATCCTGTGTTAGACATGGAATAATAGTTGTCTAAATGTTTAATTCGTCATGAATGTTCATTCTCAGATATTCAGTTAAGGTAGGCCTACCATATTTTCATAGCCTTAAAAGAGGACACGTTTCGCCAGCAAGTGTAGAGTTTTACGCTTGAAGAATCTTTTACATGTTTTATCATTAGCCTACAGTATAGGCCTACGCAGCAAAAGTTACCAAAAAAAACAAGAAAACAGATTGACTGAACGTTAAACTTTTTTTTCTCATTTTTAGTGCTTCCTTAAGACAAATGATTTTATATTTTTAAGAGTCAGCAAAAAGGGAAAAAGTTTTAGTCAGACAGCAATGATCGCAAAAGTCTGCAAAATGTGACAAACCAGGCACGGCCTTCAGGCAGGGCCGGATTAAGGCGGGGGCTGATGGGGCTGCAGCCCCAGGCCCACCAAAAAAATAGGCCCACCGATAACAACTTACTAAGAGCAACAGGCATGCTTATTATCAGGATCGAAAGAATAAAGGACGAAAATCATAGAACGAATGCTAACTGTGTAAACCAGTGGTTCTTAACTCATTTGCCAACAATTAAACCATTGTTTGATACACGTTGGGAAGCACACGATATGACGCTATACATGCGCTAAGAAAAGGTTATCAAGCAGATCTTCAAGTCTTGAAAGCAATGTATAATGACAATGACAAACAATCCAGACTCAAGAAACAGCTAAGGGTTTATCTTGTCAACGGAAAAGCTTGAAACCGGTATTTTAATTGAGTAATGGTCGTGCATAATGGAACGGTTTCGTAAAACTAGCCAACGCTGCAGGATAGCAAAATTACTTTGAATAAAGCAACAAAATTGGTCTATATGACTTTGCTCAAATATTAAGATCCCAATTTAAGAATTCAAAGAAAAGGGTAGAGTAGGTGACCGTCATCATTATATTGAAGAAATTTCAAGAAAGAAGAGAAGAAAAGTATGCTTGAATAGCGAAGGTGGATCTGAAGACACATCACTTGATCCATCGAGCAGATTCAAAGTAGACTCATATTTGCCAATCATTGACCAAATTATTTTGTGTATGAAATCCCAATAGCAGCATACGATCGTCTTCAAATAAGCTTTCGTTTCTGGCGGAATTAAACACCATGTCTAGACAATGTATTAGTATTAGAAAGGCAAATAAACAAACATCTCTCTCTCTCTCTCTATAACTGTAAAATTGAAGAGAGTGCTAAAACATTGCTTCACTATTATCCAGACGATCTAGATTCTAGAAGAATCACTGCCTGAAAAGATGATTTATTTTTCTGCACCCATTTTCAATGCTTCAAAGAGTAAAGAATCAACTGCGTTCATCCATGGGCCAGAAAAGGCTGCATTCCTTAGCCTACTCTTCATTGAAAACAAAATTTTGGAAAAATATACACCGGTAATGTTATTAACAGTTTTGCTTTGTCTAAATCCAAAAAATATGTCATTTGAATGTGTTATTGTAAAAATGTTAAATACTGTAGGCCTACTTCGGGTATAATTTTTGTTATTTCATTTTAATTCTGATTGGTACAATGAGGGGAATGAAATATAGGCCTCAGATTACCATATAGCCCCAGGTCCACCAAAACCTTAATCCGGCCCTGCCTTCAGGTCAAGCCTTAACTTTTTTCAACAAGGAATGGTCAACCTTAAAGAAATCGTTAAATTATTTGCAAGAGATATGACTAAAACAGTAGGCTGCACATTACCGTTAAGATGCTAAAAACGCGTGAACTAAGAAGCTGTTCCTTTCCTTGCAAAGCAATAGGCTAAGCCTATCCAATCCATGCCACGATTTCTTTTGATGTAGGTTAGGTGTTATACACATTGCACTTTTAGACATTCGTTTCGATTTGTTTCAAGTAACAAACGAACCTAACTGAGTTGGTAATCAACAACGTCTACAAGGGTTGTGTATTAATATCAAACGTAGGCTATGTTTGTAAAAAAAAATTTTTTTTGAGAAAGTGTGAGCATGGGAACCAGGCAATGAGCGTTAAACGACAGTTCCATAAAATGCACCAATTTCTTGTAGAATTTATAAATCAGCATGTTACATTGGGATAGCCTACAACCAGGGGCACCGGAAGCGGGGGGGGGGGGGGGGCAGGGAGGGCGAATGCCCCCCTGCCCTCAAATTTTCTGCAGATGGAGGGGCAGGGGGGGCAATGGTGCCCTTTTAAAGTCATGGAAGCTGCTGCACATTTTGCAATATAACAATTTCTGCTATTCGCTTTTAGCCTAATTATAATCTTTCATTTTTGCCTCAAAATAATATTTACGGCACAAAATTTTGCAACACAATACAGGCCTTAAAACTCGTTTTTTTTTTTCGGCAGCCATCGTGGCCTACCGGGAGCTCCTTCTCGGCGGCCAAATCTGCGTGCTTGGAGGCCAAAATAAAAATAACGATAGCACAAGTAAATATAATTAAACTTGCAACAATGCTAAAATAATCACTTAGCTTTGTTGAAGTCTGGGCCTGGGCGACGTCCTACAATAGAATCGTTGCACCACGCAATAACTGCTTTATCGGGATTGTAATCCAGTACTATTCAAACAACACTCGCACGAGTGTCTCCAATGTGGCTGATTTTATAGAAGTTCGTCACTCCCCTAGAATTCTTTTTAGCAACGAAAAACAACGTTCGACATGACTGTGTTGACGATGATGGCAAGGTAATAAAATAAGTATTTCAATGATTAAAACATTACTTGTAGGCTTTAACTGCCCTTTATCAGAACTGACGACGCACTAGCAAGTGCGAAATATTTTTTCTGTTACCGTACATCTACTGACATCTGATCCCTGTTTCCTTAGCAATTGAGGTTTTAGCTATTTCAATGATGTACATTACTAAAAGAAGCATAGTTTTTGCAAAATATGATCAAAAAATGTTTTCCCCATTGTTGTCAACTAACTTAGTTCTCCTTTTTAACAACGGTTCAATGCCCGACAATATCGAATCGATATAAAAACGACAATATTGCCAGCCGATGTAAATTAGCACTTCGGATTAACACTTTGTTGAAATAAACGTTGGGAATTACAAACAAGACTTACAGCGCTGGTGATCGCAAATGGATATATTCCATCAATAACAAATATTCCCGCACAATGCAACAGTGGCGATTGTGACGCGCTGACCTAATTTTGCGTCACTCATTGATACTACATATTTTCGACAGTGAATCCACGATCATTCTATTGCGAAATTAAATAATTGGCTAGAAGAGACCGGCGGCCAAACTTGGCCGATTGAGGAGGTAGCACCGGCGGTTCATACAAGCAGGCTGCTTGAAGGCTTGACAGTAGGTTACATCATTATAACATAGCATAGTGCCCTTCTTTGTATACCGGATTATCATTATCGCTATATTTTATCTTAAAACTTGAAAAAAAAGGCCTTTTAGTAAACAAAAGTGCCCCTTTTTCGTAATCTTGCCCCCCCAGTCAAAAATCGTTCCGGCGCCCCTGCCTACAACAAAATGTTTAGAAAACAAATAGCCTACAAGCCGTCGCTGAAACGTTATCAAGCAATATAATCCCGTTGAAAATATAAGCATGAAAACCCAAACTGTCAAAAAAGAGGACATTTGAGCATTTTTTTGTGTCCTCGGAGGACAATTCATTTTTCTTGAAAAAAGAGGACAAATCCTCTTAAAAGAGGACGTATGGTAGCCCTAGTCAGAGATGGGCGTGATCTTGATCTTGAAGATCACAAGTGCTTTTTTTTTGGTGATCTTGATCTTGATCTAAGATCACTTTTTTTTAAGTGATCTTGAAGAACAATAAGATCAAGATCACTTTAAAATTGAAGTTTACTTACTAGATAGAGTCATTTTTTTAGAACTCGTACTGTACAAAGTAGTTAGTGGCAACTACTAACATTAAGTCACTGTTAATATGATACGTGTCCAACAAAAGACCATTTAAAGCCTCCATCTAATCTGGTCAGTGTTGCCATTTCAAAATTGAAAAAGTTTTCTGTGTTGGTCATAATAAAGAAGTCAACTTCCGTGTACTTTATGTTGACGTATAATAAAAAATGATTTAACTTTGTTCACAATTTCCATGTGTGAATTTTAAAGAAATGTTTTCTTTCTTTGACCCAATTTTAGATATTTCAAAAGTCTAGAATGGCAGTGTTAAAAAATCTGGATTCTAGCCGACTTTGGTCATGTAAAGTGGTTTATTGCAGCAAATCAACCAGACCAAGACTTGTTTACGGTCTGAGTATGGAGCGGTTTGTCTGACCGCAAACCTCTGAACTTTTTTGATAGCAGACAACAGTATCAAGGTTGCCAGATGGGTAAATGGTGCAATAAACGTTGACATAATACAGTGAAAGTTATAACTACTTAGTAACACGAATAAAAACTCCCACATGAACCAAACTAAAATTTGGTAAAAAATGATGCAGTTCAAAGTTTATTTTTATTTATTTATTATAAATAAAAAGTATAAAACTAATTGCAAATTTTGCGACTTTTTCAGAACTACTATAATTAACCTCGGCCTTGGGTGTGACGTTGCGATTCTAGGCAAACTACGTCAACAATTGATAGGTCTAATAGCAACAGTCACTAACTTATTACAATTCTTAGGCCAGCGATCGAGTAGTTAAAAGTAAAAGTTAGCAATACCAACTGTATAGGTTGCTTATAGTAATTGTTTTTTGCAACATCATTGATCAAAAACTTCATTATTTTTCAAGTACACAAAAAGTGATCTTGATCTTCAAGATCACATAGTTTGGTGATCTTGATCTTCAAGATCACCTATTCTTGGTGATCTTGATCTTCAAGATCACCAATACTGGTGATCTTGCCCATCTCTGGCCCTAGTTAAGCCTACACTACAAAAACTAACACTTAGGCTTAAACATTACAGCCGCAAGCAATTTGTACAAAAAGCTGGATAAGTTTGCCTGCTGCGAATAGAAGCTTAACAAACTAAATATTGCATCTGCACCTGAACGTTCATTGGCGAAGTAACGTTATATCAACGCTGTAAAAAGGGCAAAGGCATGACTATGAAAGCTAGTACAGTAGGCTGAAGTACATGGCGAGGAGACATTAAAAACAGCAACAAGCTTTTTGGCATTGTGATGCTGTGCGTTTACCGTGACGAGATGCCATTCTGACGAGTTAGTCTAGTCGCTCTAGCGAATCTACGCATTGACGTCACTGGGAAAGCACAACTAACCTACCATAACACATTTGATTGGCTAAGCAGCTGGTGACGTTTTGCAAAACGGGTGAGGATTGGTTAAAACGAAGGCGTTTTTTGACATTTTTGAATCTGGAAAAGCAAGTTTGATAGTTGCTTACCTGGAGCCTCAGTGATTGTTTCTGACAGAAGCGTTTGCGTCAATTGGCATTTATAGGCAAGACATGCGGTTTGGTGAGGACTTAGACTACTCACAAGCGTTACGAGTAATTCTAGTCACGAATACAGTAATTTTCAAGTTAAAATAGACGTGATAAAAATAATAAGTTAAACCTAGAATTCAGTCATTATATTTTGCATAGTTTTTGCTCAGGTAAGCACTGCTTTCCTTGCTTTCCCTCACCGATCGTCACTGCTCTAGTTTCACCCTCAGCATAATTAGGATCCCAATTAAACTTAAATGATCCTCAATCCTCATTTTCTTTTGATCGTGGCCTTAATGACTTTTATCTTCGGACTGAGAAAACTAATTCTGAGTTTCTCCATACTTGTTTTGTGCCAATGGGGCAGGTCCGGTTATCGAGATTAAACAAATGAAGTTTTTGCTTGTTGTTGAAGCGTTGTCTGGGAAATTAATGACGTTTGAGAAAAGCTCTGGAGTTGCAAGTAAAACAAGGAAGCCCCAAGAAAACGTGGAAAGCAGCAAGGAGGGCTTGACAAGAAAGGACACGTAAGACAGATCGATGTGGAGGAAGGATGTGAAGGCGATTGCATCACTTGTAGGTGAATCCGGAAACCCTCGGTAATGCGGGACATTACCGGATTAAAACTGGACTACTACTACCAGTAGGTGCTAACGAATGGAGAGCTGTCCTTCTTGAACAAGCACAGACCACGAGAATCGACAGCTTAACCACCTGAGCTATCGAGGCGAGGTGTTTTTGATCTTGCGATTCATCGAAAGCAAAGAAACAAAAACAACAGTTCAGAATATTCACTTGTATGCAACAAGCACTGCGAAACAAGTAGAAGAATAAACAAGCAGACACAATAAAAGTGTAACACATTAAATGTAATACACAGAATAACATTATACAGGATACAAAATGAAATTACAGTGTTCATAAAGCAATAACAGCAAGAAAATATTTCATCGATGAAACACAAGTCAGTTATTTATATTCTATTCTTGGAACAAACATGCAAAAAATCAAATCATAAACATTCAAATTGAAACCAAAGAGGTGGCAAAGCTAAAATATCTAGTAACAGTTTTATGAGCTTATACTTGCAGTATATAAAGCAGTGGGATGGTGCAGCGGATAACGCGTTGACTTTCCGAATATGCAAACCTGGTGCAACACCCGCCTTAAGTTGGTTGTTGAATGACACCGTTCACCTGTACCCATGGTGTAGTAAATTGGGTAAGCATAGTTGCTGAAAAAAAAAGGCCGAAAGAAACTGACCATCCTACTCTCGTTAGTGCCAAAGACTGAGTATGAGAAACTTGTTTTCTCATTCTCCAAACCTCACTAACTGAATATGAAACCTTTACTGCAGTACAGCCATCAAAAACACAGTTAAAAATATAATTGGGACGATGCTAGTGGCAACTATGAAGGAAAAACACAAAGTGAAACAACAGTTAGTTATTATAGACTAATAAATAGTTAACAAATAAATAACTTATTTATAATAAAATTTAGCCTTTCCAAAAAAGTAGTTTTGCATAATCACACAAGCTCATATGGCTACTAACATGTTTATTACCACACATGTTACATTACCACCATCCTAATAATTGCTTATCGTTAACGGATTCCATCAAGTAAACTGGAATTTAATGGAAAAGGTGGAACAAGCTAACACTTCACTCAACTATCAGGAACGTGTTGAATCTTTGTCAAGGTAATTTTTCCGCCACTATCACATTGTTCTAATGTAGTTAGTTTTTTGATAATCTAAACTTTAAAATCGCGACTGATAATTTAAACTAACAATTTGAAGAAAAGATACTTCCCAAACTTGAAACTTGATTTTTCATAATCACTTTTTAATCAAACCACACCCGCAAAAGACTTATCACCTAAAGATATGTTAAAACAAATGTTTTGAAAAGAAATTTCATGAATAGCACTCCCTATCTATGAAGGACAGGTATTGTGTTTGGAGAAGTGACAAGACTACATAGTAGGGTGGGTCGAAATTTGGAGTCTTTCTCCGATTTCATTGCTGCAATTCTCCTAATTATATTGAATCTGTTGACGCATAAATCATCTTTTTATAATAAGAATTAAGTAAGTTATGACGTTTTCAAATCTCGTGAAAACAACTCCCAATTAAAAACAATGCATTTTCAAGCCTCGAAAAAATCGCTTCAGGTAGCCTACCTTTATAGATGGCGATTTTTGAAAATGAAGACATGTCCGATCAAGCTCAAAGTTTCAGGAATGTCGTTTTATGACTATTCGCAAGAAAGTTTGCAGCAATGAAATCGAAGAAAAAGTCTAAATTTCGACCCATCCTACTACATAGGCTGTAAGGTATAGTGTGTGACTGTGATAGCCTACAAGTAGCAACTTTATAGATCTTCAAACCATGATTCTCGCCCTCGGAAAAACTCTGGTCTTAATCACACACCAATCTAACAAGTGGGGACACGCCCCACGTCACGGGCAACAGCCTTGACTAGCTTGCAACCGACAAAGACAAACTTTGTGATGAAAAAAAAACTTGAAGAAGTTTCTTTTTGGAGACAAAAGAAGATCATCGATGAACCAATAAAAGGAAATAAAGCGAAGAGAGATATTACGTGTGTGAATCGAGGGTAAACCATAAAGTTTGAAAGTAACAACTTATTCACACTGAAAAAATACAGGGTTATCATGACGGTACAACACAGGTGCAATAGACAGTGGTAATCTACCAGTAGACCACGATCGATGAGTCAGATACCCATGGACCCAGCGCAGGTACTCATTGTTTCTTCTCAAATGACTAAAGGAAACACGGAGTAAGCCCAGTTGGTTCATTGTAACAAACACTGCGACAACCAGTACTAAAAATAATAAACAATTTGCCTTTCCAAAAAAAGTAAAGAAATGACCTATTGTTAAAGTTTACAACACCTTATTTTTTTTAAATTTTGGAGATTGCGGTTAAAATTTACCCCAAAGCCTGATGCACTTCCTCCCAATTGTTAAAGGAACTTGTAGCCTATCACATGACATGGAATTTTTGTTAGCAAAACCTTTGTCAATAGGACAGCAAATTTTTCAAAAATGCTATTAATTAAGAATTTTTTTCCTTATAAAAATTGTTCGAAAAATAACCTAATTTTAATATTTGCAAATAATACAAAAAGAAGAATTACAACTAGCTCAGCCCCTTTCCAATATTGGGTACTGTAGCTGATACATCGTTTTAAGTTTAATCACATTAGAGGAAAAAAACAAGAACTAGCTGAAATTTGCATGAGAAAAATAGTAAATACAATTTTGGTAAAGAGGTTACTTTCTTCAGCCACAGACATATACAACCAAGCAACCACACGGCATTTAACATAATGGATTAAAATTGAACATAAACTATAAGCTACAAACGTTTTCGGCCATACACACGTTAGCCCTTATCAAGTAACAAAAAATAACTGCTTATCATATCTACAATGAAAATGAATGACTGATCTAAACACTGAATTGAAAAACGAAATGCAAAATGAAACGGCAGAACAGAAGAAAGGCACATCACGTGGCGTTTAAATTACACCAGGCAAAGACGCAACATATGACGTATCAAGAAAAGACGTTGAGTAGATAAGATAAGCTCTTTGTCAATTTTAATCCATTATGTTAAATGCCGTGTGGTTGCTTGGTTGTATATGTCTGTGGCTGAAAAATAGTAAAAAACAACAATCCTCAGCAGAGATTGGACAATGTTACATTGTGCATGCTATCAAGATCTGAGTCTGTGTAGACGGCCACCTGTGATTCAATATCACGCAGTGTGTTGGTTTTCTTATTTAAGGTAGTGAGTGCGACACACACGCTGATGTCATTCTGCCAATGTAGAGCAGAGAGCTGTTCAAATAATGAAAATAAGCACAGCTAGCAATCACTTTCTAATTGTTTCAATAATTTTTAATTTACTGCTGACATTACTGCTAATTTGCATTCATTAATTAATCAAATTCATTAATCATTAATCATTAATCAAATTACATTAATCTTCTTTCAACAATGGCTGCAAGTCCTGGGAATGCCTGGGCCTGCTACTAGGTGACGGACACACCTCAGTTTGAGACAAGGATGTGGTGGCATATGAAGCCCCATCAGACGAAGGTCTGTCGGTGGGTGGGGAGACGGGATGGTGATGAGGCCCTCCTTTTTTCGTCTTGGGTTTCTTTCGATATCTTAATCGTAACCTGAACAATCAAAGAATGTTAAACGAGTTGACGATACAGCTGAGCCAACCGGTAGTAGTAAGCCAGTTTTAGTCTGATGATGTCCCTGTTACCGAGGGTGGCCGAATTCACCTTCAAGTGTCGCAATTGCCTGCTCACCCTGCCTCCACACTGATCTGTCTTCTTCCTCCCATTTTCAATAAAAATCTTCTACCACATAACAATTCTCGACACTTTCTGAGTTTTACCCAACCAAACCTTACTCTGGCACTCACTGCCGCTTCACAACCACCACTGGCATTCAACCTATCTTGATAACAAAAGGCTTTCACTGTTTCGACTTCATCACTCCGCTTTTCGACAGAACCAATCATTCTACTTTTCTTCTACATACACCACAAGGGTCCATTTTGCTCATTGTGATTTCCTTTTCCGTTCCACTTATTATCACCTTTGTCTTTGTACACCGACCTTCTCTGAAAACTCGTCTGGGAGGGAAGATCCAATGCGGACTCTCGTTCTTGCACCCGCACTGCCATAAAGACTCATAACTGCTTGCACGAGTGTCTCTTCTCTGGAACTATCACTCTTCTCGGAACACTATCAAATGCCTTTTCTATGTCCATGAAACACATACAAGTTCTTTCCCTTGTCTCGGTATTTCTCTTGCAAGCTTAAAATAAAAATGGCATCTGTCGTTCCCTTTCCAGACATAAATCCACACTGTATCTCAACCAGCTTCACTAAAAACCATTTTCTCTTTTCCCACACATTTTCCACTACTTTCATTGCATGCTCCAACAGTTGTATTCCCTTTATGACCCACAATCTTATCACCCACATCACCCTTTCCCTTGAAGATGGGTATCACCTGCATCACCACGCTCGATTTTCATCCATTTGGCATCCTTTTTCAATCTAACATACGCTGACTGACCTCAGTCATTGCTTTCAATCTTGCCTCTCCACTTGCGTGTATCATTTCCAAAATGACTTCATATAGTCCAGGAGCCTTTCCTGATTTCATCTTCCTCATTGCTTGTGTCACCTACTCTCAAGTTACTCTCTTTATCGGACCTGCTACCATGTCAACTTCCACATTTTGATCCTAATCGTTTTCCTCATTCTTTATCACCTCCATATAATCTTTCCAAAATTTTCTCACTGAAACCAAGTTTTCCCTCTCTTCCTTTGATACATTGTCCATCAACCACGTCTTTTCCATCTCGCTTCAGAGACTTCACTAGGACTTTTTTATAATTTGGTTAATTCCTGTTCTGCTTCTTCATAGCTTTTGCAACTATTTTCTTCGCCCAATTTTTCAATTGCGTGTACTTGAGCTTAGTTTTTTCTGATGTATTTCTGCACCTGTGCACCAATTTGTTCTCATCAATTACTCCCCCCACTTTTTCGTTCGACCAGCGCATATCTCCTCAATCAATCCTGCCTTTTATTTTCCCAAAAACTTCAACGCAAGCTTGCAGAACTCTATTCTTGAAGGATCCCAATAGCAATAGATCCGTCACATAGTTATGAACAAGACTTTCAACTCTCTTCTCAAACCTTTCTCTTGTGTAGACATCTAACTTCCAAACTTTTCTTCTGATTCCCTTTTTTAATTTATAGTCTTGTTCAGTCATCTCTTGTCCAAGTCGATAACCACCAATCTATGTTGAAGTTCGCATGGTATCGCTTTCGCATATTTGACTAGTGTTCTGTTTTTCCAGCAAACCAACCCAAAGTCCATTCCAGTTTCCTTTGATTTCCAACACACATTGCAATAATTCCATAGTAATTTATTAATACTATTGAATTTACTACTACATCAATCAATTAAACCTCATCATACCAGGTTCAATGGTTCATACTTACGTAGCAACAACCTCTGTAATTAGTTCGGCAAGTCGATCATATTCATGCGATGTGAATGCCTGCAATTAAAATGCATTCTTGATCTAACACTAACAAATGTGGCTTGTGATTATGTTGTAATTTGTGCAATTAATAAACAATAATCCGAAATGCACAAATTATTATCATGGTCAATTAGTCAGGAAACATTTCAAATAGTCAAATTTCGGAAACAACTCTTTTCATCTTCAGTGCCCAAATTTAATTACAGAAACTCTTGAAACCCTGGTTCATTTCCGAATAGCCAAAAACTGTTACAATATTGAAACTTGACAACATTAGGATTTAAAAAAAAAAAAACCAAAGACATTTGTCACATTTCTATAAATAAAGGTGGGATAACAGCTCTGCTAATGTTTAAAAAATAAAATACACACAACTAAAACTGCACAACTCACTTCTGAGCCGAAACGCGCCTTCATGTAGAGATCAGACATCACCTCCAGCTGTGAGGTGCGTATGGAACGCAGGCATCCGCTGCTATGTGACTTAACATCAAGCAGGTGCTGACGCATATCCTTACCCATTGGCCTAGCAAGATCTTCATTGACATCAGCAAACACCTCATCTGGTGGGAAGAAAACAGTGCTCAGCATTGACAAGTATAACCGGACACAAGTAAAAAGCAATCCTGATGGTTAGCAATAGGCTATCCAGGTTTTATGTAAAACATTTGCACAATAATTGGTTTTGGAAATTTATTAATATAAATCACGCCAGTATCTCGTAATTTGTACAAATTAATCTTAATTGATTAACATAAAGCAATTTAAAAGCTAAAAAATTATTCACCTAACTCAGAGAATGCATCGACCGCCTTCATCCTGTAGATATAATTGCAGCTGGCCACACCTTGTTGTGGACGTTCATCGTCACTCATCAGTTTTGGTTCATACATTAAATTCATTGCCTTGTCAAGCTCTTTGTCGATTTCGTTTATCAATTTCTGAAAAAATTTCAGAAGCTACCACACCATTCATACATAAACTGTTGAAGCTTAAATGTTCAATCTCTACTAGCTTACATTCAAATTAAAAGATCAAAATAATCAAGCTAGCAATACCAAATTAAAAGAAGTATTTTTTCCACAATTTTTGACAGAGGTCTTTCAAAATGCTCCATTAACTCAGCCATTAAGCGTTTGACTCAAGATCAAGTGGCGCTGGTTCGATTCTCAGGGTGTGCGCTTGAGCAACGCATTTCAGAATTGCTCTCCAATCAGCGGCAACAACATTTCAACAATCGGAAACTACACTCTGCCAATCTCAGTAACCAGCCCTATGTCAAAAGCCCATACATTCTACAAGTATATGAAGCCAACAGCAATAACCTTTCAAGGCTTTGACAGTAGGCTATGTGGATAAAGATTCTAAAACCAACCAAACAATAATTTTTTGCAAGTTGGCTTTGTACTGTTTGCAAATGGAATAACTATAAATAAACGTGTCTTATATTATTATAGTCAACCAGTCGTAGTATAGAAGTTACGTTTTACACGAGTGATCTAAAACTTTTCACATCCTTAATTTTTCCTTACATGAAATTTAAGAACTTATTGTAATTCATGCAAATCTAATATATTGTCATAACATTCTTGAGTTGGTACAGTCTGCAGACTCGATCTTTTGTTTAAAGACTTTTATTTCTGACACTTCATTGCATTGCCATGAAAAATAAACAAGTAGCTTTTTTTAAGGGGACACCTCTAATGAAATCCCAATATTCACTGATGGCTGAGAAGCTTGCGTCCTCAGATAAGCTAACTATTGTGGGAACCCCAACATACCATATATTTCTGAAAAGAGCATGAAAAGATGCATCTGAATATGCAAGTCTCATGAAATAAAAGTTTAATTTGATGCAATGAGCTTCCTTCAAACACAGGCAATATTTCAATAATTATTTTTGACATGCTAATACAAAATACTGTTTCTCACTATCAGTATCAGCACCATACAGCAACAAGAAATGTGAAATGTTACGAAGTGCTAAATCTACCTCATATGCGAATACCTATGAGAGCATTTTTCTCTAAAATGTCACTTTCCTAAAAAAAAAATTTTTTTTGAAAGTTACTTGTGTGCGAAAATATTTATACACATTTTTTTCAATAAAATGGTCAAGACATAAAATTAAAAAAAAAGCTCTCATAGTTTAATGCAATGACATTGTACCAGCATGCATTCCAATTTTTAGCCAATTCGGACGAGAAATAAACATGAGTAACATTTACTGCAAAAAATGTCATTTTGCTAATCGTGCATTTTCAGCTAGGCTATTGTTATTGTTTACTAACTGGCTTTGAAATACTACGATACAGGAAATTTGTAACTGCTGGAGAATGACCAAAACAACACCTACAAATACCACAAATATATATATATATATATAATACCCGAAAGGGCTATTCTGTTGCTACTATTAGTATATTTTCAGCATATCATTGTTCTGGCATACGGTATTTTAGACTTTTGGGTCACGTGGTAGCTCCACTAGTTCTAAAATTTAACAGGGAAAGAATTGGAATTGTGGAGAAACTTACATATATATATTATACATTCAGAATCCTGATGAAATTCTTTATCTTTTCAGTCCAAAATATTTATAAATTTTTTCAAATTTTTTTTTTTTATTTGAGGTGTTCCCTTAAGAACTTAAGCATACCTTAGTCGTGCCAGCACCAGGAGTTGTTAGTTGGTGGGGAAATCTGAGGCTATGACGAGCTCTTAGTACAGCACGTTTGATGAAGACTAACACCAAAATAAAAACCTGAAAACATAAGTGACATACAAAAAATTGCTGAGGTTCATGCAATAATGCTATGTTTGTTCCATATCAAATTCTATTAAACTGAAAACGCAATTTGCAGTTTTTAAAATATTGTGCATTTTCATGCTTTCTCACTCCAGTCAACAACCTCTCATGGACTACTCAAAGTCTGTATCAATTGCGTCACAACAACTAAGTTTATGTACAGAATTTCTAATTTCCAGTCTTTTATTCACGGAATAGCCCGTTTTGGCGAGTGCCCTATTCGGCTAGAGCCCTTTTCGGCGAGTTCCCTATTCGGCAATTTTTTAATTTTTTTTTTTTTAATTATTGGGTACCGTAGCCTAATTATCATTGCCGTTTTAGGGTTAGGGGTTGGGGTTAGAGGTTAGGGTTAGGGGTTGGGGTTAGAGGTTAGGGTTAGCGTCTTATTTCAACGTTTAGCGACGTTTAAACGATGTAAAAGCGGCAATGAAATTTAGGCTACAGTACCCAATAATTTTTTTAAAAAAATTCAAAAAATCGCCAAATAGGGAACTCGCCGAATAGAGCACTCGCCGAATCAGACTAGCCGAACTGGACTTGCCGAATAGTAGCAGACCATTTATTCAAGTACCAACCTTAAATAAAAACGTTAAACCTTGCATTTGCAACCTAAGCAATCAGCCACATTTAGAATTTAGTGGGTTAACTTACAAAAAATCCATAAATAAGAAATAAAAGAAATCTTATTCCAGTCCAGCCAGTTTGGTCGGGCTCAGGTGATGGTGATATAAGGTTTGGCATGGATGTAATGTTCCCACCAGACATAATACATGCATTGACAATCAACCTAACGTTAAACAGAGGCGGTGCTGTTAAATCAAAAAGGTTTTCAACATTATATTTAAAAAAACACATGATACCATAGATGCGAAGCAAATAACCATTGCTGTCAGGGTTATAAAAATCCGAGATTTTTTAATACAACAACTAGGGATGGGCAAAATAGAAGAGTAAGCTATTCTAGAATTATTCTAGAATAATTTTTCGAATTTAGAATTTCGAATACCTATTCTAGAATAATTTTTTTCAATGTCAGAAAATGTCAAAAAGCTTAGTTTTTATTCTGGTTTTATTGAAGACACATAATGAAAAGTGGCAACTAAACGAAAAACAATAGTAACTGCCTAGGAGAGCATGTCTTTGTGGCAGTGAAGAATGTTTAAAGCTTCTAAATGCTCTCCTGTGAGCCGCAATCGCAGTTTTGATGCTGTTAATCCAGCACTCGAGAAGAGTCTTTCTGAGGATGCAGAAGTGGCTAAATAGTAAATACTTCCTTGCAAGATCAAACAACAGGGGGAACTTTTCTTGATTTTTGTTCCACCATTCAATTGCATCGCTATATGGCACTTTTGCCTTAAGGTAGGATTGGTTTTCTACGGCAACTCAAAGATGTTCGTTGTCATGGTTACTTGATGCTGAAGTATTTGTCGCCTCAACACCGGAGCTCAATAGATCATCTGTTTCATTGGATTGCTGCATTGTTGCGGAAATTATGACACTAGGTGTAGCGGTAGCCTCACCCAGAGTTGAACTGTGTTCCGTATGATAAAAATAGATGCAAATCCACAGCACAACGGTCTTTCGACGTCTACAAACAGCACTGGTAAAGAGAGCTGGCTAGCCGTCGTTGAGCCGAATGTAATTGATCGGCGAAAAATTGATAAAAAATTTTGGTAGTCTGAAAAGTGGATATTTTCATTTCGGTTTGGAAAATTCGATTCGAAATGTCATTTCAATTCGAATAATTAGATATTCGGAATGTAACTATTCGATATTCTATATTGCCCATCCCTAACAACAACCCAGCCTGCCCAGATTTTTATGGGCAAAACTGAGTTTTATCATGCAAAAATAGCTAAAAAACGTTTTGTTTTTGCATAATTTGTTTATTGGTTAAAGAACAAGTTGACTATTATTTGTGCAATATGCATTCATGTGAAAAATCATGCACCTAGGCAGTGAGTTGCTAAGCCTGCTAAATGTAACTAGAATTTGATTAGTTTTTTTTTCTTTTCTAGCAATAGTTGCAACAAAACTAATGCTAGAAAAGATACCAATCCCGATGAACATCCAAACTTTGCAGTATTTATTTGATTAGTTGTTGAAAATAACACTTTTGAAAGTTAGAGAAAAAGATTTGTTCCGTCGCAGGTGTTGCCATAAGTTTTTTCTTAAATACTTTTAAAGTTTTATGAAGACGCATAAATGATTTATAATTTTTACAAAATGTTTAATTTGAGCTTCATTGCGTTGACTAGTTAAAATTAGGGAACGTTCAAATATTACGTAACGCTTTTTTTCCGAATTTTTGACCCCCCCCTCCCCCATGTAACGCCAACGTAACGCTTTTTTCAATCCCCCCCTCCCCCATGTAACGCTTTTTCACTACGAATTCAGCACAAAAAACTACCATTCCGTACTTGAAAGCGTTACGTAACGTTTTGCTTGAACCCCCTCCCCCCCGATGTGACGTTAACGTAACGCTTTGCATAAACCCCTCCCTCCCCCTCGAAGGCGTTACGTAATATTTGAACGTTCCCTTATATAAATTGCTGACAGTGTGAACATCGTGAGAGCACAAGCCTCTAAGCTCCTTTATTTTTCCAGCGACCAAGCGTGACCTACGAGAGCTTCTTACCGGTGGCCAAATTCTCACGCCCAACAGCCAAAACAAAAAAGTCCGTAAAAATTTGTGTTCTTAAAAATCTGTTAATTAAAACTGTGTTTTTGCGTTCACTCAGGTAAAAACAACGCAAACAAGGTTCTGAAATATATTTGAATTTTGTTTCAATTGAAGTCGCCTACCCCCTTTGCTCTTTCTTCAAATGTTGTGTATAAATTTAGTTGTTTGCGTGACGCAAACCAGACATACATTGGTATGTCAACCAGACATTTGTTGACAAGGGCCGGGGAGCACTTAAACCCAAACCTAACAACTAAAAGTGCAATTAAAGAGCACATCGCCTCTTGTGAAACGTGCACTGACAATGTCTCGATCGACCAATTTAAAATCATCTCTCGAGGCAGATCTGATTTTCAGACTAAGATCATGGAAGCCTTGAGAATCAAACGTAACAATCCATCTCTCAACCGGCAGTTATTCGCCTGTGGCTCATCGTTCCTTTTGTGTGTGTTCTAATTGTTTTGTCCAATGCCTGTAGTCTACACCTCACGTGATCTGTTTCCCACCGCATAATTTACTCGCAATCATTCTCGTATCATTTGTTCAATTTGTGCTTTCAGTCCAGAGTGTCGTTACAGTTACAGTGCATAGTCAAATTTATCTTACGATTTTTCATTTTATGTATTGCAGATTTAATTCCTGATGAGGACACACGTACGTGTCGAAAACGTTTGAGTTTATTTTATTTAATTATGTTATATTTTGTGTGAAATAAAGTATGCTAAACCCGCTAAAGTTACTATGTTTTATTTCTCTATATTTGCAATTGTATTTAAATGCACTGCTTTCGAAGTGGATGCAGTCTTTGAAGTTTTACATGTTGACGCTTATTTTTGCTAAACTTTTATCAGCGATATTTCTCATCAGCATGCGAGAGACTTTGTCTGGTTAGTGAAAAAAAGGTTGCGAATGCGAGGGATGAGAAAAATATTTACGTCCAAACGGGCAAACATCCAAAAAAAATTTGAAATACCACCAAAATGAAAAAGTATTGGCTTGTGGCCTTGTGACAGCCAACGACCAAAAATGGCCTACCGGCACGATAATTTCGGAGGCCATGCAATGACTTCCCGGGAGCCGTGGCCGCCGGGAGCTTAGAGGCCTGGGAGCACAATACATAGTTGCCTACAAATTTAGTCTCCAAACCTTTAGAACACATGGCAGTTAATATGAAGAAAGTCATAAATGAAGAAATGTACACAGCAATACAGCACTTCAACCAATAAATGCTACACATTATTAGAGCTTAATAACTTCGAAACTGTTGCACTTTGGTTATTTGAACTTCAAACTAGTGGTACTTGGACTAGCTAGATAAATGTATTATTATTAGATCCCATTTTATAGTCAAAGATGAGCATGCTCCAGTATGTGAGACAAAGTTTAGGAGAGTATATTAAGTCATCTCACAAGTATTAGCAAGAAACATTAGGGATGTACTGGCATTACAATATTAATTTATGATCAGAAGCAAAATTGTACAAATTTAAAAAATTCAATAAAAAAATATAAACCAATTAGGAAAAGAAGAAGAGGTGAAGCAGACTTGGTAAACATGTTATTGATGCAAATATCGACATTTTGGCCAAAAGACAGACACCAACCGAGCATCTTCAATGCATCCTGAAAAGTTATTTTGAGAAGCAAAAAATGTTTTGAACAAAAACGGTCGTCATTGCCTAGTAGGCCTACTGGAGAAAAACTCATGTTTTGCATCACAATCTGCTGGTAATTAAATAAAACAATTTCATCTAAACCAGAAAAAAGTAATGTTCAGACTGATATTTCCTACACTTTATTTCAATTTTATTAACTGTTGTTATGAAAAGTGAAAATGAATAACTATTAACTATGCAGATATTTTGAAACAAATCCCAGTTATGCACAAAGCATTTCTTGTTAGGAGGGGAATTTTGTTACAAAACCTAACACTCTAACAGTCAAAAATTGTTTTAGCATATGAATGACAGGCCTCGAAATTCATTTTTGTTGACGGCGGACAAACGTGTCCGGTCTGAGCAGCTATCTCGGCGGACAAATTAAGTCTCACGGCAGACACACTTTATCTTGATAATTCTTCGCCATTTGAGAACTTTTGCTACGGTTTAGAAGGCTTTTTTAAATTTCAGCAAAATAACTCTGAAAGGCTTTCATCAGACCAACGACGTGCGCTTGAAGTCAAAGTGCCGTCACCGCCGTGTAGCTGCTTAATACGCCGCATAACTGATTAACTTCCACCGATCGAGGTCGTGTGCATTCTTGCGTCACAATGCTCTGGGCACAAGCCGGAAAACTTCTACAGTACACTAACGCTACTATTTTCTGCTGTGCAAAGTTTCACTAGGCTTTTTCTAGGTTTATTTTTGCGTGTCATGTTAGCGAAGGTAAACTTTCCCTGGGCCTTTTCTTACTGTAATACCAAAACTTAACAAATTTTGCTGCATCTTGCTGTAATAGCCTACTCGTATAATCTAATTTTGTAACCAACCTTGCCTTATCAATATTACTCGGAGATCAAAGTCAGACATTATCTTTAGGCTTATCAATATTACTCGGAGATCAAAGACAGACATTGTGACGTAAGACTTGAACTAAGTTGCGCGTGATTAGTGTAGAAGTACCGGTACTCCTATCGATTCTTAGCAAAGAATTCACCTTTGTTACGCTGATTCAATGTCATCAATCAAAGCAACGCAAAAATCGAAAGTTTTCCTGCTTGAATGGAAGCTAAATGGGATACAATATTCACAATTTCTAGATACGCGTTAGAATGCGTGGGAAATTATATTCTCGCAACAATTGTTCGAATGTTCGTGCTATGCAATGACGATTTGTATCGCTAGTACCTGTAATTTCTCGGCGAACAAATATGACCGATCTAGATGGTACCTCCCGCGGACACCACATGCTGTGACGGCGGACATGTCCGCCGTGAATTTGGAGGCCTGAATGAACTAATTCAGATGATATTGCATATAGCCTAATCTACTGGTATTGGTTAAAAATAAAAGCACAACTTTTAAGGTGACAGCAGTTGATTTTGTAGAAGACTGCACACTCTAAAATAACAAGGGCATGTAAACAACTCGTAATATTTTTAACCTTTGGATTAAGGCAACAGCCATTCTTGATAATTAAAATAGACCATCAAAGATGTTAAATTACATGGCAATGTTTTTGTAACACAAAAAAGCTTTATTACTTCAAGTACCTGCTCCACTCATAGAGCAACAATATTACAACCAAGTAAACCCCTTCCATCCCATTCTTGTGGTGTAAGTGCAAGAGACACTTGTTGTTGATCTCGTTTTACAAGTACATTTACTGGTTTTCCTTTGCTATGTTTCACTACATCACCAATCGCATTCAAACCAATAAAATTGTTCTTTGTGACGGACCCAAATTTTAATATTTCATCTCCAATTTTCAATCCAGCTGACTCAGCAGGAGATGTTCTTGAGATTAAATCGATAGCTGCAAATGGTATCAGTTCTGTTGCAATAGTTTGTGGTGTTGTGGTAGGTGCAACAACATCTGTAGTGCTTTCACTCACATCCATTGCTGCAACTTGAGCATGATACTCTGCTAAACCATTTTCGATTTGCTGCATTATTGCTTTATGATCATTTTGTAGACAGATGATATTGTGCCTTGCAGTTCTCACTTGCACTGCATCAATGTCGTTTCTGGGATAACCTTCCCTGTCAACAAGTGGAGCATCCATTCCAACATTTCCTTGACTTTTCAGTACTTCATACCAATGTTTTATGTTGCTTTCAATTTCATCTTTTTTTCGCATCAACTCTTTAACATATGAAGCCATTATTCACTTCACTTCAACAACTTCACTGGTGAAGCAAATAATTGTTACCAGTAACACAATGCAGTAGCCTACAAACTTACTAGGCTACCAACTATAGCCTACTATGTATGGTTATGAAAATAATGTTATGGTTTTTAAATAATTATGTATATACATATTACATAGGCGTCGATTTTCTCTTAAAAGAAAGGAATTCTGGGTGGGCGCGGGTTTTCAAACAGATTTCATTGAATGTGTATGTTCGCAAATTCGCAATGGTTAGCCTTTCTCACAAAGACTGCGTTTAGCGTCGCTGCAGCAATTAAGCTTTAATAGGTTTGATGTTTGCTTTCTTGCGCCTTGCGATCTTATGAGCGCTGCTAAACTAAACAAACTTCTTTTATGTTTTCCTTTGCGACCTAAAAAGCGCGTGACTCGTGACCAGTTACCTTTAAAGTGGCGCCTTTGGATTTGCCGCAAAATGTTCGGACAGGTGACTACAGTAACAAGTACCATCAGGGTTAAGATACATCCACTGGAATTCGGAAAAAAGCTTCCTTTGCAACACACGACCTTCCCGAGCCGAAAGCTGATCCGGCAGCATGCTAACGTCAAATGGAGCAGGTAGAGTTCCATGGCTCATGTTGTCTTCTACAACTACTGGTGCATTGCCTGAGACATTGACTTCACCACTGTCCATCCTTAAAGCACTGCTTTCTTCATCAATGCCAACTTTATGTCCATTCGTGCTGGACATGGCTTCTTCAGCGTTATCATCTCGACGCCTTTTAGAAGCTGGTTTTAAGAATGCACGAATAGACGTTTGACTTTGCTTCATGTTTAACTTTTCAATAATGAAATGACAACATCGCGCAGTGCCCCAATTTATACTCAGCAACAAGTTTGTGAGGAAAGATTTGTAAAAAGCGATTGTTTCAATACGATTTAGTTTGTATCGGTTATTTTATTGTCATGTTCATTTAAATGTCATATTCATATTCCCTTACGCTGACCTGGAACTGAAATTTGATTGTGACGTAACAAAGGTGAGACCATTCGGAGAACAGATTAAAAGTGGCTTTCTCTCACAAGGAATTGCCAGCGTGTGGCAGTGGTAGTTGCCGTGGCAACAACAATGCAGTGAGTACCGTTTCAACGCAGCGTTGTTGCGGAATTGCTTTGTTCTGTTGGATACCTAGCGAGAGACATAGCGTAAAATAAGAAGTTACGCTGCAGTTGGTTGGATAATTCAGCGTTTAACAAAAACGGAAATAATTGTAACGAACACTTCATAAGTGTCATGAAAACAGGGTGGGCAAAACATATTTTGCTTCAGTACGGTTGTTGCCGGGGAATTATTCCATCCATTAGATGCCGCTGAATGGAGAGCAGTCCTTAACGTGCGTTGCTCAAGCGCACACCCTGAGAGTCGAACCAGCACAGCTTGATCTTGAAGCTTCTTTGTTCCAGAAGTCACGCACTAACCGAGCTATCGGGGTGGTTAATCAGGATGCAACCTAGTTTGTACTCTGAACAGTTTGTACCCTGAAAACATCGAGAGAAAAAATTAAAAAAGCGGAAGTCGCTGATTGCAGTTTCCGCTAACCCTTACCCTAACGCTAACTCTCGCTCATTGTAGTTTCCGCAAACATTTTTCCGCAGTTTCTGCTAACCCTAACCATAGAGTAATCTATGCTCTAACCCTAACCCTCGCTGATCGCAGTTTCCGCAAACATTTTTCCGCAGTTTCCGCTAACCTTAACTATAGAGTAATCTATGCTCTAACCCTAACCTTTGCTGATCGCAGTTTTCGCAAACATTTTTCCGCAGTTTCCGCTAACCCTAACTATAGACTAGAGTAATCTATGCTCTAACCCTCGCTGATCGCAGTTTCCGCAAACATTTTTCCGCAGTTTCCGCTAACCCAAACTCTAACTATAGAGTAATCTATGCTCTAACCCTAACCCTCGCTGATCGCAATTTCCGTAAACATTTTTTCGCAGTTTTCGCTAAACCTAACCCTCCAGTTTGTTTCAAATTGTTTGGGGAACTCCAATCAGCGACTTCGGCTTTGTGCTATTAAACTGCGATCAGCGACTTCGGCTCTTTTCTATTTTTTCTCTCGATCTTTTCAGGGTACGAACTGGGGGTACGAACTGTTCAAGGTACGAACTAGGTTGCACCCGGTTAATCAGATAATCATATCAAAAGGTCTGGCAAATAGATGATGCGATTAACTGATTTTGTCAGTACAGCCTAACATGAGAGTTTCCACAAAATAACACCACTATTGTTTTGGCAGAACATTTTTTTCCGCTATCTATAAATCTGCTGATCACAGTCATGGCCCATGGGACCATATAGGCGCCGACGTTTCAAAAAACCTTGGGGGGCGAGAAAGGTGATGACGTTATAACCATACCGCTATTTTACTCAATTAAAATAGTCTTTGATTAAGCTTACTGTATTGTTTATATTGACACCTAGGTCGCAATTATTGAATTTATTGAATTTATTAGAACCGCTGCTTGAAACGATTAGTTTTACGCATGCAGTGCGCCTAGTCGTAAAAATTTTGATATTGTTAGGGTTAGCTCATAATTGGAACAGTAGGAAAACAAGCCGATTCATTTTCTTGCAAGTGAATAACAACGATCAAGATTCAAGACAGTGAAGTTATTGAAATAAAACGCAAAAAATCATGATCTTAAGCAGAGTGGAAACCCGCTATCAGTTTTATTAACCTCGTTTTGCTAATTACTTACCTTCAAAGCATTAACAACGGCGAAGTGTTTTCTCTTCTGTTTTCATTATTATTTTATGTCACTTTTGTGTTTTGATAAATAAACGATTGATTGATTTATCGAAAGTCTTTATAGTCTTTTATCAAATACCATATATCTACTCGAGTATAGGTCGAGATTTTGGCTAGTGATTTTCACCTCAAAAAGACAGGTTCGACTTATACACGGGACAAGCTGGTGTCTCCAGCTCAGCAGTTTTTAAAATAAACACATTTTTGCTGCGGCAAAATCATTGCCAACATAAATTATGGATTGTGAAATGGTGTCAGCCGAAGTAAGAGTTTTGAATACGTTTATTTGCAGTGATTCAAACTTGATTTTCAAATTTAATGATTTCTTGTCAGTTCTAAACTTTATGCACCTGTTGAGCAATAATATGCAAAGCTCACCAGACAAAACAGCAGAAAGAGCTGTTTTAAGAGGTAATTTTTGTTTTTGCGTGTAGGATATAATCGTCCTTATTACGTAACATCCCATGATTGTTGAAGTCGGTGTCAGCTTTCCAACTTATACACGGGAGAAGGAAATATCACCGATGTTCAGCTCAAAAGTAGGGGTTCGACTTATACACGAGATCGACCTATACTCGAGTAAACTATATACCGTAGTGCAGGATAGTGTATATTGATGAGTGTATGAGACGTATAGCCTAGATATTTTCACAATATATACATCAATACAGTGCTTATTGCAGTAAAACACGGATGACGATTTTGAAAAATGCATTTTTTCTTTAAGCTGTATTTACGCAATTGTTCGTTGTGACGGAGTTTCAAGTCAATAAACGAAAAGTCGAAAAGTACCGACGACCCACCGTACTGCAGCTGAACACCAAGGGCATTACGGCCAGCAAGCTCAGCATCATCAAGTATCTGGCCACAAAACATCAGGCCCTCGTTATTCTCCTCCAGGAGACCCACTGCACATCTGTGGATAAGTTGATATTACCCAACTTCACACTCGAGAGACCGTGAATTAGATAGATCTGTCTTGCAAGAAATGACGGACCTCTGGAGGATAACAACCCCAGACGGGGACAACATCCCAGCCAGCAAGCCCATATGGGCCCCATATACTATTTTAATGGGCTTGTGGGCATGTGGGTTCTATGTGGGTTTTTTTGTTTTTGCTATATGTGCCCAATATGGGCTTTCTTGCAGAATGTGTTTCTAAATGACAAGGTAGAATATAAAACTTCCAATCTTCAAATGCGTGGTCATATAAATGCATTTTACTAAATTTAGCCACATAAAATTATTGATCATGGGCTAAGCATGAAATATTGATGGGCTTCCCACTTTGTTTATGGGCAGGCCATGGGCTGTCCAATTTGTTTATGGGCAGACCATGGGCTGCCCACATTTTTTATGGGCAGAACATGGGCTGCCCATATTTTTTATGGGCAGACCATGGGCTGCCCACATTTTTAATGGGCAGACCATGGGCTACCCACATTTTTCATGGGCAGGCCATGGGCTGCCCACATTTTTTATGGGCAGACTATGGGCTGCCCACTTTTTTTATGGGCAGACCATGGGCTACCCACATTTTTCATGGGCAAGCCATGGGCTGCCCACATTTTTTATGGGCAGCCCACATTTTTTATGGGCAGACTATGGGCTGCCCACTTTTTTTTATGGGCAGACCATGGGCTACCCACATTTTTCATGGGCAGGCCATGGGCTGCCCACATTTTTTATGGGCAGACTATGGGCTGCCCACTTTTTTTTATGGGCAGACCATGGGCTACCCACATTTTTCATGGGCAGGCCATGGGCTGCCCACATTTTTTATGGGCAGACCATGGACTGCCTACATTTTTTATGGGCAGACCATGGGCTGCCACATTTTTTATGGGCAGACCATGGGCTACCCACACAGTGATTCAAAGGTTTGTAGGCAACCCATACTAATATGATATACACCTTGATCAGCATATTTGTCTACATTTTGAGATTTTTTAGTTGTCTCTTAAACGACTTTTATTGATCTTTTAAACAAACACAAAATGAAATTGAACAAGCAAAATTACTGGGGGCACCTTGCTATGCATTGCGCAAAGCTCGTACTGCTTGCAGTTGGAGCCCTTTGGCAAGGTTGGCAGTAGTACTATTTTTGGTGCTTACGTACCACAAATAGGAAAATGTCACATGGAGGTATATACCTTCATGGCCATTCCAGTGTATAAATACAGTTATTGACGCTGGCGCCTGCTGGTTTTGTTGGCTCTTTTCTTTCCACAAAGATAAGAGTTAAAGTGACTAGGCCTACAAGTGGAAATTGATTGAAACTTGGAATCAATCAATCATAGCTTAATACTCAACCCCTACCCAATCAACGGAAAAGAATTCAGTACCCAACCTTTACCCTTGTTAACCTTTCCCACCCTTAACAAGCACCGGGATTTGCAATTCCAGCCCGGTCTTGTTACTCTCCATCTTTACCCCAAAGACAGTATTTGTAGCTTAAAGAAGAAAGAAGGACGAAAAGACTTTAAAACTGTAATTATTTGTGTTTTATTTCCATTTTAATAGTAACCTTTATTCGTAAATTTAAAAACAAAAAAACAGTTCCAACATTTAAAACAAAAAAATCCTAGGAAAATAAATCAATAGCTTTTTTTCCTTGGTCTGAACCTTAAAACATTTCACCAGGCTAACACTCACAATAGTATTTCAATAAGATTTAATTTATGTTATGGAACCGGCATTTTTGATCGTAGATATGGTTTTTCTAGTTTTTCCAAACCTTGTCACCTATTCTGCCGCATTGATTGCTTTAAATTTTTGCACAATTGCGGGTTTGGCATGATGAATGATGATGTGGTGGAAGCGTTTATTCTGGATTTCGCCGACATAGTATTTCTATAATCTTCTGCTTAGTAAATTTTATTTGAATTTTCAAGTGTTTGCCATTATAGCCTACCGTACTTACTCAAGCTAGATAAAATTGAAATTATAATATTCGAAAGTTGCGTTTTGCTAAAACTATGAAGAGAAGAAAAGGCAGAAATAAAGAAATGAATATGGAGGATTGGAGGTCATGAACATTTTTATTTATTTAATTAATTTGTAATTTTTCGTTTGTTTTTGATCCAGTTGTGCTGACATCTATTGATATTGTAGGCTAATTCTTATTTCGACTCAGTTGTGCTGACATCTATTGATGTAGGCTAATTTTTATTTCGACTCAGTTATGCTGACGATTCCTGATGGAGGAAGGCCAGTTCCATAACATAAATCTTATTGAAATACTATTGTGAGTGTTAGCCTGGTGAAATGTTTTAAGGTTCAGACCAAGGAAAAAAAGCTATTGATTTATTTTCTTAGTGATATTGCTTTCTGTATTAGGTAGATCGCCCATTTGAGGAAGTGTCATAGTACCAGATCACTTTTTTCAGTTGTTTTTTGGCAGTGGCTATTTGACCGGCTCCGGTCTTTGAATCTGAAACACTATTTGACCGGTCATGACGTCACTGCATAAGCACTTTTTTCTTTTTCTTTTTCAAAGCAAAAGACGTGAAGCACCGATATAAGATCTAAATTCAACACGCATTCTTCAACTCAGTCCGTGGCGCGTAGGGTTCGTCTCCGGCTCCCAATCTAAAGGGGATGAGTTCGATACTATCCAGATGCATTCTTTTTTTCATTTTTTTTTTTTATCTAAATTTTGACCCGAAGCGCATTTATGTGGTCAATTTTTAATTTGAGTAGCCTACAGTCCAAGTTAGTTAATAGTTCTCAAGTATAGTTCTCAAGTTAGTTATATACAATACTTCTTTTAAAAGAAATGATAATGGTAAAACCATTTTTTAAAGAAGTATTGTATATAACTAACTTGAGAGAAAAATGTAGGGTCGTTCGGCAACACACGTTCACTTATGACGATCGGAAAATTACCAAGAGAAATTCCCAAATTCCAGCAAATTAAAAAAACTCTAACATTATTACTCACATTTGAAAAGACATAAAAAATGGGCTGTAGGCTACTCAAATTAAAAATTGACCACAAAAATGCGCTTCAGGTCAAAATTTAGATAAAAAAAAATGATAAAAAAAAGAATGCTTCGGGATAGTATCGAACTCATCCCCTCTAGATTGGCAGCCGGAGACGTATGGCACGCGCCACGGACTGAGTTGAAGTATACGTGTTGAAGTTAGAACTTATATCGGCGCTTCTCGTCTGTTGCTTTGAAAGAGAAAAAGAAAAAAGCGCTTATGTAGTGACGTCATGACCGGTCAAATAGTGTTTCAGATTCAAAGACCGGAGCCGGTCAAATAGCCACTGCCTTGTTTTTTTCCATTTTTGAAAAAAATCCTAGCCTAATTTTTGACTTTCTCTATACCAATATTGTCGCTCAGTTTTTACCAACTTCAATAATTTCAGTTAATTTGTATAACCAGCCTGTTGTGTCTTTAAATTTTTATAAAAATAAGTTAATTTGCTCATTTAATTACCCAAATTCCACCCATTTTGATTATTTTCATCGCCACAGCTTTTTAGCATCATTTTTTTTTAAGAAACCTAGTGTTGCCAGTGCTCCCAAAATTCAATTTCATATTCTCTCTTTTTAAGCCTGAATTACGTGTTGCTTTTAATTGTTTCATACTGAATCCTTAATCGTTGATCTGAAACCATTTAACTGAGTTATTTCCAATCAATTTTAACGACTTTTAGCGTATTATATTATATTTACGTTATAACAAAATCAAGAGTTGGAGACACGACACGACAAAATAACAAAATCAAGAGTTGGAGACACGACAAGATCACAAAAATTGAATAAAGAATTTGTTTGCAATTACTGCAATAGTAAGTTCTTTGAATTTAATCAAGAATTGGCAAAGAAAAAGCAAAGTGAAGAAACTTTGATTTAGGATAGCTGTAAAATAGTTGAAATCGGCAGCCTTTTATATGTGAAGAAACTTATTCATCAAAACCTAAAATGTAAAAGAAAAAAGATCAAGACTGGACTGTAATTCTTTGGATGTTGCAACTCATTTTTTTGATTAAAGTTATCTTTTTTTCCTGGAATTTGTAAATCTGTACATCAGTTAATAGTCTGAGCGTAAAATGCGAAAATATAGGGCCGCCTGGAATAAATTGCGACCTTAACAAATTTAGTATCGTTGGAAAGCTTAATTCCTCTAGTTTAGGATTATCACTCTCCTCCAACCAGGGACCCTTGGCAAAAAAAGTTGTGGCCGTTTTTTAAGCAACACCTTGCGCCGCTAGTGGCGCAGCTAATCTAGCTATGTTTTCAGCAGAAACAGCAAGCCGTGTAAAATTCTGGCAGTCGAAGTTGCTCCGGTGACCACTGACCAGCTTATGAGCCATGTAGTGGTATCCATCTTGAACTCTGAGCGTTGCGCAAAAAGAAAAAAAAAAATAGCCATGAGGTTTGTAAGTAACTAGGCAGTACTGAGTAGGTTTGGGACAGCAAAGATTCTTGATCTACCACTCTGCACTGGCTGCAGTACTAGCCTAAATATCACAGAACTGAGTACGTACTAGGCAAGCCTACCGTAGTTTAATTTGTTTTGGGAACTGTTTGCAAGAACATCATTATCGGTACCGTAAGTTATGTCAGGTTATTCATTTAATTTGGTTTGCAACAGAAGTCAAAACGTTAGATAGGGTACCGGGCTGCAGGCGATACACATTACACAGGTGCACTAGGCCTATAACAGTGTACGGTACAGTACGGTATGCTGGGCTATGATGAAAGTTAAAGGAAACAGGTCTAAAAGTTTTTTACATGCAGCATGTCTTATCATCTCTAGCTTATGTTAAATTTTTGAATTTACTGTTGTTCTTTTAGTTGAGTTCTCTTTCATTTAACATCTTGGATTTTAAATGGCATTGCATGCAGGTGTGAAGTATTTGTACCAATGAATGCAGTATGGTAGTAGTAGTAGGCCACTGTTACCAGTGTACTGGTGCACAAACTGACAAAGGAAGGGTGTTTATTGAGACCTGGTAGCTTGTAGTGATATCCATGCAACAATACGTTTTCTGGTAATTGCACACACTATCAGTTAAATAAGGAGGCCAGCCTACCAGTAGGAGCTATGGTTCTTGTTACTTCTGAGACCACCTGTAAAGGCTATAACATATTCAGATATAGATTAAGTTTGAAAGAGCAAATGTTCTGTGTGGCCATTTTTTTCCTCTGAGGTCTGATGTTAGTTTTCTCTCTTTACAGCTTTAAAGATTTTTATGAAATACCAGTAATGATTTCTAAGTTGTATAGCTTAGTTTATTAAACAGTTAGAATTGATAGACTAGTTTTCAGATGTTATGGAGATAATTGAATAATGGAAAATCAATCAAGCTTTTTATAATGAAAGTTTATGCATCAAATGCCAATCTCATAATTTATCAAAGCTACAAGAAGTGAAACGAGGTGGACTGAAGACATTAATCAGCTATGCACAAAACATTGGTGACAGTCATCTTTATCAATATAATATCTAAAAGAAAAAGAAGAGAGCGAAAGTAGTTGTAAGGTGCATGAGGTGTGTCAAAAATTACTTGCTGTTTGCTCATGCTTGGAGTGGATGTGATACAACTTCTGCAATATATCAACAAGGTACCAATATAATTAATCAGCTTTGGTAGCAGTACATTTTAATCTTGCTTTCAGTGTTTTATCTATAGTGTTTGTTACAGTGTTTTATATATTTTTGAATTGCTTACCATGCTTGTCTGAAAGTACATTTTTACCATTTTCTGATCAGCTTTTAAAAGATATGCAAGAATTCAGATGGCAGTCATTACCAAATCCACTCAATATTATTCTAATATTGTAATACTTTTATTTGGAATGCCAATGTATGGAGTGTATGCACACATTATTTGGTGACAATGATTAATTATGTCATCTGTCTTGTTGCTTAGGAAAGCTAAAGATGTTCAATTACGGTACCTAAAGAAGGAAGAATTTCAACAATCTGCTGATGTATTTGGGAGATTAGATTCTACACGTTAGCAAATAGCTGATGCTGGAAGAGATTTGTTATTGAAAAGGTTAGTTACTGGGACTGTATTGGTGCACAGTTAATTAAATAAGAAGAAATGAAAATGTTGCTGAGTAGCCTACCAGTCTGAATGAGATTCACCGATAGTAATGCTATATTTTGTTGATCCATCAAGCTTTAGTGCAAAACCTGCCGATTCACTTGGCCAACTACGGTACGTCAAGTACATGCAGATGGTTGCAACAGCTTCCACTGTTCATCCTGAAAGATTGCCACCCACCGAAGCTGCAATTCGTTTTCATTCCTTGAGAGTACATTTGCAGGTGAAATAATAGTGCGTAGCCTAATGGTGTTGTAACACAATACCCGTAATCATTTAGTATAAAAGCGTCTTTGCTCTATAGATTATACCACTTGAAGATATTTTTCAAGAATTGTTTATTGTCGGTAACTTCAAAATATTACAGCAAATTGCGCTATTAAACTGCGGTAAGGAAAACATGCAAGTTATAGCAAAACAAGTTGCGTTATAATATGACTAGCATAAACATGTGGTGTAGGCTACTACAAATCAAAAATTTTATGGCAGCAAGACTTGATTTATCTAAGTTGATATAAAACTGTTGCTTCAGGTATGTCAGTGGAAGCATCTTGACACTGAAATCTTGGATCTCGCACAATGGGGATGGAAAGCTGACGCAGCAGGTGCAGTTATGCCAATAAAGGCCAATTTAGATCCGGCACCAGAATGGCATCAATCAATTGTTTCGAACTGTCATACGCTGCTTTCGCCTTGTAACGCTGTTCTTGCCCGCTCGGATCAACATCGCTCCGCTTTCAATGCATTAATCAACACGATCCCTTGATCAACTCGATGCAGCCTCAAAACTTCTACCCCAATTTTCTATTTTTACCGGTAATGTAGCCTATCAGTGCCTCTGGTTTCGCTACCCTTTTCTCGACCTTTGCTATGTTGACGTGTATTGTTTTGATATGATGGTCAGAAATAAAAACAACTGAACTGATCGCTAGCCTCCCCGACCCAGCTGGGCGAACCTGCCTCAACGTCTGGCCAGTGCACATCCGTGCTCGCCGAATGAAAGCTTACTCTTCTCCAGTGGGTATTAATTACACTCCCACCTATATATATGTATATATATTATTTTTTATTTAAATCAAATATAGTTATTACTATTTGAAGCCTTTACAAATTGTTTCACCTAACGGATCATCAGAAGGTCTGAAAAAAACGTGTAAACAGTAAAGAATCGATAATTCTGAAAAGATATTAAATATTACAACTGTAATTTCATCTGCCAAAAAAAATCTCTAAACCTGTACTTCCTGATAAGATATTAAAACTGTAATTTAATCTGCAAAAAAAACCTCTAAACCTGAATTCCTGAAAAGATATTAAATATTATAACCGTAATCCAAACTGCAGAAAAAAACTCTAGAATTACTAAGGAAAGCCTCCATCCGCCACGAAAAAGTTTCAATCAATTTGTCCCAATGGAAACCAAGCAACATGATGGCAACATCTATGACATCACAAAGAAGCAAAATGCTCTTGTGATGATCGGCGCAACCTGTAGTAATCTGATCAGAATGAATAAAAATTGTTTTTAAACCTGTAAAAATTAAATGAGATTTATAACCTGATTTAATTGATTTATTTCGTTTATTTTTCATATTATATGATTTAATTCGCTCTGCTTTGCCTTTTTGCTTGGCATTGAGCACTTTTTGTAGTATTAATAGTTTTCATTGTTTTTTTATTTTTTATTTATATATTTTATTTTTTAAAAAATATTTTATTTTATTTTTTATTACAGTATATTGATTCATCGAGCCTCTGCTCCACATTTTTATTGAATATTCGTCTGCCACGAGAGCCAAATTATCCTTAAATGGTTCGACTCTCTTCCTCGTGGGAGACCCCAATTTTATCCGCTCTGCCTACTGGCAGACCGGATATAAGAGTCAAAGTACCTGCGCGAAGACGCGTGAAGGAGACGTGGGCGCTGCCCGGCGGCCAATTACTGCCGGTTCCAGCGTCCACACGCGACGGGTCGCCCGGTCCGTCGCAGGGCTTCATTCTGGGCTATGCAGAAAGAGCCTGTCTCCCTGGCCCGCTCCGCCATTCTAAATTTGCGGACGGGTCATATAGTGTTTCGATCCACACTCTCCCTCCACAGGTACCTCGACTCCCAGCCTGGCCCTCGCGACCTAAGCTGGTGGACTTAACCCTCCGGGTGCATCGTCACCCCATAAATCACGCCGCTCCCCGCCGCCGCGGGGTGTGGCAGGCCGGTTTCTGAAAGTCTTCGACCTGGCTATGTTTGTTTGTACTCTCTCACCGTGTCAATCTTTTGTACCGTGAGCTACTGATGCGAATAAAACAGTTCAACACTACGCCGATTGAGCACTTTACTGGGGGCACCTTGCTATGCATTGCGCAAAGTTCACTGCTTGCAGTTTGAGCACTTTGGCATCTGTCTGCAGTTACTGTATATAGCTGAAATACTGTATATACCTGATATACATATGGAGCAGCCTGTATTAGATTTATGGGTTACACTTAGGCCTACATATGGGCAGCCCATATTAGATTTGTGGGTTGAGTGTGAGCAACCCATAAATGCATATGGGCAGCCTATATGGGGGCAATGTGATGCCGCGGACACAATGTGTATGGGCCCCATATAGGCAGCTCACATGGGGCCCGTACATCAGCCCATAGGGGTCCCCATGTTGGGCCCATATGGGCTTGCTGGCTGGGATCTCGGGTGAGTTCACCCCGGAAGAATTTTCCGCCGCCCTCCAGCACATAAAGCCAGGTATATCCCCGGGCTCTGACCACCTATGCCCGAAGTTGATACTCCATGCTGCTGCCTCCTTAAAGTCCTGGTTAAAAGACTTCCTTTCCTGCTGTTTGCACCACCTGAGAATTCCCAGAATCTGGAGAAGAGCCCTTGTGGTTGCAGTTCCTAAGCCGAAGAAGCCCCCAGGGGACCCGAAGAGCTACCGTCCAATCTCACTGCTCTGCATCCCCTTCAAGATCCTCGAGAGACTCATCTACGCCCGTGTCGAACCAATAATAGATCCGCAGCTCCCCCTTGAACAAGCTGGTTTCCGACACGGACGATCAACTGTAGATCAGGTCACACTTATGACCCAAGACATGAGGACAGCTTCTCGGCTAAGAAGAAGGCTGGCGCCGTGTTGATCTCACGGCTGCCTATGATACGGTATGGCAAAGCGGCCTTACCTGCAAGTTACTCCGTCTGCTCCGTGACAGACACATGGTCCATATGATGATGGAACTTGTGCAAAACCGCAGTTTTACCCTCACAACCGGTAGCGGTCGTCGAAGCAGACTACGCCGACTTATAAACGGCGTCCCACAGGGCTCAATCTTGGCTCCTCTCCTGTTCAACATATACACCTACGACTTGCCCCCCACCATCTCCAGGAAATATGCTTACGCAGACGACTTGGCACTCCTGCACTCAGCAGGAAACTGGCAGTGAGTGGAGAGGAACCTCAGCCAAGACATGCAAACACTATCAGCATACCGTACCTCCAGAAATGGAAGCTACAGCTCAGCAAGTCAAAGACAGTGTCGGTGGCCTTCCACCTTAACAACCGGGATGCACAGCCAGGGGCGCCGGAACGATTTTTGACTGGGGGGGGCAAGATTACGAAAAAAGGGCACTTTTGTTTACTAAAAGGCCAATTTTTTTTCAACTTTTAAGATGAAATATAGCGATAATGATAATCCGGTATACAAAGAAGGGCACCATGCTATGTTATAATGATGTAACCTACTGTCAAGCCTTAAAGCAGCCTGCGGCCATCGCCGCTAAGTAGTGCTTGAATAAACCGCCGGTGCTACTTCCTCAATCGGCCAAGCTTGGCCGCCGGTCTCTTTTAGCCAATTATTTAATTTCGCAATAGAATGATCGTGGATTAACTGAAGAGTGATGCAAAATTAGATCAGCGCGTCATAATCGCCACTGTTGGATTGTGCGGAAATACTTGTTATTGATGGAATATATCCAGCTGCGATCGCCAGCGCTGTAAGTCTTGTTTGTAATTCCGACGTTTATTTTAACAAAGTCCTAATCCAAAGTGCTAATTTACATCTGTTTGTTTGTTTGTTTATGTTTATCCTGCATTGCGGGAAAGCGGACTTGAGCGCTATGCATCGGTGTACGCCTTCTGACGTACACCTGACCCACGCTGCAGCCGACGGCAATGTCTGTTTCCGGTTGTCTACTCTACTTATGACTTAAATTTGGTACTACCCATTACTCGAAATCGATCACTGGGTAGAGGCAATTATCGTAAAGTTTCTTGCCCAGAGAAACAACAGCAGGTGCCGGTGGCTGGAGTCGAACATGCAGGCTCTCGACTGCGAGCCCAACGCGCTAACCACTCGGCCACGGCTGTCTGCTGGCAATAGTGTCGTTTTTATGTCGATTCGATGTTGTCGGACATTGAACCGTTGTTAAAAAGGGGAACTAAGTTAGTTGACATCAATGGGGAAAACATTTTTTGATCATATTGCAAAAATTATGCTTCTTTTAGTAATGTACATCATTGAAATAGCTAAAACCTCAATTGCTAAGGCAACAGAGATCAGATGTCAGTAGATGTAACATAAAAAATATTTCGCACTTGCTAGTGCATCGTCAGTTCTGATAAAGGGCAGATTAAGCACAGTTTAAGCCTACAAGTAATGTTTTAATCATTAAAATACTTATTTTATTACCTTGCAGTCATCGTCAACACAATCATGTCGAACGTTGTTTTTCGTTGCTAAAAAGAATTCTAGGGGAGTGGCGAACTTCTATAAAATCAGCCACATTGGAGACACTCGTCCGAGTGTCGTTTGAATAGTACTGGATTACAATCCCGATAAAGCAGTTATTGCGTGGTGCAACGATTCTATTGTAGGACGTCGCCCAGGCCCAGACTTCAACAACGCTAAGTGATCAGTTTAGCATTGTTGCAAGTTTAATTCTATTTACTTGTGCTATCGTTATTTTGTATTTTGGCCTCCAAGCACGCAGATTTGGCCGCCGAGAAGGAGCTCCCGGTAGGCCACGATGGCTGCCGAAAAAAAAAACGAGTTTTAAGGCCTGTATTGTGTTGCAAAATTTTGTGCCGTAAATATTATTTTGAGGCAAAAATAAAAGATTTTAATTGAGCTAAAAGCGAATAACAGAAATTGTTATATTGCAAAATGTGCAGTAGCTTACATAACTTTAAAAGGGCACCATTGCCCCCCTGCCCCTCCATCTGCAGAAAATTTGAGGGCAGAGGGGGCATTTGCCCCCCTGCCCCCCCGCTTCCGGCGCCCCTGTGCACAGCGTGAGATAAATATCAACATTGATGGGGAACGCCTGCCCTACTGTGCCGAACCTACATACCTCGGCATAACCCCGGACAGGTCACTCACGTACGGCCGCACTTGAAGTCACTGCGCAAAAAAGTATCTACACGCGTCGCACTTTTGAGGCGATTGGCTGGTTCCGGCTGGAGAGCTGGTGCTAAAACTCTTCGTACAGCTACCCTAGCACTTGTTCATTCCACCGCTGAGTACTGCGCGCCGGTCTGGTGTCGTAGTTCTCACACCCACCAGATTGATACCGCCATCAACGACGCATTGCGTACTGTGACTGGATGCCTGCGTCCCACTCCAACGGACTGCCTACCCATCCTAGCAGGCAGTGGTGGATTTCCAGAATATTAGCTTCCGGAGCGCTAGTTTTTTACTTTCCAAATGCACTAGGTGCCGTAGAAGAAATTTAGAAATATGTCTTTATAAGACTTTGAAACAATTACACACTTGATGTACCTGAAACGTTGCTAAAGTAAGTAGGGGAGGGTGGGGTAAGATGAGCACCTTTATGCTTAAGTCGCTTTTACAAAAGAACGGTTTGTTTTGGAAAATTTTAATAGGGTTAACTTAAAGCACCAGTGAATCAGCTACATTTTAGATTGAGTTTTATCACCTTGCGATTTTGATATTTTTTTTATATTGATACTTATTCGCGTGTTGCTCAACTTACCCCGGCATAAATTGTATGGGGTAAATTGAGCAATGACCTGGGGTAAGTTGAACAATTCGATTAAGTTGAAGCATTCCTCTGTCAGTTTGTTTGTATAATTGCGAGGCATTATGCTTCACAACACTGTTTTTTTATCCAATACGAACCTAAAAAGACACAAATTCAACAGTTCAAACATTAAATAAGCTAAGGCTATTTCTTTTGGGGTAAGTTGAGCAACTGCTCCAACATACAGTACTTCAACTAGCATTGCACACTTTACCCCATCCTGATTTTTGTGACAAAATTACAAATATTTAAAAAACTACAAGACTAACCAACCTGAACGTTTTATTGAATATCCTCACACTTTATGCTTACCAATACAAAAAAACAGATTTGATTTACACAGTGTAACAATAAAGTTATTCAGTTTTTGGCAAAAAAATAAAAATTTCGAATTTTCGACATAAGCAATATAATCTGATATGATTGCGTGCCATTGTAAAATGCAATTCTCAGTGGACATAACAAATACATTGAATGAAGTGGCATAAGAATGAAATAAAAATATTCCGCCGACTCGTTTTTCCACAAACAGGGGTTGCTCATCTTACCCCATTGCACACTTTACCCCAGTTTCCCCTATCATGGTCTATAGATGGTATTGCGTTGTTCAATGCAAATATTCATATTTTAGTGAAACAATAATACAAAAAAATACAAGTTATAGCCTAGAAAAAAAAAGAAAAAAATTTGTTTTTAGTTTTTTCCACTTTTGATTTTTCAAGTTATAGCCTACAATTTTTAAGACACTTATCGTATTAAAAATCATAAAACCTCTGGCGACTTCGGGTCTCAATTGCCGGGTTACGCCCATGGCGTCATCAGGATCCAACATTTTAACTTCGCTTCGCTTACTTCGCTGGTAAAAAATTTCTCAGTGGAAGACGGATCATTCGTATAAAGAGTAAACTTGAAACAGTTACAATGTGTAGAGAAGCACGGTCAGATGTCAGTATGAGGTTCATTTGTGAAAATCCGCGCTCACACTCGCTCAATGAAATTGGAAGGGATTATAGTGACGTTATCAAATTTTGAAGACTCTGGGATCTTTTTTTCGTAGTCATATATTCACGAAGTCCTCTCACAGCAGCTTCGCGTTCATCTAAGCGCAATCTCTTTGCCACTTCAATGATTTCGTTTTCTCCGTGTGTCATTAGGCTACTGTGCCCTCTGGCCAAATAGTTGAATCAAGTATTTTGCAGCTGTTAGGTTAATAAATGACAAGTCTGTTGAATTCAACAAGCGATCTTGGATGGAATTTCCTAAGTGATTATACACCTTTCTCTGTTGGGTGGAAAATATCACCCTTTGGTAGGGTGGAAATGACCATCTTTCCCAATAGGCTATGGGGTGGGAATGAAAAAGTAGAAGTGGAATTTTTAGACCACCCCTAGAAGTGGTTAAAACTACACTTTTTGATTTACAGTGTAGAAGATGCGGGGATTGAATAGCGGGCTATTTCTGCAATTGTTTACATGTAATTCTACACCTTTGAACTCTAAGTTTTCTTCAGCATCCTTAGCAATGCCATCATGTCGTCCGGGTTCGTTCCTTCGTGTTTCAAATAATTTTGCAAGATTATTAATTTTGTTATCTGCATCTCAAATAGTAGCTTACATGCTCTGTTTTACAATTCAAGGCTTAGGCTACTTCGGATAATTCTTGCGAGTATTCGTACATCAAAGCCAAGTCCAACAAAAAATCCGTGGATGTTGTCTTCGACAAGCCTCCTTGATATTTCGCACGTTCCAGAGAATCTCTTGTGTCGCTAATAGCCCCCTTTTTAAAAAATTCGACAAGTGCTGAGAAATCATTCCAGACGGCACTAACGGTGCAGAAACTCGAGGCTACCCAACGTGTGTCCAGTAGGCCTACCCTTTCGATTTTCAACAACTGCACTTCAACAGTCGCTGCACATTTACCCAATTCCCTGCTATTGTTAGGAGAAGCGTGGTAAAGGCTATAGCGTTTGTCCATTAAAGATCGAAATCGATTCGAATTACTGACTGATTTTACAGCATGACGAACCGATAGTTCCAATCTATGGTTGCACAATACCACACCACAATGTCTGGAAATTCATCACGAAGCAATTTTGCCACACCATTTTTGCGACCTATCATCACAGCCGCGCCATCACATAAAACACCAATCAAACAAGAAGAATAAAAATGTTGTAGACATGCCATATAATTTTAGGCAGCTCTTCAGGGAATCATAGATCCCATTCACTGTAAGAATAGCGAGCTCAAAAAGACCAAAAAAATTAATAGGCTACATTCACAGGTTCGCTTTCGTCAAGACTGGTACGAAGACATATTATCAGAGTGAATACCCGATTTAACGTGTTCGACTCATCAGGAATTATGGATACTTTTACTGAACAGGGCAAAGCATAATAAGAGTATAAAATATTTGAGCTTCCGGAACGACTTCCGGAGAAGTCAATTTTTTGATCGAGCTTCCGGAGCGGCGCTCCGGACCGCTCCGGCTGAAATCCAGTCCTGCTAGCAGGCATCCAACCCGCTGAGCTACGCCATAAAGGAGCCACGATTTCTTTCACTCGCCGCGCTTTGGACCCCGACCATCTTCTCCATGCAACATTCAAGCGACTACCACCTATAAAGCAGCGGCTGAAATCAAGACGCCCATTTGTGCCTGCCGCACAACAACTACTTAAGAACGCAGAAGAACTTGGTTTAAGTGCGGCACACTGGACGAACCACATGTGGAACACGGAGTGGCAAAATCACACCTTCACGCTCCGTGACTTTATACCCGACGCCGATCCCCACCCACCAGGGATGTCCCTCACAAGGCATTCCTGGGTCAGGCTTAACCGCCTGCGAACTGGCGTCGGCCGCTTTCGTTCGGACATGCACAAGTGGGGCCTGGCTCCTTCATCAGAATGCAAGTGTGGTGCCACGGAACAGACCGCAGACCATGTCATCCACTACTGCCTAACCCACCGGCCTCCACACGGTGCGCATGGTCTGAGGGTCCTGGACGACGAGACTGCTGAGTGGCTGAAGATTTCCTGCCCTCCAATCTAGCCTGGAAAGATCGCTCATACGCCATCATCATCAACTCGATAAAGTTGGCTAAAATCGATTTCATGTTTGAAGTCACAAAAATCTAACGGACGTTTGAATAACTCTTGAAATGAGAAAAAACGTTCAACCTCGCATTCGCTTTTTTGCACCCATGTTTTGACTTTGAAGTTGCTCCTCACGCACGGGAAGATAAGCAGTGTGTGACTGTAAGCGTGCGTGCCGTGCACATCTCAGTAGTAATTCACGTTCCAGAGAAAGCTATGCGATCAGCTGCTGTTTTGCGGGCAAGAGCAATGTAGGCTGTTTTTCGCTTTCGACATTTTTAACCCTTTGAAGGTTAATTGGGGGGAGGGCTGTCAATTCAACTTTTTTGTATCAACAGTTGTATCTCTGAAACCACTGAGGCTGCGACTACGAGATTTCATGACTTTTCCTAACTTTTATTCACCTCTATTGAGCTGAAATTTTGAGCGAATAAAGGTTATAATATGAATTGGGAGATATCAGGCATTTCTCAGCACATTCTCTAAAATATTTTATATTCTATTGTTCAAAATTTTCCCACCAGCTGGATGAAAGTAATTAATTGATTGATTGAATCTTTATCCTCGGACTGGGAAAGCTTCTTGTAGAGCTTAATCCTAGCAGTTTCGCATACTTGTAGAGGCTTTGAATCACTGACGCAGGCCCGGTCACCGAGATTGACAGAGTGAAGTTTCCGATTGTTGAAGTCTTGTTGCCGGGAAATTATTCCATCCATTAGATGCCGCTGAATGGAGAGCAGTCCTGAACGTGCGTTGCTCAAACGCACACCCCGAGAGTCGAACCAGCGCCGCTATTGATCTTGAAGTTTCTTCACCTCAACATTTCAACGCATATGAGCAGTTTTAATTTTCGGATATGCTCAGCGTGAATAGTTTCACAAAGTGAATCCCAAATTTTAAAATCGTGCCTTAAAAAGTAACAGAGATATCACTCCTAAAGCATAAGAAGAATCGACAGCCCCCCCAAACTGAGCAAGACTCCAGGATCCCAACCTTCTAAGGGTTATGTCCGTTTAAATGATCTAAATCTCTTTCGCGAAGTATAGGCTATATCTTTGAAACACCACTTATGATAGCCATTTTTGTTGCCCCTAAACCATAAATTTACGGGGGTGCCGCCCCCGGAAGTCTGCGCGTATACGCATGGGACTCAGGGATATCTAGAGAAGGGGATATGATGGCTCGCAGCGATTGCCTTATTTTCATGACACTACCAGGGCGGTAGTTTGTAATGCTTTAAACACAAGGGCGCGGGAAGTAGGGGTGCTCAAGGGGCTGCAGCCCCCCCTAGAGCTATTTCAGCCCCCCCTGGAAATTTCGATAATTGCTTCAGCCCCCCCTAGAAAATTCTGACAATTTCAGTTACATAACATATTTTCAGTAATCGTGTTGCAAAACGTTTTTCTTGGGTTTTATAATGCTCCCGATTCGAAATCGGAAACGTTGTTTTCGTGTATTAGCCTACCGATTTGTTTTCCCTGCTGAATTTGCCGATTGAACGCCTTCAAGGCTACTGTCTTGACGGTGCAGCAAATACAGTATGTCTGGTTGCTAGAAGTGAGTGCGGGCCAAACTTAAAGCATTATGCCCTGGATGCAACTTTTGAAAAGGTACCATAAAAAAATCCCCTCTGAGCAACAAACAAAAACGTATATTCTAGCTCAGTTTAGTCATTCGTTCCCCATCGGCTGGCTTGGCGCATTGGGTTAGGGCGGTGGTAGTAGTTAGTAATTACATTGACGTGGGTTTGATTCCCACCACAACTGTTGCTCTTTTTTCTTCTGTAATTACCAAACCAAGTTGAAAGGGGATTTTATAATGGTACCTTTTCAAAAGTTGCGCCCTGGATCGGTATACATTCACTGCAGTAATCATGCTCTCAATTTGATTTTGCAAGACGTTGTAAAGGAAGCGAGGCTTATTGCCGATGCCTTAAACTTCGTTCAAAGTGTTGCAGTTGTAATTCGTGAATCGTCTATGCGTAAATCTTCATTCATGTCGCTTTTTGGTTCCGATGAAGTTGCCTGCAATTTGCTGGGTTTGCGTCCTATTCGTTGGTGCTTTTGCCTCGCTCGTGTTGTTAAGTGATACCCTACCCTGTCGCAATGACTGACCGACATGACAGAAGATATAGTGCAATGCGAGGAGACGTACGTGCAAAAATATTCGGCTTTGTAAAACAAGTACGCACGATGCGGCTTTATATTGCGATTACCTGCAGTGGTGAAGTTTATCAGCCTGCAGAAGCCGTCGCAAGACAGCTCCAAAACAAGAAGATTTCTGCTTCTTCAGTTTTGAAATCCATCACCATTCTCCGCGAACGGATCAAAAATCTCAGAAAAGATGAATCCATTTCCAAGCTTATGGATGCAGCGAACGTCTTTACGTTTGCCGATAACCTAAAAACGCCAAAGGATCCCCGAGTGGGCAAAACTCCAGCAAGGTTTCGAAACACAGAAGAATCCGATGGTTTGTCGTCTGCGGGAGAAAGAGCGTGGAAACAGTAATAGGCTACATTGAAGCCCTTGATTTGGTTCAAGCTGAGCTTGATCGAAGATTCGACCAGGCGGATCTGCTTACAGCAGCCAACAGATAGAAGGCCCTTCTGAGCTGTGCAAATGGTGAGGAAAGATCTGATAGGCTACTTCTTCTTCTGATAGGCTACTGATAGGCTTCTGATATTCTTCGATAGGCTACTGAGAACAGCTTATCCGATGCCATCAGAAAAGATCGCCTAAAAACGGAACTTTCCTTGTTCAGCGAAGTTGTAAGTGGAAAAACCGCAAACTCCGTTCGAAAGGTTGCTGAGATACTCTCACAACTAAATCCAGGACCGGATTTAGATGATGTGGGGCCCGGAGCACTTTTACATCGGGGGGCCCCCGGCGAAAAACTACTACGTCTACAGTAGCATTAATCCTGCACTGCACAGAATTCTGTAGAAACATCAAAGGCTAAAAGAAAAAAATAACACAAAATTACATTTTTTCCACGTCGGGGGGCCCCCTTCATCCTCTGCCCCCCCCAAATCCGGGCCTGACTAAATCCTCAAACACTAGATCTTTTCAAAGAATTGCGAAAATTTGTGGAGCTCTGCCTTTGCCTCCCTGCATCATCAGAACGTTCTTTTTCTGCTCTAAGACGCTTGAAAACGTGGTTGAGAAGCTCAATCACACAAAAAAGACTTAGGCTACTCATCTTGCGTTGATGCATGTCCACCAAAACATTTTGGACACTGTCGATGTCAAAGAACTCATGACACAGTTCATAGAGAAAACACCTGAGCGAAAAGCAATCTTCAGAAGCGTGTGAGAACTCACTTCCACAAACTATCGTTTTCAAATCACTTTCTAATTTGTACGTTTTCATTTGAATTTTCTGAACAGTTGCTTTGTTGTTGCCGTTTTTCATTTGTCATAATTTACAATGTATGTGTTTTGGCGTCGTATCTTACACCGGAGGGGACCGAATGCTTATAGGTTACTACCACTTTTAAATGCTGACCCATATAAGGGGGGTCTGGGGGGCGAAGCCCCCCAGAAGCTGACAACACTACGGCATCTTCAGCCCCCCCTAGAGAAAAATAGTTCCCGCGCCACTGTTTAAACATGTGCTTCTTTTTTAAATCGTGGAAAGTTTTGTAGTGCAGCTGGTACAGTGAGCTACAGGAGACAGTTAGCAAATGTTAAGTGGAGCATATTTAAAGAATACTTGTTCACTAAGACAGTCGAAAAGTTACCAGTCAGCTGTTTTTTTTTTAACAAAACCTTTGCAGTAGGCTAGATGTAAAGCAAGTATATGGGTAGTTGAATTAACAAGCAACCATGAGCATGCTGTGAATATCCAGGCCTGATGCTAATAGCGCAATGCAAGTTATCATAACAAGATTTATTAAACTACTATCGGTGGCAATTGTCATTTTACGATAAACACAGATTATTTACGATAAACAAAAGCCCTTCTATTGTCAGACGTAATAAAAGCCTTCGTATCGGACCACATCGGCAGCCGTGGCCGAGTGGTTAGCGCGTTGAGCTCACAGTCGAGAGCCTGCGTGTTCGACTCCAGCCACCCGCACCTGCTGTTGTTTCTCTGGGCAAGAAACTTTACGATAATTGCCTCTACCCAGTGATCGATTTCGAGTAATGGGTAGTTCCAAATTTAAGTCATAAGCAGAGTAGACAACCGGAAACAGACATTGTCGTCGGCTGCAGCGTGGGTCAGGTGTACGTCGGAAGGCGTGCACCGATGCATAGCGCTCAAGTCCGCTTTCCCGCAATGCAGGATAAAGATAAACAAACAAACAAAAAAAACAAACAAAATCCCCTTCTTTAGATATCCCTGATGGGACTAATGGCTAATGCAGGTTAAAAAGACATTTAGGTGAATGTTTTGTCATCGACAGTGTGGCCTGGCGGTTTGAGGCTTACAGAATTAGGTGTAGTAGCGTATTTCGATGACGTGGGTTCGATTCTCACTTAATTGTGCCATTACTCTGTTTTCTTTATCTTATGACTTTACTCCTATTTCAATTGGGTTAACAAGTGCAGATTGCAGTCCTCCACACCACTCTGGTTTGTACTGTAATTGCCAAACAAAGTTCAAAGCAAGAATCAACTCTCTAGCTGAGTGGTAGAAGGCGTCATAATCACTGCAGCCACCAAAGTCATAAAGTCAAAACAACCCATCTGTAGCAGCGACGTATTACAAATACTGGACTCCACGCGGGAAGTGGAATATACCTTTTAGTTTTTTACGGATTTCTTTTATAATGGATCGCCAAAATCATTCTACCAGAATAACGATGGTGTTCTCTGTTTGTTGTCATTAACCTGTTTTGTGCAGTTACCAGGACTCACCGCGAGGAGGTTGACAACATGAGTCCCATGTTTATGAGTCCCAGTTCTTTGGTGCCATCTACAAGGCACCAAATAGAACGCATGAAATAGCAACGCTGGACGATGCTACACTCACCTGGCTCTCCACCACCTGCCCTGAAATTTGATCTAATCTCAAATGAAAGAAAAAGAACGAAAGAAGAAGACGATGGTGTTGAAATCATTAAACAAAAAAATTCCGAAGGTGCTTGCAGACTCATTCAAAACTTTTTGTGGACTTGTTAGAGTCTACAGCCCAGGAGTTGAGAAACAACAGGCTACAGGACATTTCGTTCAGAAAAAAAAACAAAAAACGTCATAGTAATGCTTGGCCTTGATCTTCAAAAGCGCGGGAACTCGTGGAAGTCAATTGTCTGGCGGAGTGGTTGCCAGTTCCAAGGTTTTCTCGCGAAGTTGAACTTTTGTGTTGGAGTTGCAAGAAATGTTTCCAATTCACAGATTGAATGTTAATTGATTTCATTTGGTTTCGTTTTATTTCAAGACAAGTTTCATAAAATTAATGCTATTCCCAGCTAAAAACTTTGTTATTTTGATTTTAAGTTGAGCAAATTTTAGAATTGTTTCAAGTTGTAAACTGTTGGCCAATTTTTGGCTACTTTTTGCTTGCTATTCAGTTGGAAATATAAAGAATATCTGGCAACCTTGGCAGCAAGAGCAAGACGACAAATCTTAATATTTGCTGTGAGACAACATTAGACAGAGGGAAACCTCTACGAGAATGCGATAGGCTACTACCAGGAATAATCTATCAAGGCTTTGTCAGTCTGAGGATAAAGATTCAAAACCAACCTTTTATTTTGCCCGTACAAAAATAGCACAGTGCAATTATACACAATATAATAACTAGGGCCATTTTTATATGACCTTAAAAAATCAATAATATGATTTTATTTTTTGGAAAATATGACTTTATGTGAAAATCGTTTATTTTTACATACGAACAACGTCACTCACGGAACTAAAGAGTAAAACATACGCAACATAATAGTAATACACATCCATTTTTATTTTAAACCACTGTTGTAGTACAGTTTTATGTAGGGACAGGAATACCCGGACGACTCACTTTACTGATTTTTCTTGCGCATTGGACAGCTGGAGGGTTACTAAGAAGTTCAAAAATTAGCAGAACTGCACAGCGTTTTCTTTGCTTTTAGATGAATTCATTCTCATCAAATGAATTGCTATATTTGGTTAAAATTTTGAGTGCTAGAACATCTGCAGAACCTTAGTGCAGCAGTGTGAGGCTACTTACCGTTACTGGTGTTGCGTGAAGTCTACCCCTGTATTATCATGACTTCAGTACTATTAAATAAAGATGATATCACATATTTCCTACATTTATTTTGGCGATACACACTTTGTACACCCGTGGACAGGTCATGTAAACTGTATCTGAGTATGCGACATATGGCAGTAGACCTCAAGCTGTAGTTGCATCAACTTTTGTCATAACATTGTGACCCTCCAGTTGTCCACCTTACTTTTGAGTGAGCAATCCCCTACTTCTACCATCCCTAGTTTCATGTAGTGTGGAATATTAGAGTCTTTGAAGTTACGATTTGGACGTAAAAATGACTTTAGTAAGGAAAATGAGCACTCCACAGACGCTGATGTGGGTTGACACTTCTGCAGTTTTGCATAAAGCGCTGGTAAAATGTCTTGTCTTTGTAGCTCCATAATTTGTTTCACATCGTTTTTGTCCAATTGCTTCTTAATGTAATTTTTGAGCTCAAGCGGATCTTTTCCGAAATCAAGGGCATTTAGATCAGCATAGGCCTCTTTGATGGTGTACGTACAACTTTCCATTTTGAGTATTAAGTTGACCTCAATGTGTGACCTCATAAAATATAGGTCTGTGACTGTAAGTGTTATGTAGGCTAATCCTACAGTTTGCCTTCGTTCAATCAGAAATTGCCTTACTTTCTTAGTGCTTAATTGCTTCACCGCTTAAATTGGTATTTTTTATTTAAAGTATACAACGGTATGACTTTATAACTCAAAAATATGACTATATAACTTAACAAGCTGATTTATGACCTAACCAGGAAAATATGACTTTATATGACTTCATAACTTTCTTAATATATCTCATAGGGATGCGGTTCTTGCGTTAAAATTGATTTCACGACTTACTGATGCATAGAAAAAAATATGACTTTAAATAGCCCTAATAATAACAATATTTATATACTGTAGTGCCACATCCACAGTCAAACTATGCTCCTGGTCCTGGGTGCTGTACATGACAATGGTGATAATTAATACCGTACTTTCAGTCATTTTTTTTCAGCTTCTTTTACTCAAATAGGCAAACAATTCCAGCAACTGGCAGCAACAACTGGGAAGGTGCGATTTCCATATTGTGTCTTTCATGAAAGGTTGCACAAGACCAATTGGCAGGTTTATAGTGAACAAGCAAAGTGTCCAGATAAATAACAAAACCATGGAAAACTTTATAAATTAATAGACATATTTTGAAGCGAATATGATACAATACTGGAAGCAAATGCAGGGATTTTAGTATAGGAGTGATATGCCTACGTTTATGTGTTAAAGTATTTAGCCGAGCGGCAGCATTTTGAACTCTTTGAAGATGCAAAATAGTACAATGTGGAATGTTATTTAACAATGAATTTGAATAATCAAGCCTGGATGTTACAAGTGCATGAGTTAATGTTTTACAAGCATCAACATTCATAAATTGTCTGATGGAAGCAATATTTCTAAGATGAAAAAAGCAAGATTTAACAGTGGAACTGACAAAGTTTTCTAAACACAAATGTTGATTTAATGTTACACCAAGCAGTTTAATTGAGTTAGAAGAAGAAATATTGATATTACCTCAGGGTAAGGGTCATGTCGTTAAACTTTGAAATACTTACATCGTTTCGGAGAAAATACAATAAACTCACATTTTTCTTGATTCAGTTTCAACATATTATAAGACATCCAATTTTAGATATCAACCATACATTTTTGGAATTTTGACTTAATACAACACAATGAATCTTCATCAGTAACATGCAAATACAATTATTGTATATCATCAGAATATGAGTGGTACCGGTATGAAAGCCCATGTCGCTTTCTGATGTCAAACAGAGGTTTGATGTAGAGGCAAAACAGGACAGGGCCGAGAACAGAACCCTGAGCAACTCCAGAAGAAAGAAATGTTGCGGAAGACTTTGAGTATTCAATTGCTACAGACTGAGTTTGGTCATAAAGATAAGAAGAGAACCAGTCAAGTGCAATTCCTCTAATGCCAAAATCTGATTTGAGACAATTTAGAAGAATTTTGTGATCAATGGTATCAAAAGCAGCTGAAAGATCAAGAGAAAGTAGCACAGCGCTGTGATTACAGTCAAGTACAGTAGCAATATTATAATGGATTTTTAGTAAAGCTGATTCTGTGGAGTGATGTTGATGATAAACAGATTGATTGTTATCAAATAAATTTTGCATGTTTATGAATATGAATGAAGCAGCACCATAGCTATCTACGGTAGATACCACAACAGACAAGAAACAGCGAAAGACTATATCAGTCATTGAGTCAGCTGATTCCTTGTTCTTAATGTAACAAATGTCAAGCATCGGTAAATTACATTAAAAGAAGATAAGCTGATGTTTAGTAAAAATGAAAGAAAAAAAGAAGCTGTAGCGGTCATTGAATTGTCTAAACATCCGCCCATACCGAATTGTAAATGCTACAGCAACATCCCAAGTAGGCTACCAGCTTGGTAGTAGGGATGATGTGACAAATGATACCTTGTTCTTCTGCAAGTATGAGTTTATTACAAGAAAAAAAATGAGCTTACAGATCGAAAACGTTGCAGCCAAATAATGCATTCATTACAAATAGAACGAATTGAACTGATTCAGAACAGAAAAACTATAGGCTAACCATATAAATTGATGCTGTCACTTCCAAGAAAAGAATCCGTGGTGAACTGACTAAAAAAACGCACCACCCAATTGACTGACAAAAACCATACTGATAAGCCTACTTTTTTTTGTTTAGCACTGAGCAGATGATTTTAATGAAGCTCAATGTGATTAGAATGCTCCAAGTAATTAACCGTGCAACTGAGACTATTTTGATTAAACATATCAATTGCTTTGTTTGTGCCACTATCTCATATCCTGCTTCTGTCAATCTTGCGTAATCTGCTTGAGTCCTTTTCTGAACAATTAATTAATTTTACAGCTCAAATACTTGACCTGTTGTGCTGCGTAATTTTTCAGTTATCATTTTGTGTGAGCAAGTTAAGCAGCTTCTCAAATGTTTTGATTTTACCATGTTTTTTCTTGTGACACTGTATGATTCTTTAGTATTTTTTTTTAAATTTTTTTTATAGGCTTGAAAAGGGCTGTATGACTAGAGTAGATGAAAACGTTTGCGTAGGCTATTGTTTTTTTATTTTTATAATGTTTAATGTAGTGTTGTTGCTGAGTTTTATCTGTTTATAGTTTAAAAAATTTATCTCTCTACCCAATTTGTATATATTTTATATAACCAAATAATTTCTTTTGTCCTATATTACAGTACGTCAGAGTTTGTAAAGATTTCAATTTTAAGTTTAATCAAAGAAATAACAAACTTAGGCATACATTGTTTTGATATATTATAATGCCTGGGTTCAAACCAAAGTTTGCAGTCCCTTCATCTCAAGTTGAATCTGCAATTATCACCGGTATTAATCGAAAAGAAATTGAGAAATGTTCTGCAAAAGCAAAAATCAGCAATATTACTTGTAGTGAGTATTTTTGTTTTCTTCACTTAACTTAAAGATATCTGGTGCGAAATAGGCAGTTGTGATAAAATAGTTTCATTTAGACTTAGGTCAATATCATGATCAACAGAAATGAGACATCACAATCATTATCTAGCCTAGGCTACTCTTATAGCTCAGTTGAATTGTAATAGCCTACACTATTTTTGTAACAGAAAAAAAAATAGAATCACGCAATGCTAGTTCAACTCTTGAGCAATGCATTTTCAGGATATTTTTCTTCTTGGCGACCTTTGGTAAATTGAATAATTTTCTGACAAATGATAACTTTTTAAAATATCTGTGTCTGGGCTTGCACTAGTGGTACAAAGTCTTTACAAGAAGAAGTTGTCAAGATTAAGTTTTCTCAATCTAACAATAAAGATTAAAAATTAGGTTGTATTTAGTAGTGTTTCATGTTTCAAAATGATTTTCTTGTTGCAATCATTTTACTTAATCAATAATCATCTTTGTTGCATATGTCTTAACTAAACCAGATTGCTGCATGTTTTATCAAACCAGATTACTGTATTTGTCATACTGTATAGCAGGGCTTCTTAACCGGGGGTAAATTTACCTCCTGGGGGTAAATTTCACCTACCGAGGGGGTAAATTTACTAAATCATAAATTAAAGCAAACTTTATTTGTTCAGTTATTAAAAAACTGGTAGTGTTGCACTCAATTTTGATTCAAATTTATGCTTAATGCAAGTTTTCGTCTTTTTCTTTTATCTCCACGCAAGTAGACTACCAGTTTCATTTCAGCAGGGTATGTGTGCTACATTTTCACAGTACACAACCTAATTAGGACTTCGACCACAAAGATGAAATTTGAGCTAGTAAGGCAAGAATTAGTCTTCAGCTAGACGAGTCAAGTGACGTGTTGAACTGTGCATATTTGTTGGTTTTCTGTCGATATGTGCATGCTGGTGAGTTGAAAAAGTACCAAAGCGGTTAATGTTCTGAAAAAAATGGATGATTTCTTTCAAAATAATATATCCTGGAAACATGTGGGTTCACTTTGCACAGACGGTGCCCCTTCTATGCTCGGTGCTAAGTCTGGCTTTACAACTCTGGTGAAAAAACGGGCACCGAACATCATTTCTACTCACTGTGCCCTTCATCGACAAGTAGCCTACTGGCAAGTAACCTTTCCAGAACATTTGAAAGCAGTATTGAAGGCTTTGAAGCATGTGGTTGAATGGGTGAATTTTATAAGGGCACATGCTCTTAATTATCGTCTTTTCAAAGTAGTTTGTGATCAGATGGGATCAGAACACTCTGTTCTCCTTTATCACACCGAAGTTCGGTGGCTCTTTAGGGGTATTGTTTTGTCTCAAGTTTTTGAACTACATGGTGAAATTGAGATTTTTCTTCGAGAACGCAAATCTCCGTTGAGTATAGGGTCATTCCATGTCAACTCAACAGGTTTTTGGAAAAGTGCAAGCTCGACCCTCTTAGATTTTCTTGAAATTCACACTAAAGTTTCATATTGATGTATAATGAACACAAAAAAAATTTCAGCTCATTATCTCAAGACGTTTAGAAATTACAGTCCTTCAAAGTCACCAAGGTCTCTCAAAATGCGTTCGCATGTAAATTTTCCTCCATGTTTGGGTCTTCATAACTTTTCATGTAAAGCATTTACAAATCTGAAATTTGGTATTCTGATTAAGAAGCAGCCCTAGTTTTCATATCTACCATCGAAATTGCTAATTTCAAATTAGTTTTAGATATAGAACCTTTCAAAAATTGAAATTTTTTACATTTGAAAAAATTACATCAATTTTTGATGTCCGCTATCTCCCAAACCAATAGTCCCAGAACTACCATTTTGCATATTATTATTCTATACTAGTTGGTAATTAACCCCCATGAGACTTACACTAAAAAAATGTGAAATTATTGAAGTTTGGAGGGTGCAAAGATGAAGCGCGAGCAAAAAAGCGCAAAATGCGCCATCTTGTGGTTAATATTTGACCCTGTGGACAGTCATTCAGGAAGTTGAAACTTTCAGAAAAAAATCTTCTTTGCCTGAGCTATAAACAGTTCAAGTTTCAAATATGTAACCCAACTCCTTCAATAGTAAATGCAGCTGTGAAATCATGAGTTTGACCATCACATGCAAAAGTCTTGGGGGTGTGAGGTAGTGTGGCTTACTTGGCAAACATGAAAATGTTTTGAATTTTGCTGAGGACACCCTTTTAAATTGTGAAGTTGTCAGAAAAAATAACTCCTTCAAAACATTTTTGAATTTGAAATTGATTTAGGGGTGGCCCTCTCCCCCTGAAGTTCTGCGCCCTCCCCCAAAATACCAAATCTTCATATCTCAAAAACTGCTGAAGCTAGAGATACAGTTTTTGTGTCAAAAGATGCAGAAAACATGGTTTCCTATCTGCTTTCTGAACAGTGATTGTGCCTATCTTGAGTAGAAAAGCAGTTATTTCAAAAAACCTGTTTCGGGTATTCCAGCACAAAGCAGCGCTGAACAAGTATTTTGGTCCAAGTTATTCAATGCACAAAGTTCATAAACTAACTTGTATAGCTGGTTAGTTTCAAGGTAAAAATGAAACTAAACAAACAAGCAAGCAAACAAAGAAAAAAAAACAAATGAATCAGCAATAGGTAGTAGCAGCATCACATCAGAAGATGCTCTCACAACTCACGAATGAGTACTGGGTTCCATTCCTGGATATTTTGTGTATAATAAGTCCTCTACAGTTGCAAGGGCATGGTGGCAGACAGTACAGATTAAACACAATGGACTATGATCGAATTATGATTATTTTGCCATCACACTGCAAATGAATTGTAATGACTTGCCACAATCTTTTGTGTCCGTTACTTTGCTTCCAGTGTTTAAGTCTTATGTAAGATGTTCTGACTTGCAAATCTCAGTGTTAATTTGTTTTTTTTATTCCTGGCCGGGGATGTCCTGTGACAAATATATCCTGTACACTTATGGAGTTATATTATTTTGCTGTGCAATATTCTTTGCCTCATACTGTTGAATGTGCTTTGCTAACTACAGTACCATACTTGCTTTGTTGTGTTAGTGCTGCTTTATTTTACTGTTACCAACTCAATGTGCTATTGAGCAAGGCATTTAAAGATAATTATGCTGAAACACGGAAAAGCCATCTACCCGTTGTGATGGTTATGCTATGATCTTAAAAAGTCAACAGTAAATAGCAGAGATTCACAAAAACATGAAACAATACAACTCTCCTGTTTTGACTTAGTTATAGCTGCGAGTTGTGACCTATTACTGATTCATTTGACTTTTTTTTCTTTGTTTGCTTGCTTGTTTGTTTAGTTTCATTTTTATCTTGAAACTAACCAGTTATATACAAGTTAGTTTATGAACTTTGTGTATTGAATAGCTTGGACCACAATACTTGTTCAGCGCTGTTTTGTGCTAGAATACCCAAAACAAGTTTTTTTTTAAATAACTGCTTTTCTACTCAAGATAGACACAATCACTGTTCAGAAAGCAGATAGGAAATCATGTTTTCTGCATCTTTTGACACAAAAACTGTATCTCTAGCTCCAGCAGTTTTTGAGATATGAAGATTTGGTATTTTGGGGGAGGGCGCAGAACTTCAGGTGGAGAGGGCCACCCCTAAATCAATTTCAAATTCAAAAATGTTTTGAAGGAGTTATTTTTTCTGACAACTTCACAATTTAAAAGGGTGTCCTCAGCAAAATTCAAAACATTTTCATGTTTGCCAAGTAAGCCACACTACCTCACACCCCCAAGACTTTTGCATGTGATGGTCAAACTCATGATTTCACAGCTGCATTTACTATTGAAGGAGTTGGGTTACATATTTGAAACTTGAACTGTTTATAGCTTAGGCAAAGAAGATTTTTTTCTGAAAGTTTCAACTTCCTGAATGACTGTCCACAGGGTCAAATATTAACCACAAGATGGCGCATTTTGCGCTTTTTTGCTCGCGCTTTATCTTTGCACCCTCCAAACTTCAATAATTTCACATTTTTTTAGTGTAAGTCTCATGGGGGTTAATTACCAACTAGTATAGAATAATAATATGCAAAATGGTAGTTCTGGGACTATTGGTTTGTAATTTTTTCAAATGTAAAAAATTTCAATTTTTGAAAGGTTCTATATCTAAAACTAATTTGAAATTAGCAATTTCGATGGTAGATATGAAAACTAGGGCTGCTTCTTAATCAGAATACCAAATTTCAGATTTGTAAATGCTTTACATGAAAAGTTGTGAAGACCCAAACATGGAGGAAAATTTACATGCGAACGCATTTTGAGAGACCTTGGTGACTTTGAAGGGCTGTAATTTCTAAACGTCTTAAAATAATGAGCTGAAATTTTTTTTGTGTTCATTATACATCAATATGAAACATAAGTGTGAATTTCAAGAAAATCTAAGAGGGTCGAGCTTGCACACCCTGTTGAGTTGACATGGAATGACCCTATAAGCACTTTGGCGACCACAAATTTATTGGTGCATTGGCTTACTTGACAGACATTTTTTCAAGTTTGAACCAGCTCAATATGCAAAAGCAAGGAAAAAGTGATACCATTATATAAATACCATTATATGATGTACATAATAAAATTCAGGGCTTTTAGACAAAATTAGATCTGTGGAGTAGAAGAGTACAAAAAAGAATTTACGCAAATTTTCCAACATTTGATGTTTGGAAAGTCAGTAGAAGTCGCAACGAGATTTCTGACCTCGAAGTCTGGACACAGACATCACAAGGGGCCACCAAAATGGTGGGGGTAAATTTTACTTTTTTCATTCGGCAAGGGGTAAACAAGACAAAAAAGGTTAAGAACCCCTGCTGTATAGGGTGTTTTGTGGTCACAAATTCTTATTGGGGATCCCTTATATTGTTGGGGCTTGGTGATGTCATTATCTGTAGCAGGCTAGTTGTAGGCCTACAATTTGTGCTGATTGTAGTTCAGTAGGTGAATGCTTTGTCTGGAAAAATTTTTGCACGTTTTGTCTGATTAAAGAAAAGCAGTACTCCTGTTAAAGTTTTACAGTGAAATAAGTAAAGTTTATTTTTTATTTTTTCAATCAAAATGTTGTTTCAAAGTGGCATTTATTTTGCAAACCAAATTGAAGTGTTAGTGTCTATTTTTATGTTACGGTAATTTCTGAAGATAGTATTATTAATTGGCTTTTCCAAGAGCACGCACAATAAGTGAACTTGTCTACTTTTCTCCACACTGTTGGAGCTGAAAGTCAACAGAGAAATTACAAATAGACTACTATTTTTGGAAGTCCTTTTGACATGAAATGCAGGCCTCGAAATTCCGGCGGTCATGGCGGACATGACCTCCGGAATGACCTCGAATGTCCGCCGAAGCCGACTCATTGGTCGGTCATAAATGACCGCCGCAAAATTCTTTACAAAAATAGAGCTAATGCAACAAAAATATGTTTTAAATTTGAATTGTTACAATTGTTTGTTGTACGCGAACAAATACGGAGCTGAAACAATAATAGTACAGGCAATTGCTTTAAAGATCACATCAGAGTGGCGTAGTTAACGAGCTGATGGTAAAAGTAGCCATTTTTACATCATTTCAACGCCTTGCAATGTTGCCTTTAAATAAAGTTGTCTGAACTTTTCGGCAGGATACAGTATGTATTCTAATTTTAACAATGAGGATTATTGCGTAACGTTGATCGTTTGTTAAAAAGAAACGTCACAGAGAAGCAAGTCTCAGCTGGGTTCCGCACGTGCTTAGGCGAATGTGGCGACCTTATTCACGCTGATACTGATAGAAATAGAATTTCTGCACATAAGGGAGGGTGTTAGACTAACACTATTGTGTTAGTTAGTTAACACTAACACTATTAAAGGCTAACACTATTGAGTCACTAATGCGCATTTGTCTGGACAGTCCTGACATGGAGATTTACGACCCCGCGTCGGCAGTAATCGCTTGGCACAACGATTCTATAACGCGGAAACCACCGAATAAATGATCGGAGTTGCTTTTGTAATAAGGAAATTTGGATTGTTTTTTTCAATTGTGTTTATTGCGTCATTACACGACTGTCATTAACGCACTGATTTATTTGCAAGCAAAATATATGTCCGGTTGAGATATCAAATGTCCGCTGAAAGGGCCAGTCCGGTAGGACATGCTTGACCGCCGGAAAAAAGTACAAATTTCGAGGCCTGAAATGGTTAAGGTTTGTTCTACAATCTAATGGTATTTGAGGTGAAAGATCGTTGATCTGCAACCGGGTGCCACAAATAATCTTTTTCTTTTAAAGAGTGCTGTACAAAAAGGTTAGAAACAACTAGTTTAATGTATGAAGATGATCCTGACTGAGATGTTGGATTATTGGCTGTAAACTGTGTCAAGCTGTAGAGTTGGTTATACGTGCTTGTGTAATTTAAGAACAAGCTTTGTATTTGAAAGAGATACTTTTGCATTCATCAAAAGCGCCATGCACCTATATTAAGATGCATCAAACCCCCTCATCAAAAAATTTTCTCATGGCAGTATGTTAAACTGTTAAAGTTGTACTATCCCTAATAAAAAACCTAAAAAAGTCAATTGTGTAAAATATTACAAAATTTGGATGAACTTCACATGCGGATGCTAAAATTTATCAGTACTGGTACTGGTATGACATTGTATGTTAATGTCTGATATTTTTTGCCCCTGAAATGAGACATTACAAAGAGAGGGGATTCTGGCAATAATGTTTATTGTTTATTAATTATTTGTTTAGAAGAAAATGATGATTCCAGGGATTCAGATTCATTGATGCAAAACAATAACCAAACAAGCTTAGAAAAATTTGAACAAGCGATGGTAAGTAGTTTAATCTGTAACAGCTGATCTGTCCACCTTTTAAAGTTGATTATAACCATGTGTGGTAATAAACATGTTAGTAGCCATATGAACTTGTATAATTATGCAAAACTACTTTTTTGGAAAGGCTAGTTTTTATTATAATTAAGTTATTTATTTGCTAACTATTAATTAGTCTATAATAACTAACTGTTGTTTCACTTTGTGTTTTTCCTTCATAGTTGCCACTAGCATCGTCCCAATTATATTTTTAACTGTGTTTGATCGCTGTACTGCAGTAAACGTAAAGGTTTCATTCATACTCAGTTATTGAGTTTTGGGGTACGAGAAAATAAGGTTGTCATTATACTCAGCCTTTGGCACTAACGAGAGTAGGATGGCCAGTTTTTTTCTTTCGGTTGCCTTTTCTTCAACAACTATGCCTATCCAAGTGTTTGTCAACAACCAGTATAAGCCGGGAGTCGAACCAGAATTGCATGATTGGAAAGCGCCTTACCCAGGCCTCGAAATTTTTTTTTGTTGATGGTGGACAAACGTATCCGGTCTGAGCAGCTACCGTATCTCGGCGGACACACCAGTTTTAGCGTCAGTCGTCATGCTCAATCACTTTATTTTGATAATTCTTCGCCATTTAAAAACTATACAGTAGATACGGTTTAGAAGGCTTTTTAAAATTTCACCGAAGTCACTCTGAAAGGCTTTCATCAGACCAACAACGTGCGCTTGATATTTGATATATGAAGAGTCAAAGCGCCCTGTAGCTCCTTAACCGTACCTGTTACTGGCGTAGACCCTATGCAGGGTTCGACCTTAACTTTTTTTCGCACTGGCCAACCGGACCAGTGGCTCACCATTTGCACTGGTCCGCACGAGATCGCACTGGTCCGTCCCATTTACTGATAAAAACAAGATTGTCGTGGGAAGCACGAGGCCAACCCAGGGAAAACCACCTTAAAACGACAATAATGAATGGTGGCAATAACATGGAAATATACATAGGCAATAACAGTAACAACAGTTTATCTAGGCAAGACATTCAATCTACGTTGAGTCTTCCATCTACTTGGATCAATCAATCTACTTGAATCTGATGATGGGTCATAATCGGAATCTGATGACGGGACGATCACGGGGTCATAATCGGAATCCGATGTGTGTTTGTCTGGCCTTGTAAACACATAGCCAGTGTCGGGCCTTCTTGACCTCACAGCTCACATGTTGTTGCGATTACCCTTTTTCTTACGATTTAACACCATCACATGATGTTGCGATTGCTTTTTTCTTACGATTTAACACGTGGTGTTGCGATTGCCTTTTTCTTACGGTTTAACACGCACGGATCACGTGTTTTGTTGTTTGAAGAGAAGCGCAAACGAGAACCACGCACCCTAAGCGATCAAACGACATAATACAATGATATTTTCGCACTGGACAGTTGGACCAGTGCGAAACGATTCGTACTGGTCCGCGGGGAACTCGCACTAAACATTGGCCAGAGGACCAGTGCTAAGATCGAACCCTGCTATGGTCTCGCTCTCTGCTAATTCAGCAATTTCACATAGAAGCAGTGACGCTAGAAACCTGAGATTTCTTGACTTTTACTTTTTTTCTTGTCCCAACTTTTAATCCCGATTATGTTGGTATCGGATAATTGTGAAGTTCACAATAAACCTTTTGTCACAGCCAGTTATGAAATGCAAGAAATTTGCTGATATTCAATAGCTTGATTGACAGTTTACTATTAGCGTGCGGTTTCATTTTGTGTTTGTCGGCAGCGCTAAAATTCCATTCTGTACCCAAGCAGCAAAATCCGTCATTTTTACATTGATTCAATGTCGATTTTGCTGTCTGGGTAGGGAGTTACGATCTGACGCGATATGAGTCATTCTTTGCTGGCAGACAATAATTAGGAAGGTAATTAGCTATGTGCGCAAATTGCTTTGTAGTGTAAAAAGTGCATGGAATACTATTTGCACAGAAACGGAAAAAAAATTGATGAAATTCTGTGTTCAACGCAAGAAGACTTTCAAAATAAAATGTGAACTGAGAAATTTGACCGAGAAATTGCAAAAATAGGTCAAAAACCGAGTCTTCATCACCTTTTCTACCTAAAATACACAATCACGAATATAGTTTGCAAAATAAATTGATTGAAGTGATAGATAAGGCTTTTGACCAACGGCAGACTTTGTTCTGCTATTTGATATAAGCCGACAGAGTAATTAGCAATAAGAGAGACGTAGACCTGATGGTCTCGGCCAGTAACTCTTGCCGCCAAAAGGAAGCAGTAACAGATACGGTTAATACCTCGCATAACTGATTAACTTCCACCAAACGAGGTCGTGTGACTTCTTGTGTCACAATGCTCAGGGCACAAGTCGGAAAACTTCTACACTGACGCTGTGACGCTACTATTTTCTGCTTTGCAAAGTTTCACTAGGTGTTTTCTTTAGGTTCATTTTTGCGTGGCATGTGTGCAAAAGTGAATTTTCCCTGGGCCTTTTCTTTCTTACTGTAATACTACAGTAATACCAAAACTTAACAAATTTTGTTGCATCTCGGCTGTAATACGAGTACGAGTAGGCTGTAATAGCCTACTCGTATAATCTAATCGTTATAGCCTACTCGTACTCCCATCGATTCTCAGTAAAGAATTCACATTCGTTACGTTGATTCAATGTCATCAATCGGTGAAGCAACGTAAAAATCGAAAGTATTCACATTTTTTAGATGCTCGCTAGAATACGCTGGAAATTACAGTATATTCTCGCAATAATTGTTCAGAATGGCCCGTTTCGGTGAGTCCGATCCCTTAACGGGGGATTTTTTCAATTTTTTTCTTTAAATTATCGGGTACCGTAGCCTAATTATCATTGCCGTTTTAGGGTTAGGGGTTAGGATTAGGGGTTAGAGGTTAGGAACTCACCGAATCAGACTCACCGAATTGGACTCACCGAATAGTAGCAGACCCACAATTGTTCGTGCTATGTAATGATGGTTTGTATCGCTAATTCATGTGTTATTTCTCCGCCGACATTTATGACCGATCCAGATGGTACGGTACTTCCCACAGACATCACATGCTATGACGGCGGACATGTCCGCCATGAATTTCAAGGCCTGCTTACCTGCGCCTTACCTGCTGCGCTATTCCTGAATAATGAACATACAGTTAGTGAAAAACACATCGGCCTAATCAATGCAACAAAATATTCAATAAATTTTTTTCAGTGTAATCGCGCACTGGCAGGCTAGTGCTTGCGTATCGGTATGTGTGCCATGGTTTGAGTAGCACTGGCCTAGCCTTTAATGACCAAAAAAACTGAAAAACTATAAAATATGATGCCTGATGAACAGTCTCATTCTGTACATATGTTATAAAAGTAATAAGTAAAAATGTAAGGGTTTCATAATGATGTATGTGTTGCGGTTTATTCTGTACTTGGCATTATATATTTTATGCAGACAGATTCTGAACCACTCAATTCTTTGAATAAAGTAGCTGGGAATTGCAGTACTACGTCTCAAGAGGGTTTAACAGATGCTGATTATAATGAGATTTTTGACACTGTCATTGCAAAAGCGGCAGCTGGATTATTATCAGGTAATTCAATGCTTCAGGCATAAAATTGGTTGATATTTTGTATATACAATTATACATAGTTTAGTGTGCCTTTACTACGCCATATACAATATCGTCTCTAATAAGCTGAACTATCGTAACTCCAAAAATGCAGTTTTAAGAAAATTGAATTTTAAAGTTCACGCTGTGTTTGCTGTACATTCATTTACGATAGTTTATCGTTCTGTATCATCAAAACTAAAGCAGATGGACTTACGATGCTGTAACAAAACAAACTGTAGTCTATAAAGATACCAAATCAATCAAAAACGCAATTTTGAAAAATTTGGACTTATGATAGTTCAGCTTATTAGAAACGATATGTAATATTGTTAATGGTATAATTTTTAAGTGAAATACAGATTTAAAGTACTTTGTGCTGTAATCTTAAAAAATATTCTAGACCAGAAAAAAGTCAAAACATTGACGTACGGTATGTAAAAGGGAGATGGAGGCATGGGTTAAACAGAGCACGTCTTTTAGGCACAGACAATTAGGCGCCTGCCAAATAGGTGTGCACACTGTGGCGTCAGGATATTTAGGTATGGCACACTGTGACACCCGGTTATTTAGGACTAGAGGCTATTCCCAATAAAGTCTATTTCACTAGGTGCTTGATGGTAATACTGCAGGTTATATCAGCTTGGCAGATGGGCAATGCTTTTCACACAAAATGTTATATTGAACAGAAAATATACACAGTTTTGTTAATTCACGTGTCTGGCATGTATTTACTGTCACTCCAGGTTTGTGTCGACGAAAGCTTTATTAATAAATTATTAAAGTTTCGGAACATGACTGAGTTCACTTCTAGTTAAGTCAAATAATGACTACGGTATAATAAACATCAGTAAAAACATACCTTATGTTCAAGCGGGTTGTAAGCTTGTCTGATGAGTAACTTACTGTTCCGTCAAAAGCCCCGACTAGGTTTTAAGACAATAAAATATAGTCTATCTTATTACTTAAGGCCAGTTAAAAAATTGGGTAATTTCCAAACCAGCTAGTTATTTGCAACAAAGCAGAATTGCGAAACAGTATATACCGATTAAGCAAACTCGCGCCATTTTGCTTGTAGCTTGTAGCCTTGGTGCATAATTATGTCCTGTAGAGATTTGTTTATATCAACAGTAGTAGAGCGTTGTCTTACACCTACTCGCCACATGACCTATCCATTCTGAGTAGAGTGAGAAAACTTTTATTTCATCTGTTGCGAGATCGGAACTTTACAATTATAAACAATGTGAATAAACTAGCACTATAATGATCCAGATTCCACACCAGACAGGATGCAGCGAAAGACAATAACAGTCACTGAGTCAGCTGCTTCCCTGTTCTTAATTGGGTCTGCTACTATTCGGTGAGTCCGATTCGGTGAGTCCGATTCGGTGAGAGCCTTTTTCGGTGAGAGCCCTATTCGTTGATTTTTTTGAATTTTTTTTTGAAAATTATCGGGTACCGTAGCCTAATTAAAACCTCTAACCCCAAAAACCCAAACCCCCAAAAAACCCCAAAACTCCCAAAAACCCCCAAAAACCCAACCCCCCCAAAAAACCTCAAAACCCCCAAAAAACCCCAAACCCCAAAAAAACCCGAAACCCCCTAACCTCAAAACCGCAACCTCCAAAAACCCAACCTCCAAAAACCCCTAACCCCTATCCCCTAACCCTATAACGGCAATGATAATTAGGCTACGGCGCGCAATAATTTAAAAGAAAACTCACCGAATAGGGCTCTCACCGAAAAAGGCTCTCACCGAATAGGGCATTCACCGAATCGGACTCACCGAATCGGGCCATTCCGTCTTAATGAGACAAATGTCAAGCATCGGTAAATTACATTGAAACAAGATAGTTGCTTATGTTCACATTGTTCAGTTATAATGAAAACAAACCTTTTAACTTGCGTTTTGTCTATTTATTGTTTTTTTTTGCGTATTTATTATTTGCAGTGATTAATTGCGCATTTCGGTATTTGTTTATTGCTTAATAAAAATCTTTATCTTACACCTCGTGCACCTGTTCAAACAAAAGAGCTTGCTAACTGGGTTCCAGGCTAAGCTACTTGCATAGTCAGGCACTACTTGCACACTCATATGTTTCAAAGTGAAATTCACTTTGTAACATACTGGGGGGAGAACTCGCATAATCATTAATCAAGTATTTCTGATAAATTAGATACTCCAAATAGCACCTAAATGACAGGGCGCCACAGTGTGCACACCTATTTGGACCCGGGTTGAACTATGCAAAGTCAAAAAGTGTCACGACCTTTCCAGAAATTTGAGTTTAAGTCTCTGGAGAAACAGTTTTATTTAAACATTTTGTCTTATCAATGAACATGTTGCAATTTTAGCCTTTTGGAAGTAAGATCAATTTTTTATATTTTATTTTACCATACCGGTCAATAGACTAAAATGGTAACTGATTTTGTTCGTGCAATATTTTCTATAAGTGACCATATATTCAACTGACATTCTGTCTAATCGTCGAGTTAAGTTTGAACTCCGTGCTCTTTCACCACACGGGTCAATCCACCATTTTTCACTGCCTTGTTTTATTATTTAACTGTTGTTGGTTGGCTTATTTGTGTTTAGTTATTGTACTTAATTTTTGGTGTGACTTATATATTTAAACATTTTGGTGGCAGCTGACTTTGGTAACCTTTTGGTCTAACGTTGCCATTCTTGTTGTGCAAACTATTTGCCATTTTTAATTGTAGGCCTACAACTTTTTTCACTCTAATAAAAACAAGTAAACTAAACTGAAAATATTTTGGTAAGTTCCATGTTTTTACATTGTTAGTTTGTCACAAAGTTGCTGCTATTCCTGATCCAAGTCAAGCTGCGGCACAATTCTCAGTGAGGACCTCCAATACCTCCCCAGTTAAGTAAGTCTAGTAGAAGTCTTACTGTTCTGCGCAATGTTCATAGTTTTCGAAAAATTACTTCTTTCAAAACAAAAGCAATGAAAACCCAACTTCATCGATTGGTCATCGACCGGAATTTCTTACATGAAAGTTTTTATTGAAAAACATGATTTTGCAACAATTGCTGTATTGTAGTCATTTGACTCATATTTGTATTTTCTTCCAGTATTCAAGCTCAAAATGAGGTGACCCCAAATACAAGCCCTCAAGATGAGATGTCAACTTCTCCTAAGCTACTGTTGCAAAGACCTGTTAAGAAGCTTGTATGCAAGAATGATTCCAGCAAAAAGTTTTACAAGAGAAAGACATTGGATTATGTTGCTTCTAATGGTTCAGGTTCTCATTAAAGAATTTTGTGCTGTGTGCCCTATTAGTGCTATTACTGAACGTTGTAAATTTTGTTTTTTGACGTGCATTCTACCCTTTTTAGTTTATTATAATTCTATCTTCACTTCAGGTTCAGTCTGTAGCATATCAGAAACTTTAGGCTTTGTTGCCTTGTGTTCTTGTGTATCAAGGAAGTACTTTTCTTTCAAGTGATTTCTTCACCGATCAACATTCTGGATTGCCTCCAAGTTCAGTGTAATGCATTGGGAAAATTCAATTTGCATTCTCTGCAACGTTTCACTTCAAATTATTTTTAAACTAAACAATTTATTTTTGCTTCCATTTCAACGTGGAATGCCATAAAAACTGAATACATTGTTGTAAACGGACGTAAATTATTTTCTTATGATTTTATTAAGGTAAAATTTTTTACAACTATTGCAAAGTTTACATTTAATTCCACAAGTTCAAAGCGAAAAGTTTCCCAAGCACCGTCAAAAGTTGAAACAGAGGCGGCGGAAATCCGATACTGACGTCATCACACATCGCAAGAAAGTTCTTAACAAAGGTATCTACTTGGGTAATTATTTATCAAACTATACCTTGTCAACCCTGTTTGGTCAGTTCTTTTGATGTTGGATAATTTTAATAGTTACTTTTTTGTTGTTTTGCACATGTAATTCATTTAAAATAACAACTTTGTATTGTTTTGATGCAGAAATAGAAGGATACACGAATTTATGACACGAACACGTGTGACGCCATCCCTAGGCCGCAAAGTACGAATGACGCAATACCTGAATGACACAAGGATAATAAATGCTAATAGATTAGAGATATTAAAATTAATTTGCGTTCTTTTGGTGACTATTTACTAGGTTACCTCGTGATGTTAAAGATGATAACTAGCTTTTGTATTTCCGACGTTTCGTCAGTCAGCACGACTGACTTTATCAAGGTGGCTAAAACAGGCTAACACAACCTGTTCAGCAACGATGGCACAACACAAAACATACTGATAAAATGAATAGAGTAAAGCAGCAAGAATCAGAATTAAAACACGCAACAAGATACCTAGAGGTTAAACTAAATGCAGTGAATGCCTAAAACCAGTAGGCTACTTTCCAACAGCGTAAATTTATCTATTGGGCCACTGTCAAGAAACGTTGAAAAGACATCAGACAAGACAGAAAACAAGGGGATTAGCAATAACAATGATAGAGAAGACGCACTGAGAATGGAAAAGGTGAAGCTAAAGTTAAAGTAATTTTTTGTACACAGAGGGGAAATTCTGACCATCTTTCTGGTTAAGAGCATGTTGTGCCTTCTGGTTTATGTACCATTTTTCTGTGAACAATCTTTTTGTATAATCCTTTTCAGTTTTAAGAATGGTGGCGTTGGTCCAAGTAATTTTATGGTCTGAATTTATGGAATGTTTGCAAAGAGCGGAATGCTCAGGACGTTGAAATTTAATAGCTCTTTGGTGCTCGTTGATTCTAGATTTAAGATCACGTTTTGTCTGTCCAATGTAGATTAAATCACAGTCATGAAACGGAACTTGGTAGATCAATCCAGAAACTTCACCTTCTTTCATGGGGTCTTTAGCCGAGAGAAGGTATTTACCTATTGTCAGATAGGGTTTCATCGCAACCTTGATTCCTATGCCATTGAGGATACGCTGAATTTTGTCGGTTACCCCCCTTATGTAAGGAAGACAAGTAAAAGATTTATAAGGAGGAAGCGAAGGTTTCGGTTTTGGTCGCTGTATGCAAGCAAGTTTTCGTGGAAATCCGTTGAGCATTAAAGTGTTGTGAATGTTTTTCTTGTGGTGTGAACGTTCAGAATCATCCGTTATGTGTGTGTTCAGTCTGTTGTACAATGTTTTGGCCACTGTGAGTTTTTGATGCTTGGGGGTGATGTGAGTTGAACTGAGTTGAGTTGAACTGTTCAACTCACATCACCCCAAGCATCAAAAACTCACAGTGGCCAAAACATTGTACAACAGACTGGACACACACATAACGGATGATTCTGAACGTTCACACCACAAGAAAAACATTCACAACACTTTAATGCTCAACGGATTTCCACGAAAACTTGCTTGCATACAGCAACCAAAACCGAAACCTTTGCTTCCTCCTTATAAATCTTTTACTTGTCTTCCTTACATAAGGGAGGTAACCGACAAAATTCAGCGTATCCTCAATGGCATAGGAATCAAGGTTGCGATGAAACCCTATCTGACAATAGGTAAATACCTTCTCTCGGCTAAAGACCCCATGAAAGAAGGTGAAGTTTCTGGATTGATCTGCCAAGTTCCGTGTCATGACTGTGATTTAATCTACATTGGACAGACAAAACGTGATCTTAAATCTAGAATCAACGAGCACCAAAGAGCTATTAAATTTCAACGTCCTGAGCATTCCGCTCTTTGCAAACATTCCATAAATTCAGACCATAAAATTACTTGGACCAACGCCACCATTCTTAAAACTGAAAAGGATTATACAAAAAGATTGTTCACAGAAAAATGGTACATAAACCAGAAGGCACAACATGCTCTTAACCAGAAAGATGGTCAGAATTTCCCCTCTGTGTACAAAAAATTACTTTAACTTTAGCTTCACCTTTTCCATTCTCAGTGCGTCTTCTCTATCATTGTTATTGCTAATCCCCTTGTTTTCTGTCTTGTCTGATGTCTTTTCAACGTTTCTTGACAGTGGCCCAATAGATAAATTTACGCTGTTGGAAAGTAGCCTACTGGTTTTAGGCATTCACTGCATTTAGTTTAACCTCTAGGTATCTTGTTGCGTGTTTTAATTCTGATTCTTGCTGCTTTACTCTATTCATTTTATCAGCATGTTTTTGTGTTGTGCCATCGTTGGTGAACAGGTTGTGTTAGCCTGTTTTAGCCACCTTGATAAAGTCAGTCGTGCTGACTGACGAAACGTCGGAAATACAAAAGCTAGTTATCATCTTTAACATCACGAGGTAACCTAGTAAATAGTCACCAGAAAAACGCAAATTAATTTTATTACCAAATGCCTGGTGAACAGTCTCTCTCTGTTTTTACTACCAAGATTAGAGATATGATAATGGCGCCGGATTTTGTAAATTGCCGGGGTAGCAAACTTTCTAGCCGACTGATTGATTACGTTCAAAATGCTGGCTCAGCACAATCATGCTACTTCTCAATTTTTGCTAGATTTACAAAGCAAGAGTTTACAAACGCCTCCACACTGTCATCGTCTGCAAGGTTTCCAGAAAGAACAGTTAACAGAATTTGTAGTTGAACACGAAACTTACCAACAGCCATGTGGCGTGCTTATACAACTACATGAACTGGGTTCACGGAATGAAGCAATAGATGTATGGTTTTCAAAGTAAAATAGGTTGAAAAGCTTTCCATGGCTCTCAAGTTGCACTGCGCTCGGTATTTAGTTACAGCATCTGCAGTGTCATTTTCAGTAACACTCTTTAGCCAATTCAGTAAATTCTCATATTCACGTAAAAAGGCATCGATTGCGCCAAGTTTCAAAACCCACCTAGTTGGGCACAATGGTCGTAGTGATGAGTGATGGCCACTTGCGTCATTGCTCAACTGAAAGTTACGGAATTGTGCCAATCGCTTTGGGGATGCAAGTACGAAATTCACAACACTTTGAAGTAGGCTACAGCCAGAGCATTTCTACCATTCTGACTATAGTTCAACACGTCCTGTACAATTAAATTTATCTGGTGTCCAGGGCAGTACACGTGCACCATAGAAGGATTGTCAAGCTTGAAACGTGCTTGTAGGCCATTGAAACGCCCATTCATATTAGCAGCTCCATCGTACGCTTGACCACGACAACGAGTTAAATCCAGACCAGCGGCAATTATGGTGGAACGTATAATCTGATGTAAGATGGCAGCATCTGTACGATCGGTTTGAACCATACCAAGTGGGCATTCTACAATGTTTAATTTGTTGTCAACATAACGAACACACAGATAGATTTGTTCCCTACAAGAAATGTCTTGCGTTTCATCAGCCATGATAGCAAACCAAAGGCAAGAACTAATTTTTGCAGCAACGTTGCGCAAGACATTTAACGAAACCAGTTCTAGCGTTTTATTTTGAATATCACGGCTTAACCAACGATAGCTTTTGCGCTCAAGCCACTGTTTTAAGTTATCGTCTTTTGAGGCAAGAATATGAAGCGTTTGCATTATATTTGAGTTTTCATCATCGTGACCACGCAATGCCAACTCTTGTCGAGCAAGAAAAAGTATTACTTTAAAAATCCACTCAATGACAGAGTGATTCCGTTTCATGTTTCTCAAAGTCGAATCAGATACAATTTTTGATGTTTCTGTGGCCTCTGCGTCTACCAGTCTAGCTTCACTGCATTCCCTGTGTGCGGTACTAATATCATGCTTTTTAATGCATCTTTCCCTTTTTTCCATTTGCTGAAACCTTCGATCCAAACCTACTGTTGTCCTAAAGACAAAAAGATTTTGTCCGTGACGAGACTTTGTTGTGATCCACAGCCCATTTGCGCAATGTGCAGTAAGCTATTCCTTTCACGGAGTCGAAGGTTATCCAAGGATATTCCTTTTCCCATGAACACTGGTACTTTCGACCTTTAGACTGAACATTCAACCCAATCTCTCCCACTTCGGACGAAGTGGTAGCTTTCTCAGTTTCCGTCTTTCTTCGCACACATCTTCACTTGGTTGATGTTCACTACTGACACTCCAAAGCAAAAACAAAGCAGAAGAAATCAAGAAAAACGTTTTTCAAACATTGTTACCATGTTTCAACGGCACCATGCCGGCGTTTATCAGCTACCGTACTTCTGTTATTTTTGTTATCTTTGGAGCAGCGCTCTTGTTGCAACAAGTAGATCTTTTAATTGAGATCGATCTGCAATAAAGGTCAAACTAACACAAGTCTGAACTTAGAAACATTTGATTTAGGATTTTTTTAAAAATAATTTGCGGGGGGGCAGCTACCCCGAGCTAAAATCACGGGGGGGGGGGGGCGCCGCTCCCCCCTCCGGAGTCGGCGTCTATGAATATGATAATAATTTAATTGGTCATGGTAGCAATTTCTATTTTCATTTTTTACACGAAAAATATATAAAAATTGTTTTCTGAGACTTAAAAAAAATAAGGATGATGGTTTCACTAATTCATTTGTTGCATTTTAATCTGAATGGACAGTTGGACACGTCTGCTAAGAAATCTTACTAATCAGTCTAGTAATTAAGTCTGGTAAACTCAAAGTGTAAGTCTGCTTTCCCGCAGTTAATCTCGTTACTAGCTATTTCAGGAACAACGGAGGAGGTCAGTTAGACTATTTTGATTTCAAAGATGACCGATTGGGTTTGAACGGGCAGTCAAAAACCGATTTTACCTTGGCGGTTTTCCGTATATAACATTCGAAGTTGTACCCATTATGCACTATACAGTGAACGCATTTGAACTATTCAAAAACGAATTAATTTTAGTAAGAAATTACCAAGTCTCTCGCGTCATTTATGTACTGAAGCATTCAGGTCTTCCGTCATTTATGTGATGCGGCCTCGGCTTGGCGTCATACCTGTTTGCGTCATTTTGACCGCGGCATTAAGTCGCGTACGCGAAATAGAAGGGTCATACAAGTTGTTACTTATCCCTGTAGGTTGTTATTTTGCAAGGATAAGCAAACAAATTTTATATCACCCCTTGTTACTTGCTAATTACCATAGAACAGGCATGTGCAAACTAGACCGTTGGCTTACCATCACTTTACATATTTTTCCTATCCATCGGTGACCGGCATTAATTTGACAGAACTTTGCTTTATTGCTTAACAAACAAGTGTAGCTTATGGAGTCACACATTCAACTCAATCATACAAAGAATTCTATAAATAGCTCTGAAAATCATCACGATTTCGTGCCTGAAATATTCCTTATTCACATATCTTGCCAATGTTAGACATGGCAGGACGTGGTGGAAGTTGACTACATATCTGTTTATCAGCATCTTAATTCCGGCATTAGGTTTTTGTAAACAGCTTCTTTGTGGGCTTTGGAGAAGACAAGTTTTTGCTTGGGTTTTTCAAATTTCGCTGGATACTTTTAATAGCCTGCACAATGCACATTGCTTCTATAGATGATATGCAATCATTTCCATGACAAGATGTTTTAACAGTAACGACTAAAATTTAAAGTCTGAAACTTAACTCTTTCTTAACAAGCAGGCTAAATCGATGAACAAAACGTGGGAAGTCGACGAAGTTATTTTGAAAATGTCCAAAGTGTGTCACAAACGCTTAAGATAATTTTTCATGCGCTTTAACACTTTTTTTTATATTAGAATTTGGTCATTCCAAGTTTTGTTTTCCTTTTTGTATTTTGGAATGTGGGAACTGGGCAGTTGTTGCTTTGTCCAACTCTAATCGTAGGAAAATGTCGTTTTGGTGAAAATGAGGAAACATGTTGGAGTAGGACAAATTGCATTTTCATCTTGTTGAAAACCAAAGTTTGATAAACCGTGCCTGACGTAGGTGTGTGGGTTCAGTGTGGTGAGAGAGCGTGCTTAAAGTGGAGGTATCTTCGCCATGTAGCCGATCCAAGTGTGCTGCCAAGTTTCTGGTGCTGTTCGATGAACAAGGAAGACAATACACAAAACAAGTTTGTAAAATTGTATTTTCATGCTTTACTAGCAGATCTTATAATTTACGGAAGGACATGTGTGAATGAAAGTTTTTTTAGAGCGTTGTTATCTGTATGCTAGAATAACTTGGTATAGAAATTGTTTCTATTTGAATAAGCTTAAGTGAAGATGATCTAGCTGCTAGGGGGACGTTCAAATATTACGTAACGCCTTCGGGGGGGAGGGGGGGTTATGCAAAGTGTTACGTTAGCGTCACATCGGGGGGGAGGGGGTTCAAGCAAAACGTTACGTAACGCTTTCGAGTACGGAATGGTAGTTTTTTGTGCTGAATTTGTAGTGAAAAAGCGTTACATGGGGGAGGGCGGAGGGGGGATTAAAAAAGCGTTACGTTGGCGTTACATGGGGGAGGGGGGGGTCAAAAATTCGGAAAAAAGCGTTACGTAATATTTGAACGTTCCCTAGCAGATCGAAATCGATTTTTAGCTATTTATGACTGAACTGACTCGTGTGAAAATAAATTTGTTTGTATTAGCTTATTCTGCCAATAAAAGATCCAATGCCGATGCAGCCAACCCTAAAACTAACCATAGGCTTGTGCTTTTCATTTATCGAAGGCACTTCACATCACACGGTTACATTACATTGGTCTTTTCCAACTTCGAGATGGCACGCACAAAATTTACCGTTATCTGAGTAACAACATTTACACTGGAAAGATAAATGATTGAGGATGAACTGACTCCAATCTATTTTTCTCAAATTCTAATACATTGCTCTTTAACAATCTCAACCTGTAGGTTACATGGATTGTGGTAAGCGGAAATGCGCAGAACAGATATTTGAGTCTTTTCTTATTGCAGTTGCAAGTCTCCTGAGATAGACTGGACATCGTGCTTGAGCAGTTCTCAGGACCACTTTGTGTACACTGAATATAATGCCGGGTCGATAGTCTGGGCAAGGATGGCTGGATACCCACCGTGAGTTAAAAATTACAATAGTCTATTCGTGTGCATGGAAAGGTCCATTGTAATAACCGTAATACTCCGCTTGAGAATTGGTATTGGGAGATGAAAGGCGTTATTGCATCAGTGGGTTTATTCATCAGGCAACACTAGTTGCGAATGCGGACAAGGATGAACATTGAACAATGCAAAGCTGCTTGAGTGCTCCGGCCTGAAATCGAAATGCTCTGCACAAGACCTGGCTGAGTTGAACGATAAAACAAGAGCTTGTGGTGATAATCATGTAATAGTAACATAAAGAAGGAAATCTTACTTTTGTAATTCAACCTGACGATAATCGTAAATCTTGTTTTTTTTGTAGTTTGTGGTCAACAATTCGTTTTAATTTTTTAGGTGGCCTGCCATGGTTGACAGCGATCCCGATATCAACCTGTTTTATGAGTATGATCACTGTGGCAAAGTGGTGAGTGCAATATCAACCTGCGTTCAATTTTAACCGTAAATTGAAAATTTAACCGCTTGGTAGTTCAAGGTTAGATAGATTTTGGTTGGATATTGTACCTTCGTTTCTGAAGGTGTTGCGACCGTGCGTTTTTTTTCAACTTAATAAATTATTTCGTTCCTAAACATATTTTTATCGTTCGCGTTTTGTTGCTTCTACCTTTTTAGATCTTTGCTGTGTTGACGTGTATTGCTTTCGCTTTGATGATCAGAAATGAAAACAAACAAACTGAACTGAGTAAAGATATCAGGCTTGCTTATGTCTTGATATATGCAGGAGAATATTATTTGCAGGAATAGCTCATCTATCAATAGTTAAAATACTACAAGGTGACAATTCGTATCTTCATTAAGTGTGCCCATGACCGTGCAAATTACTTTGATCGAATAGGGAAGTTTTGGAGAAGTGACAAATGTGCTGTGATATCAAATATCATGTGAGTAGGTGAATATCTTCAAGTTGCTACATCATAAACGTCTTCTATTGCAGTCGCACTACCATGTTGTCTTCCTTGATGACAATGTGAGTCGGGCCTGGGTCAGCTTTCGGTTCATCGAACCATACACGAAAGGACACTCTCATCATCCGGTTAGTCACTGTTGTTTTTTTGTAAACAACCCAACCATTTTTTTCCAAACAGTTCTTAGTCATGATCACGGCATTCACTCAACGATTTAAAGTCCCCTATTCTGCGAAGGGTTGGACGCCAACGAGTGTCTATTATGTCCTATAGCATTTCTCCATGCCACCCGGTCTTGCCAACCGCAGATCATTCCAGACCTTGTCGATGCAACGATCATATTATATTTTTGTAAATTATTTACCGCTGTCACTTCAAGTGATCGAATTTTGGGAATGAGTGGCTTGAACAGGTTTTTGAAAAGTGCCACAACCGTGGCCAACCAAGGATGATTGACTTCATCAGCGGCTTTCTTACTTAATACTCATTCAACAGATGTTTTGTTGAAGAGAATTTAAGTTTTGTTGTAGGAATTTTGTTGTTTTGTTGTAGGAATTTAAGTAGGAGTAGTGTTGTTGCAAGAATTAGCTACAGGAAAGAGCATATTCATTACTGTTATACATTGTCCCCTAAAAATTCACCAGTGATTGTATCGGGATAACTTTGGAATAAAAACTTAATTCCCTAATTTTGGTGAACCAGGAGTTCTCAAACCTGATGACTTGAGAGCTACACAGTTTATGATGCACAGACGATTTTATCACTGTGCCAATTGATTGTGATATGCAAATGTTGTATCTATTTTGAAATCCTGCTGAGACATTTTAAATGTTTTGTAAGATAACAAGGATGCAGACAAAGTTCAATGATCAAATCTTCTATGTGTTGTACAGCACTGTTGCTGTGTATTTGAGCTTCGAGTTACGTGGTAAAATAATCACCGGTCACTTTTAAGAATCCATGACTTAGACCAAATACGTCTATTTGCTAATATTGCTGCACCAGAGATACCGATACTTTTGTTGGTATAGTTTAAAAAAAAGGTTTTCGACCAGATACAGATAATAATAGTTGTATTACAGGATCTACATAAGAAGTGTAACTACAGAGCTGAATTGGCCTCAGCAATAAAGAGAGCTGATGCCGCCGTTCAACTTACACTTGAGGAAAGGCTTGAGACGTACAGCTTCGAGAAGCGTTATGTGGCTAGTAGAAAGCAAGAGGAGTGGACACCTAGACGATTGCCTCGTACGTTACGCCAAATACAGTAGTGTCGTTTTTAAGATAGATGGCCTAGCAGCTTACAGAGTTTCAGAATAGTGTCATTTGGTTTTGCTTTTTCGAAATGTATGCATAAGCACTGGCATAACGCAAGGACAGCGAGTTTGTACCACTTCTGGATGAGCAGTAACTTTCAACAGTAACTTTAGTTCAGAGGTAATGCTTGTAGTCTCAGTATTGTAAAATGTAATCTTTATCTGGTTTTCATATTCTCTTTAGAGGGAGTTCAAATTTGGATTTTTAAAACATTTCTTTAACGTTAACAATGCCTTTTTGCAACGATTGTAGTACCAATGGATCTAGCAGAGCAGGCCTCTAAGCTCCCGACTGCCATGGCCCCCTCTAAGTCGTTATATGTCCTCCGAAACTTCCGCGCTGGTAGGCCATGTTTGGTCGCCGGCTTCCGCAAGTCAACATTTCTCCACTCTGTTGGTATTGGTATTTTTTTCTCAACTCGTGTTTGTACGTGAAACTTTTTTCTCTTCACTTGCATTCGCAACCTTTTTCACAAAATTAAAGTCTCTCACGCGCCGACGAGAAATATTGCTGATGAAAGTATCGCAATAAGTCTGAGTGTTGATCTGTCAAAGTCAAAGACTAGCTCTACACTACTTGGGAAGCAGTATATTTTACAACTGCAAATAATATGTTTTTGAACCTTGTTTACGCATTTTTAAAAACACGAATTTTTGACGAATTTTTTATTGTGGCTACTGCTGTCGAGAGTCAAAATTTGGCTGCTGGAAAAAAAGCTCTTGTATGCCATGCTTGGCCGTCGGAAAAATAAAAAAGCTGAGAGGCCTCGAAAGTTATTAAAACTCAGGCAATACTACTAATTCTTTTTAATCATATCTGATAAAAATATTGAACCTACATAAACTGCAAAACATCTTTGCTGTTGTGGTTCCTGCGAGCTTTACGTACATCCTTGCTGCGTTCTTTGACGTCACTCATCATTGGTTCTGGAATCTGTTATCCTGCAGTCTCTTCATAGTTTATTCCGTCGCATTCTTGCGATTGTGTCACATATACATAGTTTTGCGTCCGTCTACGCTGCTAGTTTGTTACTGCCGCTAATCGATGTGCTGTGGCCACTGGCCACACGTCTTAAATCAAGACGAGTATCGATATATACCAGAGAGTATACTTTAGCGTATCTAGATGGCAGTATGATCATACAACAGTATATTAGTATACTATGGGGGGTTAAGGGTGCTCTTTGTAATGGAACAACAATAATAATAAAAAAATGTTCTCACAAGTAATAACTTGTGAGTGCGAGTAATAACATAGTAAAGAATGAAAAAGGTTTTAACTTTCGAATATTTTGTTTTGATTTGCTATGGCAAATTTGTATTGTCAAAACATAGCTTCCGCAAAAGTTTTGGGTCAATATTTACTTTGTTATGACATCATCAGCTTATTTATTTACTAAACAGACAAAAAGACGAAAAAAGAAGTTCCGGATAAGGATCAGCAGGTGGTGCCAGTGCAGCCCCCCTGTTCCAACCAGGGGGAGAAAAGGGAATCACTTGGTGATAACGTGGAGGGCGCCAGTGACGGAGAAAACGATTCATCTAAACCCAACAAATTCCCGGACACAAGCCCATTGAAATCAAGTAAACTATAGATTTGTTTATTGCTAACGATGTGGATCGAACCATCATATCTCCAACTTGTTAAAGATTTCCTCACAGACGTGTCCGATACGGGCTGGCCGCATTGTTCCTACATTAACGATTCGTTCAAACGATAAGTTACGTGGCATGCGCTATTTCGGTTGAATTTCGTAGCTAGATCTATTATAACCGTAGCTAGATCTATAGATCTAGCTAGATCTATAGATCTATTATAACTAGATCTATTATAACCCAGAAGAGGACTGCGAACAATGAAGTCATAAGTAACAAAGAAAATCAGACAATTTTTTCTTTTCCATGTCTAGTAGGAAAACTCTATGTAGCTTCCCTTTAATTTATTCTGAAGCAATCACTGCTTATTATTAGCCTACTTTGCAATGCACTAAATTTCAATAACACGTTTTGTGAATGTAATCAATTACTATGTACCATGCAGTCTACCCTACGCCTGGTTGTCAAAAGTTTTGTGTCATAAAACGTATTTTTGTGCTAATGAAGTTAAGTTTTTAGAATTGCAAGGAGCAAAATCGAAACCCAACAGAAAGATGACTGTTGGGAGCCAATTGTCGAGAGTTGTAGCCAAAGCGAGGGCGTCGGTCATACCTTCGTTTAAAGCACCTTGTCGGAAAGATACCGCCCCGAAACCTGGTGAGGCTGCCCCTGCGATCGTCCCCACCTCTCCTCAGCCTGCAGTAGATGGTCAGGCGCTTCCGGTAAATGAAAAGATGACCTTTGACCCGGATATTTACACAATGGAGATAGACGAGTAAGCGACAAAGTAGATTTATCGAAAAATATCAGATTATGTAGAAATCAAAGTTTAAAATCGTTCACTCCTTGTTTTCGATGTAAGGGGTTTATGTCTTTCTGCAAACCGCACTTTGCTCGACTTAACTCTACAAAACCAAGTAAAAGAAGAAGCCAATTGGGGTATCAAAAATCAACCGATATTTCCATCTCCGATTGCCGTACTCCAGGAGGATAAAGAAACTTGTTTATTGTCGATTACACCATTTGTTTGACGCCATCCTGTCACGTGACTATGATTTGCACATTCGCTTCATTCCGGCCCCTCATCGCAAAATGAAGTAAAACAAAAATAGTGCAAATCATAGTCACGTGACAAAATGACGACAACTAATGTACGCGTAGCGGTTGAGTCGGGTCTGGTTAGATTGTCAGGAACACAACGTATACTTCTTATATCAATCATCCACAACGACTCTCCTAACTTCACTTTTTTGTGGATTGTAGATCATTCGTTCAATCTCACGAGAACTATGTTTCTTTCATCTGATACAAAAAAGTTTCACTCTATATTCTTGGACATTGGCCAACAGCAACGGTTGACCCACAACTGAAACAAAGGGCATTTATAAACAATAAACATTGAAATAAAACAACATATGTACAAGATTTATACGAATCACTATCCCACTACGTATTGTGATTTATTCACGAATGCTTCATCATTCATCAGCACAACACAAATTATCAAATAAGCAGTGCTCAGCTATTTTACAAATAGATCAAATATGAACTTTGGCAAAAAATTCATGCAGGTATTGAGACCATTGATCTGGTCAGAGATTCCAACCAACTTGAAAAACCTATCATTTCATTGTTTTAAAGAAGAGATTAAAATAATACAAAGCTTATTATACAAAACTACAGTGCATCGTAAGTGATATGTTATGGAAATCTACTTTCCAGTTTCACATTCAACAAGAAATGTTTAGTCGGAAATTTCAGTTATCTCTGCTTGTTTCTTGTAATTTTGTGTTAAAGTTATCTTAAACATGTTGTTCTCATTTTTGGTGTATATTTTGAATCGTATTTTTCGTTTTTATTTTAACTTATTATAAATTGTATGGTGGGAATTTACTGGTAGACATAATGGTCGTATCTTTGTAGGCTTGAAAAGAAAGGAGAGACGGCGTCAACATGTGATGACCTTACAAAGCTCAGCGATGATGAAGATATGAAACCGGGTTGGTGGCGCCATCTTGTGTTTATTTGTTACGATTTTGATTTTGTTTGTTTTTCCAGTCCAATGGTTGAAGGGTTGAGACAATGGTGTTGAAGTTGATTAGAATAACTTGAGATAGAAATTCTTTCTTTTTGATATTTTCCACGACTTCGTTACCTTGCTTGTTTCATGGAGACACTCTAGGAAAGTGACGCCTACTTTATTAAGCTTTTATCCACAATCGTCGTATACAGCAGTTTATTGTTTTACCATAATGTGGATATATGATTATAGTCCGGGGCTGGTGAGGTTGACCTGTACTGAAATACTGAGTGGAAATTTTTTGTAGAAATAGTTAGAGGGACCCTATAGGAACAATTTTAGAGATGTTGCCACATTTCAAACCCTGGGCAACATCCCGATTTCGTGCGGTTTCCAAAATCCGGAAAATTTGCGAAGACAATATTTGGAAAAAATCTCAATTGGTCCAAACATAGGCATGTTATATATCATTTTAAAGGATTTTTTGTCCAGATTAATAATATTGAGAACATGAAGACATGATATTGCATTGTGAAGTTCATTCTAAACTGCTAATATGGCATGTCTTCATCACCCTTGTTTGGAATATTTGCATTGAGTTTGTTTTCTCATTTTATTTCTTTTTGTTTTTTCAGAAAACAAAAAAGTAATTTGTCTAAATAATAATGTGCAGAGTATGGAATCCCTTTGTATGTTTCAAAGTATATTGGATTGTTCTGATACGCATAAGCTAATGGAGGCACAATTGACATTGACACGTAAAGAAAAAGTAAAACAATGCAGCGAAAGAAGAGGTGATCACTTTCATGAAACATTGGATTCATCAAAACTGTTATCTTACTTATACATCAAACAATCATATCGGGAGATATCTGAAAAGGAAGAACAAAAATCAAGAAACGTCATTTGTGAAACGTAGCAAACGATCTTCAAGTACATTTTTTTGATTTCAAGAAAAATTGTCTAATGTTTGGGAAAGCATGTGACATTGAGAAGGATAAAAAGCATCCAGAAAGATGGGAAAAGAAGAAAAGCTTCTTGTGCAGAACTGCCCATCGTGGAAAGGGAAAGCTATCATTTAAAGACGTACTTCTTCAAGTATGCTTAATTGCATTTGAATTTTGTGTTGTCTGGAAAACGTTTTGTCGAGTTACCAAACAAATCTTGCTTTATACAAAGTCAATGAATTCCGAGTGTACTTTTTTTAATTCTTTGGGATTTGGCCATGGTTCAATTAGAGATTAAAGAGTAGTATTTAGAGATTAGTATTAGATATTTGCATATTTAAAATTGGATAATATTTGTTTTAGCAATGTTTGGAACGTGGTGATGCAAATGGAGATTTAGTTAGAATCAGAATAGAAGGTGCATGTAGCGACTTGTATGCAGCATAGGCAAGGTATTAGTGTTACTATTATTAGTATATATTTTTGAAATATAGTGATATCTACCAGCGTACAGCCTTTTTTTGGTAGGTAGCACAGTGATCTTCTCTGAACTTTGTTTTTTGTGTGTGTGGTGCAATATTCTTTCTTTATAACATAAAGCAACTGTCTTTAATTGCCCATTGTTTTGTTTATGTCATTTATACAGGTAGGCTACCATGAAAAATGTTAGAAGTTATTTCAGAACCACAAAGAGATCGCATCAGCAAAGCGTGATAATTCTATCAATTCACCAGAGATCTCTGCTTGCAAGTACGTTTCGAGGTCAATTATTAACCTTCCAGACAAATCATGGTCATCTTTGGAGCTTCACGAAATGTATAGGGCCCAAGGAGGGATAGAAGGAAATCGATCAAGATTTATCACTAAATTGAAGGATCACATGAATGAAGAAATCTATGTCTTTTCTTGTCCAGGAGTAGCAAGCATTATGATGTTGAAGCGAAAAGCGTCCCATTTGGTAAAGGCTGTTTCTGAAACCGACAACGATGACGCTGATTCGTCAATGAGTATCCTTTCAAAGAAAATAAAGGAAGAGATTCGTAAGCTGCCACATTCCAAGAATGAATACAGTGTTATTGAACCCGAAAATCTCATAGATGAATGCAGCGAGACTCTGATGACTTTCTTGTCAAATATATCTCCGCCTTTCGAAAGACGTTTACCTGCTGCTATGATTGGACATATTGACCGCTGTGGTAACAAACCGTTTCACAAAATTACAATTGGCACTTTCACTTCTAGCAAATGACAGGAAACTGATTGAACACTTGCATGAGTACGGGATCACATCTACATATCAAGAATTCCGAAGATTCAAAATATCGGCAGCAGCATCAAGTGACAACAACGATAATGAAATTAGGTCGAGAGATGGTCTTATCCAAATAATTGCAGACAACTTCGATGCACATATTCATTCCCAAAATGGCTTAAAACAAACGCACAATATGGCAACAATCGTAACCAACACCAAAATCTGAACCGTCGAAGACACCCATTCCGAGACTGAAACAAGGGAACTTAAAAAGTGTTGAACTGAAAGAAACTGAAATGAAGTATTTCAAGGGGCAAAAGAACCCCCCTATGCCAGAATCATTTTGCAAATACCAAATACTGCCACTGAAGATATTGTGTCATCAAGCTTTGAGTTTGAATAGAAGTAGATGCAACGATCTTTCATAAGAAGTATCATGCATCAGAGTTATCTTCTGACTTCAATGGATATAATTGCAGGCAGCTGCGAGAATCTGGCATCTCGTTGAAACCAAAATCCAAGGTAACTTTCTTACCACTCATCGATAAAACACCATCTGATCCCTCAACAATTTTGACTGTGATGCATGAGGCTGAAAGAATCACTGTTCAATCAGGGCAAGGATTAACTGTTTTCACATTGGATCACAGCAACTTTACAAAGTAGCTTTAGATGTTATCTGGTCTGATGTTTTACGATGGAACCACATAATTCCAAGACTTGGTGGTATGCACTGGTTAATGAGTTTCATAGGATGTGTCGGAGTTCTAATGGAAAACAGTGGTCTTGTCCCTTGGTTACAATCTGCTTTTGCAAGTGTACCGAAAATGATGACTGGTAAAAAGTTCCCTACGAACATGCGCGCACTACGTTTTTCTGTCATGGAATAATTGCTTAAGAGTTTCATAGATGATGTATACTCCTTTGAAGATTTGGAGAAAAGAATGTTTTTAGCACAGAAGAGTATGATTGCTGAGCATTGGATTAACAATCTGATACGGCCAGTTCTGCTTATGATGTTGTTTGTACGAGCAGAACGAGAAGGAGAATTTCCCCTACATCTTTAATTCTTTATGCATGCCACCAAATGATTCCTTACTTCTTTGCTGCTGGACATATCAATTATGCAAGGTTTGGGTTATGTTATCTGCTGACAATGTCAAGGTTACCACCAACAATCCTCGACCAGTTTTTGAAAGGAGAACATGTTCTGCGCCAAAGAGAAGGCACATGGAATGGTATTTGGTCTGACATGATGATTGAAACCTCCTACATGAAGTTCGGCAAAGGTCATAATGGAATCATCGGAAAGACAACAAAGCCAAGAACCTTGCAAATCTGGGCCAAAAGTCAACACTCATGCAATGAAGTACTCCAATCTTTGGATGCCATCAGAGAGAATCAAGAATGTACAATGCCAACCCACAAGGAAGAAAAAGAAGGAAGGATGAAAGCAGATCTTACAGACAAGGTAAAGCTCCAAAACTTTCTTGAAACATGCCTCCATCCTCTCGATTTTTCATACCATCCAGAAAGTGCTCTTTGCAACATTTATACTGGTCAGCTGTCTGGTACTAAAGTAAATGTCAATAAATGTCGGCAGGAGTGGCCGAGTGGTTAGCGCGTTGGGCTCGCAGTCGAGAGCCTGCGTGTTCGACTCCAGCCACCCGCACTTGCTGTTGTTTCTCTGGGCAAGAAACTTTACGATAATTGCCTCTACCCAGTGATCGATTTCGAGTAATGGGTAGTACCAAATTTAAGTAATAAATAGAGTAGACAACCGGAAACAGACATTGCAGTCGGCTGCAGCGTGGGTCAGGTGTACGTCGGAAGGCGTACACCGATGCATAGCGCTCAAGTCCGCTTTCCCACAATGCAGGATAAAGATAATAAAACAAACAAATAAAACAAACAAACAAAATCGGTGGAGATTGGTAAAAAACAAATGGCTTCATTCCAGAAATCATTACCTGATGGTTTTCGATCGATAGTCACGTCACATGATACACAAATTCATTGTTTTACCCTTCAGTTTGGCTGCTCCATCCATTTTTAGAAGAATGAATTGACTGCCATGTTGAGTGGTAAAAAGACAAGGATTATCATGAGCATGAAAAACTCTAAGACAAACTCTTTTCTTTTTTCAGCTTCGAAATGTAACACAAAAGCATGTTCCTGTTCGAAATCGAAAATTAGCTGTACCGATTTTTGTACATGCAGCGATTGCGAAAATGAATGGAATGTTGGCAATAGTCCGAGTGAGAGTGACAGTGACAAAGAACTTTTATCTGCTAAAGAATGACTATGTATTTTATTAAATAAAAAGAAGAGTTCAGCAGTTTTTCAAAATAATGCTTCTCCAAATCCCTCTTTTTCTTACGATTTTTTATAAAAAAAAATCGAGAATTGTTAATTTAAATAACTTAAATTCAAAGTGATTAGAACTTTTAAGACTTCAATATTATTAATCTGGACAAAAAATCCTTTAAAATGATATATAACATGCCTATGTTTGGACCAATTGAGATTTTTTCTAAATTTTGTCTTGGCAGATTTTTCCGATTTTACTGACTTTGGAAACCGAACGAAATCGGGATGTTGCCCAGGGTTTGGAAGGTGGCAACATCTCTAAAGTTGTTCCTATAGGACCCCTCTAAGTATTTCTACAAAAAAGTTCCACTCAGTATTCCAGTATAGGTTGACTTTAAAAACCCACTTTCAGCCCCGGACTATTATTTTATTACTTGGATTGGTTTCCCAATCCAGTCAAATAGATAAAGGCGAAGGTTGCTTGTACAGTGTGTACAGTGTACACACTGTAAATTGTTATCAAAGTTTTGCCCTAGATTAGTTCGGGGTTTACTGGCGGGCGCACGCGGTTGCTTGCCTGTGAGCATAGGGTTGTTTTAACTTTGTAAATGGTGTGTGAACACTAATGTACGTTACACCACTATTGTTTTTCGTGAGTTACGATAGAAACGTTTTTCTAGTGTTTTTAACAAGGTTTTGTTTTATGGTTTCTAATATCTTTGTAACTGGAGCCTATTTTTCACTGGTTTGTCTGCAGGCCACTATTGTTACTTGCATTGCAATGTGTCAAAATTTCACTGGTGAAACTTTAATAGAAAGATATCAATTTTGAATCGATGCGACAACAATGCGCTTGCGTTTATAGGCTTCGTTTATAAGGTATTGCTAAAAAAAAAGTCAAAAGAGTTGCGAAAAGAGCTTGGCATGGCAGTGGCGTTGTTTGATTAATTGCTTTTGTTATTGCGGTATTCTAAGACAAATATTAACAACATATAGCGCTGGATACTGGGTACAAAATATATTTTTTAGCATAAGCCCCCCCCCCCTCTTCTAAAGATTTATTACTGCGGCCCGCCACAGGTTGCTTTAGTGTCAAGGTAACCCGCATGCAAAATGGTTGATTAGTGAGTGAGCTCAGATTGTGGTGATGGTAATAAACTTGATGGTTGCCAACAGAGACTGACAGAGAGGAACCACTAGATTTAAGCTTGAAGTACAACACTGCAGAGGAGGAACATAATCGCATGTCGCCTGTCCTCAACAATGATCTCATCGAGAGGGACTTCTGGGACGCACCCGAAGAAAAAACTGACTTCGGTAAAGTAATGTTGTTTATTCCTAATCTAGTGGTACATCGTACTTCACTGAAATCGATTATGTTGAAGGTAAAGCAGAAGAGGGACAGAGTTAAGTGCAATCGTGGCCACGAGTGCAACCAACCAATCAATTAATGAAGAAAGCTCTCAGCGATTCGTATCCAGTTCTCCGTAACAATCCCATTGTGATAGTTCTTCAGTGGGCAAATTTCAGGGAATGCGAAATGCTATATGGAAGAAAAATTTTGCTAAAAATAAAGGAAAAAGTCTATCGGAGTTGTGTGCGGCCTGCAATATTGTACGGCAGGGAGACATGGATACTAAGAGACTTGCAATTCTAAGAACGGAAAAGGCAATGCGGAGACGTGCAATAAAGAACAGGTAAAGAATGAAACAGACAAAGTCTAAACTAAGGAAGCAGATGCGAAGATAAGGAAGGAAGCTAAGGAAGATAAGGAAGCAGACGGGTGAAGATAAAGGATTGGATTAAGATAATCGCTGCAAGGAAAGAATCAGCCACCTCCACTTGCGGGCACAAAACCGAGTTTCGATGATGATAAACACAACGGCGCCGCTTTTTCTTTTGGCAACTTTCTTTTATAGAATTTTTCCATTGCATTTGCTTACACAACATCATTTTGTTGAATGTTATCTCTGCTTCCATGCGATCTTAACTGGCACAGAATATGTGTGGGTAGATGGTATTTTATGTGTGTGGTATTTACTGTTGATAAGTTGGCGAAAGCGAATGGAGTAAGGTGGTATGGGCATGTTTTGAGAAGGGATGAAGATAATGTTTTGAGAAGAGCGCTGGAGTTGCGAGTGGAGGGTCGTAGAAAACAAGGAAGACCCAAGAAAACGTGGAAAAGGCAAGTTGAGGAAGAAAGCAGCAATGTGGGCTTAACAAGAGAGGACGCGTTAGACAGATCGATGTGGAGGCAGGGTGTGAAGGCGATTGCGGCATTTGGAGGTGAATCCGGCCACCCTCGGTAACGGGGACATCACCGGATTAAAACTGGACTACTACTACTACTACTAGAGCTCGACCGATATATCGGTCAGCCGATATTTATCGGCCGATATCAAAGGTAGCCGATATATTGTATCGGCTATTTCGTGCCGATAAACATCTGCCAGCAAAAGCACACCCAGAGCCAGTCATACATGCCTTTAGAAGTCAAACACACCGACAACAACCTCATCTAATGCTGCCAGTGCTAGCTCATTGAAAAACATGTTTGCTGCTATGCTTGAATCCTGTCAAGCATCGCAAACCGAAGGTGGAAGTATTTGCGAACTTGACCACTGACCAGTACTTACAGGAACCTGTATGCGACCGAAAACGAACCGACCCAATAGTTTAGTGGGCAAACAATGGCACCAGATTCTCTAAGCTTGCAAGAAAACATCACTGAACAGTGAACAGCCCATACTTCTGTACCCAGCGAAGGAGTGTTCAGCACTGTGGACTGATTTACGATAAAAGATGTTTTCTGTGCATGAATGCTGAGAAACTATGTTTTTGAACTACAATTTGAAACTGTTGAACTTTGATTATTGAATTGAACGCAAAACAGTATTGCATTTGGTTGTTTCTTTTTTTTGTGATTATTGTTAAGAATCTAAATCTTCAACCACCGGGCGTAAGCCTGGATACGACAAACCAAAAGTGTTAAGAATGATTTTTCTATTACAGCAACCAATGCATAAACTTTCTTGGACTGGCTTGTTGCTTATTAACTTTGTTGGTAACAAATTTTTCGCAGTTGATATAGGCTATATCGGTTGACACATATGGGTATCGGCTTAAAAATTACATAAATATCGGCATCGGCCTGAAAAAGTGATATCGGTGGAGCTCTATGTGTGGGGCAGATGTCTTTGTGAAGCACCCAAAACCGACCCTTCTGCGCACTTTGACACTAATTTTGTCGATCTATGACAAGTGGTTCTGGAGATACGGCCAAATTTCGAGATTTTGAGGCCCAAAAATTTCAAACCTCGTGGACCACCTCAATATGACGTCATAATTGAAAAAAATTTGGGATGTAAACTTTTTACCCCAAATACCACCAGATGGGACCCCAGGCATTTTGAATTTCAAAAATGGTGAAAAAATGAAACACCCTACTCTACATACAAGTACATGGAACTACCAGGACTAAGCTCTCAAAGAAACTTTTTCAGTCCCAGGATAAAAATTAGAAATAAAATCAACCAATCACATTGTGACATGTCACTGATGCCCTGACGGAGAGTGTGACGTCGCAGCAAGTAACTCTTCAGTCTTCATCCCGTCGCATTGCGTTGGGCTCGCAGTCGAGAGCCTGCATGTTCAACTCCAGCCAACCGCACTTGCTGTTGTTTCTCTGGGCAAGAAACTTAACGATAATTGCCTCTACCTAGTGATCAATTTCGAGTAATGGGTAGTACCAAATTTAAGTCATAAGTAGAGTAGACAACCGGAAACAGACATTGCCGTCGGCTGCAGCGTGGGTCAGGTGCAGTGACGATCGGTGAGGGAAAGCAAGGAAAGCAGTGCTTACCTTAGCAAAAACTATGCAAAATATAATGACTCAATTCTAGGTTTAACTTCTTATTATTTTTATCACGTCTATTTTAACTTGAAAATTACTGTTTTCGTGGCTAGAATTACTCGTAACGCTTGTGAGTAGTCTAAGACCTCACCAAACCGCATGTCTTGCCTATAAATGCCAATTAACGTAAACGCTTCTGTCAGAAACAACCACTGAGGCTCCAGGTAAGCAACTATCAAAATTGCTTACCCAAGTTCAAAAAACGCCTTCGTTTTAACCAATCCTTACTCGTATTGCAAAACGTCACCAGCTGCTTAGCCAATCAGATAGGTTAGACTTGCTTTAAGGTTAGTCTTGCTTTCCCAGTGACGTCAATGCATACATTTGCTAGAGCGACTAGACTAACTCGTCAGAATGATCTCTCGTCACGGTACACGCACAGCATCATAATTGCTGTTTTTTGATGTCTCCTCGCCATGTACTTTAGCCTACTAGCTTTCCTAGTCATGCCTTTGCCCTTTTTACAGCGTTGATATAACGTTACTTCGCCAATGAACGTTCAGGTGCGGGTGCAATATTTAGTTCGTTAAGCTTCTATACGCAGGAGGCAAACTTATCCAGCTTTTTGTACAAATTGCTTGTTGTAATGTTTAGGCCTACGTGTTAATTTTTGTAGTGTAGGCCTAACTGAATATCTGAGAATGAACATTCATGACGAATTAAACATTTAGACAACTATTATTCCATGTCTAACACAGGATTTTAGTCCTGCAACGTTAAAATTAAGATTGTTCATGACTTCTAAACATTAAATGGATGTATGATCACCACATAGGCGAAGCACAATTTGACAGATTTTTATTTTTGATTTGTTTTGGAAATGCTCTCAGAGCGCACCAAATTGGAAGTGTTTTTCAAAAATTTCTGGGGGAGGCCCCCCAGACCCCCCGCTGGAAGTGTTGCCTTCGGCAACACGCCTTCGGGCTTCGCCCGACGGTTACGCCCTTCGTGCCTACTACCTTGCTGCAGCATATTTCCAAGTTGCTTTCCCAACGGTTTAAGCCACCGAACGTCACTGGTCAGGTGTATGTCGGAAGGCGTACACCGATGCATAGCGCTCAAGTCCGCTTTCCCGCAATGCAGGATAAAGATAAACAAACAAACAAAAAAAAACAAACAATCTGTCTAGTTTTAACTCCGAGCAATACTTCTGCCAGGTGTCCTGGAGGAGTCCATCAATGACCTGCAGGAAAAGATGTTGAACGGCTGGGAGGACGACAAACTGAAGCAGCTGGATGAATTGATGCCCGTCATTACCGATAACTTGTAATCTCGCCACCACTGTGCGTTATACCACCATCGATGACGTCAGAATGACGAAAGTCGTGCGTGTGGTTTTTGGATTGTTGCAGTGAGCGTCTTCAACATGCGACGACGTTTCCACGTCAAAAATCAAGTTTTCTTGAGTTATATTTTATTTTTTTGTTTTTCTAGATGTTTTTGTACATTTTTAGAGTTTATTTATGTTGGAAAGAAGGTTTGCCACCACAACTGGCTTGTGTCGTTTGCTTTATTCAACTTTGTTATTTCTGACCTCTAGTTTTTGCTGCAGAATAAACGAAAAGCTGTTTGTTGAACCAACGCGATAGTTGTTATTTGAAGGGGGCTATGCAGGGATTCTCCCTGGGGCTATGAAAGACATTATTAGTCTAAGACCGCTTGAACTGAGGCGAGTTTATAACCGCATCCATATAGCTTAGTTGGTCAAGCGCCTGACTTCATAAACAAAGAAACAGCAAGATCAAGCGTCGCTAGTTCGATTCTAGGGGTATGCGCTTGAGCAATGCATTTCAAAGATTGCTCTCTATTCTACGGTAGGCTAATGGATGGAATTACCTAATGGATGGAATTGGAATAATTCACAGGAAATCGGATACTGCGGGCCTGCGTCACTGGTTTAAAGCCACTACAAGTAAGTTATGCGAGACTGCCAGGAAGAGAAGGTTTTCTCAATCCGAAGATATAGATTTTCATAATCAATCTCTAATTGACTGTTAGCTTTGAAAAGTCAAATAACATATTTCATAACGAAGGAGTAGCTTCACCTGTTCCTAGTTGTTGCACACTGAAAGCTTTCACTTCTATCAAATAGATACGGCCCGCGCATCTATACGGCCATCTCATAATAATAATCATGCTCTTATTTGCGATCACAGATGCGATACAACAGACGACAGGAAGCAGTGAAGTGACATTAGTCTTTGAGTCAGCTGCTCCCTTTATTTCGGCTTGCGCTTCCTGCAACCAGTGAGAGTCATCTCGGGTGATGAGGGGCCGGTCTTTGCTTGTTGATAGGGATAATGTGGCACTCGACCAGTTGGGCCATTGCAATTATGAGAAACCTTTTAGCATGCGGCACTCTTCAACAGTGGGGTACAAATTTAAGTACTCCGCTACGCATTAGGCTACATATTTATTTAAAACAACCTTGACCTTTTTTGACGAACGAGTGCACTGTGATAATAAATTGTTTTTCGAGAAATTATTCGTCGTTCTGGTAAGATGCAATCACTGAGGTTACATTTGGTGTTGGTGTATCTGTCACGGGCAATTAAGTTTATAAGCAACAAAGTCCTAACGAAGCCTTAGCAACTGGCGGGCAGTAAATAAATGAATAGTTTTTGTGGGAAAGCTATTAGTTTCTTAAGATTTGTGTAACGGTAATTTAAAATAATGTTTAACCTAACTTCGGTGACCGAATAGCTTCTCCTCAAAACGGAAACTCTGTTTAGATTTTTTTTCTACTAAGTCAGTAGCAACAATCTTTCGGCGTACTTGTACCGACCGTGCGAATACTGCGAAGCATGAACAATAACGTCATTCGTTGTTTGTGACTTTTAAACTATAAACAGCCGAAGTCCTCATAAAAGTGTGATGAGGTTTCATGTTAGAAACCTGCTCAGCGCTAAAACCACCTTGATCCAACAACGTTACGCCACCGCGTGTCAGAAATGCAGTGATGTCATGCAAAACGAAACGACTTCTCCTGATGCAACAAACGCCTCAGGCGATGGTGCGCGATATCATATCAACCGGTCTGGGCGCTTGCAAGTGATGTTGTTTAGCTGTAAGAAGTCAATTTGATTATCCTCAGTGACCAGTCATAGGCTTCATAATGAATAGACTTTTGCATCACTTCATTGCAATGTTGCCGTCAGCTCAATTGTAAAGTTACCGATTGAGTAAATCTAGGCTACTTGTAGACTATTTGATCATATTAAATTTTGGTTCCCAACAAGCTGTTGAGATTTCGTAGTATTAAGTTACATTCATTCTAAAGTAGCCTATAACGTTTTTGATAGCTTCTTTATTAAACTCAGCCTACGATGTAAGCTAACCGTTATTGAAAAACAGTTTCTAAAGGGAGTAAAACTCATGATAATGGAAGTTTGTGAAATATTGGTGATGATCATTGAAAATAAAATGATACAATTAATCTAAAATAGGTAGATAGCTTACGTAGAATTAAATACTAGGTGTCATGACTGGTTAGAACATGGCCCAATGACTTGCAGCACATTTCTCACTTGGTTAGTTTGAATCTTTATTCTCAGACTAAGAAAGTCGCTTTGAGAGCTCCATATTAGAAGTTTCGCATTCTTGTATGGGCTTTGAATCACTGACGCATGCTTGGTTACCGAGTTTTGACAGGGTAAAATTTCCGATTGTCGAAACGTTTTCTATAAACTATTCCATCCACTAGGTGCCACTGAATAAAGAGCTGTCCTTGACATACATTGCTCAAGAGCACACCTCGAGATCCGAACCAGCGCTGATATATCTTGCTGTTTCTTCGAGCAGTAGCCTACGTCGAGTGATTAACGACCTGAGCTGTGGAAACAGACTTACAAAAATACTGCATAGGCTAATAGCAAAAATATTGCATATTGGAATATTAATATAGTAAACAAACCATGCAAGTCAAGTGGGGAGGTCACCTGTCCCAACTACTTATTGTGTCCAATGGAGTCAAACAAGGTGGAGTCAAACAAGACCCTATCTTTTTGCCTTATACATTGACCAGCTATCTTATGAGCTCAATAAAACAAAAGTTTTTGTTATGTTGGCAACTCTTGTTTGAATCATATCATGAACATGAAATTACTTTCAATTCTAATAACTAATTGTTTGGTATGTCATTCTTCTCCAAAAACTTTTATCTCTTACGTGGTCCTCTGCTACATTTAGATAAATGTAAAGTTGGGTTCACAGATTCAATAAAATACCTGGGTGTCTTTATTGAGAGTTCTCTCTTAGATGGAAACTGATATTTCAAGACAGGTACGGTCTTAGTACCGTGCAGCAAATATTGCAAAATTGTATTTTGCTAAATGCTGACCCGCTGTAAAAAAATGTTGTGTTTCCTTTTTATTATATGCCGTTTTACGCCTCCCAATATATCAAGTTTAGATCTTCTATTAGAAAGCGATTAGATGTTGCTTACGATGATTCTTTAGGATATTGCACGATTTGCCTCGTTATGTCAGTGTCCGTGATTATCAAGTAGCCTAATGAATAGTATAGGCTAACGGTAACCCCCTGTGATGCTTTATTGAGGAATAATATGTTTTTGTTTATAAACGTTGCATTCACCCGTCGAATCGCTTTATATCAGAACTGATGTCATCCGATTGTTTTTATCGTTCTAAACATTTTCAATTCTTCCCACGCTCATTGTAAACTATTCGAATTTGTATCAGTAGATGTTCAGTGAGTTCTTAAACTAACATCAAAAGTGATTCTTTGTGCATTTGCTGTTTGTATTATTTCGTCGTTTTGGATATGGACAGGTTTGTCTAAAGAAAACAAATGCATTATCATACATAATTCAATAGCCTACATTTTTATATTGTTTCTTGTAGTCAAAGTTTGTAGCTCATCAGCAATCGCACAAGTTGAAACAGACAAAGATGAGTGTAGAAGCCTCCAATCTTTATATGTCCATCGCCAGCTTACGGGGTGGGAGAAACAACCATGCAAGTACATCGCATAACGGTGAGAACCCTTTCCTCTACATCAGTAAGACTGATCGATGTTATCAGATGGATTTGCAAAGATTTACAAAACGTGCTTTTATTTACTTTGTAAATTTTGCTTGTTTAAGTCACAAATTTTTTCACATGTTTTTACAGTAAATTATTAGCTTCCGCAAATGAATTTGAGAGTGATATGGACTGCGCACTTTCAACAAAAGCCAAAACAAACACTGATAGCTCAACAAACTTAAGGACAAAGTAATTTATAAAATAATTTTTAGATCAAAGTGTCTGCTCTCAATCTACCACTCAATCAGCTGCATCTTTGGAACCACTAGAGGCTCCTTTGGAACTACAGTGCCCAGCCTGTCACCAGCTATTCGACGCTCCGGTGTTCCTTCCATGTTCTCACACTTTTTGCAAGTTTTGCGCCTCCCACCTCATCCAGTCAGCTGATCCTATTTTGCAGGTGACTTCCTAGTTGGGACAATAGGTTGCAGCATCTTTTAAGATAGAATTGACATCTAACTGTGCAGTATTTATTTTACTTGTCGCATCAAGGCTAGTACGTGGTGTTGAACATTTAGATAGAATGAACGGGAAGGCATGAAAAGCCAATCTCCATGTCCATTTTCATGTAGCCAATAAGCGTCCTGCCAAAGTTGCAACCGCATAAGTGCCGCACCGGCGTGGCTACTGAATGGTGACGTCATCTTTCAATAATTTCAAATCAAACAACAACAGCGATGACACAGTTAACTTTTGGTTGGAACGTAAGAGCTGGCGCTAAACACTTCACTTAAACGCAACTGCAACTCTCGTACTGTTCATTGAATACTATCCCTGACTATCCTCAGTAGAGATATATCACCATCATTCTTTAGTGATGAAATCAAATTGCAAGTCGATTAAATCGACGCAAAATTATGATCATAATGAAATGGTGGAGGTGATTCTCCTAGCTAGGAAAAGTTACAACTTTGCATCACTGCAATGTCTAGAGAGATTGAAACGACGTAAAAAGGTAACTTTTGCAGACTGGTATGTTCTTTAAAAGCTTAAGGAACTTTCAGTCTGAACACTGCGTTGCCGTTTGAGATAATTTCTTGTCAATTGTATTTTATTGCAATTCTATGGTGACACGGCACAAGCATTGCGTATAGCCATCTCATTCTTATAGTTTAAGTCATATCATCTAATACCAACAAGGTATAGCCTAAACAAGAATTCGTTTTTAAGTAGGTAACTTAGCCTAGTAAAGCTCTTTTCCTTTTGTTTTAAGGGAAAGGTACCTGGAACTAAACTAAAAGTAGACCAAAAGATGTTTTCTCCAAACATTGCTCCAAACATTTTTACCAACAGGCTATTGCAAGTTGACGGAAAAGCTTATTAAATCCCGGATCTGTCATGGTGGACCTATTGCCAGCTACAATGACATACGAGACTGTGGGTCTGTGTTATTGATCCGCATTAGGCATGAGTTGGATAATTTGACGGAAATATATCACTTTTGTACTTTCAGCAAAGAAGCAGATTTTTGTGTCCAACTTGCCGGAACATCATCAAGTACGGTCCAGATGGCGTGGAGAGTCTTCCATTAAACATCAATATTGAGCAGGTAGCCTACTCTGGTTAACATAAGCTTTAACGAGACACAAACCTACTCGCCTATATGAAATCAATAAACGCTTCAGCAAAGATAATCTTTATTAAGGAAGTTAGGACATAAGTAGGCTATCTTTGTTGCTCATTGTATGGATTAAAGCGAAAGCAAAAATATTTTAAAGTTTGCTTTCTTACCTTATGGGCAAACGTGAAATGATGACACAGATTCTTTTGTGTGTTGTTAATTGACTTTAATTCCACTAGCCAACTTTGTGCCTTATTTGCAAACAGCTGAACATAACGAGTTTGTTTGACGAACCTACAGCTAAAAACCAGTTACAGCCCCAAGTTTTGATTAAAATTTTCATCGTCAGGATATTCCATGAAATGGAAGTTTTATAAATTCAACCGCTTGCAAAATATTTTTACTGCTCCACAACTCATCCGCTTAGTTTTCATGCTTAGACTTTAAAACCAGCTATTTCGTGGGTTGTAAACTATATTGAACGTTACTAGTAGATTCAATTAACTATATTTTGATGATATTGCAGGCAGTGAAGCGTTTTAAGAAGGAGATCAAGGTACGATTCCCTCCGTGTTCTCGTCACTTGGAGTTCCACATGGAGAAGCTGATGTTTTGTGAAACATGTAACATCGATCTTTGCCCTTTATGTTCGCTTGATGAAGTCCATAAAAGACACAAAGTGGGTTTCACTTTACAGAGTTGTCTAATGCTTCTTAATTATCAAGATAAAGCAATTTAAAATTTATTTAATTAAATAATTTTATCATCCTATTAACGTTTCCCCTAATTTTGAATTCTTTAATTGCTAAAGCTAAATTGCATTAGAACAGAAGAAACAATGTAGATCTACTGTGATTTGTAAAGTGCATTTACAAGCGTTTGATGGCCGTAGTCAAAGCTTCCAATTAGATGAAAGTTAATCTGTTTGTCCTTCTGAAATATACCACCTAGCGTCTTGTTGGGCTTAATTGTGGCCACGCAGCCAGTCGTAAGGTACCTGCAACTAATAAGGCCCGCTAATTTTCAAACCTCAATATTTTTCTAAATTCTGCATAGTTTTGAACGAACCTTGGAACGAGGATACTTTGGGTCTATCTAAACAACATATCTATGAAACAAGTTTCTAAGTAAAAGGGGTTGTAAAATATTAAAAAAATAAAAAAAAATCTCTAGCGGCCTTATTAGATGCACGCGTTGTGAATAAGGCCCGATTTGAATTAGCACTAAAAGTGATGGAAAAGGTGTATTTTCACAATAACAACACCACAAAAAAAAATTCTAATTGACAACACAGGCACATAACTAATAATTAAATACACAGAGACAATTGTTTCCTCCCCCGCCACATGCTCCATTTTTTTAAAAAGCGACATGGTGTTTTTAGATATGGTAGGGATGATAAAGTATTTTGATTCTGAAATCATGATATTTTCATTGCAATAACAAATTGGATTAATGGTGTAACAAGAATTTGTAGGTCACTCAAGTCTTTAACCCTCACTTTCTTAACCAGGGGTGCACAACGTTACCCCAGGGGCCCATAGGCCTCATTACCAAATTAGCCTAGTCTGATCATCATCATCAGTCTTGCTTTAATTAGAAAAAAAGTTCAAATTTATTGGTTTTACTGCATCAGCATGCACATATCTTTTACATAAAATGCAAAAAAAAACGGAAGTAAAAGCGGTTTGTTAACTGTAGAACAGTCTAAAATATGTGAAAATTAATAAAACCACTCAATTTCAGTCCCCCCAAACTTCAACTTTCCGTAACTCAAAAAGTTCTCAACTTTAGGCTGTGAAACTTTGCCAGTTAGTCTCAATTCACCATAGCAGCAATCAGATCTTCCAATTTTGTTTAAAAGATTTGTAACAACGGAGATCCAGGGGGTGGGCCTTATTACCGGCCGGGCCTTATTAGCTGCAGGTGCCTTATGATTAGACATGGCATGCATTTCAAACTTCACTTTCTTGTAGGTCGCGCCAATTACGGTGTTAAAAAAGTTCAAGGCTGTGAGAAAGCGGTTGAAAGGAACGACCGATGCTTTGACGGGAAAGATTGAAAAGATAGGAAGCAACATTCTACTGACGGAAGGATTGGTGACTGACATCAGCGACAGGGGATCTGTGCTCAAGCAGAGAGTGAGTGCAACACTTTTTTGATTTTTTTTTACATAACGTTTTGTTAAAAGATTGATTGAGATAGGATAACAAAAAATGTTTATTTTTACAAAAACTGACATAGGCTACCCTCAGGGATCCCTGGCTACCCTATCCGTCGTTGTGTTTATTACACATACATGCTGAGTAGGCTGCATTAACTAATTTGTGCCAGGGAGAACAAAAGTACTCGAAACATACACTAGGCCAGTGCTCTTCAACCGGGTATACTATATACCCAAGTGTATACCAGATCAAAACTAAGGTATACAGCTGGAGAAGGGTATACAGCTTAGATCTGTGATACTGGAAGTCCCAACAGAGACAGCAATTGGCATATTTGTAAACTTTTAAACGGACCTACTGGTGTGCGGTTATTACTCGCCAACCTGCTTTGTGCTTTTGAAACAGATACGTTCATTTTGGATGCGTGTGCCGTGTGGTTCGCATTTGACTTTGGGATTGTTGCGTCATGCGCAAGTACGGGCTTGTGATGAAATGACCTCCTCTTCTAAAAAAACTTATTCTGCACTCAAAGGTACGGTGGCTATCGCGAGGGAAAGTTCTTTCCCGTGTGTTTGAACTTTGCGAACAATTAGAGGCATTTTGGTGGCTTAGTGGTTAGTGGTTAGTGCGCCCGCCTCTGAATCGGTAGGCATGGGTTCGATACCTTGTCGGGTCATACCAAAGACTTTTTAAAAATGGTACTGAATCTAATTTCTGCTTGGTACTGAGTAATGGAGTGGATTCGGGTAATAATGTACTCAGTTGCGCCTCTATACGGCTGCATTGACACTGTCTGCTTTGTAAAGCGCTAAGGAGTAACGCATTCTGCGATGGATACAGCGTTATATAAAAATTAACATTATTATTATTATTATTTTACACTGAACAAAGACCCAAGGGCTTCCAAGTTTCGTGAATCGTGACATATTCTGGATTGCAAAATTGGCATACTTGGCGTCGATTTTTGATCGTTTGAACCAAGTGAATATCAGTCTTCAAGGGAGAGGAGGTGATATATTTCGGTCAACTAGCAAGATCAATGCGCTGAAGATGAAAACTGCACTCTGGAAAGAGAATGCTTTGTCGAGGAACTTCAATGACTTTCCTGTATTAAGTCAATACATGAAAGAGTCTAGCTGCGAGTTTGAGGACGTTTCTACTGAAGATAACTTGTCTGCCCTTATTGTTGGTCACCTGAAATTACTTGCTGACAATTTGACTACGTATTTTCGTGAAGATAACGACCAATATGTCTGGAAGCAAACTCGTGGAATATCCAACCATTTAATGAAGAACCAACTGAGGATGAGGAATTATTGGAACTACGGGCTGATTTAAATCAAAAATACTCATTCCGAGAAGTGGATTACACAGAATGTTGGGTATCTCTTTTTGAATTTCCCGAATACGAAAATCTCACCCAAAAAGCCATTGATGTCTTGGTGCAGATGCCTACCACATATTTGTGTGAAGAAGGGTTTTCCAGTCTTGTTGAGATCAAGTCAAACAAACGAAACTCGATACTTGGCATTGATTCTTTAATGCGGGGAGGAATAGAGAAAGAGCTAACACCACGTTATGTCCAACTTGCCGAACAATGCAACAACAAGCTAGCCATTAAATCAACTTCAATTTTGACGTTTTTTGCACTTTTGCACTTTAGTTTCTTGTGCCCAGTTCAAGACTACTATAATCACTTTAACAAACAATTAATTAATTATTAGGTTTTTTTACTTCCTGTGCACAATTAAACATTGCTATTTGTGAGGTATACGAAGTTATTAAAAATTGAAAAAAGGTGTACCACGGACAAAAAGGTTGAAGAGCACTGCACTACAAGGCTACAACTGTAGCGTCAATTTGACACAAAACGATTAACAAAGAAAAACTAGCAAGCTAAAAGCGATACATGAGTGTGCTCTGTGTCATTGTTTTGCAACAAATCATGAAAATCAAAACAAAACTGTGGAAATAAAACTTCTGTAATTCACTTTAACATTTGTCTATACCGGTGTAACGGTCCAGGAGTTACTGCGGTCCAAAAGTTACCGCGATGCTGCAGCGTGGCAGTCTAGAAATGACGTCAGACCACAAATGACCAAAGCTGCCCGGCGCATCCGAAAGCAATACAAAAACAAAAACTTTGCAACTAAGTTTTAATGAGTAGTTGCTCTCAAACTAATGGACACCTTTTCATTTAAGATTAATCAATGCTTAAAATTGTCATTGTAACTTTTTGAGCAGTAAGAATTTCAATAATTTTCAAAAAAATTAAATAATTATATTTGGCAACCCTGGTAACTCTTGGACTGCGGTCACTCCTGGACCGTTACACCGGTAACGCTACATAGGCTATATGTAGGGAGTAGGCTATGCGGGTATATGCGGTAAATATGAATATGCCTAGGTAATAGGTTACTAATAGCCTACCTTTGGAAATAATAACACTTCATGATTGAAAACCTGATGTTTTAGGCTAAAAGAAAGACGAGTTCGGATATTCAGATTCAGCGCCCCAAAATTAGTTCTAGTCTAAACGATTCGAAAGTTGGTTCGTTTACCTGCGTCTATTCTTATTACTGTAAGCCTACAGTAGCTTGCCATGTTTTATTTTTGTACAATTTCTTAAGCTACATACCGGTAGCTTACTCATTTGATTAAATCACCACATGTTTCATCAGAAATGGTCTACCGGGTAGGCCTACCTAAACAGCAAAGCTATCATCATGTGCGGAGAGAAAGGTTGACTGTCAATTGCAAACCTATCGGAATATATAAAAGTTGCTTCTAAGTTGAACAAACTGCGTGTTCTAAAACTTGTGTAAACAATTGAAACTATTTGATTCACCGGTTTTCCTTTGTCAATGATACGATTGTGCAGGTGGACAAAGAATGCGACGCGATGCTTGCTCAGATCGAGAAGCGGCGGCAAGCAATGTACGCAGACATCGATGCCATTATTGAAAGGAAGAAGGGAAGGAAACAGAAAAAGATCAAAGGACTGAGAGTAGAATTTAACCAGGTGAGAGACACTAGAAAGAGGGAGTAGTCTGGGAGCCTACGACAGAAGATTTCACCCCATAAGGTACAAAAGGTTTGACCCCTTGAAGTTACTGGGGTCAACCATGTCACTCACAAAAAGTATGGAAGATTGACCGCACCGGGTGGATCTGGACGTTAGAGCCCCCTAAAAAGCCCAAAAAGGGGGTTAATTTCACCCCATAAGGTACATGGACCAAACTTGGTGAAAACGAAGTTCTATGTCAGGATATCACAAAAATATCAAATCTAACAATATTTTCGGGTGGAAAGGTGATGTAAGACCCCCCCGAAAGTGACCCCCCGGGGGGTTAATTTCACCCCATAAGGTACATAAACCAAAGTTGGTCAAAACGAAGCCTTATGTCAGGACATCACAAAAATATCAAATCTAACAATATTTTCGGGTGGAAAGGTGATGTAAGATGCCTTCAAAGTGACTTCCCTTAATGTGACCCCCTCGGAAGGTGTATTTCACCCCATAAAGTACATGGACCAAACTTGGTCAAAATGAAGTCTTATGTCAGGACATCACAAAAATATCAAATCTAACAATAGTTTTGGGAGGAAAGATGATGTAAGACTCCCCCTAAAATGACCCCCCACGGGATTAATTGCACACCATAAGGTAGGCTACATGGACTAAAGTAGGTTAAATCATGGATCACGGTTAAATCGAAGTCTTATTTCACGGCATAACAAAAATATCAAATCTAACAATATTTTTGGGTGGAAAGGTGATGTAAGATGTCATCAAAGTAACCCCCAGAGGGTTTATTTCATCATAGAGTACATGGACCAAACGTGGTCAAAACGAAGTCTTATAGGTCCTAGGACACCACAAAATATCAAATCTAACAATACTCTCAGTTGGGAAGATGATAAAAGACCTACCCAAAAGTGAATCTCCTCCTATAGTTTAATTTACTTCATTCCTTACTCGAACCAACCTTGGTGTAACGGAAGTGCTATGCCAGGACAGTACCAATGGATTAAATCTAAAAATATTTTTATTTAGGTTTTGGTGAAATACATTCACAAGCTGTCCCATGATGCATGAAATGAAACTATAGCCTAATTTACAAAAAGTTTTTGCATAAATCATGTTCAGTCAATCGAAAAAAGGCAACAGGACATGACAATACATGGCTTTGTAACACCAAAAACAGAAAGTACATGAGAAGCATATAGGCTACAGTAGCCAGAAAATTGATCAAAGATCTTGATACGACCACTAAATGTTGAATTAATCGAACAACTGACTATCCAAATCAAAACGTTTCGAAGTGAACCATTTGGAACGTTAATTCAGGCAGTAATGAACATTTTCCAGCTGCTACAATAAATAACCCAATAAACCCAATGTAGTAAATTTTTGTTTAATGCTATTTGCTTCATGTCTCTAATCAGTTATTGTAACTGTTCATTCATAAAGAGATTGTTTGTGTAAATGTAAACGGTCGTTTCTTTATTCTTCATTGTCACTGCTGTCGCTTTCACTTTCTTCGTCTTATTCTTCGTCTTATTTGGATAGTCAGTTGTTCAATTAAGTCAACATTTAGTGGTCGTATCAAGATCTTGGATCAATTTTCTGGCTACTGTGGCCACGGGCGCCGATTCCTATAGGACAGTGGGGACATGTCCCCACCATCTTTTTACATGTCTCCACCATCTTTTTACATGCCCCCATCATCTTTTTACATTATTTTTGTAACGTAAAAGGGAAAATATTACCCGAATGTCACAATTTTACCAGTCAAACGTTTAAAATATATTGAAAGGAGGGGACAACATTTTTGTTTTATGCGAGGAAGCCCCAACCGTAGTAGAAATGTTTTATTAGGCAGAGAAACCCTGGTGTAACTCGCAAATTGTATTTAATTTGGTTACGCCAGGGCCACACAGTGCAACGTTTTAGAATTACTTTGAAAGAGTCGTACAAGCATGTAGTGCAGTAAGTGTAGCTTGTGTTACTTTTGTATAAGGAAAAAGCTATTTTTTCAGTTATTATTACATTGAGGTTAAGAGCTGCTGAAATGTCTTTACCGGTTTGGCAAAAAATTGTATATAGGAAAATTAGCAGTTGGAAGGCTGGCAGGCAGCTTTTTTTCAATTGAAAAAACTCTTACCCTACCCAATTTTTAAAAGACTTGTCACGTTCCAAATCGTCTTCAGTATGGACATGGCCATGGTCAACCTCTTAAACTTCAAGATCGATCGGTCAGAGTATTTTGCAGTCATTGACAGCTCGCAGCAAAATCTTACTGACTATTTCAAGTCGACCGATCTTGAGCACTACAAAATTCTACAAGAATCACTCTTTAGTGGAAAGCTACAATGACATTTGGTAGACGATTATCTTCAGTTCTTTGACACAAAGTCCCTTGCACAAGATTTTCGAATGATATTCAAGAAGATACCATCCGCTGTTCGGCAAATGTTTCCGCAAGTGGAACTTTTGCTCATATCACCAGCCCGCTCGTGTTCAGCTGAACGCTCATTTTCAACTTTGCGACGTATCAAAACTTTGTTACGATCTACCATGACACAGAAACGGCCAAATCATGCAATGGTCTGCTATGTGCACAATAAAGTTTTGAATTCGATCAACCTTCATTACAAGCCAAGGATCAACCAAGACTTCGTTTTTAATTCGACGGAGACTTGTTGCCGAGTTGCAGTTTTTAGACTTCTGCTGTCCAATGCTGACACTGACAATTAAAATACATCGCATTAGACTTGTAGCCTATCTACTGTAGGCCTATTTGTTTGTTTGTTGAACAGACCCCAATCTTTCAGCTCGCTTCGCTCGTCTGCCCTTTCTTTCCTAGTAAATGTCCCCACCAATCTTAGAGAGCGATCGGTGCCCATGACTGTAGCCTATATGCTTCTCATGTACTTTCTGTTTTTGGTGTTACAAAGCCATGTATTGTCATGTCCTGTTGCCTTTTTTCGATTGACTGAATATGATTTATACAAAAACTTTTTGTAAATTAGGCTATAGTTCCATTTCATGCATCATGGGACAGCTTGTGAATGTATTTCACCAAAACCTATAAAAAAATATTTTTAGATTTAATCCATTGGTACTGTCCTGGCATAGCACTTCCGTTACACCAAGGTTGGTTCGAGTAAGGAATGAAGTAAATTAAACTATAGGAGGAGATTCACTTTTGGGTAGGTCTTTTATCATCTTCCCAACTGAGAGTATTGTTAGATTTGATATTTTGTGGTGTCCTAGGACCTATAAGACTTCGTTTTGACCGCGTTTGGTCCGTGTACTCTATGATGAAATAAACCCTCTGGGGGTTACTTTGATGACATCTTACATTACCTTTCCACCCAAAAATATTGTTAGATTTGATATTTTTGTTATGCCGTGAAATAAGACTTCGATTTAACCTACTTTAGTCCATGTAGCCTACCTTATGGTGTGCAATTAACCCCCTGGGGGGTCACTTTGGGGGAGTCTTACATTATCTTTCTTCCCAAAACTATTGTTAGATTTGATATTTTTGTGATGTCCTGACATAAGACTTCGTTTTGACCAAGTTTGGTCCATGTACTTTATGGGGTGAAATACACCTTCCGAGGGGGTCACATTACGGGAAGTCACTTTGAAGTCATCTTACATCACCTTTCCACCCGAAAATATTGTTAGATTTGATATTTTTGTGATGTCCTGACATAAGACTTCATTTTGACCAAGTTTGGTCCATGTACTTTATGGGGTGAAATAAACCTTCCGAGGGGGTCACATTAAGGGAAGTCACTTTGAAGGCATCTTACATCACCTTTCCACCCGAAAATATTGTTAGATTTGATATTTTTGTGATGTCCTGACATAAGACTTCGTTTTGACCAACTTTGGTCCATGTACTTTATGGGGTGAAATTAACCCCCCGGGGGGTCACTTTCGGGGGGGTCTTACATCACCTTTCCACTCGAAAATATTGTTAGATTTGATATTTTTGTGATGTCCTGACATAAAACTTCGTATTCACCAAGTTTGGTCCATGTACCTTATGGGGTGAAATTAACCCCCTTTTTGGGCTTTTTAGGGGGCTCTAGTGTCCAGATCCACCCGGTGCGGTCAATCTTCCATACTTTTTGTGAGTGACATGGTTGACCCCAGTAACTTCAAGGGGTCAAACCTTTTGTACCTTATGGGGTGAAATCTTCTGTCGTAGGCTCTCGGTCTAGAGTGACTGATTATGACTTCCGGAGAGCTGCCCTAACGTGCGTTGTTCACCCCGAGAGTCGAACCAGCGCCGCTTGATCTTGAAGCTTCTTCGTTGCAGAAGGCACGCACCAACCAACTGAGCTGTCGGGTTAAATGCATCAAGCTGCCAACTCGTTTGTAGTAGGCTACGGTACCGTCAGTGTAGAAAAATCAGAAATAAGTTAACAAAAATCCATCGTCCACTGCTGTTAGCTTTGTTCCATTGGGGTATAATCAAGCTTAACGTTTCTTCTATGTTTGAAGCAAACCTTGCAATTAACAAAAATTTAAACAAAATGACGGCGAAAAAAAGCAAGGATCAGTTTGATGGTTGTTTCGTAATTGTTCAGGCACGTCAGCTCCTCCATGAGGTCGAAGATGTTCTGAGCACGGATGGACCAACAGACTTCCTCAAAAAGCTCGACGAGGTTGGCCTGTCCTCAAAAGTTGAAGAACTGAATAAGCTGATGACGCAGGTTGGACATGACGTCGCCCAGCAACATTAAGCACATTCCCTTCTAGTGTTGCGCTATCTGGTGGCCAAACAACAGACTTTCAATGTTGATTTTGAGACTCGATGCTGACCACTTCTACAAAACCTGTCAATGCCGTTTCTGTTTACTTGTGTTCACGTTTTATTAAAAACTCAGTTATAATGTGAACGAAGCTAAATTATTTTATAGTTTCCTCAAACATGTAACGAAAGTACAAGTACAGACTCGTTGTGTAAAATCCACTTGAGGGCCTTTGTTTTTATACGTTTTATCGATGGCAAGCTAGTTACAATGACAAAACAAATACGTGCATTTCAGTATTAGCTCAGTGGCCGAGTGGTTTTGTCTTCGGTAGATTTGAGATCGAACCCAGGTCAAACCAAAGACTTTAAAAATGGTACTGACCGATTGTGTTCATTCTTGAATAAGTCGGGTGATAATGTGATGACATCGTAAACCTTATATAAAATAAAACTGAACCTGTCGCTAAAGGACCTTAACTGTTGTAGAGTAGGGTGGAGTGAAAATTTTTTTTTCTTTCAAATCAAAAAGTCTAGTTTACTAAAATTCGGAGTTGACCCCAAAAACACCTTCAAACACAATTTTGGGTCGGTGCCCCCCAGGGGGTGCAGGCACACTCCCCCTAAAGTTCGAAAAACCCCAATTTTTATAAAAAAAATTAATATCTCATTAACCACAGACGATAGAAAGTCGGTTGATGGCTCAAAATCATCATAAGGTACAAGTTCATATTACCTTTAAGAGAAGTATTTTTACTAAAAGCACTACAAAGTGGTCATTTTTGCAATAATGTAATTTTAGTCGTAAATTTACGTCAAATTTAGTCGACTTTTGTATATTCAGTTGATATTTTATGCTTAGTACGGTGTAAATGCGTACAGTGGCGCTTGGCTACAAAACCGCATTGTTAATGACTCCCTTAGTCCTAATCTGTTATGATTAGGCACGGATGTAGCTTCAATAATTGTAAGTTTATTTCAATCTATGTTCACTTGTTCAGATTAATTACGTGCTCGAGGTTCTTCAGCTTTGTCAATATTGCCAACCAAATCTACCACACAAAACCGATCATCTCTAAAAGAAGTAGCAATAACTAGTGAAAGATTTGGAATTTCGGATAGAGCAGGTGCTGCTGTTGCTACTGCCACTCTCAAAGCATTTGGTATAGTAACTGACATCGATAAATCACAAGTTATTGACCAAAGTAAATTAAGGAGAGAACGACAATAGTACAGAGAAGAAATTCAGAAGGAAAAAGAATTGCAGTTCGATATTGTCGATGGACTTTATGTTGATGGGCGAAAGGATGCCACCATTACCAGTGTGAAACAAGGGAGCAACTATCATCGAACCAGAATCATTGAAGAGCACTATGTAGTTGTCGGTGAACCCTTTGAATTTTACATCACTCATATCACACCAAAAAATGGAACTGGTCAACAAATTGCTCAAGCCGTGTAGGCTATGGTGCAATTGAAGGCACAGCAATGGAAAGCAAGCTAAACATCATTGGAGCAGACGGAACAGCAACTATGACAGGGAAAAAATCTGGTTTCATTACTTCCCTTGAAAAAAGCTTGGGCGTCCATTGCAATGGGTGGTATGCTTGCTGCATCTCAATGAGCTCCCTCTAAGGCATATATTTCAAGAATTAGACGGTTCAACAAGTGGTCCAGAATCGTTTTCTGGAACAATTGGCAAGCAATTAAATGGAAAAGTGTCAGCTTGGGCTGTGGCGAATTTTCTGCCTATCTTAAATGACGAATTTCCTATTCTTCCTGATGAAGTAATTGAAAGTCTGAGCAGTGATCAATATTATGCTATGCAAATGTGTCAAGCTGTTATGACAGGCGTTGTTACACAGGATTTGAAATACCTTGAAGTTGGTGGATAATGCCATTCCCGTTGGTTGATCTTAGGATGTCAAATCCTACGTTATTACGTTTCAAGGAAGAGGCCTTCAAAGAATTTGCGCACTTTGACTGAATACCTTGTTCGAGTCTATTTTCCCTGTTGGTTCCGCATCAAATATCATCATAGAATTACAGACGGGTCCAAATTTTTTTTCTTTATGCTAAATGCCATTTCTCATTTTCCAAATGTACTGGTAAACAACGTTGGACTTAAAGTTTTGCAAAACAATGCTTTTTTTGCCCACCATGAAAACATAATTTTGGCAATGCTGGGAGATGATGACCGAAGCGTTCGTATCACTGCAATAAACAAAATTCTTCAAAGCAGAAGTCAAAGTATCCATCAAGAAAGTGGTTCTGCTAAGATACGAATGTTCATTCTTCCGAAGTTAGATGCGGGAGCCAAAGCCTATTACGATATGTCAAGTTTGGACCTTTCCGATTTTCACGAGCCGCCTGCAGTCAGGAACATGACGAATGAAGCTGTGCAACAAATTATGACAGATGAACTTGAGCTAAACCATCCCTGCCATAACCAGGCAGTGGAAAGGCATGTGCACTTGGTAACTGAAGCTGCTGCAAGCGTTGAAGGTTTTCACAGACGAGATGGCATGATCAGACGAGAAGGTTTTCACAGACAAGATGGCAGAAAAAATTAAGTCTTGTATGCTAATGCCATGCTTCAATACCAAAAATCAATTTAATGCCTGATGAAAAATTTGCTGAAATTTGATTTGTGATAAATTTGAACTTGGTCGTATAACTTACACGTAATTGAACATCTTTACATCAGCTCACTGTAGTTAAGTGCATTTCTTACAGCAGTTTTCTTCGCTAAGAAAATTGTAAAGTAAGTACTTGCCCAAAGTAGATTAAAGTACAAGTTTGCCCAACGTATTTTTTTCTGCTTTAGAAAAATTTTGCCCATACTTTTACTTTAACACACGAATTTTTTAAGTAATATTCCAATATTTCACACAAATCTATCTTCACATTTTTCAAATCAAGGAAAAAATTGCTCAAATAATTTCTCAACTTTGCACCTTAGAGCAAACACTGCATTACAGTTACCATTTTATGATATTCATATTGTTAAATGACAATGAATCTGCTTGATTTTTCACTTCTATGACACATACTAAGCACAAAGATTAACTTAATTTACAAAATCGACCAAATTTGACGTAAATTTACGACTAAAATTACATTATTGCAAAAATGACCACTTTGTAGTGCTTTTAGTAATAACACTTCTCTTAAAAGTAATATGAACTTGTACCTTCTGATGATTTTGAGCCATCAACCGACTTTCTATCGTCTGTGGTTAATGAGATATTATTTTTTTTTTATAAAATTGGGGTTTTTCGAACTTTAGGGGGGGTGTGCCTGCACCCCCTGGGGGGCACCGACCCAAAAATGTGTTTGATGGTGTTTTTGGGGTCAACTCCGAATTTTAGTAAACTAGACTTTTTGATTTGAAAGAAAAAAAATTTTTCACTCCACCCTATTGTAGAGTGACAATCAATTAAATCATACACGATCAAACGTCATGACACAAACAGTATCTGTTTCAGAGCTCATCCCCGACGGTGCATAAAACTTAACACATGAATAATATTAAAACGTCGGCTTTAGGCACTGGAGCCCGTGACTGGCGCACTTGTTCATTCACAACTTCACAACAATAACCACTCAATCAATCATTCAACCACTCAATCCAGCTCAATGACAGAGTGGTTTCGCCTTCGGCTCTAGTGCTAGTTGATTTTAAATCGATTTCAGGTCGGATTAAAGTAAACACCTTAAAAACGGTACCGATTGTGTTCTTTCTTGTATAACGCAGTGAGAATAAGTCGGGTGATAATGTGATAACATCGTAAACCTGACATAATAATAAAACTGAACCCTGTCGCTAAAAGACCTTAACTGTTGTAGAGCGGCAATAAATAAAAAAACCATAACATTATAACGTTCATTTCAGCGAGACAAACACTTTTGACGCACTAGTTTAAAATTCCAATTCGTTTATTTTAAAGAAGCAAAAGAATCAAAAATAACTTCACTATGTTTGTAACCGAGATGCCAGTATAAGTTGGAACAAATGACGCGTTTAATGGTACGTTGCAAAATTTACTCTTAGCACACTAAAAAGTTTAGGTGAGTAGTGTTCATTCCTACATTGATACTCTACTGCTCTATCAATAGCATCAACATGCAGAGGATCTAGTGGAGAGTTTAGTAGCGAGACTATAAAATTGGATAATTTAAAGGCATGAATAACACGTGGCTTGTTTAAAAACTTGACATTTACGACTGCAGCAAATACAACCATCTATATAACATTCAAACAAAAAATGACTGAGGTGGTTCAAGGAAACCAATCACATACAAAATCAGAGCCAACCAACCTTTGCAAAGTTAGAAATTTTAATAACTGTGGAATTAACAGAGTATCAGGCCTTTTGTCATGAAAACATAAACATGAAGAAGGCATTAGCACAGTTTAATATGAATCATAGGAATCATGTGAAACCCTGTAAGTTGAAACTGACCGAGCCATACCAACACGGAAGGGTTGTGAAGTTCAGTAAAATGTGGAAGAAGCAACAGCCGCTTACATCAATTTCGTCATCTAAAGTAGATTGACGTGGATGTTTCTACTCACAACTAACAAAACAAGAAAGTAATGTCATAGTGCAAAATAGTAATCAATCGCAGTAGAAAATGCAGCAAAGCCCAATCCTCCGGCCAGTCCTGCGCGAAGCCCCAATCTGAGCCCCAACATAGTTCCAGTCACGAAACCACTAGCGGTGCTGTTCCACATGTCTGAAACTCCCCGATGCTGAAAAGGAAAACGTTGAAACGACCAACTATGGTTGAACCCACATTTCCGACAGTGGTAACTGAACAGCAATGACGATAAGTTTGATTAAGAACTAGCAATATAGTGTCATGAAAAGTAAAATGTGTTAGAAAAAAAGAAAATCAATTCAAACTTTGCATTACAGGAGAAGCTGGAAAATTGATTTTAATCCGAAGACCACACAAATCGCTTATCAAAACCTTATCTTATCAATCGAATAGCTTTGCAGCAATGCAGCACACACTGCAATTTGCTACCAATATAATAAGTTAAAATACGATTCTAAAATCACAGTGCACCAAAATGACATGCTGCATGGCTATCACAATATTTGAGAGGCTTTGTTTTGCAATGTTAAACCATTTCATTTTCATCAGTAAGCTGCTAGTACAGTTAATGAGTTTTAAAAAAAATTTAAAAAAGAAGGAACCTTCTCTATAGCACAATGTGTGGCGGAAAACATGGCACCAATTAACGCGAAGTTCTTTGCCTTTGACTTAATCTCTGTCCCCATTTCCTTCAACGTCTCGCGAACGGTTGGAACTTTTTCAGTGTAGCTTCTTGTCTCCATTCCAGTCATAAAGAGGCCAAAAACGACACCAAGCGCACCACCTAGGGAATACATGACACTAACAATTGATTAAAAAAGTATGGAAAGATGTTTTGCCGAAAAATTACTTTACTTCAGTGGCCGATCCAGTGAAAGAACAGGAGTTAATGGCAGGTGAGGCAGCAACTCCGGTTAAATCAGCAAGTGTACATCACTGAACTAAAATTCCGAAACAAATCTAAATCCTACACAATCTCAATAAACAAACGTGTAACACATTACCTAACACGGATTGTTCATGATCGATCTGATTAACAATAAATGCCACCAAATTTGAACACATTGCCCAATGCACAGGCAATTGTAAGCACTGGTTACTTTACACATTGAAACAAGATATACTTAGGAGGAACTATGTTTAGTATATATATCGCATTTTTGCATAGCTCTTTGGAATCAATGTAAAACTTTGCTTGCAACATCAAGCTACCGGCAGATCATACATTTGAAATGCTACTGAATTTCCTGATACTAACACCAAATTTCTAAAATAGTTTTCGAAATGCACATACATCATTATAAGTTGTGTTTTTATATGGAGCTGTATGGATCACAGATATGTGTTGCTATGGATCACAGAAGTTTGTGGTACTGATATAAAGCAAAATATTTGGACTCGTCGCTATAACTTGTCAATATGACTGCATTCACTTCAAACTTTGATTCATAAGCAAGTATTTTGAATGTCAAGCATTTGTAAGCCAATTGCAAAGTGAGCAAAAAACCATTACCCCAAACATTGGAACACTGAAACCCTTAGTGCAAAAAGTAAATTAAACACAGAAATCAACTTTCCAGCTTGTTAAAAATTCAAGATGACACAAGTTTCCATCAAACCAGGTTGTGAAAAATATACAACAGCTTACCTGCTACACAAGCTGTTGCCGTGTTGAAGGCGCAACTATTAGCGATAGTTTCAATTCGTTGTTCCCATGGGGTAGCCACTGGTGTTGGAATCCCTCCAAATTGAGGATACACCTCAGTTTGTTTAAGTTTTTCATCCCCCACAAGATATTTTAAGACGGTGCTATATTTTAAAGTTTGAAAATCATAATTTTTATTGCTTTGCTCAATATTGGCTGCATTGCCAATATCAGACATAACCTTCCTGTTACAAAAAGCATTCATAATGATTTTAAGTTACCATATTACTAATATAAGAAACCATGCACTTATGAGCCAAGTAATCATTCTATATCTAAATAATACCTTGTTCAATTGGAAAAATAAAATTTCCCAACATTGGCAGGTTAACTGAAAAAGTCATGTTTACGAGCATCCTCAAGCAAAGCATGGAAGTGTTCATGATTTTTAAGAACTATATATATAACTTGCAAGCAAATGATAATAGTCAACATTACATTTCAATCAAGTAACTTTTACAATCAAAAAGAATGCAAATTGCAGAGTTTTAATTTATTAAAATACGAATCATGTAAATGAGCTACAGTACACTCAGAGTCACTTAATCGAAGCGTTTGAAGCTGAATATTTTTTAGAATCAGAAACTTTAAATTCTAAATTTGTATATAAACAATAGTGGTATCTTTGTAATTAAACAATCAATCAAAATTAAAATCTGCCTCCATTCAGCTTCCAAACTACCTCAGTTATTTTTCTTTTGGATAAAAACACACAACCAATCAAAAAACTCTTGAGTTCACCAAGCTATCAACCTCCTGCACCTGCCTTGACCAGACCGTCAATCAAAAAAACTGCTGCGCTAGCCTTTTCTGCTGCTTGTGACATGACAGTTTCACCATGGAATCACACAAGCACAGTAACAGTGTGCACGCGCAGTAAAAGTACCCTAAAGATAACAAACAATTTTTATTTAGTAGGCTAAATTAGATAGGTACGGTACTACATAAATATCTTCTTTGGCCTTAATATTCTTAAATTTTGCAATTAGAATCAATCAATCAATCATTTTATTTTTCGTCATTAACGCGCCCGGGACGAAAAAGATACTAACTACAAAAATCGATATAAACCTACCAGCACGTTAACGAATGAGAAAAGGTGGCAAAACCTTGAAAGGTTTAAAACATGCCTAAATGAAAAATTATGTAGTAGGCTACCGGTATATATCAGTAGTTAGCACGGCTACAAAACCCAAAAAAAACAAATAGCAAAAAATAAAACAAAAACAGAGAGAAACACACATGTAGTAATGAATGATAGCCTAATGAAAAGTGTTGTGAATTGAATTTGCCAGTTCCAATATTGATGAGGATGAGCAGTCATAATAATAATAATAGGATGGAGAAAGAAAACCGGACATAAAAGAAACCCATTCTCAGGCAAAAGCCCGTTTCAATGTGGCCCAGGAGAGCAGGTGTTGAGCTCTTTCTATGGTTAGACTGCACATCACACAGTAGCCTAAGACGATTGAGGTTTGATATCCAGTTTAAGTTATTGTTTCTTGTCCTGGTGGGTGATTGAATGGATGAGCTGGTAGATGATGATGTCCTCACGAATAAAACAAATTTCTTGAGATTCCTGTTGAGTTACTTCTGTGCCATTGAAGCATAGTCACCAGCAGTTTCTGCTGTTCTAAATTAACCTCTCATAAAATAAAAACCAGAAATCAAATGATCAATAAAAACCCAGAAGAACCCTACGGCCTCTGCACTCTGCAGTGAGTGCACTAGTATTGAGCGTTGCCAAGTTATTTTCTACAAAACAAGAAAGTAAATCTGAAAAAAGCAAAGATGTTAGAATCTAATTTTTCCAAGCTTCTGATCCAATTCTGATCCAACGAGTACAAGTCCTGATGATGTTTTGATCTGTTGATTTGCAAAACTGAAGAGGTCTTGTCCTGATCCTGTTAATTTTCAATGATTCTGTAAACATCTCTGCTTCCTGGCAGTGCTGGTCTTAGGGTATTTCGGGCCCTGTGCGGAATATGCTTTGCGGGCCCCAATGACAATAATCAAATTCAGTAGCGTAGTTAGGTAGGTTACTTTGAAAGAGGAGGGGCGGTGGTGGCGGCGTGATCGCGGAAGGTGACAACCAGCGGCGGGAGGTCTGGGGGGCCTCCCCCAGAAAATTTTAAAAAATTACTTTGAATTTGGGGCATTCTGAGAGCATGTTCAACAAAAATTTAGGTATGAATAGCAAAAGGATAAGATCATGCTTTCTTTGGCATTTTTCGGAAATAAAGCTATGTCTCTATGTTGAGTCTGGATGCAACCTATTTCGTCCCCTGAAAAATTCGTACCCTGAAATCGTGTACCGCAACAAAATTAAATTTTGATCTATTTCGTCCCCTGAAAAGATCGAGAAATTTTGAAATGTTTGCGGCAACTCCGATCAGCGACTTCGGCTATGTCGTTTTTTTTTCTCGATCTTTTCAGGGTACGAAATGTTCAGGTGACAAAATAGGTTGAATTCGTTGAGTCTCTATGTTTTCTTGTTGCTAATTCCTTTGTTGAATTTTTCCATTGAAAATGACAAAATTACTGTATTTTCTGAGTAAATTGCGGGCCCCCTAATTTGCGGGCCCTGTGCGATCGCACGATTTGCACATCCCAAAGACCGGCACTGTTCCTGGTAACTCCATTACACAGTCTTTTATCCTTGAGAAAAATAAATTCTAATTGACACCAATCAATCAATCAATGTTTTATTTGTCAGTAGGCTAACAGGAACATAGGTACATGTTTGAAATATGCAATTAATATACACAATGCAAAGTTACACAAGTTTCCATACCGACAGGGAGACAACGAGACGACCATACGGTCTACTAGTCAATTGCCACCCTACGGAAATGACGATTAAATGTCAATGTGATTTACAATCCATACCAATGACAATGGATATCCCGACGTCACAATTTTGTGCTTCACCGGAACGCGTGCGGCATATTCAGCGGTTCGTGGTGCTGTCAGCTCGGGGAACTTGTCCAATATTGCTGAAAACTCGTTGTACTTTGTCAGTGATATAGGTGCGATACTATCTTGTTTGCGTAAATGTTGCAGTGCGTAACGTTGTTTTGTGGTTTCATCAATAATGCATTTATTCTTCGGGTTAATTGACAAATTGAAATGCTGTAAAAAATCTAGACCAATAATACTTTGTTTTACATTGGCGATTATAAATGTCCAAGTTTTTATTTGATCGTACCCAATTTTGATGTCCATGGTACGTCTGCCGTAAGTCGGTATTTTATTATTATTAGCTGCATACAAGATGTCGTTGGAAAATGAAATAGAATTTTTTTTTAATCGAGTAGGTTGAACGCAGCTCACAGCAGCACCGGTATCGCAAAGAAATAGTTGTTGGGAATTTAGATCTTCAAGAAATAGCATGTTGATTTTGAAACCTGACGCTAAGTGTGATATACCTACCTTAGGGCCGACACCTCGTTTTTTGGTTTCTGTCTGTTATTTTGCATTGAATGGGGATTGGTGCGACGTGCTGTGCGACGTGCTGACCGCTGACGTGCTGACGTGCGACGTGCTGACCGCTTTTCCAAATGCGAACAAATAATTTTATATTATCAATTCCCTTTTTCTTATTCACTTCGGGAGCAGATTACATGGAAAATTACAGAAACACTAGGAATTAAATTTAGGTTAAAGTGCCTCTGACAGGTAAATAAATTCGCTAAATTTACCTAAGATACCAAAAAGATGACACTAACAAACTTCCCTGACCAGCAAATCCTAAAAAATATCAACAGGCTACTAAGTTACACGCTTGCAAACTTTCGTTGACATCGGCGAATCTGGCACTCATTCAATTGCAAAAATAAAAACGGCAACACTGCTGTGACGTCACAGTAAGCGGGAAGGATGCATTCTTTCTCTGTAATGACTTGGTAATGTATGGTACTGCTACTGCAAAACGTGAATGTGTGGGACTCTGTTGGTCTAAAGCATGTGCAAATTAAGAATTATCGAAATGAAAAAGTGAACTTATTATTACTATCAGGTTTCGATCAAATAGGTTGAGTTTACTTTTATCAAACAGCATCTCAATTCAATTGAAATTGCAGTTTCATAGGGCTACAATTTTCATACTTTTTTTATTTGTCCTAATCTGGCTATAGCCATTTGCAGTGTAACAACAGTATCTCACAAACAGTAGCCTACGTTTAATTTATGGTTGAGGCAATGCCAACGAATTGCTGTTTATGTGACATTGTCAGTGACAAAGACCGTGTGCTTTCTTTTCCCACTTTCCCACAAAACAAGGTAGGCTACTGAGAAGAAAATGGTCAAAGTTTTCTTCAAGTGTTCGAAAGTGGGATAGGCCATACAAAACTAGTCGTATATGTTCACTTCACTGAAGATGATTTTGTTAATACCACTCAAGTAAAAATGCCTACAGGCATGTGTTGGAGTGTATACTACAAGGTGATGCTCTCGGAAGCAACAATCGGATTGTGATGCCGTCATGCATTGTTTGGCGAATCCGAAACAATTTTCCAGATCCAGATGGCCGTTACACAGGATTTCAATGGCCAACTAAAGGCACATTATGAGAGAGAGAGAGAACTTTTATTTATTTTTGAATAGTGATGATGAATTAAATATGAATGATTATTCGTACGATTTCTTCATTTTTCACTTCAAGTGTATTTTAGGTTTTGTAGAAAAGTATTCAGTACAGTTTTATTAAACTGCAAAAAACAATAAATCTTCGAAAAAGCAACCGCTTGCACCAACTCCAACCAAACTGTGATCTACCAATTACATCTAGGAAGCGTTTGTTTCATCCGTTGCTAACGACGTCCACTTAGGATGACGTAATACCACCAAAGTCGTCCCAGAGCAGTGAAATATGGAGTTTCGCCTGTGGTGGCGCTGCGGAGCAGTCGTTTGATTAAATTACGCCCTAACCAGTCGAGCTACGAGGTTAAGATTAAAAAGCTCGCTAAGTGTAATTCTGCGCTAGGAAATGCTTTAAAAAGTTACTTATACTTGGATCCAACCTGTCAGGGGCACTTTAAACTAGTTCACTATAGTAAAAGGCAGGAAAACTTACATGATGAAATAATAGATCGCTACACCATGCACAGGCTACATAGCCGAGTGGTGAGAGCCCTGGAACGGCAATCGAAAGGGCGCCAGTTCGACACCGCTCAAGAGCATGCGACACTTAGAACACGCGACGCTCAAGAGCAAGGACACTTGAAGACATGCCTGAAGGTGGACATGAAGATTTCTTGCCTTGCCTTCCCGTCCACTTAATCTAAATTTTCAACCACCAGGTGTAAGCCTGGATACGACAAACAAAAAACATAAAGAATAAAATCTGGTGAGTTCGTCAATATTTTCAACCTTTGATATGCTGTGTACAGAGAGAGAGAGATGTTTGCTTTATTTTCCGTCCTAATACGAGTTGAGAAAAAGAAACACAATTACATGAAAATCAAAGTATAAGAATAGAAAGCTTTGACAGCACCGAACAACCTTTGCGGTTAACGGAAAAACCTAGAACATCACACAACTAAGGCGAAAGAGAAAATTGAATTGAGTCCTTTCTTTGTCATGAGCTACCAAGGGGGGTGGGGGGACTTATATACCAGTCCCAGGTATACAAGTCCCCCACCACCCTTGGTAGCTCATGACAAAGACAGGACTCAATGGACGTGGCTTTTTCACCTTAGTTGTGTGATGTTCTAGGCGTTACCGCGGTTAACCAGTCAAGGTGCTGCCTGACATCAGGCCTCATACATTGCAGCGTCACACATTTCATATTTTACATTAGCTGAATTAATAAACAGCATGATTGATAGTGTATGATAGTGTATATAGTGGCTCTGATTGAACAGTAGCTTCGAAATCAAAATGAATCGTATGAGGTTTCGTAAGAAATTGAATCAAGACCAGCTTGCAAAACATTATCATATAATGAATCAGACAAGTAGCCTACGAGGTTACATGTAGATAAAATAATTAAACTGAAAAAATATATTTAATAAAAGTTTAGTAAGGTAATTTTATAAAGTTTTTTAAACAAAGCAAGGTGTTTGCTTTTTATACATTCATCTAATTCACTCCACAATTTAGTACCTCGATGTGCCAAAAGATTGTGTGCTACGGATTTGTTTATTAGTGGAAGAAAATACTTCATTTTATTTAGTTGTAGAGTGTTGTGCGAGTGAAGCTTTTCCAGTCCAAGGATAAAGATTCAATCAATCAATCAATATTATCAAGTTTTATAAAACGATCTTGCAATACAGGTAGTAGATTGTTATTGGAAACTTTATGCAAAAATTTGGCAATTTCGAGTTTGTAAATATCTTCTCGTTGTAATATATTTAAAGATTTGTATAAGTTGGTGACGTGACTGAATCTTGGTCTTCTAGTGGTTGCGCGGATAATATTATTGTGTCTGACGTCTAGCCTACTTTCTTGAGTAGCATTTTGTTTGCAGTACCCATTACATAGCAATACCGTATTGAACATGACTATATACCAAACTATAATATAACATGCATAATGTTTCCTGCAATACGTAGTTACGAAAGTGATAAAAAACTCCAGAATATCGAGCCATCTGCAGCGACAAATGTTTAATGGGTGACGACGATATTTTCGCTCTTTCTATCACTGTTTGGTTAATGCACAACCAGAAATAGTTTCAACAGTAGGCTACGCTTTGGCACTTTGTTTATTAACCCTTTATCCTGTGACGTATTTTGGCTAGTTGACTTGCGGACGGGGGGGTCGGTTCGACACTACCACTTTGAGCTCGTGTAACTTCAAAACTACGCAAGATACATCAATCAAATTTTCACATGGTGTAGATACTTTATCTGACAATATAACATCGAAACTCTTTTGCAATTTGTTCAATAGCGCAACTTGAAAAATCAAATAATTTGATGGTTGGTCATATTTTTTTATTTGACTTGAGAAATTGCTTCGTAATTAACTTATAATTGAGTGTGACGGGTTAATTCCATTGTGTAGATTTTAATCTCTTACGCGGAGACGTCGTCCACGCTTCAATGAAATCGTAATTGGCGTCCGACTCGCGTTTGCTTGTTGTTTTGCCGGAGGCATTGTAAAAAAAATTTGCTTTGTTTCAACATTTGCAGAGAATGAGACAAAGTCACAACAAAAAAACTATTTCAAGTTCTTTTTGAGCCACATGTTTATAGTCTACACTTTTTCAAACGTACTGTCATTACTTGATATTGGAACTAAATCAAGCAAATTTTTCTTCACATTCCTTCTGTCGAATTTGGTTATGCATGATCAAGAAATACTTTGTATTTCACAGCACATCTCGGGAAGCTATTTATTCGTTTTTAACATTATTTCAACGTCTAAAGACTTTGAATCGATGTAAAAAGTGTCTGATTTGCTGCTGTCTGGGTAGCGGTTGAATACAGAAAAGTAAGGTAGCCTAATGGTGTCACGTGGTATTTGAACAACAACCTATCCAAAGGTAGTGACTTGCTTCGATAGGAGCTTGTTCCATTTTAGGCCATCATGCACTCCAAAAACAAAGAGCGTCTAAAACTCCTGACTGATAAACTATGTCACGATGCATTCCAAAGTGATATGTTTCAATACTTACCAACAATGATCACTTTGAATGAAACAATTTTGCAAACAGTTGTGACAAAATGTAGTGATAATAATCGTTTAGTCAAATCGTGTTGGTAGGCTTTCGAAGAGGTCGTTTGCCAAATGGAACTCCCGTTCTGCGTGACAAACTCAAAGTCGTGGCATAACGATACGAAAAATAGAAAAAAAATCTTTTTCAGGCCGAGTGCTATTGTCGTAAAAAAACAAAAAATCACTAAAGTGTTGACTTTTTCCTTGGGCAAAATTGAAGGTTATTGATATTTTAAAAATGCACGTTTGTGTCAAAATGATTGAAATGTTTTTTTCATGTTGTTAACTAGATTTGCAAAATAACGTTTTCTACATTTTTTTTCTAATTTGTTGGACATGCATTTTGTGTCAAGTTATTTATTACGTATTAGAAGATTTCTTTCTTTTCAAATTTTGAAATAACATTTTAGATGCAGTTTGCGGTTGATGGCGTTACTGCAAAAGCCATCTTTTGTAATTGACACACTTCCAAAAACAAAAGACGCATAAACTACTGCTGACTGATAGACCACGTCACAATACATCATAATGATGTTTTTTCGAACCGAAGACCCAGAAAACCAATTTTGTGGTATATTATTTTAGACGTCTGCAGACGTTGAACCAATGACAAAAAGTGATTTGCTGATTTGAAACAAAGTGATTGCTGTTTCCAATGTGCATACATTTTGATAAAAAGTAATCAAGTTTAGGCCACAGCTTTCTGGTCCATTTAGGCTACTATGGTCAATCAACTCACGTTGCAAATAACTTGTTTTGTGTAAAGTCTTGCTTGTGAAAAAGTCGAAGTAAAAACACAAAAATGAAGTAAGCTATATTTACAAAGTATTATATTCTTGAATGAACCAAAGTTTTTAAAAAAAATAGTTTGAAGAGGTTTCATCTGATAGAAACTATAATTGATATCAGCGCGAAGGATCAAATAGCTGCGAAAATCACTTCAAGCAATTCTTTGGGGTGATTTTAATTATGCAAACCAAGGTGAACCTCAATATACATATTTTTATGCCAAACGATAAAAATCGTTCTTTCTTTTTTTCAAGGACAAGCAAAACGATCCGTATAAAATATAATTCAATTCAACATATTTCACTTCTTTTGTCAGATATGCATTTTGTGTAACAATGCTTTAGAAAAATTGCTGAGTATGGTATAGCGTTTGAGATGCAGTCAGAGAATACAACTTTATGGTTGATGGCGTTGTTACAAAAGCCAATCTTTTGTCACAGAGATGTATTCGAAAACAAAAAGGCACAAAAGCGCTGACTGATAGATTACGTTACGATACGTTACAATAACGAGGCATTGATTTCAGATTCTTTCAACCCAACAAACAACTTTGCTCCAAATGACACAAACGTCCAAATTTATGGAGAAAAAGATATAGGCCTACACCGTTTTGTGAAAATAAGCTTTTGAAGACCAACATTTCAATGAAAAGTTTGAAATTATTGAGTTGGTCCTAATAGTGTTTCTGCTGAGATATATCAAAACTTTTCAATCCTCGTATTTTGTAATCTCTCAAGCAACTGCAAAATTACCATTTAGGTAAAGATTCAGTGATGATACAATATGCACAATGCTTGTCAAAGCACAATAATTTAGCTGCGCGTGTTTTTCACAAAAGCCAAGCAGTTTAGATAGTCTGTGTCAAGTTCTTTTCACTATCCATCAATCTCTGTTTTCATAAAACATTTTCACAACATCCATAAATATTCATGTGAGTATAAGTGTACAGGTACATGCAAAAGTTTATTGGCTGGTCAAGAACGCACTCCTTGCTTTCCGACAAGAAATCAAGAAACTTACTACATCAGTCTGTTTGTTTTATGAGATAAACAGAGTTTTGTCAAGAATTTTCCTACTGCTTCTTGTTATAAGTTAGAAACAAAATGTATTGGCCATAGAAAACAACGTAAAATTACATTTTTTTTAGCATAGCTTATCGGATGCTCTCTGATAATTTCAAAGCAACTCAGATGTAATTAAAAGATTAATCAAAGCAACTCAAAACTCGAGTTTGCAAACAAAAGACGGAATCATCACGGTTGAATGCTTTACAACAAAGCCAACTCATGAGATATCTGCGTCGCAGTTCCACGCACGGCGGCGCTCAGTAATCCTATTAATCCGTATAATTTGAAAACAAAAGGGCTAGCTAGTAGCTAGCTAAAATATCAGAGTATGTTATGAAAATCATGCCATATCTCTAAAATTATAGACAATAGCAACGTCATTTAAAGCGGAATAAATAGTTGAACAATTTTTAGGAAAAGTCAAGAAATTTTAAAGCTGTGGATCGCGTAGTTCTTTAATGATATTGTATTGAAAAGTACCAAGTCCCCACCGACCCCCCCCCCACAGGAAATAGGGTTAAAATGTAGTTTGTTTTCGGGTAATTTAAGAAAAGTTTATTTCTTCGTAGCCAATCATCAATTTTATGTAGTTCAGAATTTGTTTCTGTTTGTAGCCTAAAGAATCCAAGTCTTCACCACGTAAAGCTAGATAGGCTATGTGTCGTCAGCAAAAATCGTGAGAGCTTTTTCTGACGCCACGCGCTCTTGCTTCGCGTCAGAGTGATAAAATTTATTTAATCTGTAGCCTACAACACCGTAGGCCTATATAGCGCAGTTTCGCGCCTCACCAGGGAATTGAAAGCACTGAATTTTTAAGAATGCCTAATCGCATTCAAGCTGTCACCTCAGAAACATAGATTTGCCGTTTTGTTACGTTGCGTGTTTGTGTTTAGCGATTGCGATGCTCACAGCGGCGCTTTTCCAATCAAAACTAGGTTTTTTTTCTATTCAATTGAGTAACCGAGGAGGGGTGTTCATTTCTGGTTTCGGGGCCGTCAACCATTCTGGTGTTTTTTGTTCAGTATTCTGCTGCTCAACGTCATGCTTGCTCTGTTGGAATAAATTAATGAATGTAATGTCAAAGAATACCGTTGCTTGATCACATCTCGCTGCGATCGTTCCCAGAGGTGTTGTCGTTCTGCCGACGACTGTAGGCTATATGAGTGGGCATGCATAGCAATAAGCAACGCGCTGTTACATGCTGCAAAAACTTTTGAATCTTGTCCTGATCCTGCTTTTTTGCAAAAATTAAGATCCTGTCCTGATCCTTTTGGATTGCTACTCAGTGAACATTTATGGCGTGGAGCAGGAGTTCAGAAAATCTGAGTCCGTGGACCTACACCTCTAATCAACACACTGTTTATTGAAATCAAAGATAGCCCAACCATTTCTCCTTACCGCTCAACTTTCGCTTCATGAAGTTGAGTAACACAGCATTTTTACGGTTGATTTGGCGAAACTTAAATGGAAGTCAAATATAGTAGGCACTAGGCCTTCCACTTTCTCGTCCTATCGGCCACCTGTCTCCATACCGGCGGCGCCATAGAGACAAGCGTGGACTATGATATTCCTCCTAAGCTACTGCGTGGACTATGGTGTGTGGACTATGGTGTTCCTCCTAAGCATCCAGTCTTTGTACGGATGCCATGCTTTTTCCGCTTAATCGTGCACCAATAGGGAGTGTGTAGCCTATTTTTCTTTTTTTACGAATATGGTAGGCTACTATGAGCACACCATAAACGTAGGCTATAGCCTAAGCAGCATCAACGATTGCACATTTTAACCCACTAAACGGAGCGGAAAATCTACGTGTTTTTTATGAAAAAGCCACAAGCATTGGTTGCTCTCTTGTTGCGTTCCAGTGTAGTCTAACAAACAATGTCCTCCAAGAGGGAAAAAGAATATGATTGAGAACTTCAAACAAAGAAGAAGTAGGCTAGACGAGAAGGCAAGGAAGTTGACCGCCCCCATAGCTCAATTGGTTAGCGCGTCAATTATGGAACGAAGAAACTTTCAAGATCAATAGCGGCGCTGGTTCGACTCTCGGGGTGTGCGCTTGAACAACGCACGTTAAGGACTGTTCTCCATTCAGTGGTATCTAATGGATGGAATAATTTCCCGGCAACAAGACTTCAACAATCGGAAACTTCACTCTGTCAATCTCGGTGACCGGGCCGCGAGATTTTTTTTCCCACGAGATTTCTGTCTCATTGATTCTAGTCACTCTAAAAGTAAGATTTTCCGAAAGTGTTTTGAGAGATTGGTTGATTCAGATTGCGAAATAACTATTTACCAATAAAATTCTGCAATGATAATAAAATATAAGCTTTCCCTAACCCTACTTTTTTTGAAAAGCTCTAATTATTGTGCACCGCAAAAATTTAATTTAAAGAAAAACAAAGTTTGTCTTCGACGGGCGTCGAACCCACGTTCTCACGATCACTAGGAAGAGGATGAAACCACTGAGCCAACTGTGCCAACGAGAAATTGTTGCATTCACAAGGTTTTCATACAAACTTTTACCAAAGTGTGTAAATGAGATAGAAATCTCGTGGGAAAAAAATTTCGCGACCGGCCCTGCGTCAGTGATTCAAAGCCTCTACAAGTATGCGAAACTGTCAGGATTAAGCTCTGCAAGAAGCTTTCCCAGTCCGAGGATAAAGATTCAAGCAATCAGTTTGGTTGTTTTTTATTTTATTTCTGTTTTTCATATATCAAAAACAATACACGTCAACATAGCAAAGGTCGAGAAAAAGGTAGAAGCGACAAAACGCGAACGTTAAAACGTGCTTGTGACCGAAGTAAGTTATTGAGTTGAGAAATTTGGCACGGTCGCAACACCAATCAATATTGGTGTCCACCTTCAAACATGCTCCAAAGTTTCCGGCCAACGACACAACCGCACACTCTTAAGCCATATCACATCGGCGCCGTATCGAACGTCTTGCCAGTGCTCTGTCTACATTTGTCTATGCATGCCGATACCGGTACCGTAGGCGAAAGGCTGGATTTGTTCGTTTTAAGTTAGCCCACCGTGGAAAACATGCATGCCTTTTTCCATAAAATTTAGCAACCTTTTGTTCATTATCAGCTGATACATTGTAAAATTTTATGAGAACTTCGTTTCTGTTTAGGACACGTCAGTCATCAAAATTGACTGTAGGCCATGTCGACGTTTCAAGAAGCAGCTCGTTTGTCGTCTCTACAATGTTTAGCTCGAACTTTTTGGTCTGAAATTTGGCTGACGTAATACGATATAATCATTGTTTATTACAAAAATAAATGGAAAATCAGCAGAGCCCTATTGGCATATGCATTTCGCGCAAACATACGAAAGCATTACCTAAAAGCTGTCACTAAATAAATCTGCAGTAGCCTATAACTAAGATACTGGCCACGACTAACTGGTAGGCTAGTTATCCCCCTATCCTTTATGGAAATCAATATATGTAATAGGCTACGATATAAGATTAAACGTATTGTTAACACAAGTTCCCATAAGCTTCTCGTCAACGTCTCACTGCTTTTTCAAAAAGAAAAAGGTACAGCTGCAGTCTACATTATGCAGCTCATAGTAGCATGTCCGGCAATGTTTGATCTTCTGCTTTGAGACCACTTTCCAATTAATTTATTTCTTTAGTAAATGGAAACACCTTTTATTTGGCCCTGAGCAGTTGGCTTTCACCTTCAGAGTTCTGGCAGGGCACATCATTAAAAACTGACCTTTCAGTGTTCTGAATGCATCAGTTGCAAGACTTTCTTTCATTTAAACAATTTTAAGGTAAAGATTGAGGTTCGTTGGATTTAAAAGCTCACTTTTGTATTTCAGCTTGCTTTAAAAAAATTAGGTTTGTAAACTCCTCAAAACTAAAATGGCATTACGAACGGCGTTTGGCAAAGCTTTACATCAATGCAATACCTTCAGTGCAACACGTTTGGTCTCGTTATCCTCAAGCAGACCTTACGTTTCAGCATCTAATGATTTAAAAGAAGTTCTAAGTGTTAAAATCCCACAGAAGCAAGAAGAAATCAAACAGTTTCGATCAGAAAATGGTAGTACAAAAGTTGGTGAAGTTACTGTAGACATGATGTATGGTGGTATGCGTGGAATCAAAGGGATGGTCTGGGAAACTTCTGTGCTAGATCCAGAAGAAGGGATTAGATTCCGTGGCTACAGCATTCCAGAATGCCAAAAACTGCTTCCAAAAGCCGTAAATGGTTCAGAACCACTTCCTGAAGGATTGTTCTGGCTTCTTTGCACTGGAGATATTCCAACCCAAGATCAAGTGACATGGCTTAGTCGTCAGTGGGCTCAACGAGCTGACCTTCCTATTCATGTGGTTAACTTGCTTGATCAACTTCCTAGCAATGTTCATCCTATGTCACAGTTAAGTTCTGCATTAACTGCTCTCAACACAGAGTCTGTGTTTGCGAAAGCTTATGCTGAAGGTGTTCATAAAAGCAAGTATTGGGAGTTGGTCTATGAAGATTCAATGAATTTGATTGCCAAGATTCCAACAATTGCTGCAAAAATATATCGAAACTTGTACCGTGATGGAGAGTTTCATGGTGCAATTGATGAAAATGCTGATTGGTCTCTGAACTTTTGCAACATGCTTGGTTATGACAATGTTGACTTCATTGAGTTGATGAGACTTTATCTTGTCATACATTCAGATCATGAAGGTGGAAATGTAAGTGCACATACATCTCATCTGGTAGGAAGTGCTCTCAGTGATCCATATCTTAGTGTTGCTGCAGCAATGAATGGACTTGCTGGTCCTCTGCACGGTCTTGCCAACCAAGAAGTTCTTGTGTGGTTGACTGGAGTTCGTGAAGAGCTTGGTGGAAAAGATGTTTCAGATGAGGTTTTGCATAAATACATTTGGGACACACTCAAGAGCGGCCGTGTAGTGCCAGGATATGGGCATGCAGTTTTACGTAAAACAGATCCTCGCTACACTTGTCAACGAGAATTTGCTCTCAAGCATTTACCTGATGATTCCATGTTTAAACTTGTTGGCCAACTTTACAAGCTTGTGCCTGACATTTTGTTGGAACAAGGAAAAGCAAAGAACCCGTGGCCAAATGTTGATGCCCATAGTGGTGTGCTATTGCAACACTATAACATGACAGAGATGCAATACTACACTGTATTGTTTGGTGTGTCACGAGCTCTCGGATGCCTTTCTCAAATGATTTGGAGCCGAGCTCTTGGTCTGCCTCTTGAAAGGCCAAAGTCAATGAGCACAGAAGGATTGAAGGCATTTTTGAAAAAGTAAACTAAAAATATCATTGATAGCATTACTAATTTGAGCAAAAAGTTTGGCTTCGATTTAGCCACTATCACAACAATAATAATTCAATTGATTTCTATCTTCTTGGATGTTTTATATTTATTATGAATGGGCAGTGGTCAAATTATTGAGTAATGGTTCAATCAGCTTATTATTCTCTTTGTTCAAGTACTGTATTGTTTTCATGCTTTAATTTTTCTTGGCTTTGTCCAACCTCTTACCCACTGCAAATATGTGGTGCCGTGCCAGAGTAGTTGAACATCGGGTATAACATTACTACATTATTAAACACCGTATTTCATCTCAGAACTAGTGTTCTCAATTCTCACAATTATTTGAAGTGAATTAATCTCAGAACTAGTGTTCTCAATTCTCACAATTATTTGAAGTGAATTAAGTTAACTCACAGTAGCTCATCCATTAAAATTGGTGCTTTACTTGCAGTGGTGGAATGCAGCTAGTTTGTAGAAACTTGTTTTAGGGCATGAAAACTAGTTGTTGAAAATATCAGTGCTGGCCTTGATTTAGCAAACAATCCACTCATATTGATCAGTGATCACTCATTACTCCAATACAATTACATTATATCTTTTCATAAGTTTTAATAGTTAATTGTATAATGTCTAATCTGACTAAGACTAGCTAACAACAGCTGGTATGACAGTAAACTCATGAGGATGTGCAAGGCTTGAATTGGATTACTACCATATTCAGATAAAATAACTACCAGTCAATAACCATTCAATAACAGGCCTCGAAATTCGTTTTTGTTGACGGCGGACAAACGTGTCCGGTCTGAGCAGCTATCTCGGCGGACAAATTAAGTAACACGGCGGACACACCAGTTTTAGCGTCGATCGTCACGCTTAATCACTTTATCTTGATAATTCTTCGCCATTTGAGAACTATAGCTACGGTTGAGAAGTCTTTTTAAAATTTCAGCGAAGTCACTTTGAAAGGCTTTCATCAGACCAACGACGTGCGCTTGAAGAGTCAAAGCGCCGCGTAGCTGCTTAATACGCCACATAACTAATTAACTTCCACCGAACGAGGTCGTGTGGCTTCTTGCGTCACAATGCTCTGGACACGAGTTGAAAAACTTCTACACTAACGCTACTATTTTCTGTTGTGCAAAGTTTCACTAGGCTTTTTTCTTTAGGTTTATTTTTGCGAGTCATATGAGTGAAAGTGAATTTTCCCTGGGCCTTTTCTTTCTTACTGTAATACCAAAACTAAACAAATTTTGCTGCATCTTGCTGTAATAGCCTACTCGTATAATCTAATTTTGTAACCAACCTTGCCTTATCAATATTACTCGGAGATCAAGGCCAGACATTGTAACGTAAAACTTGAACTAAGTTGCGCGTGATTAGTGTGAAAGTACCGGTACTCCCATCGGTTCTTAGCGAATAATTCACCTTTGTTACGCTGATTCAATGTCACCAATCGTTGAAGCAACGTAAAAATCGAAAGTTTTCCTGCTTGAATGAAAGCTAAAGGATACAGTATTAACATTTTCTAGATGCGCGCTAGAGTACGCGGGAAATTATATATTCGCAACAATTGTTCGTGCTATGCAATGACGATTTCTACCGCTATTTCTCGGCGGACAAATATGACCGATCTAGATGGTACTTCCCGCGGACATCACATGCTGTGACGGCGGACATGACCGCCGTGTCCGCCGTGAATTTCGAGGCCTGCAATAACACTAATGAACTAAATTTTACTTTAAAATCATTATTCTTAAACTGGTTCCAGTATACATTAAGTTTGTATATATGTTTGTGGGTAACTTAGTGATTTTTTTTTTTTGAGTTTGTCTAAGAGATCCCCATAAAAAATTATAGTCCCACTCAGGTTTTACTCGGTTTGATTTTCATATTTCTCTGATCGAACTTGTTTGTAAATTAAAAAATGCCACCACTGTATGGAGGCCATGTGTAAGCTATGTAGGTTCATTTTTTTTATTGCAGAATATTCATGAAAGAATTTGCCATGTGTATGAAGGTTTATCAATCTAGTGCTTAATATTATTGTGTGTGTTGAACAGAAAGAGTGTCGTGGAAGTGGATTATGATGTACATTTTGCAAATGCCCACATAAGTTATAAGAATTTGTATGTTTGAACCTGATAAAATAAAGATTTGTTCCATAACAACCTTGACTCACTGAGATTCATATTGATGTAACTAACGAAACTAAGCCATGTTGTGTTTCATGCTTGGAAACTCATCTTAGTAAAACACCTTTAACTGTAGTCTTGGGACCGGGTCTGCTACTATTCGGTGAGTCCAATTCGGCTAGTCTGATTCGGCGAGTTCCCTATTCGGCGATTTTTTGAAATTTTTTTTTTAAATTATTGGGTACCGTAGCCTAATTATCATTGCCGCTTTTACATCGTTTTAACATCGCTAAACGTTGAAATAAGACCCTAAACCCCAACCCTTACTCCTAACTCTAACCTCAACCCTTACCCCTAACCCTAACTCCACTCTAACCCTAACTCCCAACCCCTAACCCTAAAACGGCAATGATAATTAGGCTACGGTACCCGATAATTTAAAAAAAAAAATTGAAAAAGTCGCCGAATAGGGAACTCGCCGAAAAGGGCTCTCGCCGAATAAGGCACTCGCCGAATTGGACTAGCCGAATTGGACTCGCCAAAATGGGCCATTCTGCTTGGGACCACTATCACCTCAGGAGCCAGAGTTGAAAGTGATGGCCTGAGGTTGTTCTATTACTGTCAACTATACCGCAAGGATATCCGAGCTTTTTCTTAGGAGGCCAGAATTGAAAACACGGAAGCTTTATTTTTCACAATGAAAGAAAGATATTCATAGTGTGCTATGTTGTCATTTTATGCAACAAAACAATATGCTAGGTTAAGCATTTTGTCGTTTACAATTACATATCACGGGATACAATAGACTGTATATTGGATATGTAGCAGAAATTGAAACATCTAGAGAGTTTGCTTTGTTGAACCATAGAGAAATTAAGCAGAGTAACCTTAGCGGGTTTAACATACCTTTTTACACACAAAAATACAACATAATTATAATAAACTCAAACGTTTTTGACACATACGTGTGTCCTCATCAGGAATTAAATCTGCAATATACATAAAATGAAAAATTGTAAGATAAATTTGACTTTGCGCTACAACTGTAATGACACTCTGGACTGAAAAGCACAAAATGACACAGGAATGATCACGAGTAAATTGTGCGGTGAGAAACAGATTACATGAGGTGTAAACCAGTGATTCTCAACCTTTTTTGGCCCATGGACCATATTTAAAAAAAATATCCGATGAACCACTTCAGGGGCGGCGCCAGCCAAAAATGAGTGGGGTGGACAAAAATATTTCGAGGTAATATACTACCGTAAAGTATGGTCACTAAGATTACCGATTGCGATGTGACTCACTGCAGCTCTGTTGTGAAATTTATTGAAAAATGAACAAAAGGAAATTGAAAAGGGGCAAAAGCTCGTTTTACATTGAGCGCACTCTAAATTATGAATAAAAGAATAGAATGGGGCCAAACGCTCCCATACATTTCCTCTGCAGTCCATAGATTTGCCGACTACGATCTTGATGTTAGCAAGCATGTCGTTATTTTATGTCATGGAGCTGCAATGATAGGCGGCCTCATAAAAATTTATTGGGTGGCCCTTTAAACAGAATTAAAAAAAACCTGGCTATTACCCAATAATACCCATAGCCATAGGTTAAAAATCACTGTCACAAAAGTTTTATTTTGCGCTCGCAGGTCAGTTTAAAAGCTTTCACCAATTTTTGAGGACCAGTGTTATCGGCAATGTCTCGCTCACTGCTGATCTGCACCAGATGTTCAAGTCTTTGTGATGACATGGCAGGTTGCAGATAATAATAATTTATTGTCTTAACTTTGCTGTGGATACGTTCACAAGATGCCACAGTCATGGGCAAAGTAGCAACAGTAGCAATAATTTGAAAAAATTCGCTGTACAAATGATTTAGGTCGTTTTGTCCACACAATTTCAAAAGTGAAGGCAAACACAACCACGCGGTCTTGGTCTATCCACTTTGGTGCTTTTTAAATTCTAGTTTCCACTTGTGACAATTAGCTGACCTCAAGAAAAGAAGATCCTATTGCTGCCCAACCTGATTTTCATCGAAATTATAGAATTTGACTAAATATTCAACTTTAGGCAAATTTGATGGAGACATGTGCGTGAAATAAAATGCAGTTGCATTTGACATTAATTCACATGCTTGATCCGAGTAACGCTTTTTAAGTTCATTTAGCATTCTGTCAAAGGATAAAGAAAAATCTCTTCTTAACTTTTCTGTAATAGATTCAGATTCACTCCACGGAAGACTGTTGCAACCTATCAATCATATCTGACCATCTCGGAAATGGCTTGGTGGGTAGCGACATCACTTAGCCGGCGTGGTGGTTTCACTAGTAATTTGATTTCTATCCGCAAACAGCGATGAGTTGAAAACCAATTTGTTAAAATCTTCCTCTGAACGCAGTGAGTCAAATGCTCTTTTCAAGTCGTTGATAGCAGTAACCCCAGTGGTGAGATCCATTTCTTCACTTTTTAAATAATCTGAAGCCTGTTTACTTAGCGAAAAGCATTTATGAGGAATAAGACTAGCAGCAGTAGCAAATTCAGTTTGCTTGATGCGGAACAACAAACCAGTAGCTACACCATTATCTTCGTTTGACATTCGTTGGAACATTGACAGCAGTGCTGGATATAGCCTACATTAATAACCCATCCACATCACCTGAACGTGCAGACCATCTAGTAGCCTATCAGATAACGAGTGCAATGCAATTTTTCTAGACGTGATTTCCTCCTTTTTCAAATGCTCTTTAAAGAAAAAAATGTCTCTTGGGAGAACAGTCCATAAAGTGGTAGATGTTACCAATTGTTTCAAAAATTGTTTTGACTGTCGCTACGTTTTCAACACTGTGCCCAAGCACAAGATTTAATCGGCGTGCAAAACAATGAAAATATACCGACAGTTTGGCACCCGCTAAACTAGGTGTTGCTGTACACCTTCATCCTTTCCTGACATGTTGGTGGCCCCATCAAAACCTTTGCCTATTAGGTCTTACAAAGCTTATGTCTCAGCTGTGATAAAAGCCATCATCTCAAAATGATAAAATTAGACTAGCCTACAATCAATCAATACAACAGAGCGATAACAATGAAGATTCTTCATTTCTTCGTATGTCAATGCTGCAAAAGTAATTCATACGTAAGAAGTTGAAACTAATTTATGACGCAGTCACTAGGCACCCCTAACCCCCTGCATACACCCCCAAGTTTTCTCATCGGATCTCGACGAATTACAAAATTGACCCTAAATAGGAGTGGGGTGGACATGTCCACCCCGTGGCGCCGCTACTGAACCACTTTGCTATGCTGACGCCTCATGAACGCCACTAGTCGAAACTGTATTGCACATAGGTCAGAAAACCCAAGGGCGTGTTCAATCCTAGTCCTTAATAAAATAATATGTAATTAACTAATTAAGCAAGCCCTCTTAATTTGCACACTCAATCTTAACTAGCCTACTTAAACACACATAATTTTAATTTCAAATTTTATTCTAACAAAACACCATGCACATATTGTTTCAATATAATGGTAATGTCTCAGTTGTCAGTTTTGCTTTCTCAGCAACAGAAGCTTCTGACATTTTGTTAATTTGAAAGCACTGCAGAATACAGTAGGCAATTTAGCGTTTGAAAAAATATAACATGCGACATTCATAAATTAATTTAATTAACATTCAGTTGACTTTTATAGCGACAGTTGTAGCAAGTTTAGTTTCCCAAAGTAGGTACTTGCGGGGACGACCACGTGGAGGTACTTGCTTTCGTCCCCAAACATTCAGTGAAACAGCGAATAGCTCTAATTTCGCTAAAGAAACTTTGTACCATGAAGAAGCGCAATCTTCGTGCACCGACAACACCACAACTATTACAGCAACATATGATTTATTGACTAGGCCTGCCAGCTCTTCACTTAAGCCTTGAACAGTTCAATAGCCTACTCGTCAACCAGTAAAATAAGTTCAAAAACTGCTGAGCTTATGCTTATCTAGCACTTCCAGAAAAATCAAACAAAAATCACGCAGTAAACGTGATTATTATATCACACTGACATACAATCATACACAGAGGTGGGCACCCGCTAGCGCTACCCGCTACCGCTACTTGGACCAAAATAGCGTGCGCTACCGCTACACGCTACCAATTTACAAAAGTAGCGCGCTACCCGTTACCGCTACTCGAACCAACGTAGCTACCGCTACTTCTTCCGCTACTTTTGTCTAAAATGACACTATAGGAAACACTCTTCAAATCCCTAGTGACGCAAAAATGACCTTGAAAACGAATTTTGACATTCGTTTACACTGTCAACTTAACGGAAGCCACTTTAACAAGTCGAAATTCTGCCACTGAAATTGATTAGAATGCAACCGCCAACCAATCAGAACGTGTTATAAGAGGCTACCGTCCAATTGTGACCCTTCTAGCACTCATCCAGAGAGTTAATGCTTGTTTTGAACTTTATTTGGTAATTACAGAAGAAAAAGAGCAATAGCAGTGGTGAGAATCGAACACGCGTCAATGAAATGACTACTTTCTATCCCTAACCCTAACCCCTAAGCCAACGAGCTGACAAAAAATCCATCACTTAATTTGCTTTCTATGATCTTCTTTTCGCCATTTTTTACGTCACTTGAGCCGTAGCTCATGATTGGTTGGCGGCTGCATTCTAGTCAATTTCAGTGGCAGAATTTCGACTTGTTAAAGTGGCTACCCAACTTAACGTCGTTATAGAAAACACGTTCTAAGGGAAATTTATTGTTACGCATTTTTCAAAAACACGAACATTTCAAGATGTGAGTCACCACGTACTGCCCGCTTTGACTTAAGCACATCTTTACCAACAGAGAAAAGTCTCTCCACCGCAGCACTGGAAGGAATGGTGGTGTTGTATTTAATGAACAGATGTTTTAACTTGGTAGGCTATTCGAAAAGCCCAAGGACTTGCTTCTGTCCGAAAAAAAAGGCGTCCACAATTGCTGTTTCCTTCTGCACCGACGTTTCACGGGATGGCGCCAACATACCAAAAAATTCGTCCTTGGAGTTGTGACTGGTGTTGGTGTCACTCTTCTCGGTATCAACCTGGCTTGACGTCTCCCGCAACAGTCGAATTGCATCTGTCTTGACTTTTTCTCGCAGTGCGTCAGCATCATCCGTGGAAACGTAATGCAGAAATTGTAGCCACGATGTCTTGATGGAGTGATGACGACATGATACCATAACGCATTTCATGTCGTTGAAGCACTTGTTGAATCGTTTCTTCACCCCTTTAAGGACTTTAACTCTCAACTCACAGGATCACTGATCTCGGTCAACTTCTTCGCGAAAATTGTAATGGTTGAAAGCAAGATTCCGTAATACGCCTTGGACTCGCCCTGGAGAATGTCTAAAGCCTGGCAGATAGGCTTCATCACACGGAGATATTCGCCGAAAAAGTTGACGTCAGCTAGAAATGAATGAGCTGATTAGAAATAAGATAAACTGTGTTGTAACTTCTAAGTTGTAAGCAAAACAAATCACACAAAATTGCCCTGTAATGATTTCTTTTAACAAAAACCATCGGGTAAGAAAATTTTATCAGCAACAAATATCTTAGCTAACCATTTGTCAACAGTTTTACTTTAACCAATACGATAAAACCTTATTTTTGGACATCTTAGCATAGCCTGCATAGGTGATGACTGATGAGGCAATGCTCACTGCATGTAGTCTATATAAACCATATACAACTTTACTTCGGCTATTATTAAAATGAACATTATTGATTTCATACCTTGATCGCAGGATCGGAGCTCCACACCAGAAAACGCGACTCCCGAAGGACCGAAACTTGCAACCAAACCGATAGGCTATTATAATATGGTAGACTCTTTAACATAGGACAGTTTTCCGTGCGAATCAGCTGATTTCAGTCATGTGACTCAGCACGTGATATTCCGATCTTCTCGATCCGCTACTTTGGAAAAAAATAGCGCCGCTACTGCAGCCGCTACTCCAAATAAACAGTAGGGCCGCTAGTAGCGCGCTACTGCCCACCTCTGATCATACATGCTGCTACATAATTTTCTTACACCTGTATGCAGTCCTTACATAATTTGCTGTAGTAGATGAGACAATTGTGAAGAACGTTTTATAAAGGATTTAAGAATTCTCTGTGGACCAACAGAAATTCCTGGTGGACCACCAGTGGTCCACCTGGACCACGTTGAAAATCACTGGTGTAAACTACAGGCATTGTACAAACAATTAGAGCACACAAAAAAGGGGACAATGAGCCACAGGCGAATAATTGCCAGTTGAGAGATGGATTGTTACGTTTGATTCTTAAGGCTTCCATGATCTTAGTCTGAAAATCAGTTCTGCCTCGAGAGATGATTTTAAATTGGTCAATCGAGATATTGTCAGTGCACGTTACACAAGAGGCAATGTGCTCTTTTATTGCACTTTTGGTTGTTAAGTTTGGGTTTAAGTGCTCCCGGCCCTTGTCAACAAATGTCTGGTTGACAAAACATTACAGTGACGTTCGGTGGCTTAAACCGTTGGCAACTTGGAAATATGCTGCAGGCTGCAGCAAGGAAGTAGGCACGAAGGGCGTAACCGTCGGGCGAAGCCCGAAGGCGTGTTGCCGAAGGCAACACTTTTGAAAAACACTTCCAATTTGGTGCGCTCTGAGAGCATTTCCAAAACAAATCAAAAATAAAAATCTGTCAAATTGTACTTCGTCTATGTCGTGATCATATATCCATTTAATGTTTAGAAGTCATGAACAATCTTAATTTTGACATTGCAGAACCAAAATCAGATTTATAATTGTGGCTTAAGTTTAGAAAAACAACATATTTATAAGTAATAAATTTAACCAAATATTTATCAGTAACAATTGACCAAACATCATAAAATTTTACGTCAGTGACTGCCATGTTCTTGATGTTTGTCACACATTAAGTCATAATTACAAGTAAAAGTTTGATTCAATCTTAATCTTACTGTACCACGCTTATTAATATCAAGTCGGTTTCTTTTTTTTACAAAAAATATCATTAATAACAGAAAATCCAGCCTCAACTAGCCATGCTGTTGGAAAGGATATGATGAAAGATTGTACAACTTCGTAAATCTGTGGATTGGAGTTCTTTATTTCAGTATAACCAAAGACACCTTCCCTTTTTATTTTTGTAATAAGCTGAACATTTTTTTCATGTCTAACAGCTCTTCACATATTTTTGGATCAATATTTTCATTTGGTTCAAAGTTTGAAAGATCAAGAACCCATTCTGGGATATCTTTTTCCGAAAAGGCGAAACATGGGGATTCCCCAAGAAATCGTAAACACATAATATTTATAATATTGTTCGGGGGCCAATGATATGTCACAAGCACAGTGAATACGGAGTTAAATTGCTAATAACTTAGCATTGGTACAATACCATAACAATATGGAAATAACTTTACCGAAAGTGTGTGTGTCTTGAATTATTTTATCCGTGGACCACCGAAAATTCTCTGTGGACCACTTGTGGTCCACCTGGACCACGTTGCTCTTCACTGGTTTACAAGTTACCTTGGCAACCGATATCAACGAGTAGAGTATTGCGGTACACTTTCTACTAATATTAATAAAGTTTCAGTAGGAAAACAGTGGTCAATTCTTGGATCTTTACCGTACTATATTTAATTTACGTGAATGACTTTTCACAATGCCTTCAACGGGGCACAGCCATTATATTGTGCTGATGACACGACTATAGCCTGCTGTATGAAAATGAAAACATAGCCTAACTAAATTATATCGCGTTGCAAACAATGACATGAAAAATGTTACCCAATGGCTACCAACTAATCAATTGTCGTTGAATGTTTCTCAAATAACACACACATTACTTTCAACCCCAAGAATCAAACCTCTCTCTTTAAATTTAATCTTAATCTTCCAAAACGATACCATAAAAAGTAACTTCAATTAAATTTTTAAGAATCATCCTAAATGAGCACTTATCGTGGAAACCTCACATGGAATTTTTGCTAAGAAAGATAAAATCGTGTCTTTGTGTAACAAGAAAGATTAAACCATATCTAAGCAAACATGCGCTTTTAGCCATTTGTGGTTACATGCAGGGGCGCCGGAACGATTTTTGACTGGGGGGGGCAAGATTACGAAAAAAGGGCACTTTTTTTTATTAAAAAGCAAATTTTTTGTCAAGTTTTAAGATAAGATATAGCGATAATGCTAATCTATCAGCTCACTATGTATTGAGTAATGATAGCCCACAAGTGTCCAGTATACAAAGAAGGGCATCATGCTATGTCATAATGATGTAACCAGGGGTGCATTCCTAAATTTTTTTATGGGGGGGCTCTAACACTTAACTGCGTTGTTATAGACAAAGTATGTATAAGTAATTAGTGTAGGTTAGCCAACAATGTTCACCTTTTTTAAAAGGAAACACTGTTCAGTATGTTTTTACTTCTGAACATCATGTCGAAAAACAACCCATGCTAAAACATAGCTTGAAGTACAGAAAAAGGTAGAAGCAACAAAACGTGAAAACGTGGTTGAATCCGATATAAAATTATAAGTTTGAAATTTGGCTTGGTTGCTACACTGCAATCTCCTTTGCTTTTTTTTTTACTGCGTAGGCCTACACTTGAAACTCGATTTGCATGAGCTAATTCCAATCTCTTAACTCAATTGTAAACTTATTTGTATGAGCCAATCCTAAGCACACTTGCAAAAACATTGACTGCAATAGGAAAGTAAGGAAATGCAATTCTTGAATTGAGCGCTTGTGGTTGCAGATTTGCTATATAGCCTAAGAACCAATAAGCTGCCAATGTGACAGTTACACTAAAATCTCATTTAGTTATTAACGAACAGTTTAAAAAACTCCAATTACTGCAAAAACATATTCCAAGTTGGTGCAAACGAGATTACACAAAACAAATAGCCTGTCTGCCAGGTCGTTGGTTTTATGGACTAAGTTAAAAGCACCACGACAGTCGTTGATTTTAGCCAGCAAACAGTTTTTGCAGAGATCTGAGTTCATTCAATGTGGGCAGCTTAGAATGCTTAACTTGAATATCCACAGCCGACCGATGAGTCTGCAACCACTTCTGAGTTGCAGCAGTGCCATTCCATAAATGAGGAGGTGGTCCATTGATGCTGATGAACAACAATGCTGAAACAAGTGAGTATATGGTCAGCCGTGGTCGTAGCGTGTGATAACAAAATGCATTTGTGAAAATCCACGTTCGGCTTCACCGGAACTTATAGCAATCATGTTTAGTACTACGTTCTTGAGCAACTTTATCGTATCTGGTATATGACAAGGATTGTCAACATACAATCGGAAATAGGAGTGATGACATGAAATCTCTCCTCTATTTTTCGTAATCTCTGCTCCCCTTCTTGCCATGGAACTTCGACTGCAGCAGGCCTTAACTCTGGTACAATAATTTCCAAGCTCTTCACAGAATTTTCATTGTTGGTGTCCACCATCTTGCTTCCAATGTTGTCAACCAAAGCTTGAATAAACCGATTACGATCAAAAGAAGGGTAAGTCTCTACGTCGAGCTTTGAACTGGTCCAATGTTATGCCTTTAAAGGAGTAGTTTTTTGTACTTCCGGGACTCAAGTTAACAACTTCATCAAACGAATACTTTCCTTCTTGAATAGCTTTTTTTATTTGAAGTAGAGAATTAACAGTTCATTTGACATGACAATTAAGTTAGCTATTACGAAGTTAATATTCCCAGTCTGGAGAGTTTCTGACAAAAGTGATAATTGCCGAAGACAATCTTTTAAAAGCGCCAGATCTTCTACGAATTTCTTGGTGGTCATTTTTATGAGACCTAATCAGGGAAAACGGCGATTGCTATCAACTTATGTTCGTGTTCTTTTGCAGTTCTGTTGTGAGAAAGCTGTTAAAGTGTTACTTGTTCAGTCGAGAAGTTGTTGTTCAGCCAGAAAAGCTGAAAATGGAAGCTTGAACGAGCCCCCCCTGAGCCCCCCCTACATCAAGCCTTTTCGTATTTCGGGGGGCTGAGCCCCCCCGAGCCCCCCCAGGAATGCAACCCTGGATGTAACCTACTGTCAAGCCTTAAAGCAGCCTGCGGCCATGGCCGCTAAGTAATGCTTGAATGACCGCCGGTGCTACCTCCTCAATCGGCCAAGTTTGGCCGCCGGTCTCTTCTAACCAATTATTTAATTTCGCAATAGAATGATCGTGGATTAACTGTCGAAAATATGTAGCATAAAAGAGTGACGCAAAATTAGGTCAGCGAGTCATAATCGCCACTGTTGCATTGTGCGGGGATATTTGTTATTGATTGAATATATCCATCTGCGACCACCAGCGCTGTAAGTCTTGTTTGTAATTCTCGACGTTTATTTTTAACAAAGTCTTAATCCAAAGTGCTAATTTACATCGGCTGGCAATATTGTCGTTTTTATGTCGATTCGATGTTGTCGGACATTGAATCGTTGTTAAAAAGGAGAACTAGGTTAGTTGACGTCCAAGGGGAAAACATTTTTTGATCATATTTTGCAAAAATTATGCTTCTTTTAGTAATGTCCTTCACATCATTGAAATACTTATTTTATTACCTTGCCGTCATGGTCAACACAATCATGTCGAGCGTTGTTTTTCGTTGCTAAAAAGAATTCTAGGGGAGTGGCGAACTTCTTTAAAATCAGCCACATTGGAAACACTCGTGCGAGTGTCGTTAGATGGTCCCGCAGTACTGGATTACAATCCCGATAAAGCAATTATTGCGTGGTGCAACGATTCTATTGTAGGACGTCGCCCACGCCCAGACTTCAACAACGCTAAGTGATCATTTTAGCATTGTTGCAAGTTTAATTCTATTTACTTGTGCTATCGTTATTTTTATTTTTATTTTGTATTTTGGCCTCAAAGCACACAGATTTGGCCGCCGAGAAGGAGCTCCCGAAAAAAAAACGAGTTTTAAGGCCTGTAGGCTACTGTGTTGCAAAATTTTCTGCCGTAAATATTATTTTGAGGCAAAAATGAAAGATTATTATTAGGCTAAACGCGAATAGCAGAAATTGTTATATTGCAAAATGTGCAGTTGCTTACATGATCTTAAAAGGGCACCATTGCCCCCCTGCCCCTCCATCTGCAGAAAAATTGAGGGCAGGGGGGGCATCCGCTCCCCCTGCCCCCCCGCTTCCGGCGCCCCTGGTTACATGTATTTTATATGTTTAACGATTAAGGATAGTTTATATTTATATTTGAATTTAGATTTAATGTTTGTTGGACTATCTGATAAATATTCTATCTAACTAATTTATCTAGTTTGACTATTTGACTCCATGAACTAATTTCCACACAATTGTTATTCGAATTATAATTTTGAGTTACCAGAAGGTGTTCAAATAATATTGTAGGTTATGGCAAAATGAATTTAAGCAGTGTAGTTATGACAAATAAATTTAAACATTGTAGAATAGTGAAATGGCAGAACAGTAAAACATTATCACGAATTATTACATTTTAAGTAAACAAACAATTTAATGTTTTCTGAGAGCTGAACTGGTCTAACTGGGCTCAGCTTGAGCTGGTCCGATTTGATAGAGCTGGTTTGATGTGAGCTTTTTGTCTAATTGAGCTGGTTTGATGTGATAGAGCTTTTGTCAAAGGACGAACAAACCATTTTATTGTGTGCGCTCTTTTTCTTATTTACTCTACTTCGGGAGCAGGTTCCATGGAAAATTACAGAAGCATTAGGAAATAAATTTAAGTTAAAGTAGTTCACTATAGTAAAAGGCAGAAAAACTTACATGATGAAATAATGGATCGCTACACATTTACCATTCTTTGATTAAAAGTGATTTTTTCGAATAGTATACAATGGTGATCGTAGAACAAGCATAAAAAGCCACCGGAACAAAACAAACTTTTAACTACAGTATCTCTCAACACTACACCACGGAAATATCTAGTTTTATGTTCAAGTATGTCAAAAAGTTACTTTCATCAAATTTTCACAACGTCTTCATGTGTCAAAACTTAAAGCTCGAAGCTGACGTCACTTACCCTATCAATCATGCTTTCATTCGGTGATTGGCGGATCACAATGTCATTGTTTTGTCATGCTCTATTAATCACTTGCGCACATAAATTACCTGGTTAGTTCTTCATGGATTGAGTTTTTAAAAACACTTAGGCTAAGGCACATGAAAGTGCTCGCCAGCTCACTTCGGTTGACGTGTTTGTGCTCCGTGGGTCGCTGCAGCGGATGGAGTGTTGTGACCACAGACGCTTTGAGGTTTAGACATTTTTTGATTGCAGTCGTTGACCCTTCTGGTGGTTGGTCAGAGAGTTGATTCTTGCTTTGAACTTTGACAATTAAAAGAAGAGAAAAAGTGGTGGCGGGACACTGACGACAACTAAACGTTCGCTTAATTTAGTTTCCGTCAAATGCTTCAAGCAGAGCGCTTACAATATTACGTGCATGCAGATGCAGGATGATGCAGCACTCCTTCTGCTGCGGTGACCTGCGGATTGCAAATACGCCTACGATTACGACTAAGCGGGACACAATTGACTGACTGCTAGTATTATGGTTGGTTGGTTTTAAGTCTTTATCATCGGACTGACCAAGCCTTGATTGGTTATTCCTGGTAGTTTCGCATAGTTGTAGAGGCTCTTGACACAAGGCCGGTAACCGAGATTGACAGAGTGAAGTTTCCGATTGTTGAAGTGTTGTTACCGGGAAATTATTCCATCCATTAGGTGCCGCTAAATGGAGAACAGTCCCGAAATGCGCTGCTCAAGCGCACACCCCGAGAGTCGAACCAATGCCGTGTGATCTTGAGCCGGGCGCGTAACCACTGAGCTAACGGAGCTATCTATGATTCTACGTGACTTAATAAAATGGCTTTGCCCGTGGTAGGATTTCTTTCAGGGGTTTTCTTTGCCTACCTTGTTCTTCATGATGAACTAACGCATCAAGAGTGTTCCCCTCAAGACCATCACCACTTTTGATAACCACCAAGGTCGATTAATATAGCAACTGTCTTACTGTTTTGTTTTTTAATATTATTATTTATTATTCATTTTTTTACTCCTATGTGACCGTGCCATATTTTAAACTGATTGTCCTGCTTTAGTATCATGCACATTATAACATCCGTGTTCTGTCGCTTCTATCTTTTTCTAGACCTCTGCTATGTTTGGCATAAGCCTATAGGCTATTGTTTTTTGTTGTGATGGTTAGAAATAAAAACAAACTGCCATGCTGAACTGAACAGTTGTGTAGCAAATCCGATGTTAAATCCTCACTACCAGGATGTATCACACAAGACGCTTTATAGAAGTTCGGAAACAAGTAAATCAAATCAAGCGGTTGCCACAGCGACTATTACAATAAATATCCACTTTTCACATGATTTACGTCGGAGAGCTCAGTTATATCCTTCCAACTTATCACCGGATGGTGGCGCTTTAATTATTAATGAAGCGCAACAAATGTTTCAAGTTGTCACGTGGTCACATCGTAAAGTGACGGCTTTATTACGCAACAATGTAAAGTTCTTTTAAACATGTTGAAAAGTATCAATGTTACGACGATCGCAGGATGCAACACGTTACGTCACAATAGCAAGGATTATGATAATAATTGTCTTCATCGCTTTCGCATCCCCATACGCCAACATTGCTTTGGATCATTGCCTGTGGAGCGCGTCTGAACGCCTTAGACAGGGCAAGATTTTTGCAAACTTACATCTTGATTCGCGAGTTTGAGAAGTGAAGACTAAATAGATGAAAATGTTAGCTGTAATAACTAACTCAGGTTCTAAAGTTACCATGACGTCTATAGTGACGTAGTATGACTTCAAGAATAGTCATACGTCAGTAAACGAAACGTGAAAAGGTTATTGAGACGAAATGAGGTCAGTAGCGGTTTAAGAATGTAAAGTAATCCAAGTTTTAAGTTATGGCACAATTTGTGCTGGAAGTTAATAGAGCAAGAGTAAAGTGAACTTGAGGTAGGTAAATGTGGTAGATAAATTTGCTACTATAAATTTGCTAAATAAAATGCTACTAGGCTACAAAAGTGTCCACAACTTATGGCCTACAGTTTGCACTTTTCACTTATAGTTGTTTTGTCGTTCTAAAATATATTTTTTTATTGCAAGTGCAAGTGTGCAACCATCACTTTGCTAACCTTGATACCGAGGGACCAGTGGAGTACGATCATCATTTTTTTGTGTGTTTCCTTTTTTCATCAGGCTTTAACCCGTTAAGTGCGTAATTAATTTTTCGAAACTCTCCTTACTGTGCGTATTTAATTTGATCACTCGCAGTATTTTTCGTCGCATTATTGTTTGGTAGGATATTGGGGAACCCCCATGACCCAGCACAATACGCTTTTGTTCAATTTCTTTTTGTGTCCATTGCTTTAACTTTTCATCGACTATTGCGGAGAAGTCTCCGGCTGGACTATTGTTTTCTGGTGTAATCGCATTACTCTCAAGTGAATATACCTTTCACCATTGTGAAATTATTCAACTAGTTGTTTATTATGAAAAAAAAATACGTTAGTTCTCAGAACAGAATAATTTCTAAGCATTTATAGGACACTAAATAAAGTACACGTAAGTTTAGTTTGGAAATATTCAAACTGTATCATTTTCTGATGCTTGTTCTAACATTAGCAGCAACACAAAACCCTATTGTTTTGTTGACTATATGTTACAAAATATGTTTTCGAACACAACAAAATATTTCTGAAACTGCTTGCAACATTACATCAAAATGACTTCACACTGACTGAACGCGCATGCTGTGGTTCGAATTTTATACACCGAAAGGAAGCGATTTCAGAAAAAAAAAACATTTAAGATAAAATCTTTTTATTCTTGCAATTGTGGTTATATTGTTGGTGTGTGCAGAAGCTACCTAATATTGTAATAAAGTGATTTAGGGATTAATGATTTCCGTCAAGCTGCAATCGTTATTGTAGTGTAAACAATGCATCTATGTTTCTTCACAAGTCATAATGGCGCCATCCAGACAAAGCGAATAGAGGAAAACGAAATTAAAAGTGCCATGAATAGCTGCGATCACGAAAACGACAATTGTCGTCTTACGCACAGCAAGAGCGACTGTCTCGGACGACAATTGCCGTCATACGCACTTAACAGGTTAAACAACCTACGTTTGGCAGTTTGCTCAATGGCTGTTCAGATCATATCAAAATAAACTGATGTGGTATGATATCATATAGTGAGTCACTATGCAGATCAAGCATGTGTTTGAAACTTTCTAAATAACGTAAACACCCAAAAATGTTGTTCACCGCACGCTACTGCTAGGGCCTTCCATTGACGCTGGTTTTCTGCTCAGGAATGTTTATTTTCCATTCATCGACATCACACATACTAAGTCTGTTTTGTTTGTTTATGCTTCAGTATCACGTTATTTTTTTATTCTTCAAATTTTGCCTAAATTGTTTCAATTGTTTGTATGGATGCAATCTAAGATTTACCAGACGGATGCGCAAACAAAACTTGAGAAACTTTAGAACAGGTTTATCTTTAGGAGTCTTAGTGGCATGCTAAAAAATGTTTTATAACTTTGCGTAGTATATTCTATGTTTCATTTTTGTAGGGTACGTGACCAAGTATCAGGCAGTGCTGCAGTTGTACTTCATTGATGAGTTTCATCACAGAGCTGCTGTCCTCTCATAAGTCGCTCTACGATACTCGCAACGGAACGTTTTGAAACCCCTGAAGGGCATTTGGCAGGACACTTAAAGGCATGCCTGAAGGTGGACACGAAGATTGGCTTCCCGTCCACTTAATCTAAACATCTTCAATCTGGACCTGGATACAACAAAACAAAAAAACAGACGAGTTATCACTGCATGTCAAGTTATTGATAAGCAGCGCTGGTGACGAAATTATGCTAGAGGCTGTGTAAACGGGCTACCAGCTGTCAATCATGTTGTGGAAGCTTTTTGCTAGAGAAGGAAGTGGTGACAACCATTCGCTTTATACATTTATTCAGCCTCACACAATATAAGTGTGATGTAACACATGGATCGTTTATTCGGTATCAACTCTTCAGTTTCATGCATTGAGATGACAGAGGCCGCTTTCTTGCTGTTCAGGAACGAGCAGAGAGATCATTAAGAAACTGTGAACAAACCAGAAAATCTTTTTCTTTTTAATTCATACTTCCCACAACAAATTTAGCTTGCGAGTAGCCTATAACTTTTACCAGCTTTCTCTAATTTTGTTTAGCCTACATCTTCCAGTAATTTGAAAAATTACAACTACAACTGAAAAAATGACTTATCACCTGTTTACGAACAATTTACCTGTACGAAGAATTGATGTATACGAAGAAATGAGTTACGAAGAAATGAGTTACGAAGAATTGTTTTACGAAGAATTAATTTTACGAACAATTGTTTACGAACAATTGTTTTACGAACAACTGTTTACGAACAATTCACCTATAACCGAACAGTCCTATCGCTGTATGTGAATACGTTGGTAGACAGGTAGAGTCAGCAGCGCACCCAGAAAAAAAATTAGGGGGGGCTAATTCAGAAATGTTGGCCCGAGTGATTTGCGATAACAGGGACAGTGAGAATAGGCCAATGCCAGTGGACTAGCCAGGAATTTTGAAAGGGGTGTTTTAACGGCTGGTGGCAAAGCCAGACGGCGTGTTCGCCTAAAACGACATCCAGTGGCGGGGGTCTGGGGGGCCTCTCCCAAAAATTTTTAACAAAGTACTTTGAATTTGGTGCATTCTGAGAGCATTTTCAACAAAAATGTGGGAAGGAATATTCCTGTAAAGTGGTGCTGTCCGGTGGCATAGCAAAAGGATAAGGTCATATTTTTTTCGGCAGTTTTCGGAAATAAAGCTTAGTCTCTATGTTTTCTTGTTGCTAATTCCTGGCTGAGATATTTAAATGTTTGGTATTGGCAAAACTCGCTTTTTTAATGCAGTTTTGTTTAAAATTAGGCAAACTTTGTTTTCGAGAAATAAAGAGACTGAAAGCATCATTCTCAATATCGTGACGTCACACGCGTGCCAAAGGGGGGGATTGAAACTCACAACCCCCCTGGCTACGCCACTGGCCAATGCCCATTCCTTTGATTAATATTTAAAGGCACTCACAGCCATGCTACTAGCACCATCAGCATCCTCATCCTTATATCCACTCTCGAAATCGTTTATAGATCTCGACTTTTTTTGTCATGTATGACAAAATAGAATTAGCTTTTTGTTTGCCAACATAAATAAGTGCAAAAACAACAACCAGCACGAAAACAGTTCGAAACAAAGCACAAATTTTGTAAACAGTAAATTTGATGCGGACGTTTTTCCTACTTACATTCAAAATTAGTTCGTATTTTCAACTGAAGTCCCGGGCGCCTTCGTCTCTCTGCTCAAATGTCGTACACAAACACAGTTTTACATGTCCGTGTGATTCGGCATTGACGTGCATCGGTATGTCCACCAGACATTTGACCACGAGAGTACGGGGGCATCTGAACTTTAGGGAGTTAAAGAAAAGTGCCATCAAAGACCATATCATGGAGTGTTCTTTTTGCACAGATCGAAAATTTTCTGCTGACTCATCTAAAATTTACACAAAGGCAAATCCCAATTTGACACCAAAATTCAGGAAGCAGTGTTAATCAAACGCTTCAACCCAAATTTAAACAAACAAATATTTGCTGGAGGTGCGTCCATTCTTCTCAACATTCACTTGATGTATCACGTTCCCTTTGGTGCGAAATTTTTTGTAGTTATTTATGTAGTTGCCTTTTCCTAATGTAATTTTACCTTCAAGAAGTTGAAACTCATTGCATTTTTATAAATATTTTCAGGTTCCTGATGAGGGCTTAAGTTAAGCCGAAAACGTTGGACTGCTAAAACTATTTGTAAATATGTAAAATATATTGTTATAATGCTCAGCCCTGATGTTGTGTCTTATTCATATCTAACCTGTGAGCAAAAGGTATAAATAAGGAACATACAAAATTTTATTTTTGGTGGCAGGTTTGAGGGGCTTGATCCCCCGTAGCCCCATGCTGGGTGCGCTACAGGGTAGAGTGAATCTCGTTTAGGACTGTAATTCACACAATGGCATAGATTGTAAAATATAGGCTGCAAATAGGCTGCTTAAATAATGGAACAGCTTCTTTTAGAATTTCCTATTTGGCCGGTTACAATTGAAAATGACACAAGTTTATTCGATCAATTACTCCAAAATTGATATATGACATGTGGACAACACTGTACAGTAGTGTACACCAGGGCTACTCAACTGGTGGACCGCGGTCCGAATCCGGACCTTCTGGGTGTTGATGGTGGACCTTGAGAATAATCTCGATGCCACGTTTCAAGGCTTCATTAAGCAGATTTCTACTGGTAGGAAGTAATCTTTACTGTGGTTATCCTAGTTGCTGGGGGGCTTCGACTACCAGACTTCCTAACACTTTCTCAGAAATCCCATTCGAGTTACATTTTACATAAAAAAGAAGTTTTAGTACAGATAGTTTAACTTTCGTGGTTGCGTGTGAAATAACTTATTCACCGAACAGCTAAAAATATTTTACTTGTCAAACTGGATCTTTGTTAAGATTAGTTGAGTAACCCTGCTGTAGGCCTACACTATGGGAAAAGACTAGAACATCACACGCCCAGGGCGAAAGATAAAATTGAATTGAGTCCTGTCTTTGTCATGAGTTACCAAGGGGGGTGGGGGGACTTATATACCAGTCCCAGGTATAACTTGTCTCCCCCACCCCCCATGGTAACTCATGACAAAGACAGGACTCAATTCAATTTTTTCTTTCGCCCTGGCCGTGTGATGTTCTAGGCGTTACCCCAAACACTATGAACCTAACTAGATTTAAAGCAATGCCATCCATAAACAGAAAATAAGCAGGAAGGATTTACTTTCATTAATCTTGGTTGAAAATTTTTCACCTTTCTAGGCATGTTGGATCAAATTCCTGGCAAACGCAGTTTTTGAAGTCAAGGTTCAATTGGTCAAGCAAGAATGGTAAGCTATTGTACTCGCTTAGCCAAAGCAGCACCAATTTTCGAGTTAAAACAACACAAACCGTTCAGTGACACAGAAATCAGTGTGCTTATTAATAGAAACAAATGAAGTAGCATCTACAATAGGCTGCAATCATGAAAAAATACTTGAAACTACCCATTTCACTAAAAAAATTGTTTATTTTCAAGTTGGTACATTTTTTTAGTAGCAAAAAATGGGCCCCCCTCAAAAGCAAAAAAATAAAAAACCACTCGTTTTTCCTTTACAATGTTATGCTTGGGGGAAAAGTTGCCCGATGCCCCCCTCTTGGAGCCCCTGATCATGATTTGAAAGCCAGAATCGTATTAACAACAGTCAGGAATGATAAGGAATCTTCTGGTTCCATGACAAAGTCTCAAACTGATCCAATTGAGCATAACCAGTGGCGTACGCAGGATTTTCTTGGGTAGAATGTCTTAGTTAGGGTTATGGAGTCATAATTTGTTTAAAATTTAGTTGCTTAAGAAAATCGTTTGAAAAGGCCATGGCCCAATGCCCCCCTGCGTATGCCACTGTGCGTAACCGAGCGGTGTTGGACGGATTGAGGATTAGATTGTTCGTATTGTTGTATTTCTTTCTTTCACAATCACGGAGGTGATTCTACGTTGTATTGTTTAGTAAATTCTATCTTTGTAAACCAGCAATTAGTGATTCTTTGGAATTCATGTTTCCACATAACCTAGTTGGTGCTGCAGTTCCTTATTGTGGTTAACTGACTCGTGGCACGGCTGTACAACGACTATTCAATGTTGATAATAACAAACATAAAATATTAAATAATTTTTTATCCTATTCAGGCTTACGCCCGGTGGTTGAAGATTTAGTTTAAGTGGACGGGAAGGCAAGGAAGCCAATCTTCGTGTCCACCTTCAGGCATGCCTTTAAGTGTCTTGCCAAAGACACAGTCACATGCTCTTGAGCGGTGTCGAATTGGCGCCCTTTCGAGTGTCGTTCCAGGGCTCTCACCACTCGGCAATGCAGCCTGAAAAATGTTAATACTGTAACTTAATATGAAATAGGCCTACCCTACAGGCTAACTTAACAAACTTGCTAATTTGTATTTAAGGAGAAAAAAGACTTTTAAGAGAGAAAAAGTTTCTTAGTAGTCTATTGAAGTAACACATTAGAAAGTGTTATAACTCTCATCATTCATTTGAATTTGCCACAACATATCAATGGCAAAGCTTATGGATTCCTTGATCAACTTTCGTCATCCCGAACCTGACATGTGAGTCTTGTATCTGTTTATTGCAAAAATCACGGTTATAGTTTGGATCATATTACTGTAAAATAAAATTATTACAAGGCTGGATGCAGGTAAATGATTTTTTTACTCAAGCAACAAGTAAACATTAAAAAAAATACTTGAGTAAGTTACTTGAGTAGGCTAATTCAAATAAGTTGATAAGACATATGCAATTTACCCAGGCATAAACAATTCCGGTTTTAGATGAAGTAGATGTATTTGCATCATGGTATTTTTATGATGCTACATAACCAAGACAATTCAAAAGGCAAAAGAGAAGACATTAAAGCATTTTTGAGTGTCCATGGAGGACATTTTTTAAGAAAAGAGGATATAAGTTAATTCTCTAAAAAGAGAGCATAAGTTAGCCCTACCCTTACTCAAACCAGTGTAGCCAGCGTTGCAAACCGATGATGACATTGGTAATTGTGACAACAATGTGGGCAGAATGCGAATCCGTCGCTTCCTCTTTATAAATCTTTTTCTTGTCTTCCTTACATAAGGGGGGTATCTGACAAAATTCAGCGTATCCTCAATGGCATAGGAATAAAAGTCGCGATGAAACCCTATCTGACAATAGGCTACCTTCCCTCGGCTAAAGACCCCATGAAAGAAAGTGAAGTTTATGGGTTGATCTACCAAGTTCCGTATCATGATAGTGATTTAATCTGCATTGGACAGACTAAACGTGATCTTAAATCAAGAATCAATGAGCACTAAAGAGCTATTAAATTTCAACGTCTGGAAAAATCCGCTCTTTGCAAACACTTTATAAATTCAGACCATAAATTACTCGGACCAACGCTACCATTCTTAAAACTGAAAAGGATTACTGGTGCCGTATACAAAAAGATTGTTTATAGAAAGTTAATAAATAAACCAAAAAGCACGATGTGTTCTTAAAGGCATACTAAATGAAATTTTCAAACGGGAATTAGGCTAAGCATTAAAATGCGTAAACTGAACATTCAAGAATACATTTCAAAAAAAAATTACCGAAAAAAAATTGTTTTCAATGGCGCTGGCAAGGCCCAAAGTCTAATGTTTCATTTATTTTCATTTTTTTTTTAAAATGACCAAAAAGTGCAAACACTGCTCGAGAATACGTCACACAAGACAGCAATGACAAAAGCCACGTTACAACATTTAATGTTATAACATCAGATCTGAGGTTTTGAGCAAACTGTCTGATGTTTTGATGTTGAAATCTGATGTTTTGATGTACATACATACATAGCCTACAGTTAAATCGCCGGCAGTAACAACTGTTGCGTGATCAGCTGATTGCTCGTCTTTTGTGACGTAGACTGTACAGTCGCACGCTTCACTGCTCAGGCCCATTCTGGTTTTGAAAGCTTTGACAAAAGTACGCGCGGAATGTTGATCAGACTGCAATGGGGCAAAATTTTATTGAAAATCGTTTTATGGTAGCAAGTTAAACACAAAGAACGTGGAAAATCGCCAAGTCAGGTTTTTCCTTTAGTACCCCTTTAACCAGAATGATGGTCAGAACTTTTCCTCTGTGTACAAAAAATTACTTTGACTTTGCGTTCACCTCGTCCTTTGCTCAAAGCTTTTTTACTATAGTTGTAATTGCTAATTCCATTTCTGTCTTGTCTCATATTATTTCAACGTTTCTTGACGTTGGCTTTAAAGAGATAGATAAATTTACGGGGTCTGCTACTATTCGGTGAGTTCGATTCGGTAAGTCCGATTCGGTGAGTTCCTAACTCCTGACCCCTAACCCTAACCTCTAACCCCTAACCCTAAAACGGCAATGATAATTAGGCTACGGTACCCGATAATTTAAAGAAAATATTCAAAAAATTACCGAATAGGGAATCGGACTCACCGAATTGGACTCACCGAAACGGACCATTCCGAAATTTACGCTGCCGGTTAGTACCCTAATGTGTTAGGCATCACGTGTCACGATTTCTTTTTATCTCTTACCAGGAAAGAGACTTGGAAAGGTTCAATGACGTAGTTTAATGGGATATTACCAAAAAGCACTCAATTAAATGTCGAATAGTTCCACTGGTGAAATGAAAACTCTTGAAGGACTTTAACGAACGGCTTCTCAAATAACTCTAGTTTCGAACACAATTTATATCAGCACCAACTCTCATCTACTTGTATTCAATTACTTCAACTCTCAATGAACAATAATCTCTGCACCTATTACCAACTCTACAACGACAATCTACAACTCCTCATCATAATCATAATAATAATTTACGCAAATTACACCACTATTTATAGCAGGTTGTTTGGTCTAGCAACTTCGGGAAGGTTACGTAATGTTACATCATCACAAACAACATCTGGCAATTGTGAAAAACAAAAGAACATTCCAGGTTCGCACGTACACAAAATGTTTTAGAAATACGTCACAAATAAAGATTTCGCAATCAGAGGTTACTACCGGACAGTAACCGATAATAACATATAGCATAAGAATTCTACAATCAAAATAGCACGTTTGGTCAAGAATCTTGATACTCTACTTGATACGTACTCAAGATACAAAGCAGCCCGTCGCGAGGCCTTGCACATTGATTGTGACAACTGTGTTATCAATTAAACTGAGCTTTAATCTAGTTGCGTTTTTTTTAACTCTGATTCTTGCTACTTTATTCATTTCGTCAGTAGAACAGCTCAGTGGCCGAGTGTTTTCGCCTTCGGCTCTGATGCTGGTAGATCTGAGATCGATTCCAGGTCGGGTCAAACCGATGACTTTAAAAACGGTACCGATTGTGTTCTTTCTTGCATAACACAGTGAGAATAAATCGGGTAATAATGTGATAACATCGTAAACCTGATATAAGATTAAACATGAGCCCTGTCGCTAAAAGACCTTAGCTGTTGTAGAGCGACAATAAATAAAACCATAACATTATTATTATTTTGTCAGTATGTTTTTGTGTTGTGCCATTTGTTACTGAACAGGTTGCGTTTACCTGTTTCAGATCCCTTAATAAAGCCAGCCGTGCAGACTGACGAAACATCGGTAATAAAAGCTAGGTATTATCTTTCACATCAGGAGGTAACCAAGTAGCCCATAGTCACCAGAAGAACGCAAGTCACTTTATGTATTGTACAATATGGTCGATTAGTTAATTAGCAAAGAAAGAAAACAAATAGATGACCCTGCCGTGATATTTCCTTGTCGCTTGAATACTTATATTCGGACTGAGAAAACTTCGCCTTAAGATAAATCCTGACAGTTTCGCATACTTGTAATCGGGTGCGTAGCCAGGGAAAAAGGGTGCAGTTGCCTCTCTCCTCCCAAAATATATTAAACACTTCACTTTCCGTTACTACGGCTTCATTGCACAGAGTTTTGCTGTTGATCTAGGCTGAAAGCAGCCTAGGCTTTCAGAATGCGCAATTTTAAAGCATTTTTTCAAAAAATTTAGGAACAGGTCACCCAGACTCTCACAAGGTGCTTCGCCTTTGGCGACTCGTTGTTGGGCTCAGTTACATGCGCAATAATATTAATTTCCTCCCCCTGTAAAAATTTTGTAGCCTACTGGCTACACCCCTGATTGTAACAGCTTTGGATCACTGATGCATCCCCGGTCATCAAACTTGGAATGCAAAGTTTCAGCTTGTATATAATGAAGTGTGTTGCCTGTAAACTATACCGTATACTAAGTGCAGTGATGCACGCGCATACCGTACAAAAAATGTTGACGCCGTCAGCGTAAACGCAAACGTTCGAAAATCCATACGCCGCATGAGTCAACGCAACTTGTAAAAAAGTTGGCGGCGTCAGCGTCAGCGCATACACTAGCGTAAACTCATTTTGTTTGCTAGGTGCCAAACATTCACACGGTATAAACCACTCGAAACAAACAAGTTTTATTTTGAATTTCCACGAAGAAACACAAGCATCTGAAAGTGTTCATCTGACATTTTGCTGCGTTTTGGTTTCAATATGTCTTTGCCCATTGAAAACATTCTTTCAACTTATTCAAAATTTGGAAAGTTTGATAAAAAAAAATGCAAACAACAGCTAAGACATTAAAAAGTATGCGTTGACGCTATGCGCTAAAACAACGCGAAAACTTTACGGCGTAGCCTCAAGCGACAACTATCCAAAAAAATGTGGCCGCAAGCGTTAGCGCAAACAAAATGTCTACGCCGCAAGTCTACGGCGTAGAATTTGCGGCGTATACGTACATCTCTGCCTAAGTGGCGCTGAATGGAGAGCAGTCCTCAAAAAGCCTGCCCCTCAACTGCAAATTCAGGGGCAGGGTATGGGATGGAATGGAAGACGTTTTTTTCCATTTTCCATCCTGAATTTTTCGTCCACTCCATCTCCATTCCATCTTAGAAATCTTCCATTCCATCTCAGAAATCTTTTCCATTCCATCTTTCATCTTCACATTTTGTGATCTCCGCGTTGAATATGCCACAAATATACCTAAAAACCATAGCTTTCCGATTGGTCAATTCTGCCTAACGACAGTAGGTTTAACAAAGACGCGTTAGGCAACAGTCCCGTTGGTTTAATACGAACCGAAAATCGAATTATTTCTGCAAGCAACGTAATATTTTGCATGTCTTGATAAAGCGTTAGAAAGTTAATGATGGAATTGGGATGGGATGGAAGATTATTTTCCATCCCATCATCAAGATCTTCCATTTCTTTCCATCCTTGACATTTTCCATCTTCCATCCCAAAATCTGTCTTCCATTCCATTCCATCCCATCCCATTCCCTGGACTAGTGTCGCTTGATCTTGCTGTTATTTAGCAGCTGACCCAGCCAGGTGTTTATCGATCGAACTTCTAATTATCACGTCACAAGCACAAAAAGTGTTTGACGTTGAAAGTCAGGTGTGTCCAAGTTATCGATTTTCTCGTTCTAACAATAACCTGAGTGCGGATATACTTTGTTTCGTTGTATTGATTTGACGACATTTTCATAAAAGAACAGTGAGACGCAGCAGTGATAGTGCAGACTGCAGACTGCAATGTTTGTGTTAGAATGGGCTGGCACTTCGAGGTTTAACGACAAACGTCGCGAAAAGGTGATTTTGTTTCTTAATTTCAATTCAGTGCATTTCTGGCAAACTCGATGGTCAAAAGCTGCGTTAAGACCTTGAAAGTGGTGCCTTGTAGTCCAGCTAATTCAGTCGACCGCTTTTATCCAGTAGGCTACAGCTCGTTGTGTCACACGGTAGGCTATAGTGGGAGTTGGGCAAAAACAACCGGTCGGTGATCATCCTCGTGGTGCGATTGAGTGCAATATCAACCTTGGTAGCATGTGCACTGCGACACCAGGCCAGAACAGCATATTCGGCTGTGCTAAACGCCAGGACAAGAGCATTTGTACGAAGTGTGGCAGTGCAATTACCCCGTGACGTTCCAGCCAATCATCCCAGCAGATTACTTTGTGCTGACAGTTTGGCCCTGAGAGCTTCAATGTGTTTCTGGTATGTAAGTGGTCGATCTAGATTCACCCATTAGCAATGGAGTAGTATTGTTTTTTGTGGAAGTGAGTTCACGTTGAGGTTGGACAGGTAGACAGTTGCCGTCTGGATTGCTTGTTCAAATAGAATTGTGTTGTCTTAAATTAGTCTTCCTTCGTACTTTGGCGTTTGGCAGGACATTAAAACATGCCTGAAGGTGGACACCAAAATTGCCTTTCCGTCCACTTAATCTAAACATCTTCAATCACTGTGCATAAGTTTGGACATGGATACAACGAAAATTTTATGTGCTCAAACTTTTCTTTCGTGTTTAAAGCATCCTTACGGATATCTGGAGGAATATCAGAAATAAGTTGGTGGTAGCATTCGGTCTAAGACTTCCTGTGACCAGACTTGAAATGTCGTTTTTACACTGACATAGCCTACGTTCGCCAAATCCCAGTAGATATGTTTCGTATTTCATTAAACATCTTGATCGATTTCATAAAAGATCAGTTTGTAAATGATGACAACAAATGCAGTTGCATATCATGAAAAAATAACCAAACTTGAGATAAAAGTATTCACAACTCAGCTCATCACCTAGTTTTGTTGTTTGCAACAAACACAAAAAAAAACAAGAGAAGAGACCAACGTAACATACAATTAGTGACGTAGGCTAACTCCTGGGTTCATGGTGCAACGGGAGATTGCAAAAGCTCTCACCACTCATCTCGACCGATACAAATGTCGTATTTTGATGCGAAATATTGAGAATTTCTACACCGCATACAATTTAGCGTTCATCTACTAAGGTTAGTAATCTTTTTCACAAAACGATGAATATTTATGGATGTATGGCATTTCGCTTGATGTTTATTGCCTTCCATGATTACTTGTCATTGGCGCTGCATTATGCATTAGTTCGAAAGAACTATGGCTTTATATCGTTAGGTGGCTGTATGCCGTTAGATGGCTCTATAGCAAAATGAATGTTTGACGCAAAAACTGACACAAAAGCAACAACTTCCTGAAATTATGTTTTTACAAACTAAATCCGTAAACTCAATGCTGAATCAAGCAACGCAAAAACTTTTAAAACTACAAGTTTATTTGTTGTAAATACTTGAAGACTGTAACTGGGGGTTGTTAGGACGTTTAGTTGGCCAACACTTAAATTTAAAAAGGTTTTCACTTGGAAGTAAAAGTCCTCGTCGGGAGAGAGGAAAGAAAAGCAAAATTATGAAGGAAAGTAAAAAAACAGATTATTCGCCACGCTTTTGATCAACATGACGTATTCCTGGCGCATAAAATAAGTGAAGGTAGCTCATGTTTAAAATACTGCTTGTCAGAGATGGCCCACCCCTATCACCTGTTAGCTAGACACTTCGCACACAGCCACATTGAAGCAATTTGAGTGAAATTTTCAAAAACAACGGTTTGTCTATGCTTATGGTGCGTCTTAGTTGTGAAGATTGTCCATTGCGGATACCCTTCCGTTTCAAGGGAGGCGATGTGAAACAAAATCGTAAGAGATCCCGAAAAGAAATCATGCAAAAAGTATAAATACTGAAAAGAAAACTTAATCATGCAAGTATCAAAAAACTTGCTGGAGATCAAATAATGGGGCAAGCTACAACCATCACCAGTGGGTGGTGCCAGATCATAGACCAGATCTACCAGACTTGTGCAGGAGTTCACTTTGTATACGCACAATTGAGATAAACAAATTGAATCTAATGGCTGTCACGAGCGTGGTCCCTTGAGGTGACGCTGGCAAGACAGTGAGGAGACAAAAATCTAACATTTGTTTCTGTTTGATTGACAAAATAACAAGTGATAGGCCAGATTGAATGTTTAGCTTGTTGATATTTATAACATAAAGGATTACCAAGCAATCTAGAGTTGCATTGGCGCAAAGGAAAGCAATGTCAAGTTTTCACAAAGAGATAATGACAACACAATACAAGAAGCCGGTCTGGCGAAGGAATAGAAAGGCTTTAATTTAAAACGAAATCACATTCGAAATACCACTAGAAGATTGTTTATTAGAAAAAGAAATTAGCTGGAGATTTCTTGGCTTTAAACTTAGGCTAAAACACAGTAGGTCCACTTGTTGGCCTGAAACATTTTAATACCGCTGAAATTGGGCAAAAGTAATTTTTATGGCCACTTAAAGCCTTTTCTTGACCGCTGATTATATCTTTGTGCTTTCCCATCCAATTATGGAATGCAACAAATAGAAGAGGAAGAAAGCAATGATGTTGGCAAATCAATATTGCTGCATCTAGAATCTGATTACAAATCAGAAACTGACTGAGAAATTGCAGTCTCAGCAATCTTGTTGGTTTGAGAGGTTCCTTTGAGACTGTGGCGACTTTGTTTTCAGTAGATTCTGCATTGTGGTGCAGAAAGTTGTTTTTCGTGTTGTATTTTAGATTGGTTTTGTGAAAATTTTTATCCTCGGACTTTTGAGCATATTCGAAAACTCATTTCTGGCAGTTTCGCGTATTTGTAAAGACGTTGATCCACTGACGCAGGTCCGGTCAACGAGGTTAACAGAGTGAAGTTTCCACGTTTTACCTTAGTTAATAGAGTTATAAAAAGTAGATTGTTTCTCTAAATATCAACTAATGATCAAATCGAAGCGGCGTTTTATTGTACTTTTCCAGCCAGGAAAATTTTGCGGTTTGTCGCTCAGACAACGATCTCAAAGATAAGTTTGCTGACTGTTGTGTTGGTTACAAAGAAAAGCAGAAAAGTTTATGAAATGTTAATCGGGAAGGAGGCAATCACATAGATAGAAACGATGCATTGTTTTTCCAGATAAATTAGCGAAAGAAACACCAGGGAAATAGAAGACCAGAAGTGATGGAAGTACAGTAGACAATAGCCTACAATTTAGACTTTGTTTGAAATATAAACACAAAGCTTTTTTATAGGTTTTCTTTTTACGTACGTTGTGATGTAAGTTGGATTGAATGATGTACGCCTACTAAATGAGCAATTGCTTGGTGTTTTGTGTTAAGTTTATTTTGAAATAAAGATAACTGTACTTTCTAAACATGTCGGCCCGACGGGGGGCTAGTTTCCACGTAATTGACTTCATGGACTGGTTATCAGGGTGAGTTCAAACATCGCTTCATGCGGTCAATATCCTGTTGTCGAGCGTCCGTGTGATGTCGCCAGCAACATATCAACCACAATTGACATGTGGCGAACTTTCATTACAAGTATTCTTTACTTTTGTCCCTTCGAGGTTTTCTTTAAAACAAAAACCTTTATCAGGGTGACTCTATATAAACTAGACTCAGGAAACAAGTTGACAATCGACAACTTCACGTTTATAACTTGTCAGTTTTTCCACATGTGTGATAAACGAAACTAAATGGCCGTCATTGTCACTAAGCAGTTTTCCGTTGTTCTTTTACTTGTATGACGCAAGGTATGTATATAAGGGAAATTTCTTTATGAAGTGTGATCTTGGTGGAGTGCTTTGTCATTTCGATCATCACTTGTTGGTTGTACTTTTTGTACTTTTTTGCTGCTGCAACAAAACAGCAATCGGTTTAAACAACTGAGGAGATTTCAAGGGCGATCCTTACTTCTTTGAAATCAAAAATGTGATTGGCGATTTCGACCAACAAGTGCCCTGCATCAAATTAATGAGCCGTTTAAATCATTTCACTGCTACACCGCTTCCCATATTGCGAACACTTAAGCGCATAGCGACCGTCACAACAAGCCTGTGACGAGAGTTAGAATCCTCTTTATAGCCAGCTGGAAATAGAAGGTTTGAGTGAAACCTTTCCAGGCCTTCAGCTGCTGTGCAAGTATTTGTGAGTTTCTTTGAAACATTGTTTTCTTGTTTTTTCAGCGAGCCAAGTGCCATCAAAGGTCGAACTGTGTTTGGAGACGGGGGGCGACACAATGCAGGCCGCCAGACAGTCCAGGGGAAGCGACGGCTTCAACACAATTACGAAACGAAATCAGTCAAGGGAATCACTCCTGAAGAAATTGATGAGTTTCGGCAAATCTTCGAGTTCTATGACGTAGACAACAGCAAGACAATGGACTTACAGTGAGTTCTATTTGAAAGCAATAGCTTGAGAGCATGAGCATGTTTCAGACTAAACCTAATAGAGACAACTTCGTTCTTGCATCCGCATGTCCATTCTTAGAAAAATGCTGGTTTTATAACACCTTGTCTTTGTCTATTCAACCACACTATAGCATCTTTAAATGTAGGCTTGTGTAAATAAGTTTTCTTCATTGTTATTGGAATCGTTCCGTCTGCGATGTCGATATGGAATGATATCTGACAACCAAAAGACATGAAATTTTGATTGATAGCAAGATGGAAACTAAAGACTTTTACTTTGGAACCTGATTTGTGAAAAGTTTCATGTGTAGCCTACCTGCTGCATGGTAACGGACTTGTTTTGTTATAAAGCAAGTTCCCAAAGTTGATATATTCGACTTAATTGTGTAAAGTTGTTTTTCTTAAAATATGCGTAACCGATTAAATGATTGGACTGTTTAAAATTGAATTGAAGTTGAATGTGTTGAGACTTTAAGTCATCGAGTTGTATTTTGCTCGAAGAAGAATTGTTTTGTTCAAATCTCTCTCTCTCTTTTGCAGCGAGTTAAAGATGGCAATAAGCTCTCTCTCTTTTGCAGCGAGTTAAAGATGGCGATAAGCTCTCTTGGTTACAATCCTGAGGATGATGAGATTGTGGAGCTGGCAGCAATGATGGATGTAGACGGAGATCGAACTGTGGACTTCAGCGAGTTCTGCATGATCATTGAGTACATGAAGCAACAGAAGGCAGGATACGGAGATCTGAGGTGACGCATCATGATTGATCGATTGTGAAAGTCTTTACCCTCGGACTGAGAAAGCTTTTTTTGAGAGCTTAATTTTTGCAATTTCGCATTCTTGCGGAAGCTTTCAACCAATGAACAAGTTTAAATAATTTGTCGCTCTTATAGGAAAGAAAAGCTTTCGACCCCTCACAACAATAGTCGAAGTACAAACCATGTCATAAGCGAATGATTTCGTACACGCATGAGAGCTGTATGAAGTATAGTTAAGGATCGTATGTACCACCCGGAGCTGTGGTTAAGAATAACTGGTTTATCGGAATGCCTCACGCTATGCATGACTACCGCTATGTCAGTTCCATCAGCAAAATATGGCCCGTTTGCGATGAAGTAAACTGTTTGAGACAGAGTTTTACTTGTCAAAACCTTTGAGTAGTTTGTTTCATTTTGTTTTGTACACAAGCGTCACAAGATACCATCTCCTGGAATGATGATGCAACATCGTTAATATGAGAAACGGTGAAGTTATTTTCGCTTCAGGGATTCGTTTCGCTGTATCGACCCGAACAAGGGGGGAATTGTCAAAGCAGATGATCTCAAAAAACTCTTAAACTTGGAACCAGATGGGATGAAACTTAGTCAGATAAACAATCTTGTTAAGTGAGTCAATTATCATTCTGCTTACAGTTCCATACAGTACTGTATGTTAGATGCACTTGATTCTTTTTTTTATTACCTTCAGGAATTTGAAAATTATTTGTATGTCGATCTAAGATATTTTTCGAGCTTATGGCGAGCTTATGTGAACAATTATTGTAATTTTTATCTTTAAATTTATCCCAATCGGTTTTGTTATTCAACCATGACTTAGTCTATCCACGGTGAAAATACATTTAAAATTATTCAGACAGCGATCTTTTCTAACCCAACCAGAGTGCCAACACACCTTGCTTGCTGTAGCCTATAAAGCGGAGTCTGGTTGCTGGGTGCTGCACAATTAGTGTTCGAAGTTGCAAGAACGCTTTAGGTGATTGATTGTGAGGATCTTTATCCGCACACAACGAAACCCTTGTAGGAAGCGTAATCCTGGCAGGTTCGCACGCTTGGACAGGTTTTGAACAAGGGCTAGTCACTGAGGTTGGCAGAATAAAGTGTGAGCTTGAATGCTTGATAAATATTGTTGTTGCTTGTAATTTGCTTAATTCCCTTCGCTAAATTTGCGGAGAAATGGAGACTATCCTTAAAACACGTTGCTCACGCACACTCGAACACACAAGAGAGTCGAACCAGGGTTGCTTGATCTTGTTGTTTCTTCGTTCAATGTTGGCGCTCATCCAACTCATCTATCAGAAAGTAATGCATGTGACGTCACAGACGATATTTTTGTAGTTTTGCTGACCCGAAGAGGACTGGGTTCATCGACTACGAGGGATTCATCTCCAGGATAAAGGAAGAAGGAGAAGGGAGGATCGAAGAAGACGCCAAATCATCTGGTGGAGGAGATCCTTTGAGGAGACCTTCTACAAGTCCTATTCCGGAACACAAGATTCAGAATGAAAAGGAAAAAGCACAAAAGAAAAAAAATGAAAAGAAAAAGAAAGAAGCACAGAAATTGGTCTCGACAAGTAAACTTGTTTTCTAAGGAACATTGTTGATATGATAAAATGCCAACATGTATAAGCGATGTTATGGGCTACGTTGCAGTAGACCTACTGGCAACAATATGCATTGGTTAACAATTTTGAATGTAAAAGATGGTAAAGCAAAGAAGCTCATTTTCGTGCTCACTTTCAAGGAGCTCATTTAAACGGACCTGACGAAGGAGTGTTGTTTTAGAAAAATTATGTAGGCCGGTAAGAATTCTCCGTGAACCGTGTCTTTACTTCATTATGGTCAGACTCATCTACAAGCTGGCCTGTTGTCAAAAGTAAGAGTGAGCAAACATTGCGGCCATGGCTAATTACTTCTTCCTAATGTTTGATCAAGCAATCACGAATAAGCTTTCTTTGACATTTGCAGCATAACTTGTGGCTTTTAGGCGGCAAACAAAGCGTGGAAGTGGTAGACGGTCTCGCAAAGGCGCTTGGTGGTCCTATCCTTCTCACTGCCGCTATCATTATCACGTCATCGTTCTCGAAAGGTGGCCGGAAAAAGAAGCTCCGATGGCCATCTGCAAAGAGAGTGCTAGATAATAAGAGAAAACAAGAGTGAGTGCAGTCGTGAAGTCTAACATGTGGGGTCTTTGTACTAATGAACGTAAAGAGTGGGCTGCGTAAACTTGGAAAATCGTACGTGTTAGAAAAACAACTTTGTAACTTCTGTAGCCACACCGCCAATGTCAGATAAGATGGACAGATCGATCTCGTGCTATGTGCATTGTGCAGGGCTGCAGGCTATTTTAGTCTACACCAGTCTACTACTACTACTTAAACCTACACTACATCTCGTTTGCTAGAAAAAAAGTGCCGTCGTAAAAACATGTTTATTTGCTACTAGGGGAGTCCGGGGATAGCTCGGACGATGTTTTGAAAACAGCCCATATTTTTTACAATTACACAGCAAGTTTGTAAATGTTATTTTGTTGTAAACCGTAAAGCTTTGCCAAAAAAGGGTAGGAGTATCGTTTGTTTCAGCAAACCGAAAATGCTTGTAAAAAGCATAATTTCTACGGTCCTCAAATGTCCGAAGTCACCCCGGTACCGGGGTAATTTCGGACATGCCTGGGGTCATCTCGGACAGCAATTTTATGCAGACGTTTTGAGTTGCTTTGACAGTTAATACAGAATATTTGTTTTTCTTTTATATGTCCAAACCATTAGCCTATGTTTTTAAAATCCAAAGAATTATTCAAAAGATTTGAAAATAAGATTTTGTTTAAGTTTGATTTTTTCCACGGGGATACTTCGGCCATTGCGTCCGAAGTATTCCCGACCATACGTGACTACAGGTAAATGAAGAAAATATGGCTATACCTGATTAACTGCTGGTCAAAATCATCACTTGCTTATCTGAGTATCACTTTCTAACTACAACCTCAATCAATGAAAAGTTTGTTTTGGTTAACTGCAACGGAATTATGACCTTACACGTACAATTTTGAAATCTCGATAGGCTATCACTGATAAAGTTACTTTTTCGACCTCAACTTTTTAATAAAACTAGACATACTTGCAAACTTTATCCTGAGTTGTAATGGAGCCACAAAGCTTTGGTAAACGTGATTTAAAAATACTCTACTGTGACGTCTAATGCCTTATCCGAGGTATCCCCGCGTCCGAACTATTCCCGGTCTCCCCTATAGGTCTAAGTGTGTTATGCTGAGTTTAAAAAATGTAACTTACTGCGTCGCCCGCATTGTTCTGCAATTTGACAATGCTCATTGTCAGCCCGTAGCTACAAGTAATGGGTCTGCTAATGGATAAAACCAGCGTTTTGGTACCTACAGTTATTGACATTTCAGGATGGAGAAATTTGAAGTGGAAACACTGACTTCGGGTGACCAGCAGCTGGGAGACGAGAGAGTCGGTTTGTTGGAACACAGAGTGGTAGCAGACGAACAGCAGCTTCAATCACACATTTAACTCTTTTCAAAGAAGAGATAGTTTAAAAAAAATACTTTGACAGTCGTCCTACAACACTCGGTTCATAATTTTATTTCGGACTTTCCCGTGATCGCCGAAAATGTTTTTTTTTTGAGAATGGCGCTTGTCTACCAAGGGTTGTTCAAGCTTTACACGTCGACGTTGGGGGTATCAGCTGGCAGATTATGTGTTAGGCCTATAGGTTGACAACATACGTCATAACGGTTGGAAGATTCCGCTCAGTTTTTTAAGCACCTATCATCATACAATTTTGGTAAAGAGGTGACTTTCTTCAACCATAAACAGATGAAACCAAGCAACCACACAGCGTTTAACATAATATATTAAACTGAACATAAACTATCTACAAACGCTTTCGGCCATACACATGTTAGCCCTTTTCAAGTGACGAAAAAATAACTGATTTTACATCCACATTGAAATAAATAACTGATCTTCACACTAAATTGAAAACGAAATGCATAAGAATGATCATTCTTATGAACATTGTAAACTATGATCTATGAACAATGATCTATGAACATTGTAAACATCAGTTATTTATTTCGTTACTTGAAAAGGGCTAACATGTGTATGGCCGAAAACGTTTGCAGATAGTTTATGTTCAGTTTAATATATTATGTCAAATGCCGTGTGGCTGCTTGGTTTCACCTATCATCATGAACGAAGAAACTGCAAGTTTAAGCGGCGCTGGTTCGACTCTCCGGGTGCGCGCTTAAGCAACGCATTTCGAGGACTGCTTTCCGTTTAGCGGCACCCAGTGTATAGATGGAGCGGCACAGTCAGGTTTTTTGTTTTTTACAAAATTCATTGCTGAAAACAACGATTCACACAGGTAAGTGGAGCCAAAGCAAGTAAGTAGTCTTCTAGCTAGCCTAGCAGTAATTGGGTACCTTTCCAAACTTACAGGTGATGACCAAAACACATTTGAGTTTGAAATAGAAATCTCATCTCCTTTGAGATTGCACAGCTCTATCTGTATTTGAGGCACCAGTAATGCATACTCACCTGTAAGTTGGGTTTTCCAACTGCCATTAACATCAGTGGACAGGGGATGTGACACAAGGTCTATGACTGAACTGATTGCATAAAATTCCTTGAACCTACTTAAAAACTCAGTGTTCAACTTTTCCAGAAATGTCACAAATGATAGCAAATCAACATTACAGCAAGGTTCTTGGAGAGACACTTTCAAACACGGGAAGTGGAGCATATCTTTGGCGACATCCGCAATGAACAGTAATAATTGTTGCTTGAATGATTTCACTGCGGACCACATTTGAACAATAGTGTGACCTTTGCCTTGTAGATTCAGATTCAAATTGTTCAGATGGGCAAAACAATCAGCAAGAAAAGCTAGATTGTACAGATTGGTATCCTAGATTATACAGATTGGTACAGATTGGTATCCATTGGTATCCGTACAGATGGGCAAAACAATCAGCAAGAAAAGCTAGATTGTACAGATTGGTATCCTCAAGCAGAGCGCTGCTTTGACCCTTTTCATTCAAAAACAGTATCAACTCTTTACGAAGGTCCCACAGCCTACGCAAGGCATTACCTTTACTCAACCATCTCACATTATTATGGGTGAGTAATTCATCGTATTCTGCATCATTCTGATTAAGAAAATTTCTCAATTGGCGGTGTTTTAGCGATGAGTTTGCTTTCAATTTGTTGATTAGTTTCATCAAGTTAGTCATCAGCTCTTGAAAGTCCCCTGACAGCTTGGCGCAGAGGACAGACTGGTGGAGTATGCAATGAATTCCTATCAGATCAGGGCAGTACTCAGCTCTCAATTTGCTGACAACACCTACAGAAGAATAAGTTAAAAGTTTATGTAAATTAGAACGTGTCATGATTTATTAATTTTGTCTTGAGATAAACAAATAGGAATAAAGTTCTTTTCTTTATAGTGCAATGAGATGAATAAAACTGAATATTTGTTACTATTAAAATTACCGTGGCATGCTCCGATCATGGCAGGTGCTCCATCAGTCGAAATTGCACAGATGTTCTGAATTGGCAACTGAAGCTCCTTAAGTTTTTCTATGAGAGCATCATATATCGCAGCAGCGGTAGTATTACCTTCGAGAGTTATCAGCGCTAGCAGTTCTTCAACGAACGTTCCATTGTAAAAGTACCTGAACGTATATAAATAGCAAGTAGTCAGTCATACTTACAGGTACTGTAATGACACTCATGACAGTGTACTTAGCTTACATCATACACGATACAGTTAATTTATTTAATCTGGACATACCTATTCAAATATCGCACTAATACATAATAATATGAACTCACCTAACAAATACAAAAAGTTGAGCATAATCAGTCTTGTCTGTTGACTCATCTAAAGCTATTGCATAAAACTCGGCATCTTTGAGTTCAACCACTGTTTGGTCCATTAAATCCTTGGCAATGTCAGTACATCTTCGCATGCATGTATTTCTGGAGAGTGGCAAAGATTCCATGCTAGCAATCACTTCTTTCTTGCTTGGATGTAGGACTTTGACGGCTTGAACGAGGCTTTCCTTCACAACCTCAGCATGACTGTATGTCATCATATGTTTGGCCAAGATGTGACTGATGCTTAGAGTTGCTTCAGTGGATCTTGTCTGCTCTGACAGAAATGCTGACAGGCATTTCTGCTGTGAATTGTAGCTGTTGGCAAGCGAGGCAATTTTTTGTTTTCCGGCACAAGAACCAGGCGGATAATCCGCATTAAATTCTTTGTGATAAGAAAGAAAATGCCGTTTGATGTTTTGACTTTTGATCAAACTCAACGTCGTATCACACAATAAGCACTTGGGATGATTGTTGGGGTTGAGTACAAACAAGTATTTCTCAGTCCAGTCAGTGTTGAACTGCCTGTTCTCTGCATCAATTTTACGCTTTTTACTGTTACTTGCCATGTCGATAGATTTCTGATAGTGCTGTACAGCAAAACGGTTATTCTAGAAACAAATTATGAACACAATATTAACGTGCTGAATTCGAATAGTCTCAGTACAATGCTACATATCACAATTCCATAGGGTAAAATTATTCAGTTGGGTATAAAAGATTAAAAGTGGGGTACACTAGATATTATGGTAAATGTCAGGTTTGACTGATCTTCAGAGATAAGACATAAAGACGACAAATTATATGACTTACCAATTTGTTGGCTCTCGAAGAACACAGATTCCTTAGGTTACGGTTAGGTTACAATTCAAATAAACAGGTTTCTTGCTGACATAACAATTTGGTTTAGAACTGTACAAGCAGTCACAAAATTAAGCTAATTTAAATACACTGACAGATCAACCATAAAAGAATAACATATCATTAAGAATGTTGACCTGACCTTGGAGCAACCAAAAGATACGCCACAATATCTACTGTACTTAACTATGGCTGACCCACAACTGAAGTTTAGTAGTTTACCAATGTCACTTTCAAGAAGAAAAATTGCTTTCTGCAAGTGTGACGTCACAAAGAAATTTAGTCATAACACATCCGGGTTCATGGCGTATTTCAGAGTTTCCAATTAGCGAAAATAGAATTAAAAAAAAAATTAATTAAAAAATGGAAATTTTTTTTTAAAGAATTTAAAAATTTTTTTTTTTTTTAAAATAAATACTTTGAAATTTTTTCAGAGCCAACTTGAAAGATCCACAAAAAAAGTTGAAAAGATCCGGATCGCGATCCGCCATTTGGCCATGCCTGGTTTATAGATTTGCATATTCCACTAACTCTTTCAATATCCGTGGCAAGCGTTGAGAGAAGATTTTCAAAGCTGAAACTTATCAAAGCGATTGTTGGCTACGCTCTACAATAGATTAGGATGGGCTTGCCTTGTTAGCAAATTAGTTCTTATGTAGGCTACGCTGAGTCGACGTGTACAGACGTTCACGTTCTACAGACAGTTCACGTCTGCAGACGTTGAATCAATGAAAGAATTATAGTATCCACCGTGAGAACCACTGATAAAACAAGTCTGGCCAGGCATCAAGCGTAATTCGGGACCTTTTCTGAAAAAAACTAAGGCCTCCAGGTAAGTTTTGTCTAAGGAAAAGTTTGGTGCTATTGTTTCATAAGGAAGGATACTTCAACTATTATAATGCAAAAATGAGGAGAACTTTATAAAAACATCTCCCGCTTTTCAATAAGTGTCTGGTTCCGGGGCTTGGTCGAAAAGTAGGCTACTCACTGGCAGGGCCTCCAAGAGTTGAAAGAAATCAGGGCTGGTTGGGAAACAATACAAAAACTGGGCCCCAACAAAATAATTTTTAGCAAAAATAAAAATATAGACCTATATATTTTTTGTTATGCGTTGCATGTTGGTCTTAACCTACCTTCATTGGCGTGAAACTGAATTCCTTTCAATAGTCAATTTTAACAACGTATTGATATGCTAAAAACTTCTTTTGATATGAAAATATTCAAAAGTTACTCGATTATAATTACTTACAGGAGAAATATCATTGTTGCTAACTAGGCTATTGGAACCAGATATTGTGTGAAAGGCTTTTCTAGACAAAACATTGTAAACATACAATAGCCTAGGGCTAGGCCAGTGGTTCTTAACCTTTAACAGTGCCGGATCAGAAAAAATATATAAATCTTATTGCCGACCATCATCTAGGCTACACTCTACAGCAGTGGTTCCCAACCTGGGGTCCGCGGACCCCTTGGGGGTCCGTGATTACCTTGATAAATTTCGGGGGAAAAAACGAAAAGCAATCTTTTTACTTTCATTTTTCTTGCAGGGGTTCGAGGTTTTATTGTTGATTTATAAATGTTTATTCCCCTGATGACAGCAGAACCGCTGCTGGCGTAACAAAGCTTCAATGGCAACAGACGTAACGCAAATGAATCTCAAGTACTTTTATTCGTGAGTTCGAATTGAATTTAGATTTGGAATTTGAAAAGTTATCTTATGAGTCTGAGTCTATTTTCAGTAATATTATGAGTCTGAGTTTTATATTATGAGTCTCTGTCTGAGTTAAAATTGTTTTGTGCAGAGGTATATATATAAACCACTTTCAGAAAAAGGGAAAAGCAAAGCAGTTACGTAATTTAAAATTGGCAAATTTCAACAATGTTTACGAACTGGAGTGAACTCCTGGTGAGATTCCGTCGCAGAGGTGAACTGCGGATACAACGTTTTGTTAAAGCAGAGAAGATTGAAAGCGATGACTTGCCATTAAACAGAATCACTTGAGGAAAGCTGGCGGTGAAAGGTTATTTGAGTAAAAATGATCCATCAATATTATCTCGGTGCACAACAAGTGAGTTTTCTTAAGAAACGCAACTATTTATTCTCACTGTTGGGTTCAGTGAGTTTTTAAGAAACGTAAATGTTATGTGAGAATTACATTTTGTAGAGAGCTAAAAACAATGGAAATTCATTCGGGTCCCTACACTCTCATTAAATTTGCTTACGTTGAAAAAGTTTCGGCATGGCACTTTGGGTCACCTTAACATTCAAATACTGCTGACATTTCTTGAACAATTTATTCATTTTCTTATTTGAGCAAATGTTTAACCTGATATTTGCAGCAGGAGTCATAGCGGCAATGCAATATGAGACAGTAGCCTACAGTAGTTCAGTAGCATAATTATTACAATAGTCATCATCATCAGCCGGTCATGCCACTGCTGGCAGATGGCCTCCACATTATGTTTCCACACCATTCTGTCTTTTGCTGTTCTCACCCAGGTGGTGCCATGTTAATTGAGTTTCAGGCAAAATTTAGATAGGGGTACGCAGAATTAATAATTTGTCTAAACGGATCTGTGACAACAAAAATGTTGGGAACCACTGCTCTACAGTATCGAAGGCACGATTATTTGAAGAGAGGTGCGCGAGGAACTAAAAAGAAAACTTTTGCAAAACTATGCTTAAACATTTATTGTGGCTTCGGCAAATATTTCAGTGTGTGCTGGAACCCACTTCATTTTAAAGTTGCTTGAATAAACTAGGTTGTATAAATAATAAGTATCTATAAAATATTGCATAAATTAACCTACTATTGAGATTAGAATACAAAGTCGTGGTTGTTACGCAATAGCTGATACAGCAAAAAAACATTCCTAGCAAAAAAACAATGTAAATTTCGAGATCCAAATTTCTCCTTGTTATGGTCGCTTTTTGTGTAGGTTTTAATATTCTGTGCTTTCGCCTAATGCCTCATCTTCACTAGAAAATACTGTATTTATACGATTTCATTAAATTGTGTATTTGGTTTTGAATTTTTAACCTCGCACTCAGTGCCGGATTAAGGGTCTGCTGGCCTGTAGGCACATTTTATAAGTGGCCCGAAAATCAGGGTTGCCAACTAAAAAATTAGAGTTATCAGTGTTGCCAAATCATTGTCACAAAGATCGTTGTTGCAACTATAACACAGGGTACCGTGCAAAAAATTGGTCATATATGCCTAATTAAATAGCACCTTTGCGCGTTTTTGCGATTGAAAACGCATTAACTAGTTTTTGGAGGTCAATCTTACGGAGTAGATCGCTTTCAATACACAAAAGTCCCAGTGTACTAAGACGTTGTTGACACATTGTTGATCGTTTAACGTCTTTAATTCGTTTCAGTTGTGAAAACGAGCGTTCCCCCGAGCAATTCGTAGCCATTAGAGACAAGTACATTCTAAGTGCTATTTCAGTGTTTGGAAATGCATTATAATCACCAGTAGGCTAGTGTGCAGCATTTTAAACATCTTCTGGGCACTTCCTGTTGCTGTTGTTTCATCGCGTCTTTGCTCTTTATACCAGCACATAAACTGACGAAATTCTGATGGGAAGTCGGAAGACAGGTCCTTTGAATACACACCAACCAGACCTGCAACAGCAACATCGATGTCTCTAACAGACATGGAGTCGTACTCAGTCAAAACTCCAAACCTCTGCAGCACCATGGAATATGCATCGATACGTTTCTGTGGTGCACTCTTCAGTTGGTCGATGATCACATAAAACGTGTTGATTGTAAATTTTTGCTGGCCCGACATTCCTTCCACATCATCTGTAGCAGCTCCATCCAGTGGTGCCGAAGTAGGGGGGGATGGGGGGATATATCCCCCCCAATATTTTGGCAGCATCCCCCCCAATAATTAAGAAAAAAATATTTGCTATAAAGTTGTAGCCTACTTCGATTTAGTTGTGTGCAATCATCTTGCATTGTTGTTGTTTTTCTTTTATTGATGTTTGATCACAGGTCTAAATTGTCTTAGATTTGACGCTAGCTAATGAAGGACCTTCATTGAAGGTATTAAGGACGAGTTGGACCAGGCCACCGGCCACGGCACTGCAGTAATGCTTATGAGGAGACTCATTGTTTTAATATCCTGTGCAGGCCTTGTGTCGTTGGTATGCAATGGATTAGGCTAATCTCCTGCGTTTAATCGTAGCTCCTAACTATAGTGTATGTTGTTCTAATCTAAAAGAGCTTAGTAGGCATTGTCCTAGTTGGAAAAACCTCTCCATTCTCAAATACTTCAGCTGATTAAGATCCTCTTAGTTTGCCTGGTAAGCTCTGCTGCTGCAAGAGGTCATTTTCCAATCTGCATAGATTGAAAACCTTTCTGAGAAATACTTTGGGACAAGAGAGGTTGAATGCTAATATTATTTGCAGCATTCACCAAAATATTCTTAATGACATCAGCATAAATGACATTTCTAATGAGTTTTCAATGTGCACTACCGTAAGACACAACATGTTCGGTTGTAACAAGTTCTTGTTAAGTGTTTGAAAGTTATTATTTTTGTCATAAATTTGCAGATGTTCTTCTGTAGTTTCGATTGTTTTCAGTGTCCTGACTAGTGACTTTGTCTTATAGTGCACTAAGTGTAGTGATTCTAGTGAAGGAGAGGACAAGAAGAAAAGTATAACTTCTGTGTTTTTTTGAAAAACTAAGTATTCATTGGAAGGTCATAAGTTCGAATCCTGCTGGAGTTACCAATTTTTCTTTGACTGCTGCAAGAATAAGAAACAAGCATTCACAAGCGCACTGGTAGCACTTTTATCTCCATGATTTCTTATCTGTACCGTATATTATGCTGTTAGCAGCTAATTTACCCAGGTCCGGTGATTGTTTAATAAATTTAATACCTGTACCACTAAAATTGTGTACAAAAATTTGCATCCCCCCCAATGTTCAAAAATCGTCTAAAATTTGATAAATTGTTGAATTATCCCCCCCAATCCTAAACTAACTTCGGCACCACTGGCTCCATCACTGACATGCTTCTGCCGCTTTGGTGCTCGCCGACTTTCAGATTTATATATGCTGCTGCCACAGCGATCACGTGCCTGCTGCTCATAACAGTCAAAATTCTCTCTGCACTCATCCAAGAATTTATCCAAGCTTCAGCAGACCAATGGCTAGTGTCAGTTCGATAGTGGAACTTTGAAGCAACTTGCTACTAGTATTGAAGCGCTGCAAAATATTGTTCCAACGTATGCACATTAGGGCAACTTCAAGGGTGTTCATGTGTTTGGCCAATGCACCTGCTTCATTTCGTGTGCTGCCATTCTGGGTAGCATCCCCAGAGATTTCCTGGAGAGCACTTTGAAACTTGTGGTACCCAATGGTTTCTTGTGCATCAAAAGTGCTCTGCGGGCAGCACAAAATATGTCCGCGGGCCGCATGCGGCCCGCGTTTGGGTTAGACCACCTTGCTCTAAATCACAACATTAGGCTAGAAAGTTCATATCAATAATCAACTAACAACTTAGGGGAGACTCGGGTAAGTTGGCCCAGCAAAATGAAAAATTGAATTTGTGAGCTGATAACAAAACATATGTTAAAGCGAAAGCTATTGAAGAGTAGAGAATTCATCACTCTAGAAGTGGACATATTCTTGCATCAAACAAACATTCTTAAGTATATAATTTTTCAAGTTTTCCGAAAAAAATAAAATGGACCATCTTGCCTTCATGTGCTGGTAATTTGGCCCACCATGGAAGGTAAGTTGGCCACGTGAGAAACATGTCCATCTACGGTATATTAAACAGTGGAAAAGTTTTCTTTCTCCCCAATTTTATTTTCTTTCTAATTATTTCTTGGTTTTATAGAGGCATACATACCGTACATAATTTATTCTATGTATGCATTCATGTATGGTTTATAATATAATCTACTATTAGGCTATAGGCTAATGCTGTATCTTACCTCAGTAAACTTTTTTTACATGAGTAGCCTACACCAAATAAGCTTTCGAAAATAACAAAGGTTGTATCAAACATCATGTAGTTGGAACGGCATGCCTTTATTCCTAACGATCTGGTCACCTTTAACGATACTGATAGGTAGGACCTTGTGTGCAATAGGCTACAAACCCCATTTTTGCATGGGTACCAATATCGGAACATTTTTTAATGTACGAGGTACGTTTTAGACCGTCGCTTGAGAAGTGGTTGATACACATATCCGCGATTGGTTGTCTTGATTAGGCTACCTAGCCTACTGTTAAGTATTACCATATGAGTTAGGAATAACTTGTGGCATAAAAACGATGTTAGGAAGTGTATTATTGTTATTGATCGCTTAATGCTGATGTAAAGCCGCGATTTACTTACTTTGGATACTTGATGATAGGCTACTTCAATCTTGCAAAAATACGTCATCGTATTAATTGGTCAATTATTATCATGCTATGTAATACCTCATGAAGGCAAGTTGGCCATGGTGGCCAACGTACCCACCCACGAAATGGGCCAACTTCCCTGCATGGCAACCACATTGCAAAAACTAAAATTTATGTCAAACTATCGAGCTTCTAACAACGGTTTCACAGTCAAAGTGAGCCTTAATAACCACTCTAGCGCTGCACTCACTAAATAATAACCTTTCTTATATAGTAAGAAAAAAATCACTCGACATCTAAAAAAATTCTAAAATCCAAAAATTTCAAAAATCATAATTTTTCATACAAAAATCGTGCTCACATGTTTATACTGCTTGCTAGAGCCTCCCAACCTGGTGATAAGATAGTTTTAACAGCACTTTCTCAGTATGCGTACGATACATAACAATAACTATTTTAGTTAAAAAATTATTTAGAGTGGGCCAACTTGCCTACTGGGCCAACTTACCTGAGTCTCCCCTACATTTTTTCTTCTTAGAAGCATAAAACGTCCGATAAGAAACGGTTCACAAGTCACAGCTTCAATTGCACCATAAAACTAGTCTATGGAAAATTTTTGCGATTTTTGCGAAATTACGATTTTTGCAACCTTTAATTCATCTGGAAAAACAGAGCTATTAAGATGAATACTTATTAGTTTAGAAAATAATTATTTTGAAAACATGACTAAATTTTTACTGATTTTAAAGTGGCCTGGATTTTTGACTGGCCTTGTAGGCACGTGCCTACTTTGCCTAATGGTTAATCCGGCACTGCTCGCACTAAAAAAAAGCCTTTGGTAGATTATTTCTGGTAGGCTAGTTTCGCATACTTGTTGCCTGAGAATTATTTCATCCAGCAGGTGCCGCTGAATGGAGAGCAGTCCTTAGAATGCATTGATCAGGCGCACACCCAGAGAGTCGAACCAGTGCCGCTTCATCTTGAAAGTTCTTAGATTACAAAGTCACGCGCTAACCAACTGAGCTATCGAGAAGAAAGCTGTAAGATAATCATCTTCACGCCAACCAGTCAATGAGGAACGTGGCGCTTTAGCACCCCCATATACATTGGTCGTGAAAAACACATGAAAAACACGTAAAATTCTGAGGAAACTCGTGTAATACACGTATATTTCTCGTGTTTTTACGAGCCAATGTTTATAGGGACGGAAGGACACCAATCTGAACAAAGCTTTGACGGGTCCAAATGTGCTAAAAGACTTGCACGAAATTTACGAAACATATCTAGGTTATCATTATCCCTTTTGTTGTGCTGGGAGTGGAGCACGAAGTTAGAAATTCCTCGTAAACGTGCGTCTGGCGTAAGTCCAGTGATAAACACAGCTAATTGCTCTTTATGCATAATGCCTATTGTGTTGTAAAGTGTAATATCATGTAGGCAGGGCCGGATTAAGGTTTTGATGGACCTGGGGCTATATGGTAATCTGAGGCCTATATTATATTTCATTCCCAGTGTTGTACGTTGACGGCGTCAACTTTTTGTTGACGCTGAGGCTAGCGCCGTCAATTTATTTTTTAGTTGACGGAAGTGATAGCGCCGTCAACTATTTGGCCGATTTTAAGCGTCAAGCGCTATGTGTCATTTTTTGTTTTCGTGGAAAATGTCGTTTCACAATCAGAGTTTCACGATGTATTTTGGCCATCGCGACTCATCCGAATTACCCGTTTTCGCGTTGGTTGGAATGGCTACCTGGAATATACAAGCGGAAGAAGTTCCCCAAATAGTGATCACTCATATCGTGAGCAGTATCGAGAACGAGGGATCAAAGAGAGAAAGAGGAAAATCAATGAATGTCATCGCGGAGGTTGAAGATACATTATTTTAAGAGCTCTATACCCTTGAAAACAGCGATGTTGGTGCAGTGGACCGCGTTAAAAGATTTATATATGCTAAACCAGGGGTGGGAAACCTTTTTAGTATTGCGGGCCACATAAAATGAGAAATAATACAGGCGGGCCACTAAAAAATTCGAAATTTTATTTACAGATAAAAAATGCAGCGAAGTAGACAATGATTTATTTCACTTTCACAGCCAGTGAGATGGCTGAAAGTTTTTATTTTTGGTGAGTCGTGTGATGTCTGCTGACACGGAAGATGTTGCAACTCTTATCTGCATCTCCACGTTTTTATCAGTCAGTCTGGAGCGAAGCCGATGGATTAACTAGTCACAGGCCATTCGCAATATACCGAGAATGTAGAGCCTACTCTTTTTTGAGCTGTTGTTTCAATATATTTTGGGTAAAGAAATTTTGACGCGGGCCACATGAAACAGTCACGCGGGCCGCAGGTTCCCCACATCATCATCATAATCCATCGTCGGTTTGTTCCCCACTAGTGGGGGGGGGCCGAAAATAATATTTTGGAGCATAGATTTTCCAGCCGGATGCCCTTACCTGACGCTAACCACAGTTATTGGCGGTGGGCCTAGCCTTTACTTAAAAAAGTATTTCCTGCTAGGCAGCAGGATTTCTAACAAGTTTTAGCCAACCAGTCGAGGTTGTTGCCCATGAGGTGGGACGTGGACCCACTTGTTAGTTTGGTGTGTGATAAGACCAGTGTTCCCCGAGACCCATGGTGTAACAATCCATGGCGACTGCCCAAGGTTCAAAGGTGCTACTTGTACCACACACTTACCCCACCCCTGTGCTAAACCATCACAGCACGCTTGGAACAGTGATCCCTTTCCGAGTAAACGCTTTCAAGACTTGTCCTTGAAATACAACACACGTACAATACCATTAAGCGCTACTGTGGAACGCATGTTTTCACTTGGAAAGGACATCATGCGTCCCAAACGCAGCAGATTGTCAGACAAACGTTTTGAAATGCTTGTTTTTCTACAAGTAAATAACTAATAAGCTAAGCAGCTCATTACAATACAGTCTCAAAACATAAAACCTGTTCTTTATTTATAGCCATAATTGTTAGCCTAAACTTGGTTGCAATGCTTCCGTTTTGTGAGACCCTGGCTAAAATAGCGCTAGAAATTAGCGCTGACGCCGTCAATTTCTTTAAGAGCTTACGCAATACTTTACGCGTAAAGTTTTTAGGCAATTTGCGCTGACGCCGTCAATTTATTTCATTGACGCGTACAACACTGTTCATTCTCCTTATTGTACCAATCACAATTAAAATGAAATAACAAAAACTATACCCGAACTGCAGTATTTACTTATTGAACACATTCAAATGACATGTTTTCTGGATTTAAACAAAGCAAAGCTGGTAATAACATCATGGGTGTCTATTTTTTTTCCAAAATTTTGTTTTCAATGCAGAGTAGAGCTGAGGAATGCAACCTTTTCTGGCCCAATGGATGAACGCAGTTGATTCTTTACTCTTTTAAGCACTGAAAATAAGCGCTCACCTGAACAATTAGAAATCATCAGACACAGATACATTCTTAGTAGGCTACAACAGATACGTTAGGAAATGCATACATAAACTCATTTTCATTGATAAATCTAAACATTGGAGTGTCTTTCCTGCATTCGCTGTTAAAATGGTGTTGTTTTAGCAGTGAAGAAAAATGAATCATCTCTCCAAGCAGTGATTATTCTAGAATTTAGATCATCTGGATACTTGTGAAGCAATGTTTTTGCACTCTCTTCAATGTTTCAGTTAGACATGGTGTTTAATTCCGCCAGAAACGACAATATTATTTTAAGACGATCGTATGCTGCAATTCGGGATTTCATACACAAAATAATTTGGGCAATGTTTGGCAAATGTGAGTTAACTATGAATCTGCTCGATGGATCAAGTGATGTGTCTTCAGATCCACCTTCGCTATCCAAGCATACTTTTCTTCTCTGCTTTCTTGAAATTTCTTCAATATGATGACAGTCACTACTCTACCCTTTTCTTCGAATTCTTGAAATTGGGATCTTAATGTTTGAACAAAGTCATGTAGATCATGAAGAAAATTTGTTGCCTTATTCAAAGTAGTTTTGCCATCCTGCAGTGCCCGACTAGTTTTATGAAACCGTTCTATTATGCACGACCATAACTCAATTAAATTAACGGTTATGTCTCGCACCTCCCTTGGAAATTAGCTGACGCGCCCTGGGGAGGCATGCCCCCTGGCTAAGAACCACTGGTTTACACAGTTAGCATATTCGTTGTATGATTCTCGTCCTTTATTCTTTAGATCATGCCCAGAAGCATGTCAGTTACTCTTAGTAAGTTGTTATCGGTGGGCCTATTTTCTTGGTGGGCCTGGGGCTGCAGCCCCATCAGCCCCCGCCTTAATCCGGCCCTGCATGTAGGCGGTGCTGTATTCGTAAAAAAAGCACAGGGTATAGCCTACTGTCAGATTTGCCAAAATGATAGATAATAGCCTACACAACTTGCAAAATACTAACTTAATCTTTATTCTACCATAACATGAATTATCAACATCAAAACTGGACGAGAGGTAAGCTACCAAATTGTTTATTTTTCTATGAATACATTCCAAACAGCCTTCCGAGAAGAATCTACATCTTTGTCCTTTTTACAAATTTGGGATCTAGCATCCTTAGCTGATCGGTGGTTTAGCAGCCAGGATCTTACATAATTTTTAGCGGTAAATTGAGCATTGAGGTGGACCAGCACAGCACAACAACATTGAGGTGGACCATTGCAATTAATAAACATCAAACAGCTCACAATATCAATGAGCAAAGATGCTCTTAACTTTGTAATAATTTTGTTCATTAAACTGAAACCACGTTCACATTCTGCTGTAGAACAAGATAAAGTTGAAATAGCTATTAAGAGAGACTTTAAATTATTGGGCACAATATCAATTTTTTTCACTAGTCTCTTAATCCTTGGATTGACTGTAGGCTATTTCATCAATGTCAAAGCGTTTACAAATTCTTCTCACCTATGCTTCTCCATGACGCAAATTAGCTTCTATCATTTTTTCAGGTTGCAAGTTAGCAATATCAACCAGTAGCTGACCATTGTCAGTGTCGGCATTAGTGCAAAGTCTCATTTGCATTCTGCTAACAATGCTCTGAATGAATTAATTCGCGTTAATTGGCACCATTTTAGAATTCTGTATCAGAGGAATATTTCTGAATATTAAATTATATTATCCTTCGCTGCTAAAGCCAACTGTATTTTTTCCCGGTTTTCGTTGAAACTCTCAATAATTCGTATTGTCCTTTTTATTAAAAGTTCGGCTCTAGGTAAAGTTGTACTTCGACACGGAAGTTCAATGGATAACATGGATATAATTCGTGCAGAGCATCATACATTAGGAATCAGTAAAGATAACATAGGCTGTTAGGCACAGCACTCTCTTTAGAAAACCAGAGGGTATAGGGGAAGGGAAAGTAATTTGATACGGAAGGTAATTTGATACACCCTTCTACAGAAATGTACAAAAAATATTAGTCAAAAATATTGTTATTAGGTGGAAGATTTGTGAAAATAATGCCTACAAAAATTTCGCCGTGCAGCTAACTCGTGCTTTTATGGCATAAAATTGTAAAAGTGTGTTTTTTGAGTATTTTCGTAAAAATTTTAACTCATGATAATTTTCGTCTGGAAACTTAACGAAAAGTTCCTGAATGATGAAACCAAACTCATTTGACAGTTCATTGATAAGGCTTCAAGGGCATGCCACTTTTTTTCTGCAATGTGCATCCAAGCATACAAAAATCAGAATTTTATAACTTTTTTTGAAAAAAGGTAAATTGATACATGTGGAGAAGGTAAATTGATACATTATATTAAGTTCTTTTTTGTGACTGTAATAACTGTTGTCATTGATTTAGTTGATTTAAATAAGTTATTCTTTATTAACAAGACCTGCTACTTTGGGAAACAACTATTATATAGGCTTTCGTCGGCCTACACGCTATCTGCTGTAAAAAAAATGAGAAAAGCGCAAAGCACCCCCTTGAATAAGAACTCCAACCAATCATCCTTCCCATCTCCATCCCGCTGCAGAAGCTTCGCCGCACACATAGGTCTCAACAGTCATCCTTGCACCCAAGCACGCCAACCACATATTAAATTTTCATTTATTGCTTTGCTGTCAAAGGGGATTTCTGTATTAGTTTTACTGTATTAAATTACCTTCCGGGTGTATCAATTAACCTTCCGTGGAAGGTAAATTGATACATTTGAGTGACGTTTTTAAAATTTCAATTAAAAAAAAAGTAACAAACATAGAAAAGTGAAAATGTTTTTAAAAAGTGTGTAAGGGATCAGACTTTCATTTCAGCTTAAAATCAATAGTTTGTGTCACGTAATTTTCAGTTAATAGGCAAAAATGTTAAAAGTGGATCAAAGTACCTTCCCTTTTAGTTGCTCGAAAAAGCAGAGGGTATACACTATACAGCACTGTATTAAGTTATTCTTTTTATTTCAAATGTTTTCTTTTTTTTCTGAATCGATGAGGGCCGCGAAAACGCGCCGTGCCAAATTTCTCAACTCAATAACTTACTTCGGTCACAAGCACGTTTTAACGTTTTGTCGCTTCTACCATTTTCTCCACCTTTGCTATGTTGACGTGTATTGTTTTTGATATGATGGTCAGAAATAAAAAACAACTGAACAATGGTCAAGGAGCGCGGTTCAGAAACACTGCTCGAGACTGTAGAGCATATGTTCAAAGCCTCCACACTGGGCTGTGCCAAAAAATGGAGAGGTTCATGGATTTTTCCTCAACTTTCTGAAAAGTTGTAGTGGACTTTTACAAACTCAAACGTGAAAAAAAAGAAAATAATGACGTCACACGGTCGCGCTGAGCGTTTCTATGGTTACCAGTATCAATTTTCACAAAAATTATCATATTTCGAAAACCACTGAAGGTAAAAAGAGGAACGTTACATCAAAAGCTGCAGAAGTGGCATGTTTATATCTGCTCTAAAAACACTTTTTATTCTAGGACTACTTGAAAAATATTTATAAGCAAAAAACTCAATTTTACTATTTTTTTGTAGTAGGGGAGATGCAGGACCTATTAGACATTTTTTTCTTTTTTGTTCTCATTTCTTCAGCTTATATCAAAATAAGACAAAATTTTTAGAGAATACGGCCAAGGTCAATGTTTATTGACTGTGTAAATATCTTGACAACCGAATTTATTTTTGTGAGGTTAAAGCTTATACAAACTTTTTTGAAGAGTGAATAATCTGTCCTGCCTCTGAAAGACCTAGTGTACACAAGCAAACATTGAAATACAAAACATGTTTTTTTTTACTTTCATTGCAAAAACAAGCACATAAAAATGTGAAATAATAATACTTAGTGTCTCTAAACATTTTAATTGCCAAATTAAGATCAATTAGCGTTACATCAATAGCTCTTAACTGTGTAAGAGGCGTCTTCATAAGGGGGTGTTAAACTTTTCTCTGCCACGGCCAAAATTCATTACTTTTGTTGAAATGACTTTTGGAGCTTACATGTAATATAATGTTGCTAGAAAAGTAAGCTTTATTTTTCAAACGTACAAAAGTTAATTCTTCAAGTGCCTTAACTGATTGTAGGCTATATAGGTCTTGGACGTTACTGTTTAATAGGTTCTTCAAGACTTCATTTCAAAGGTGTGAAAGAAAAGCTTGGAAGTTTGGCGACATCATCAGAGCAGGTTACTAAAAAAGCCATTGCCGTTGTTGATTATAACTGGAGTTGAGGTGACAAATACCAAAGACACATTTTCGAAGTATTGCTTCATGTAAACTCTTTATGGACAGACATAAAACGAAAAACATAGTTGTCAGTGCTAAAATCTTGCAATTTCAAGCAATTGCAATATGTCTGTCAATAAAGAGTCCTTCAAAATGGGTACTGGTAACCATAGAAACGCCCAGCGCGACCGTGTGACGTCATTATTTTCAATTTTTTTTTCACGATTGTGTTTGTAAAAGTTCACTACAACTTTTCAAAAAGTTAAAGAAAAATCCATGAACATCGCCATTTTTTGGCACAGCCTACTCCACACGTGTTCGAAACTGCTAGGATTAAGCTCTCTCGGTTAGAGGAAAAGATTCTCACTATCGATCAATCAAAACTGGTTGCTAGCTCGCCACCACTGAATGAGCATAAAACATTTGGTAAAAACTTTGGTTGTCGCTTACTTACCTTTCATTACAGATTAAACACCACAATCGTAATTTAATGAAACAATAATATTGAAAGTATTGTGTCAGAGCTGGATTACAATAACGACAATGTGTAAGTGACGTCACAGTATAATATAGGGGTGTGTCATTGCAAGGGAAGGCCAAACAATATTGTGACAAGTAAACACAAACTCAAGGTGGTTGCTTATTGCAACACAGTCAGCACCACCAACAAACTGGATCAGTGGGAACGACAACAGCCGCTGCCTTGTTGTTGCGGAGGACATGGACAGTAGGGTGGCCCTTAAAATTGAAATTTTGAAAAGTCATGCTCCAATGGTCTAATTCTTTTCCTATGCCTGAAAAAATGATTTTGTGAAAGTTTGAAGTGATTTGAACAAAGTTTAGAACTTGCACATCGACGTTGAAGTTTTAGGGGGGTATCGCAGCATATCGCAAGGGGGGCAAAAATGCTAAATCGGCCATATCTTTTCTTCTACACAGCCTAAAATCATGTTTGACCACTCAAAATTTGTAGAATGATTATGGTTATTCACTGGACTTACATAGAATAGCTTTTAATTTTGTTTAAAACCACAAATTTAGCAGAAAATGAAAAAAAACTAATTTTTTAGCAAAGTTTTGCTTAAACGGTTGGATATTTCTGTTTATATGGGATAATTAGGAATTTCTCAGAAGTGAATTACATGTGCTGAGAGCTTTTGAACATCTAATTTCAAACCTACTATAGTTGTTGTTGTTGTAATGCTTTTACTCCTCTTTCAAAACACTCTAAAATGTCTACTGTCTAGCTACAGTTAACTTGTCTCCTGAAAAGATTCACATTTTTTTCTATTTAATTGCGAGGTAAATGTATATAAGGTAAAAATTTACGCCAAACTGATTTATTTCTATACTTCTAACACATTTAATGTACTGATACCAGTAACGACAATACAGCAATACAAAGCGATCTTTAAAAAGACAAATGATTGAAAAAGAACGGCAATTCAATGTGAGAAAGACGCTATTGCAACTTCCAGCAAAGTAGATTGGAATTATCTTCTAGCGGCAGCGATACAGACTCAACATGTGATCATGATCAAGCGCTGTGCAAGAGGCAAGCTTTCCGAAACAATGCAGAGCAACCAAGAATGTTTTAACTCCGCAATTAGCTATGGCTCTCGACAGGATAAAAGTAACTGACAGATGTGCTGCTTACGTTTTGACCGAAACAGTTCGTTCAATTGGTCAAGACCCAACAGAATTCAACATTAATCGTACTTCTATTCAACGATTACGCAAACGTCACCGGAAGTCAATTGCAGGATCTCTGAAAGTTGAATTTCATGCTGATTGTCTTTTAGTGGTTCGCTGGGATGGTAAACTGCTTCGAGATTTGACAACCAGAAAGCATGTTGATCACTTGCCAATTATTGTTACTGGCAATGGTGTGTCTCAACTGCTAGAAGTAGCAAAATTGCCAAATGGTACAGGATTACAACAAGCAAAAGCTGTAGTAAAAGCTCTTGATGATTGGGATCTAACAGATACAGTTGCTGCTATATCTTTCGATACTACAGCTTCCAACACAGGAAGAAATCAAGGCGCATGTGTCATGATCGAACAAGAGTTACAAAAAGATCTTCTGCATTTGGCGTGCCACCACCACATTCTGGAATTGCTTGCGCAAACAGCCTTCACCACAATTATGGGGAGCACAGCAGCACCTGAAGTGCTACTCTTCAAACGATTTCAGTCTCAATGAGAACTTTTGGATAAGACATGGTTTACCTCGATAGTGACAGAAAATGAAGGCATAGCTAAAACAGTTATAGATTCGGATCTTATTGCTTGGGCTGAAAAATCATTGAAAGAAAAGATCTTCGTGACGATTATAGAGAATTTATTGAACTCTCATTAATTTTTATGGGAGTTACTCCTCCAAGAGGTTTTCATTTCATGGCTCCTGGTCCAATGCATCATGCTAGGTGGATGTCCGAAGTTTTTGCACTCATTAAAGGTTTGGATTTTTCATCAACAGTTCAAACTTACAGTGAAAGAATGCAATGGGGTTCTGCAGATGTGCATTTTTGCTGTGAAGATCTATCTTAAAGCATGGATAGAAGCTCCTCTTTCAGCTGCAGCCCCAAACAATGATATCAAGCTGTTCAAGTCTAGCATATGCTAGCATCAACATTCAACAGTGCAGTATCCAAAGCTGTATTGTCCAAGTTTTGTTCCCATCTGTGGCATCTATCCGAAGAACTTGTGGCCCTTGCCTTCTTCGATATATCTGTGCCTGCCAACACCAAGAGTCCAAGAGACTTATGGTTCAAGCTATCAAAGACCACAACGAGACAGAAGATGCCCCAAAACGACAAATGATTAATCCTTCAACAACTACTCCATTCGAGTTACTTGATCTTGTCACCAGAGGATCTTTATCGCTGTTACAAAAGCTTGGCATTTCAACTAAGTTCATGGAAGTTGATCCACAAACTTGGCCACTACGTGATGATTTTCATAAGGCATTACAAACGGTTCACACACTTACTGTCACAAATGATCATGCAGAGCGAGGAGTGGCACTCATTGAAGAGTACAATCGCATCCTCTCTCATAGTGAAGAGCAGACGCAATATCTGCTAGTGGTTTCTGAACATCGGAAACAATTTCCAAACTGCAAAAAATCTACTCTCACTCAGTAACTAAGAACATGTTTGTGTAAACTCTATTTGTATTTATCTGCGACGGTTTGACAATGTTTTGCCTTGAATTTACAATTCTTAGAGCTCTCTGTTTTGTGATTTTGCTAATTTTGAACTTTAAAACTATCGAAAATATCAAACCAATTAAAATATTCTGCAAAACAGTAAATTATGGCAATTTTTTTCACTTTCTTATAAGTTAATGGTTTTGAACAAAATTAAAAGCTGTATTTTGTAACTCCAGTGAATAACCATAATCATTCTACAAATTTTGAGTGGTTGAACATGATTTTAGGCTGTGTAGAAGAAAAGATATGGCCGATTTAACGTTTTTGCCCCCTCGCGATATGTTGCAATACCCCCCTAAAACTTCAACGTCGATGTGCAAGTTCTAAACTTTGTTCAAATCACTTCAAACTTTCACAAAATCATTATTTCAGGCATAGGAAAAGAATTAGACAATTGGAGTTAAAAAATTTGCAAAAAAAAAATTTAGGTCCATATAAGGGCCACCCTAATGGACAGATATATGGGAGGCAGTGCTATACAAAGTACAGAACATGTAAAAACAATTACGAAATTGATCAATACTCTTCATTATATGCAACGGCTCGGAAGTGAAAACAGAAGAAAACAGTCGAAAACCTTGGTAACTCCCCGACTGCTACATCGGTGCCATGCATAACCGAAGTTGCTATGACGTGGCAGCCACCGATTGGTGCACCTTTCCTCACAATCCACTTCACAAAATACTTTAATAGCGCAGGAGAAGATACCATGCAATCTCACAACGTGACGCTATGATGATGTCACAGTAGTCACAATTAAGAAGATAGACCTCGTAAGTGTCTAGTTGGAAGAAAGCGAGAGGGTAAACTGGAGCGGTTGACTCCCCTTCCAAGCTACTGCATTTCGCTTAAATCGGCGACGCAAAATATGGTCAAGTTACGTGAATTGAAGATGCAACAAAATGTGTAGAAAAGTTCATACTTGCGATGTGAGGATAACGCAAGCATAGTGACACAACTCCAACGCAACAGCAGCAAAGAAGCCAACGGCATTAAATCTGGCTGCAGCGAACTTTCATAGTTCCAACCACAAATGCCAGTCGGCAAAAGTTCAACAGAATAATGTACAGAAAGATCGAGCTACAAAAGCACAGGCGTGGACAGCAACTGCTCCTTGGATAACCACGTGGCTTCCCAGCTCACGGTGAGTTTGGAAAGCGAGACAAAAGTAGGATGCGTCGTGTTGTATGACAGCTCAGTCAACGTTTTCAGTGGACAATTTTGAGTCTTTACATTCTGTATGCCAAATAGCTAGTATGTCGTCATAATAACATGGAGAGAGTTGCTGTCTTGATCAGCTCACATAAAGTTTGCTCTTGGTCGCCCTCTTGTAGCTTAGTATCGTGAACGATAAAAGAATGAGAGTAAATGTTCTATGCTCACACAAGACACACAAGCGTCGGTAGCAATTCCAAGAGGCTTGATCAACGGGATACGATTCATCGCGATTATATCGACACAGAATAGAAAAAGTATTTTCGAAAGGCAAGAAGCAGATGCCAAGTTAGTGGCGCTTTGGAGCGCGTTGATCAGCTACGTGCGGCAAGCTGGTTGGTGGTGAAGTACAGAGACCGCTTTGTTAAAATGGGGTTTGCATAACAACTACATCTTCCACAACACTTATTCTCACACGCATTGACGGATTCACGGTTTAACAACAAATAAGAAATCTCAATTTCAGTGAAGATAGTGCTTTGTACAAACAATAAATTGCTATAAATATAACATTACAAAACAGTCGACAAAAACACAACAACACGACAGGATGAAGCAGGGATGGATCGGGAAATTCAAAAGCGTTGATTGATGGGATGGTGAAGAAATTCACATAAAATTTATTCACTTTGACACTGATTCATTGAAGTTGAAGCCACTCATTGTATCACACAGGAAACATTAAGTGCGTTGCAGCATGTACAAGTCCTGCCGCTCCGGAAGTCGCTGGGAGGGATCAAATCAAGTTCCTCATCATCCGGCATCTCATCCAGTTGGAAGCCATCCTTAGCCAGTTGCCTGGAAAGCTGTTTGTTAACCTGGTAGGCGCTGCGGGCGTGTTTATGGGAGAGGAAGAGTTCATCCTCACTGAATAAGCCACAAAACATGAAAGGTCAGCGAGTGGTTCCACCAACCACAACAAACTTTAACTTCATGCGCATTCCAACTATATACATCATCAACCACTATACATCAACATAAATTATTTCAAAAGGAATGAATGCAAGATAACACCATCCTGGGTCCGACGCCAACCCTGACACGAAATGACGAGAAAATAAAAACTTTAACGTGGTTCTGTAACTTTTGTTGGTTAAAAATAGAACGATTTCAAAAAGTACAGATATTTCTACAAGAACTTCCTTGTCTCGCGCTGTGTAAACATCCGACGTGACATGCGCTGCAGCAACAAGATGCCTTCAATGGGAGTTAAATATTTTTGGTGACATTCTGCCTCCATCTATTTCAAAATGTTTCTTTGTGAAAGGCACCGGCATTTTCAGATACAGGTTCAATGAAATGAAATATTAAGCTATTTTGTGTGCTCTGCCCCAACAGAAACTTGTGATGATTCCACAAAACCTTGGAATTTTTGTTACAAATTCATTACAAAAACTAAAGGTTTATTGAAGATTCAAAATTAAAGATCTATCTTGTTTTGATGTTTAAAGGTTTTCAATAGAGAAATATTGTTTTCGTTGTTTGAAAACAATGAGAATGTTTCGAATGGAGTTTCTACGTGAAACGTTTCGTTTCAATGTTTCAGTCGCATACAATTCATTTATAAAAGTATACAGAAGTTGAATAGTATAGAATACAGAAGTTGCCTGCATTGGCACCTGGGGACAGGTAACATTTGAGGTAAAAGTCCAAGTGTTTTGAGCAGTGCTGTTCACAGTCCAATTTCTCCACACACAATTACTTTCACTAAACAGAGGTTTCACAGGTGGCTATCAAACTAACATGTTATGGGAAGTCTCACCTGTCAGACTCCAGTTGTACGAGTGGAGAGCTTTCCAGCTTCTGGTATCCGCCTGACTTAGGGATTTGCAGCCTACGCAGGAAAACACAATCAGCGAGATATTAGATTAATATCAAATTATATCAACACCACATCTCCTACGTAGCGCAGCGTGTGGAGAATGGAGATGACATACACATTACACATTCGAGTTTTCTGCAACTAGTCTAACATATCACCACTCCGATGAAAGATCAACTGAATGACCGCGACGAGTCAATATAACATTCATACTTGATTGAAAACAACAGACAAACCAACAAATCTTATAGTGAAAGTTAGTCATACAAGTTACCTCGTTGCAGACAGCAACGATGACTTCTTAGGAGCACTGGTGATTACCAGACGCTGTGAAGAGTTGGGTGGGCTACTCTTTCTCATCCGATCCCGCTGCTTGACCAGCTTAACCTGCAAGCTCGAAGGGGAGTACCTGGGACAACACAAATGCTGCACAAACCTCCACACTGGGATAGCGGAACCTGTCACGGGATCAGCTGACACCACTGGACATCTTATCAAATGTTTGATTGAATATATAATTCACTTGGTATATGTGACATTGAGAACCTCACTTGTCTGACGCGAGGTCATTTTGTTTTGGTTTTGTAGCGGCACTATTTAAAGATGGGCCACCCATATATAGCTGCAGTAGTGCAACAACATCCCGAGCACGGTAGCGGTGGGGATAAACAGAGAACGGCGTCTATATTCTTCGTAGTAGTTTATCGCGATTGCACAAGCACAAGCCAACTTAACACATTGGAACAAAAGAGAGTAAGACTGGTCTGACGAAATTAAGCCAACAATGGAATGCAAAACTGATTGAAATCAATCTTGAAACTGAAGCACATAATGAGAGTTTCTACAGTTGGAGCCTACTGCTCATCTTGAAAACTATTGAAACTACTTTTCTACATTCGACTGCAAGTTGAAACTTCTTGAAACATGTAACAAACTTACATATTGAAAACCAACTCAACATCGAAACCTACATACCAAGAGTTAAGACTCTCAGTAGTTTTCATACTAGTATTTAAGAGGCGGGACGTTGCAGCTAAAGAACTAGCGTTTAGATTACAAATATGGCCCAGACTTATTGATTACACACAGCACATAACAGACCAACAACGCAGATAGATGTAAAATCATGTGAATGCAACGTAATGCGAGCACGCACGCTGTGAAATTCCAGCCTGAGGATTTGTAGGTAGGGAAAAAATTATAAGCCTGAATGGCCACACGAATTTCAGAACCAACTATGAAAAGGCGTTCGCAGAGCCCGCAGGAGCCACAGTCTTAAAGAAAACATAAAAATATGAATATCGTGCAATAACAAGATAACAAAAACATAGTCACAAGTGTACTATATAACTTACTTTGCGGCCAGAGGTTGGTTTTCATTGCCCGAGTCACCCTGCAATGAACTAGTGATGAAGAAAGGTAATTGATTGCAATTATGCTGTGATTACATGTGTGCATGAAATAAATTGCGATCATATCATAACTACGTAGAGCACACGAGAGAAACGCAACGACTTCTAAGTGTTTGGAACAATCCAGAAATATAAAATAACAATCAACCGTCGCAGCAACTTCAGTGTTCCGATAAGAGGCTGGTGCTGCACAATTCATAAAGCAAATGGGCTTCAATGTATAAACTTTTAGTAGAGGCCACTTACAAATGATCAGAATACAAAATAGATATTTCACATATATATATACTTTCTAGAATTGCTGTCCAATTCAAACAATTAAATTAGTTTTCAGCAACTTCACAGACCCACTAAAACGTATAACAAAAGAACTAGACACACTGTTTAGACAAATTAATTTTTTTTCACAAGACAAGTTAATAACTCATACTAGCCTACTCTTTCAATTTGACATGTGAAATTCAGCTACGTTTTCAAACAATTTCAGTTTATAAAGATACCTTGCTGATAGAATCATAAACGATTCCACTCATTGTGGCCACGTCACTTGAATAAAAGTCTTCGATCCATCATTGCACCAACTACAAAGTTTCTTACACAGCTCTTCAAACCAAAAGTAAACTTAAACAATTAAAAAATGAAGTACGATTGGGGTAACATGCGAAGTATCAACATTACGGTAAATTGAGACAGTTTACTGAACATGTCCTTTTTGACGAGCTTAATGGTTGCACTAACAAATACAATGAAACACAAAATTTAATGCAAACAATTTTTAAGTCAACCCAGTCAGTTTTAACACAAAATGAATATACTTCCACTTAAGATTGCCATGTTGCTTTTAATAATAGCAGACTTGTTACATGTCCAACGTTGTCATAAATTCATAAAAAGCCAGGTACAGTAGTTATTGCACGGTCTCCCACAAACATATCTGAAGAGACATTCTGGCACAGTCGTTGTTCCTTGAAATGGTTCATCATTAAACAATACGACTGCTTTTCACCATAGACAATGTTTTGACCTGCGCAACCATTTCATTGTCAAATAATGATGAAAAGACATGGTAATTTTTTGGAAGCAGCATTAACCATTTAATCAAGAAGTTACACAAACTAAAATCCAACAGCAGCCTTCATATATTACTGCAGCATTATTACCATAACATTCCTTAATGTTTATCATATATATTCTGTGTGCAGTAATTCCAAGCATGGGGTTGTAAGATCTTGACAACAAAATTCCATAATAGGTTTATGTATAACGTTTGTTTCAGTTTTTCAAATGACAGGATATGTTAACGATGCAACTGTTACAGTAATGGCAGTGGATGGGAGATGGCACAGACATGTGCTGCACAAGAAAGATCAGGACTAAGTCAATAGTGTTATGAAGCGACAAGTGAAAGGAGACAAAAAAGTGGAGTTATATTTCTAATTGAGTGTGAAGACCTTTTCTGAATAAATTTCTTATAACATTCCAAAAAGCTCTGTTCAAACAACATATATACAGATGTTCCAGCACAGAAAAAAGCTGGAACTTACAAAAGGGTGCAGGAAGGAGATTAGAACATCCAGAAGTGGTCTACCTGTGGCTGGGTATACCTCCCACGAGACAAGTCGAGGCGAGTTTTGTTCATTGATCACATCTTGCCTTGTGCAATTGTTTGTGCAATTGTTTACCATTGTTGATTTTCTATCAAAACAATGCGATTCTCGAAAAATGATGATGAAAGTTCAACACTGGCAAACAAAAATAAATGCACAGGGCAAGATTATGCTCAATGTATGACATAGAAATCATGCCAAATAGTCAACCTTGAGATGGCATTTTAACAGGGCGGCCACAGTCAAGTGTCTCGTGCTAAGTCAGCCACGCCAAAATATTGTGTTTCCTGCAAGATGAGTGACTGTTTGTGGGCAGGGTAGGTAGAATGACCTGTGTGCAGCATGGTAACAAAGCACTTGCTGTGCAAGTATGCAGGAAGAAACCAGACAGACATTAACAATATAAGACAGACATTAACAGTACACAATGCTTTAAAGCAGATTTAACACATGGCTTCTCGAACGGTATTGCAGCAAAATCTCACCAATCTTTGGCTAATCAATCTAACTTTCCTGACAATAATTAATCACCTTAGTTTAAAAAGTGGCGTATCCTTGAAGATTACCCTCCTAGCCTTTACCACCAATCAAACATCTATCTGTGATGGTAATTTAAGAGATTTAAAGGTGTACAACATAACAAATAGCATAAAGCCTCAGTCATGATGGTATGCAAACATCAAAGAAAACGGTTTTGAAACTTGGCAATGATTTTGGACACCGCATTATTCCCAGTCCAAAACATACATTGGCTTTGACATAAACATAAAATAATAATGTCTTGATCGCACGGTATCACTTCTACCTCAAACGCATCAAATATAGCCCAAATAAATAGCCTAGTATTATGTAGAAACCTTTGAAATGGTCAAAACCAAACAGGATGATCAACACTGTTTTAGAGCACATTAATCACACAACAAATTCAAAAAATGTAAACTGATATGATTTGTGCTCTGTGCCTTTGTTTTTTTTAATTGAAAGGCAAACTTATATATTTGAAATTCTAAAACACAGTAACTGAAGTTGAGTTACCAAAATTTCACAAAAAGATCTAAAGTTTAGGCAGAAGACAATAAATGAAAACAGCATGTATTTAAAAGTCTATGTTAAATTTGATATGTCTTTTACTTGCAAGATCAGTTCTATGCTCGGCTTGTAAAATTAATTTGTCTTTACCACTAGTTTTTTTTCTTTCACGACTTCGCTTTTGTTGCCTCAAAAGCAACAATGAATCCCAATAACTTTCTTCCTCAACACCAGTCAATAAGCGCAAACCAAATTTCTTTTCTTCCATAATGGCAAGTTGCGCAGTTGAAGTGTCCTTGAATCTGACGAAACCATGACTTGATCCTTCTTTCACATCCACATACGCTACACCGCCATATTGTGAAAAGTAACTTTTAATTTTTTTGTGGTTAGGCAAAGGAGTAAAAGCACTCTTAACTGAACAAGATGTGCTTGGTGATAAACTTGACAATGATGCAATGACTCCAGGAACAAAGACTGGTGCAGTGTGAAAGGAAGAAGGTGTTTGATTGTTCTTGTTAAAAGTACAAACAGCAGACTCTTTTTCTTCTTGGTCTTCAGCAACATCATCATTTAACGCAATATGCCGTTTAATGTACCCAGACGTTGGTTCAGAGTCAGTTGTTGACCATTTCTGTAAAACACTCTTCAATTTTCCAAAGTTTTCTCTTTGTTGTCGCAAGTAGCCACGCTTTAACTCCATCCATTCTAATTTTGTATAAGCATGGAGATTGATTTGGTTGTTTTTTCCTCCATTTGGTCTGCTTGTGCCAATACGGTGCCTCCGTTTCCGATTATGTTTAGTGCTTTGCTTTCCTTGATTTAGCAGAGGAGGATGTGGTTTCTGCTTGACACAAACAATTTCGGACTTAATTTTAGGCGTGTCTTGTTTTGAGACCTTGCTTGATGACAAATCTTCACTCTCACTAAAAGTACTGAGTGGTTTGGAAGCCATACGTTTCCTGTTATTTTTGTGCACACAAGTTATTTTGCTTTTGATTAAAGGCAAGTGGTTAGTAGCCATTGAGGTCACAATAGAATCTTCACCATTGGCAAAGTGGTGGCCGTTGTTTTCTTCAGACTGGTGGTTAATGAAAGAAGTCGATGCACGTGTATCAACTGGCTGACATGTTGGAGGCATGCCAATAGAAGAAGGAAGCTCTGAAATCTTGGTGCCACTATTAGTTAAAACTGTGGATACATCACATGCAACATGATTAGATGTTACATGAGACAATAAGTTCAATTCAATATTCCGATTTGAAATACACTTACTTTGAGTGATACATTCCAGGCTCTGTCTGGTGGTGCATGTAATGTCAGATGATTTTGTTAAAACTGATGGTAACTTTGGAAAAAAGTTTTTAGGTGGCGAGTTTATTACAGAGCAAGCTAAAATAGCATCTTCAGCACGTGCAAACTCAATAAATGCAAAACCTTTGATAGAACCAGATTTGTAATGTGGCAAAGCTATATAATTCACTTGACCAAGTTTGCGACATACTTCTTTTAACCAGTGCACAGTTGCCTGTGAAGGTAATGATTCAACAAAAATAGTGCAGTGATCAACATCAATTGGTGGCCCCTCAATTGTGCTCAGTGTTCGCTGCACCATTTTTCCATCTTCAGAAAGCTGGAGAAATTGAATGTTTTTGACAGCTTTTTGCACGAGGCATTCTGTTGCATTCATTTCTTTTAAAGAATTAAAAGAAAGAAGGACAGATATTGGCACAAATCCCCTTCCATTAGGACCAATGCATTCTAACAAATACTTATCTCGATACAAGTTGGCATTGCTGAAATAAAATTTGATCTGTTCTGCAATGTCACGAAGCAACTTTTTTGTTCTTTTTCGTTTTTTAAGATATTTTTCAGATACTAAATGCAATGATGTATCAGACATGACAACATTGAATGCAGAAGGAAAACTGTACTGTCAATATATATATTCAATTTCCCTACTTACAAACGTATCAACCTGAAATGAAAGTAGAAAAATAGTCATTATAAGCTACGACAGAAGTGGAAAACATCCTTGTCATCGCGAGTCAAAAAAATTTCTATTTTAACTAGAGATGTATCGACATATCGGTGATATTCGCCATTTGTTTAGTACCGATATTGGCAAAATTTGGCAGATTCAAAATTTTGCTGCGGATTTCCTACAGAAGCAAAGATATAGATTTTTTAAAGTAGTAACTAACGTCACATTGATGTAGAAAAATAACAACATGTTCATATTGTTCAAAGTTTTGATAACTCACACTCCCATGACTTCTTGAGCGCACCATTTGGCATTGGTTGCCTGCAGTGATTCTTTCACTCAAACAAAGTGTTTTGTTTCAGCAGTTTTGCGAGGTTCGATTCTTAAGTTGTGAAGGAGACTCATTTTCTCCAATATTTATCATTTGTGTTTCTTTTTTACTCTCAGCAGAGTATAAAACTTGTAAAAGTTTTTCATCCATACGGCGTTACCATAGGCGTCGAAATAGGGTAGGCGACGCCCACTCGGTCGTGAAACGAGGGTGGGCAAAATATGTTTCGCCCACCCTGTTTTCATGACACTGAAGTGTTCGTTATATACAATTATTATTTCCGTTTTTCTTAAACGCTGGATTATCCAACCAACTGCAGTTTTACGCTATGTCTCTCGCTAAGTATCCAAAAGAACAAAGCAATTCCGCAACAACGCTGCGTGGAAAATTTAAAAAGAGGGGCACTCACTGCATTGTTGTTGTTACGGCAACTGCCACAGCTGGCAATTCCTGGTGAGAAAGCCACGTATGATCTTTTCTTCGAATGGTCTCATTTTTGTTATGTCACAATCAAACTTCAGTTCCCAGTCAACGTAAGGGAATGTGAATATGACATCTTAATGAACATGACAATAAAATAACCAATAAAAACTAAACCAATAAAAACTAAAGACGTACTGAAACAATCGATTTTACAAATCAAAATGCGGCAAATCCAAAGGCGCCACTTTAAAGATAACAGGTCACGAGTCACGCGCTTTTTAGGTTGCAAAGGAAAACAAAAGAAGTTTGTTTAGTTTAGCAGCGCTCAAAAGATCGCAAAGTGCAAGAAAGAAAACATCCAACCCATTAAAGCTTAATTGCTGCAGCGACGCTAAACGCAGTCTTTGTGAGAAAGACTAACCACACTCTTCGAAATTAGCGTCGGCAATTGCCGAGGTGATTGTAAGGACCACAAGATTACAAGAAAAAACTAATTTTCTTAGACTACACCAGACTAGGATTCAATCTTACTATTGCTGGATGATTTATTTGGGTTACTTCCTACTTCGCCGGCGCTTAGACATGTGTCCAGCTGGAAGAATCTTTTATATAAATATCACCCTATTTGCATTGATTTAACTCCAGTAGACGTCAAATTATTGTAAGCATCTACTCCTTGTTGCGCCTCGCTTTCCGTTATCTCGTCGAGCTGATACAGCATCTGATGATACCGATTCTGACTAGTTCATCAAACACACTTTGTGTTGCTCGCAGTGTCCCAATTGTGCCGAAATCATGTTGGCTTATAAGCTTACGTAAATCAAGGCATACTTCTCTTAAGAGCTCTTGATATGTTACCTGTACCTGGTTGAGCAATTAACGTTATTTTATGATTTTAATTCAGCGTCGCTAGATGTCGAATTAATGTAAAACAAACGTAAATTTATTATTGGGCATTGTTGTTACGCAATATAACTCGCCGGGAAAATTCAATCGATTAATGCTGACTCGAACGTTGAATCAACCCAAAATTAACTGGGTCTGCTACTATTCGGTGAGTCCGATTACGTTAGTCCGATTCGGTGAGTTCCTAACCTCTAACCCTAACCCCAAACCCTTAAACGGCAATGATAATTAGGCTACGGTACCCGATAATTTAAAAAAAAAATTGAAAAAATCCCCCGTTAAGGGATCGGACTCACCGAAACGGGCCATTCCGAAATTAACTTACCTCTCCCTCCCCGGGAGTTTTTTAACGTGAATTATTGTAACAGCGTGCGTATCGCGTTGCTCGCTTTATCACTACTTTTGGTATTATTACATCATAACAAATCAAACAATGCGTTTGTGATAAACTACTCTAGTATATTTTTTGCTTCTCGTTTTACATGTTTTAGTAGGCTGCAATCTTTTTCCACTAAATGTTCACAGCAATTGCCAAGGCAATTTCAACTTTTGCCGCTTGGCCTCGGCAACGTTTTTGCCGAAGTAAAAATATGCTAATTTTGAAGACTAAACCATTGCGAATTTGCAAACATACATATTCAATGAAATCTGTTTGAAAACTCTCGTCCACCCAGAATTCCTCTCATCAAAGAAAAAATTGACGCATACGGGCGTTACGAATGAAATTATATCTCAAATCGGCATACTGACATGACATCTAAACATTTTATCGAATAATAATCTTCAAAATTAGCATATTTTTACTTTGGCAATATGTTGCCGAGGCCAAACGGCAACAGTTGAAATTACCTCGGCAATTGCTGTGAACATTTATTATGAAAAGATTGTACCAAAACATGTAAAACAAGAAGCGAAAAATATACTAGAGTAGTCTATTACGAACGCATTGTTTGATTTGTTGTGATGTAATAATACCAAAAGTAGTGATAAAGCGAGCAACGCGATACACACGATGTTACGATAATTCATGTTAAATAACTCCCAGAGGGGGAAGCAAGTTAAATTTGGGTTGATTCAACTTTCGAGTCAGCACAAATCGATTTAATTTTCCGCGGGTTATATTGTGTAACAACAATACCCAATAAAAAATTTACGTTTGTTTTACATTAATTCGACATCTAGCGACGTTGAATTATCATAAAATAACATTAATTGCTTAACCATTATACCGGCAACAAATTAATAACTCCCTACGAGAAGATTGCCTCGATTTACGTGTAAGTTAGTTAACATAATTCGGCACAATTGGGACACTGCGAGCAACACATAGTCCGTTTGATAAAGAACTGGTCAGAAACAGTATCATCAGATGCTTCATCAGCTGGATGAGAAAACGAAAAGCAAGGCGCAATGAGGAGTAGATGCTTACAATAATTTGACGTCTACTGGCGTTAAATCAATGCAAATAGGGTGATATTTCTATAAAAGATTCAATTCTCCCAGCTGGGCGCGCCAGTGAAGTAGGAAGTAACCCAAATAAAACATCCAGCAATAGTAAGATTGAATCAACATTCTATTCTAGTGTAGTCTAAAAAAACTAATTTTTTTGTAATCTTGTGGTCCTCTACAAGTGCTCATGTGGCTTCGGCATTTTTAGTGCCGACGCTAATACGCCATTCATGCATCTGCGTCAACAATTGCCGACACTAATTTCGAAGACTGATAATGAATTAACAAATTCGATCGTCACAAGTGGTGAACAAATACTTTTTGACTTTGAATTTCAGTGGAACAAAATATCCATTAATCGATGTGTATATAACAATTATAACATATATATAGTCAAATCCCATATCAAGAATAAATCCATATTTTTTAAGGTTTACCGTACGTCAGCTCCAGAGATCAGTAGACACAACAAGACCTTTTACTGATAGGTTCAGTGAGGATTCGTGGTACCATTGCTCTCATTTTTAGTGAATAGACTCTTTTTTAATTCATTTATTCATTTTCAATCTATTTTCATCTCAAGACATTACACAATGAAGAAATATGTGATAAGGTTGGAAGACCATGTCATATTGTCATATATTTTGATAAGGTTAATAATTACAAAAAATAAATTGAAGGAAAATACAAATTGAAGTTTAAAATTTATTCTTTTGTTCAAAGTCGTAATCCATCTTCAAAGCAATATTACAAAGAACAATTTTCGATAAGGGGGGCATCAAAAATAAGTCGACATGATTTTTACGGCCAACATCAGCACCGGAGATCAGTAAAAAATAATTTTGTCATTTTAGATGGGCAGTGGCTATTTGACCGGCTCCGGTCTTTGAATCTGAAACACTATTTGACCGGTCATGACGTCATTACATAAGTACTTTTTTCTTTTTCTCTTTCAAAGCAAAAGACGTGAAGCGCCGATATAAACTTCTAAATTCAACACGCTCTCTTCAACTAAGTCCGTGGCGCATACGTTGCGTCTCGGGTTGCCATTCTAGAGGGGATGAGTTCGATACTATCCGGAAGCATTGACTTTTTTTTCATTTTATTTTATTTAAACTTTGAACCGAAGCGCATTTTTGTGATCAATTTTTAATTTGAGTAGCCTACAGCCCATTTTTTTATGTCTTTTCAAATGTGAGAAATAAAGTTAGAGTTTTTTTAATTTGCTGAAATTTGAGAATTTCTCTTGGTAATTTTCCGATCGTGATAAGTGGTCCAATTTTCCAATCGTCCATTTTTTTTAAAAGAAAATTACATTTTTGCTCTCAAGTTAGTTATAGCCTATACATAACTTCTTTAAAAAATATAACTAACTTCAGAGCAAAAATGTAGGGTCGTTCAGCAAACACGGTCACTTATGACGATCGGAAAATTACCCAGAGAAATTCTCAAATTCCAGCAAATTAAAAAAACTCTAACTTTATTACTCACATTTGAAAAGACATAAAAAAATGGGCTGTAGGCTACTTAAATTAAAAATTGACCACAAAAATGCGCTTCGGTTCAAAGTTTAGATAAAAAAAAATGAAAAAAAAGTCAATGCTTCCGAATAGCATCGAACTCATCCCCTCTAGAATGGCAACTCGAGACACAACGTATGCGCTACGGACTGAGTCGAAGAAAACGTGTTGAATTTAGAACTTTATATCGGCGCTTCACGTCTTTTGCTTTGAAAGAGAAAAAAGTACTTATGTAATGACGTCATGACCGGTCAAATAGTGTTTCAGATTCAAAGACCGGAGCCGGTCAAATAGCCAAGTGCTGCCTTTTAGATGCAACAAGACCATTTATTGGATGATTTAGTGATATCGTGTCGGATGAGTCGTGCTGGCCAAAATACATTGTGAAACTCTCATTGTGAAACGTGATTTTCCATGAAAACGAAAAATGACGCATAGCGCGTGACGCTTAAAATCGGCAAAATAGTTGACGGCGCTAGCCTCAGCACCAACAAAAAGTTGACGCCGTCAAATTGATGTCAACGTACAACACTGGCTAAATCTCTTTTTAAAATTTCTAGGCCAAATGCTGCTGTTTGAGGTAAGGGTTGTCAGACAGATTTTAAGAAAAAAAGCCAAACAAGGTCGTAAAAAACAGCTATATTGTTCAATAACGTTGTTAAATACATAACAACGTTAACAACGTCAATAACGTTACAACATTACAACAACACAGTCTTCTACATTTCTACAAGAACAATTCCAAATCTTCATCTTCTACAGTATTTCCACTCGAATCTTTGGTATTGGCATAAACATTGTCAGCTAAACGCTGTCTAAAAAATCGTAATGACACTTTTCAGTCTCCATTTCCGAAAGACATTTTTTTAAATAGCTAGTTTGATAGTATGTGCCAACTGCTTCTGAAAACAGCCAAATATTGAAAACAAAGGGCCAAACAATTTTTTATGCGTCAACTGGCTCTAAAAAGGGCCAATCTGGCAAGCCTGTTTGAGGTTTGCTACATTTAAACTTTTTGAAGAAGCAAGCCTTGCAGAGTTGCCAGACTCTACAAAATTACGCAGCCAAAAACTAGCCAAAAACACGTTTCAAACCAATCCCGAAAACAAGCCATTTTTTGCAAGTAGCCCAAAAAGGAGCCAAAGCAGTGGCGTAGCCAAGGGGGGGGTTGGGGGTTACAACCCCCCCTTTGGCACGCGTGTGACGTCACGATATTGAGAATGATGCTTTCAGTCTAATAAAAAATTGCCTAGTTTTAAACAAAATTGCATTAAAAGAGCGAGTTTTGCCAATACCAAACATTCAAACATCTCAGCCAGGAATTAGCAACAAGAAAACACAGAGACTTAGCTTTATTTCCAAAAAATGCCGAAGAAAACATGATTTTATCCTTTTGCTATGCTACCAGACAGCACCATTTTACAGGAATATTCGTACCCACATTTTTGTTAAAAATGCTCTCAGAATGCACCAAATTCAAAGAATTTTTTTTAAATTTTCTTGGGGAGGCCCCCCAGACCCCTGAAAAAGACCCCCTGAAAAAGTTAAGTTTTATTTATCGTCTTCAGCTCGGTTTTTAGAGAACCAGTTATTAGTGAACTTACCCAACTATGTGTTACGAACAATCGTTCTTCAAATGAAACGTCACATAACTTACGTCATGGAATATTTTTAAAAATGTGCAGAGATTGCAACATATTTCGTAAGACCTGTAAAACATTGCACCTGTAGCATAACATTGCACAAACCGTTTCAACACCTGTTGGGAATTGCATAACAATGTTTATCACTGTTACGTCACAGAAGCTGGTTACGTGCATTTCAAATATCTCAAGTCAGTTTCGTCATTTTTAGAATTGCAGTTGGAAAGGTTGGTCGCATATTAAAATTGTTTTGCTTGGTGCTTACCAACTAGACGAAATTTCCATCTTTATCTCAGTAATTTGTATTGTGGTAACAAGTTTTCTACTGCGTAGTGCATGGCCTACGCGTTGCACTAATTTTCGACAGCCGGTGGCTATTTTTTGCTGAAATACAATTCTTGAAAAAGACGTTTCAGAAGAGTATTCTTTTTCGGGGTCATCGCATAGAGGAGTGTGGGGATAATTGGGACGCGTTACAACTGGGACACCTGCAATATTTCCCGGGTTTTACATCCAGTCATGCTAACGATCATGTGTTCACGTAAACATCAGTTTCCTTTCACTTGTGTGTAGTTGAGACCATTGTTGTAGCAGTTATTCAACTTCAGTCGCTGTAGCCTAAGTAGTTTTTGAGTGATAAAAGTTCTTTTGTAGGCTTGGCACTATTTTGTAATAGTGCTTGAATTATACAGGTATATAGTATCAGCTTGCATTGATAGTAGTAAAGAAGTCATACTTTTGCAAGACAAATGGTAGAACTACAAAATGGCGTAAAAACATCTTGCAGGAGAACTGGGACAGGCTGTCCCAGTTCTTCCCGATAGTGGTGATATTTCTCATCATAGGGTTAGATCTTGAGAAAAGACACCGTAAAAAGTCTAACTCTTCAGTGTCGCACGTCTGCAAAAAAAGAAACACGTCGATCGTTTGTGATGAAAGCTCAGATGATGACAACGTTGTGATGATCATGGCGGATAGCAAAGATGACGAACTTGAGAAAGTGAAGATGAATTTTTCGATCCAATTTCCTATTTAGGACGTGTGGATCCAAATGCCTTTCAAATGGGGTGGTATGTTCTTGTATAATTTAAAATAGAGAAGGCTCCCAATCCTTTATTATATAGCCTATATGGCTCAAGTTAAGGAAACATCTCCTGAAGATGAAGAGGTGATGGTTAACTTTTGAAGGAAAACTAGTAAATTCAACAACAAATTTGTTCATCCAAAAGTTCCTCACTTTACTTGATAGCCTAATTATATTTCTCCATTCTTCTAAAGCAGGGGTCGGCAAACTGCGGCCCGCGGACAAACTTTTTGCGGCCTTCGAACGATCTTACTTTTAGTGCATAAACTAAAGTTTCATCATTATGTACGCATGAATTCATTTTATATCATAACAATGTCTACTGTTGTTAACTGTGCATCAAGATCAGGTTAGATGGCTAAGTCGCAGTGCTATGTTACAACGGTTTTATGATTTGCGAAACGAAATAGGGAATTTCTTGAAACAAAAGAATGCAGGTTTCGGCATTGATGAACTGAGTGATCCTGATTGGTTAACAAATTTAGCCTTTCTCACTGATTTCACTTCTCATATGAACAAGCTAAACTTACAACTACAAGGAAAGGAGCAATTTATTAATCAGATGTATGATCAAATTACTGCCTTCGTAAACAAGCTACGTCTTTGGGAAACTCAATTAATCAATTCCAACTTTGCTTATTTTCCCAATTTTGGCCTTTGTAAACCTTCCAACCCTGATAAGTAGCCTACATATCACTTATCGTTTCCACTAAAACTAACTTTGAATCTCGATTTTGCGATTTGAAAAATCAAAAAAACAGATTCGATTTATTTGCCTTCCATTTTCAATGGATGTCAATACTATGCCACATGAGATGCAAATGGAAATAATTGAGCTTCAATCGTCTTCGTCGTCGTGTGAGCCTCTGGGGCCGAGGGTTTATTTACCGAGGATCTTTTTACCACCCCAGATTCACGATGTTCCCGGACTACCGTGGAAGGCTACTAGAGAGCAGCCAGTGTTTGGTTGAACATTGAACTTCAATCATCCAACGTATTGAACGCCAAATACGATTCAGTTCCAATTGCCAACTTTTTTAAAGAATATGTCCAGAAATCCACCTATCCTCATCTGTGTGGCAATGCAAAACCTGTAATGCGCATGTTTGGAAGCACATATTGCCGTGAGCAGCTTTTTTCAAAAATGAATTACGCGAAGAATAAACTTCGCACTCGCCTATCAGATCGTCATTTGAATTATGTATTGCAAATATCAACAAAGTTGCCAGTTGATTTAAACACCTTGGCCATGACACAGAAACAACATCATCCTTCACATTGATAACTAAATAAAAACAATGCATTGCGTTTTAATACGTGTTTGACAATAAATATGAAACGGCAACAAACACGTCTCATTGCGCAATAGACACAGGAATAGGAGTTGCAGGTGCGCCATGATTTTAAGGATAATGTGGCGATTGTTTATAGGTTGAAATTTATGCGGCCCGCGCGTTACCGGAAGTTTGTAGATTTGGCCCAGTATAGTAGCCTACAGAAAGTTTGCCGACCCCTGTTCTAAAGAAGAAGTTCTTTTATTTTGCATCATCAGCACATGCGAAAAAACAAAACAATACAAGATTACAATGTGAGCTAGGTTGTTTGCTGATGACGATGGGAGTGACAGAAGGACCGAACTGGTCATCGAGTCTGCCACACCCGAGTGGTGTCATGGCTTATTTAAAATGGAACGGTGTCGAAATTGAACGCAAATATTGATTGATTGATATATTGATTGATTTGATTGATAGATATTTATTATATACAACATAAAAAAACAATACACATACGAAATTTAGCAGTGCGATATACAAAAAAAACAAAAAAAAAACAGAACTACTAGAAATGATGCAAAAATACAAAATGGCATATACAATATACATACAACACAGCATACTGGTAAGACAAAAGCAAATATAGCCTACAGTAATTAGCGAGATACGGTGAGAATAAGTAGAAGCAGTTTGATGGTACTATAGGCTATCAGTTACTTATACTCAGACATTAAGTGCAGTTTTAATTTTTTAGAAAACATACTAATTGTTTGAAATTTTCTTAGCTGTTCCGGTAATTTGTTCCAAGTGTTTGTTCCAAGAAATTTAATTGAGCGTTGACCAAGCTTTGTACGCATTCTTGGTTTGAAAAGCATATCTTTCTTAGCACCTCTGGTATTATAGTTATGAGTTTCCTTACTAGGACGAAAGTACTCAAAAAAAATTGCCGGTAGATGTCCTTTATTGCTTTTATAAACAAACTTGCATACTTCTATTAAAAACATGTCTTCGATTTGTAGCAAGTTGCTTTTATTGAAAAGAGATTTGGTGGGAATTCTGTCCTTAATCTTGGTGAAGTTTAAACAGCGAATGATGCGATTGTGTACTAGATTTAAAGGATACAGTTCCGTTTTAGACGCACGACCCCAACAGATAATACCATACATTAGATGGGAGTGAACTAGAGCATAGTAAACTGCTCTTAATGTCTGAGAATTTACGTACTTTCTTAATCGATATAGAGCACCACAGCTTTGAGAAAGTTTTGTTGAGATTATATTGATGTGCTGTTTCCATGATAACGACTCATCAAATGTTATTCCTAAGTATTTGTAGGTGTTTGTGCGTTGCAATCTGGTATTTTGAAAAGTTATTTCTAGATTTGAATTTTCTCGGACAAACTTTGACCCAAACAACATGTATTTGGTTTTGCTTACATTAATTGTTAACTTGTTTGTATGCATCCAGTTTTGAATCATTAGGAGGTTAGAATTCACTTTTTCTTGCAATCTAGTAGGGCTTTTATCCTTAATACATAGTAGTGTATCATCAGCAAACAAACGAGTCTCAAATTCAGAAGCATGATTAAGGTCATTAATGTAGATAATGAACAACAGTGGACCAAGAACTGAGCCTTGGGGAACACCACATTTGATTTCTTCATATTTAGAATTTGTAGTACCAAACTGCACAAACTGGTAACGGTGATTTAAGTAAGACTTTAATAAATTATAAGCATTTCCTCTGATGCCATAATAATCTAGTTTCTTTAAAAGGATTTCATGGTCAACAGTGTCAAATGCTTTAGCAAGATCAATAAAGATACTACATGTAACAAAACCATCATCACAATTTTGTATTAGTTGTTCATAGATATCCGTAGCAGCTAATGTGGTTGAATGTCCACCTCTGAAACCAAACTGTTGTTGGGACAAAACATTGAATTTTTCAAAAAAATTTACTAACCTTTTATGAATGATTTTTTCAAAGATTTTAGAGAAACATGTTAAGATGGAAATAGGCCTGTATTGATCAACTTTATTTTTTGGTCCTCCTTTATGAAGGGGTATCACTCTTGCAATTTTATAGCTATCAGGGAATTTACCAATTGTCATAGATTCATTTATTATAGAAGCTAAGATTGGGCTTATGACATACTTCAATCTTTTTATTGTTTTGATAGTGATGCCATCTGGACCAGTTGCTTTTTTGTTATCTAAGCTGTTGACAATGCTTAAAATTTCCATTTCATCAGTATTTTCTAGGTGCAGGGAATTGAGAAGTCTGCCTCTCATCAGGGACAATGGATTAGAAGTGGTTTTTGGAACTTTGGCTGCAAGTGAAGGTCCCACTTGAGTAAAATATGTGTTAAATGTATTACTTATTTGCACCGGGTCGGTTGTAACTTTATGACCATTACTTAATGAGAAGTTGGTTGCATATTGTTTATTGTGTTTTTTGTTTGTACGGCCAGTAATTTCATTTATTATTTGCCATGTTTTGCTAGAGTTGTTTCTTTCTTTGTTTATTGAAGTTTTATAATAATTAGACTTCGATTTTTCTTTCACATGAGTAAGCAGATTTCTATATTTTTTGTACTTGGTGTATAAATCATTACTCTTAAAGTTAGATTTATATAGTTGCTTGTACATTTTATTCCTCGTTTTGATGGAGGATAGAATACCCCTTGACAACCATGGCCTCAAATATAACCGGCTCTCTTTTTTGCTAAGTTTAGTATAGGGCATATGCTTGTTGGTTTCATTATTAATAATCTGTTCCAAGATTATTACTTTCTCTTGTGGTGTCATATTGAACGTCATGCTGTTATCAATAGATTTTGCAACATCATTTACAAACTGGTTTTCATTAAAATTCTTCATACTACGTATCCGGATGTGAGTGTCTTCAGCAGACTTGGAGTGATTGTCTAAAGTAAATTTAGCAGCTACAGGAAAGTGGTCAGTGATATCGCTTTGAATAACAAAGGCCTGAGATTTTATATTGAGAGTGGATTTTGTATAGATATGGTCAAGCAGCGAGCTGGAATGAGATGTAATCCGTGTTGGTATGTCTATTAGGCTATTTAAACCAAAACTTTGCAAAAGATTTTTGTAGGATAAAATATTTTCTGTTGTAGAATTTAAAGTGTAGAATTTAAAGTCATCTTCGAAAGGAACAACACTTTATAGGCTACAAAGGACAGTATAATATTTACTGTCAAGTTTGGAGATCTTGATATTCGCTAACAGATCGAAGATATTTTTTGACAAACATGTTTGAAACATTGCATTTCTATAGTGTGGTGCTGACTGTTAACATCATTTTCGTTATTTGAGTTTGTTATTATTGCAATAAAACCAAAAGACAAGTTTCAACAGCAAAATTTGTGTGCATTCTTTGTACTGCCCATTTCACCCCAAGGTGTTCCACTTCTCCTAACAATGTGTCTCAGTTCTCCTGCACGTGTTCCATATATAGCCATTTGACTCACTGCTTTCAAATTCAAACCATTCATTTTTCTTTAAACCTATGATTCCATGCAATCCAAGATTGATGAAGGGCATCAAACTCCACAAAATACAAGCGCTAGTAATAAAATCTCGGGAAGCGAAAAATCGTAATTTACGTTTTTCTGAACCCTAAAAATTTTTGTCCCATTTATCCCCAGTCTCTCCTACAGACGAACGAATCCGGGAATTTTATGTTACAAATTTCCCACGAAGATATTATGGTTTACCGCTGTGACCACTAGGTCTATGGTCTAAGGGCTTGAGTACTGATTCCAGAATGTCTGACTACCAAATTTTGCGTTTAATATTACCTTTCAATATCTCACAAATGGTAATCACAAAGACATGGCTTTAAACGTATTTATATCAAAACTAACCATATCTTTTTATACATGAAAATAGAACATCCATAGGCTACTAAACAAATAACTACAAATAACATATTTAAAAGAGTTTTAAAAACATGCACCTGATAAATATAATAGTTTCGGGAGAGAGTTTGCTTTTTAGCACCAAAAACGCCAAGATATCGGAACCGGAGAGTCGAACCGAACCTGAACCGGATTTTTGTAAACCGGTTTTGGTGCGATTTTGTCTGAACCTTAACCGGAACTGAACCGAAAATTTGAGTTAGCTTAAACCCTAACCGAACCCGAACCGGTTGAAAAAAGCGGTTCACTCCAGCATTACGTCATTGTTCGCATTGTGTTGTTTCATAAACGGATGTTACTTCGTGCTGTGTTCGTTATTTCGATGGTTCTTGATATTAGGCAAGGCCTAATAAAGTGCTGATATTTCTTCATTGACTGGAGTTACATGTGTTATTATTCTAAACCTTGGTAGGCTACCAGTGTTGCATTTCAATAGTAGGCCTAGCGCCTAGGCCTAATTTTATCGGACCCAAACCGGAACTTATAAAACTGGTGTTGAGACTATTTTTGTCGAAACCGAACCGTACCCCAACCACAAATCATTGTTGTTGAACCGGAGCTAAACCGGAACTCTTAAGTTTCTTCGAACCCAAACCGGAACTGAACCAAATTTTGAAACAATCTTTGAACCAGAACCGGACCCGAACCGGAAAAATCAAACGGTTTGACTTTCTGATCGGAACTGGCAAATTCAATCCACAGCACTTTTCATTAGGCTGTCATTTATTAGGCCTACTCCATGTGTGCTTGTAACAGAAGTGGCTAAACTAATATTCTGTATACATAGACAAAGCACTACTGTTGCTTCTCAAAAGGGTTTCTTTATTGATTACCCAGCATACAAGTTGATGTCATCAGATAGCCGAGACAAGAACAGGTCACGCCAAGTTGTGTCAATTTGAAAAGAACGAATATTGCCATGCTAGCGTGTTTTATGCAAGAATCGAGTGCTGCCAGGCGCATTGGAAATGAATTAATAAAACTTGAAACAGTTGAATTATGCTAATAATAGTAAAACTTGAAAGTAGACTAAACAGTAGAATTATGATAACTGCACTGCAGATATGGCTGATGACGAATACGAGACAGCAGTCGGTACATACGTTGGCCCCAGTCAAAACGACATTGATACGTAGGAGAGATGTCGTGAATGACGAAAACAGTAAGTATTATGATAACTGCACTGCAGATATGGCTGATGACGAATACGAGACAGCAGTCGGTACAAGGTCACGCCAAGTTGTGTCAATTTGGAAAGAACGAATATTGCCAAGCTAGATGTTTTTATGCAAGAATCGAGTGCTGCCAGGCGCATTGGAAATGAATTAATAAAACTTGAAACAGTTGAATTATGCTAATAATAGTAAAACTTGAAAGTAGACTAAACAGTAGAATTATGATAACTGCACTGCAGATATGGCTGATGACGAATACGAGACAGCAGTCGGTACATGCTTCTCTCTGTTTTTGTTCTATTTTTTGCTATTTGTTTTTTGGGTTTTGTGGCTGTGCTAACTACTGATAGGTAGCCTATATAGCCTAATACATAGTTTTTATTCAGGCACGTTTTAAACCTTTCAAGGTTTTACCACCATTATCCACCACCATTTATCTTGATAATGAGCTGCCATATTATGTATTTGTTCTGCAATATATAGGCTACTTAATATCGTTGCTGCGAACACTTTATTTCTGTATGAAATCTGTAAATAGTCCTTGTTTTGATAGTCCGTTACGTAATTTCAATATGTGTGTGTAACTGTGTATATTAGTTTGTTTTTGTGATGTTGGGTTCAGTCGTGTTCTCATTGCTTTAAGAATTGGCGCTCCAGTTGTTCCAGGAACGAGGAGGCGACTGATTCTTAACTAATTCATCAACTTATTTTAAAGTATCAGGTTTGGTGGCCGTGCTTAACTATATTTATCGATGCATATACCGCAATCTTAGATCCTTTTATGCACGTCTTAAACCATTAAGGTTTTGCCACCTTTTCCTTTTGTTGGTTTTGTTACTGTATTTCTTTTTCACAACATCATTTCTTTTGCATTCTGACAAAGAAAAATAAATTGAATTGAATTTTCCGTTCATTAACGTGCTGGTAGGTCTATATATCGATTTTTGTAGTTAGTATCTTTTTCGTCCCGGACGCGTTAATGACAAAAAATAAAATGATTGATTGATTAAAAAAAAATACAGTTAAAAAGAAATACTATCTGGCATCCTTGTGGTTTGCTAAGTTGCGAGAAGGGTTGCCAACCTTGCAGTTTTCACGCCCAATTTTCGTCCACGCCCAATTTTCACGCTGGTTTTCGCCTGAGTTGCGGGATTTTTTTGAAGGTTGCAGTTTTTGGGCTGGTTTGTGTAATGTGTCTCAAACAACATGAGATTGCTAAAACATGTTAAAAGGAGAGAATGTAGTCGACATTCAAATGTAGCCTACTGTAGTTAGCTTGAGGTAGGTTGTATAGAATGCTGCAAGTTGCTGCTCTAGTGCTGGCATATCAGCCATTAGATTGGTCTCATAAAGAAGGCAAGTTTATTTTGTGCTTGCGAGATGCATTATTGTTTTATTATTTTTCTGTTTTCATTAGGAAAGTTTACATAAAAGTTCAGTAGGCCTACAAAGCTTTAGCCCAGTGGCGCGGGAACTATTTTTCTCTAGGGGGGGCTGAAGATGCCGTAGTGTTGTCAGCTTCTGGGGGGCTTCGCCCCCCAGACCCCCCTTATATGGGTCAGCATTTAAAAGTGGTAGTAACCTATAAGCATTCGGTCCCCTCCGGTGTAAGATACGACGCCAAAACACACACATTGTAAATTATGACAAATGAAAAACGGCAACAACAAAGCAACTGTTCAGAAAATTCAAATGAAAACGTACAAATTAGAAAGTGATTTGAAAACGATAGTTTGTGGAAGTGAGTTCTCACACGCTTCTGAAGATTGCTTTTCGCTCAGGTGTTTTCTCTATGAACTGTGTCATGAGTTCTTTGACATCGACAGTGTCCAAAATGTTTTGGTGGACATGCATCAACGCAAGATGAGTAGCCTAAGTCTTTTTTGTGTGATTGAGCTTCTCAACCACGTTTTCAAGCGTCTTAGAGCAGAAAAAGAACGTTCTGATGATGCAGGGAGGCAAAGGCAGAGCTCCACAAATTTTCGCAATTCTTTGAAAAGATCTAGTGTTTGAGGATTTAGTCAGGCCCGGATTTGGGGGGGGCAGAGGATGAAGGGGGCCCCCCGACGTGGAAAAAATGTAATTTTGTGTTATTTTTTTCTTTTAGCCTTTGATGTTTCTACAGAATTCTGTGCAGTGCAGGATTAATGCTACTGTAGACGTAGTAGTTTTTCGCCGGGGGCCCCCCGATGTAAAAGTGCTCCGGGCCCCACATCATCTAAATCCGGTCCTGGATTTAGTTGTGAGAGTATCTCAGCAACCTTTCGAACGGAGTTTGCGGTTTTTCCACTTACAACTTCGCTGAACAAGGAAAGTTCCGTTTTTAGGCGATCTTTTCTGATGGCATCGGATAAGCTGTTCTCAGTAGCCTATCGAAGAATATCAGAAGCCTATCAGTAGCCTATCAGAAGAAGAAGTAGCCTATCAGATCTTTCCTCACCATTTGCACAGCTCAGAAGGGCCTTCTATCTGTTGGCTGCTGTAAGCAGATCCGCCTGGTCGAATCTTCGATCAAGCTCAGCTTGAACCAAATCAAGGGCTTCAATGTAGCCTATTACTGTTTCCACGCTCTTTCTCCCGCAGACGACAAACCATCGGATTCTTCTGTGTTTCGAAACCTTGCTGGAGTTTTGCCCACTCGGGGATCCTTTGGCGTTTTTAGGTTATCGGCAAACGTAAAGACGTTCGCTGCATCCATAAGCTTGGAAATGGATTCATCTTTTCTGAGATTTTTGATCCGTTCGCGGAGAATGGTGATGGATTTCAAAACTGAAGAAGCAGAAATCTTCTTGTTTTGGAGCTGTCTTGCGACGGCTTCTGCAGGCTGATAAACTTCACCACTGCAGGTAATCGCAATATAAAGCCGCATCGTGCGTACTTGTTTTACAAAGCCGAATATTTTTGCACGTACGTCTCCTCGCATTGCACTATATCTTCTGTCATGTCGGTCAGTCATTGCGACAGGGTAGGGTATCACTTAACAACACGAGCGAGGCAAAAGCACCAACGAATAGGACGCAAACCCAGCAAATTGCAGGCAACTTCATCGGAACCAAAAAGCGACATGAATGAAGATTTACGCATAGACGATTCACGAATTACAACTGCAACACTTTGAACGAAGTTTAAGGCATCGGCAATAAGCCTCGCTTCCTTTACAACGTCTTGCAAAATCAAATTGAGAGCATGATTACTGCAGTGAATGTATACCGATCCAGGGCGCAACTTTTGAAAAGGTACCATTATAAAATCCCCTTTCAACTTGGTTTGGTAATTACAGAAGAAAAAAGAGCAACAGTTGTGGTGGGAATCAAACCCACGTCAATGTAATTACTAACTACTACCACCGCCCTAACCCAATGCGCCAAGCCAGCCGATGGGGAACGAATGACTAAACTGAGCTAGAATATACGTTTTTGTTTGTTGCTCAGAGGGGATTTTTTTATGGTACCTTTTCAAAAGTTGCATCCAGGGCATAATGCTTTAAGTTTGGCCCGCACTCACTTCTAGCAACCAGACATACTGTATTTGCTGCACCGTCAAGACAGTAGCCTTGAAGGCGTTCAATCGGCAAATTCAGCAGGGAAAACAAATCGGTAGGCTAATACACGAAAACAACGTTTCCGATTTCGAATCGGGAGCATTATAAAACCCAAGAAAAACGTTTTGCAACACGATTACTGAAAATATGTTATGTAACTGAAATTGTCAGAATTTTCTAGGGGGGGCTGAAGCAATTATCGAAATTTCCAGGGGGGGCTGAAATAGCTCTAGGGGGGGCTGCAGCCCCTTGAGCACCCCTACTTCCCGCGCCCTTGCTTTAGCCTACTTAACGGTGTTGTGTTCATAGCAAGATATTGTTTATCATGGGAAAGTGGGCAAAATATGGCCATCTCTAAAATTGTTAGATAATTTTGACGTGAATATGTATGATCATAAACGTGTAGGTAGGCTAATGTGTAATTGGTCAAAATTAGACATATTGTGCCTGCTGTCTTGACCTGTGTTTAGTAAAGTTACATATTTGTTATTTTGTTTGCAATGTAATTTTCTCAATTTTTACACATTGATTGTTCTTTTTTTGCAGGTACATGCTTCCTCTGTGTTCCTTTCAAGATCCTCGAAAGACTGATCTACGCACGCGTCAACCCAATCATCGACCCGCTCCTTCCAAAAGAGCAAGCTGGATTTCGGAACGGAAAATCCACCGTAGATCAGGTCAGAGGTCACACTCTTAACCAGTGGCGGCTCGTCTATAGAAACTGCAGAACTGCAGCACCCCCTGCACATTTCAGAATTTTATTTTTTTTATTAATTTCACGTTTTTTTTTCATTTTCTCTATAGATCCTACTGACTAGAAGTTTCATAATTTCTGGATTTTAAAAAATATTATGATTTTTTAAGTTTTGTATTTGGCAGCTCTGAACTGCAAGCCCTGCAGTTGCGATCTTATAAAAGAAGAACAAAGAGAAATTGTGACGTCATATTTTGGCTGAGGTTGCTTCAAATCCCACAATTTCGAACTGCAAATTTTGCAGTTGCTGGTCACGTGGTCAGGCCAGCTACTGTTGCAAATACTGTTGTTTTCAAGCACGATATTAGGTGGCTGCGACTGATGCTGTTACATGGTTAGACTAATGTGCTTTACTTTCTGCACGAAAAGATAAAGCTTAGACTAGGTTTTCATTATTGTTGTTAAACTCAATTGTACCTAGGTTCATTGTTAACTTACCGGTACGACAATAAGTTAAGGCCAAAGGTCACATGCTAAAACAGCCTATTTAAACGTGTTGAACATCAGGAAATTGAGTGCTAAAATAGCCTCAGAATTCATGAAATACCACTAAAATAAGGTCAAATTTTATGGGGGTCTTGTCCCTAGACCCCTTGGCATCGCGCCTTTGGCGCTCGCTCTTTCACGTATAGGCTACCTCCGGTTGCAGCACCCCCTGCTATAAATACCACGAGCCGCCACTGCTCTTAACCCAAGACATCGAGGATTGCTTTGAGGCAAAAAAGAAGGCCGGCGCTGTCTTTCTAGACCTTACAGCTGCCTATGACACCGTATGGCATCGTGGCCTTATTTGCAAGCTGCTTCGTCTGCTTCCTGACCGACATATCGTTCATATGATTATGGAACTTGTCAGGAATCGAAGCTTTACCCTCACCACAGGTAGCTCACGCAAAGCAGACTGAGACGCCTGAAGAACGGCGTCCCTCAGGGATCGGTCCTGGCTCCACTTCTTTTTAACATCTACACCCACGACCTGCCAACTACGGTCTCCTCAAAATATGCTTATGCGGACGACCTGGCAATTCTCCGTTCCACAACGTAGTGGGAAACTCTAGAAGACACCTTGAGTGAGGATATGAAAACTCTCTCAGCCTATTTCCAGAACTGGCGACTGAAACTCAGCGAAACCAAAACTGTGGCAGCAGCTTTCCACCTCCATAATCGGGAAGCCGATCGTGAGTTACACGTCCAGAACAACGGAAAATCTCTGTCCTTCTGCCCCGAACCAAGATATCTTGGAGTGACACTGGACAGATCGCTCACATACTACCACCACTTGGTGTCACTGCGCAAGAAACTCACATCCCGCGCTGCGCTACTCAAGCGCCTGGCAGGCTCTAGCTGGGGGGCGAGGGCTGACACTTTGCGTATAGCAGCCTTACCCCTTGTCTACTCTTCAGCAGAGTACTGTGCACCTGTTTGGTGCTGCAGTGCTCACTGCCATAACATCGACACTGCCATAAACAGCGCCCTGCGCACAGTGACCAGATGCCTGCGTCCCACACCATGGGAAAATCTCCCCATTCTCGCTGACATCCAACCCGCTGAGCTTCGTCGCGAAAAAGCCACTCTGTCCCTCGGTCGACGGGCATTGGAGCCTAACCACCTTCTCCACAACAAGATCTCTGCTCTCCCAGACGAGCACCCCCGTCGACTGAAATCAAGACACCCATTCGTGCCAGCCGCTCAACTTCTTATCATCGAAGCTGATGTACAAGACATCTCTGCAGCTGCTTGGGCGACTATAAATGGAGTTCTGAATGGAAGTCAACCGCCACCAGACTCTATTCGTTTATCTCCGACGCCGACACACGCCCCATCGATCTAACACTACCAAGACAGGCATGGGTGCGCCTCAACCGTCTCCGTACGGGCGTCGGGCTTTTCCGCTCAACCATGCACCAATGGGGAATGGCCTCTTCCTCCTCCTGTGAATGTGGTGCTGATGAGGAACAGACAGCAGACCACATCATCAACAGCATCATCAAGGCACCTAACGGAGTGAAAGGGTGTCATGGATGATGAAACCAAAGACTGGCTGCTCTCTGGTAGCCTTCCAGTGTAGTCCGGAACATCGTGAATCTGGGGTGGTAAAAGAATAGACCCTCAGCCTCAGACGCTCACATGACAACGACGAGGTACATGCTAATTTCAGCATAAATTATAAGATCTAGATATGTTAGACATCAGTATATATGATTGAATTGAGTCTATCAAAAATATTTTGAAATTTTGAAGCATTTTGGAAATTGTAACTTACTGGTTTTGGGCTGGTTTCAAAAAGCGTATGGGCTGGTTTGGGCTGGTTCAGTGATCAGTTTGGGCTGGAAACATTTTTAACAGTTGGCAACCCTGTTTGCTAGGTTTGCTACATTTAATTTGGCTGTCTTTAAATGTAGCAAACCTAGCAAACCTCGCAAACCTAGCAAACGTAGCAAACCTCGCAAACGTAGTAAACCTCGCAAACCTAGCAAACCTCGCAAACCACAAGGTTGCCAGATGGTATTTTTTTTAAATTTTTTTTTCTTTATTTCTTGGCGTTTTATTTATCGAGTGCATTTTTTTTAAAACCCTTTTGATTATGTTATTTGTTTAGTGTTGATGTCTTATTTTTATCAGTGAAAAGATATCAAAATCTCTGCTTTGTTGGTTATGGTTAGTTTTGATATAAATACGTTTAAAGCAATGCCTTTGCGATCAACATTTGTGAGATGTTGAAACTTGAAAGGTAATATTAACGCAATTTATATTTGGTAGTCAGACATTCGAGAATCAGTACTTAATCCCTTAGACCATGGTTGGGTGAGTTCACTAATCAGTGGTTCTCTAAAAACCGGGCTGCAGACGATAAATAAAACTTAACTTTTGCAGGTGACCGTAGTTCCTGGGCTACGCCGTGTGACACAAAAGGAAGAAGTTCCTAATGACAAGTTTTTGTGTGTGTTTAGAATGTAAGGAATATTTTGTAAACGAAACCGGTTTTTCCAAAAGTTTTGGTCATTTGAAGTGTGTTTAAAATGCCTATATGCTTTGGCTCCTTTTTGGGCTACGGTACTTGCAAAAAAAATTGGTTTGAAATGTGTTTTTAGCTGGGTAATTTTGTGGAATCTGGCAACTTTACAAAGTTTGCTTCTTTAAATATAGCAAACCTAGCAAACCCGCAAATCTTGAGAAAGGTTTCTACAATTGATGGCCGATGAGGTTTTCAACTGTTCATAGTTTGCACCAAATAGATAGGCCTAGACTACAGACAACCTTATCATTACTTGCTGCTAGTCTAAATCTATCTTCTTTAGGGAGACTATGAAAACCTATTGCGGTAGGCTTTCAAATGCAGAAACCTTCTCAAGCTTTGTGAGGAATTCGGAGTTTGCGACATTTAAAGACGCCCGCTGAGAAAACCTCATAACACAAAAAATATTTTCCCGTAATTGTACAAATGTACAAACCTTGTGAGGTTTGCGAGGTTTGCTAGGTTTGCTACATTTAAAGAAGCAAACCTTGCAGAGCTGCCAGATTCCACAAAATTACCCAACCAAAACACGTTTCAAACCAATTCCAAAAACAAATCATTTTTTTGCAAGTAGCTCAAAAAAGAGCCAAAGCATATAGGTATTTTAAACACACTCCAAATGACCAAACCTTGGAAAAACCGGTTTCGTTCACAAAATATCCTTTACTTTCTAAACACACACAAAAACTTGTCATTAGGCACTTATTCGTTTTGTGTCACACTGCGTAGCCCAGGAACTACGGTCGTCTGCAAAAGTTAAGTTTTATTTATCGTCTGCAGCCCGGTTTTTAGAAAACCAGTAATTAGTGAACTCACCCAAGCATGGTCCAACTAAGGGATGGAGTACTGATTCCCGAATGTCTGACTACCAAATATTGCGTTAATATTAACTTGCAATAGGCTATCTCACAAATGTTGATCGCAAAGGCATTGCTTTAAATGTATTTATATCAAAACTAACCATAACCAACAAAGCAGAGATTTTGATATCTTTTTATAGATGAGAATAGAACTTCTGCAACATCAACACTAAACAAGTAACTTGTTCAAAAGGGTTTTAAAAAACATGCACCCGATAAATAAAAAGCCAAGAAATTTAAAAGAATAGGCTACAATAAATAATACCATCTGGCAACCTTGTGGTTTGCGAGGTTTGCTACGTTTGCTAGGTTTGCGACGTTTGCGAGGTTTGCTAGGTTTGCGAGGTTTGCTACATTTAAAGACAGCCTTTAATTTCAAGTCTAAGATACGCATTGTTACTAGGGTTGCCAGATTGGGCGCTTTTACGCTCAATTGGGCGACTTTTGATTTCTCCAGGCGCCAAAAATGCGCGTTGGGCGCGCTTTTTTGGATGACGCCCAATTGAGCTACTTTTTTTTAAAGTATGCTATAACTTTTTATGTAAAAATTGTGTCATGTTTAAGATTTTTACCTAATTCGTAGTTATTTTATTGAGAAGGAGCATTTTTGGAGGCCTCGATCAGGCAGGGTTACCAATTTGGTAGGCTATAAAGATGCCAATTTTCAAAAATGTGCATGTTTAGGCTTTAATATCTGGCAATCCTGGCAACTTAAGTGATCCAGGTCTTCATGAAAATGCAGTGAGTGGACATCAGTTCAGGTTTGTTTTTATTTCTGACCGTCGCAACGAAAAACAATGTATGTCAACATAGCAGGGGTCTAGAAAAAGGTAGAAGCGACAAAACACGGATGCTATAACGTGCATGATGCTAAAGCAGGACAATCAGTTATGGCATGGTCGCAACACCTTAATAAAGTTTTTACAAAATGTAGAAAGATGAGAAAAAAAGGCTAGTGAAGGCATTTTTGTGTTTAGGTACCGGTACCTGTTTGTAGCTATTTTAACAAACAGTTGATTGATTGAATCTTTATCCTCGGACTGGGAAAGCTTCTTAAATAGCTTAATTCTGGCAGTTTCGCATAATACTTGTAGAGGCTTTAAATTACTGACGCAGGCCCGGTCACAGAGATTGACAGAGTGAAGTTGTCGATTGTTGAAGTATTGTCGCCGGGGAATTATCCCATCCATTAGGTGCCACTGAATGGAGAGCAGTCCTGAAAATGAGTTGCTCAAGCGCACACCCCGAGAGTCGAACCAGTGCCGCTTGATCTTGAAGCTTCTTCGTTCTTGAAGTCACTCGCTATGCGCTAACCTAGTACCAACTGAGCTATCGAGTGAATGCATGGTTGCCAATCTGTTTGAAAGATGTGAAGAACTGGAAAAACACTTAAAATTTGGGACTGATGATCAAGCGCTCCGGAATAGTTTTGTATATTAGCCTATATCTTTGCTTGGGCTCCATTTTGGGCTCTATTTTAGAACCCCCCAAAAAATTGGGCTACTTTTGAGCTACTTTTTGCATAAGCTTGGGCTCTTTTTTATATTAACCTCTGGCAACCCTAATTGTTACTTGTTAGTGTCGCCAGATATTTTTAACAAACATAGCATGTATTCTATTGAAGCAAATTTGAATTAACAAGAAAGTAAAGGATTCAACGATACAACACTTTGTAATTGTTAAAAATAATTCTCAACCGGAAAGCAAAAGTAGCCCAAGATTTGCATGCAAAGTTTGCGGATCTGGCAACTCATAAAAATAGTGGGGCATTGGCTCTCCTCTTTAGGTCTATTTTAGCTTTGGGTAGAGATTAGACTTAAGAGAGGTAACTTTTTTAAACCATAAACAGACATAACCCAGCAACAACACTACATTTAACATTATAAAAACGAATAGGCTACCGTATGTAATGTATGTACGGTATGACATTGCGCCACATTGAAACGGGCTTTTGCCTGAGGATGGGATTCTTTTATGTCCGGTTTTCTTTCTCCATCCCATTATTATTATTATGTTATTATGACTGCTCATCCACATCAATATATTGGAACTGGAAAATTCAATCCACAACACTTTTCATTATGCTGTCATTCATTACTACATGTGTGTCTCTAAAATCGATTGTCTCTAAATATCACCAAAACCAATCATATAACTTATTATTTTCAAGTCAAGGAAGCAAGACACTATCATGCAACCCACCCTTAAATATTCGAAAAAACAACATAGAACAAGTTGCCTCAATAAAGTTTCTGGAAATAATTGTAAACGAGCATTTGTCATGGAAATCTCATATGGAAATCTTGCTTCAAAAAATAAGATCAACACTCTGCGTGACAAAAACATATCAAGCCTTTCCTAAACAAACAAGCACTTTTCTCCATTTACCATTTTCTAGTTGAGAGTCAGATATTATATTGTATCTCAACATGGTGTCATGAAAACAAAACTACATTGCAAAAGCTGCAACGTAGCCTACATGCAATAACTTTCTTCGTATTGTATTTGACATTGACCGCAGAGAAAGCATAAAAGGTGTAATGGAACTCAATAATTTAAAATCAACTAACCACATGAAAATTACAGAGATTGCAACTTTCATGTTTAAATATTCAAAAAAGCTACTTCCCACAACATTCAATGATATAATTATGTGTAGGGCATAACGGGGTAATTCCGTACAGAATTTCCGTTTTCGGATTACCATTGCTCACGTGTTGCTTTTAAATCGACCCCAATGATGCAAATTTAAGACATTCACGCATATGTTAATAGTATGATACAGCAATTTTCTAAAATTATTTTAAGATGGCCACAAGATGAGGCCTACATTTCCAGTGCCTAACTGTCCGGAATTATCCCATCTGTGGGGTAATTCCGGACATGCACACCTTTTATGCAAAAAACGGAATTTCCCCGTAGCCTTACCGTTACAGGTAATTCCGGACAGCACAAAAACTTTATTTTTTCAGTATTTCACCACATTTAGCGCTCGAAAGCTAAATTATATGTATATAAAAAAGGAACATTTTGCTCACTCTGAAAAAGATTGTGTTTGAATGTTTTTTTATCCTTGGACTGGGGAAGTCACTTTCTGAACGCATTAATGTATTTTGTTTGCGTTGTGTTGTTTACTTACTTTGTTATTTTGTATTTACGTGTGCATTTATTCTTTATACTTCTGTTTTGAAATAAAATAAATTAATAATACGATTAGAACAGGAATTACCCCAGGCTGTCCGGAATTACCCCATGTCCGGAATTACCCCATTATACCCTAAACAATCAAGTAGCTAGCCTAACAACAAGAAGTAATTCTCCCTATATTCCGATATATTGCAGAATTAACATTTGCAAACAATCAATACGGTACATGGGGCCAACAGTTTGGAACAAGCTTCCCCCTACTATAAGAAATGAATGCAAAACTGTAAAAGGCTTTAAATAAAAAATGAACAAGCTAAATCTTCCTTGAAATAATCCTATCTAAGTATTACATGCACCAAACTTACTAATATATTTTTTTGCCCATAAATGATAGGCCAATGTGTGTAGATTTATTAGCAAAATAGTAAGGTTGTAAGTACTCCTACTGGTCTTCTGGTTCTTGTGTTTTTTTGTCCACAGAAGTTCTACAGAGTCTGCAGAAGTTTTTCCATCCTCTTCGACCAATCGCCATCTTTCGGTGAAGCGGTGGCTATGTGCTCCAACCAGTTGTTTTATATCAATATCTTGGACTGGATCGTCATGCTATTGTCCGATTGTTTATCTATTTTTCTAACATGGCAAATTGGATTTTTTTTTACTTTTGTTGTGGTGTAACGTGTAAAACATGTACGGTAACCCAAATTTCTAATATTATATACTGTGACATGTCGCTACTACATCCCAGCTGGCGATGCCTGTCGTGTTTGCATTAATTCAACGTTTGCTAATGTTGGATCAGTGTGGAGGTGACGAGTTTAGCTGACTGGGGTCTAAAATTATCGCTTTTTCAGCGCAACTTTTATCACAGCACGCTTGATATCTTCAAGACATAACTTCCCTGGGTATAATTGAATTTACGCAAGATGATGATGTTGTTTTTGCTAGTTTGTTTTTGTCATTGTTTTCATGTCGTCAAGTTATAGCCTATCTATTATGTGAGTCGTGCAAGGCCTATGGTGCGTTGCGCTTGAAATGGCTTTGCCCGTGGTAGGATTTCTTTGTGGGGTTTTCTTTGCCTGCCTTGCTCTTCTTTGCTATGAGCTAAACGCATCAAGACGTGTTCCCCTTACGACCATCAGCACTCTTGATAACGCACCATATGGCCGATCTTCATAGCAACTGTCCATACAAATCTTAAATATGTCAGCTAAAGCTATGTGGGCTAATAAAGCTATAGCCTAAATATATGATATGTTATTTTTCTTTTGTAACATTTTCTTTTTTTATTTTCCCTTTATATCTTAAATTTTTGTGAAGGTGTTGCGACCGTGCTAAACTTCTTTCAAATCAATAACTTATTTCGGTCTCAAGCACGTTTTAACGTTCGCGTTTTGTCGCTTCTACCCTTTTCTCGACCTTTACTATGTTGACGTGTATTGTTTTGATATGATGGTCAGAAATAAAAAACTGAACTGTGCTTCTCTGTTTTTGTTTTATTTTTTGCTATTTGTTTTTTTTGGTTTTGTGGCCGTGCTAACTACTGATAACTTATATACTTATACTATATATAGCCTACTACATAATTTTTCATTCAGGCACGTTTTGAACCTTTCAAGGTTTTGCCACCTTTTCCCGTTCGTTAACGTGCTGGTAGGTTTATATCGATTTTCGTAGTTAGTATCTTTTTCGTCCCGGACGTGTTAATGACGAAAAATAAAATGATTGATTGATTTGATGATTGCCAGACTCAAGTTAAACAAATTTAGCAAAAAGCAGCTGTCAAGGCAACAAAAGTTGGCTTTTATATGGTTTCAACGTTTAGCTACATTGAAAAGTATGATAAAGAAGTTTTTTTCTGATTTTAAAACATTTTGGCAGGTTAAAATGAAATCTACACTCTATGAAACGCCTGACAAAACAGCTGACTGGAAATCGTGTTACGGTATACCCCGTACCCAGTGATGTACAGTACATGTAATCTTTGTCTTTGTTTATTAATCTTTGTTCTCTAACAGTTAGTATCAAATTGCCCTGTTTTTTGTATGCTTTACATAAAAATTGTTGCAATTCGGTGGTGGTATTCACGTTTTTCCCCGTTATTTCAGGAAAACTGTCGCAAGTGCTGTAGCCTATTATAGCACACAATAACTTATTGGTCATTGGTTAATTCTTGGTCGCTGGTTTGAATCTTCATCCTCGGCTTACTCAGTTTGAGAATGCAGATTCAAACCAACACTCCAACAGCAGTTCTTTTTCAATCTCAATGGCGAACCCTTTTATTCAATGAAGTAGTGTGCCTGCCTCTGCACACTAGTGTGTATGAATGTGTAGTTAGATTTACTGTGATGGGGTGATGGCTGACTAGATGACTGCTTATGGTCTTTCGCTACCATCCTGATTGCGCCATAATCTAACCAACAGTTGTACAATGCATTGTTTTGACAATTACATTTTACTCTGATTGTTTGTTAATATATGGCGCTGTTAGAACAAAATAAATTGACTTGACATGCATACAAAAAATATTCACGCCGTCAACGTAAACGCAAACGTTCGAAAAACCATACGCCGTATGTGTCAACGTAACTTGAAAAAAAGTTGGCGGCGTCAGCGCATACGCATACACTAGCGTAAAGTAAACTCATTTTGTTTTCTAGGTGCCAAACATTCACACGGTATATATAAACCGGTCGAAACAAACAAGTTTTATTTTGAATTTCCACGAAGAAACACAAGCATCTGAAAGTGTTCATCCGACATTTTGCTGCGTTTTGGTTTCAATATGTCTTTGCTTATTGAAAACATTCTTTCAACTGCAGCGCTGGAAGATATTGGTGTGTTGTAGCGAAAAAAAAACATTAAAAAGGACTGTATGCGTTGACGCTATGCGCTAAAAAACCGCAAAAACTTTATGGCGTAGCTTCAAGCAACAACTATCCAAAAGAATGTGGCTGCAAGTGTTAGCGTAAACAAAAAGTCTATGCCGCAAATATACACCGTAGAATTTGCGGCGTATAGCCTACGAGTATGTACATCTCTTGACGGTACTTATACTTTTAACCCAGCCAGCAAATCAACCACTTTCAACAATGGTTTGACATCTGCAGACGTTGAATCAATGTAGAAAGGACCAGTTTTGCTGGCTGGCAAAGAATATAAAACTAGAGTTTTTTTTAATTTTGAAGTTTCTTGGATCATGAAGCCAGCGCTTAACCAACTGAGCTATTGGGGCAGAAAAGATCCTGAAAAGAGATGAAAAGCATTGCAGCTTTGAGCAATGAAAAACTTTCTTACGATTTTATTAGGCTATTTAACTTTTAAATCAACTCTTTAGTCATTTTTTATATTATCAGATAGCTTCATTTTAGGCGTAACCTTCCCTTAAGCTTTCTTGAAGTTGTTATGTTTTTTCCATAAAACGTTTGTTAAATTTTCAGGATTAAGGGGTTTTGTATTCTTTCATGCTGATTGCTGAACATACAGTCTTGTCATGGATATCAATAATGAGGTAGAGTAATGTTTTCTAGTTTTTACTCGTATCTTATTTTCTGTTTGATTGACTGTAGTCTGTTTGAATCGACAATGATTATACCGGTACTGTATTTTAAGTAATTTTTTTTGGTATCATTTGCTTTGTGTTTATGATAAGTATTGAATTACCTAACTGGGGCATTTATTCACTGAAATACAAAACAATACACAACAACAAACTAATAGCGATAGGTAACATAGTAGGCATACAGTATAAACTTAGAACACAGTTCCAAACATACACCTGCAATGCTCTTGCAAAGAAATAGAAGGTTCCATTCCAGAGGCATCGAGCTCTTACGCACAAGGCAAATCATGCTGTTGGCTTGATTGGTTGTTGGTTGGCTTGATGTAAATACCACAATGTTCTAGCTTTAATCAATCAAATTTCAGCATAGTTCCACATTCATTTCAATGTACAAATAACAGAAAATACGACATATTACTTTGATTCATATGGATATATGTATATACAAGCTACATCATGGAGGCACTGAAAAAAACATTCAGTTATCTAAGTCAAGGTGCCTTTACTGCTACCAACATCTTGCCCAAGTGACTCAAGTTATCGTTTATTCTATTATTGATATTTCAGATGATACTGATGAGAAAAGACATAAAAAAAGCAAAAATTCATGTGATTTCAAAACTTGTGCGGAGAGTTAGACTTTTGAAGAATAAAAAGTAAGATATAGGTTTAATAGTATGTTGACTTTCTTGTACCGTACCACGAAAATATAGAACTGAACTACATGTAGATTGTAGAACTATACAACTACATGTTCCAACAAATAATTTCCAATAGTTTAATTGTAAATTTAGCTCTGTTGTGTTGCTAAGGCTGTATTTTAAACTTGTTTGTAAAGTGCACAGTTACTTAAATTTCATTGTCGTCTGTTCATGTGTAAAGTGCATAATTAATCGGTTTTAATACTTTTGTATTGTTATTATCATATGCAAGCCTTAAAGCAGCCGGCGGCCATCACGGCCATGGCCGCTAAGTAGTGCTTGAATGACCGCCGGTACTACCTCCTCGGTCGGCCAAGTTTGGCCGCCGGTTTCTTCTAGCCAATTATTTAATTTCGCAATAGAATGATCGTGGATTAACTGTCGAAAATATGTAGTATCAAAGAGTGACGCAAAATTAGGTCAGCACGTCATAATCACCACTGTTGTATTGTGCGGGAACATTTGTTATTGTGTGGAATATCCAGCTGTGATCACCAGCGCTGTACGTCTTGTTTGTAATTTCCGACGTTTATTTTAACAAAATCTTAATCCGAAGTGCTAATTTACATCGGCTGGCAATATTGTCGTTTTTATCTCGATTCAATGTTGTCGGACAATGAATCGTTGGTAAAAAGGAGAACTAAGTTAGTTGACATCGAAAGGGAAAACACGTGTCTTCATAGTTGAGAAATGTTCACGCTATGGGCTAGTGACTTCACACCCTCAATGGTGACATCATATCGGTATAAATGGTCAGGTTTTATGAAAGGCGGTATGCAGTTGAAACAATTTAGTGTCGTTAGATGGTCCCGCAATACTTGATTACAATCCCGATAAAGTAGTTATTGCATGGTACAACGATTCTATTGCAAAACATCGCCCAAACTTCAACAACGCTAAGTGATCATTTTAGCATTGTTGCAAGTTTAATTTTTTTTTACTTGTGCTATCGTTATTTGTATTTTGGCCTCCAAGCGCGCAAATTTGGCCGCCGAGAAGGAGCTCCCGGTATGCCACGATGGCTGCCGGAAAAAAACACGAGTTTTAAGGCCTGATATGATATGCACTTAATTGATTAAACTATGGTATGGTATGATAAAGTTAACCAAACACATTCCAAATATTAAAGTAGCCTAAACTGTGTAATGTGTACCGTATATATATGTTTGAAAACAAATGCAACTTACAAACGAAGCATAAATTAAGCTGTTACTGGTACATAACAAATCAATGCAGCCATGAAGAAGTATTATAAAATTCTTAGCATGTTTTAAACTAGGGACGTCCAAAGTTCAGCCCGTGATACGTTTTTGTATGGCATGCGCTTGTTTTACAATGTGTTATTTTTAGCCCACGGCCGTAGACACACAAAAATCATACCAATTTAAGTTGCATTTTGAAAATAAAATAAAAACAACATTTTCTCACAGACGAGAGAAAAGCCAACAAGAAAAGTTAGAATCATTATTACATCATAATCGCAAAAAAGTCTTATTGTCGTGCGAGTGATAGAGACTTATGTTGCCAACCTCCTAATGGTGAAACCCAGTGATTCACGTTTGTGAAGCAAATGGCAACAACCACAGACCTCAACTCACCGGACACTAGGGTGCATCGTCTCCCCCTTTTTTTTGAAACTGGTTTCGTAACATTGAGAAGTGTGTTCCACTTCAGGAAAAATTCAGCCAAAAAATTTTTTTTCACTCAGAGACTCCCCCTTCCACTAGCGCCTGGCCCCCCCCAAGTTGCGGACAGAAAAATCGCCATAACTCCAAAACGAAAATATTTAAACACAAAGTGTTTGGTATTAAATTCATTGTAACTATATGATTTGATCTAAATTTGGTGAATAAAACATATTTTACAAAAAAACAAAAATTTTGTTGAAAACGTTCAAGTTGGACTCTCCTTTTAAAGCCTTATTCAAGGCTACTCTATGAGATAAAGAGTTATGGATCCGTCTCTTTTTAAAGATTTAATCAAGTTTTGTACCATCAATCAACTATTCAGTCCTCGAAATTAAACCAAACTGCTTGGTGTGCCTTTCAATCCTAAAATAGAGCAATCAATTGGGAGCATCATAGCTGATTTCACTACTGAATTATTGGATGCATGGAACTGTTCTGTTGATGGTGCTATCAGCATGGTATTGACACTACATCAACAAACACTGGCCTTTGGTCTGGAGGTTGTGCTGAATTGCAACAGAAATTGAAGAAGTCATTGCTATGGTGGCAATGTGCATGCAGAAAACATGTTGGAGAACTAATCGTAGGTAATGCATTTGAAGCACTGAGTATTGAAACATCTCGATTGCCTGAAATACAGCTACCGCAAAATGACTTGAGACCTACCTTATTTTTAAAGAAAAACACAGGTTTATTTGTTATAAACGCTTTTATTAAAAATAGTCACTTTTGTTAATATTTTGTCATATTGCCCTTGTTTTTGATAACCATTTGCAAGCGTTTGGGCATAGAGTCGCTTAAATTTCTAAAATAAGCCGGTGTCATTTCCAAGCACCACACTTTTTTCAGCTCTTCTTTAAGAGTATCCAGGTTAGGAGTTTTTTTTTTCGGCCATTGTTCTCTTCATTTTGTGCCAGCAATTTTCGATGGGATTTAAATCCAGGCTGTTGCCAGGCCATTCAAGAACATTTATCTGTTGCTGTTCAAGGAATCTTGTTACTTTTTTGGCTTTGTGGCAGAGTGCACTATCATGCATGAACACCTCGGAGCCATGAATGTGGAAGAAATTGAGCATATGCTCCTCCAAAACTTGCATATGGAGATCAGCGTTCATTTTTTTGTTATTTGGAAGAAAGTGCAGGCCTCCCCTTCCCTTCTCTCCAGAAAAATTTCCCCACACCATGACTGACTGTGGGTGTTTAACAGTCGGAACCGTATATCGAGGATCAAAACGATGAGATGACCTTGGACGCCGCACCGTAGTAGACCCCATCTTAAAGACCTGGAAGTTGCTCTCATCAGAGAACATTACTTTTCTCCATTGTTCAGTAGTCCAATGGGCATATTTCTTGGCAAATGCTAGCCGTTGTTTTTTCATCCGCTAATTGATAAGAGGCTTTTTGGCAGCTTTACGGCTCGGAAGATCCAAGTCCTTTTGGAGGCGGTACTGAACTTCCTCTGAATTCTCATCACTATTTTATTCTAATAAAATGCCCAAAGCAATTCTACAGTAATATTGTCTTGCTAATAGCCCATTGTGTATGTATTATACATCATAATTGATTTGAGTGAAACAATTGCCTTTTATGCAATACACAATGGTTTAATACTTATTGCAATTAAAAACGTGTGAAAATGATCGAGGTCTCAAGTCATTTTGCGGTAGCTGTAACTATGTTTGTTCACTTTCGTACTCACTTCAACATTATTTCTCAAGACCTCATCTATTTCCCACCTTATTTAGATAGCCTACATAAGCTACAAGTGCTTGTCAATCAGTGAATCTGTAGCTCTTGCAACCCAGTTGCTTACAAAAAATGATGAAAGATATTTTCCTCAAGAAGACTCCAGAGAACTATTGGAGCTGTGTCTATTTAGTTTCAACTATCCATTGCCATGCAAGAAGCCATTTAAATTTAAACAGCCAGGAGCTATTCACAAAGCTCAGAAGTTGGCTAAAGTTATTTATGTCATAAAGTTATCACTATTGTCTGGAAGGGCTGAAGTGAAGAAGTAATGGATGCTGCTAATCCCAAGAACACTTGATTCCGCAGCCAAAGGAAACTAATAAGTTGAAAATGTTTGCAACGTTCCTCCTATATGTGTCATGGTGGTTTCGTTGCAGTTCAGGAGTTTCTGCACCATGGGCAGACCTGAAGTTAATGAAAACTTTACATTTGTTTGAGAAGATTGATCCCATTGTAGCTTCTAGTGCTTTGAAGAAGCTGAATCTCCACCTCTGGTACTTAACTGAGGAAATGATTCCTCTTTCTCTGTTTGATTACTGTGTTCCAGAGGAAACAAAAAGAGGAATTGTTACTGCTTTGTTAAAAATGCTAGCAGCTGATGGTTCAATTCAGGAACCTCTGAAAAGAAAAGGTAAAGGAAAGCTTTCCAGGCACAATTGATGCGAACACTTCACTGATTGATTTGGTTGGTAAAGATTCCTGGTATCTCTTTAAGCTGTTAAAAGTACGCCCAATGTTTTTTGAAAAAAACGTTAGAGTGGGAACAAGATAGTCAGTATAAACTGGCCAAATCAAAAGCAGAAATGTTAACGGTTATAAATGGCTGCTCCGAGCGTGATGTCAAGCTGGCCACAGATTTTCGATCATCAGCTCAAAATATTCAAAACTTTGAAAGCATTCTTCAGGTGGTTCAACAAAGCAAATCTAAGAGACCAAACTTGCGACAAAAACCATAGACTGTTGCATTACATCCATCTAACAAGCTTGCAACCGCACTTTCAAAAGTGGCCTTTGATTATGGGACAAAATCTGAGTTCTGTGCGTAACGACGGTATATCGCCACATAATTTTCAAATACCCATGAAATGTAATTATTTAAAACAGCTTTACTACAAATACTACCCCGTTTGCCTGAAGAATCTATTCTAGCAACTACTCCCGAAGGGAGCGGGACGAAAACGTTCGTTGGACCCCCCTTTTTAAAGCCGTTTTTAAGGCTATTCTATGAGACAAAGTCTGCCTTTTTTTAAAGTTTTACTGAATATTATTATAATTATTAGTAATGAAACAGAATTCACTTTAGGCTTATTGATATTTTAAGTTCATTCATTGATATTATTATAATATTTGCGAGGGAACATGCATAAAACGAACAGTGCATTATCATTTCATAGCTATTTTTTTAGATGTATTCGAGTGAACAGTGTTTACTGAATAGCAAAAAAATTGTTTCTTTATAAAATATGTTTTATTCACCAAATTTGGATCAAATCATATAGTTGCAATGAATTTAATACCAAACACTTTATGTCTAAGTATTTTAGTTTTGGAGTTATGGCGATTTTTCTGTCCGCAATTTAGGGGGGTCAGGCGCTAGTGGAAGGGGGAGTCCCTGAGCGAAAAAAATTTTTTTGGCTGAATTTTTCCTGAAGTGGAACACACTTCTCAATGTTACTAAACCAGTTTCAAAAAAAGGGGGGAGACGATGCACCCTACCGGACACCTGGAGCGGTAAAAGGATAAACCATCGGCCCCGGTGTCCAACAAAATGAACTCATTCTCCTGATCCTGAGCAAGTACCTAGTCCACGCAGGTCTACCTGTCGTAGTGTCATAGGGGTCAAAGTAACGCTGTGGCAGTTAAACATGGAAGGCCTTACCAAAGCCAAATACAACATTTTGGAACACCTAGCACAAAAGCACAACGTAACAGCAATCCTTCTACATACAAGAAACTCAAACTATGGAAGTATCGAAATTAAAGATCAGTGGATATACCAATGGCTGCTTGCACCAATAGTAACATTCATGGATTAGCCACATATGTGAGGAACCCTGTTAGCTGGAAACCAATTGCTTCATCTAAGTCTGTGAAATTGACTGGACAGCCACTGAAACCAAAGGCACATCTGTGATCAACGTGTATAGATCACCACATACACGTCTACAAGCTAACTCTATTCCCGCTTTCACCCCACCATGCATGTATGTCGGAGACTTTAATTCCCACAGCACAACACCACAACCTGGGGCTACCTCTACTCAAATGCATATGGTATAGCGCTCGAATCTTGAGCATCGGTCACTGGTGTTCAGTTGCTGTTAAACCCCAAAGAAGGTGCCTTTTGTCTGGAACATGGAAAACAACTGCTAATCCGAATTTGGCCTTTACCAACCTAAAATCTATACCAGACCGTAGCATCCTCAGCGCTTTTCCTAAGTCTCAACATAGACCATCGCTCATCACTCCTGAAAATCCATTCAACCCAGTCCCAAGCAAACCTGTATGGAGGTGGAATTTTTGCAAAGCAAACTGGACTAAGTTGAAAAAAAAACCGCCACCTTTCAGAACTAACCTCTGACGGGTTGGAGAAGTCTTACCATACTCATGGCAGCAAAGAAGTCCATCCCCCGTGGTTTCTGTCATTAGTTTATCCCTACCTGGGATGAAGAATGTAACAAACGCTATGATACGTTCCTGGCTTCAAAAACCGGTGAGGAGACAGCCATGGCTGCCACTGATCTGTTGGATCACCTCAACGCAAAACACAAACAACCTTGAAAAGATACAGTCCAAGGCATTGACTTCACCCACTCAGGCAGGGCTGCATGGAAAACTTTCAATCGCCTCACAGGCCCTATCTCCAATCCTAAACAATGCCCTGTAGCTGCTAACTCCATTGCACAACAGCTTCTAGCCAATAGCAGATAAAGTGGCGAATAAGAAACATGCCCTTGCAGTAAAGCAGGAATGCAGCATGCTCTGGAACGCCCCAGTCGTAAATGACCATTTTTCAGACCCCTTTAGCACCAGAAAACTTGCATCTGTTATCAAGCAAGTTAAAAGCGGAAAGCACAAGGGCCTGATAACATCCCTTCAGAACTTCTTAAGCATTGTGGCACCAAATGTTTGGTATGGTTGAAAATCTTTTATTCTGCTTACCTGACCCTCCAGGCTAAAAGCCACTGTGGTGGCACTACCTTAAACCAAACAAGCCAACTGATGTACCCAAGAGCTATCGCCCAATATCTAATTATTTATACTCTGCAGTCTGCATCTCATATAAGATCCTGGAACGGCTCCTGTTAACTAGACTCGAACCAGTTGTTTATCCTCAAAGAAAGTTTTGAGAAGGCAGGACTAATCTTGGTGGATCTCACTGCTTCTTATGACGCTGAGTGTGGACACCAAGGGTTGAGGTGCACTCACACTGGCAAACGACAAGGTAATGATCTGGGAATCCCTGACTGTTTCCTGATTTTGAAAAGACAGTCTGACGCGACATTGCATGATCTCAGACAAAAATGTAGTGTGATTTCTCTCAAATATTCTGGCAAATCGGACCTTCTTGCTACAGACCAGTGATGGGCAGTGCAGTCGGCAGTGCAGTGGACCTCCCTCTGGGTGTATCACCAGCCCAAAATCATGCCAGTCCTCGCCTCCGTGGGGTGTTGCAGTTCGTTGCAGTGTTGCGACCTGGCTATGTTTTTGTGTTGTTCTTGCCGTGTCAATTATTTTGTACTCGTGCATTGTCGATCCAAATAAAACAGTTTAGCGCTAAGATTTTTGATGTTTATCAACGTTTGTCCATATTTTGAGTGGGTTATCATAAAACTTTTGGTCTAAGTCCCCCCTAGTTAGGGCAACTTGAACTCGTGTTTCTATACGTGGCTTAATCCGCACAGGCGCACAAGATAAAGTAAGATAAACACAAATCTAAATTAATAATTTTTTAGCAGTTGTTGTTAGTGTGGTGGTTGATTTCGTTTGGTTTCATTTCAAACCAAATTTCACAAAACAAGTATCATTCCTAGCTAGACATTTCGTCTGTGACTTTACTGCAGAATTTCAAATTTTAGACCACTTTTGGGCTTACTTCAACTTGTAAATAGATTGGACTACTTTTCAGTTACTGTCTAGTTGCAATTGAGATAGTAATATAAAAGTATCTGGCAATCTTGCCACTAAAGCTTTGTGAAAACATAGCAAAATCTTTTTCACCATGTGAGTTTCTGGAGTCGAGGCCTACTTTATTACACCTGCAATTTGCCATAGCACAATGCCCAACATCGACTCTTGATGTAATCTCGCTATTATACACATTTAGAAAAAGCAAAAAAAAAACGTTTACCATAAAATCTAGTTTTGATGAAGTCGTGCTCCATTTTAAACGAGGTAATTGTATAGAAAAGTTGATTTAGATTCGGGACCAGCGATAAACGAGTTTTCGATTAAGCAGAGTGGACTGTATATACTTTAGTTGATGTTTCATGTACATTTGTACGGAATGGCCCGTTTCGGTGAGCCCGATTCGGTGAGTCCGATCCCTCAACGGGGGATTTTTTCAATTTTTTTTTTTAATTATTGGGTACCGTAGCCGTTTCGGTGAGTTAGGGGTTAGTTAGAGGTTAGGAACTCACCGAATCAAACTCACCGAATAGTAGCAGACCCACATTTGTAAATATGGGTCTGTTACTATTCGGTGAGTCCGATTCGGTGAGTTCCTAACCTCTAACCCCTAACCGTAACCCCAAATCCCTAACCCTAAAACGGCAATGATAATTAGGTTACGGTACTCAATAATTTTAAAAAAATATTGAAAAAATCACCGAATAGGGATCGGACTCACCGAATCAGACTCACCAAATCGGACTCACCGAAACGGGCCATTTCGTGTAAATATAATAATTGATAAAGTATTTAGCAACTTTGATGACTTGTGGACAAGCAAATTACTGACCCAATCCTAAAGACCAAGCCGATATGTGAGATTTATGGTTTTGTGTATCGGTTTTTATGCCATGATTGCGAGTGTAGTTACATTAGACAGACATGATCTCAAATTCAGAACTAACTATTGCAAACTTTAAATTTTACTGATCAGAGCAATTTGTTATTTATGAAGTTTGAAATTAACTTGAACAATCATGATACTTAAAACAATGTTAAAATAAAAAAAACTCCAGAGAAATTGTTTGCAAAATTAATTTATTTGTCAAATAGAGCAGCATGCTGTTAAGTATCTTTTGTGATTTGATTGATGCTAATTAACTTTTGATTAATACTGATTGACTTTTGAACAGAGGCAACGATATCCAACGGCAAAAACATGCAAACCATGCCCAGAACCTTCTCGATGAAATAGGCATCATTAAGGTATCTTCAAGTCATATTTACACCATTACTAATTTTTCTTATTGTATTTGATATGATATGGCCCATAATGAGGCCAAGTTTTCACATCCTTTTAAGAAACGTTGCATTTTACTTGGCAGTAGCAATGGAATATTTAACCGAGTTGGTCCACTGATCCGACATTATGATATTGTATATGTATACAGAAAATATATATACCTTATCATTTGTTACCCACTGAAGCTTTTTTCTTGTAACATATCGTTTTTTTTGTTGTTGGTCATAATCGATTAATTGCGTTTATTCCATAATGATCCAGGAGGGAAAAGCTGACTCCATCTTCAAGTATCTTCTCTCCTCTAACCTCACCCTTGAAGATGTGAACAAACAAAGCAACATGGGCTTGTGGGATCGTGCATGTGTCAGGATTGGGGAAATTCCTTTTATCAATCAAAAGTATTACAAAAGTCTTGTTACTATGTCTGCTCGGATCACCACCAGAAACAGTCTTTCAGAATGTTTGTGTTTCTCTCTCTCATCACATTTTGCCGCAAAATAATTTCTTTGTTGTATAGTTGAGCTAATCGATTTTATTTTGCACCACATCGGTAAATTTTTTCTTGAAGGCTATCAAATGAGAAGGGACGACTATCTTCAGTTTATTGGTTGTACATTATAATAATTATCATCGTCTGTATAGAATGACTGCCATCCGCGACCGAGTGAACCAGTTCGACACCTTACGCAGTGACAAGTCCACATCCACCTCGCTGAAGCTTGTCAATAAAATAGTCACAACCAAGCCCGAGAAAGGTAGCCAGCTAACATAGTAGTAGAATGTCAGTTGTACCAACTACGTGATCATGTATCACATGCTGTGTGACATTTGGTTAAGACGCTAAATATCATGCTTGAAGATAGATACGAAGATTGGCTCCCTTGTCTTTCCGGTCCACTGGGTATAAAATTTCAAACATGTAACATTGGGCTGTGTACGACGGCGGCCATTTAGCTGGACTTGCCTATCTCACTACCCGGGGGAAACACATTGAATAACATACCAAATAAGTATGATTTCTGCTATAGACACACGGGACCGCGTGACATGAACACGAAGTTCTGTGTTGTACAGTTCTGCTTGGAAAGTTCATTAACAAATGACGTAAATGATTCTTGTGGTCAGGAGGAGCAGAGCGTGTCCGTGGAGGCGAGAACAACCACCCGCGTCTTCCAAAAGATGAACAGCCTGTGTGCAAAAAGAGTCGTGGTGCTGATCCTGATCATGAAACCGTCGAAACAAACGCTGATAATAACACAAGTGACATTGATAACACACAATCCAACCATGACCTTCATGCCCCATTAGAAGGTGATGATGACGTAACAGAACATGGTGATGATGACGTAACAGAACATGTTGAACAACAAGCAAGCCAACCTGCGGTGGCTGTCGCTGTTGAAGCCGACCGAGATCCAGACTCATACGCGACATCCATTGAAGTTGTCCTTCCCGACTTCTACGCCCGTCCGAACGACACCTCCTCGGAACACAACGTGAAGCGAAAGAGGTGAGTGAAAACATCAGATATTATGTGCAAGAGTTGTTCAGCAAGGTTTGATCTTACCATAAACTAAAGAGCCCAATGTGTATAGTTGTATATACTAAACTACTAAATTTATGCAATAGATTGAGTTTCGCGAAGTGAAGTACTAAACTTATGTTCGACAAACATTTGAAAAACTAAACTGTTTTCATAAATCATATTCAATAACACAAAAGCATTCCAAGCGGGATTGCACACCCGGGAAGCTTAGTCTGTGTATAAACGTATTGGGATACCCATGTCTAGTGGTTATGACTGACCTTGATCGCTTTCACCTGAACCCATTACCATTGAACACCATTGCTTTGGCCTCACCTCTCTCCAAACTGTGTAATGAACCAGGTCCACGTCTATGCGATGCGAATACTGGAACCAGGTATGCAAGCCCGTATTCAGGCACTTGAAGACCCCACTGGTTTTACAGGTCAAACTCTGTGGGCATCAGAAATTGTGTTGTTGTGAAAGTAAAATGTTTCCATGGTATTGAGATGAATGTGCCGTGAACAACAAGCTTAGGTGCTCACTGAAAGTTTCATTGCTTTATTTACAATTTTGGTTGAGAAGTCACCTTTTTCATTTTTGTTGTAATATTTACATTTGGTTATTTAAAATATTACATTCACCTTTGATTGCCTGGGTCTGCCAGGCACTAAACATACTCATGGAGGATCATGGCCATCGAGTTTTCTTTTTTGTTTCAAAAGATACAAACGATGATTGGTGTACTGCGCCATCTAGCGTCTTGCATTTTGCTTCAGAACGTTCGACTTTTCCTCGTCCAAGTCTGATGACGTATCCGAGCTCTTATCCAACATCGGGACAGGATTCTTTGATAGCGATGATGACATCACAAACAACGACGATGACGCCGAAGCGGTGACAGAGGAGGTGCAAGGCGGGGCTGAGGATAGTTTCTTTGTGTCTGATGCCGGTGAGTTTTAGTCTTCATCAATGAGGGGGGCTTATGACGGAGAAGAGTGCCAACAATAAGGCCGTACAAGCTTCACCGTTTGACAAAGCCTGGTGCACCCAAAACCATCGTCATGTTCTACGACTTGGGTGGACATTTCTCTTGCACTGCAAACATGAAACCAAGTAATTTATGGTTGTAGTGATTTAACCAGTGATGTACGCGCATACAAAAAATATTGACGCCGTCAGCGCAAACGCAAACGTTCGAAAAACTATACGCCGCATGCGTCAACGCAACTTGTAAAAAAAGTTGGCGGCGTCAGCGTTAGCGCATACTCTAGCGCAAACTCATTTTGTTTGCTAGGTGCCAAACATTCACACGGTATAAACCACTCGAAACAACACACTTTTCAAGCCACTTCGCGATTTTTCGTTACAAGAAATTATCTTTTTGGCCGGAAGGCACAGCTGGCATTGAAAATATGAGTTTTTGCCTTTCGAAGAAGAGCTTAAAATACTTTTCCATGCAGGGCCATGGATTTGTATTATCATTCTCCATTTCACTTGGAGATTAGTAAAGAAACTGTAGCATATGCCTATCAAGAAAATTCTAGTGTTATACTAACTGTCGCTCCTAGTAATATACTAACTGTCGCTCCCTAAAAATCCATTATAAAAAACACTACTTTTAAAATAATTCCGTTTGAATAAGACTAATGTTGCTTTTAATGCCATAATTCTCTCAGTAAGGTCTATGCTTTTTTCTGATAAGATTTTTAAAAAGTGGGTTAATGGAAGACAAAACTGCCAGACACAAGCAAGTTTAGATTCTGAACTGCACAACTCTTTGTTATTAGCATTCAGGGATAGTTAGCATTACTAGTGTTATTAGCAGTAGGCTACTCAAAAGCCTCTCACAATTGGCCCCTGGATGCATGTTTTGCTAAACTGCTCATCAAGTTACAAAACATATATAATTACATACTTACGCAACAGAATGTACTGTATAAATTGTCAAGTAAAAATTACCTTAGCTTGATAGCCTACTGTATGTAGGCCTACACATTACTACGCTACATAGCCTACAACAAGAATAACCGGCAAAGTAATGTACTACATATAACATACAGAGTACAACATCATGCAAGCAATCACGGTCGGAGACCAAATATTTGAGTTTGTTTAGATACATAGGCTGCACTGCTCATTGCCTGAGAAGTTTCTGATTTGTCCCAAAATGCAAGACTTAACTAATATAAATTAAAGTGCTCACAATTGCTTACAAACGCCTTCAACACTGCTTGACTAAAAAAAACTTCACACTACGAAGCCAAGTCATTGTTTACATTTTACATGGAGCGGCATTACCAACCTACCTACTTGCTTGCTTACATTACATTCCTGTTCTGACCCGTAATTTACTAAGTAATTTCTCAGTAGGCCTAAGTTGTTTTAACTAATTCTTTCTTTTTTTCTGCAAGACTTCAGTCTCCACGTGGGACTCTAGCGTCAAAGGCAGTAGTGCGATATACAAACAAACTCCAGCTGACTGAACAATAGATGACACTGTGACACAACACTAGAACAATGGGCAATTGCAAGACGTTAACATTTCGCAGTTTGACAAAAAAAAATTGCAAATAACAACTAAGACATTAAAAAGTATGCGTTGACGCTATGCGCTAAAAAATCGCGAAAACTTTACGGCGCATCCTCAAGCGCAAACTATCCAAAAAAATGTGGCCGCAAGCGTTAGCGCAAACAAAAAGTCTACGCCGCATGTATGCGGCGTAGAATTTGCGGCGCATAATTTGCGGCGCATACGTACATCTCTGGATTTAACACATACAAAATTTAGTTGCCTTTTCCTGGGTTAAGGGGTAGGATTTCGTTTCTTGATAATTTGGTCACATAGCGTCTTCAAGCGTTGTATTAGCTATATATTGTTTGTCTTATCATATCAGCGGAGCGGACTCTGTGCTGAGATAGTTCTAGCGTTGTAATTGGGCCACAAGAATAGCAAGTGGACTCGGGTAATTTTTTCAGTAAAATACCGATCTTAATGGTTTCACGAAATACAGTAGTTGTTCCAGCTTCCAACTTCTGCACGAAAATGTGCTTTGACGATGACGTCTTCTATAAAGTTTGAAATGATTCTTTACTCGTCTTCTATATTAACAATCTGCATGTTAAAATTGCAAATAATAATAATTGTGAAACCGGCTCCAGTAGAACCCGGTATCGGACAATACTAACGACATACGCTACAGAGATGAACCTCAGACACACAACGTTGCGTCAGTGCTGCCATGCATGTTCTTTCCAGGTACAAAGATCGTGAACAAACGAGCACCCGACACCAACGCCGCGTCCCACCGCGCCAAGGTCAGTTCAACATTCATCTCGTCGCTCTCTGACGTCAAGGTTGAAACCCCGTATCGCACCAAGTCCGACGAGCCGTTCTGCATGGGTGAGTTGGTCATGTACGAGTGGTTTCAGTTCGAAATGGACTCATGTTTGATTTAGTTTCTCTTAAATTTTGATCTTCAAAAATATAAAGAGGTTTGAGCAAATGGAACATGGTTGGTATGAACCAAGTCTTTGATGGTGTAACTTTGCCTTGCAAATAACTCTAGTTTTGTGACAAAAATCTTTGTTTTTTAGGCAAGAAAAAGAACCGGCTCGGTCAGCGTAGAAGGAAACAGAAGCAGCACGCGATGGGTCTCGCGCCTCATGATGCATCGGCCACCCCTGCTATGGAGGCGTCGAAGGCGAAAAAGCCAGGGGCGGGCAAACAGAATGCGCCCATGCACCCATCGTGGGTGGCCAGTCAACAGCGCAAACAGCAAACCATCATCAAAGAATATTCAGGGACACACGTTAAGTTTGATGACAGCGACTGATGACGTCATCGCGACATAGTTCTTTGTCCTTTTGTCATGGCAACACATGAGATTGTCAGCATGTTTCTGTGAACTTTTCTTCAAACGAACGCCAACGACGTTGGTACAGTGACGCAGAGAGCATCGCGTTGGACTCGTCGGTCGTCGGTGGAATGTGAACAATCGGGATTGTGGAGATTTGGTGTCTTAAGCGTGCTTCCTGGTATTATGTTGAAACGTTCTAAGGCGTTCATCGTCAGTTGGAACCACGTGGAATGATTGACTTGGAACCACGTTCTCGGCTAAACGCAAAACAATCTACAGTAGGCTACTTGTTTTTACTTTAAATCTTCCATATAATTACAAAATGTCACCCATCTGAATTAAATTTTGTATCTAGTGGTTCTACTTAGCAAGAACTATCAGTTTGCAACATGTGCGGGCTGGATGCGCCAACAACTCATTTTTTAAGTTCTTGAAGATAATCGTAAAGTATCGTCTTCGGATTAAGTTTGTTAATCATCCGATTTGTTCGATCGGTAGATAATCCGTTGTTGGTTCATGCCACCCGTAACTTATGTAGAAATTGCAGTTTATTGAAATAATTTATTGTCTGGCTGCGGTTATTATCGTCCATTTTAATAGGTCTTTAATGATTGTGGCGGTGGGATGGCGTAACGGATAAGGCGTTGGTTTTCCAATTATGCAAACCTGCGAAGCTGCCAGGATTAAGTTTTCTCAGTCCGGTGACAAAGATTATCAAAAGAGCGCAGCTTCGAGTTTTGCGTGGCCTGCTGTTGTAGATCTCAAAATAGTAGTTTGAATTGTGGCGATCCCCGCTACACAATAAAACAAAAAAAGGAATATATATTGTCTGGCAACACTTTTAAAACAAAATGACTGATTTGTCCCTGCCTCGTTTTTTTCTTTCTGGTTGTACTGGTGCTCACTGCTCATATGTAGACTTGTAGAGTGAATAATAATGTGTTGTCTGGAATTCTTATGGGAGAAAAAACAAAGCAAATGAAGCTGAACAATTACCAAAATTTGAAGTGAAGAAAAAGAAAAGACAAAGTTTGAATTGTGATGTATTAATTGGGCAGAGTTAAAGTTAAGTTAAATTGTATTCTGTAACTGTATTCGTAATTAATTAATTCTGTAATTGTATTTGTAGTTAATTCATTAAACTTATTTTGTCATTGTCCATAAAATAGGTTGGAAAATATAAGTCGGGAGCCCTTCTGGTGTCAGATAGCAATTCGGATAACCCTCTTACATAAAATCCCGCAGAATCGATCGTAATACTTGAAACCTGCACTTGTTGCTGAAATGGTAGACTTGTTATAGAGATTGCTTAGAGATGGAGCACTGTTGCTTTAAACCAAATCTAACTTCCATTTGTATCATGGCTGTTACAATTTATATACTAATTTTAGTGTCCTCCTTTGTAGGCTAAAAGTGTCGGCCGAGCGGTGAGGACGTTCGAAAGGACGTGGGTTCGACCCCAGAGTCTATTTTTTGGCAAAGTCGCAATGGGCGCTAAGTAAAATAATGATTATTGTTAAGTGTCTAGCTGGCGTTGGTTCGGGGTTTGTACATTCCCTCAGGTCGCGCTTCATGGTGAAGCCGCACACTATTTTCAACGAACGCACTAGATTTTTCTAGACGTATTAAAAAGCTTTTGCTAAGCTTTAAAGTTCTAAACCATTTCTTCAACGCCAACTGAAATACTGCACCGGCTATTCAAAGATTTATTTCTTGAAGTTTTAAATAACCATTCAGGAAAATGTGGTAGCAGTAGCAGCCTACCGACGGACGAAGGTTTATCCTCGTACCTGAAAATCTGCTATGGACTTTGCGAAAACAAATTGCCTTTTTCTCCATGGGTCACTTGACTTATGTCTTAATTTTTTATGGTAGTTACGGCGTTAACTTTCACCCAAGAAAAGCAAATGTGGTGCAGCGTGACTTTAAAAAGTGGTGAACATCAAAAATATATTTCACGGCGTCACGAATTGCAACCTTACGATAGCTATGAAAAGCAATATTGAAGCATTTACACGCACGGTATCATTACAATTAATTGCGAACAAGCCAGTTGTGGCTGAAACAAAAAGCATCTATTATTTGCCACATCAATCAACTCCAGAGAATGCGACATGATGGTGCTGTACAGTGTACAACGCTGTTATGCGGTTAGATGAACGCGTGTCATGTTCGATTTGTTTTTGGTGGCTCCAATTCACACTCCCACGACTTTGCAATCCCAAATTTCTGCAGTGAATCGCTTGATAGTGACGTGGCACTCGATGCCATTGTTGCTGTAATCAGACTCGGGTACCAGCCGATCCGGATTAATCGTGACCTGTTTGACGAAACAATCGTTGTAAGAAAACCCTGTGTGATGTATGGAGCTTCACTGGATGATTTAACGGAGTAACGTAGACCATGCGCCATGATCCCATGTTGTGTCACAATATGATGCGACTCTTAAGCTGGAAGTGCCGCATTAACCTTGTGGGGAAAACTGTTTTCATGTCATTTACTGTGAAACAAATTTGTTCATAAAAGTAACAAGAATTGTGATTGACTGACCCTGAATATGTACTCGCCCTGATACACCCCCGTGATGTCAATCCACTGGCAGTCGATGGAGGCTTGGTATGTGTCCTCACACCCGGCCGATATTCCTTGATGGCCTCGGTCGCAGTCAAACCTGAAGAATCATTAAAATCAAAACGTTTGCAGACATTTCATCAATCCGCACAAGAGGGGAAGGTTTCGTAAGGACACTTTAAAGTAGAATTTATTTTTTAATAGAAATCACGTCGCGGTGAGAAAGCGACAACGATGACGTGGACGGGATTCGACTTGGTGTTTATTCGTAGTGAAGTCACCGGCTATAAAATGTGAAGCTTCGGCTTTGCAAACTAGTTGCCTTAATATTTTCCACATGAAAGTTAAAGCCCGACAGGTCAAGTTTCACTTCAAGTGTAGACTTTAAAACTTCCGCCTTAGATTACATCAAAACTAGGGATTGTAGATCATAGGGATGTGAAACTTCATCCGCTTTTGGCTTATCCGCAACACTAGAAGGGTTACGTTTTTTTGTATTTTACAAAATATTTTACTTTTTATGGGTTATATAAGAAGAGTGAAGTTGGTTTTAAAGTAATTTAAGGTTTTTCAATTAATGTATGAACGAAGCTGACTATAAGTTATCAATACTTTCGTAAGTGATTGGTATGGCACGGACCGAGGGATCCTACAATGTTACAATTGCCAAACACCACAGCGGGCTAGGAATCGGAAAAGTAATATTTTCTGAGTTTTGACTTACGTTTTCTTAATATTATTTTTGCACGAGCTATCCTCCAAGCAGAAGCTCGCCTTGTGTCCTTCTGCCACCTTCTTTCTGTTGAGGTCTAGCAGGTCGTAATGCGTGAAGACGTCCATGCTATGCGAGTGACTAAAGCAGACGTCATGTTAGTCCACCAAACAACGTGATATAGCAGCTTCGTAGATAAAAAATAACGGGTTGACATCAGGCCCGAATTGAGGGAGACAGAGGGTGCAGGTGCCCCGGGCCCCCGACTTTTGAAGGGCCCCCTACGTGGAAAAAACGTCATTTTGTGTTATTATTATTTTTTGTTTCAGCCTTTGAAGTTTCTGCAAAATGCTGTGCAGCGCAGTGCTGGATTTATGCTACTGTAGATGTAGAGGTAGTTCTTCGCGGCGTAGGCGCGAAAATTTTTTTTTACACGGGGCCCCTCGATCTAAAAGTGCCCCGGGCCCCCCATCAGCTAAATCCGGCCCTGGTTGACATTTACAGCTGGAATCTATGCCATACAAGACAAATACATTAAACTTGATTTATAAAATATTTCTTCTAAGCAACAGTTGTAATCAAAGACAGGGTTTTTCAAAAACTGTTTTTTTTTTTCAAAACTAATGTAGGCCTACCCATACTTTTGATTGAACTTTGCGCTAACCAAAGTAAAATGTGAAACAATAATTACTGGTCGACTCGCAGTTGCATTGCTAACTTTGTAGAAAGTGACCATAATGTAAAATCTTTAGATAGGAAATTGCAGTTTACTCACTTGTGGCATTGGTGAAAGGTCCAGTCGGATTTTGCAAGGGCTGGAAGAAAGGGAGCATTCCCTATGTTGTGAACAGTTGTTTGAAAACGAAGCAATTTTCTGGAAAATAAGTTACCGTACCTTAAAAAGCGAATGATTGTATATGTGTAAAAAAATAACTTTTTAGCTGCGTTGAAATATTTCATTGTGCGAACAATAGAAATTTGCTATAGAATGGATCAGGCTGGGCTGGCTCATGAAACAACACGATGAGTGAATGCTAAGCTGCTTTGTAAGCTGTCTATGTGCTACTTCCTTACTCCACTCTGTCAATATCGGTTAAACAGGCCTGCGCCAGTGGTTCAAAGCCTCTACACATAACTGCCAGAATTGAGCTCACAAAGAAGCTTTCTCAGTTCGAGGAGAAAGATTCAAGCACACTTCACATCGCGATGCAGTAATTGAATTGTTTTATCGTTGTCTGCTAACCTTTGTGACGAACGAGATGCCTGGTTAGCTGAACTGGACAAGCAACCGGCTCCTTTAGCGCAAAGCAGACTGCTCAGAGGCTTTATGTCGACGAAGAAATAAGTGATGAGCTTACGTTGGTCAAGCTTAATATCAGGAAGTTTTTCTGAAATTCAAAACAAATCAATTTTACGATAATGGCAGCCATCCCACCAAAATATCACAACAGTTATTTCCCATTACGCGGAATCATTTTTATAGCTTTATTATCGCGTGTATGAGGATGATACAATATCCAGCAACTATTATGAATAAATTGCGGTTTTGAACCCCTAGAAATAGTTGATACATTGACAAACATCGAACCCACGTGTAAGCTAAACAAGCTGCTTACTTCTTTGTTCCTGTTGTTGCAGGGCGTTTAGTATGGGGCTGCTCACAGATGGAAGTTGTTTAGTTGGTCGCGGATTCGAATGAGACAAATTTCTCATTCGGACCAGAAGAACCCCACTATCAACGTTTCCGATCCTTCTGGTGGTTCCATGTTGCCAATAGCCAGGCCTACGCAGCGTGCTTACTGACGAAATGGATGATGATTGCGCCTGACCACCTGAACCGTGACGTCATCAATTTACGTTTGATTTATTATCTGTTATAGCAAGTTTAAAGTATTAATAAATTTTGATTTTTTTTTCAATAGCCTCATAATTTTTTGTTGTTGGAAGAATATTATGCTTTCAACAGCATCCTCATGTTAGGACACAAGGACAGAAGTACCTGCCGAAAACGTTTGAGTTTATTTTAATTACGTTGTATTCCTTTGTGTAATAAAATTTGCTAAACCAGTTGAAGTTACTGTTTTATATGTCTGAGGTGTAACAAAGCGAACTGTCTACCTAAGCTTTATCAACCTCATATTAATTCAAAAGTTAAAATCAAATGAAAAAATTTATTTTGGTTTTTGTTCTTGCATAGGACACAAGTTCATTTTATGGAAAATCCCCACGTTTAAACTGGTTTAACTTTTTAGACAAATGGTTCAGAAATGTCGGTTGCTGGGTGTAGTGTTGCACTCAATCTGTAAGTAGGGTCTATGTACACACATAGGTTAAAGAACAAAGAGGCAAAAAAGTAAAACAAAATGATGCTGAGTCATCATTAGTAGATCCTTCATGATGCTGAGTCATCATTAATAGATCCTTCATGATGCTGAGTCATCATTAGTAGATTCTTCGTGATGCTGAGTCATCATTAATAGATCCTTCATGATGCTGAGTCATTATTAATAGAACCTTACCGTTTCGTGAGGTTTGCACTGAGTGAAAGTATGCCGCTTGTGAAGTGCCAGAAGGCTGTGACCCTGAATAAAATAAATAAGATCATTCCGCAATGTGGCAGAAGAAACTTAACACTTCAATGCACAAATGGCGGCCTGTGGTGCAGGGTATGGAATGGAAGACGTTTTTTCCATCTTCCATCCTGAAATATAGGCTACATTCCATTCCATCTCAGAAATCTCTTCCATCTTCACATTTTGTGATCTCCGCTGCCACAAATAAACCCAAAAACCATAGCTTTCTGATTGGTCAATTCTGCCTAACGACAGGTTTGACAAAGACGTGTTAGGCAACAGTCCCGTTGGTTTAATGCGAACCGAAAATCGAATTATTTCAGCAAGCAACGTAATATTTTGCATGTCTTGATAAAGCCTTAGAAAGTTAATGATGATATTGAGATGGAATGATGGAAGATTGTCTTCCATCCCATCATCAAGATCTTCCATTTTTTTCCATCCTTGACATTTTCCATCTTCTATCCCAAAATCTGTCTTCCATTCCATCCCATCCCATTCCCTGCTGTGGTGGTCAGTGGTTTTGAATCAGAGGATTTCAAACTTTTTGTAGACACGATCATCAGAAGTCTCCAGCGCTGGAGTCAACAAAATTTACAGTAGCTTTACTTTAATGAAAACATTGCAAAATTATTTTACATTTAGTTGTAAAAATGTTTTTTTTAAACCAGCCAACAACTAAAACCAGCAATCGGTGACATAAACTGTCATTACTACTATTAGTGCTGAAATATAATTTTTACCTGATTGTGTCAAAATGACGGAATTTCGTTGGCGATTACCTCGAGGTGGCGCACGAGTGGTGGCAGTGGTAGACTGAGGGGTGTCTAAATATTGTTACCACATGAGCAACGTAACCGTGCACTTCGTTACTCGATTTAAGTGTGAGTCTTACAAGCTAACATCTGCCACACGACACTGTTTCAAACGTTTGTTCAATAGTGCCACTGATTTCAGAATAAAACATCTCACCAAACTTAATTGGGTTAATTCAATTCAGTTTCTTTTTATTTCTAACCATCTCAAAGAAGAATAATGTTCGAAACATAGCAGAGGTCTACACAAGGTTTGGACCAAGTCATATACAGACCTTGAGAAGAGCTTTCCTCATTTGTTTCTTCGGGAGTGTCTTCAGTGCTGTAGTCATTAGGGTCGTATGCATTGGGGTACGAGTCGCTGTACCCTGAAAGGTAATTAAAAATAAAGCGCTGATTCTAATGAAGCAAACAACTCAAACTCATCTTTGAAATCAACGGTGACGTATGTAAACGACATCCACGTGACGTGTGTTGCTGAACCTCATAAAAGAACGTTTCATTATCATCATCATATTCAGCCTGTGGTAGTTTACTGCTAACCAAAGGCTTTCCCCTTCTCTTGCCAATCTAGTCGATCGTGTGTTTTTATGTACCAGTTTGTTGTTCCACATTCTTTGTTAATTTTATTTCTCCATCTCATTTTCAGCTTTCCTCGTTCGCGTTTGTTTTCCCAGGATGTTTAAGTTATTAATTTGTTAGTCCATCTGTTGCCCTGATGTCTTGCTATACGACCTGCCCATGACCATTTCGTTTTTTTTATAGTTATCACAATATCCCCTAATTTTGTTTGACTTCGAATCTATTCAGCAGTAGTTTTTGTCTCGTCATAATTCATTCATGCTATTTGCATTGATCTTAGTTTAAGAGTTAACTTTTTTGTAAGGTTCTAAGTTTCCGCGTTATATGTAACAGTTGAAAGAATGCGTTGGTCGTCGACTTATTTTTTTGAGAGAAAGGGGCGTGTTTGACTTAAATATTGAACTTGCTCTGTTGAAAGCTTGCCAACCAAGTAATATTCTTCTTGTTATTTCATTTTCTTCAGTTCTTTTAGTATTGTTTCAAGTTGATTTGGCTGTTGAGATATAAGACTTATGGCATCAGCAAAACGTAAATGATTGATGTATTTCATTTGGCTTCCTCAGCACATATCTGCACCTTGTACTGTAATTAAAATAGCTTAGAAATTTTCTTATGCTAAGAAGTAAGGAAAATAAGTAGTTTGTTTATGCTTTTCGTCTAGCAAAGTAACAGATCTCTGTTTGAAACTCCTGTGTCTTTACGCATGCGGAGATCCCTGTATTATTCTTTTGCCAAAACAATTTCCACTTATGAGAGGGAATGTATTGTGCAACAGTTTTGACCATTGAGTATTTCAATACTTCTATCCAACAACAAAACGAAAAGTAAAAAACATAAGCAATTTTCATCTGCCTCATCCTCACCACGTTTGTCATCCGCATTACAATTTTTTTTTATCTACACAAGTGCGTACAAGTGTGGTCATAATATGCGTATCACGTTGAATTAAAAAAGAAATCATGAAAAACAAACAGTGACTGGCAGGCGCGGATTTATGGGGGGGCCCAAGGGGCCCGGGCCCCCCCCCGAAATATTGTGAGAAATTGTTGAATGGTTTGATATGCTTCTAACCAGCTGATATTAGTCACACAGCGGACTTACAACCCCCCCTTTGGCACGCGTGTGACGTCACGATATTGAGAATGATGCTTTCAGTCTCCATGTCTCAAACCAAAGTTTGCCTAGTTTTAAGCGAAACTGCATTAAAAGAACGAGTTTTACCAATACCAAACATTCAAACATCTCAGCCAGGAATTAGCAACAAGAAAATCGGCCACCCCCACTAGTGGGGAACAAACCGACGATGGATTACAGGCCTCGAAATTCCGGCGGTCATGGCGGACATGACCTCCGGAATGACCTCGAATGTCCGCCGAAGCCGACTCATTGGTCGGTCATAAATGACCGCCGCAAAATTCTTGACAAAAATAGAGCTAATGCAGCAAAAATATATTTTAAATTTGAATTGTTACAATTGTTTGTTTAACGCGAACAAATACGGAGCTGAAACAATAATAGTAGAGGCAATTGCTTTAAAGATCACATCAGAGTGGCGTAGTTAACGAGCTGATGGTAAAAGTAGCCATTTTTACATCATTTCAACGCCTTGCAATGTTGCCTTGAAATAAAGTTGTCTGAACTTTTCGGTAGGATATGTATTCTAATTTTAACAATGAGGATTATTGCGTAACGTTGATCGTTTGTTAAAAAGAAACGTCACAGAGAAGCAAGTCTCAGCTGGGTTCCGCACGTGCTTAGGCGAATGTGGCGACCTTATTCACCCTGATACTGATAGAAATATAATTTCTGCACAGAAGGGAGTGTGTTAGACTAACACTATTGTGTTAGTTAGTTAACACTAACACTATTGAGGGCTAACACTATTGAGTCACTAATGCGCATTTGTCTGGACAGTCCTGACATGGAGATTTACGATCCCGCGTCGGCAGTAATCGCTTGGCACAACGATTCTATAACGCGGAAACCACCGAATAAATGATCGTAGTTGCTTTTGTAATAAGGAAATTTGGATTGTTGTTTTCAATTGTGTTTATTGCGTCGTTACACGACTGTCATTAACGCACTGATTTATTTGCAAGCAATCTGCTCCAGTATACTTCAGGGCCGGTTAATTAAGCCATAAACTATTGCAGAGCTTTTCTGTTGTAGAAAATCTTCTTCTACGAACACGACTACCGTACACAATACTGTAGTGTGATTTTGTGCAAAATCTACATGCAAAAATATGTCCGGTTGAGATATTAAATGTCCGCTGAAAGGGCCAGTCCGGTAGGACATGCTTGACCGCCGAAAAAAAGTACAAATTTCGAGGCCTGGGATTATGATGATGATGAAAACATAGACCCTTAGCTTTATTACCGAAAAAATGCTGAAGAAAACATGATCTTATCCTTTTGCTATGCCACCGGACAGCACCATTTTACAGGAATATTTATACCCATATTTTTGTTGAAAATGCTCTCAGAACTCTCAGAATGCACCAAATTCAAAGTAATTTTTCAAAATTTTCTGGGGGAGGCCCCCCAGACCCCCGCCGCTGGGTGTCGCCTTTGGCGAACACGCCGTCGGGCTTCGCCCGCCGGCCGTCGAAACCCCCAAAATTCCTCGCTACGCCACTGATTGTTCATATCTGTTTTTTCTTTATCTTACTTTTTAATTCATTTTCAAATTTTCTGGCCCCCCCACAAAAAATCCTAGATCCGCGCCTGGTGTCTGGTTATCCAGCTGTATAGATCTTATACATTCTATTAACGTAAAATTAACCTGCTTCGTAGGCTGAATTACCAGTTTGTCCATACCCTCTAGATGGCGCAACGCTGCTGCTTGTTGTAGATGGCACTGAGCAAAAAGATCAAGTCATCTATTTATTTAGTCAGGCTTACAATAGTTTGCTGTCACTCTGCAATAAATTGTTCTGGCTTTTTCATGTGTTCGCATATTCAGCTTGTATCAGGTCTGATAATATCAACAATTGATCTAAAGCAGCAAGCAGCAGGCTACTATGCGATCCCTTCCATAGGATAGCATAAGACTGGCTACTCATCACATTCATGGACGCTGTGTGCTACTCGCCACACTAACGTGGTCATCCTCACCTGTGTTGAGGAGGCTCATACATACCGTGTTGCTTTCTCTGCGCGGTCGGTGTAGTGAGAACTAACAGCATCGTAATGAACAGGCCCTACACGGAAGTGCATTAACGGATAGTGGGAGCAACAAATCTTCAATTTATTTAGATTGTAACAACTAGCGTAAAAACAATTGTGTCCATAAACGATTGTCGATATACGATGAACCAAAACATCACTATTTGTCATATTAGTAAAATAAGAATCTATTGTAGGCTACTGGTTCATTGGCATTGAAACACATGACAGCAGCATAACCAAAAATTACCTTCCGGCTGAGAGATCGTTGCTGTTTCTTGGCTGACACTTGTGACACGATGGCCACGCTGAAAACATGTTCAACATTATACAAATACGTATGTAGGGCGCCTAAGTTATCATAGCTTAATGTCAAAATAGTAACGATGAAAAAGAAAACTTTGATATTTCAACATCAAAAAGATTGTGAGGTGCAGCAGTGGTGCCGAAGTTAGTTGAGGATTGGGGGGGATAAATCACAATTTTATCAAATTTTAGACAATTTTGAACGTTGGGGGGGATGCATACTTTTATACACAATTTTAGTGGTTCTGGTATTGAGTTTATTAAACAATCACCGGACCTCGGTAAATTAGCTGCTAACAGCATAATATACAGACAAGAAATCGTGGAGATAAAAGCGCTACCAGTGCTCTTGTGAATGACTGCTGCAAGATTAAGAAACAAGCAAAGAAAAATTGGTACCTCCAGAAGGATTCGAACCTGACTTTTCAATGAATACTTAGTTTTTCCAAAAAACCAAAACAGAAGTTATACTTTTCTTCTTGCCCTCTCCTTCACTAGAATCACTACACTTAGTGCACTATAAGACAAAGTCACTAGTCAGGAGACTGAAAACAATCGAATCTACGGAAGAACATCTTCAAATTTATGACAAAAATAATAACTTTCAAACACATCACAAGAACTTGTTACAACCGAATTGCGTCTTACGGTAGTGCGCATTGAAAATGCATTAGCACTGTCATTTATGTTGATGTCATTAAGAATATTTTGGTGAATGTTGCAAACAATGCTAGCATTTAACCTTTCCTGTCCCAAAGTATTTCTCAGCCAGGTTTTCAATCTACGAAGATTGGAAAACGACCTCTCACAAGCAGCAGAGCATACCGGGCAAAAAGAGGATTTTAATCAGCTGGGATATTTGAGAATAGAGAGGTTTTTCCAACTCGGACAATGCCTGGTAAGCTCTTTTAGCATCGTACAGAGATTTTGCTCCTGTTGCCTTGCTGAATGAATCAATTTGATAACTCATAGATTGTCTATTCAGCTCTGGATAATTTTTGACCATTTCAGGAACTAAGCCGGTCTTGAAAATTCGTGCAAGTTCTTTATACTTTGCCGAATCGGGATTCAGGCTACTTTCAAACCGTTCGGTCAGTTCAAAGATAACTCTGTCCATGAAATGATTGCAAAGTATTTTATAACTTAATGCAGTTGAGTGTCTACAGTAGCAGCCATCGAGCCTACACCCAATCTTTCAGGGACTCTTCTTTGCCGTGGTGCTTGCAAAGGCGTGATAAAATTAGCAGCAAATTTTTCCGGAAGTGAAACTGCGTTTTTGTAATTGTTCTCAGACTCCAAATCACGATATTTCTCTCGAGTGATTCTCAGGGTCTGAAACAGCTCTTCACAAGAGTCAATGTCAAGCTTTTTTCCTTGCAACGTGATAGGCTACTAAATTGCTCTATAAGTGCCAAAGGCTTCAAAATCAGCACAAGTCCCAAATACACTTCTGCAGTTTCTTCATTACTGCAGTGCCGTGGCCAGTGGCCAGGTCCAACTCGTCCTTAATACCTTCGATGAAGGTCCTACATTGTCTAGCGTCAAATCCAAGACAATTTAGAACTGTGATCAAACATCAATAAAAGAAAAACAAAAGCAATTCGAGATGCTTGAAAACAACTAAATCGAAGTAGGCTACAACTTCATAGCAGCTATTTTTTTTCTGAATTATTGGGGGGGATGCTGCCAAAATATTGGGGGGGGATATATCCCCCTTACTTCGGCTACTACATCCCCCCTACTTCGGCACCATTCACAAGAAACTTCGGCACCATTCGTCGGCAGCAGTGGCCGAGTGGTTAGCGCGTTGGGCTCGCAGTCGAGAGCCTGCATGTTCGACTTCAGCCACTCGCACTTTCTGTTGTTTCTCTGGGCAAGAAACTTTACGATAATTGCCTCTACCTAGTGATCTATTTCGAGTAATGGGTAGGACCAAATTTAAGTCATAAGTAGAGTAGACAACCGGAAACAGACATTGCAGTCGGCTGCAGCGTGGGTCAGGTGTACGTCGGAAGGCGTACACCGATGCATAGCGCTCAAGTCCGCTTTCCGCAATGCAGGATAAAGATATGACAAACAAATAAACAAACCACTGCCGATGTGAGGTGGTCAAGTTACATGAACTCTCTTAATTCATAGAAATAATTAATAAGAAATTTTTAATTAGATTAGACAATTAGATTAGAATTAAAGTTGCCGACATTTCTCTCTAATTTATCGAATTAGACAACTAGAATTATATCTACGTTGTCCAAGTTTGTGTCAAACTTTTTGCTGACTTGTGACATTCCAAGTTATGGCTTGCTCAGTTGTTACTGGCTCAATTTCATCATTTACCAACTTCAGTCACTTGTTGAAATGTTGCTAGCTCAGTTGTCGCTTGCTCAGTTCACAACTGCTGCTGACTTGTAGAAGACTCACATTACTACAACATAGATCGGGCAATTTCAAACGAAATTTATTTTGCACTGATTGTTTTGTTTTTTTAAAATGAATCTGACAACACGAAAGAAATCTGCTTTGTGTTTTGTATGCGTTGTTTATTATTTGGCCAAAAAAACACTTGTTCTGTCACTTCGTATTTTGCAGTTTATCACTGTACAAAATGGTTATCACTGCGCCTCAGAATTAGGTATGACCCACTCAATTCATTCTCAATTATTACATTATTAGACTACTTATTAGTCATAATAGCGCACACGACACTGTGCAATGCGTATTCTTACATTTCGCCCTCTCGATCTTGATGGAAGAATGCGCATCGGATTATTCCTCCTCTCCTCTTCTTGTGATGATGAGCCGAACAAACTGAGGAATAATAATTAAGATTGTAAGTAGGCAGAGGAAATATTTTCATTGTTTTCAAGCTGTTGCAAATATTAGCTGAGAAGAATGGAAAGTAAGGCAATTAAACAAAGAAAAACAAAGATTGGAAACAGGTTGTTGGGATTGCATGTTTATAAAAAAACAAAAAAAAAGCGATTTAAATAAATGTCAACTGCTGTCACAAGTATTGTCAGTACCTTGAACTGCCACCAGAGATTGTTAAGCGGTTTTCTGCGTTGTAGTTTGTGTTGGTAGCAACATTTGATGCACTTGCATTTGCAATATCTGAAGGTCTTTCAGTCGGTGAGGCAGATGGATCATTCTGTCTTCCGGTTGAGGAATATGTTGCCACATACTTTCCACTGTCCGGTATCAGCAAAATATCGCTTTGGCTTTCAGATGAAAAGTATCTGGTAGCAATGTTGTTTGTGGCTTCGTGACGTCCACGACCGGAGTTCAAAGAAGTGGTGCTGCTAATTGAAGGCCTTGCTCTTTCGTTATCGCTGCCGTATTGTGATGAACCCTGGTAGGTATAAAGCTGTCCGCTGTCTGGCTGTTCATTGCCGCTTTCTTGTGACAACGGAAAGAGATTGGACAATCCGGGAGTGTATTTCGATTCATCAGTTTCTGTTCCTACTTTATTTGAGGATTGATAAACTTGCGAAATCGATGCTTGACTTCCACCTCCATAAATAGAATCGTAACTTCCGGTTTGAATAGGTGCTTGATAATTCCCTTCTTGAGAAGTTCCAGATGACCCTTGTGAGCTTCCGGAAGACGAAGTACTATGGGGGTACTGATATTGATAAGAAGATCCGGAAGATACTGATGGGTTCAAATAGGAACCCCTCACCGTTGGCACGTTAGAGCTACTTTGAAGACGACTTCTATCAGATGATTGTCCCGTGTATGGTGTTTCCGACTCCGTTCCGGATGAAGAACTGGATGATTTTCCATATTGTAAGTCAGGAGATTTTTGATCTTTAGAACTGCTGTAAAGAAATCCTCCAGTTGATCCTCCATCAGAACTTATGTACTGCGACACAGAGTTGGAATTTGCGTAACTTGATGGGGCACTTGAACTACCATATGTTGGTCTGTCTGAAAAAGCAGAATTGTCATACGACGTTCCAGATGATCTGCTAGAATCTGGCCGTCCACTTGAGCCCCCAAATGTTCTAGAAACCACTTGCGATTGACCGGAAGTACTGTACAAAGATGGTGTACCAGATACTCCAGAAGAAGATCCAGACATTCCTTGTTGTGTCGTTCTTGAACTTCCATAAGGTGAGTTTGACGGAAACCTTGAGTTTCCATAGCTGTAGCTCGACCCATCTTGGGGCATGCCAGAAAGTCCGTACGAGGATCCCGTTCCACCTTGAGAAGGACTTGAACTTCCGTAACTTTCTCTGCCCCCTGACAGACTAGGACTGCCGTAAGTGAACCTTGAGCTTCCAGGAGACATACCGTTTCCAAAACCAGAATTCGACACTTCTGAAGACATAGTTTGACTTCCATAAAGAGAATTTTGCCCCACATTGGGCCTTCTAAAACTTCCGTACGTAGAATCAGAAGTTCCACTACTGCTAGATCTTCCGTATACAGAACCAGAAGTTCTGCCATTGCCAGAGCTTCCGTAAATAGAACCAGAAGTTCTGCCATTGTCAGAGCTTCCGTAAACAGAACCAGAAGTTCTATCATTGTCAGAGCTTCCGTAAACAGAACCAGAAGTTCTATCATTGTCAGAGCTTCCGTAAACAGAACCAGAAGTTCTATCATTGTCAGAGCTTCCGTAAACAGAACCAGAAGTTCTGCCATTGTTAGAGCTTCCGTAAACAGAACCAGAAGCTCTGCTGCTGCTAGAGCTTCCATATGGTGAAGCTGCTCCACCATATGATGAACTTCCATAACCTGTCTGAGAATCCCTGTAGTTAGAGCTCTGTGCCATCCCACCTGATGATCCATATGATGTTTGAGGCATACCGCTTACTGAGCTTTCATGGGATCTATGAGATGACATGCTGTTCAAGCCATTGTATGGACTCTGTGAAGAACCATAAGATGACCTAGTATATTCTTCGTAAGAAGGATTTCTTGCAGATGAAGACCCGTAATATCTTCCAGAAGAACTGTAGGGATTTGCATAACTGTTTGATACCCCGTAAGAAGGATTCGACAAAGATCCCTGAGTTCTGCTTCCATAACCATCGCTATTTGATGACTGACCATAATAATATGGATTTCCTCCGTAACTCGATTCATAACGGCTCCTACCACTTGAAGATGCTGTCGCATATGGATTGGCCATCTGCATTCCGCTCATGGAACTGCTTCCTACGTTTGAGTATCCATTGGAATACGGTAAACTTCCAGAAGGCCTAAAGGAGGATGGATTAAAACGCGTAGAAGAACTTCCCACTCGGATGTCACTCCCAGTGTACGTAGTCCTTCCTCCCATGGGACGGCCATAAACTCCATTGCTCAAAGGATTTCCTGAGGAATCCCTGGGTAACTGGCTCCCAGATTGATACCCTGCAAAGAAACAACAGAAATGACAATACGCAATGAGAAAATTGTCGTGGAAACTCTTTAAACTGAAAGCATTGAACTATTCTCAAATATAAGGTTTCATAGCGAAATTTATTCCAATGCAATGTAAAAAGTCGAATTTTACCTAAATTTAATTCGTAAACAACGTTTAAACTTTTCCTTTTTTTGCAATAAATTATTTCAATCAGATCTATTCCAGTACACAAAGCTATTTTCCAGAATTTATTTTGTGATGCTAACCTGATTAAGCTTTGACTCGATTAAATTTAGCTCATTGCACAATTTTTCGCACTCAGTTATATAATTAATTTATGATTTTCACAGTAAATATATTGTCGATTATTTACAATTTCAAATCCGTGGACGCGGCATCCTTGCTAGATTCATTTCATATTCATACTTTGGTAAGTATTCGGTATGCATTTGATCGTTGTGTTTCTGTGGTATGTCACTTTAGGTAGATATCACCTCCTCGGTAAAGCACTGGTCAGGCGGTTGATGTGTGAAGGCATAGATTGAGGCGTTAATCGACAATAAGATTGATGTGTGCTCAGGTATTACGGTTTGAAGCAAACGATGTTGGGTGGTCGACACAGGGGATATTCCTGGGTTGACACAATGTGCTAATGTTGGCAGTAATTGCTACGTAATACATCAATTGTTACAATACTGCATCGCCCAATTTACTTTCTGTGTTGACTTGATCATCAAATAAGAAAGCATGATGGATCATTCTATTATTACCTTGATTTCTTCCTCCATAAGACGATGATTGGGCGTACGGATCAGCGTACTGTGAATAGTCCGCGCCTCTGTACGAGTTTTGATTTGAGTAAGTGGCTGAACTTGCGTAGGGATTTACATAACTTGTTGGGCCATAACCTTGCGAAGGATAAGATTGCTGCTTTGCCTGATATCCTCCTTGATACGGAGATTGTCTTTGCTGATACTGTGAATAGTAATCTTGCTGTTGGCCTCCGCTGTAATAATTCGACATTGGTGTTGCCCCTCCATAAGAGCCAGATCCTCTATTTGATTGCTGATTTCCTCTATACAATTGAGTCCCTGAAACACTTCCGCCTCCACCTCCAGTGTACAAACTGCCACTGTGATACTTCCCATACTGAGCACTGTGTCGGCCCGTGCCTGGGGTTGTTGTAGGGGGACGTGTGGGAGCTGGTGTGGAGGCAGGATCAGTTAAAGACGCGTAACGGATTTTGTCTGGAAAGACATATTTGCTCGATATAGCTTGACTTTTGTCATCACTGTTGGTGTAAGTCACATGGTCTGATACTGACGTCAGTGATGAGGAACCATAGGTTTGTGGCTGAGAAAATGAACTTGATGCGTCGGAAAAGTATTCTTGATTTGGAGTGGCTTTCGGTTCGTCGTCGCTTTGTCTTTTTGATCGACCAAGAAGTTGCTTCATGGATTTCCGTACTATGCCGTCATACACATCATTTCTACGCAAAGCTTTAGGTATCCTCCGCAGTTCGGATAGGTTCGCGGCACATAATATTCCAAGCAGCAAAAGCGCAATGCGAATAATCTTGATATCCATTTTAGCAGCTTAACCTACACAATAGAAAAGTTATCTGAAAAAAAGCAGAACAAAGCTTGAACATCGTCAAGATCAGTGAAAATAAATTTATGTTAGTTATTATTTGTTATCTTTGTATAACTGGAATATCATACTTCACATTTTTTGCATCAATGTAAACATATTATCATCATTTAAAACTGGATGACCCTCAGAACATCGTGAATCCGGGGTGGTAAAAGAATAAACCCTCGGCCCCAGAGGCTCACACCACGACGATCATCCAAAACTAATATGTTGTTCCAAACAATAATGATTTAGCAGTCGCAAAAGGTATGGCATACAGCCTAGTATAAAAGCCACAAGTGAAAAGATAAACAATGTGCATTAGCGATTGTTTATTACAACATAACCTATCTTTTCTTTTACATCCGGCAATTATGATTCTTCTCTGACTTGTCCTGGTCAAATTAAAATGCACCAGCTAGCAAAATCACCTAAGGAAGAGATTTTCAAATATTTACTTGTTTACTTAATTCTTGACAGCTTTCGAATAAAAATTTCTCCAATGTTTTTCATGTAGGCCACGAATTCCTCAAAACTGTTGCAGAAACAAAGAGAAGCTTTGAACTGCATAAGTCACCCGGATGTAGTCTATTATATCATAAAGCCAAAAACTTCAATCTATGACTGCTTCTATTTACAATTTCGAATTTTCTTGGAACAGAGAAAGCTATTCCAAAGAGTTGAACCAGAAAACGATTAACCATGCTGATGAACATATTCACTATTCTAAGCTACTGTGTATTTAGTCTTGTTAATCTAGCTGAGATGGCTCGATAGCGGTGACATTGTACTGCGTGACAGACTCAACCGGACTTGCGACTTGCGTGCGGCCAGTGGTACACACAGGCGCGGATTTATGGGGGGGCCCAAGGGGCCCGGGCCCCCCCGAAATTTTGTGAGAAATTGTTGAATGGTTTGATATGCTTCTAAACAGCTGATATTAGTCCCACAGCGGACTTACAACCCCCCTTTGGCACGCGTGTGACGTCACGATATTGAGAATGATGCTTTCAGTCTCCATGTCTCTAAAACAAAGCTTGCCTAATTTTAAGCGAAACTGCACTAAAAGAGCGAGTTTTGCCAATACCAAACCACATTCAAACATCTCAGTCAGGAATTAGCAACAAGAAAACATAGAGACTTAGCTTTATTATCAAAAAAATGCCGAAGAAAACATGATCTTATCCTTTTGCCATGCCACCGGACAGCACTATTTCACAGGAATATTTATACCCATATTTTTGTTGAAAATGCTCTCAGAATGCACCAAATTCAAAGTAATTTTTCAAAATTTTCTGGGCAAAGCCCCCCAGACCCCCGCCGCTGGGTGTCGCCTTTGGCGAACACGCCGTCAAGCCCCCCAAATTCCTGGCTACGCCACTGGTTGTTCATATCTGTTTTTACTTTTTCTTACTTTTTAATTCATTTTCAAATTTTCTGCCCACCCCCCAAAAAAAACTCCTAGATCCGCGCCTGGGTACACACCAACTATCTCGTTACTGACCGAAATCAACTAGCAATGCCTGCCAGACTGCCAATAACCACGATCAGCTCGATTTGATAAAAGATAAAGAAAGCTACAAGGAAGTGTTCCACTTTTGAATTTTACTTCAAATTTTTTGCTGCAAGAAAAGAATTTTAAGAAGATGAAGCACCCAAGCATATTTTTAGTACAACGAACAATGTTGAACAAATGTTTTCTGACGTAAATCAATTGTTGAAATTGATGTTCAATTGTAAGGGCCGAAAACATTTACGCTCAATTAGCTGCTGTCGAATCGTGCAAATGTGTTTGAAGTTTCATTAGTTTACTTAATCTTGCAAAGAGACATCCTTCCTTCTCATGCAACGTCGTATTACGTCAAACCAACGATAAGAGATGCTATCTTTCATCCAACAACAAAACAACCAAAATTTAATTCGTCACCAATTACGTCATCATGAAGTTGGTTCAGTATAAAACTTCAGTATAAAAACGTTTGATTTAAGTCTACATCAGAATCTTGGCAACTCATAACACTTTTTCTGACAAAGCTTAAAATACCTCACGGTTAATTAATTTTCTTCATGTGTTAGTTCCACACTGGCTAGAATATGATTGGTGGGAAATGTTATCTTCGGACTAAGAAAACCTTTTAGGAAGCTTAATTCTGACAAGTTGCTAAAGCTTTGAACCACTGATGCACGTACAGTTATCAAAACTGCCTTCTAAATATTTTCACAATGACCAATTTTCAAAGTAACCCTATTCCACTCTGACTCCAAAGTCTGTGATTCCATATTCACTCCTGCTCTAAATATTTTGGAACTATTGACTCCGAACTCCTCTTCGATTCCAAATGCAAACCATACACCACGATCCAAATTTTTTATGCCATAACTTATACCTTCCCTGTCTGTCATGAAAAGAAAAGCATAGTTTGAAATGAAAAAAATGATTGCTTGGAAAAAACCCATAGAAGTACCTACACAAAAATAACAATTGCACCAAGTACAGCGTAAATATTTCTATGCTGAAAGTACTAACTGTTAAAAAGAAATCAGATTCAGGCTCCAATTTGGCTCCTGTTTTTGCCAAGATTTTTCAAACACCGGCCCAGACTCCGACTCCTAAATACTCCAACACTCCAGCTCCTGCAGGCTACACCTCTGGTATGTAGTGTGCAGTTTATTCGTATGCACCACAGTTTCATGCCACAGATTTCAGGCATTTGTGCATTGAGGATCCAAAGCGCCCAACACTCGAACGGAGGCGATTCAGCGTACTCAGGCAGATCGGCTGAGCTCCTTTCCTGATGGCATAGGTCCAGCGTCGGGGATAAAAGAGTCTGGAGGTGTTGGGTGTATACTGAGTTTGTGGAAAGTCGTTTTCTGTGTCCCAGCTACATAAGTTAAGTTGACGTTTGTTGATTTGTTGAAATAGAAGAGATTCACTACCATCCTGCAACAAGTCGCTGTTAGTGTGTTCAATCCGCGCAGTTTAAAAAATAATTTGAACGACTGAGAGTGAAAGACATTACCTGAAGGCACTTTTAATGTTGCTATGCATATTTTAGAAGCATCAGCAGAGACGGAGGTAGACTACCAAACTACTTTTGACCGAAACATTTTTTGAGTAAGCTTACCCACAATTATACCAACGGGCAACGGTAAATATATTTTGGTGTAGGCTACCGGCCCTGGCAGTTTAGGCAAATTGCCTTTTCTTTGGTAAAATCACTGCTTGCTCGTCGTCGACGTGTGAGCCTCTGGGGCCGAGGGTGTATCCTTTTACCTCCCAAGATTCACGATGTTCCCGGACTACACTGGAAGGCTACTAGAAAGCAGCCAGTCTTTGGTTTCATCATAGCCCGCCCCGATAGCTCAATTGGTTAGCACATCACTTCTGGAACGAAGAAGCTTCAGGATCAAGCTGCGCTGGTTCGACTCTCAGGGTGTGCGCTTGAGCAACGCACGTTAAGGGCTGCTCTCCATTCAGCGGCATCTAATGGATGGAATAATTCCCCGGCAACAAGACTTCAACAATCGGAAACTTCACTCGGTCAATGTCGGTGACCAGGCCTGCGTCAGTGATTCAAAGCCTCTACAAGTATGCGAAACTGCCAGGATTAAGCTCTGCAAGAAGCTTTCCCAGTCCGAGGATAAAGATTCAATCAATCAATCATCATCCAAGACGCGCAGACCTTCCACTCCGTTAGGTCACAGGTGGCTTGAAGATGATACAGTCATTGATGATGTGGTCTGCGGTCTGTTCCTCGGCACCACATTCAATCGAAGAGGAAGAGACCATTCCCCATTGGTGCATGGTTGAGCGGAAAAGCCCGACGCCCATATGCAGACGGTTGAGACGCACCCATGCATGTTGTTGTAATGTCAGGCAAATGGGACGTGTGTCAGCGTTGGGGATGAACGAATGGAGTCTGGGGTAGGCTACTTGACTTCCATTCAGAATTCCATTTAGGGTCCGCCCAAGTAGCCGCAAAGATGTTTTGTTCATCAGCTTCGTTGATCAGAAGTTGAGCGGATGGCACGAATGGGCGTCTTGATTTCAGTCAACGGGGATGCTCGGTTGGGCGAACAGAGATCTTGTGGTGGAAAAGATGGTTAGGCTCCAGTGCCGTCTGCCGAGAGACAGAATGGCTTCTTCGCGACGAAGCTCCGCTGGTTGAATGACAGCGAGAATGGGAACATTATCGAATGGTGTGGGACGCAGGCATTCGGTCACTGTGCGCAGGGCGCTAGATGAACACTACTCTGCTGAAGAGTAGACAAGGGCTAAGGCTGCTGTACGCAAAGTGTCAGCCTTCGCTTCCCAGCTGGAGCCTGCCAGGCGCTTAAATTTTGTTTTCTTTCTTGCTTCAAAATAATTGACAAAAATAGTTGGTGTTAGCAGTGGCGTAAGCAGGATTTTCTCAAGGAGGGAAGGGACGCAATTGGGATTTTATAGTTTACGCGCAAAAATGTTTGGTTAAAACAATCCTGAACGGCTGATTTCAAGCATAAAAATTGTTATTTTTTAGTCCTAGGGGGGCCCGTAATTTAGAAAAAGAGCTCAGAAAGGTAATTGAGTGCTTTGCGAGCAAATTAGGGGCCCAAAGTGGTAATTTAATGCTTTATGTGCAAAAATGTTCTCTTAAAAGCACCCTAAATTAAATCATAACATCATAAAAGTTAATTATTCTTCTGTCTGGGAGGGGGGGGGGGCATAGTGTAGCAAAAGCAGGTTTGAGAAAAAGCCCGGTTGTTTTCGTTTTTGTTTAAACTATTTGACAAAGGTAGTTTCACGCTTATATGGTCAGTTGATTAACTTGATTATGTTTTAACAAGATGTTATGTTTGAGCCTTGGTAGAAAGCTTGGCTTGTAGGCTACCAGATATAACCCTCAAAGCCTATGAGAGGGAGGTACGGAGGGTACGGCGTACCCTTGAGGGCCCAGGCCTGTGATTGCTGGGGGGCCCGAAATTGTGATTTTATAGTTTATTCGGAAAATGTTTGGCTAAAATCATCCTAAACGACTAAATGCAAGCATAAAAGTTGTTATTCTTTAGTCTACGAAGGGCCCGTAATGTAGCAAAAGGGCCCGGAAAGGTAATTGAGTGCATTGCGCGCAAATTAGGGGCCCAAAGTGGTGATTTAATGCTGTACATACTAAAATGTTTTGTTAAAAGCACTTGATTTGTTGTACCAGATACATATAACACCCAGTTACGTTAACGGATTTAACATTTTTTATTAAACACACAAAAAAACAAGAAAAAACTACTAAATCCAACGTTTTCGACACCACATATAGTGTCCTCTGTTCCCGACAATGGTTCACCTAATCAAACGTCATATAAAAACCGTTATGGTCTACTTAACCTAGCTGGCATCTTACGTCATGGAAGTTGCTAGAAAATGAGCCAAAATTGCACCATCGTTCGTAAGACTTGTGTCAAACCTGTTTAAACATGAAACATTGCATCACCGCCTTTGAACACCTGTTTGAATTGCGTGACAATGTCTTTCACTATTACGTCACAGTACTGCGAACGTGAGTTTGAGATATTGATATCTATTCTGGTCATTCGTGAAATGGTTGCTTGAGAGTTAGTCGCACATTTAACTGCTTGCTTAGTGCTTGCTAGCTGGACAAAAATTCCGTCTTTATCTAAGTAGTTTGTTCTGTAGTGACAAGTTTTAGAGGTGTACGGTGTTGCATCCCAATTTCGACAGCCAGGTGGCTAATTTTACAGAAATACAATTTTGAATAGACGTTTCAAAGGAGTGTTTCTTTCGGTCATTACATTCAGACGAACGGATTCGGGAATCTTATGTTACAATTTTCCCACGAAGAGATTATGGTTTACCGCTGTGACCATCTAAAATAAATAAATAAATGAATTTGAAATTTTACATTGAAGTTGTACAAGCGACACCTCTCAACAGCACCATCAACAACTGACACACAAATTCAATGCAGGATACATAAATTGGCGAGGGACAGATCACATGACATGCACAACGCAAAACACTAAATAATAGTTTTATTGCAGCCTGATACTATTATTGTATGGTGTGTATACGCCTAAGCAAACATGACGCCCAAGACAAAGGGGGCCCGGAGTGAGAGGGGGCCCGGAATGACTCTTCGTACCCCTAGTGAAAATTTCTCTCAGAGGCCCTGCCGAACAGCACCATTTTACAGGAATATTCATACCCACAGTTTTGTTGAAAATGCTCTCAGAATGCACCAAATTCAAACTAATTTTTAACAACTTTTGGGGGAGGCCCCCAGATTTCCCGCCGTTGAGTGTCGTCTTTGGCGAAGTGGCGAACACGCCGACGGGTTTTGCCCGCTGGCCGTCAAACTCCCCCTTTTCAAAATTCCTGGCTACGCCATTGAGAGGGAGCACTCCACAGTTTTTCGAATTAAAACAAAAACTAAAACAAAAAACGTTCATTTGCCAATAATAACCAGCAGGTCATATCATGTAAGATTAGCCTATTAGCATGACGATAATTCTTTAGTTTGCAGCAACTTTACGTGATGAGCTAACGCATCAAGAGTGTTCCCCTCAAGACCATCAACACTTTTGATTACCCACCAAGGTCGATCAACACAGCAACTGTCTTTTTGTCTTGTTTTTTTTGTTTTGTTTATTCTCTTTTTTCTAAATTTATAGAATTTTTATTAAGGTGTTGCGCCGTGTCATATTTTAAACTGATTGTCCTGCTTTGGTATCATGCACGCTATAACGTCCGCGTTTTGTCGCTTCTACCTTTTCCTAGACCTCTGCTATGTTTGTCATATATTGTTTTTTTCTCGTTGTGATGGTCAGAAATAGAGATGTAAATGCAAAAAAAACTTGGGCCAAAGAAAACACGCGTTTTTTTTTTTTTTTTTTTTTTTTTTTTTTCATATTTTCCTGGAAAAGTTGCAAATTTTTTACAATCTGCAGCTTAGTTTCATTATAGTGCTCTTGAAAAACATTAAACTAGTAAAAATGGTTTTATGGTTGTGCTGAAATTTGCACAAGAGTGTTTGTGCTTGGCAGCAGCATATGTTTTTTGCATAGTCCTACGTTGTTTCGCTTTCTTCTTCATTCTCAGGCATGTGTTGTGGCCAGTGGCGTACGCAGGATTTTCTCAAGGGGGGGGGGGGGGGGGGGCATTGAGAGTAGCGTAGCTAGGAATTTTAAAAGGGGGCTTTTTGACGACTTGCGGGCGAAGCCCGTCGGCGCTTTCACTTAAGAAGACACCCAGCTGCGGAGGGTCTGGGAGGCCTCCCCCAGAAAATTTTGAAAAATTACTTTGAATTTGGTGCATTCTGAGAGCATTTTCAACAAAAATGTGGGTATGAATATTCCTGTAAAATGGTGCTGTCAGGTGGCATAGCAAAAGGAAAAGATCACGTTTTCTTCGGCATTTTTCGGAAATAAAGCTAAGTCTCAATGTTTTCTTGTTGTTAATTCCTGGCTGAGATGTTTGAATGTTTGGTAAGTTTGGTATTGGCAAAACTCGCTCTTTTAATGCAGTTTTGTTTAAAATTAGGCAAGTTTTTTTTAGACTGAAAGCATCATTCCCAAGCATAAAGAGACTGGAAGCATCATTCTCAATATCGTGACGCCACACACGTGCCAAAGTGGGGTTGTAATCCCTAACCCCCCCCCCCCCCCCCTTTAGCTACGCCACTGGCCATTGATATCCCAGACGTCTTCATGATATCCCAGTATGGTTTTAGTTTAGACTTTATCCATTTCTCTCTCACTAATCACTATAATAGGCTTACAGAACACTATGCTACATTGGCATACCTAGGGTGGGGTAGGTGGATTGGGCCATGTATTTCGCATTGCCTTAGTCTATAAAACATCATTGTTACAGTGATTGCTTTGACAAAGCAATGCAAAGCATATTAAATGCCTTAATCTACGTCGTTAACTACTAAACCATTTTTAAGGGGGGGGAGGGGGGCCATGGCCCAATGCCCCCCCCCCCCCCCTGCGTACGCCACTGGTTGTGGCAGTAGACCTGACAAACATTGAATTAATGCAATTTGATACATGACATAATGTAGGCTAGATGAGTTAATTTCTTTTTCCTTTTCTGGAAGTTAGCCTACGATGTATTGTTAGTATACCGGGACTAGTTATTCTTGTAGGCTACACACACAATGGGTTGACAAAATTTTGGCAAAAACAAGATGGCCGTATTCAGAACACACATTACCTTGTTTGTGGTAATTTACTAATGCAAGCTATTGCCAATAGCTTGTTTTAACATGTTTAACTGATAGCTTAACAACGATGTAACATAAAATGCTTTATAAATGTTGAAACAGAAGTATTCTTTTCGTGTGTTGTAACTTGTAACATAGTTAATAAATATTTATTAACTATGCTTGTAAGGTCTTATTAGACACTTTGTCATTGATGCTTCTTGCAGATCATATGTGACATAATGCAAGAGATCTTATCACTGATATTTTTAGCTGTCAAAAGTAGCCTAAGTGCATTTCTCAGATAAGGTTTTGGTTAATGTTCCTTTCAAATGCCCACCACCCATGTTGACTACTGTATTGCTAGTAACTACCAATTCTAAATGAAGAAATTTTTCCTTTAAAGTGGAGTTTTTCAGCACTGCTCAGTGTTCACATGGGGAATAAATGCTTCATAGTACTTTTCCTGACAAGTATAAAGTTTTACCCATATTCCCGCAATGCAGGATAAAAATACAAAACAAACATCAAAGATGAAAACTTATTTTATGTGGGAACTAGGCCTACTACTTTTTGAGATAAAAAGAAATTAACCTCTTGTCGTTACGCACCGATAAAACCATGATGCGTAACTTAAAAAAAAAAATTATTGGGTAGATGAAAGATTGACGAAAAGTTTGGCAAAAATAGAAAAGTGCTAAAGTCTCAAAGTCCTGCAAATTAGTTCAAATTGGATGGATTAAGTGCAACCACATTTCTTTTGAACATGTTTATGACGGCACAATTGATTAGGGTAAAACAAACATAACTATGACATCACAAAGGAGTATTGAACCTCTTCAGGGAAAATAAAAAGCATCAAAATGTTCCATCTTACAATACATTTAAATGTGATTTGGGCGAAAAGTTGGGACTTTAGCACTACACTGCTTTCGCCAAACTTTTCATCTATCTTAAAATAAATTTTTTTTTTTAAAGTTACGCATCATGGTTTTATCGGTGCGTAACGACAAGAGGTTAATTTCTTTTTATCTCAAAAAGTAGTAGCCAAAACTTATTTTAATGTTCATAAACAGATAGCCCACCCAGAAAACATGAGGTACAGCTAAAAATTATCCAAATATGATGAGCGGTTCTTGAGATATTGCCGTTTTTCTATTGCTCCTTATCTATGAAGCCACCTAGTGGCTAAGGTTATTTCACTTATAACCAGGGAGTCGAACCGAACCCGAACCGGATTTTTGTAAACCGGTTTTGGTGCGATTTTGTCTGAACCTTAACCGGAACTGAACCGAAAATTTGAGTTAGCTTAAACCCTAACCGAACCCGAACCGGTTGAAAAAAGCGGTTCACTCCAGCATTACGTCATTGTTCGCATTGTGGTAAGTGAAGCTGTACGTAGCATGTTGTTATCTTGGAGGCCACATTGTACTGATGAATTATAGCCTATTCCGTAACACACGATCCACTATCATCGATGCTTTGGAGAGGAATTTTTTGAGGTAAACAACTTCTGTTCTGTGACATCATAGACAATATAGTTTGATTGTAACTTGTGCAACAAACAACAAAGGCAAGTTAATTGAGCAAAGCAGTGTTGAGATCAGTGTTGCCAACCTTGCGGTTTTCACGCCCAATTTGGCTAGTTAGTAGTTGGGCAATAGTAGGCCTAGGCCTAATTTTATTGGACCCGAACCGGAACTTATAAAACCGGTTTTAAGTTTCTTCGAACCTGAACCGGAACTGAACCAAATTTTGAAACAATCTTTGAACCAGAACCGGACCCGAACCGGAAAAATCAAACGGTTCGACTCCCTGCTTATAACTCGAGAACCGCTTGTATGGTTTTCATCAAGTTTGCACCAAATGCACATCAACTGGAACAACCTCTTGACGTTGTACTGGAAAAGGTGTGGTGTGCTGGTCAAAAGTGCCTTTGTGAAGCAGAGAAACAGGACACTGACCACCTGGTCCTAACATGCCCATTAACCAAAATCCAAGGTGGCTTCGAAACTGTACACGAGTGTGGTACTGCATTTAACAACTGGCTGGACCAAATTACGGGCAATACTTGAGATGTGCCAACCATAGGACACTGTTACTACTATCTGAGACGATGAGAAATCTTTATGGCTTGTGTGTTGAGACTTGAGATCTACAAAATTGCAATGAAACAATATACCAGAGTAACCAGACATATAGTCTGATTTGAAATAAGTTATACGAGTTGTGAGACTGTTTGTTTGTTGAAAGAGACGCTATTGCAATGAGTTTACCCTAATTGCTGCATATTGTGACATTTAATGTGAAAATAGGTAAAAAAAACGAAAAAAAAAAAAACGAATAAAAAACAAAAAAAAAACAATAAAAAACAAAAAAAAACGAGCTCGTTTTTTTTAAAAACAAAAAAAACGTTTTTTTACATCTCTAGTCAGAAATAAAAAAACTGAACTGAACTAGTCTACTTATTTGGATAGGTTTTGTATTGAAAACAAAAAAACGTGATAGCCTATGGCCTAATGTTTTACGTAGGCAAGATGGTAGCTCACTCAATCCATTGAACCACTGTAACGACTAGAACATCACACAACTAAGGCGAAAGAGAAAATTGAAAAAAGAAAACTAATCGGGAAAAAACGATGGTTTGCGAAAGAGAGTTTTTTGGCGCTAAAAGCATATTATCTATGCTAAAAGTAACTACTTTCAATTCTCTCATTTTCGCAAACCATCATTTTTTCCCCGATTAATTTTCTTTTTTCAATTTTCTCTTTCGCCTGAGTTGTGTGATGTTCTAGGTTTTTCCTTGAACCACGCGTAGGCTATTACAGTAATTGAGGGTACGCTCAGTGGCGTTAGCAGGATTTTCTTACTGGGAGAGGAGAGCGTTCGATATACGGTAACTTGACATTTTTTTTATCAAGAGTACCGGTATCCTAATGCTACTTTATAGTCTGACCAATTCAATTCAATTTAAGGTAGCCTAGCCTAGTAGGCTATTCTATGTGTTGGTAAAACATCGGGTAAGCCTAAAACATAAACTTTGCGTACGTCACTGTACTTTTGGATTGAATTATTAGTAGATTTGTTATGAAAAGCATGACAGTAGGCCTAAACGGATAAGTAAAAACTGCAATAGTTCGATTAAATGGCAATGTAGTTAGTATCTTTTTCGTCCCGGACGCGTTAATGACGAAAAATAAAATGATTGATTGTCTGCAGATTAAAGCATAAATTGAACTCCTCTGTGAAAGTTTAAATATCAAATGCATTTATGGTACTATGATCAAAAATTACCGCACTCTAAACATACCGGTACATAACAAAAAAAAATGCCTATTTGGTTTAAAAACGTCAGACTAACTAGTAACTCCACAATCTGTCGGGACTCCATCTTTTACTACATAACAATGCAACGTCTATTTGCAAAGTGTAGATTCTAAATGAAATAATAACAAGTTTAGGCTACCTACCGGTACTTTAATTGTTAACTGAAATATTTCAAATAAACTTTATCAATGCGATGTTCTTTTGTTCAGTAGCCCCGTGCAATAGGCTATACCGCTATAGCTCTGTGCCGGTGGTAGTTGGGCCCATGTGCAGGCGCGGATCTAGGAGTTTTTTTGAGGGGGCCAGAAAATTTAAAAATGAATTAAATAGTAAGAAAAAACAGATATGAACAACCAGTGGCGTAGCCAGGAATTTGGGGGGTTTGACGGCGTGTTCGCCAAAGGCGACACCCAGCGGCGGGGGTCTGGGGGCCTCCCCCAGAAAATTTTGAAAAATTACTTTGAATTTGGTGCATTCTGAGAGCATTTTCAACAAAAATATGGGTGTAAATATTCCTGTGAAATAGTGCTGTCCGGTGGCATAGCAAAAGGATAAGATCATGTTTTCTTCAGCATTTTTTTGATAATAAAGCTAAGTCTCAATGTTTTCTTGTTGCTAATTCCTGGCTGAGATGTTTGAATGTGGTTTGGTATTGGCAAAACTCGCTCTTTTAATGCAGTTTCGCTTAAAATTAGGCAAGCTTTGTTTTAGAGACATGGGGACTGAAAGCATCATTCTCAATATCGTGACGTCATACGCGTGCCAAAGAGGGGTTGTAAGTCCGCTGTGGGACTAATATCAGCTGTTTAGAAGCATATCAAACCATTCAACAATTTCTCACAAAATTTCGAGGGGGCCCGGGCCCCCCCCATAAATCCGCGCCTGCCCATGTGCTACGGTCCTGTATTAAATTCAATTTTTTTCTAAAAATGAATAAGTTAATTGTAATACTCAGTCTAAAAAGTACTTTTAGTACAAAATATACGACTAAAATGAGCGATTTTTCAATCAAAAAAACAACCAAAACTGTGCTTCACTAGTAGTCTAAGCGTAAAACGTATTGACCTGGAATAAATTGCGACCTTAACAAATTAAATATCGTTGGAAAGCTTAACTCCTCTAGATTAAGATTTTCACTCTCCTCCAATCAGAGACCCTTGGTAAAAAAAGTTATGGCCGTTTTTGAAGCAGCACCTTGCGCCGCTAGTGGCGAAACCGTATTTTTCCTTTTGCACAAGTTTTTAGGCTCATTTTTAACTTTTTTCCCTATGTGTATAAGAAAGAGACAACTCACATTTGATAAAATATTATTTATATTTAAATGACGTCACTCTGACGTCATCAAATTAAAATTGCTTACCTATTACTCTCAGCCCATTGATAATTGCAGATCCAATACATTTGTTCTAAAAAATCGGTTTTAGACATAACAGAGCTTCATATAATGATTCAAGGGGGCATTTTGACCCCAGGTCCGGTTTAATGACGAAACTAAACGCTACAAGTGGGTAGAGTGATTATGGGCATTATACAAAAAATGCAAAAAATTTTAAAACTTTACTTCAATAATTATGCCGTGGAGTGTTTTTGTTTTATTATCTTTATCCTGCATTGCGGGAAAGCGGACTTGAGCGCTATGCATCGGTGTACGCCTTCCGACGTAGCCTACACCTGACCCACGCTGCAGCCGACTGCAAGGTCTGTTTCCGGTTGTCTACTCTACTTATGACTTAAATTTGGTACTACCCATTACTCGAAATCGATCACTGGGTAGAGGCAATTATCGTAAAGTTTCTTGCCCAGAGAAACAACAGCAAGTGCGGGTGGCTGGAGTCGAACATGCAGGCTCTCGACTGCGAGCCCAACGCGCTAACCACTCGGCCACTGCTGCCAGTGCCCAAGGCGTGTAACTATTGTTCTTGTCGACTGTGAAAATTCGACTCACACTGCTAATGGATATGCCATGTCTGAGGAGTACAGCTCAACTATCCAGTGGAATCTTTCGGGTAGTCCAAATTTGGGCAATAGGCTACACAAATAATAATATTTATTTGCATCAGACAAAGCTGTCAGTATACAAAACAAAGAAATAATACACAAACTGCAAGTGCACAAAATCTCACTAAATAGGCTATCTAATGGTACAAGTTTACAGACAATGGTACGGTAGTGTTGCAAGTTAGAAGAACTGAAAGTATTCAGAACGATAAAAACAATCAGATGACATGGCAGCCATCAAAACTAGATATCAGCATACATAGAATTATTATAATGAAGACGATAATTTGATATACGATGGCAATCGGACCTCATCAGGGAGGCAACAATAGAGTTTGTTTGTTTGTTTATCTTTATCCTGCATTGCGGGAAAGCGAATAGCGAATAGAAATTTAATAGCCATTCTGGTGCCGGATCTAAATTGGCCTTTATTGGCATATTGGCATAACTGCACCTGCTGCGTCAGCTTTCCATCCCCATTGTGCGAGATCCACGATTTCAGTGTCAAGATGCTTCCACTGACATACCTGAAGCAACAGTTTTACATCAACTTAGATAAATCAAGTCTTGCTGCCATAAAATTTTTGATTTGTAGTACACCACATGTTTATGCTAGTCATATTATAACGCAACTTGTTTTGCTATAACTTGCATCTTTTCCTTACCGCAGTTTAATAGCGCAATTTGCTGTAATATTTTGAAGTTACCGACAATAAACAATTCTTGAAAAATATCTTCAAGTGGTATAATCTATAGAGCAAAGACGCTTTTATACTAAATGATTACGGGTATTGTGTTACAATACCATTAGGCTACGCACTATTATTTCACCTGCAAATGTACTCTGAAGGAATGAAAACGAATTGCAGCTTCGGTGGGTGGCAATCTTTCAGGATGAACAGTGGAAGCTGTTGCAACCATCTGCATGTACTTGACGTACCGTAGTTGGCCAAGTGAATCGGCAGGTTTTGCACTAAAGCTTGATGGATCAACAAAATATAGCATTACTATCGGTGAATCTCATTCAGACTGGTAGGCTACTCAGCAACATTTTCATTTCTTCTTATTTAATTAACTGTGCACCAAAACAGTCCCAGTAACTAACCTTTTCAATAATAAATCTCTTCCAGCATCAGCTATTTGCTCACGTGTAGAATCTAATCTCCTAAATACACCAGCAGATTGTTGAAATTCTTCCTTCTTCAGGTAATTGAACATCTTTAGCTTTCCTAAGCAACAAGACAGATGACATAATTAATCATTGTCACCAAATAATGTGTGCATACACTCCATACATTGGCATTCCAAATAAAAGTATTACAATATTAGAATAATATTGAGTGGATTTGGTAATGACTGCCATCTGAATTCTTGCATATCTTTTAAAAGCTGATCAGAAAATGGTAAAAATGTACTTTCAGACAAGCATGGTAAGCAGTTCAGAAATATATAAAACACTGTAACAAACACTATATATAAAACACTGAAAGCAAGATTAAAATGTACTGCTACCAAAGCTGATTAATTATATTGGTACCTTGTTGATATATTGCAGAAGTTGTATCACATCCACTCCAAGCATGAGCAAACAGCAAGTAATTTTTGACACACCTCATGCACCTTACAACTACTTTCGCTCTCTTCTTTTTCTTTTAGATATTGATAAAGATGACTGTCACCAATGTTTTGTGCATAGCTGATTAATGTCTTCAGTCCACCTCGTTTCACTTCTTGTAGCTTTGATAAATTATGAGATTGGCATTTGATGCATAAACTTTCATTATAAAAAGCTTGATTCTGATTTTCCATTATTCAATTATCTCCATAACATCTGAAAACTAGTCTATCAATTCTAACTGTTTAATAAACTAAGCTATACAACTTAGAAATCATTACCGGTATTTCATAAAAATCTTTAAAGCTGTAAAGAGAAAAAACTAACATCAGACCTGGAAAAAAAATGGCCACACAGAACATTTGCTCTTTCAAACTTAATCTATATCTGAATATGTTATAGCCTTTACAGGTGGTCTCAGAAGTAACAAGAACCATAGCTCCTACTGGTAGGCTGGCCTCCTTATTTAACTGATAGTGTGTGCAATTACCAGAAAACGTATTGTTGCATGGATATCACTAGAAGCTACCAGGTCTCAATAAACACCCTTCCTTTGTCAGTTTGTGCACCAGTACACTGGTAACAGTGGCCTACTACTACTACCATACTGCATTCATTGGTACAAATACTTCACACCTGCATGCAATGCCATTTAAAATCCAAGGTGTTAAATGAAAGAGAACTCAACTAAAAGAACAACAGAAAATTCAAAAATTTAACATAAGCTAGAGATGATAAGACATGCTGCATGTAAAGAACATTTAGACCTGTTTCCTTTAACTTTCATCATAGCCCAGCATACCGTACTGTACACTGTTATAGGCCTAGTGCACCTGTGTAATGTGTATCGCCTGTTGCCCGGTACCCTATCTAACGTTTTGACTTCTGTTGCAAACCAAATTAAATGAATAATCTGACATAACTTACGGTACCGATAATGAGGTTCTTGCAAACAGTTCCCAAAACAAATTAAACTACGGTAGGCTTGCCTGGTACGGTACTCAGTTCTGTGATATTTAGGCTAGTACTGCAGCCAGTGCAGAGTGGTACTGGTAGATCAAGAATCTTTGCTGTCCCAAACCTACTCAGTACTGCCTAGTCACTTACAAACCTCATGGCTATTTTTTTTTCTTTTTGCGCAACGCTCAGAGTTCAAGATGGATACCACTACATGGCTAATAAGCTGGTCAGTGGTCACCGGAGCAACTTCGACTGCCAGAATTTTACACGGCTTGCTGTTTCTGCTGAAAACATAGTTAGATTAGCTGCGCCACTAGCGGCGCAAGGTGTTGCTTAAAAAACGGCCACAACTTTTTTTGCCAAGGGTCCCTGGCTGGAGGAGAGTGATAATCCTAAACTAGAGGAATTAAGCTTTCCAACGATACTAAATTTGTTAAGGTCGCAATTTATTCCAGGCGGCCCTATATTTTCGCATTTTACGCTCAGACTATAGTACGATTTCAGTTCGTGAAGTAGTTTGTTTTCTATGTTACGCTTCATTGGTTGGCTGCGGGGGAAAGGTCAATTGCTTGTGAAAGCAACTTGTCTTGTTCTTGTTCAGCACTTAGCAGTTAGTAGAATTTTCGTAAAAGCGTGGAATTACTGTTAAAAAACAAGGATCTGACTGTTATATTTTGTTCAAGTTATTTTTATAAGAAAAACAACAGGCCAAGTGATACAATGATAAGCCACTTATTAATGGGCTCTTGTAACTGCACATAAGCTATGGCCCTTGAAAGAACTGCTGGTGTGTTATGGTAGGCTACTGTGTTGGTGTGAAAGCAAAATGCTGAAATGCTGTTGGTCTACAATTCTGATAGACTTGAAATTCCTTCCTGCGTTACTGTGTCTTCATAATAATAACTAATAAGTGAGAATTATTGTCTTATTTGCTACAATACATAGGTTTCCGTAGTACGGCCTTTTTTGCTACCGGTAGCCTACTTGTGAAAAAATGTACCATAGTCAACTTGGTCTAGTTTGCTAATTACTTTAGGTTATGAATCGAAGCTACTGTACGTTTTAAATAATTTTTCATATAGTATATAGAGACATTTCAGTGATATAGGCCAGTCAAGCAGTAATGTAATGTGGTATAGCCTAGTTATTTTATATTTTCTGTTAAAGCATAGTAGCTGATTCGAAATGATGTACAAGACAAATAATTAATCATTAAATCAGAAATGAACTGGTTTTTTGTGTCACTAGACTGCCATTGTAGTTGTATTGTGTACGGTATGCTTGGGAGCTGGTATACAAGTCCCCCCTTGGCAACTCATGACAAAGAGGAATTGACCAAAACATGTGGATTGAAGTGTGTGAACAGTAAAGTAAAGGTAAAGTACTTTCACCCTATATGTTTGGTTGAGTCCTGTCTTTGTCATGAGTTACCAAGGGGGGGGGGGAGGGGGGACTTGTATACCAGCTCTTATGTTTGTACTTGCTGATAATTTGGTCACTTTTATGTTTATAACTTATATTCAGTTTTACCTTTTTGCAACTGCTGCTTTTATTGGCATGCCATGAAATATTTCACCAAAACAAAGTTACATGCTCTTAAAGACTTTAATCACAAAAGAAAGAAAAATCAATTAAAGAGGATTAACTTTTCAAAGCTTTGTTGACTACCACAGGAATGTCGACTGTAGTATGGCCATTGGCCAGTAGTGAAAATGTTAGTTTGAAGTTTGAAAAAACATTGGTTTGACATTGATCAAGAGCAATTTTTATGTGAAGGAGGTTGCTGGTTTTGGTTGGTTGGCTTGCTAGCTTGAAGGTTGCTGGTTTTGTTGGCTCATTTCTTTCCACAAAGATAAGGGTTAAACTGTATGGTAAAAAGCGGCGGTTAAATACCTTTGTAACATGAATTAGTGGTGTGATACTGATCAATATAAGCTCAGCCTCATGGGCAAAGCATGATGTCTATCACTGTCAAGTGTCAATTCTTGCTACAATCGGCTGCCAAGAAACATAACGCAATTTGTTGTCTTTGACAAGACACTTATTCCAAATCTTCAACCATCAGGCATAAGCTTGGAAAAAAAGCAAAAAAAATGCTACATAAACATAGTTGGTTTTGCTATCGCAGCCTTTCTTGGCACCTTTAATTTGGCCTTGGATTCTTCACTTTTGTCTGGATGGCACAATCATAATATGCGAAAAACCTCAAAGCACACAACATGAAGCATTCTCATAAACAGCCGAGTGCTTATCAATTACAATGAAAACTGTAAAGCAAATGTGTGTAAAGTTATTGGCGATATCTAGACATAGATAGCAATCTGAGATTAAGATATTGCATATGCACTTAACTTTACAATGGACATGAGTTATAACAATAAAGCTAATGGTTGATAATAACCCTGATCAAATAAATAAAATGTTCATTTTTTGAAATGATTGTGGCAAGATGCCGAAATAGTTATACAACAAGATGAACCAGCACTTAAATTGCCTAATGAAAAAATGAAAATGCCAAAATGTTGTGGACCATTTAGTGATTTAGTCAGATGAATTTTTTATAAGATAATTTGTGGTGTTTTGTTTGGTTTGTTCAAACAAAGTTGGCAGAGCAAGCAATGTTGTTGTTTCTATAATACCTTTATTTCAGTGTAAAAAGCTTATCTTTATTTGAATTTTATCATTTATTTTCAGCAATAGTGATTTTTAGGGCATGTAAAGTCTCGGAATGGCCCGTTTCGGCTAGTCCGATTCGGCTGATCCGATTCGGCTAGTCCGATTCGGCTATTACCCTTTTCGGCTACAGCCCGATTCGGCTAGTCCGATTTGGCTGATCCGATTCGGCTAGTTCCCTATTGGGCTACAGTCTTTAGCGGTTAGTTCCCTATTCGGCAATTTTTTGAAAATCCAACGATAATCCTTCTGTAATCCAACAAAATCCAACATCGTTTCTTTTGCATTCCGACAAATTTAGCGAAAAATGTTTGAATAATTAAATTTCTTTTACAGTTGAAATTATCGAAGCTTTAGATGAGTGGGGTTTTGACCTAACCATTGAGATCTTAAAACTAAAAAGCGAATTAATTTTATTTTTGAACTATTACTGTTTGCTCAGATGAAATTGACATGTATCATGCGTCGCCGTCTGCATGCAAACTTAGAATATATTAGAATCCTCAACTATTACAAAATTCTAAATCCAACGACGCTTTCTGTTTATTTACTGTAGAGAATTTTGTATTTTGATCTCGAAGCTTTAGATGAGTGGAGTTTAGACCTAACCACTGAGATCATAAATCATATTTATGACACCGGTTACATCCCTAGTGATACGGTACGTTCCATATTCATAACTTTACCAAAGAAAACCGGAGCAACAGAATGGTCACTCCACAGAACAATTAGCCTTGTGAATTACGTAACAAACAGCTTACTCCAAATCATGTTGATGCGATTGAGACCAAAACTACAATCGGAAATTTCAACAGCACAATTTTTATTTGTTCCAGACAAAGGGACCACAAAAGGAATTTTTACATTAAAAATGATAACAGAGAGATGTGTCCGATCTCCAGATCTTATCAACGCTTACAGTGAGATGATTTTGAGAGACATCGAACATATGAATGGAGTAAAGGTTGGGGTACAAAATGTAACAAGCTTGAGATACGCTGATGAATGATGATACAGTCCTGATAGCAGAATCTGCAAACGATCTACAGGACTTATTAAATTGTGCTGTCAATAACAGTACACGAATGGGTAAGAGTTAAATTCAAACACAGAATGTATGACCGTATCAAAAATGAAAACTTATCCAAATTGCAACCATACATTCAATGGTGTGTTGCACTCAATGGTGTGAAACAAGTTGATAAATTGAAATATCTTGGGTACACTAGAACTTGCGATGGCAAAGTGACACTGAAATTAAAAAGAGAATCGCTATAGCAAAGGATACTTTCAGTAAAATGAGCGTAGTCTTCAGGAATCGCAACATGACAACAAAGACCAAAATTAAACTTTTGAAAGCATATGTAATATCAATTCTAACCTACGGATGTGAATGCTAGACAATAAGTAACGATATGATAATAAGAACAGTTAGAAGGCGCCAGATGCAATTTGTAGGTCATATTTACCGACAGGGAGATTTGGGATGGGAAAAAGAAGCAGTGGCCGTCAAAGATTAACTTATTTAAACAGATTGAATCAATGGGCCACAAACACAACAGTTAAAACGAACGATTTTATACGAATGGCAAATGACAGAAAAGATTGGAAGACCATGATCGCCAACGTCTGTATCAGATGAGACACATAATCATCATCAATCGTTTCTTTTGCATTCCGACAAAGAAAAATAAATTGAATTGAAATTTAGCGAAACATAAAAAGCGAATTGAATTTATTTTTGGACTATTAAATTAAAATGTTGCTCACATAAACTTGACATGTATCCTGCGTCACCGTCTGTATGCAAACTTAGAATATATTCGAATCCTCAACTATTACAAAATTCCAATCCCTAGTTTAACAAGTCAATACAATCAATACGGTACATAACAAGTAGGGTGGGTCGAAACGGACTTTTTCTCTGATTTCATTGCTACAAACTTTCTTTCTTGCGAATAATCATAAAACGACATTCCTGAAAGTTTGAGCTTGATCGAACATCGTCTTCATTTCTAAAAATGCTGATTCTTGCCAGTGTTCACTACCTGTGAAATAAGTAGGGCCAGTAAAAGTCATTAAAGTCATATTTTTTTGGTAATGCAGAAAGTTGTCAAACCGATAACAGTGAAACAACGACGTTTCTACGGTGTCTATTTAAGAAGTTATAAAGTCATAAAAAGTTATATTTTCTGTTTTAGATCATAAAATATGACTTCATTTTTACTTCAAAATACAAAGATTGAGCCGGAGTAACTTTGTAAATGCAGTTCAAACAGCTCCTGTAGACATTGAACTTTGATAATAATTTGTGGAAGGGAGGCAATGAGAGTTCTCACGCTGAGTCTCACTTAGCATTGGAAGCAACATTTTTATTACTTTCTGTAGCCTAGTAATAGCGCTTGCTGTTTGATGTTAATTTGCATTGTGACATCATCTTGACACATTATTTTGCAACACACAATCCAGTCTCTGAACATTATAAACACTTGCAGTAGGCCGCTACGTCGCTAATAAGCTGAACCGTCGTAACTCCAAAAATGCAGTTTTGAGAAAATTGAATTTTAAAGTTCACGCTGTGTTTGCTGTACATTGTTTGATCTTTCTAAAAGTTCTCTAACGGAAAAACATGAAAACTATATATACATTGTCTTTCATGGAGCTTTGTTGTTGAAAAAAAGATAATTCTTTTTTGCAAAAATTGAACGTTAGAAAAATGAGTATGGACATACGATAGTTTAACAATAAAAAATTGTCGAAATGTAGTTACAATAAAACAGCAAAATTGTTATGCGAAATAGAAAGAAATATAAGTAAGCCTTGAATATCAACATGCAAAAAACGATTGAAAGAAAAATTACCTAAAAGAAAAGGGAGTGTTAACGTGAAACGTGTAAAATTACTTTCAGAGCAGAGTATCGTAAGTCCCATTTTATTATTTTGCAAAACTATCGTAACTCCAATTTGCGATAGTTCATCATTCTGTATCATCAAAACTAAAGCAGATGGACTTACGATGCTTTAACAAAATAAACTGTAGTTTATAAAGATATCAAATCAACCAAAAACGCAATTTTGAAAAATTTGGACTTACGATAGTTCAGCTTAACGGCGACTAAGTCAACCAGTGCTGAGACCTCAAGAGTCAAGGGTACTTTTCGAGTACAGAGCTTTGACTCGTACTACTAAGTAGCTGGTTTGGTAGGTAGGCCTACACATAGGCGCCGACTTTTATTTTTGCACGGGGTGGCAGATAGCACAATATGGCAACCTATAAACTTTCAAACTGCATGTTTTTGTTTGATTTTTACTAAGCATTCGAAAATTGCATTTTTTTAATTTGAAAATAGATATTCATTTAGGGGGTGGAGCTAATTTTATTTCCGAGTATTTTATAGCTGTCATAATTTATAGCGATATTAAGCAGTTTAAAATTTTTCAAAAAAGATTTTTGGGAGAGGCAATGGAAAGATCGTATTTTATTGATTAATAAATCCCATTGTAAACCTAACAAATGTAACAATGACTTATGAAAAGTAACAAATAAAACGATCCCAACAACAAGGAAATAAATCGTAGCCACGTGTTGCGTAATCTTCACGTAGCTTGCTTGATGTTACGCAAGTATCATGCTTGTGACAAAAACAATCATTTTCTTCGCAATACTGTATTGGTTCACCTCTTGCTTTACGTTGACTTGAAGCGAAAACCAATAATCAAAAAAAGATTTAAACGTCCGTTCAAATTACATTTATTTGCAGTAAGTAATGTAACCTAAACGGGGTGGCTGCCATCATGCCATAGAGGTTATGGGGTGGCGTGGCTGGCCACCCCGCAAGTCGGCGCCAGTGGATGCATTAGACATTTGAATTTTTGTAGTGATTTTCAAGTGAAATAGAAGTGTTTTGTTAGTTGTTCGAGTGTGTTATTGTTCAAAATACATGTAAAAACTTACATACGAGTTATTAATTAGAGATTAGCATAAATTTGATGCTTAAAACAAAGTCATATATTATCATATATTTCAAAAAATAAAGTCATATTTTTCAATTTTTTAGGTAAAAAAATGGCCCTAGTAATAAGTAATAGCACAACGTCACTATCAAAGCAGTTGTTATTATTAGGGTAGGGCAGTCCGTGGTGCATTCCCAGGCCCAACGTCAATGCAGGTGAACAACGGTTGCAATTATTACAATTCAAGTACTTGACATTTCTTGGCACATTTTCTCAAATGATCAAAATATAGTCATCATAACACACATTATTACCTGATTTGTTGCCACACAAGTGTTGATGCGAGCCTTGCATTTCTCATCACGTCGGGAACAACGCCAGTATTTCTTAAGCCCGTCTGGACTATATTGAGCTAGTTGAAACATGTAGCCATCATGTAGAAAAACCTCACCTTTGCGCTGCGTACTAATCGATTCCTCTGCCATGATCAAGTAACATCAACTGAGAGTCTAACGAAGGAACTAACCAAAGGAATTTCAGGTCATGTAACGCCGAAACCCAGGTTTACTCTAAACTGCCACTTAGGTTTTAACTTCATCTTTTATTGCAAACGCTATTTGGCAACTGTCTTTTTTTCGTTGACACGTTTTCGCTGAGACTTTATCTCATTAACCCCTATTGGTAATCATGAAAACTGTTGTTTTCATGTAAAACACATATTTTGAACGAACCCAGACATCAAAACTCGTCATTTTTACATTGATTCAACGTCTGCAGACGTTGAATGAATGTAAAAATGACAGATTTTGCCGTCTGGGAAGGCACTCAAAGGTAAACACTGGATAAAATGCAAGAATGCAAAAGATACCATATTGTCGAATTAAAATACAAAATTCTCTAAATAAACAGAAGAACCGGACATACATTTCTCTGTTATCGTTTTTAATGTAAAAAATTCCTTTTGTGGTCCCTTTGTCTGGAACAAATAAAAACTGTGCTGTTGAAATTTCCGATTGTAGTTTTGGTCTCAATCTCATCAACATGATTCGGAGTAAGCTGTTTGTTACGTAATTCACAAGGCTAATTGTTCTGTGGAGTGACCATTCTGTTGCTCCGGTTTTCTTTGGTAAAGTTATGAATATGGAACGTACCATATCACTAGGGATGTAACCGGTGTCATAAATATGATTTATGATCTCAGTGGTTAGGTCTAAACTCCACTCATCTAAAGCTTCGAGATCAAAATACAAAATTCTCTACAGTAAATAAACAGAAAGTGTCGTTGGATTTAGAATTTTGTAATAGTTGAGGATTCTAATATATTCTAAGTTTGCATGCAGACGGCGACGCATGATACATGTCAATTTTATCTGAGCAAACATTGATAGTTCAAAAATAAATTTAATTCGCTTTTTAGTTTTAAGATCTCAATGGTTAGGTCTAAACCCCACTCATCTAAAGCTTCGATGATTTCAACTATAAAAGAAGCGATATTACAACATTCTCTAAATAAACAGAAGACGTTGTCTATTTTATGTGAGCAAACAGTTCAATTTAATAGTTCAAACATTTTTCGCTAAATTTCATTTCAATTTGTTTTTCTTTGTCGGAATGCAAAAGAAACGATGTTGGATTACAGAAGGATTATCGTTGGATTTTCAAAAAATTGCCGAATAGGGAACTAACAGATAAAGACTGTAGCCCAATAGGGAACTAGCCGAATCGGATCAGCCAAATCGGACTAGCCGAATCGGGCTGTAGCCGAAAAGGGTAATAGCCGAATCGGACTAGCCGAATCGGATCAGCCGAATCGGACTAGCCGAATAGTAGCAGACCCGTAAAGTCTATTGTTGCAAGTTGTCATAGTTCAATAAAATCAACATCAAGGGTCAATATAATTTAAGCGGAAATAGTTGTGTGCAAGAGGTATAAACCCCAATTACTCCATATATTCATCTCACCTGTATTGTCAATAGTTTAGTTGTAATTTTTAAATATTTTTGTTGCTAAAGTTATAGTTTGTGCTAATCAGTCTTTGAAATTAGCATATTTTTGCTTTGGCAAAAACGTTGCCGAGGCCCAACGGCAGAAGTCGAAATTGCCTCGGCAATTATTGCTGTGAACGTTTATTACGAAAAAATTGTAGGCTACCACAACATGTAAAACGAGAAGCGAAAAATATAATAGAGTAGTCTATCAAGACCGCATTGTTTGATTTGTTGTGATGTAATAATACCAAAAGTAGCGATAAAGCGAGCAACGCGATACGCACGCTGTTACGATAATTCATGTTAAATAACTCACGGGGGGGGGGAGTAGCCTATCTTAATTTTGGGTTGATTCAACGTTCGAGTCAGCACAAATCGATTTAATTTTCTTGACCGGTTGTATTGCATAACAACAATGCCCAATAAGAAATGACGGCGACGACGTCATTTCTTAAGACGCTTGAAGACGCAAAACTTCCCGTTCATGAACGCGCGATGTCATATGATCGGAAGCATTACTTTTCTTTACTGCCGAAGTACCATTTATCCAATTTTGTACTACTTTTTTAACTGGGCCCCGTAGCTTTTCTAATTCCGATTTGTTTCCGTCATAAAATTCTCTACAAACTTTGCAAAATACTACAGCAACTTTTCCTTCTGTCCCCTCTGTTTCATAACCTATAGCAGGTAAATTCCACTTTTTAACTGTATCTTCCTTTACCATGATTTATATTGGCAATGACACTGGTAAAGAATAAGCATTCGATGAAAGAATAACTTTTGCGTAACAATTAAGCCAGCATTTATAAGGTTGCAAACTTTTTTTATAGTTCACATGAGCATTGTCAGCGCATAAAATTGCACCTGTTGTTGTTACGCAACCAGACATCTATCACATACCGCAATTAACAAAGCTCACTCTAAAGCAGTGGTTCTTAACCTATGGGTAATTACCCACATGTGGGTAATTTGAAGATAGCAGGTGGGTAATCAGCTGAACCAGAATATATAGAATTAGATGTAACAAACAATGTCACAGCTGTAAGTGGTAAAGTTGCTTTATTACTTACACTTTTTTTGATGTTTTGAGTCCCTTCAAAACAACCAAACAAGCACAGTGATATTTTATCATTTTTAAAATTGTTTCGTCATAGTAATTTATTCAAAAGTGAGAAAAACTAACTGGTAAAGGTGATCAGGTACTATGACACTTCCTCAAGTAATTTATTTTCTCATCAGTTTTGTCGCCGGTTTTATGTATTTTATTTTTGTGACATAATAATAAGATTTTTCTTGTATAATAATCAGTTCAGTTACAGTTGTTTTATGAGCAAGCTTGATGGCTGCGTTGCTGTTTGAAGTAGTATAGCTAAGTGTACATTTAGAGTTAGTGTTGAGACGAGCGAGCTATATTCTTTTGAAGATGAAAGCTTGGAAAAATTCTGGGGAAAGCATATCCAAAAATCACTAACATTGTTGACCATGTAGCCTATATATATTCTACTTATCTCTGTGAATCAGCAATTTCAAGTGTTGTTGCTTTTTGAAATCAAAATCCCGAAACAAGCTGTTAGATCTGGAGTCAGATTTGAGTTGTGCAGTATCCAAAATCGCACCCAATATTGCATCGATTGTACACAAAAAAAACAAGAACAAATGTCTCACTGACACTATTGATGTCGTTCTTTGCATTAAATGTTATTTTTGTTGAATAACGCTGTTCTATATTTTTAATACGGCAAAATAGATAAAATTAGATTTTGGGTAATCGGACTTTGATCTGGACAGAAATGGGTAATAAGGGAAAAAAGGTTAAGAACCCCTGCTCTAAAGGTTAACGCGTTAACCTATCACTTACATGTATTCGACGTCTGTTGATGTTGTGTGGTTCGTTGTGAAAGCGTTGTGAAAGCGGCGCGATCGTTTCTGATACAGCTGGACGAGATAACGGAAGGCGAATGCTTACAATAATTTGACGTCTACTGGCGTTGAATCAATGCAAATAGGGTGATATTTCTATAAAAGAATCAATTCTCCCAGCTGGGCACATGTCTAAGCGCCGGCGAAGTAGAAAGTAACCCAAATAAAAACATCAAGCAATAGTAAGATTGATTCAACCTCCTAGTCTGGTGTGGTCTAAGAAAATTAGGGTTATTTTTGTAATCTTGTGGTCCTTACAAGCGCTCGTGTGGCCTCGGCATTTTTATTGCCGAGGCTAATGCGCCATTCATGCATCTGCCTCGGCAAATGCCGAGGCTAATTTCGAAGACTGGCTAATGCATAACTTCTTCTGGTAGTGTTGTCAGGAAGAAGCATTACTGGTCTACATTTAAAAAACAATTTTTTTTGTTAGTAGTCAATGCATGCCACTTTTACTTTTATCAGCAACTCAGTTGAACTTGACTCAGCTCATTTGAATGCATTGGTGATAAGTGTCTCAATAATATTGCTTTTGGAGAGAAGTACTTTCGCAGTACCACAAGCAGAAAATTGACAACAACTTAATACAATTGAATAACATTGTTGATGGGAAGACTGAGAAAGGGAAGACCATAGAAAGACACAGTAAAGGATGACTTTTCAAAGAAACTTAAAAATTGAAGATGCCAATGATAGAAAGAAGTCACTGCAGACAACTGGTCAACCTTAATGTTTTGGGATGAAGAGAAGATGGCTTCTTTGCAGCAAAATGGATAGAGAATAACATCCCAAGTCCCAACAATACAGTATATTACCGCACAGTGCATATTAAAGTCAAACGTTTTCAGCAAAACTTTTTCTCCTCATAAGGAAATTGTGTAATACAAGTACAGAACATGTATATCTTGTTGATTTTGCAATTTCAGACATCTGGGTTTGGTGTTTGGGCATCACTGTAATTATTGATAATATTTAATAACTGCATACTAACACAGCATAGGTGAGTATCAGGTGTGGTCTTTAGATAAAACAATAGTTTTAAGTTGATTAGGAGTCATCAGAAACAAAGTAACTTCATCGGCTAATTTTGTTTCGTATATTAAGACTTCCTGGCACTCAATGGAATAGCAAGTTTTTACTTGATTCTTGTACGAAACTAGTTTTCAAACCTAAGTAAATTCAACTTCCTCAACAAGACAGTTGGGCTGGCAGCGATAACATAATGCTGATTGGTAGATTATTTCATTTATTATTAAACCAGCAATATGCTGACTGTTTCATTTTATTAAAATTGTATATATTTAATTTTGCACTTGTTGAAAGTTATTTGTCAAAAAACTGAACAAAACAAACTTAATTTTTTTTTCAAAGTTGTGAGGTACAGTATTTGCAAATGCAAATCTTGAGTTTGTTTTGTTGTGTTGACAGAAGTATGCTATCTTCAATATATTTGTTTGTACATTTACATAAGGACTTGAATGATAGCAGTGCTCTCTTTGATCTATGCTTGTGACAGCGTGTTAAACATAATTTTGGCTTATGTATGATGTTTGAATAATGGCATGCTTGATTCATGATTTGGATGGGGCTAAATACAGTGGAAAATCCTTAGTATGTTAACATCATCAGTTGGGAAGGTGCTGTTGCTGCTGAAATGCTTATTTTGTTTTCATTAAGTTAATAACTGTCGTATAATTGAGATCTTTGTTTGTGTGAATTATACACATTAACAGTAAGGTGCAGGTTAAGCAGCCACTGATTACAGATGTTCCAATGGCAAATGATACTTGTCTGTGTTCACTGAGGTTTGAAGGAATGACAGAAGGAATTAATCTTCAAGCACAAGTGTTGCATTGCATAATGCATATTCTGAAAATGCAGTTACTCTCATTTTTCTCTGAGTAGTGTTGCAAATATGATTCCAGCTATTAAGCTCATTTGATACTAAGCCATTGGGCATTAAATGACTCCATAATTTTGTTAGAAGTCTTTTGAAACAGTGCAATGGTGCATCATACAAAGTACATAACCACTTTGTGCTGTAGCCTTGTCCGTTTCGATTACCTTCAAACAGCGTAATGTTATGTAAATACTTCTTTTGGTGCTGCATGAAGGGACAATTCTGCGTTGGTTACATGTTGCTAGATGTTGATTTTGAACTTTTCAATTTCTTGTGCCTGAGGGAGTGTTTGAAATTGATACTTTGTATGTTTGTGTCAGTGTTTGCTTTCAATAATACGCTGGTGATGAAGCAATAACTGCCAATTCCGTTACAAAACTGTCATTTTATTGGTTTTGATGTCTACTAGCAAAGACCAATTGCTTATTTAATGATCACTTGGCGACCTTGGTTTGTTTCATACATCGGTCACTGTTGATGAGCTCTCTCTTTAAACTCAAGAAGCTTGTAGATTGGTTAATGAATTGTGCAATTGCTTCCTGAATGATTGATAACCCTGTTACCTTTTCACACAGCTGATAGTGAACGGATTCAGCCAATCTTTTGACTCGATACACATTCACTGAAAATGACGATAGAAAGCTTGTTCTTGTTGTACCTTCAAATAGATGCGTCCGTAATATGCTATACAGTATAACACAAAGTGTTCAATTTTAGTCACGTTTTTTTAGAAGCAGGAAAGATGAAATCTATTGTTGCGATAAAACAACAGTAGCTTGGAGTGACGCCCAGAAAAGAATGAATTATTTAATTTTAATTTTGAATGATGCTTCTTGTGATGAAGGTATCTTTACAACAACACAATGCGCACTCAGAGAACGTCAGCTGATGGCCAAATTAGGTAGCTGGTCGCCACCCTAAAATATCTGACCAGGAAGTGCTAGTTGTTTCTTTTAAATATTGTGTCGTCATTACTTCTAATCTTGATACACCGGGTGTAGTGCTTGTAGGCCATTCATGATTAAAGGACGTCTCCTAACTGCTCATCAGGTTCACAGCAGTGTTACATTTTAACAACAACGTAAACAGGCGTCATTTGCCATGCATGATTTTATCGAGGAGGACATAAACTCTTAATTAGTAAAGTACTAGAGGTGGTAGGAGGAACACGTTGCGTGAGGTTTCGAATGCAGGCAGCTGCTTGCCACATATAGTTCCTACTATTTAGTTGCAGCAGTTCAAGAGGTGTTGTATTACTTTGTACCTTTACACATGGATGTGCATTGAAATGTGTGAAGCGCTTTGTGAAAAGTGTGACCACCCTTCCAGACGGCAACACCAAGGTGCTAGTTTCTTATAAGTTGAAAGTTTTGAAACACATTTTACGAATTTTCTCCGGCTTGAAGGTCTGAAAGAAACATGTATTGCCAAATTGTTACTTCTGATAAGAAGGGAGCTCTTGAATGTTTTTTATTTTTCCAGCTAGCAAATTGGTAATTTTTACATTGATTCAATGTAGGACAAGGGAGGCATCAAATTGTCCATGGGACTCCCTGTATATTGTTAGCAGCTGTGATCACACTACTTTCTATTAGAATGGAATTAAAATTTTTCTCAGTTAGAATTGCACTGCCAAGTGTAGCCTTGTCAGCAGTAGATAGACCAACGTGTTTAGCTCCTGCATGGACTTTGATCAACGAAATAAGACTTGTTGACACCAATATTTTGCAGTTCGCTCGTCATCCATAGGTGTGGTGTTTACCATCTGTGCTGTGAATTTAACAAACTGACACATCACTGACTGCTGGAATCATTGGTAAGTGACTGCTTGTGAGCCTGTGGCATTGTTCGCATTTTATTATGTTTTTATAATTTTCTAAAGTACATTTTGGGTCAAATTAAAAAAAATGTAGAATCCCACCAAACAAGAACTTTCACAGTATGCCATTTTTTAGCAATTTCTAAGATGACCAGAATATGTAGACTGTGAATACTTTATTGCTTTTCAAATATTGTTGTTTTAACTTTCTACAATCTACATGATCAGATTATGAATGCGACAATTTTTAGTACACGATCATTCACTTCGCCGAAATGCGCATCTGTTTATAAATGCCAGAATTGTGCTCTTCTCCCAATGCTTTGTTCACCAAGTACTGTTCCTTGAATTTTTTTTTGGTGTAAATTGTAGAACCATCGGTAAAGCTCTTTTTCAACAAGCCTTTATTGTGAGACTTTGAAGGGTGCTTGGCCGGAACAATGATGCGTGGTTGACTTGATAGTAACTATGTCGTATTGTCATTGTAATGGATCCCGGGTGTTATCGAATACGTCAAAGTTTTTATTTGTTTTACATCTTTGCACAACTTGAATTTGCTTGATCTGATTTGCGGGTTGTTGGTTCAAGTTTATGGCGCCACAACTTAACGGTTTTTAAATTGGTTAATATTTAAATTTCTACCCATAGCTTGTTAGCCACCTAAGCAATGTTGCTGCCTGTCGAGTTTAAGTATTGTAAGTTCTACCCTGTGCCTGGCAATGTTTTTACTCCCGATTTTAACTCTCCAATAGGAAATGCAGTAATGAAAAGCTCGTTATAATTACATTCTGTCTTTGTTAATGGATTGAACTATACAATTAACTACTCTACCAAGCCATGAACTCGACTAATTGTTTGTGATGACGTTGTGACTGGTCTATTAGCGATGTGGATTGTGGAGACGAAAGTCTTAAGTTCTATGGGACGAGTCGCTTACGTTGCGGCTTAAAATGTTTTTTGCTAGGTTTTCCCACACTTAGCCTGTGCCTGGTGATCCAGTTAGTTTTTTGTAATTTGCGATGTGTTTTTTTTTTCAAAATATTTGTTAAAGATTACACCAGTTTGCTGAATTCATCTCTTGTAATGAGCGTTGTGGAAAGGCTTGAATGTGCAATTTCCTGTCATATGTAACCTCACCAACAGTGCAACCGCGCCTGGTTCAGTAGAATGATGCCACTCTATTTATTCATGCATGGAATGTGAAGTGATGAATATAGTGTTGCAGTAAATGTCAATGAGTGATTGGAATCTTCAGTATCGCTATAAAATATTTGTTGTTTTAGATTGAAGATTACGAGCCAAACCCGGCAGATTGCAACCGAAGGAATGTCCTGGCCTTATCTGTACATGCGCTTATGGATTTCCATGATGCTCTACACACTACTTGCCGCGCAAGACAAGTCTTCTTTTCCGTACGTCATGGTAGAACAACCAGGTAGGTTGGATGCTAGGCTGAAGGTGTGCTGGCCGCTTTGGGTTTCATTGAAGACGGTATCTTGTTGACGATTGAAGAAAAGTTACTTTGCGTTCTGTAGATGTTGATTAGTTCTGTACACTGCTTTGTAAAGTATACGTTTGATAGACGCTTAGGAAATTTGAGATACCGCAGGCGGGTATCAACAGCATGAGTTTCTCGTTTCGGACCAAAATTTAATGCATGAAATGTAAAAATTGTTATCAAGATAAATATAATTGCAGGATTGTGACTTCTCCCTCTGCCTTTCAAAAACAATGAAATACTTATCACGTGATAACATTTTGTATTTATTTTGCAGTAACATTTTTTTTGTTCATTTTGCAGTAACATTTTACTGTAGTTGTAGTAATAGATTTCGCAAGATCTTGATCCCAACAAAATATCTGAACTGTTTATGCACTCTAATTTGTGAAACATTAAAATGTATTGCTAAGAGATTACGTTGAATTCAAAGCTTCTGTAAATTTAATGTCTTGGCAACTCATAAGCTCCTTAATCTGCATCGTCGTCTCGTATTGGACTTGCTTCGGCCACGCCTATGATAAGTTCAAAGTCATCCACAATATGATTTGCGCCATGAACTGCGTTGACAAGGCGATAAACAACTGTTGGTACTTTTAAAAGCCTGGTGGCACAAGAGGCTAACTGGTTTGGCTTAATTAAAGTAAAAAATAGAAAACCCCGTGGTTTCAACAAGTTGATATCCGCGTTTCGGTGAATGAAGTTTAGTGGATCGATGCTGTACAATTGTTTGGTGACTTCTGAATATGCGTGACAGTGATTGATAACCATATTGTGTGACATCCACGTTTAAAAACTTTCTTGCGATGTGTTTCTCTACGAAATTGCAGTTCTGCACCGTTATACAAATTGAACTCTCATTGCCACTTACATGAAATGCTTAGATCAATCTATATTCAATGACTTGTATCATACAGTGTAGGATTCACTTCCTGTGCTGTGTGCAATACCCTCACGCAGGTTTAACTTTTTTAACGTTTAATCAACTCATGGAACACTTCAATTTTTGTAAATGCTACGCAAGTTTCTTGTTGAAATGAGATCTATTTGTAGTTACACATATCATTGGATTTTCGATGACCTCCTTTGTTAGGTTCCTTTCTGAAAACACTGTGTTAGCGACTCAGCGAAATTTATGCCTGTTTGCACTTTGCAGTTTCTCAATTGTTAGGCAGCGTATATAGTTTCATTTTGGCTCCAAAACTTTTATAAAGGAACCGATAAAGAAACCAACATGAATGTTGAATAACGTAATCTGGTCTCCCTGAATCGTTTCGTATGTTTTCGTTGTCGTGCCTTCTCACACTAACACGACATGTGGTGTTTGTCACTGAAGCTATGGTTGGACTTTTGTGTTATATCCACACTTTGGTGTTTACAGAAAGCTTGTTGAAGGTGTTGAGAATGTTTATTCGAGATGTCTCCTTGTGTGCATCTTTTTTGATTATTAGCATACCCGAAAGTGGAAGCACGAAACTGTTGAGATTCTGCATTTGTGATGTCATGTATTTGTGAAACGTACGAGCAACTTTATCTGGCCATTGATCCCGCTTCTTGTTTTTGACGATGACATCCTTGTGGCTCTTGATAAAGCTGTTCAAAAAACTTTCTGATTGCATATTCCAGTTCCCGGTACTGTGTCCCTTTCAGCTTTTCTCTTTCCGCATGCACTACATATTGCCAGAGAGAGCACAAGATGAGACAAGCTATGAATGAAGCCAGATAGTTGATATATGGCAGTCACTGTGTGTGTCTATGAAACGGATTCCGATCTGTTCTGCCCATCTTGCTTTCTCATGCTTTGTTTCAATTAACTTTCGGATTATTTCAATTCGTAGGCCACGTTATCCATTTCAATGAACTGATTGTTACAATAAAGTGTCTAGCAACAATACATTTGCAAGATTGTGTTTAGCTGTTAAAGCCATTTTCATGTGCTGTTTTATTATCAATCACATCTTGTGATAGTTTAGCTTAATTTGCACCAGTAGAACATCTCATATCATTTAATTTAATGCCTGGTGAACAGCCTCATTCAATTTTCAAATAAAATATCTTTAATGTGTTTGCCAAAAGTTCACTAGCATGTGGCAAATATCGCAGGTTAACCAACCATCTGTGAGTCTTCAGAGTCTACCATACAATTCACTGTTGAGTAACAAAGCGACTACCGATGCAGAAAAATCGATTTTGTATTGAAAATAGTTTCTTATTGTGTGACATTTGGCATGGCCACTCTGTTGGGGGTCTCATTGCAGCACACAACCAACACAACCGTTGTTTCTGTTAGTCTCACAACGGAGTCCTTAAGACGATTACTTCCCCAGGAGAGTGAGCACAACGAATGCGTATGTGTGTGAATTTGTGGATTTTCATATCAAAAACACCTGAGCAAATTAAACATCACATCATGATTAAATACAATACATCTTAAGGCGTTCAGCCGTTCAATGTATGTAAATGTTTCGACCCTGGCTGCTGAACGCGACGGACCAACCAAAACTGTTTCACTTTTTCATCACAGGTTTTTTTAATCTGGACTGGAAGTGGCACTGTTCTGTAGTCATTCCCATGTTATCACCTGTGCAGGCCCCTGTGATTAATTCTACAATATTTCTGCTGTTGTGCTTACTGTTGGTGCACTATATTTGCAATCGTTGTGAACGTGGTGTGGTCGCTGGCCAGCCTTGTTTCGCTGGAATTGGTCATGAAAGCCACTGGAGCTTTCTCAACAATGAAATTCAAAGCCAAAGCAATCCTCCCTTATTTTTGCTACACAGATAAATTCATGTTTTAACCTTCATAGTTTCAGTTCACTGCACATCATTCTTAGGAATTAAATTGAAGTGCCAGGCCGCTACTACGTCAATTGATCTTCCATTGCGGCGTCGACCTTACATTGTAACCAACTTACAAATGTTACTTTTCTAAATTGAACCTTGTTTTATGTGTGAATGTTTTATGATGAAACATGGCTGAGCTGAAACGTATTGATAGCACGGACCTTGAATAATTTTTGCCTTGAATATTTTGACATCCAGGAATCTGTTGTGCAGGCAACTTTAAATATTGTTCCTTGAAAATTCAACGCCATAATAAATTAATAACCGATGCCGGAGATATTGGCTGTGCGGATGTTAACAATTGCAAGTTGCTGCTGGTGCGCATATGCCAGCGATTATTTTCAGTTGGTTAACGTTCAGACCGTTTCTTGCTGTTTTATTTTGAGCCATTTCGGGCTGTTTGAAACTAAAACACATTGTTGAAAAAGTTACTTTTAATAGCATGAGTTATTCCATAAAGCATGCAGCTGTGTACCGCTGGACACCACAGACGTGGAATAGAAGGCTGCATTGATTTCACGGCGTTTATCTCTGCACAAATAGTCAGTAATTTGCGGGTGACGTCACCAATGAGTAGCGATTCGTTGCCTTGTTTATTCAATTTGCTTGCGGGTTCACCGATTGCATTGTTACTGGTTGGGCGCGAATTCGTTCTCACTGTGACAAATCCTTCTTGTCATGCCAGTTTTTGCAAACTGATGTTGAAGTTGCGTTGAAGACGTTGCATCGGATTACTATGAATAGTTTTCTGGAGTTGAGGTGTCAATTTCTTGGTTGGTAAGCATTCATCTGTTTTATGAAATGTTTGCGTTGCTATAACGCTGTGCGTTGGAAACCAGACGTCATTCGAGGTTCTCTTTCATCTTCTTCAAGGATTACTTGAAGTTTTTTGTAACTGCCTGAAGCATTGTATTGAGGTTAATGTCCACACAACCCTCTTCGTTTAGCGAATTCTCGGCCAAAAGGCGAAGTGATCGCATTAAAAACCGTCCGCATTTTTCCATTCTTTCACAATTTACATTCCACTTCACTTTTCTTTAACTTAGCCCCTCGCATGCATTCGCACCTCTTGTGTTTCTGGTCTGGGCTGGTTTTTATTTTGTTTTTTCTTATCGCTTTTTTTACTTTCACATATTATTGAATAGATTTACTGCTGCTTGCCTTGAAAGAATTGTGGTTTCATAACTCGAAGTTGCATGCATCTTTACTGAAGTGTGTCCGCGTTTTTTGAATAGTTGCTTCACTTTGCTTGTTGTGACGACAATTATCGTCGACCAAGAATCCAAGGTTGTCTACCTAGCTGGAAAATGACTATTTTTACATTGATTCAAAGTCTGCAGACTATGTGAAAAAGACACTTGAAAGCTGGATACTCAGCGTGGGCGCTAAGTCATGCTCCGTCATAATGATGTATCAGCGAGTGTGGGAATATTACGGATTTGATGATTAATTTGTTTTAAACTTGTGGTGAATTTCGTGATTCACTCTACACACTCGCTGACCCTGATCGTTGGGTTCTTGCGTCACTTCTTGAATGTGGCTGCGCATCTCAGCTTTACGGCAACTCATACAATTTGGTTGGTGGACGCGATGAACTGAAGTTAAGTTGCGATAATGACTATTATTGTTTGGTACGATGCCTTCGAGAACAGGTTTCTTAAACGAAAGAAAACAATTAATTATACTAAAAACTTGACATAGTACAGCAAAGTGTAATATTTTTCCGATTTCGACCACTTTGCAACATAAAAAAGTGCTTCATTTTATCTTAAACTTTTACGAATTTAAATGACTTTTCACAGTTTACATTACCGGGTTAGTTGGGCTACTAACATGAGGTATAGTTTTCTTATATAATATTTTCTTTACACCAGTTATGTTGCTTTCATCGATCTCTCCGCGATGATGTCTGACCAAGAAAAGCAATGCAACTTAGTTGGATTGATGTGGTATACAGGGGTTGGACAAAAGAATTAAAAGTTGGGTTCTTTCACCAACATTCTATCTAAATCTTTGAGATACGTCTGTGTGGAGGACAACGGTTTCTGTATTGCAGAAGGGTCCAAAGTTCGGCCCGAGGACCACAACCGGACCACACCCGGACCACACCCGGCCCCCCGATACGTTTTTGGTATGGACCGCGCCTGCTGTTGCACAATGTGTTATTTTTGGCTCGCAGACACAGAAATCATGCAAATTCAACTTGCATTTTAAAAAATTTGGTGAAGTTGCATTTCTTACAGACAAGGGAGGAAAGTTAGAATCATTGTTGCGTCATAATAGAGAAATGAACTATTATATTATTGATCATTATTGGCTGGAGAGTAACGAGTGATATTCATTCATTTCATTACTTTTCTTTTCTTCCTGGCAAATGCAATGACCACTTTCGAGATATTGTCGCAAATGTAAAGGGCTTATTGCTATTCAAGTCTTTCTGCTTGACCCCTGATTGATAAGGCTCCAGCTCATCTGTAGCCAATTGAGCTTTTTTGCAAAGCCGACAGCAACTTGTTTCTCTCTGCCATGAGTAGGCGTTCTCGGTTATAAATTTAAACAAGAAGTGCTCGAGATCAAAACAAGAACGGCTTGAGATCAAAACTGAGCAGCCGTCAACTACTTGGTATTTCGCTTGTCTACTATTGTCCCAACTTGACCTGAGTATTGAAATCAAGAGGTCAATTTCATCCTTTATATTAAGACAGCTGTTTTACAAAGTTTCTGGATCATGTGTTAATTTTTGATGGAAAAATAGATAACTTGTACACTAATATCCCTAACTTATAATCGCCTGACTTATCATGCCATGATATCACGCCATGATATGTGTACCACAAAATATTTAAACCTGTATATTGCTTTGTTGTATGAAAAGGACATTAAATAATGTGAACATTAAATAAATACAATATTACTATAAATGCATCTTTCTTTACGCAAACAAGATTGTCCGAGGCTGTTGGCCCGCTGGCACTTCCATATTATCAAATCTGGCCCACCTGGGAAAACGTTTGGACACCCCTGCTCTATTGTTACTCCTAGACGTACCACCAAAGTCAATAGCATTTACGTCTTGGTATTGTGGTAGCCATACAAGCAGCATGCTCAGAAGCATTGTTGTCCTGAAAGATGTCATCACTATCAAGAATATTATTTGTGCTGTTGATTATAAATATGATATCTTAAATGTTCAAATAATGTCAACTGGCGATTCAATCATACGGGCAACGATCGAAAGATTTGGCCACCGCAATCATCTGCTACACTGATATTGTCGTCGAAACTATTGCTGACCCTCCTCCATCTTGCACTGTAAGAATGCAAGCAGGGTTGTAGGCTTCTCCGGGCTGCCTCCGTATGTAAACTCCCCTGCAGTTTGAAACAATTCCGAGAATATTAGGCACTTTTATCTGTCCTCTAATTTGGCTATTCACATGTTGAAGCAACTCGAGTCTATTGGCAGCATTGCTCCATGGATTTCTTTCAGATTTGTTCTTTTTGAAGCTCAGTTAAAACAGACAGTTTATCTAATTTCTGTTAATTTCTATAACAGGATCTTGATCAATAAATTAATCTTGAAATTAGAAGTTAGAACCAATGATTTCGTCCAGTCCTAGTACTTGCGATGTTTCTGATGGGGAATTCTTGCATCAGCATCTGCTGTAGTGTGTGTTTTTATTTTAGTCAAATCTTGTGATTATGTTAAGAGGTGTTGGGTAAGTATCCAGCAACACTCCTTCTGACAATTTAGTTTGTGGCAGATTTTCTTCGGATTGTAAGTCTCTGAGTTTAATTTTTGGTCTCTCTACTCTTTATTCGACCGAAGACTGACTTGATGTCACTGCAAACTTTACCAGCAAAGTCGTAGGCTACACTCAGTCTGATGGCTTAAGCTATACAAGATGAACGGTGAGAAAATATTGCTGTATTACTGTTCACTTATATCCTACTGTATATACCGTCGGCCTTTGCCGAATATGAGTCTTGCGTGGTCGACGACCACTGGTCGTTTGCAAGCCTTATCGTTCATGATTGTTTTTTGCTAGAGACCGAGTAAGCCATGACTGAACAAACCTTTATGCAACATTATACGTGGCTTAAAACATGAAAAGAAGGTTGCCAGTCTCGTAGCACTCTGAAGTCTGACTCTGTACATCACTTGGTAAATGCTGCTGGCACGTTATTGCAATAGTATTCAAAGCACATTGATAGTGACACCACGGTTTGTGCCACACTCAATAGAGCGATGACTGTTATGCATGTAGTTTGGTACCTTCAATAATACTCCGCGAGGCTGTGGCATTGATGGGAGAGGGAGAACCACTTGTAGTGTTTTCATCGCCTTGATCGGCTATGCATTATGTATTAGACCTGATGAATAATAAAACGCTCCTGCTTCGAAGACTATAAACAATTATGTTGACTCTCTTCGAGTTTCGCGCTGTGACGTCATGCAAACGTCTCGCCTGGTTGCATTGTGGGAAGTTTGCGAGTTTGAGTTGCACAGACTATGAACGTTTGCTGTCGTCACAGAGCTTCGACCTTGCCAGCGTGTTAGTCAACGTGATCAGCATATGGAAGCATGGAACGCCTGTTGAAATAAGTTGCACGCAATCAGCGCTATGGTGACCCACGACATTCACGACACTGATGAAATGCGCACTAACTTCACTAAGTAAATTATTATAGGACCGTTTAGTGTAGAGTTTTACTTGCTCCACCATTGAAACGTTACAGGCACAATTGATTTATTTTTGCTGTGTTGGTGCAAACCTTTCTAGTTTTTCATGCGCACTGCGGTTGTTACATCATCGTTTACGAAACTGCTGATTATATTGTTGATTGTTGCCTGGATTGGCTGAGGCAGCAAGTTTAGTAACAAAATTTAGTTTCAACTAGTTTCTGTCTTGTGACGAAGATGTGGATACAATACATCCCATTCTTATTTGGCTTGCCGGGAATTCTCTATTCAGCAAAGTTTCGTGGTTTTGTTGATTGTGCTATTCGTCACTTATTTTATCGATTCGTGCAATTGCTTTTAAGGTCATATTTATTGAAGTGAGACCGAGCGCGGCGGCAGAACTAGGATAACTTGCCTCTGCCCTCTTGTAAACAAGTCATGATAACCAAGGCAGTTTGCTTCCAGCACAATGCTTCAGTTTTCAAACAAACTGCACTGGGCAGCTACCTAAGCTCGCAAGCACAGTCTGCTTTAGGTTGAGCTTTGGCATCTTTGATGTGTTTCATTTCGTTCGGAAATGCTTGGCCCAGATTAGGAATGTAAAGTTGTGTTTTTCAAAATAATCTGCGACGAAAAGTGTGGATTGTGAAGGCCGCACGTGGCAATTTGTTACGATGAGACATCATCACGAGGCTGGGTTTTTTTTTTCGGTCATTGACCAATTTTTTAGCAAAATGTCCGAAAAAAATATAGTCAATTTGGTCAAAATGTCCGAAAAAATATACAGTCAAATGACTACATATGACCAAAAATGACCGAAATAAATAAAAAATGACTGAATTTTTTCAAGTCATTTTGGATAAATGACCAAAAAGTCTCCACGAAAAAAAAAACCCAGCCACGAGGCACCCTTTGCTGTGCGAGCCCTTTACCACAAGGAATATATCAAGCAGATGCATCTCAACACGACAGATATCCAGTACGCTTCTATGAGCGTTTGTGCGATCATCCGATTTAATTAAGTTTCTTTCATTAACGGCGTGGCCTTTGCTTATAGAGTTCAACTTTCCATTCATGACTTCTTTACCATGTATCAAACTAATTACTTGAGAACGCCGTTCCAGTGTTAAGTTACGTAAGAAACTGAAAAGGAATACCCGGTACTGCTTATCCGGCCCAGCGACGTCACTCTTCTATTCACAGCCGTTCAATTGATGTCTCATTGCCACAAAGTTGGGGTTTACCTGTCTCTGCTATCCGGTTGTACTGCCATGTTTCAATTGCTTTTAGCCTGTTTTGCGATGCTCCAAGGTCTTGGCAATGACGTCAAGTTATACAATGTTCAATAGGTTTGTGGCGAACTTCCTGTCTGTGGCAATATTCTTATGGTAATATCCAGTGTCTAAAGATAGCTCGAATTAAAGACTCTTTGAAAGATGCGGCCGCTCCCTTGTCGCCGCTAAGACTCGTACTTCTATTGTGAGGTACACGCAAACACAACAGATTATCATAATGACGCGTGTAGCCATTGTCAAGTACGCGCTTTGTTATAATGGTCGCTGGTGTTGCCCAAAATCATGCTCTTGGTTGGTGCAAAGCACATATTTTCATTTTCCACCTTATTAAAAGGAAGACGCCATTCAGCTGAATAGAGGTCAAGTGTGACGCGAGAAGTGTTTGATTTAAAACATTGTTTCTTCAGCGCTGGATTTTTTTTCCGCTGAGACTTTTCGGTCGTTTGTCCGAAATGACTTGAAAAAATTCGGTCATTTTTTATTCATTTCGGTCATTTTTTCTAATGAAAGTATTTCCTTTTTGACCGAATTGACATTTTGACCGAATTGACTTTATATTTTTTCGGACATTTTGACCGAATTGACTACAGTATATTTTTTTCGGAAATTTGCTAAAAAATCGGTCAATAACCGACAAATGACCGAAAAAAAAACCCAGCTTCAGCGGGTATTATTACTAGTGATGCGCCGGAAGCAACATTTTGGCCGGAGGCAGGATGTTCCGGCCAGAGAAGCTTCCGGCCTTTGTTAATACCTACCTCATACAATCAATGTTTTAACCAAGCAGTTGGCAGTAGCGTTGGCAAGGTGGTCCGGAGGGTATTTTTGGACCGGGATGATTTTAAGAGCTATACTCATTCCAAGGGGCCTGGGAACTTGATCACCTGGTATTTTTACAGACTTGTTAGGCGCTTTTATTGCATTAAACAGGTTCTTGAGCTTACCTTCCTTAGACATATTGTATTACCAAACTGTACATAGGCATAAATGAATGGTACAAATAAATAATTTCCAAGTAAACAAGCACCGCAGAATAACAGCACAGACTAAATTTTACAATAGAAACAGTGTAAGGACATGCGAAAATCATACATATGTCATTCAATGAAGTGGGGAATACTAGAAACACGAGAGTGAACATGGTGACGGAGAGAAGACACTCCATGACCACAATAGAGTCTGCAACTACTTTCACCGTTACCTTTGCTACAATGTCATCCTTTCTTTTTGTCTCATTTATAATCTTTTGATAATTATCATAATGAATATTGATAACAATTTTCGATGCAAAGTGGTTGTCTACATGCGTGTCACATATAAACTCTACACCAGAGAAAAGATATTTCTTTAAAACCTATTGCATAGCCTTTCGGCAAGACAATTCACATTTGCGTACTTCTTAAAGGGATACTAAAGGAAAAACCTGACTTCGCGATTTTCCACGTTCTTTCTGTCATGCTACCATAAAACGATTTTCAATAAAATTTTGCCCCATTGCGGTCTGACCACCATTGCGCGCGTGCTTTTGTCAGAGCTTTCAATACAAGATTGGGCTTGAGCAGCAAACATCAGATTTCAACATCAAAACATCAGATGTGGTAACGTGGCTTTTGTTATTGCTGTCTTTTGTGACGTATTCTCGAGCGGTGTTTGCACTTTCGGTTATTTTGAAAAAAATGAAAATAAATGAAACATTGGACTTTGGGTCTTGCCAGCGCCATTGAAAACAATTTTTTTTTGGTAATTTTTCTTGAAATGTATTCTTGAATGTTCAGTTTACGCATTTTAATGCTTATTTCCCGTTTGAAATTTTCATTTAGTAGACCTTTAAACAACGTCTAAAACAGCAAAAGCATTGCAAACCAAATCTGCAAGTGGCTGAAAAGGCACAGTGAAGCCACCCCTTGACAAATGCTGAAAGTACAAAGGAGCTTTAGCTGCAAAATCAACTGTAAGTAAAGTTTGCATATTGCACAGTTGGAGCTTTCACCAAGTTTTTTCTTTGCAATGTAGCAGGCTATTGAATGTAAAGCCAAACTTCATCACTATCAGAAGATAATGTTGGGCGGTGTGCCTCAGTTATGTCACTGAAATCATATTCTGTCTTTCTGCAAGAAATCTACCAGTTTATCAGGTTGTGTAATTTTGGTTTTTTTTGTGGAGGTGCTGCTGGACTTGGTTAAGATGATGGGCGTTTTGATGCTTCGATTGAGTGAACTGTCGCAACTGGATGTAAATACCAGTTGAGATTATTTATTTTACGATAACTTATAAACTTTTCTTCAAAATGTTTCATTATACAAAACAGAATTTTTGTAGGTTTCCACTTTAACCCGCTCACAAATTTTATTCATTGCGGCAACAGCGCTATATTTTTTAAAGCAAAAGCAAACTTAGAATTATTGGCGGCAGAAGTAAGATAGCCTTATTTACAACCAAACACAACGCATAAATTAGGCATCTTGTCACTTAATTTCTTAATTCCTTAATTAACTTAATTCCTTATAAAATGCAACAAAACAACAAGTCTATCTTTTAGTTGAACATGTGAACTACCCAGACAGCAAAATCCGTCGTTTTCATTGATTCAGCTTATGCAGACTTTGCATCAATGTAAAAATGTTGGATCTTGCGGTCCGGGTACCAACCGTGGCCGATTCACGGTCATATCCTGACTAACAGTATCCTATATGCTAAAACGTGCAATTAAAACATGAAACCAGACTGCGAAATGCTGCGACATAGAGCGTCGTTGCCTGATTTCCTTCTTTTCCTCCTTCCCATGCTTCCATGTGGATGCAAGAAAAGACGTATGAGACATCACTTCGATCTTTGTTCAATCCTCTTTTTCAATGAAGAGCAGTTGAAGATGAATACATAGCATCCACGCGTCTTCCGTGTTTCCATTGTCTCTTTACAAATTCGAATTCCTTGATCGTGTTTGAAACGAAACTTAATCTCGGGTCACCATTGTCCTCTACTTGTCTTCATCTGACCGGCGTTGTCGCGACTACAGCGACGCATCAGGTTCGCCGTTGTTTTTCAGCGACTTGAAACGTTGTCTCGATGTAATACTGTTGTTTACTTTTGTTTACAAAGTAAATACTTTCCAGACGGCAAATCAACCGTTATTTACATTGAACGATTGATTTGCTGTATACGCTGGCACGACTTATTTGAATACTGAATGTTTTTGACAAGATGTTCTGTCGCAAGAAGAAGCGACTTTGCACTTCACGTTTAGTTTAGAAATAGTTTAAGATGTGCAATGGTTTGTGGGAATAGAGTGAACTGCAACGTGATGTGAAGGGGTTGATTGCACAAACTAGAACTTGGTCGTAACTTCGACAGACTAGTGAGCAGGGTTGGAAAAAATCATGATTTTTTTAAAAAAATCAAAAAAATCGGATTTTTTTGATTTAAATCGGATTTTTTTGATTTAAATCAGATTTTTTTGATTTTTTTTTTTATAAAAAAGCGTTGAGTCTACTTGGGGGAAGAGATCATTTTAGTAAGATAGCAGAATTATTTTTAACCCCTTGATTGATTGAAAGGCTTTGCTTTGCAAGTGTTTAATCATTTTTATTATCATATTGTAGGCTAGCCTGTCTAGTGTCTATTGCACATATTTTTAAGTAGGTGTGATATGTTGCTTTTTCTAAATCATAATGTGCATATCGAGATTGAGGTACGTCTCAGACTGTCATCTCACTACACTAAGATTTTTCCTTACGTTTGAGCACACGTTACTTTGCTTTTTTGCTCAACTGATGCATAGCCTACAACCAAACTTGTTACAAAGAAAGTTTAACTGTGTAATATAATTATGTTACCGACGTACCATACCAAAACAATAAAAGTTCAGATGACACAAAATTGCAGTCTATTTTGCATTGAGAAGTTTGTACATAAATACAAGCTCGCCAGCTTTTGCAGTGCCCAATCGATTTCGAACTTCTGATTGAAGCAGACCAAAAGTGGAAAAAACTTGCTCAAAAACTATGTTTAGTGAACAACACTGTTTGTGAACTGCCAAGTAAACTAAGTTGCCTTTCAAAACATGCATAGCCTATAGCCTTAAGTATTTAAATATAACTTTTGTATTACAGAGAAGCAGTGAAACGTTTGTTGATGTATTTATTTTTATTTTAGCAAATAAAAAATCATTTGATTTTTTTAATTGATTTTTTTTATTTTTATTGTTTGATTTAAATCATGATTTAAATCAATGATTTAAATCATTTGATTTAAATCAACCAACCCTGCTAGTGAGTTTTGCAGACACTTCCAGTTTGATTTACGGCGTATTAATTTAGATTGAGAAGTGAGATAGACTACTTAGCCAAGCTGGTTTGTTCAGTTTAGCCAATATTTTTCACTGTTCCTGTAACATTTGTGTTCCCAGCAGTTGATGTTTGTTTAGTGCATAAGTAACTTGCTTTTCCTGTACTGTGGTCCCACCGATTATTGGTACAGTGTTGTATCGAAGTTAAACGTGGTTATGGATTAGAGTTGAAATTGGCCAAAGCTTTTCTGTGAAAAACCCAGACGCAAACAACAACCGATTGACGGCTGATTGAAAGAGTGTCGGTCATAATGTTTTATGTTCATGGAAGTCTGTTATGATTTCCTTGTTGTATCTGTGGGAACATTCTCCTCACTTTGCCCGCATGACGTTAATGTGTTGTCAACGCTTCTAATCTGTGTATAAATAAGTCTGGGAAATTTACATTGTTGTGTTTTTATCCCACGTCACAGTAAGAATAGTCTCATTTTTACGTTGCTTCAGCATCCAAAGACAGAAATAAACCGCAATTATATGTAGTTAGCTGGAATCGTGCTGTAATTGAAGTTCAATTACATGCTGTTTCGACACGAATGGCCACCGCTCCATGGGAACCGGCTATTTGTACATGTTTTCACATTTCCGCTTTCAACTCTCTTTGGTTGTTCATGAAACTTCTATATTTTTAACCCTTTTCCGTTTCGGTTGAATGCCTGGGCTAAGTACGACCACGCTCCACTACTGTAGTACAAGACTTGTTACATTGACGTCGCTTGGTTTGGTTTTGAATCTGGTTGTTTGTAATCTTGTTGTATGGAAGTATCGCTCAGTTGTAGCCTGATGGAGCCCTGCGCGCATTCGCTTGTATGTTGGGTTCGTTGTGGTAGACAAAAAACCTCTATGAATAATGATCTTGTGAAATTAATCAAAGTAAATATTGATGAAAAATCTGCTAGGGTATGCGCCTACATAGTTTCTTGTTGGCGCTGGCGAACTTCGATCCCAATCATTCGGTTGCTCCACCGTCAAGCAACGTTGATTTACACCAACAATTTTCTTGGTACCAATTCTCGGTGCACTTGACGTGAAGTGCTGACCAAGCCAGTTGTATGAAGGGCGCTTTATATCAACAAGCGCTATTAGATCTTTGTCAGAAACCACTTAAACACTGAAGAGTTGACTTGGAATAGGCTCACGTCTGTGTGTTAGACTCTGGCCTACTGATGCTCTACCGTTTGTTACGTCACCTTCGCGGTGTATTTATAGCTTTGCGCAACTTTTTGCAACAAATCCCCGCACTATTAAACATTTTAAGGTTCGTGGATGCTAAATCAGCGTGAAGTTGATGCAAGTGTTCTGTCACAAAGATGTGACGTGCACTCATTTGGCCCACCCCAGTTGCTTTGCTTTATTTATTTTACTTCTCCAGGTTGAGACGTCGAATAAACATTAACTGTTGATTGTTAACAGTCGTTTGTTCGGTTTGTTGACACAAAATATTATGTAAGGTTGTTTGCGTACTGACCAATCTAAGTGCACATTCTATAGCAACAATAGGAGTTGTATGCTTAACTCTATTGAGCGTGTTGTCGTTGAAAGCGTTAATTCCTTGCCAAATCGATTTGCGCTCGCAAGCAACACCTTTGAACCGCGTCACTACTCCGCTATAATCGTCTCCTCTGTTGTTGTGTAGCTGATCTTTCCCCGAAGAGTTTCACGGATTCTGATATTGGAGAGTACAGGACACTCGCCGTCCACGACAACATCTTCTACATCGGAGGCAGAGCCATCCTGTACCGCCAGGATCCAGGTCCGAGCTTGTTTAATTCATTTATTTTGCAACACAACTTGAGACGCACTGCCACCTTGTAGAAGTTTGTTTACGGATTGAAAGTAGTTGAATGTTTACTCGTTGTGTCGTTGACTTTATGATTGTTTGACCTCTTGCAATTCACGAGCAATGCGGCATTCCTACCAACAGCTTCCCATTCATATTCCGCATGCTTTGCACAGACAACATCTCAGAAAGCAAGTTGACGCCTGTACCATGGGAGGTGATACCATCCGTAGAAGGCGTATGCAGACGGTTGCCACAAGGAAACGATGGGACGTGCGATAACTTCATACGAGTGGTGCAGTCCTACAACCGAACGCACATCCTTCTATGCGGTAGCATGGCCTTAGAGCCAAAGAATGCATTCCTTAACACTCGGGTAAGGTTTGACTATAGACGTTCACTGACTCATGTTATCTTCTGGTAGCTTGGTGTTTTGCCGGTTTATTTGGACCTTACCTGGCTTGTAATTCTCCGTAACATCGAGCAGCCTGAACAGACGTTGAGAGACGTCATGACCGATGTTATTACTCTTTTTTGGATACCTATTACATTTTCAGACTTATTGCATCTTGTCGCCCGCTTCGTGAGAAGAATGTAATAGAGGGACGCAAATTGGCCTATAATTTTCATCAATCTTATCCATGTTTCAGGATGGGAGTGTGGAAGAGGCGAAAGATATCCAGACTCCCTTGTGCAGCTACGACCCCGCTGATGAGGCGACCTTGTTGCTGGCGAAGGAATCTTCATCGTTCACATCCATTGCGTTTACATCTCGCACTTTAACCAAACCTCAGACAACGTTAGTGAAGACCCTTTCGTCATCAACTGCCCTGCGTACGTCGCAAGGACGTGGAAAGATGATTGATGGTGAGTGATCGTTTGTGACAAAATATAATAGGCAGTTTATTCAACTTCAAAATACCAACTTTTGAGCATTTCAGTGATCACACTTTGACGTAATCTCAAAGAGGCGTTAAGTAAATTTGGCTGAGATTCACAATTAACATTCACCGGCCTCTAGTTCACACGTTGTCAATGTCCGTGTACAGTATATAGATCGCTATGCAATGAACGCTGCGGCTCCAGACAAGCATACAGTATGTGGCAATGGTAGATAGAGAGATATTAGCAGTGTGCAATGTGTCAACTCTGACTCTCTAACCTAGAGTCGGCTTGTCGTCTCAGCAGAATTAAACGAGTCCTTTGTTGCTTAATGACTGCATCCTGCGCGACCTGTCTAGGTCGGCGTCCAAACGTCAGTGACTAACGACAGATTCCCATCAGTGCTAAGCATCAGTGTTTCCGTTTCAAATCGAACAATACCAGTTGATGAAGCTCAATCGAGAACCTTCGGTTGAACAGCTCTATGCCGAAGGAGCTTCTTGTGTCACTTGTTAGCAGAGGAAAACAATAAATCGTATGCTTGCAAATCATGTGATGAACGATTATGCAGAAGTCCCCAGCACTTAGTAGTTTGTCAGGTGCTGGTTATGACGAAATTGTTGTTTGTTTGAAGTCGACCCAAAGTTCATTCATTCCTTTCGCGCCAACGAGGTTGTGTCTGGTCGAACGGTGGAGAAGTTCTATTTCGTGTTCAGGGAGACAAAAGAATACAAATCACGGATCGCGCAGGTGAGACTCGTTCAGAGATGGCGATGGAGCAACTTGGATATGCTTGCACCCGGTGGTTGTGTTGTCTGTTTGTGACGTCATCATTGATTAGTTACGTTGATTCTACGTTATGGATATCGCTTGACGCCATCTTGCTTCCAGGTTTGCGCGAACGATCGCGGAAATGTCGTCAGCGTCGGGCAGTGGACCACTTTCTTGAAAGCCTCCTTCCTCTGCCAGACAAAAGGCTTTGCGTTTGATATGATAACCCACAGCACGGTCAGCGAAGATGGAATATTTTATGGGTCATTCACCCCCTTGGTAGGTGCTTCTATGATCTTGCCGCGAGTCATTCTGGTTGGCGTCTCGCGTGTAGAACTTGAACAAACGGTTTTCTCCCATTTCGATCGTTTACAGCGTTCTGGTCCTGGCACTGTATTGTGTGAAGATGACTCCAAATGGAAACAAGTTTTTCACATTAAAATTTAAAAAAGAAAAAACAATAGGTTTTGATTTACAGAGTTTGATGGGTGTCACTGAATTTGGACAAGCCCTTATCACTGAATTCGCATTTGGCGAGAATCCGTTGCACTGCGGCACCATGGCGGCCTGCTTTAGTGGTAACCTTAACAGATTTTCAGTCTGACGTTTCCTACCAAATACTTGAAAGTTGATGGAACGCGTTCATTTAGTGTTGCCGCCGCTTATCGTGACTGTTTCGACAGAGCGACTTCGTCACTATATCTGCGGTATGCGCTTACCGCGTGACGGACATACAGAAAGCCTTCCGCGTGCATAAGTACCGGGAAGCTTCACCCAGCGGGAGTGGGTACACCGTCAGAAGTGAAGAGGTTTGTGGCTTCCATGCAGTCTGGGACAACAAGATTTTTTTATTTTTTCTAAATTAGTTTAGTATTATAATTAGAGCTTACCCAAACACTGGATTAGAATTTAAACTAGATTTTAAGCGACGGAATGACAGCATGCATGTCACTTTGATCTTGATCGTTTTGTTGCATTTATCGTGTGTGGGGTTGATAAAAGCGCAGTCTCCTTTTTCATTCGCTGAAAAATAATATTGGACAAACTAGAACTTTTGGCAAAACCGGAGATGAAATTAGAACTACAGAGTAAACAAGCTTTCACGAAATTAGACTAGCCTCTAATTTTATTGAATTAGACAACAAGAATGATCTGATTGTTCAGGTCTGTATGGCATTTGCTGACCTCGCCACCCTGGTATTGGTGACGCATTAAAATAAGGTATTGTTTTAGCGGCTGCAGACTAAATCAGCATATAGAAAAGCACATTTGCTGGCTATATGCACTTTCCAACTGAATATTTATTAACGTAACTTCAATGATTTTACAGATTCCTCAAAACCCATCACCCGGGGAATGCCCTTACCCAGGCATGGGGGGCGTTGCCAACGCGACAACGGAAAGTTTTGGTTCAAACTTAGTGACATTCATGCTGGAGCATCCTTTAGTGGACACTCCCATCGTACCCACCGTGGGTCCGGGAGGTCCCCTGTTCACCCTTAACAACGAGCGCATCACCAAGGTGAGGTTAATGTGCGAAATACATGTAGAAGCCGTGTTGAATGGCTCTGATCACCTACGCCAAACCAATACAATTGCTACAATTGAAGCATTCACCAGTTTAAGTATCCGACTCCACCCTCCCAATGCAATTGTTACCAAGACTTCCTGATCCTCCTCAATGTAACCTTCACATCATCGCAATTTACCGCAAGTATTTCCCAAGTTGCGCACTAAACATGCAAAGGTTGGACTTGAGGGATAACTTTCTAGAATCTAGATCTACCAAATCTGGTAATCGCACCCAGAGTGGTGTGCCAGCTAATGCAGTGCAAGTGTCATGCGTACCAATCCCATGTATCAGACATCCGCCATTGAATGCAACACTGATTGACCCCGATATTCACAGATTGCCGTCCAGAAGGTTCGCGCCGTAGATGGGAAGCACTATGACGTCATATTCATGGCCACCAAGTCGGGGAAAGTTTTTAAGTTTCTGCCTGTATTGAAGGTACTTGCAGGGTGTGTGCCTCACTACGACTTCGTTGCTGTGAGCTGATTGTTGAGATTACATTATTGAGAGTTGTTTATTATTATCTGTTTCGCTTTTACGAATTTCATGCAACTCGATTATTTTTATCACATTTTCACGCAAATGACTTTTTTCAAGATAAATCGATGCCATATAAAACCAAAACAAAAATATTTATATATATTAAAATCGACGCAAAACTAACCCAATCTTTACGCTTGGTCGCTGATTGCAGTCGGCTTATTGGTGGACTGTCCTGATGTTTCTCAGCCAACAAACCAGTGTCCTTTTACATTGAATCAACGTCTACTGATGACAAGATATTGAAGCAATGTAAAAGTGGATTTGTTTGCTGGCTGGGACATGGCCTCTCTGTCAGGGCTTTCCAAACTGGGCTTTGCGGCTTCGCAGGGGTCGCGTAACGAACTTCAGGGGTCGCAGAGAGCACACCAATTTTACATAAACTGCTGTATATTATCCCATTGTACTCTTCAGACGTTTACTTCAAAAGCAATTGTTCAAACTTATGCAACTGTTCAAAATATTATTCTAAACTGAGTTGTAGATTCTGCGTAAATAGGTCTAGTCCTGGTATTGTGCCAGCTTGAGGACTACTGTACAATGTGCATGCTAGTAGCTAAATATTGAAGATAGCTGGTGAAGCTGGATAATTGAAGATTTAAAAAATCGAACGATAACGATTATTTTGACGTTTTTTTTCACGGATGTGGGGCTATTTTGGAAGGACTGTGTCATTTACCAGGGGTCCCACTCGGTATGAAATCATAAAAAATACTACTGTAAAATTTCAATTTTGTTATCATTGGATTTTCACAAAACACAAATTGCTGTGCTATTACTTTCCACTATTGTGATACTAGCATCAGATCAACAAATGGTGTGTATGTTCTCTAAACAGAGCTTAATTATATGCGCAATTGTGCATATGCCTGTATTGCTTGTTTATGCTCCCTATCTACAAGCATGACAGCTTTGTCTAAGCAGTAGCAACGGCAGATTTCGACAAGTCGCATAAAAAAATCACACAAAAATGACAAATGAGGAAAAATCTCAACTTCATTCACAAATCTTGAAAGTTTTCCGCTTTTGTGATTATTCATCGCAATCGCGAGATCTGATGCAAATGATTCCACCTTATGTTTCCAAATTCAAGTTACACGGAATTATAAGCTGGCAGACACTAAAATCAAATACCACATTTAATTCGGCATCGCACCCATTTAAAAAAATGATGGTTTGTGATGTAAAAACAAGCAATTTAATTTCAAGTTTAATGAGACCATCACCAGCCAAACAAAGAAACAATATGACTAACACTTGCAGTATTGGTCATCAAGTGATCAACATAAGTTTGTGATCAAGAAATATTATAATATAACCAAACATCTTTCAATTGATGTGGAAAAACATGAAGCCTGGGAATTAGTCGATGTTGGTACAAAACAACAACAAAACGTAGCTATCTGACCCCATTCTTTCACAGCCCGACCAAATGAAAGTCAGGTATGGATGCATCAACTTTTACGTGAAGTCTACAAATACACTTGTGCGTTTTTATTTCGTCGGTTTACGCAAATCAGTTTTTCATTTGGTCTGATGTAAGTTGAAAGTGCGTCATGTGTATTGCTGGCAATCGATAGCATCTGCTCACTAGCTCGATAGTGACCTTCACAATGAGCACTTGTGACGTCACCAAGCTGTTGTTTGTCCAGAGCGTCGACGTGGAGATAGTGAAGCTGGCGGAGTACAAGTTGTTCGATATGGAGATTACCGGCATGATCTTGTCGTCGGAACACAACAACTTGTATGTGCAGACCGCCAGTGAGCTGAAGCAGGTTTGTCGGCAACATCTCACGTTGGCATCGTAGCAAGTCAAAGTAGGGGATTGCGTGGTTAACCTCGCCCGAAATCTGTTCCGCATAGTAGGGAAGGTTGTGATTTTATTGTGCAAACAATCCTCCGACTGAAAAATTGTCATTTACTTTCGTTATTTTTAAGCGACCAGTGGTGATTTGTTTTATAATTTGCATATATCTTTCTACAGGTGGCCACTGGCAACTGCGAGCTTTACACGAAATCGTGTCCATTTTGCGATCCCTGCCGCATGTGTGTGCTGTCACGTGACCCCATGTGTGCTTGGGACAATCATATTAAGGTTTGTCATCGGCTGGGAACTTTGCTTACCTTGTCTTAACGTCAAAACGCTGTTGAAACAACGTTATTGATCATCGTATTAACGGAAGTTGTTGTTACAGCGATGCGCGGATATCCGCTACTCCGTTCACAACTCATCCGTTCTTTTCCAATCCATTGGAGCGGTATCCGCGGATGTGTGTGGAGAGGTTGAAGTCAACGAAATTCAAGAACCCGGTTAGTGACGTGTCAAGAACTCCGTGTCAAGGAACACGGAGTTCGAGCGTGTTGTGCAGCCAATAAACAAATTGTTCTTTCTACATCAATTCAACGTTGCCAGATTTTGAATCATTTCTAAAAAGACAGTTGTGTAAGGTGATCGTACTTGTTGCTAACAAGGGCAACTGATCCTCGTAGTAGCGTGCAGCCACCGTACAAGATAGTGTAATGACTAATGAACCTCATTAACCCGAATGCGTAATTGCTACGAAATGCCAGAACAATTTCATCGAAGTGCGGAAATGCATTTAAGCACAGATGTAATTGTACATTCCATACATCCCAACTACTGGCAACAAAATGTAATTACTTTGCTGTAAATCTTCAAGTCATGCAAAATCCTTCGGTAATAATAAATTCAGTTCCTAACGTGACGTTCTGTGGACCTCGTTGTTGACTTGTGGCGTTGCTTTTCAGTCCGAAACACCGGCGTGACCGCTGGTATAGGAAAGCAGGTGTTCAACCCCCTCATTGACGTCACCTGGTGCAACCACATCGTTGAACCAGCCGAGGAGATTAAAGGTACGTCAGCTAAATCTGTCTGTATTCGTAGACGAAGGTTTCGCTTCGAACTTCCCGGTCATCCTGTCTGTTGCAACCCATAATGCCGACGGATGGATGATCAGGCAGCTCTGCCTCTCCCGGCAGCGGTGATTGTTGCCAGGAAAGCACAACCAAGAGTTTGTCACCCTTCATAAATTGTGTTAAACATTAACAGATTCCAAGTAGGCGATAAGCCATCAATTTCTTGACTGCGCAAACACTGAGTGGTCAATGATTAGTTCTGTTGTGACGTTGAGACAAGCTCTTAAACAGTTGATACTTTGTTATTATCACGTTCGTTCATGTGTGGCACTGTGCTTATCACTGGCAGCACTGTAAGATAGCAATTTGTACACTCTCCTGCAGCTTAAACTAACCAAAATGTCCAAATCTTTTTAATCCAGAATTAATTTGAAGCAACGCAAAAAAGGCTGGCTTGGAGACAGCAAGATTCAACGAATCAACGTGTGCAGACGTTGAATCAATGTAAAAAACGGTAGATTTGCTGTCCGGGTGGAAATAATTGTAGTTGTGAAAGTCCATCACATGAGCCGTTCATTAAGCTCATAATTAAGCTAATAATCTACAACTACCTTTGTTGTCAAACATTATTGTGATTATCTTACAGTAAGATAAGATAGACAACAACAAGACAGAGTTTTATGCTTTAGCTACTTCCAACACCCGATAATGAGGTTATTTTTCGCACTGTTTCGTGCAGTTTTGTTTTTATAAAAACGAATGCGAACCGCTGATGAAAGTTGTCCACTGCATAAAAGTCTTTCAACTGAACTGTTGTTTAAGTTTGGACGAGAAGTCGTTTCGCCATGACGTCAATTAAACGACAACAAAACTAAAAAAAAAAAAAACGGAGTAAATTCACGCGTTTTTGACACAGCACCAGACAAACTAACCAATTCCATATGAAGTAACAAGAATTTCTAATAACCATAAACAAACAGCCCAACTGCAACACATGATTTAACATGATAAAAACCAAATAGTCTCTTCTTGATCACCTTGTGAATTTTGGTCTCGATAAGTGACAATTACGAACTATGTTAAACGAACCTATATGAAAATGACGTTGCAACGAATAGTGCAAGCGCGTACGTGGCTTTGATGGTCTGGGTTGATATCGGGCAACTTCCAACATTCCCGGTAACCATGTTCGCTTCACGATCTTGCCATTGCAACACAGTTCTCTCAGCATGCCGCATGTCAACATGGCGGCTAGCAGTCACTTGCGTTCGCATGTTTTGACGTAAGCAGTTATTCCGAAGTCACGTATCTTTTTTGTTTGTTGTATCCTGGCTTATGCCAGGTGATTGAAGATTTAGATTAAGTGGACGGGAAGGCAAGGAAGCGAATCTTCGTGTCCACCTTTAGGCATGCTTTTAAGTGTCGTGCCAAAGACACAGCCGAATGCTCTTGAGCGGTGTCGAACCGGCGCCCTTTAGATTGCCGTTTTGTGTCTCGTCAGGTAGATTTTGGTCTTGTGTATTCGTCAGGTATATGACGCTTTGTGTATTGTGACAGGTGACACGGAGAAGTACCACATCACTGGCGAAAAGAAGTTGGAAATCAACAACTTCAATGCGGGGGATGTGGGGCGCTATGTGGCCACCTACACTCTCAGAGGGGTTCATGTGGCCATTGAGGCCTCTACCTTCACCGATCACATTAACACAGTTCCACCCCCCACCCCGCCATCTACAACAGGTTCGTTGCAATTGACGCTTATTCATAGTTATGTAATGTTGAACTTCGAATTCGAGTGAATAGAGTTGTAAAATATTATGTCCAACTTATCATGTTAAGACATATTTACACATCATCATCTTCAAGCAGTTTGCCAACTCACCTACTGTACCGATAACAGCTCACACATAATTGAAACGCTCACGACTTGCTAGTTTGATCTGTGTAGTTGTTTATTGTATCATCAGTGCCATGGTTATGTTTAGCCTATTAGTTGACTAGTGGTGGCATTTCAGAATCCCCAGTACTTACCACCCATCTTTCAGCCACCGGGAATGATTCCGTTACGGACTCTTCAATCGAAACGACCCTTGCAAGCAATCTAACTGCTGGAGGTATTTTTGGAAGTAAGTTCGTTGTTAACAAATTTGTTGCCAAAATTTTACCTGAAAATATCTTAGTTGATGGCTTTCTGGAGCAGCCATACTGGCGGGCGGCGGATGTGAAATTGAATAAGTTGCTCGACCGATTTACTCGCGACGCATTGATTGGTTCTACTATTGCTCGATAGACTGTTTCATGTCCCTCAAAATGTTAGTTTGTATCACTAGCAGCCCAAGTTCAAATTTGTATCTTTTTCTTTTTATGCAAGCTCAAACTCCGGTAATGAAGCAATTGAGAAACTAACTGCACAGGTCACACAAACTCTCACTACGGGGCACTGACCCTGCCAACCGCACTCTAAATGACGTCGATTTGTTGCAGTTGTGTTTGCGATGTCTTTCTTGATGGTTATCTTTCTGGCCTGTTTCTACTTCTTTATATGGAAGAAGGACTGCTGTAGCTTCCATTCGGCCACGAAGAACCCCAAAAAAAACCCCGACGATCTCCGTGCTAAAAGGTAACCTTGACGTTTTGCGACCTACTCCACTGTTTTTGTACTGTTGGTTGATAGACGTATAGTCGAATTAAAAGTAGTGGAATGTGGTGGAAGTTGAACCACGCTTACAAGCAACGATTAATGCTTTCCGCCATCTCACATTCATTCATACTTGCGACTACAGTCTTCCACTTTATCCTTTGGCGCGATTGTTAAACATATTCCTACATAGGCACGGCGATGACGTCACTGACAGTGTGCATTACGTAAACACCAACAACAGCAATTTCACGTCAGATACCCGCTCTCCCGCTGATGACGTGACTCAGGAGGAGAAAGTCAATCTGATCCAAGAAAGTAAGATATTGATGTTGTGGGTTGGTTCACACCACAGAGATGGTGTCAGCTGGTTGACACCACACTGCTGGTATGGGCTGGTTGACTCGGTACTTGTTTTATGTGATGTGATGTTCTACTTTTTATTTTAGCCTGAAACTTGCTACAAGGCCTTGAGTTCCTCATGCAAATGTGGGAATGTTGCATTTTACTTTCTCAATTTACATAGCCGGGTTCTTCACGTATTTATAGCAGTAGTTGAGTTATGCTCGAGCTGGGTGGATGTGGACTGTTAGTTTGTCCACTGCCACGTCCTTGCCGATTACCAATCTCAACTGTCAATATTGAATTTCATTCTATTGGGAACCCTGAATGATGGTGCTGTGGATTGGTTAACGTCTTTGATGTCAAATATACGTTTGCACCTCGTGTGTGGCCGACCAATAGGAAGGTAGTATTTCCTCGAGGAACAAATAGAAAGTGATGGTGATCAGACATCAAGAGCCATATCACTTTGCATTCCTCAAGTACGGTTGTCGTGTGACGTGGTGAAGACATTGATTTCACTTCTGGTGCTTGTTAGCTCTGGTCAAAGTTATTTGTAGGGAAGGCTACGTAGAGGCTGTCTCCATCGTCCCTATGAAGCCGTTATATCCATTTGGCATGCATGTTTACTGTTAGTAATGTTTTTTTTTTGTATTCAGTTAATTTCTTCTAAGAATCATCGCATGTGCTTGATCACGTCACAATGCTTTGCAGTTGCGAAACCTACTCATCTATCGTTGTCCCAGGAAAGTAACCCGCCTCTCCAAAAGAAGGTGGCTAAGGTTCTCCCGTATGAGCAAGGTACGTAGGCGCCTTCCATGAACCGTTTGAATGCTGGTGTGGCTATGCTATCAGGAGAGTACATCTTGTAAACTTTTCCACAGGTTCCGTCCCGCTGTTGAGTTCTCCCATCGACTTCATTGATAACGTTACCACTCCTCCAGCTGATGAAGATCACCAGAGGAAACCTCCTCAACGAACAAAGTCGATCCCTTCACAAAACATCCGTGTCAAAATCGATAACGATCGCATGATCAAGTGCAACTCCATCCGTCGGGACAAACAGAGGGGAACATGGTTCTTGGAGATAGACCTTCCAGAAGACTGTGTGTTTGACGGGGAGGTCGGAGAGAGCAGTAGACTTGGAAGTGATGACTTTGAAAAAAGCACCGATATCTTTTCTAATGAAGAACCTTTCGATGAAGTTGATGCCAAGACAAGCTTGACAACACCTGATGACTTCCAAGCATCTGGAGACAATGCTACATCCTTACATGTGGATCTTCCTGGCGCGGATACTGACAGTGATTCCACTCTGAAAGCATCAAACTCCACCATGAAGCAGTTTGATAGCCCATCATCCAGCAGCGCTAGCACTCCCCGGCAGTATGACACCACAAAACCCCTTCTTGCAAGTTCTTATCATACCCGGCTTATGGAAGCTCCTGCTTCTCATCCTGGAGATGGTAAGTCACCCAACGATGGTTCATGGAGCAACAACCAACCCGATTCGAGCAGAGGACTGACATGGAACGACAAATCTCCAACATCCACGGGTTCTTCTTCATCCAACTCGTCAGACAAGTTTCACACTGCTCCACCAAGTCCGGTTGGAGGAAGTGCCGGTTGAGATTCTCCTAACCTGCACTGCTTCTATGCTCCAGGGAGATATTGATCAATGGAACAGTAAATGCAAGGGAGTTAGAAGGATGGTGTCGATGAATGGACAGTGTCCAATGTCACGTACCCAGAAAGAACTTGTGGTAGAGAACCATACATCAATTTAATGTAATTAAACATTGTGACAACGTCTGCATTCCTGTGTTTGTTTACACTGTAGTGTTTTTTATTTTTATTTTTTTATCTAAGATCATGTTAAAAGTTTACGACGTGTTGCAGCTGACGTCACCCCACAGCAGTGTTGCCCAACTTCGCACGGAGCGCTCCCCACAATCGTGAACAGAATGTCGCTATTCAATTTTGACTGTTCTCGCACCAACTAAATTTTGAAGGAAGCACAATGTGGACCGCTCCATCGCGCAGTTGCTTAATTTACGGTTTTACTGATGTATCATCAAAGTTGGTCGAAAATATAAACCAAACGTCGTTTTGTGAGAATACGACAGCGGTTTAACGTTTTGCTAATTTTATTCAACGCTATTTATTCACGTTATGGACTCCGGTGGCCCAACAAGCTGCAAATTCCCACACAGTGCCACTCAAAATACACAAAATTGTAACGTTAAAGGTCAGATGCTGCGCGTTATGTGGACTCATAGTAAAATTGTTTCGTGTTGCTACGCGTAGGTTGGGCAACCCTGTAATACATTACACTGCCGACATTATCTTATTTCTCCACTACCTTCGCTGTACCAATATATGTCTTGATGGTGGCGCCCTTCCGTGGACTGGTTGATTGCAGCAACAAACCATCTTTCTAACAATTCACTCATTCCAAGATGTCACCTCATCCGCAGCGACGCATCACTGAGAAACGCACATCGCCATGGTGACGAATTGTTTCATGTATTGTTTTTGTCCTTGCACTTTCCACCGAATGGACGATGCCATTGAATGTTGATATCAAATGTTTCTCGAAGGTTTACACTTTAGACGTTGGATCAATATAAAGCTTGGAGACCTCTGGGCCCTGGGGCTGGTGATCAAATCAGGCATCGTTAATGAACATCCACGAAAATCTTGCATCGTTGACTGTTGTACGTTGTTAGCACAGTATGGCTCAGATGGCGGCTGCTCACACTTCACTTTCCTAACGTCTCGGCAGACGACTTTTTATTTTACGCCTCACAAATTGGAATGACGAACTTTTAGTGAAACGTATAAATAGTTTCCTACTTGCTCTGTAACAACTTTAAGTTTGGTGGTTCAACTTGTAGGTGTGTAATTGAGGGCTCCTCACCCACTTGGAACAATGTTATTGTGTTTCATGACAGACTCCCTCACTTCAGGGATAAGCACTTCATCAATCATATCAACTACTTGTTTGACGTCTGTATCACCCCATACAACCACGGCTGCATCCCCACGATTGATTGCCGGGAAGATCGGTGTTCAGCTATTCTCAATAAAATATTTAGCCAAGAACTTGTATCACAAGAGTTGTTCATTTTTTTTGTTTTTATGAAGTAGAATCAACTCGATGCGAAAATAAAATGATTTTGTCATCGCTGTTGAGTGGTTGCGAGCTGGTTGTGTGGGTTTGGTCTGCGTTGGTGGGCCAACCACAAGCATAATGGGAGCTGCGTCTAGCGGCATTCTCGTGTTTATTATTTTTTGTTAGCCTTCACGCGTTTCCATAAAAAGTGGTCTTTTACCTGGACAGTTGGAAAGCTATCTGTATTTTATCGTAAAGAAGCTGATATTCTCTACCAAAGGTTACTTCTCATGATCCCTGGTGAAAATGTCGCTATGTACAGTATAACAGTTTATTTGGTGTTTCCCTTTTCTTAATTTCCTGAGTACTGGCTTAGTTGGTTCAATGAATCAGTAGTATTTCTTATCCTACTTTAGGGCTGCCAAGCTCAAGTACGCCTTAGTCCAAAATATAAATCGTGAGTCAGACTGGTTCACTGTTTGTGGCAAACCATAGGTATTCCAAGAAACTTCCGCGTATTTACATCAGGAACTAATGAATTTGTAGAGTGTCTGCGTAACACCATCCAGCATTGAAGACACTACCAGAACAACAAAACGTTTTAATGTAACCTACCCAGTTATTTGTGGCCGATTTATTTGGGCGATAATATCGGTTTGCAGCAATTTTGAACACGTTGGTTGCGCGTTTTCCGAAACGTAATTTAAGTGAAGACGTATTGGAGTCATTACCGTACAAAGAAGATTGTCCGTTGTGTTCTTTGTGGCTTTTATTGCAGCCTATATTCAGTGGAGTAACTTAATGTTGTTTACAGTGCAACATATCGGTGAGTCTGATGAAAAGAAATATAGTAGGCTACCATCATGGATGCCAAAAGATCTTGCATCGCGAACAGTGACGTAACCAAGGGGGCAATTGCCCTCCTGTAAAAATGCAGCTGAGATAATTATGCAAGACAGTTTTCTATTAGATTTCCGTATCTCATAGTGCAGTAGCTCGCCTGATTAAACCAGATTCGAGTAAATATTTCCGTTTCCCTTGATCCAGTTGAAAACAATGGGACACAATCGATGATGTGAAGCCTAATCTTGATTCGGTATGTTCGTTCTTCAGAAACTGTGTCGGTGTCGATTTTTCTTCATTTATAGGCAAACTATAATCGTTTTGTTGCTTCTACCTTTTCTACACCTTTGCTATGTTTGGCATATAGCCTACGATTATAGGCTACGTATTGTTTTTGGTTGTGATGGTCAGAAATAAAAACAAACTGAGCTGTATGACCAGGGGCGTAGTCAGAGGAGAAATTGCCCCTCGAAATATTTTGTTCATGCAACTGGCTTGTAAGAGTTGTAAGTCGGTCTTTGATCAAATTTATGCGGCATTTATCCATGCAACACTTCCGCTGTTAACAGTTGGGGAGACTGGGGATAAGTGGGACAAAATTTTAAAGGTTTAGAAAAACGCAAATTACGATTTTTTGCTTCGCGAGATTTTATTACTAGCGCTTGTATTTTGTGGAGTTTGATGCCCTTCATCTATTATGGCTTGCATGAAATCATAGGTTTAAAGAAAAATGAATGGTTTGAATTTGAAAGCAGTGAGTCAAATGGGTATATTTGGGACACGTGCAGGATAACTGGGACACAGTGTTAGGAGAAGTGGGACACCTTGGGGTAAAATGGGCAGTACAAAAAATGCACACAAATTTTGCTGTTGAAGCTTGTCTTTTAGTTTTATTACAATAATAACAAAAATGATGCTAACAGTCAGCACTCAGCACACTATAGAAATGCAATGTTTTAAACATGTTTGTGAAAAAATATTTTTGATCTTTTAGCGAATATCAAGATCTCCAAACTTGACGGCAAATATTATGCTGTCCTTGGTATGAAGTAGCCTATTGTTCCTTTCTAAGATGACTTTGAAAGAATGGAGAAATATAATAATACCAAGTGGAGAAACAGTGTGGGAGTCAAGGACTTGCGGATGAACAAATTTGTTGTTGAATTTACTAGTTTTCCTTAAAAAGTTAACCATCACCTCTTCATCTTCACTAGATGTTTCCTCAACTTGAGCCACATAGAATACAGGATTGAGAGCCTTCTCAATTTTAAATTCTGCAAGATCATATGACCCCATTTGCAAGGCATTCGGATCCACACCTACTAAATAAATGGGATCTAAAGATTGATCTTCACATTCCTCAAGCTCGTCATCTTCGCTATCCGCCATGATCATCACAACGTCTTCATCACCTGAGCTTTCATCACCAGCGATGCGTTTCTTCTTTTGCAGACGTTTAGGCTAAGCGACACTGCAAAGTTAGACTTTTTCCAGTGTCCTTTCTCAAGATCTAACCCTACGATGAGTACTAGCACTACTATCGGGGAGAACTGGGACAGCCTGTCCCAGTTCTCCCGCATGATGTTTTTACGCCATTTTATAGTTCTACCATTTTTCTTGCAAAAAGATGACTTCTTTACTACCATCAATGCAAGCTGATACCTGAAGCAACACAGCCAATTCACTAAAACAAATAGCCTATACCTTTCCAATTCGAGCACTATTACAAAATAATGCCAAGCCTAAAAATTAACTTTTTCCAGTCAAAAACTACTTACAGCGACTGAATTAAGTTGAATAGCTGCTACAACAATGGTCTCAACTGCACACAAGTGAAAGGAAACTGATGTTTACGTAAACACGTGATCGTTAGCATGACTGGATGTAAAACGCGGGAAATATTGCAGGTGTCCCAGTTGTAACGCGTCCCAATTATACCCACTCTCCCCTACTAGTCAGATGCAGTGATATTAGGGTTGCCAGATGTTCACTATTTTAGTGAACAAATCACTATTTTAAGTAAATGTTCACTGTAAACTATTTTGCTAATAGTGATTGACAATTAATTTTTGTCTACAATTCTGTCAATATATTTTAGCCAATAACTATGGATTAACCAGTGACTATCCACTTCTGCTGCTTAGAGAGTAAAAGCACATGAGTCTGGTGCTTTGAGGAAAAACCCCTAATATGCTACCCCAGTGTAATTTCGCCAAAGCCAGGCTTGGCCAGCACGAAGTCCAACAGTGGAGTGTACACTGTTGTACAGCCTACGTAGCTGACAAACTGAAAGTCACTAGCCTGAGCAACTAAAAGCCTAGAAGTTTGGCCATTTAACTGTTCGTTTATAGACTGTGTAGGCCAGCTACTCAATCATGTGTGATGTGGCTAATAAGTTAACATCATCGCTGGAAAAAGTGGACTAACTTCTTTCAGAAAGAAACTGCACCTAAATTGTTAAAATTTGTCCAGTATGCAATGTCTATCCTTGTATCTAATGCCAATGTTGAGAGAATTTTCAATGTTATGGGGAACATATGGACAGATGAGCGAAAGTGCGAAACCGTTTAGCTGTTTATTCTGTTAAAAGTGAATTGTGTGTATTCTTTAACATACCTTTTAGCTGCTTAGAATTTAAAGAACAAATTTCTGCAAACAAACCTTTCTTGAAGGCAGTAGTCGCATGAAAAGTATGTTAAGTAAACTAAGTTACATAAGCAAGTAGAAGTGTTCTAATTCGCGCTTCTAATCGTGGGCCTCTTTTCTTGCCATTTTAGCATCAGTAGGTATATGCTGTGTAGGCTACACTGCAAAATACTAGCTAGCCAATTACCTGGATTCAACCTGTGATAAGTAGAGCACTATACTTGCTAAAGAAGATCAAGAAAGTAAAATTTTATTAATTTTCATCTGTGGTATCACTTATGAACCAAATTGTTGTGTCAGACAACATCACATATTGTATTGCAACAATTTTTGCATATTATTTATGCAATAATTCTTTGTTGCACTCATTTAGGCGTGTGGCATGCGTTAAAGGGTGCAATTGCGCGTATTTTGGGCTTTGGCATGTGTTTGAGACAGTGGCGTAGCCAAGAAGGGGGTTTTGGGGGTTACAACCCCCCCTTTGGCACGCGTGTGACGTCACTATATTGAGAATGATGCTTTCAGTCTCTATGTCTTTAAAACAAAGTTTACCTAATTTTAAACGAAACTGCATTAAAAGAGCGAGTTTTACCAATACCAAACATTCAAATATCTCAGCCAGGAATTAGCAACAAGAAAACATAGAGACATAGTTCTATTACCGAAAAATGCCCAAGAAAACATGATCTTATCATTTTGCTATGCCACCAGACAGCACCATTTTACAGGAATATTTATACCCACATTTTTGTTAAAAATGCTCTCAGAATGCACCAAATTCAAAGTAATTTTTCAAAATTTTCTGGGGGAGGCCCCCCAGACGCTTTCAAAATGTTCACTATTTTGAGGAACAAAATCTGGCAACCCTAAGTGATATACAATTTTGTTGTTTAACGTTTGCTTACCATCAGGAGCCAAATGTAGCCTACTGTCAGTGATGGGAATTATCGGCGATAAATTTATATCGTTTATCGTTATCGCTCAATTATTTTTTCAGTTATCGTTATCGCCAAAAGCAATATTTGATTATCGCCGATAAATTTTATTTCGGATCAACACACAAGTGGAAGGACCATGAAAAGTAATATTTTCGCAAGTGCTGTAGCCTATTATAGCACACTATCACTAATTATTGGTGGTTGGTCAATTCTTGGTCGTTGGTTTGAATCTTCATGCTCGGCTTACTCAGTCTGAGAATGCAGATTCAAACCAACAGTAGTTGTTTTTCAATCTCAGTGGCGAACCCTTTTTATTCAATGAAGTAGTGTGCCTGCCTCTGCACACTAGTGTGTATGAATGTGTAGTTAGATTTACTGTGATGGGGTGGTGGCTGACTAGATGACTGCTTATGGTCTTTCGCTACCATCCTGATTGCGCCATAATCTAACCAACAGTTGTACAATGCATTGTTTTGACAATTACATTTTACTCTGATTATATGTTAATATATGGCGCTGTTAAAACAAAATAAATTGACTTGACTTGACTTGACTTGACTAGCCACCTAGTTGATGAAACTAAAATCAAAACCAGATCTTCTTCGGTGCCTGAAGTGTGTGTGCACAGGTCGTTGTCAGGGGAGGGGACACGCCCCCCTGCAGCGACGGCCCTGACAACACAATAATTTTTAGAGTTGCAAATTGCATTGCAATGCAATGAAATGCATGCAAAAGGCTCTTGTTGTTTTGCTGCAATCGCGAGTGAATTTTACAAAATGTAAGCGCACAGGTGGTAGGCTACAGATTCCTTTGAAGCGAAGCAAAAGAAATTGGCAAGTGGTTTGTGAAAGTGTCGCAATACGAGGCTGCTTTTACATCGGAAACATGGTCTTTCGCGCCACCTCACAATCAACTATCATTCTTGTGTTTTCTTTTTTCGTTGGAAGTGTTAGTTTTTAGTAATTGTCGTAGAAAAATAAAATCTCTCTCTTCAAAACATGAAACTTACTGTTTTAAGCGCATTAAATCTTTAGATGAGTAGATTAACTAAACTTGCAAGAGCTGGCCTTGAGACGTGCGGTTATACGTCACAAACTCAGTTTAAAAGACAAAATTCACACACAATAACAACACAAGATCGGCTATAGACTGTAAGATCGATTTTTTTCTAGCTTGGCGATATAACTTTAATCCAAAAATAATAACCAAATGCGTAAGTGCCATTTAACTTAAAAAGTTAACCCATTTGTGCAGAAAGTGAAAGTACTTAAAAAAATTTTCGGAAAATTTAAATATTGCATACTTACGACCTAAAAAACATATCACAATTATTTTTTTCCTAATTGTGTTTGTACTTTTTGAGAAAAAAGCCGTCCTACATATAAGACGCTAGGCAAATCCGTTATCAAATTCCACAAGTTTCTTGTGCGTAATGCTTAAGCGTTACTTATTACATTTTACTTATCGCTCAAAGTGATAAATGGGAAATGTCTTGTTCATGTCTTGTCATGTCATTATTGTCATCGAGCATTTTATTGAAATGAAAGTTCAAAAAATATGAAGATGAAAATTAGCAAAGTAACACAACATCACTGAAACAATCGGATAAGGACAATCTGGACAGATCGCTCACTTACCGCCACCATTTGGCGTCACTGCGCAAGAAACTCACATCCCGCGCTGCGCTACTCAAGCGCCTGGCAGGTTCTAGCTGGGCGGCGAGGGCTGACACTTTGCGTATAGCAGCCTTAGCCCTTGTCTACTTTTCAGCAGAGTACTGTGCACCAGTTTGTTGCTGCAGTGCACACTGCCATAACATCGACACAGCCATAAACAGCACCCTGCGCACAGTGACCGGATGCCTGCGTCCCACACCATTGGACAATCTCCACATTCTCGCTGGCATCCAACCCGCTGAGCTTCGTCGCAAAGAAGCCACTCTTTCCCTCGGTCCACGGGCACTGGAGCTTAACCACCTTCTCCACCACAAGATCTCTGCTCTTCCAAACGAGCACCCCCGTCGACTGAAGACACCCATTCGTGCCAGCCGCTCAACTTCTTATCAACGAAGCTGATGTACAAGACATCTCTGCGGCTGCTTGGGCGGACCATAAATAGAGGTCTGAATGGAAGTCAACCGCCACCAGATTCTATTCGTTCATCCCCGACGCCGACACACACCCCATCGGTCTAACACTACCAACACAGGCATGGGTGCGCCTCAACCGTCTCCGTACGGGCGTCGGGCTTTTCCGCTCAACCATGCACCAAAGGGGAATGGTCTCTTCCTCCTCCTGTGAATGTAGTGCCGAGGAACAGACCGCAGACCACATCATCAATGACTGCTCCATCTTCAAGCCACCTAACGGAGTGGAAGGTCTGCGTGTCATGGATGATGAAACCAAAGACTGATGGCTGCTCTCTAGTAGCCTTCCAGTGTAGTCTGGGAACATCGTGAATTTGGGGTGGTAAAAGGATAGTCCCTCAGCCCCAGACGCTCACACGACGACGACGACTGAAACAAGTCATTGCAGAATATGATATTGCTTGAAGCATTTGACATGCAGACCGACATCACATTTCTTGCATCTTGTAGTAGTTTTTGCATGACAATAGGCGTATCGAGTTGCGTGGTAAAATTATGCTGAATACATTATAACCTTTCTCATTTACGTATGCGACATAGCCTACCTCAATCAAATATTTTTATTCCCACAAATAGCCTACAGTGCCTATATTGTAATATTCTTATCTCAACAACTCAGCGTTCTGCCATTGCTTTAAGGCGGGGAAACCCAAATTCACTTTTTGCGAGTTTTTTGTTTTAGCGTGATGTCATTGTGTACAACATGCGTTTTAGCAAAAAAATTCAAATTTTGTTGCCCTCGTCTCGCTAAGGCCGCTTTTGTTTGATACCCGTTTACGAGGTCTCGCGCGCATCCAGCCGTGACGCTGTACGCTGTGACGTCACAAGGTACATATAGTCCTTGCCAAAAGTTTAAGACCAAACTTGATTTATGACGATTTTTGCATTACTTCAAAATACTGCATCAGATATTGTTTCAGTTGCATCATCTTATATTTGATGCAGTATTTTGAAGTAGCCTATCGTTATCGCTTAACTGAAAAATGAGTTATCGCGCCAGGGGCGCCGGAACGATTTTTGACTGGGGGGGCAAGTTTATAAAAAAAGGGCACTTTTGTTGTCGAAAGGCCAATTTTTTTTTTAAGTTCTAAGATGAGATATAGCGATAATGCTGGGCAGTTCGTTAATCTTTTTCCCCCTATCCATATAAATCGAAATGTGAAACAGATAATGAAATATATTGAAATAGCTTGAACAACAAGAAACGAAAGATAAATTTCACGCTCATAGCGCCACAATCTGCTGCAAAGTATAAAATGTGTCCACGAGATAATTTGTATAACTTTCTGTATATAAATAAATATCAAACCAATCCGAAGTACATTTTACGCGCGTCGGTTGCTCGAATGAATTCATTTGCAACAGCTTCTAAGTCAATGGTGTACATCACCTGTTTGTGAATAGTCGCAAACATTCGGTTGTTTAAACTGTTGTCTGTCATTGTGGTACGAAGCCACGTTTTCACTCTCCTCATGGCGCTAAAACTGCGTTCAGCATTGACCGAGATGAGCGCGATTGTTCGATAAATGCACAAAAGTTTGTGTATTTCCGAAAGACAGTCTTTGCTGCTTTGTTGCTTGTTTAAAACCTTGCATATCGTAGATAGTTTTGTTATCTTCGTTATTGGCGAAGTCGTCGTGTTCTGCTTGTTGTAAAGTTTGATGTGCACGTGCAGTTCTTTAAGCTCATCAGAGAGCGTATCTAAATCAACAAGCTCTTTGAAGTGACTTAGTTCTTGTAAACTAATAATGTCATGTTTTGCCATCACTGCGCCATTTGCAGCCGATAGTAAGCATTTTTCCGCTTGTCTTACGATAGCAAGGTCACCTTGCTGGTTAAACCTTGTTTTCAAAGCGTTTGCAATCGCATCAATTGTCTCATAATACTGTTGCTTCAATTTATCCATGCGGTAGTTCGACCGATCAGCATTTGCTGGGATGGGAGAATATACATAATACTCTCCAAAGCTGAAAGGTTCAGTTTTTTTACGCTTTGCTTTTGATTGCTGATCATCTGCAGTATCTACGTGTTGTTTCACGTGTGTAGAAATTCTTTCAAATCCCTGGTCTGAGCGCATTTCTTGCAAACGAATATGCACTTTGTCAATGCTATCAGAAGCTTCTTCAGCAGTGATACTAGAGCTTTGCAACCGTTTAGAGTTTATCTCTAACAATGAAGAAAACTCCCGCAAGCATGCAACGTGAAATGTATTCTCAAAACTTTGAAGTTTCTTCAGCAAGCCTCGACATTTAGCGCGACATTCTGCGGTTACACTCATGTCGCCCGCTATCTCATGCAACGTTTTCTGCAGCTCGGGATTCTTCCGAATGATCACATCTGCAGCCGACCCTCGCGTAGTCCACCTCGTTCGAGAAAGGTTTTTCAATCGTAGAGCATTAGATTCGCATTCCTCCATGTCTTTTTGTATAGAATCAAACAACAACACTCTTTTTGGAGGAACGCCAATCAAGACATACAGATCTTCACAAAAGTCTTGAGCGTTAGCAAGCAATGGAGACTTTGGTGTAGCGTCTTTAAAAACAAGCTCATTTCGGTGAGCGAAACAATACACATATAGCGCATGTCGTGAAATTTTCTCCTTGATAAGTTTTGCAAGGCATTTCATCGATGAAGCGCCATCGAATGACATGCCTACCATCTTTTCTTGATCAACATTGCATCGAATTAGCAAGTCACGAACATAGTTCAAAAGAGCTTCCGACGATATCCCCTCTGTACATGGATAAACACCTATAAAATTTTCCTTTATTTCGTAGTCGTGGTCACAGTGTCGAATAGAAAAGCAGAGTTGTTCCGTTTTGGATATATCGGTCGATTCGTCACAAATAATTGAATAAAAGTCAGCAGACCTTATTTCTCGAAGAAGATGTCTTCTTGCTCGGAGTACAATACTTACTTCTTGTTCACAAAGAATACTATGAGAAAAGAACTTTCTTTCTTTCAGAAGCAGCTCTAAGCCTGAATCGTTTAAAGATTTGTCTTTGTTGAATTGCGTCAGATTAGAGTCTTCATCTGTTTTGCCTCTGATCGCTAAACCTTGTCGCAACAGGGTTTTCATTGTGCTCAGGTGAGAAATGAGCCCTTGCTTTAGTTGCTGCTGAAGATGTTTCAAGCGTTGGTCAAGTTGGATATCTACACCTTCGCTACTAATGGCGTGTTTTGCATCATTTTCGGCTCTTTTGTGATATCCGCTGTTAGCATGATCAAATAGTTTGCTTGCTCCTTTTTTCCAATTTCTAAATCCTGTAGCGTTGTCTCGATGAATAAATGGTGACGGATCATTAAGTTGTGGATGTTCTGTACAAACAACGCAGAAAGCAGACCGTTTTTTTAAGTGGTAACGTACCCATTTGTATTTTTTAAACCAATCTTCCTGAAAAAAACGCCCTTCTTTCTCACTTTCTTTTTTTAAAGCCTGCGTAAATTCATCTCCTTGTATCCAAAAATCGTTATCCATTGTAGTGCTTACTATAGTGGTGAAGTTTGACTCGAAGGATGATGAAGTTGAATGCGGTTTGGGGGAGTTAGGATCAGCTGATGTTTCTCCAACTTCCGTAGAAGCGACATCGGAATCAGTATTATCCTTACTATCTGTTTCTACAACAGGATGTAACGGTCTTGATGAAGACACAAAAAATCCGTCTAACTTTCTTTGCCCAGGCTTATTTGCTACTTTTACCAGCAGTTTTTGGGTTTGTTTTTTGACGCGATAAGCGTTAGGCATCCTTATGTCAAAATATAGGCTTAGGCTCTAGTGTATATGAACTGATATGTTATTTTTCCTATAGACAGAAAACAAAACGGAATATAAAGATTACAGGGCTCAGGGCTATGCTTTTGACTCAAAATTCTGAGCTAAGCCCGTCACACAGGTCACAACAAATCAACAATCACGAGTGACAACAAACGTGGCTCGTTCCCTTTTCTACAATCTCGTCTGCATCGGGCTTTCGTTTTAGGCTACGCCTGATGCTATATTTAATTATAGTGCAGGGGTGTCTTCGTTTTTTTTTTTATATAGAAATAGTTATACTGTATTTTACAATAACCCAATGCTGGGATTCTAGGTTCTTTTATCGAATGTTTATAATCCCCTAATGACAGCAGAACCGCTGTTTCTCAAGGAATTTCTTTTTTTGTGAGTTCGAATTACAGAATTTAGAACACCAATTTTTGAACTAAGTTAGCGCTTTTTAGAATGAATAGAGTTTTGGATTTGAAAACAAAAATTATATGTAAAACTTGTTTGTGCAGAGGTAGCCTGTATAAAGCACTTTCAGATTAGGCTAAAAGAAAAGGCAAGAATTGCGTATATACCAATTATTTTTGCTCACAACACGTGAGTTTTTTAAGAAACGCAAACACCATAGGAGAAAAACGTTTTGCACAAGGTTAAAAGCGATGAATATTCATCACGGGTCCCTACAATAGCAATAGGCCTACAGTATTCTGAACATTGAACTCACATATAGTTGATTATAACGCCTCCAAAATAATATTTTATTAACCCTACCACGCAAAGCTATCATTTCTTCACCTTTCCTGATTTGACGCTATATCATAACGCCTTACACGTTTCTTTCTAAAAATTCTTGACTTCCAGATTCTCACACTCTTTGTTATGCTAAGACGTCTATACCGTTCCTTAACTTTCCTACAACTCTGCATCACCCAGACCTTATTTCTAACTAAAACCAAGACCGCAAGGAACATTTTCTTTTCTCATAAGTCTGCCATCAACAATATCCCGGCCATCCGGCCCTACGTTTGATCCTCTGCAATGCAAAACGGTTGTTAGTGGTGCCTCGAATCATTGGCGTTTGATTTTCACAGCTGCTGGTAAGTTCAAACATAGTTGTGACAAAACCGTCTTTGGAGAAGCATGAGAGTAGTAGAATTTCAATAAATTATGCTTGTGATCTACACAATGGCTCATTATCGAGTAATGATACAAGAACTACATGCTGGTATACGAAAAACAATGGCACGGAAGGGCATCATGCTATGTTATTGATGTAACCTACTGTGATACAGCATTTTGTGTCGTGAATATTATTTTGAGGCAAAAGTGAAAGATTATAGGCTAATTAACTCAGGCTAAAAGAAAATAGCAGAATTTTTTATATTACAAAATGTCCAGTAGCTTACATGACCTTAAAAGGGCACCATTGCCCCCCCTGCCCCCCCATCCAAAGAAAATTTTAGGGCAGGGGGGCATCCGCCCCCCCTGCCCCCCCGCTTCCGGCATCCGCCCCCCTGGCATCCGCCCCCCTGATGCTGCGAGTTCTCTGTGACAATATCGAGTTGCACTGGCTTTCGGAACACAGTTTTCTAGTCGTGTGCTATGACGAATGTCTCTTACGTTTGTTTCTACGTTCGACGCTCCGCGCGCAAGATCTAATATTAAAGTTTAATTAAACATAAGACAAGTAGGCTGCTGTGTTGTGTTTATGCGAACGATATTTACTGACACGCTGAAGCCTACCATTGAACTAACCATTAGGTCTACTCTATTATTACAACTTTTAATTTTATGTTCCGCAACTACAGTAAACATTTCGCATTCTGTTACAGCATTATTTGACAGAGTTTTACTATTGATTCAGACTGAAAATACTCTCAAATACGCAATGTTAAAGTAATTTTCTCAAAAACGCTCGGGGGAGACCCTCTCTGGATCTGCTATAGGCTACTTATTTGCCTTTCACGAAATTTTGTGCTGTGTGAAACTTAATCTTTTATCGTCAATTAAAGTTTGACGTTAACCTCACTTTTAAAGCAAATCAATTCGCCTTCGTTTATGACGTCATTGAAAATGTTGCCCTTTTTTCAAAAATCTTTTTCCTTGCCCCCCTCCTGTAAAATGGAACTGGTTACGTCACTGATCGCCGGTTAGATATGGCCCCAGGAATCGCCATTTGTGCTCTGTTTGATCCTGAAACTGTCGTTGAGTTGGCGATGTGCGTGCGTGTGAAAGGTTATGCCTATCACGTGACCTCGCTGCAGATGGAGCGTTCCCATGACTTGTGACGATGGTTTCCACCGGCACGTCATGAAGTGTATTTTTGCTCCATGTGCTTGCGCAAGCGCTAAATATAAACTCATCGTATGTAGGGAATTTTATTAGTAATTCCGCTTTATCCAGTTGACAAACGTCGCTTCCATTGCGCTTTACCAGTTCAATAATTACGTCATAATCTGAGTGCGGTGAAGGTTTATTGGAGTCAAATATGTTGTTGCAAGATAATTACATAAATTAACTGATCATTTCAAAATATTCAAACGTTTTTTTATTGAGTCGATGTGGAGTGAAGACTTCAATCGACACAACTTGGTTCGAGATTTCTCGTGCACGAGCAGGCGGTTCTTCCGCTGCAGCAGCGAGATGACTCAGTGTCGAACCCGCAGCAGATGGAACAGAAGTTCTCCTTACCGTGCTCGTATAAAGCGTCTGCAAAGTAGAATGCATTGACTCAATACAAAGCCACTCAAGACCAGGCATCCGTGGGTGTCCATAAGATTTTTAGCAACAAAAAGACCTTCTCAATCAATCAAAAAGTTTTGAATGTTGAAAGCAATCTAAAAACATCAAATTCAGACAATTAGAAAAAAAGAAATCACAACTGACAAGCATGCATCTGGCAGCCTTGTTAAAATACGTTTACAGTTTTCGTCCTAATTAGGGGAAGACGGGGCAAAGCGGGACACTTTTTGTAAAAACATAATTTTAGCAACAGTGATGGTTGGATTTAGTTAATTTTTTTTTTAATCGAAAGCCTTAGTTGGTCAGCATTTTTGGTTCGAAGATCAAGCGGAATCATTTTACTGTTATAGTACAAATAAAAAAATACATTTTTTTTAAATGCGCTTTGCCTCAGCCGTGGGGCAAAGCGGGACATTTCATTTTTGCAGGACTTGACACTGTTTAGCCGCTTTTCTCAAAGACAACTTCTTGCTTTTCACATATTCTGTTGCATTCTTAATATTGGTATTCGTCCATTTACCCATTTCAGTTTTTCTCTTATTCATAGCGACGAACCATTGTCAGAATTAAATTGTGTAGGCCTACCGGTACAATATAAATGAATGCTGATAAATATTTTACAATCTTGAAGGCTAAAACAGTCGTAAACAAAAATTCAATCAACAGATAAACCGCAGATGCAATCTAGACTTATAGAGTCTCATGTTGCCCTAATGCACTGTCCCACTTTGCCCTAAAAACAGCTGTCCCACTTTGCCCCAAAGTATAGCCTTTAGAAAATAACATCTCTGCTGAAACCTGTAGCCTAAAGTTTTAGGTAAAAGTTGCTTTTGTTACCAACAAATACTGTCTCAAAGTCTAAGATAAAAACAAAGCTACCAACAAATTTGCTTATGCTAGCGAATGTGGTAGCTACTTTTCCATCTCTTTCTTATAACAAACCATGCCAAAACACATTTTACTTCCTCACGACACGCGTTGTGCTCTGCCAGTCGCCATTTTTCCACAGCAAATATAGTTTATAGTTGCCTAACAAGTGCTTCCGGTTAGAGGGAGCCAAAGAGTACAAAACGTGAGAAATCGCTATGTCCCGCGTCCCGCTTTGCCCCGTCTTCCCCTAGCATGAACACACGCAATGCAAATTTTCTCAAAGGGGTGGGGGTATTGTTTTTGTTTTTTGAATCGAAACAAAATGAAAAGATTAACAAAATACCCATTTGGTGGTAATCACTAGTACGGTGCGTTATATGATATCAGAATAGCTTACCATATTCAGCTTGCATTGATGATAATTTTTTACTTTGTAGCTGCTAGGTTACTCATTTGGATTAATTTTCTATTAAAACCAATCAATATGCTATGACGCTCTTGACGTCAGATGTATTGTTTTACGTAGACGGAGTAGCCTAGTTGACTTACCCCAACAAACCACGCGTATTGAGGGTGCGTTCAGTAGCGTACACCGGATTTTGTTACTGGGGGAGAGGGGTAGGCCTATTCGAGATAATTTGATCAACATATTTCATATCATTTTATTTTTCGCCATCAATGCGACTTTACAGTCTGGCCATGGTGGGTAGCCCAAGCTATATGTTGGTGAAATATAAACTCTCAAGGTCTTTGTGTAAGTCACTGCATTTACGGGTGGAATTATTAGATATGCGAATATGAAAAGCATGATAGCCTAATAGGCTTGAACGGATAGTAAAAACTATTAGTTCGATTGACAGGCAATGTTATTAGCTCAACAAGCATATATCTAACTTTTCTGTGAAAGTTTAGATATCGAATGCAATTTATCACGGTAGCCTACTTCAAACAAAAATTACCGCACTCTGAACATATATAACAAAAAAGAGGGCCTACCCTACAGGGCCGTGTGAGCACCATTTCTAACGCTCCCCTCCAAAATAAAATCCATTACTGGGACCCCATTTTCTTAGTGACGTTGCCTAAAATATTTTTTAAACAATCGGTTGTAAATTTAGATCAAAAACATCAGACTGACTCCATAATCTATTAATAGGACTCCATCTTATCTTACATAACAATGCAAAGGGCTATGGAGTTTTACTGAAAAAAACGAAGATTCTGCAAAGTTGTTTTCAGAGCACAATTTGGACCTGATGCCAAAGAAAAAATCGTCTCGCAAACTTGCAAATGCATCACTCTTGAAACGCAACAGGAAAAAAAGAATGACGTAACTTTTGTCTTGAAAAATAAAATATAAAATAAGACGCTGGGTCGAATGCAAAATAAACCTACAACATAACAAGGTAGGCTAGGCCACTGAAAGTAGTTCAAAAACATTTGGCGTTGTGGAGTATCTTTTCGAATGCAATGTAAGCCCCAACTAAAAATTTTGAATCAATAAAATGATCTCAGATGCAAATGTAGGCTATACGCTGGATAATCTCTGTCAATCCTTTTGTCTGCCAATATCGAACACCTTTGCTGTTTCACGAGCATTTAACGTTGGACAAGTCTTATGCTATCGGCCGTTGAAAGACAATACAAAACCCGATGAATGCACTTAAACTATAAAATGTCGAGTTTTGGGAGGCAGTATTGTCACATTTTTTATTTGAAATTGCCATAAAACGCTGTACCATCTAAATATGGATATGGGTGAGCCCCTAAATAGCAGTGAGACTCCTAACCGGGGGCACAGGGGCAGTTAATACGATCCTGCTCTCTCAGACCACTCTCATAAATAACATGTTTGAACTACATAATCACAGTAACGATGAAAAACACAGCATGTTTTAGGGGGGGGAGGGGGCATGGCCGAATGACCCCTTCCTTGCGTACGCCACTGAACACACGCATCTAGAATAGGTGGTCGGTTTAGATAATCATCAATCAATCGTCGCCTACTTGCAAATTCTTGGTCAGCCATCAAAAAGTCGCTTCGAACTGCCTCTGTGATCCTGCAAGAACTTTTCCCAAGTTCACTTTCACAGAGTGCGTTGCCAGAACAGCAGGTGGACTTGGTGCCCTGTTGCACACAAAGAGTGCACACCCCTGAAAAGTAAAGATATCTAATTGCACGCTGACATGAAAGAATTATTGAATTGGTTTATAAGTAAAGCAACGAATTTCGAAACAAAATTCACATTTATCAGAGCTTGTTGTGTGGGGTCACATCACTTTAATTATAGCAGAAATATGAAGAAAGATTGTAGCCTATGCATAGGCTGATACGTAGGAAAAAGATCGCCATGGCTTGAGTGAAAAATAAACAAAAAAATAATAAAGTAGCATATCACAGTGAATTAATTAACAAGTTCAATTATAGTCTATCATAGAACGTTTGCCACGCAAATGAGGTCTCATCAGTGAAGTTCTTGTTCAAGCATAGACAATGTTGCTGTAGAACTACTAAAGTTTTATTTGAATAAAAAGTTTGCTAATGACACCACACCACTTATTGTGTAATTAAACTCGTAAATGTCGCGTGCACTTTCTTCTATTGAAAATCAACGATTTACAGATGGAGTTTTTTTCTTATTGGATCTCAATCAAAACCCTGACAACACGACAGTGCAACTGATTCCGCTTTTGTCGACAAAATTACTAAAGCCAAACTGCATCTGACCTTGTTTTATTTATTTTCGATATATATAATTAGTTCTGAATCTATACCTAGCTCACTTTGTAATCTTGTATTGTTTTTCGTTTTGTTTTTTTCGCATATGCTGGTGATGCAAAAGAAAAGAGCTTCTTCCTCTTCTATCCTTGGACTTACCAAGCCTTGATAGGTTATTCCTGATTATTCCATCCATTAGGTGCCGCTGAATAGAGCGGTCCTTGGAGTGCGTTTCTCAAGCGCACACCACGAGACTCGAACCAGTGCCGCTTGATCTTTAAGCTTCTTCTTTCAAAAAGGTCAGCGCTAACCAACTGAGCTTTCGGGTTGGACTTGCATTACTTGACCCAAAAACCAAGAGTTACATCGAAAGTTATTGCACGATCGTAGCTAAATACAATTTCAAGTCGAAGTATCCTGCATCTGAGGACCGTTCTGCTTCCACGAATGGTGATGGAACGTGAACGACTCAATAACCATGCGAACAATTTTTGTAGGCAAACCTAGAATAAAATAAGCCGACAGATTTATTCCACTTTTGGAATTCCCGATTTCAAGTTTTTCTTTCAAGAAAACTTGATTACTCCAATAAACTACTAATTTTTAGTGGATCTGTCAATTTTGAGTGAAATTGAAAAATCTAAGTTTAAATTATGTGAACTCACCGTTGTGGAGGAAGTCGAAACTTGTTGCCATGGCTACCATGGACAACAAAACTAAACCAAACGCAAGTTTCATTTTGAAAACTAAACAAAGAGGCAAACTGCATTGAGAAGAATGATGAAGTGTAAATATGAAAGCTGATAATAGCAGTGGAGGCTGTGTTAGCAACAACATATGCAAGATAACCGATCGGGAGCCTATAATAATTGTTTCGCTCACAGCAAAAGATGTTTGATGAGTCTTTATCCTCGGACTGGGAAAACTTCTTGCAGAGCTTAATCCTGGCAGTTTCGCATACTTGTAGAGGCTTTGAATCACTGACGCGGCCCGGTCATCGAGATTGACAGAGTGAAGTTTCCGATTGTTGAAGTCTTGTTGCTTGGGAACTATTCCCTCCATTAGATGCCGCTGAATGGAGAGCAGTCCTTGGAATGCGTTGCTCAAGCGCACGCCCGGAGAGTCGAACCAGCGCCGCTTGATCTTGAAGCTTCTTCGATCCAGAAGTCACGCGCTAACCAGCTGAGCTATCGGGGCGGACAAATATTAGTTCATGTTATCATGTAGGCCTACTTATTAAAACTTTTTTGGATTGACCAGTGACAAGTTAAATAAAGTATGTGCCTGTTTTGCTTTTATATATTATTCAACCTCGTTTGCATAATGAAACCTTGATTGACTTACACTCTGCGACAAAAATAGTAGCAAAAATCTGAAGCCCACAAAAATGACATTCTTTATGTGATCATCACTTTATATTGGAACGGTCTGCACAAACAAAGAGTGGAGGCGTCTGTAAACTTTCTTGGAGGGGACACGTAGCCTAGCTGGTTTTCTTATGAGATTTTGATAAAATTTCTGGTAGTTCTAAAACATTTTTACTCGATTGAGAGACTCACATACGAATACCCAATCCCTCGATACGACGAGTCAATGCGCATTTTATAGGTCCCTTCTATGCAAACATCATTTTCTATCCCTAGGAAGGACAGCTGGCACTTTCCCACTAGTTCATGTGACGCAAATAATCAGTCTACAACCAGAAGACGTGTTGAAAAGCTTTTCGAGATATTTTGTCTCGTCACAAACAGCATAATGGCGTACCGTATTGCATGAAAACTATTTTTCACTGTACAGTAAATTTTGATTCAAATTCCTCATGGTTCATCATAAGCGTAGGGGAAGTTAGTTTTTGGGGGTGCAAATTTTTTTTTGCCAAGATAAGATTTTACATTTAGGCTCCCTATATTGAAACAAAAGGAAAGAAATTTCAATCATTAAACAACCAGGATTGTTAAGTCTTATATAATAATAATGTATGGTTTTATTTATTGTCGCTCTACAACGGCTTTGGTCTTTTTAGCGACAAGGCTCATGTTAGGCTATCTCAGATTTAAGTTGTCACCAGATTATCATCCCACTTATTTCCACTGCGTTATGGAAGAAAGAACACAGTCGACACCATTATTAGCCTTCTGCTCAGCCCGACCAGGAATCGATCTCAGATCCACTAAAGCCATTGTGTCTTATGCACAATAAACAAATATATTTTTACATTAATAAGTTTAGTTTTATCAGTTGAACCGATAGACAACCTTGAGATCCCGGCACGGGAGGTCAACAGTAGATCAACACTTCTCACTCAGGACATTGAGGAGAACTCCTCGGCAGGCTGTGTTTGTTGATTCAGCAACAACCCATGCCCAGAGGTGGGCACCCGCTACTTTTAAAGTAGCGCGCTACCCGCTACTTGGGCCAAAGTAGCGCGCGCTACCGCTACCAATTTACAAAAATAGCGCGCTACCCGCTACTCGGGACAAAGTAGCGCGCGCTACCGCTACTTTTGTCTAAAATGACACTAGGTAACACTCAAGTCCCTAGTGACGCAAAAATGACCTTGAAAACAAATGTTAGCCTATCATTCGTTTACGCTGTCATTTTAACGTCGTTATAGAAAACACATTCTAAGGGAAATTTATTGTTACGCATTTTTCAAAAACAAGAGCATTTCAAAATGAGAGTCATTATTACTCATTAAGTCCTGCCCGCTTTCGCTAAAGCACATCTTTTCCAACAGAGAAAAGTCTCTCCACCGCAGCACTGGAAGAAATGGGGGTGTTGTATTTAATGAACAGATGTTTTAACTCAGTATTCGAAAAGCTCAAGGACTTGCTCTTGTCCGAAAAAAAGGCGTCCACAATTGTTGCTTCCTTCTGCACAGACGTTTCACGGGATGCCGCAAACACTCCAAAAAATACATCCTCGGAGACTCTGAGTCATGACTGGTGTTGGTGTCACTCTTCTCGGTATCAACCTGGCTTGATGTCTCTCGCAACAGTCGAATTACATCTGTCTTGACTTTTTCTCGCAGTGCGTCAGCATCATCCGTGGAAACGTAGTGCAAAAATTGTAGCCACGACGTCTTGAAGGAGGGATGAAGACATGATGCCATAACGCATTTCATGTTGTTGAAGCACTTGTTGAATCGTTTTTTCACCCCTTCAAGGACTTTCACTTTCAACTCCTCACAGGGTCACAAGATCACTGATCTCGTCAACTTCTTCCTGCAAATTGTGATGGTTGGAAGCAAGACTCCGTAATATGCCTTGGAATCGCCCTGGAGAATGTCTAAAGCCTGGCAGATAGGCTTCATCACACGAGATATTCGCCGAAGAAGTTGACGTCAGCTAGAAAAGACCGAAACTTTGCAACCAAGCCGATTATATAGCTGCTTGACCACGCCAGTATTGCAAAAAAACAAGCATTTTTTCAATTTAAATTAAAAAGTAGCGCATAGCGGGAGTGCGACTGAAAAAAAGTAGCGCCTCTCCCGCGGAACAAAAATAGCGCCGCTACTCCAACTAAAAAGTAGCGCCGCTACAAAAGTAGCGCGCTACTGCCCACCTCTGCCCATGCCTAACATACCGTGGCCGAGTCCGCAATCTACTCCACCTACCGGACAGACACATGGTAACAATGATCATGGAGCTCATCTACAACAGGAGTTTTACCTTGCCACCGGAAAGCTTAGTAGACCGCATCTTAAAAATGCTGTCCCACAGAGATCAGTCTCGGCAGACGACACCCCTCCTCTTTTCAACGTCTAATGTAACGTAAGTTATACGTAGCCTATAGGAAAGTTGACGATGTCATACGTAATATAGATTTTGTGCATACGTGAAAAATAATCGCGTTGCGGCTCAATAAATGCAACACCAGCACTAGTTTCCTTACCCGAATTGCAAGCAAAATTGATCAATTGTCAGTTTAGACCAGAGCAAGTTTAAACTATGTAGGCTAAACATTAATTACTATAACATTGCGTCATTCAAGCTAATCACACTGGATAGAAAACTTAAATTTGTCAATAAAAGTCAGTCAATTGCTTCAAGCAACTTGTCAGGTTTGGTTTTATTCAGAAGTCAGTTTAAAAAAACTTGTGCTAAGTTTTTAAACTAATATCATCTTGTTAAAAAGGAGCGATCTTCCTGGCGTCAGCACTACCTGACTATAGAACAGCGAGCATTGTGTTTCGCTAACCATACTGGTGTAGCCTCCACACTAGCCATCAAGACTTTTCCCAAAAACGTGTGTTTCTCGGCAGTCGAGTGTAGCAAGAATTGACATGTGACCTTTGTGAAATAAAAACAACTAAACAAACTTTCCACAAAGACAACAATTCAATTGACTGAAAAAAGCAGCGGATCAGAACTATGTGGCATGAATTAGTGGTGCGATACAGATGAGCCTCATGGGCGAAACACACTATCATCTTCTTGGCGTCTCTTGCACAAACACAATGAAAAATAAACGCCACCTTGATGACGTGCTTTAGCATAAATACGTTCCCTGAGAGGATGCCATTTTTTTTACTCCGGCTCCGGTCCTCACAGGCAACTTATAGCTATCCAACAAGGTTGTGCTGGTGAAAACAGGGATGGCATTGCGGTGTGGGTTTCCCACTCCCCAGTGATGCTTACGTCACAGCAGCACACGTACAAGTCATTACAAAAAGGTGTTTTATTGTTCATGTAAGAACACACATACATTCTTACACGATGACAGCACCACAGAGGCATGATTGAAACACTTTCACATTTGATCTGGTGGCGATCGACCGCTAGGGATAGGTAAAAGAATCCAGACACTCGATAACACAGTATTATATATTCTAACGGTATTTGGCTCCACCAAGCGGCGTCCTCCGCAATGAGGTTACTGGTGGTGGGTTGTGTGTTGCAGACAATCACATGAATGCACAAAGTGTGCTTAACAGCCGGACATGCTTTCAAAGTAACTGCAAGCACTGATTACTTCAAAATAAATCAAAGGGAAAAGCATAACTTTACTTACAAAACGCTGAAATTAGCTCACGTTCACCAACATTATTTTGATTATTTTCCACCTTTTTTGGGATGAAATAAACTATTAAGATTTTACATTTCGCAAGGTCAAGCTTGATAGGATTGATCCCAGGACAGCATGCTTGACACGGATGTACGTCATATTTCGGGGAAGCGATTTGAAAACTAATATTTGCACAACGCAACAAAACTTTGAAATCATACTGTAGCTAATAAAATTGACTCGTGATTGAAGACATTTCTTTCACTGTTTCGATCGCATCAGTCAGCAACAAGCCTACAATACACCAGAGATATACCAAGCAATTTCCTCAACGGGTTTATGGAGAGCGCTGTCCTTGTAGCACAAAGTCGGCTACTTTATGCTAACGACACCAAACTGAGTCGGCACAACCGACATGATTTCTCATCCAAGTTTGTTATGAAGGTGCAACAGAGGTTTGCCGAGGATCTGTAATGACTTACAAGAAATTACGTGGTGGGCCCATGCCATGGACCTGGTGGATGATGCACGAAAGTTTCATGACCAGTTGTCGCAATCGATCAATTTGGAAACTAAAGAAACTGCAATAGTGGATCAGGCAAGTAATCGTGGATCCATCCCTTCTCATAACTTGCCAAGTAGGAGTAAGCCACCGGGAAGGTAAGAATGTCAATCTTCGTGTACAGTTGTACACCTCAAGGACGCATTGAAATAATCCACCAATCAGCGGGGCGGATAAATCTCGGGGTGTACGACCACCACGCTAGCTTCCAACCCGTCCACAAGCTTGACATCGGTCCTCATAAGCGGACCGCAACATAAAGTCCGGTTCTGTTGTCAGCTCTGTCCTGAAGAGATTGATGAAGGAAGTGGCCAGAAAAGGTAATCTGTGACTGGCACGCCACCGACAAACCGGAAGAACACTGACACGATGAGGTGATTCCCCGGGCCACTTTCACGACCCGGAAGAATGGCTGACGGCCGGATCAAGAGCGACATCTCGCGACTTAAGGTTCGATGGAGCCATCTCATGGCTGGCTTGTAATTTATCAAGTTCTTCGCAAAGTGCACTCATGCGTAGCATTCCATTCTTCGTCACAGTGAAGTAATCGTCGTCGTGTGACGTCATGTGGTCGGTAACGTTGCGCGTGATGGGTTCGAAGAAGTCCCATGAAGAGCAGATGGGAGATCGACTCCTGGTGACGCACTGGCAGGCTATTAGTTTCTGGGAAGAAAGTGGCATAGTTAGTCACGATGGGGGGCTGGGTGGGCCACGCTGAAACATCAAACTGGTGTCAGCCTCACCACAGAAACATTTGCACTGTTCAAGCCCACCAGTACTATAAATCTATTCAGAGGGTGACCAAACTAAGTATGACGACTCGAAACTTGAACCAGGCCCCTCAGGATGAAGCCTGGTTTATTGTAGCCGCAAGGACAGAGCAACAATACTTGATGCATTTCCACGTGGGCAACATTAAAGCTATACCGCACTAACACCGCGTTGGTGGACGATTTATCGAACAAGTTGAATAAATGGGGATCTATCAGCTACAATAAATTGTTATTTATCTTGGTTTCAAAAAGTAATAACGTGGAATCAGAGTTACGATTGCAACATGAGCGTCAAAAGAGATGACGCGCCGCGTCAGGCAAGCCGGTTACCTGCAAAAGCTCGAGAAGGGCGATCTGCTGCATGATTCGTATGAAATGTTCCGCCAGACTCTTCAACGTCACTCCGGGATGCCACAATATCTGAGGAAACAACCTGGTTACCACCAGCATCCCCGCGACATCGAAGCATCGGTTCAAACTCAACAAGAACATTTGATTATGACGTCAGCTTGACGACACAGGTTCGCCAATGTTTCAATAAAGCAATGAAGACAGTTGACTTACATAAGCAAAGACCCCACTGAGTAGAAGCTTGGCTGTCCTGTAGTTGGTCTCTCCGCTCACGTTGTGCCAAGGTCGACAGAGGAATTTCACTTGCTCGTAATTGCACGATTCCATCCTAACCAACAACGCGATTAGTGGTATGACGCTGTAGGCGTTTTGATGTCTGGCTATATTTTTAGTGTATTCTTTATCTTATTGAGACATTCTGAGTCTCTAACTCCAAAGGGGTAATTTAGGGTTTCTGTCTAGGTTCTAGGCTAGGGGTATGATCGCCTACAAAATTCAACAAGTTAATTGTAATGTTACATGTATTTTTTGTTAATCAAAGTTACAATCTGTTGTTCGGGAAATTGAGAAATACTTATCCTGCCATTACTCGGTTGGGCTTTTGTGGAAAGAGGAAAAGCCCTCTCGACCCAATAATCGTTTTATGGCATTAATGAGACTAAACAATTTGAAAAAGCGGTTTATTGCAGACCCAAACTTGTTCGAAAAGTACTGCGCCAAAATGTCGAACTATATTGATTCAGGATATGCCATTCGTGTTCCTGAAGACTCTCCTGGTCATGAATACTTATTCTGTCTAACTCTAACCAATTTAGTTTATTACGACGGGTGCCCAAAAAGCGACATTCTCCCGTTATGAATTTTACCTTCTCCTTTTGGTGTTGTCCAGTCTGTTCTCTTTTGAAAGTTCTACGAACGCACCGGAATGAGCAGGTTCTTATCGCTTGCAAGCGGAGCGGTGACAAAATGTGAAAGTGAAGATGTGAACAATTAAACTTACAGCAATGTCGTCGAGTTATGTGTGGCACCACTGGGTAGCGCTGTACTCGTGGATGTAACGTCATCGTTGCTGCGATGAGGTGGCGTGACGTCATTGTGATTTGATTGGTCCAGGAGCATTCGACGATGAGGTGCTTTGGGAGTCTCAGCCAAGTGACGTTTCTTAGGGTGCTTGTATGATGCGAGGTGCTTTCCGTCATGCCTGAATGAATACAAACAACCAGTTTAAGTCAGGTCTGGTTAGAACGCAATCGCCTGCCAGCAATGAGTGTGGTGTCCTCAACAATGCTTTGTTGTCATGTTAGAAGATGATTCATCTAACACCACCGTGTCCACCGTAGAGAAATTGGTATGCGACATTTAATAGTAAGATAAAGCAAGTCCCCTCTACCTTTTAGTGGTTCCCTCCAGTTCCAGCCGGATGACGTCTCTAAGCAGGGTCCTCTCTCCTTTGAAGATTCTCCCAGTGACGAACCATTTGTCAGCGTACGACTTCAGAACGGCACGAGGGCTGCAAGGCACCGTAGTTTCAATGTCGCTATGTTACGTCACAACACACAGCCGCGTGTGGCTTGTCAACGACTAGAGTAAGACAAACAAGCTTGAAGTGGCCGGCTCGAGACGCCAGATGTCACTACGATAATCCACCAACTACCGCCGTCCTCTCAGAGCGTGAAATAAATCCATTTAATAAGTATTACGTCACAATCATAGACAGGCTTGGAACAAAATGAACAAGCCAGGAAGAGATCGGTGAGGCAAACACGGTTCGTCACAAACCTGTACATCCCGACACTGTATATGACCTCATTGTCGCACAGCACGTGGATGGCTTCGTCGATGTGAGCGGGGTCAACCGATGAGCAACCAATCAGATCGTTCCGCAGTTGCAGAATCGGAACACCTGATATACAAAACAAATCATTAAAGTTACAACGAAGTCAATATACCAGCATAGGCGTTTCAAGTTGGCGCAAGCGACCTTTTACCCATTCAAAAGTCGTCGGTTATCTTTGCATAATAATCTTGGGTTGCATTTAGATAAATTTCCAGTTGCTGGAACGACACAAAAGTACTCACCTACGACACCGGCCTCCCGCACAGCGTCCACCAATCGGTGCAGCGTCGTCGACAAGTCTTCGTGCTGTTGCGCAACAATGGTGAGCGCGCTATTGTCGTTCTCTGCGTCATCGTCCACGGATATCACGTCGCTACGGCTCAACTTAACGCTGTCAAGCAATGTTGCTCCGCTGCTGCCGACGTCATCATGCTGCGGGACGTCATCAATGACGCTGATAAATCGCCCAACCAAGCGTGAAGGAGATTCGGCGTCGATTGGAAGCGTTGATCGCAGATGAACGTTGACGACAGAGATGGGGAACACCGACCGGTTGTTAGCTTGCAGGCAGTTGGCGAACCGTCGCTTGCGATAGAGCTAGAATGAGAACCTGGTCAACGTTGTTCCTACCAAAAACATGACGAGCAGCCGTGCATACGTTACCTGGTACAACTCCTTGTTCGATGAACCGGACTCCTCGTTGTCGCTCAGCATCACATCACCAGCGATGTCGTCATCGGTGGATATTGCTACGTCAGCGATCGCAGCAAAACTTAAAATAATTACGATTACTTAGTACTTGACGATTGGCGTGCTGTGGTTGGCCCACCCAACAGCGGGCGGCGTGTAATAATAAATAATAACAATTCATTCCGCACCAGTTGGGTGCAAAATAGCGTCAATAAAAAGTCTTCTTAATTGACGACTTTCGGCAAACAGCGGGAGGCATGTAGAGAACGTTAACCGCTCTCAAACATACAACCCAGGCTTGGACGTTGAAGTTTTAAAATCCCCAGCTACAACATAGTTGTGCATTTAGCCACCGGCAGTCCAGAATTAAATTATCTTTAGTTTTAAAAGCCTTTCGAGTAGGCAAGCCTGCTCCAACCAAGTTAAGATAAAGCGTTGAAGGAATAAGATGCCTTCTCTGCTTTCATTAATAACATGCGTCCTGAGTATATCGTTTTGGTGCTCAGGCACCGCAAGCCAGGCAGATAGCGTTACATCCCAAGTGCACGCCAAGCCGGATAGATGGAGCATGGCTTCATTATCAAGACAACAGCACGATTGTCACACATTTTGACAATCTGGAAAGCTGATCCCCACTTGGGAATGAAATACTATCCATACCTTGGTACAAGGTCGTGATCCTTGGATGTACCAGGCTTCGGAAATCTGTCTCTGGGGCCAATCACGTCGAAGTTGTCGCTCCCGCTCAGTAACATCACTGCAACGTTATTTAAACATTAGTCATAGTTACACTGACGTAATGTGACGCAGCCCAGAACAGGATACAGCGGCTAGGGAGCAATCACGTGATACACTTCCGGTGGCGCTCAAACATACGTCACGCAGCGCCATGGCAACCGCTGATATCCAACAAACGAAGAACAGTGGAGATGGATTTGAAGAGGGATTGCCTTCAATGCTGGCTCGATGACAGCAGCGTAGATCACCATGGGATGGTGGAGGCAGCAGCATAGATCACCATGGGATGGTGGAGGCAGCAGCATAGATCACCATGGGATGGTGGAGGTAGCAGCATAGATCACCATGGGATGGTGGAGGCAGCAGCATAGATCACCATGGGATGGTGGAGGCAGCAGCATAGATCACCATGGGATGGTGGAGGCAGCAGCATAGATCACCATGGGATGGTGGAGGCAGCAGCATAGATCACCATGGGATGGTGGAGCGAAAAGCTCCATCCACGAATGTTGATTCCAGAGATGGAAAATGCTCATGGATCGCTACAACCGATCATCGGCGGCCATAGCGCGATCTACTCACTGTTCATGAGCACAACCGGTCCGCTGGTGGTGTTCATGTCACAGGTGATGGTCCGGTCCGTCAGCAGGCTGTCAAAGGAGGACGATAACTCCCTCAATGTCGCCCACAGGGAATCCGACTGGAGGTACCTAAACATAAAAGGGAGGTGTCTTGAGGATCAGCATATGAGGACAGGGCCGCACCAGCTGGGCGCATCAGCAGCCTGGTTCGCCACAGAGCACTCAGGACACACAAGAAACAAATAAATTTTAATCTCAAACTGAACTGCCATTACAGAGAGCAGATAAAAAAGTCTTCATCTACTGGTTACTCACTGAAAGTGCGACTTGGATAAGTGGAACCTTGGAACGGCAAATGGTAGATGGCGCTGCCGACTCAAGTGGTTGTCAGGCTTCTTGCAAATTATTCCTTTGAAAATAAACGGATTCATGAAAACCATGGTTTGTTGAGGTTTAATTTTAAGCTGTCCAAACAGCACAAATGACGTATGTTAGCAAGACCGTAGAAAGCGACAACCACGCACCTGAGCTCTTCACATGATTCCAAACTTCACCGATCAACTCATCGGAATAATTCTCAAAGATTTTATACGCCTGAAAGAAAACCACATGATGTCACTACTGAGAATAACTCCAACAGCCACTAAGCGAGCATTGATCGACATTGGTGACCGTTTTGTGGCTGGACCAAGCACAGGCTCAAGTAAGAACTACGTTCATTTGTGAAGGACGAGAACGGTTTCCGTAGTAGATGACGCGGGTTCGAATTCCACTTGGCGTTGCCTGTTACTTTCTAAGTGAGACAATGGACGAGCGCTAACCCGAGGCGGAAGGTAAGCAACGCTCCCAAGCGAAAAATAACGCGTAGAAGCCATGATCGGGTGCTGCCAACAAGGGGATGAAGGATCGGTGCCGTACCTGGTAGGCGCTGAACTCGTCCTCGTTCAGTGACAGGGTTGCGTACATCAGGTTCTCCAACACGCACAGTGTCACGTCGCCAGGAGTCGATATCTTCGGCACAATGCGTGACGCACGCACGTTCTTGGCCGACGTGAAGACTTTGATGCGGTAGCTGCAAGGATGTGAATCCATCATTACAAGAACAGACTACAACGGTGATTATTCAACACAAAATGGCGGCACTCACTTGTCACTCAGTTCACGGAGAGTGTCAGGGATGATGATGTCAGGGGAGCGGGATGCGTTGGTGAACTTCTCTCGAACCTTTTCCAACATCTTCAGATACAATTCCTCGATCAGCTAAAAGTAAGGCAAGATAATGAAGCAACCGCTATATGGAGCCACACATTCCTGTGATAGGTAACCACCGTCACCAGGAAGTGTGTTAATGATGCAACAATATGTTGGCGCGAGGTTAGTAGTCAACTTGTGAACACGGAACAACTTACACTCGCGTCCTCCACCGCTTCCGAATGATCAACGTCTTTGAAGATCTCTCTCATGCTCTCGACATCTTCCAATATTTCAGCAACGGAAACACTGAAAAAATGCATCACGTTATAAGATTATGAGAATAATGGAAAAGGGGTGATGTATGCAATCACAGGCTATAATCATAACAATAGTCGTCAAATACAGTAATAACAAGATGGAGGTGTCCTGGTTGAACTTCGGCTGTCTCAAGTCAAAACATCGCTTGAACATCGCCAGGGCTAGGAGGGATTCGAACGCATATCGGTCATGTTCCATCCATGCAGAAGACACCGATTGGGATCTTGGGCAGGCTGGCCAGGACAAATGTGTGCACTCAGTGTGGGCCATAGAATGATGTAGAACCGTCAGCGAAAACCACGATTCATCAAACGATTTACAGATTTACAGAACTTTGTCGGCAGCAGTTGCCGAGTGGTTAGCGCGTTGGGCTCGCAGTCGAGAGCCTGCATGTTCGACTCCAGCCACCCGCACTTGCTGTTGTTTCTCTGGGCAAGAAACTTTACGATAATTGCCTCTACCCAGTGATCGATTTCGAGTAATGGGTAGTACCAAATTTCAGTAATAAGTAGAGTAAACAACCGGAAACAGACATTGCCGTCGGCTGCAGCGTGGGTCAGGTGTATGTCGGAAGGCGTGCACCGATGCATAGCGCTCAAGTCCGCTTTCCCGCAATGCAGGATAAAGATATGAAAAACAAAACAAAACAAAGAGCAACTCACTCATGACAAATCTGTGCGTTCTTGTTGGTCATGATTCCTCTGATCCTCCTTAAGCAGGAGTAGGATGTTTTGTCGATTGAATCCTCACAGGTCCGGTGGAGGATGTTGCGGATGACAGAGCCTGGGACGGCGTTCTGTGTGTCTGGTCTTCCTTTGATGCGGACCTGTTGAACATCATCCCTACTTCATCAATCGAGTAACTTTAAAGCAATTATCATTTGTAACAAAAGCTCTCAACTAACACAACCATTCGCTGCGTTGTTTCTTCCATCCAATTCGACCACTGCACTTCAATGTGCAAGTAAAATTTACTGGTAAACTATCATCAACAGTGAGTCATCCAACTGGCTTTTATAGCGCATAGGGCTCATTGCTTGGAGATGACAGTGAGCATTAGACAAACCTTTCTTGATACAAGAGAGGATGTGATCTTGCACATGAGCAATATTTCATCCTCCGTGGAGCTGAATGACACCCGGTACTTCCCCCTGCGGTTCTGAATCGCTTCCAGGTCGACCACATCATGATACTTGTTCTGCGTCACAAGAGAAATACAGTAAAGAAATCAGCAGTGGATCGCACCACGTGGACGAATGAAGTGAGCGCCTACTTTGGGAGGCTTGTCCACTACCACGGTATTCCGCTTCTTCTTCTTTAGAGGCTTCTTTGATTGGCTCTTTCGTTTCAAGCCCCGCCCACCCTAACAGAAGATACAAGAGTTAGCTAAGTGATCAGACTAACACAGACGACAATGCAAACATTCTCGGTACCTTCACTTGATCGTTCCTTTGAGTGTTGTCCACCATTATAACGTCATAATCAATTCCTGGTCCGCCTGCAAGGTCAAGATGATCGTGTTAATGACATTTCTTGCAAATGGGAGTGAAAAAATGCTCTAAATCCACGAAGTGGATGGGAAAGTTAGGCAAAAAGTATAGAATCGCATAACTGTCTGTACAATTTCAAATGTGGTATGGAAAGTTTGCAACCTTTATTCAACAATGCTTTGCAAATCTTTAACCATATGATGCTTAAAATTTGAGATAATTGAGTACAGTATAGGCAAAAACTAATGAAGCTTTTGTGGAATCTAAATTGAGTGGTGACAAGACGACTTTTGTTTTATTTGAAACTCTGGAGCTGGAAATCTACTTTTCAGAAAGTGTTCCCTGAGTTACAGAAAGTGTCAGTGTTCCCTGAGCTAAAGAAAGTGTCATATCTCACGTCACAGTGGAAGGCTACTGGGGCAGTCAGTGCTTGTCCTCATCATCTACCGGTGGATACAAGCTGGCGAAGTCATTGATGATGTGGTCTATTTCTTAAGCGCCATACTATCAGCAACATCACCTCCTATTGTGGTTTGTTGTGTTTAGCCTCCATAGTTTTTTCAATTGATAGTTTGCGCAAATACGCGTCGAAATGTCTTGCTATGAATATAATAAAACAAAGTGGTACATCACACGGGCATCAACAAGCATGAAAGAAATTGAAAGGTTTGCTCTCGCAATCGAGTAGTGCAGCCAATCAGCGGTAACGTTACAATGCAACAATTCATACATCGCCTACCCTGTCCGCCGGTGACGTCATCTTTCTCATCACTGACATGAACGATCTCAGGAAGATCACTATCCACTCTCGGCTCGGATAATTTTGCTCTCTTCACCGGACCGTTCTCTGCTCTTACTGGAACAATAAACTCTATGATACTAAGCAACCATGGATGACGTCAGCGCATGTGAGGGCCACCAGAAAGCAGTCGACATACTATGGTAAAGTTGCCATTGTTGTGGCAGGGTGGCATGACACTCGGTCGTACTGCATTGACGAAGATGTGCCAGCTGCAACAACGCAGGGCAGGATACAAGACTTGAACCAGACATGCGCCACCAACACGTACAGTACACAATACATGTAAGATACGTCTAAGTGTCAACATGGCCACCTGGAGATGCGGCCTGATTTGTCATATTTTGCAGATTTTGATAACGGCTACTGCTAGTGCTTGACTGATATTTTTTAAGATGTTTTTACTTTTTGCGGTTTCCTAATGACATAAAACTTTTTTGTTGCCTTGGGGAAGCAGCAGCAAATGAAAAAAAGTAAGTTGAAAAACGCTAAATCAGACTGTTATTGAAAAATTAACAGTCTGACTAAAATCTTCGAAATCAAATTTTCTTTGTTTTTCAACATGTGAGGATGTTAAAACCTATTGTGTCATCTGGGAAAAAGAGAAAAGAAAGCGTAAAATCTAACGCTCGCCCAAAGTTAAAAAAACCGGGAAATTTCTGCAAAATGTGACAAATCAGGCCGTATCTTTAGGTGGCCATGGTATCAACTAACTACTGTAAGTATACCACCAACGAAGTATCTTACATATGTTATTACCTTCTGACGTCTTAGAGCGCTTTTTGGAGCATGGCTTTTGTTGAACTTGAACGTTTTCATCTAAAAACAGCAAAAGTGAGTTTTCTTTCAGCTCTTGCGTAAATCTCTATCCGAGAAACTTCCATACAAGAGTCGACCGCTTACCTGGTAAAATGACCGATCCAACCGGGGAGGGGGTCGCAGGCTTCTTGGTTATTTTCTTGGCACTGTTCTCCGACAGATTCATGTCGAGTGGAACCAGCTTCGGAAGACGACGGGGAGGCTGAAAAGGTTGTAATTGTGAAAACCTGCTGCTGCTGCTACAATAGCCCGAGAAACTTTCGATCATATAAAAGTAACACTGGAACAACCAGACTCGCGGTTAACGCTTAGCGACCAAAGATAGTTAGTGCAAAGATCATTTTGACCGCTTCTATTGCTGTATTTCAAAGACATATTAATAGAAATAGAAGTTTAGGTAGCACTGACATACGGACTATCGATATGTTGAGCACAGTATTGTTAACAAAGTTGAACTTTTGGTTTCTCGGCAGCTTTCGCCCATAAGATTGGGCTCGTCAGTATCGCACCGCTAATTTTGCCTACCTAGTGAGTAGTTTGCCTTGTGCTGGTAGCCAGGAAGAACGCGCCCTTCTTCACAAGCTATAACTTACTAACTTTTATTTTACTTCAAACTACCAAAGCAACCCAACACCCTACATCCATACAAAGAAACGCAGAGAACGTAAAATTACAAACGTGGTACAGAACGCTGATTGATTGCAGCGCGTAAGTACGAATGCAATTAGCTCTAACGTCTGTGCCAGAAGCGCAGGTCTTGTTGCAGTGACGCTGGCAAATATAGCACATAAAATAAACGTATCGTCGACTATAAAATCTATAAAGCGCATTTTTCATTGAAAATTATATTGCGGCATTATATTTAACCGGTTTTCAAGCCTAATAACATCCCTTCTATACAGCGTCGTATCAATCGTATATATTCGTTGCTTCCAGCGCATTAAAAAACAGTTGGAAAAGATAAAAGTACTGATTCGATTTGCATTTGAGTGTGTTTTGATAGATTTACGCCAAGACCAGTTATAAAGGTAACTTTCAAAAACTCACCCGGTTCAATCTTTGAATTGAAGGTTCTAAGTTTTGTGAAGCTTTCACCTCAACCTGGAACACAAGGAATTGTGAATAAATTTCTAATTAACACCGAATTGATAATTTGGTCAATCATGTGGTTGAGAGACTGAAGTTCCCGAGACTTAACACAACTCTTCGGGATGCAAACCAGGACCACTTGGTCTCAAGCGTCACCTCGTTGACGTCACAAGCAATGAATACTGATGACATCATCAACCCCGGCAGCATTGTATGCTTGTGTAAGGTTTGAAGTATCTGATTCCAGTTGAAATGTTTGCTGTAAACTATTTTGTTCACTATGTGCCGCTGGATGAATGCCTGTCCGTGTAAAGCGCGATCAATTGCACATGTCGGGAATTGAACTATCATCCCTTGGTGTTTATAAATGGTGTTTATAAATGTTTTATAAACCAGTCTCCCAACCATGACAAGCGACCACCAGAAAACTAGTTCCACCAGCGCTACAAGATGTTAACCAACTCACGTTCTTGCTTCCGCGCAGGGTTCGCACCCAGTTCCTGTAAAGATGAGAAAACAGGGACGAGTCCAACCCCCCCGCTCCCTTTCCATCGCCGGGAATTTCCCCGTTATCTTTAGGTTCTGGATCGTCCCTGAAAATAAATGTTGGACTCCAATTGCTAGTCGTGGAAAGTACAAAGAACAGAAACAAATCTCAAATCTCGAGAAAGAAATGGGGTAAACGAGGGTGCGCGCTGTCAGTAGATTATTTCATTGTAGTGTCGAGCGGCACTTCGGTGGAAGAAGCAAAACATGTCAAGTCGGCAGCTCCCACTAACGGCAACTTACCTGACCAGGTGATGACTGATGAAAATCTTCAACATTGTTGAGTGCCTTCGACCAGGTTCGCTGTCCACGTCATCACACACTTTGACGCCTGCACAAGAAGTCAGTGAACCATGGCGAGCAAGGTATGGTGTTATGTTGCTGTAGATCAACAAGCTGTGTGACGGCATAAAGCTTGGTTGGAATGACTCGAGAGTGACCACGTATGGGTAGCGAGGACGACCTTCATCACAGAGTGACCGCTTTCCCACCACTCAATGTTGAGCGCATGTCGACACAAATATACGCCGCAAGCCATCGCAAACTAGTTACCTTGAAGATATCAACAACTATAGTGGCAAATTAACTTGAACCACCAATACAACTAGTTAAGTGCAGACAGTCCTCAAGTATCGGCGGCTATGGGGTCTCCGGTCAGCTACAGGCTACGAAATGGCGCAGGCGGTGACGAGTCGCCTGATTGCTTTCCAACAAAGCTTGCTTGATACGACGTCATAGTCACGCAATGAAGCGTGACAAGCTCACCCAGAGCCGTCATGAGACAAACATCCTTCAACTTCATCCAGTACTTCCCAATATCATTGAGCTGATCAAACTTGAACTGGATTCGCTCGTAGTCCAATCCCGGCGTGATCTCGTTGTAACTGTGACAAAAGAATGCCGCTATTGTACCAACATAGCGTGACATCTTAACACGTGATAACGGGGCCACAAAGTTGTTTAAAAAGCGTCGTCGCATGTGACGTAAAGCGAATTTGTTTGCGGCCTCTCCTCCCCCGAGCCGGTGGTGCACGAAAGCGTCGGGTAGTCAAGATATGCCGAAAACTGAGACATGCAAGAAAAAAATTGACCGTTGTTGCAATGTGCGATGCATATACGTCATGATAGCCAATCGATTCCACACTGGGCAATCCCGGTGGGAAGGATCGATTTTACACGAGTTAATGAACAATAAGTTTAAGATGTAATGTTTGCCGGCCATCAAGTTGGCTTAGAAGTTATGAAGGTCCATAGCACGGCATCCGAGCCATAGGAAGCTTATAAAGTCGCATGAGATGAAGCTCAACCAGCCACTCACTGCTTCTCTGACTTCCTCGTGTCGACGATGGATGCATTCCTGTGGATGTAGATCATTTCCTGTAATGACGACATGAAGAGGTAAGAACAACGCGAGTCATGTGTTGGATAAACAATCGGTGGATGGTTAAATAGCAAGACCTCAGGCGTGAGCGTGACCAGATATTTCCTTCACCCTTTACTTCTTTGACTGGGTAGAATGCACAAAATGTTCAAATATCCGGTCGAATAACTAAGACACCATAATATCCAGAGCGGCAAGTGAACATGCATGTAGTGACATGTTCTTGTGGCAATATTGTAACAGTAGAAAACATCTCCGTTCTGAACGCACTGACGATACACCAGTGTCAGGCTTGCGTGCGGAGTTCATCGTTGCGTTTTCTTATGATTAATACACTAAATTATACGCTGTCTAATAACGAAATTATAGTGAAAGATCATAAGTCGAAAAACAACGCAGACTTTAGAGCTATCCTTGTTTCAATGCAGATCACTCACTGTCTCCTTGCGGGCGCGGACATTGTTTGTTTTCTTCTGCTGGTTGAAGGTGACTAAGCCCATGAAGCAGAGCGTCTCTATGACTTGGATCAACGAGAACAAGTACTTCCTGCTCACAAAGTGATCTCATAATAATCTATGACTGATCCCATTAAGAAATTATCGAAATTAACATTTAGATGAAAACTTTTTTAACAAGTCTCCAAAAGTAAACCAAGCTAACTTGGTTTACTGGACAAAAATTGAATTATTGCAGGAATGGCCCAAGTTCACTCGATCATTCTTGCATTGACGATACTGCAATTTTCACCACACCTATAGAACTAAGTTAGATAGCTTCTGATCGATTGCTAGGTAATACTGCGCATTTTTCTAGTCTCTACTTTGTTAACGAATTGGCCTACAATAAGCTGAAACAATGCCTCAAAACAGTTTATAATAATACAGACTTTTATGTAACAAACCGCGATAACGCCATCACTCAGTTACACCAATTATCACAAACAGTATCTTGCTCACTCAAGTTTCTCACATGCAAGATGAAGATTGCAAACCTTCAGTGACAATTTTTATGATTACATGAACCTTTAAACTCGATTATCGCAAAACCACTTTTCTTGACTTGGGCCACTTTAGAATCAGCTGTCCCAATTAATCAATGGCTCGAGACTTGCAATCTCTTGTGCAAGCAGCTTGAATTAAGGACAGCATAGAAGCTAATTAATGTGCAAGTCGGTAAAATGCTATCTGCCGACCGACGGGGAATGAGTTTTTGAACATGCAGAAACGCACCTCTTGTGGAGAAGTAAGCTCTTCATTTTAATCGGTAGGTGGCGGACGAGGGTATTTTTCTGCGTCGAATCGTTCATGAAGTTCTCCAGCCCTTCGATCTGTGAGGAAATTAAAACGTGAATGTGACTGTAACAGACAGCAACATCCGCCATTTTTATAATGATTTAACGTCCGCAGAAGAAAGTCGAAACGCGTAGGAACAAGATGGAACGATGGTCTTGACGGCGCCTGAGGCAGACAACTGACAAGATAAACACTTAAAGCGATATTCGTTACAAAATGGATCTATAGACATGACATCTACCGTAGACAACTCACCATGTAGGGGTACTGGTGGTACTGACAGAGGATGCACAACGGGAGAAGGACCGCCGCATCACCCACTTGCAACCACCCAGGTCCATGACCAGGGTAGAATGGGGCCGGGGGTAAGTATCTGAGGAGGTAAGTAGAAACAGTATTATGAATTTGGTTGTCAGTTTGTTATTATTCACTTCCATCAGACAAGATTGTCCAATGTCCATATTCAAACCATAAAAATAAATGACATGCGACAGTACACAAACAGCAAAGACATGAAAGCAGCCAGTAGACAATTCCAAACAATAACAGGTTTAGGTTTGCCCCATCACTATGGACGTTAATTGAGCTAGGTTTGTTCAAGAATGGAGGAACTTAATATTCATTGAAATTGCGAACGATTGCACAGCTTAGACTAGGCACCAGCACATGATTAATGAATGCTCATCACGACTTCCTCAAACAATAAAAAAACAAAGAAATGCAACGACGGTTTGAAAACACAGATCAGTGACAATGTTTTAACACTATTTTATAAAGAAATCCAGATAAGAGAGATCATTAACCAGTTGTTGTGAAGGAAGATATTGGTTGTACTCACCTCTTCCAGGATCGCTCCTTGCTATACTCCTTCACCTTATCGTAATCGAGTCGGCTCAGACTGGAATTGTTGTCATCATTGTAGGGATGCCCGTACGCCAGGTACCACAGGTACTCATGCACCACCTCGACAGTAAACAAACGTTAGATTGCGCTGAACCAACAACAACCTTCCAGCAGGCACAGCCAGGATCGGTCAACATCAACTTGAAACCCACCTGCGTTCTGAGGAACTTGGGTTGGAAGCCATATTGCAACCTGTTGATTGGCTTCAAGTCTTCAATCTTAACAACGTCCGATATGTTGATGGAACTGTACAATGATACAGATGAGTCGTCGCCCTGTAACGACGCGATGAGAGATCGGTCAACATCGATGCACAGACATTTGGACAATCAATAAACAGAACTAACCTACGATGCGTTGTTAGTGGTGTCACAATTTCATAACTCATTCATATCGGCATACAGTATGCAAAAGATTTCTTCCAAAGTACGACTGTAGTTCTCTCTATCAAATACTTCTATGCAGACCTTGAGTCGAGATGTTCAATATTGAGAGGGTCAAGCAAAGTTACCTGGGAGATATCTATGATGTCTTGGTCAGCCATCCGCTTGGTGTCCTCGGAGTACTTCTTAAACTGAGCCTGTTCGACGGCGGTTTTGAACCGGAGAGGTTCGCAGTCAAGTGACATCACAAAGTCAACCTGCAAATCGAGGTCACGTGGTGTTAGGATTAGAAACAATAGAAATTTAAGAAAGGAACATGGAATAGAGCCAGCAGGGCTTCTTGATAATACCACAGTGAGAACAAAGCTACACTCACGTCCACAGAGCCTTCGTTGGTGGAGATCGGCACAGCGACATGCTTGACTAAGCCATCGTTGCTCAGCTTCTGTATTAACCGCTTCACCGTCTTCTTGCAGATCTTCGTCGTCAGTCCTGTGCGAGAAAGAAATGGTGACGACAACACCTACAGTCCTACAATGTCACAAATCGAGAACCACAAAACCTCTTCCAGATAGTTTCCCACTTTTTAACGTGCTGATGTATCGCATATTGCAAATGGAACTTATTTTTTTCCTAAGATAAACTTTTTGGTGAGGGCATAATGATGCAGCCCACGGGTTGGAGATGCTCACCCTCATCCTTCTCTTCCATCTGGAGGAGCTTCTGGAAAGCAAAGAATCCCTCTACAATCTTGTTCTCGTTGACAAAGCTGAGGACCACATTAGTCCTCTTCATCTTCCTGGTGGTCTGGTGGGACTCCCACTTTGTCCGCTTCCCAAAATGATCCTTGGAAAAGAAAAAAAATCACGGCGATAGTCCGATAAACTTTCCAGAATGAATCCACATCTTTTTATTACAAGAGAAAAGAATATCTTGGACGGTGAGCGCATGTTCCAGCGAACTCTACTGGTAGCAACAACTGCATGCTGCGTTCAGCCTATCACCTCACCAATGAGGTTAAACGTCACGTACTTTGTGGAAAATCCTTCACTAACAATTCATTAGCGATTACGTCACTGTGCCATTACCTCTTCTTCTGCTGCTACCGAGTGGTTGGAATCCTGTACTGGAGTTCCGCTGGATGGTGTCTGCTACAATACAAACAAGATCGGTGTTTCATGTCAACGACACCATCTCCAGCAGCGCGCACAAACGAACTCATCGAAACAACGAAGGTAAACTATACATGGGGATTCCCCGTAGTGCTGCATAAAGTCAAATGCGGAAGGTTTCAGGTGGCACGGCGTCAAATGCATGACGTTATTGCAAGCAGCCCCGGACGGCTAACAGCCCGGACATGTCCGTCGTGAATTTCGAGGCCTGCATCACGATACTGGAAGTGAACGTTCGTAACAAATGAAAGCATAACTAGAGCTTCGGTAGAGAGTTTGTCTTGTTGAACCATAGCCATTCGAAGTCGAGCAACGTGATCAATGATGTTTGAAGTGTTCCGTGATTTTTACCCTAAAATCTATGTATGTTATGTTGACGACATTTTCGCGATTTTTGACAACGATCGGCCTTGTTCCCAATGTTTAAACCTTTTAAATGCTCAACATTAAAACATCAAATTTAAGGTTGAAAACCCTGATAACACTATTGCCTTTTTAGATGGTAAAGTAAAAATAAATCATGATTCGTTTGACACACAGATCTGGCGAAAACCCACCAACACTGGCCTACTTTTAAATTACAATGCAACCCAAATAAGTGGAAATCTGGATTAATTTTATTTCTTTTATCTCGTGCCCGTTTGCTTTGTTCGACGAATTTATTGTTCCACAAAGAAACTAACAAGTCAAAAAATATGCTACATTTAAATGGATACCCGTCATATTTTTTTGATAAAATATTAAAAGCTTTTTTGGATAAAAAGCCGAAAGATATACCTATACCCGAAGAAGACGATTTTAGCAACTTTTTGATGTACCATTCTTGGGAAAAGATTCGGTAAGATTTTCGAAAAATCTAGCTAAAATTGTTAAAAGAAATTCGATTGTGACATTTACCCTGTATATTAGGGTGTTTCATTTTTTCACCATTTTTGAAATTCAAAATGCCTGGGGTCCCATCTGGTGGTATTTGGGGTAAAAAGTTTATACCCCAAATTTTTTTCAATCATGACGTCATATTGAGGTGGTCCACAAGGTTTGAAATTTTTGGGCCTCAAAATCTCGAAATTTGGCCGTATCTCCGGAACCGCTCATCATAGATCGACAAAATTAGTATCAAAATGCGCAGAAGGGTCGGTTTCCTATACCTGATGTAGAGAATATTAAGGTCTATCTGCTTCAGAAAAAAAGTTATTTCAAAAAATCTGATTTTCGGTCTATTTTCTCCTGATGAACAGAGATCAGGTGATCAAGGTAAGAAGTTTTTCTGTATTTTTCCATCTTTGAAGCTGCTATTGCGTAATAATAGTCCTTGCTCGTTTTGCAAGAGATGAAATGGTAATTTGAAGGTATTACTATTATAATATTAATGTAACCGTTGAAGAAGAGGTATGCTGCTGACCTGCTTTAGATTAAGTGTCATTATGGCATAAAGGTCAGGTATTAGTAAGTCGATGCAAAACTTCAAGGAATTGGAGAGAAATGTGCTTCCCCTTAATTCAGATATAGTCAGTCACTATTTTTACTTGAGGAAGAAAGTAGCCGAAACTAATCCTAAGTTTTTGAACAAAATACCCCATTTCAAAGATTTAAAAGATGAACTGCTGAAAGATGTAGTTGGCATATGGAACAAAGCTGGTCTTCCAGTGCTTAGCAAACAGAGAAACCTAGCACTTCTGGCATACAATCTGCCAAAGCATCGGCACTACTATGTTTGAAACAGAGAAAAATACATGAAGTAGTTAGATGTCTACACAGTAGCGAAAGCGACTCTGATGGTGACATGAATTGGGAAGATGATAAGGAATACAAGCCTCTGAAACCAGCTGTTTGAGGAAAAGTGTACAAGAAAGTACATTCTTTTTCCATAAATGATAGAAGTTGTGTACTTGCTGATCGTAGGATGACTTCGGTACGCCAGCAGTCAGATCTTATGAGGTCGGTTCTTGGAAAAGATCAAGTAGCTGCAATGCTGCACCACCTTCGACAGTATACCGCCAACAACAAAAAACGAGAGAAAAATCTCTGATGGAAAGTGAGAACCTTCTCAACTCAGCTTCTGCCATGCAGTTATGTTATGATTGGCGCGTTGTCGATAAAATAGATAGATACGTTTTCTTGGGTCAACTTGGTGATGATAATAATGGTATAAAACACGAAAGTGTGCTTGCTGTTAAATCTTTTCCCAAAAATGTGTCGGTCACTGCAGAACTGATTTTTGGCACCATCATCCAGTAGGCTTGCAGAGTTCACCTATCTCAAGTATATTCAGTCATGGCTGATACGACTGCTCTCAACACAGGAAAAAAGTCCGGAGTCAATACTCGACTGGTCAATTATTTTATTGGTGAAGTTGGTCATGATATTCATACCCTATGATATAATGCATGTTCCACATAAACGAAATATATATATCAGATCTTTCCCATGTCATTTCTTTTGTGGACGGCGCCAAGAAGGGTCCGGAGCAATGCAAGATGGGGCTTTGCTTAACCAGGTAGCAAGACTAGACAATCGCAGTACTGAAACCTTAACACCAACTATTATTACGCAATAACAGCTTTCAAGAGTGGAAAAATACAGAAAAACTTTTATCTTGATCACCTGATCTCTGTTCATCAGGAGAAAATAGACCGAAAATCAGATTTTTTAAAATAACTTTTTTTCTGAAGCAGATAGACCTTAATATTTTCTACATCAGGTATAGGAAACCGACCCTTCTGCGCATTTTGATACTAATTTTGTCGATCTATGATGAGCGGTTCCGGAGATACGGCCAAATTTCGAGATTTTGAGGCCCAAAAATTTCAAACCTCGTGGACCACCTCAATATGACGTCATAATTGAAAAAAAATTTGGGGTATAAACTTTTTTCCCCAAATACCACCAGATGGGACCCCAGGCATTTTGAATTTCAAAAATGGTGAAAAAATGAAACACCCTACTGTATATAGAACGTTCAAAGTAGGCAGATATTTCCAGCTAAAGTCGCCTACGCCCTACGCCCTTTGCTTTATGTTCTAATGTTGTGTATAAATTCAGTTGTTTGCGTGATGCAAGCCTGACATACATCGGTATGTCAATACAATACATACATCGGTATGTCTATAAGATATATATCGACTAGAGCTGGGGAACACCTGAATTTGAATTCTATACAGAAAAGTACAATAAAAATCACATTTTCTCATGTACAGAATGCGAAAACAACGTTTCTGTAAAGTAATTTAAGATCATGTCCAGAGGCAGGTCTGAGTATCAAACCAAGATCATAGAACATGCAACGTACAATTCATGTATAATCCATCTTTGAACAGACAATTGTATGCTTGTGGCTCATCTTTCTTGCTATCTGTATTTTAAAATTAGTATTTTCGCACCTTGCCTTGTTCAACACCTTTTGATGCAGTTACCTTTGATTCTCCCAGAGCCTATAACGTTGAGTTTGAGCTAGTCAGAAGTACTGTGCAGTTATTGTTTTTTCCTGTTTATAAAATTAATAAACTATTGTATTTTATTCAGATGTACAGGGTGACACAAAAAAAACGTTCATCAGTAAAAATCGAATAACTTCCAACATTTTATTTAGATTAACACAAAAATTCAGCTACATTAGGTTAAGTATATGTAGCAGACATCTCCAAAGTTTCAAGTCTATACCACAAAAACTCTTTGTTTAACTGGCGCTCAAAAAATGTGCTCTAAGTGAGCTCCCCGTTGCTGCAAGCACATTTGGATCCGGCGGACAAAGTTCTCGAAGACCCTCCCACATTCTTCCCTTGGGATTGCTTTTATTGTTGCTGTAATTGCTGCTTTTAGATCAGGAATAGTCTGGGGGTTGTTGCCATACACCCTATCCTTAAGGTAGCCCCCACAGATAAAAATCTGGGGCGTTCAAGTCCGGTGAATACGGCGACCACTCCGGGTCACACCTGCGGCTGATCAGTCGGTCAGGAAAACGCTGCTGTAGCCATGCCAATGATTCGTTTGAGGTGTGGGGGGGTGGCACCATCCTGCTGGAACCACTGGAGGTCCCTGACGACCCCTCTTTGTCGACTCCAGTGGTTCCAGCAGGATGGTGCCACCTCCCACACCTCAAACGAGTCATTGGCATGGCTACAGCAGCGTTTCCTGACCGACTGATTAGCCGCAGGTGTGACCCGGAGTGGTCGCCGTATTCACCGGACTTGAACGCCCCAGATTTTTATCTGTGGGGGCTACCTTAAGGATAGGGTGTATGGCAACAACCCCCAGACTATTTCTGATCTAAAGGCAGCAATTACAGCAACAATAAAAGCAATCCCAAGGGAAGAATGTGGGAGGGTCATCGAGAACTTTGCCCGCCGGATCCAAATGTGCTTGCAGCAACGGGGAGCTCATTTAGAGCACATTTTTTGAGCGCCAGTTAAACAAAGAGTTTTTGTGGTATAGACTTGAAACTTTGGAGATGTCTGCTACATATACTTAACCTACTGTAGCTGAATTTTTGTGTTGATCTAAATAAAATTTTGGAAGTTATTCGATTTTTACTGATGAACGTTTTTTTTGTGTCACCCTGTTAGTTAAATTGTAATAAGTTCAGATGTAGTTATATGTTATCTTGGAAGAGGACATCTTGTGATGTCGAAAACGTTCGATATTTAATTTGTTGCGTAGTTAATTGTGTTTCTGTAAATGTAATAAACTTGAGTCAGGATATCCCTGACTTGAGTATTATGTTAAACTTGATAACGTTGCTCGGCTTCGTATGCATATGGTTCAAGAAATCACTAACGGCCGCATGTGTACGACGCACAGGGGGATCATTCCAAAAGGCGGCGGCCGGCACTACATGGGCCGATATGCAAGGAAGCGGCCGATGGATGAGACTTACCTCAGTCTCGCTAGGTGGCACCTGGATGGGCTCATCGTTCGTCTCTGGAACCCTGAAAAGAAAGTGAACAATTAGTTCTGAGATTCCACTTTACCATCCCGTGTGCGCCACTGGAAGTACAATATTTCAATATGAAATTAAAAAGTTAGGAGCGAAAGGAATAGCAAATCTGATCAAGAAATAAAGAGCCCAGAATGTAGATACTAAACTCATGTTCAGCAAACAAACGTTTCAAAAATTAAAATCGTTCATCTTTGGTGCTATTAATAGCACTGAAGATGAAGACAGTTTAGTTTTCGAAACGCTTGTTTGCTGAACATGAGTTTAGTATCTACATTCTGGGCTCTATATTTTTTGATTAGAATAAAAACTATTATCACTGCAACAGCTTGATTCATCCTTAGTAGAATAATAAGAAACGTCTAAAGATCCCACAAAGGGTGAAACAGGATGTTAACGTTACTTGGACAATAGTTACTTTCAATATATTCAAAATGAACCAACGAATGAACGTACAAGTCATGATCAGGCTGATGCGACAATGTGTCATTGTTGAGAGGCATTGTGGCGTCCCTATCTTCCGACATTGAATCGTTTGCGGTTGACATATCTGCAACAACATACAAGACGATGCATGGCTTGATTGCTACATGGGCGCAATGGTTTGCTTGCTCAACAAATGAAAGCCTGCATCATTATACCATCGGATCCTATATTCAATCAAAGCTGTGTGTGACCAGCAGAAAAGAAAGACCTCGTCAGGACATCATTGTACCTTTCTAGTAATCGCCGCATGATCAGAAAGGCTTCATGGAAATGGAGACTGGAGTTCAGCAAAACAGTCATGGCAACTCACCGGATCACAGCATGAAAAGCGCATGCTTGGATCAAAGTAGGAGCTGCATATTGAATTGATCTACTGGTGAAGGAATGCGAGACAACAAACCAACCAAACCTGAAGTTTCAATGATTTCTTTCATCTTTTTCTTCTCGGCAAGAAACTGCTTTGTGTGGGAGCTGTTTATTGCGAAACTCTTAGCGATGTACTTCTGAGTCCGCTGCCTACCATGGTCCACCATTATCGTCTGCAACCAGTAACAGAGTTGACAACTTTGTGCCAGTCACTCAACATTGTTAAACGAGATTCGACCGACTAAGATATTACAACCATTTTTTATAAAGGCACACATACTAAACAGCGGCAAATTTTGAAACTTCAAGCAATTTTTCAAAAATCTAAAACAAAGAATTCAAATTAATCTGAAAAAAAAAAAAAAAAAAAAACTAAGACGGTAGTATGTTCATCATGTGAAGGATATTACCAAGGGATGAATCAGAAACAAATTTTATTACGTCCATGTCACCAGATCATAGTGCACATCTAGTAGTGCCCATCCCATCCAGTAGTGCCCACCCAGTAGTGCCAACCCAGTAGTACCCATCCAGTAGTGCCCACCTTGACTATTTTTGCTTTCTCCACCTTCCTGCAAATATGACGCGCCTCCAAGGAACCATAGCCGGCCAGTTTGTGGAGAAGATGAGCCTGGGAACATCCATTCTCTCCAGTCGAGTATACTGCGAAGAATGTTCGTGTCAGTTGTTTGTTGTTTACGGTATACCCTGCCGTCATGGACCCAAATAGGAGAAAAAAATTATTTCACAAAGCAGTTCACAAGCCACCGAGTGGACAAACGATGACTTGTGTAAGTTATTTTAAAGATTAGAAAGCTCCAAAGTTTTCCCGAAGTCTTTCTTTAGGTCATAGTTTAATAAGCTGCCTCAACTGTATCGGTGTCCTTGCAGGGCAATCGGGAGTTCTGCAACCAACCCCATCACTTCATCGCTCGCATCCAGGCTGTCCTCTGTGTCTTCTTCAAGTGCTTCTTCCTCTTGTTTCTCAGCAGGAGTCTAAAACATGATGTTGATGGTTCAACAAACTTAATATGGAGCCAGCCGATAATCCTTGTACGCTTATTACTGAACACAAGAGAGTATAAAAAGTGAAGGCCCATACCTTGAGTAGAACTATCATCTTGTGAGTGTACTTGTTATTCTTCAGAGTACCAAAGCCATCAATTCGAACATTTCCCGCCGCCACCATCTTAGCGGTCAGCTTCCGAAACATCCGAGACTCTAAACTCTGAAACGCATACCAACCACATCACGAAGGCCATTATCAACAGGTTAAGGAGGCATTTACCACAAAAAGCAGATTTAAGAGCTTTTTGCAAATCTGTATAACTCAAAAGTGTAAACAAGCCTATGTAAGAACTTAACAGCTTTATCTGTCTAAAAACTTAGCGAGGCACTTCAGCACAAAAAGCAATATGATACTGTGTTGATGGGTGTTCCTCAAGCGACACTGAGTGATAACTCACAATGATTTGCTTCAAGTCAGAGCATGGCATGGATCGGGTTTCGTTCTGCTGAAGGATTTCACAAACCATGTCCACCCTGGAATCGGACACAGATTGGCAGCTCCGCTTGAAGTGTGGGAGATGTACGAGGATCTGCTGGTAGACTTTGCCACCTTTGTCCTCCCTATTGTTGTGGAAGATGATGAGGTCAATGAAATGTTTCTTTCGCTATCCACCATTAGTAAAGGAAACACTAATTAATTTTTGTTTAATAGTTTTCCTTTTGCATTTTCCAGCTCAGCTCAACACAGCCATCACAGTTGCACAGTTTCCAGCTTGAACTGTGAACTCAAATAAACGAGTGATATTTTAGAAGTTAGAGCATTTTTAATGTGTTTAGCAGGCTGCTTTGACGTTGGCATTTTGATATATTTTTAGCGCTTTTTAAAAAATGTTCAGCATTGTAAATAGTTTAAAAAAACTCTGTTTTATCAATGCGCAGTAGACTATTTACAAAACATCAAGTTTGAAAAGGAAACTTTCCCGAATCTTGATGATGCTTTTCATAATATTGCATTTTGGGCTGATTTTGTCAACAGCATAATCTAAGCCAAGGTGTTTCCGTCCAGATGCAATGATAGCGACGTTCACGCTTAACGCCACCGAGCAAACATCTATAATATGAATGGCAAATGCAACAATCGCAAATACATTGGAAGGAAGCCCACCTGACGTATGAATACGATTGCTTGCATACCAGCCCTCGACGAAACAAAGACTTCATCATGTAATGAATATGAGCGGTTTTCAATTCACTGCAATAAACAATAGTGCGTGGCATTAAAACTACTCCGATCAATTGAATAGCGTCATTAGTTGAGCAATCTCACTCTGGAGGCCAATGTGCATTGTACAACGTACATGGCAATAAATCTCGACACTCGAAACAATTTAATGTTGTGGTTGTAAGCCTACTTGACAGTTCGCAGTCAGGCACAACACAGTACTAACTTGAAGACAAAGTTGTTGAGAAAAGTCTGAATCTCTCCCTGCCACCGTGACCTTCCAATCCTCTCAAGAATGCAATATTCAATTTCCGTCAAGCCCTGGACGGTCTACAAGCGCAAGACATCAATTTCAATAAATGAATAAAAAATACAATCAGGGTAATTTTCTCAGTAGCGATGTTATCTGTTGCTCAGAATTGACTGAACACAACTGGTAGATGTCGCAATTGTCTAAATAAACAGAAATCCTGAACAAAAGTGCAAGTCCACATTTAACAAGTTCAGTCAATCAGCATAGTGTTTTGATATTATTATATTGTTTATCTTTTAAGAACCGCGACAATCAAGTGCGCACATCTTCAGGTTATCGCGCGCGAAGATTAGTCACGTTGTGGCACAAACGTTTTAGTTAAATCACCAGCTATGTTACAATGAAAAACTTGTGCGTGAAAATAGGTTTGTCTAAAATACGGGCTTGCCTAGCAGTGCCAACCGGTCACAGTGATCCCACGGTGTGCAACAGCAAGGCGGATTGTGGGCATCTACGCTTTCGGACGAAAAATCCTTTTTCAAAGCTCAATCCCTGCACTTTTGCACACTTGAAGACGCTTTGAACCGGTGACGCGAGCCCCATTACCACGATTGCAAGCTTTCCCTTGCAAACTGAATGTAGCCTACACAGCCAGAGATCAACTATTCAACTGTCTTTGTTAAGCTTGCTTAATTTTTGCAGTTCATCAACTGACATATCGGGGTGAAGTTTATTTCATACAAACTAGAGAAATGCACTCACCTGTGGCGTGATACCAGGACCTCGAAGCACTCTCTCTCTGGCCTCTTGTGATGCAACAATGGCCAACTGTCGGTCGCCATATCTGTGCGGCATCGATACCATAATATAGCATAACTGAGAGGGCGATGACCACAGCAAAACAAGCTATATCATAACCTTTACAACAGGTCCTACATTCCAATTCAGTCATAGCGGCACCATCGGGAAGTGATATTGACAAAGCAACATACTTTCTACAATAGTGCCGCTCATAAACTGCCCCTCCAGCCACTACATTGCCAAACCGACGCATCTTTTCAGAGTTGCAAAAGTTCCATATTTTTTTAATGCGAAGTTAAGTTGGTAACAGGCGCGATTGATAAAATCTTTGAATGTATCAAACTGGAGGAAGCAAGCCAACCAAGATACAAAATTCGACGGGATCTTTGACTCCAGGCTCGGCATTGCTTCAAACCCAACCGCACTTACATTTCTCGATTGTTTTATTTACAATAAACGACAAACGTTTTGAACTAGTTATTATACTGGACGATCTAATGACAAGATAGGTCACCTTTGCGATACGGCTGAAAGTGATAGTTGTTCGTTTTTGATCTCCTTCGTTACGTTCACCCGTGTATTGAAGTCGTACGACGAACCCTTCAAAAAGTTCACATTCATTACATTGCTACCTCACAAGTGTAACTACAAATAACTATGAAAATATATTAGATTGAGTATCACTTCAGCAGCATGATCGTTGTTTAATACACAAGTGTAGATACAAACGACTTGTTTTAGGCGAGCCATTGCACATGACTAGGGAAGTATGTTTCGAAAGGTGGTGACAAACCGCTACTGCCACAGTGAACCCGCAGCACCAGGCTAAAACAGGTCGTTAGTATCTACAGACTACATTTGTTAAGAAATAAACTATGAAAATAATAATGTTAATTCTGTCGGATATATATATCATATATTGGATAAGCAACAGAAACAACGGTTCTATCTCAGTGAGTGCAATCGATGGAGCACTACATGGCGCTTATTGACAGGTTGCATTGACCAGAGGCAAGTGGATGGAATACGTTACAGGCAACGAACGCATGGGTGACCGGACCTGTGTCTACAGTTCAAACAGTTGTCTTTAAAACTGATCTTGTTCAGTTACCATTTTTACGTATCAGTGATTATTGCAACTTAGTTTATGCCACGTTTGTTGCCATAGACATAAGAGCACCTACCAATGTAACATAAGTAGTTACCCGTCAATTCACACCAAAGGAAGGAACAGGAAAGTGAGAGAGTTTGAAACAAAACTTTATGGAACGAGTTGAAATTAAAACAAATTTTCACAAAGAAGTGGATCCAACACAAAACTAAAGCAAACGAATTTTATGAAAATAACATTACTTCATGAAATGCAGTTCAAAAAGAGAAAGAATTTGAAATGAAATTGAAACAAAGTTTTGTTCAATACATTTTTGAAACATTTTTCTTTTAAACACTCGTAAGGCTGGATAATTGATAATTTAGAAATGGCTCAAAGCCATCCAGTGTCGACTGTCGACTTTACTGTAGTTTGACGTCATCATGCCGACAACCGACTCGAGTTCCAGTGAGGAACCACGCAAACCTTTTGTTTAGAAAAAATATTTTTTGCCAAGAAACTTAATTTAAAGAAAACCAACAGAAACAATTTTGAAATAAAATATTTTAAATTTTAACTGTTCTTGTTTGGAACAGCCTTACTTGCATTTTTTATGCTTGCACCTTGCTGTTTGAAACCAAACCTGTGATTTCCCCAATATTTTTAGAGATCTGTTTCTACCTGATGGATAATATTAAACCAGAAGTGTCCCACTCAAACACGCTGATGTGCCATATGTTAGACACCAATGGGTTAAACTGTATCAATTCTTTGTCTTAGACTTTGAAAAAAAGTATTTCAAAAAGGAAACTTGTCTTCAGCACAAAATTTCTGTTTCTCAGAATACTTGTTTCAATCTCCCTACTAAGCAAGGCGTGTCAATTATATATAGCAATAAATTTTTTATTGTATTTTTTTTTTAGATGCTGGGGTCTAAAAACTTGTGTATGCTTGTAGTAAGATAGAATATGCAATTTTTTCAATAAATTTTAGTTGTTTAGCTTGGTAAATTAACAAAAAATTAAAATATTCTCAAAAAAACATTTTTTTAAAATTTATTTTAAGTTGATTTTTTCCCAGTTTAAAATATTCTTCGTCACTTTATTCTGTATTATATTTTTTGACATAAGCAACAATTATTTGTTCAATTTTTGTTCTTTCAAGTAAGAAAAACAAGTTTGTTTAGAAGAAATCTTGAAAATTTAGTGAAAAAATGCCTAAACCACCTATATTTGCCAAAGTTGTGTATATTTTTCAAACTTTGCACATAAGAGGAAACAATTTACACTTTGCAAAATTGTCTGAAATGCTGTTCACAAATACAAAAATAGTTTTAAAAAGTTGCAGGCATTGTCATTTGAGCTAAATCCTGTTTCGATTCATTTTTACTCATAATTTGTCGACTCGCTTGTTGAACTCTAACAAAGCTATCTCTCTTTTCGTGGGTGTAAACTCGGCTTGCAGCTTCTGTCACCATCTTTACACATCTTTCTACAGCTTGGCCGTGGCAAGGCCATTCAGGGACTTTCATTGGCGTATCAACAAACTTTTTGATTTCTTCCAATGGTAGCATAACAGTTAAAGGAGGCTCATAGACTTCTGTTGACCAATCGATCAATTCAATCAAAGAAGTTGCATTAATGTTAATTGTGGGAGTCTTTCTAGGACGAACAAAGTCACCTAAACTGGATACTCTGTCACCGCCTCTTATTGCTGTTATTTTTTCCAGACCTTTTTTCCTCTCTTCCATATCTTCTGAGCACAACATAGTTTGAATTATCATCTCGCTAAATGCATACCACGCTGATCGTTGATTGTCGGCAAAACTGCTTGTATGACAGATTTGTTTTGCTGTTGAAGTAGACGAAGCTGAAACAAAATATGCCGTGGTCCTTCAATCCAATTGTGCTTGACTTTTCAAACCAACAGGGGTAATAGACATAGGCGTCGATTTTTTCTTAGAAGAGAGGAATTCTGGGTGGGCGAGAGTTTTCAAACACATTTCATTGAATGTGTATGTTTGCAAATTCGCAATGGTTCAGTCTTCGAAATTAGCATATTTTTACTTCGGCAAAACGTTGCCGAGGCCAAACGGCAAAATTTGAAATTGCCTCGGCAATTACTGTAAATATTTAGTAGGAAAAGATTGTAGGTACTAAAACATGTAAAATGAGAAGCGAAAAATATACTAAAGTAGTATATATCATATATTACGAACGCATTGTTTGATTTGTTGTGATGTAATAATACCAAAAGTAGCGATAAAGCGAGCAACAAGATGCGCACGCTGTTACGGTAATTCACGTTAAAAAACTCACGGAGAGGGGAAAGTAAGTTAATTTTGGGTTGATTCAACGTTCGAGTCAGCACAAATCGATTTAATTTTTCCGGCGGGTTATATTGCGTAACAACAATGCCCAATAAGAAATTTACGTTTGTTTTACACTAATTCGACATGTAGCGACGTTGAATTATCATAAAATAACGTTAATTGCTCAACTAGGTACAGGTAACATATTAATAGCTCCCTGAGAGAAGATCGCCTCGATTTATGTAAGCTTATAAGCCAACATAATTTCGGCACAATTGGGACACTGCGAGCAACACAAAGTCTGTTTAATGAACTAGTCAGAATCGGTATCATCAGATGCTGTATCAGCTGGACGAGATAACGGAAAGCGAGGCGCAACAAGGAGTAGATGCTTACAATAATTTGACGTCTACTGGAGTTAAATCAATGCAAATAGGGTGATATTTTTATAAAAGAATCTCCCAGCTGGGCACGTGTCTAAGCGCCGGCGAAGTAGGAAGTAACCCAAATAAAACATCCAGCAATAGTAAGATTGAATCAACATCCTAGTCTGGTGTAGTCTTAAAATTAGTTTTTTCTTGTAATCTTGTGGTCCTTACAATCACCTCGGCAATTGCCCACGCTAATTTGGAAAAGTGTGGTTAGTCTTTCTCACAAAGACTGCGTTTAGCGTCGCTGCAGCAATTAAGCTTTAATAGGTTGGATGTTTTCTTTCTTGCACAAACTTCTTTTATATTTTCCATTGCGACCTAAAAAGCGCGTGACTCGTGACCTGTTATCTTTAAAGTGGCGCCTTCGGATTTGCCGGATTTTGATTAGCAAAAGGGATTGTTTTAGTACGTCTTTAGTTTGTATCGGTTATTTTATTGTCATGTTCATTATGATGTCATATTCATATTCCCTTACGCTGACCAGAAACTGAAGTTTCATTGTGACGTAACGAAAGTGAGACCATTCAAAGAAAAAATCAAATTGTCGACGCAAATTCGGAGAAAAAATCAAACGTGGCTTTCCCTCACCAGGAATTGCCAGCTGTGGCAGTTGCCGTAGCAACAACAACGCAGTGAGTACCGCATTTTTTTCGACGCAGCGTTGTTGTGGAATTGCTTTGTTCTGTCGGATACCTAGCGAGAGACATAGCATAAAACAAGAAATTGCGCTGCAGTTGGTTGGATAGTCCAGCGTTTAAGAAAAACGGAAATAATTGTAACGAACACTTCATAAGTGTCATGAAAACAGGGTGGACGAAACATATTTTGCCCACCCTCGTTTCACGGCAGGGTGGGCGTCGCCCACCCTGCCCACCCTATTTCGACGCCTATGGTAATAGACACCAACAGTATATTCAACAATCAATTTCAAATTATTGAGATTTTTTTCCTTTTAGATTGTGCTTCAAAACCCATATTCGACAAAATCTGTTTGCTGTGGTCAACCATCTAGCATGATTGACAGGGCCAATCTGTAAGAGAGCCAAATCCGAGGGAAGATATCCAGTTTTGATTGCCTGTGTCATCCTGTAACCATATGCTTGGTCAGTCGAAAGATTATCTACAACACTATCTTCAAGTTGAATAAGTGCTTCTCCAATAGATATCTTGGAAAAGGATTGATGTATATTTCTCCAGCATTTTCCCAAGGTTTCCAGCCCATTTGTTGTTAGATAAAGTTTTTCCATCCAAGCAGGTTATTAAATGCCGGAGTGCCAATTAGTTTGTGTGAAGTGCACAAGCTAACCAGTTCAGTTTTCGACCAAGCTTAACTTCAACCCAGTGCATTGAACCCCCCTCCCAACCAGTATTGACATTTGTAGAGTCACCACCAACTGCTTGCAGGGTTTTGTCACTTCCAGTCTCCTTCAAAAAATTAACCAGATGATCAGCAATAACTTCAGCATGTTTTTTCGTAGAACTTTTTACTGGGGTAAAATGGCAGACATAGTTTCCACCAGGCTCACTGCATACCGTATAATGCTCTTATTTGATCATGCTGGGAAATTGTCGATTCGAGTTGTCGGCATGCAACATAATCTTTGTTATATCTTGTCTACCATCATAAAAAATGCATTCAATTGAGCGAACTGCCGATGCGTCATGAGGTGTCCGGCTCATGAAATCAGATGCACTTTCTTGAGCCCTTTTAACTTTATCATGATCCACAACAAAGGTGTGATCATTACCAGTAACTAAACCAGCATCATTATGCTGCTGTAGTAATAGCAGCTGTTGCGCGCAAGCCAACTCCGTACCGAACACTTTGTATAGCAACGTGAGGAATTTCTAGTCGATTACACTGTAATCGTTGTGGTTGTTGAGCAGCAGATGAAGACATTCTTGGTGCCTGCATTTCAATATCGTAGCTTGGATCTTTTTCAACGCATGCATCACTTTGAAAGTCTTCTGTGCTACTTTCATCACTGGAGATTGTGGTTTCAATCTTCATTTCTTACTGTTTGCTAAACTTAAATAGATTATTTTTATCCTCTTCTTGTCGTTTTAGTTTTTTTATTAGTCTGCTATGCTCCGGATAATCTGGTAAGCCAATTTGATATAGTCCCAAAGATCCATTTTTTTTCTCTTTGACTTTTGATAAATGCAAGTTCTTTGACAGGGATTTTCACATCTTTGTTACACTTGCAGTGTATGTGAATTTTTTTTCGCAAATATCCTTGACAGTGCACCCATAATCAGAGCATAACACAATTCGGCATTTGCAAGTAAAAATGTCAAACAGCTAGTCCAATTTGTTAATGAATGCTTCTTTCTGATGTAGTTTTCCTCTCCCTAAAGATATTTTTTTGGCTTGCTCCCAATTTTCTTGAATCTTCCGTCTAATGTTTACCCTAGAGTTTACTACTGGGGGTATGAAACAACAGTTAGCAAGCTTCCATTTGTCAATCACTTTTGAGTAGATAACATTAGCAAGGCTTGTTGATGGATAGTTTCTAACATCTTCACTGCACTCTTCTCTCAGCAGAATGCCACATCTCAACACATCATGTAGAGTAGGCTAGGCAATTCAGATGGCAGCAGCTCTCTTCCAGTTCCAATCAGATTGTTCATATGTGTAAATGTACTACTCCTGGTTTTTCGCTTTAAATCCATATCAATCACCGTTTGAAATTACAGTAAATCAAATCACACAAAAGATTTTGATATCATAATTAGCTCTATAATATTGTTAATCTGTAACATGATAAAATATAGTTTGGCATGTAGTTAACTGCTCTAGGCTGCTGCTGAGCTGAGTCGGAGTCTGCCTCACTTTCTGACCTAGTCTTGTTCTGCAACGATCCCTGGTCCATATCTCAAAGCTAAAACCTCAAGTGCTAAGGCACCAGAGATCAGTTAACAGTAGATGTTAATCAGAAAATATATTTCGCACTTGCTAGTGCATCTTCAGTTCTGATCTGAAGATGCACTAGCAAGTGCGAAATATATTTTCTGATTAACATCTACTGTTAACTGATAGTTTGGCATGCGTTGAAATAAAAATTGTCATACAGCAATAGTATTTACTGTTACAAAAGTTAGTTGATCAACAACTACCGGTACTAAGTTTAATTGATTCTAAGTTTTTAGTTTACTTACAGTAATTGAATTAAATCGAATTAACCTACTTTAATAGCAGTCATCGCAGGCAAAAGTTGCTGGTTAATGAGAGTTTTTTTGCTAGCATTTCTGCACTTTATGATATCATAGTACTCCATTTGATATCTCACACCTCCTTAACAAGCTTCAAAAGGAAGCAAACTATGACGTCACAGAACCTACAAGTTGTAAATGAAAATTTCTAGAGGTCGGTAAAATTTGAAAAATTGTCAAATATTTGAATTTTTAGGGAACGATTTACCAAGCAAGACGTCATTTATTTTTGAAAAAAAAAATATATATATTTAGCGAAGTTTCTAGTCCAACTACAAGTTTTTAACACCCGTCATTTTGAATTAAAAATTTTTGAGTAAATTGACACGCCCTACTACTAAGCATTAAGTTACCAACCGACTATAGAATATCGTGTTAAACTGGAAAGAAAAACATTTCTAGAAAAAGCATAGCCTAGCATAACTTCGTGCATTCTTATGTCAAACAGCATTCAGATATCCTAAAAAAATAAACAATCACATTCTTCTGTTTTTTGAAATTAGATTGAAAAAATTCAGCAAAAAGTAAGAGAAATTAAAATTAATTTTTGAACGCCCATGTGTTCATACGTGATATTTGCGGTCACGATCACAGAAATGTAAAACAATCAGTGAATACTACTTTCTAAAAAGTAGTTGTTTTGTCTCTTGAGCTTTGTATATTGCTTAAACAAACGCATAAAGTTTAAAATCGCCAAAAAATCATTATATTTGAAAATGTAGTTTGAATCATCGCAAATAAATGGGCTTAAAATTATACTTGGCAATTGCCGACGTCATTTCACAATCCGTATTTTTACGTAGGCAATGATTTTGCCTTAGTAAAAATGTGTTAATTTGGAAGGCTGGTGATGTGAAGTACTGTATAATAGCATTTGGTCTGTTTGGTCAACACCACTGCATCCAACAGAGCGATGATCGTTTGGTTCACTGACACTTCAACACCAAAATTAATTCGCATTTTTATTACCTGACGCAGCAAAACAGTTTTTTTTATATTGTTTCAACGTTTGCAGACGGTACATCAATATAAAAACCGTTACTGGTCGCTGTGTTTCGCTTAGTTTGAAGGATTGCATTTTATCAAATCTGGTCAGTGAATGTCGCGCTTTTAATCGTCAGGGTATTGGAGCAGCGACTGTATTGTATGAGTCTCCACTCTCCACATTATGTATAAGTTTGCAGGGCTAGCCACCATCCAATCGATTCATCGTTTAACAACAAAAGGTTTGGAAAGCTATAAACACTGCATATATAGCCTTTATTTTACGTTTTAATGGGCATAATTTGTATCTCAAACAAAACCTTGACTTTATTTGACGTTTGCTTCATTTTTGTCGGCCAAAAAATATCGAATTCGATACAATTATTGTAGAATAGATTCAAACATAATTCGAATCCTCAACTATTCGAAAATGCCCATCCCTTGCTATGATAGTCTGTATGGGGGTCTGCTACTATTCGGTGAGTTCGATTCGGTGAGACCGATTCGGTGAGTTCCTAAGCTCTAACCCTAACCCCTAACCCTAAAACGGCAATGATAATTAGGCTACGGTACCCAATAATTAAAAAAAAAAAATTGAAAAAATCCCCCGTTAAGGGATCGGACTCACCGAAACGGGCCATTTTGCTGTATGGAGACAGTACTGAAAGCCCACCGAAGCGTATGTTTATGTAGATAATTATAGGGATTAAACAAACGAGAGTCAACTACTGTTAGATGACAGACACATGCAACAAAACAGAGTTGATGACATTTGTTTACCTTTACATTGGCCTGGCTGACTGGTCTGACCACATATACATCTTGTAAAATTTCCAACTCATCAGGTGCCATGGCGACATGCTTTCCGGATTCTAAGTCAATGCCAAGAAATCTGAACAAAATTGTTATCAACCATCTATTTATCACAAGGTATAAAGATGCACACATAAATTAATTATACCACAATAACCAATCCAGTATGGTACAACTGTTTCAACATCATGATGTGCACTAAAATACAGGGAAGTCAATAATTGAAATTACTATGCAATGACACACTGCAATTCATTAATAATCTTCTGTGAGTTCTCTCACACTGTACCAGTGTACCACATATATTATATGTGCTTACAAACATCTATGCATTTTTATTGTGAAACACAGTAGTTTGTTTTTGGAAATCTATCTTTACTGGTGACACAGTTGTGTGAAACATCTTAACACTTTTCCTTGAATGCAACAATCGATTACACTAAAACTTGCAGAGTTCAAGCCCAAATTCCACAAGACATTCATTCGAATCAACTTTTATCAGGTTATACAAATGAAGATCAAGTATTATTGGATAAAAATATATTTTTAACTTTCAAAATGCAAGCTTGGTCAAAGATTTGTTCAGTAGGTAAAGGTAAAAGGGGGTCCCATACTTGATTCAAGTGTCGGGTATGAGAAAATAAAGTTCTCATTGTACTAAGCCTTCGGCACTAAGGAGAGTAGGGAGGCCAGTTCCTTTCTCTCGGCCGCCTTTACTTCAGCAACTACGACCACCCAATTTATTACACCCTGGGTAGAGGCGGAATGGCCCGATTCGGTGAGTTCCCTATTCGGTGAGAGCCCTATTCGGTGAGTTTTTTTTTTAAATTATTGCGCACCGTAGCCTAATTATCATTGCCGTTATAGGGGATAGGGGTTAGGGGATAGGGGGTTAGGGGATGGGGTTTTGGAGTTTTTGGGGGTTTGGGGTTTTTGTGGGTTTGGGTTTTTGGGGTTAGGAGGTTTAGGGTTAGGGGTTTTAATTAGGCTACGGTACCCAATAATTTTAAAAACAAAAATTCAAAAAAATCACCGAATAGGGCTCTCACTGAATCGGACTCACCGAATAGTAGCAGACCCGGGTAGAGGTGAGCGCCAGCGGTGTTTTTCAACAACCAGCTGAAGCCGGGAGTCGAACCAGGTTTGCATAATTGGAAAGCCAACGCCTTATCCGTTGCGCCATCCCACCGCTGCCATCCTTCAGTAGGCCATAGAAAATAATTACATGCACACAAAATTGAATTAAACTTAGAAGATTGAGTGGGATTAAAGCTGTTTCCAGAATACACATAGCTCATGGGCCTGTTGCAAGACCTTGTCGATAATTAAGAAAGAAGTAGACGTGTATAACCATGCCGGCTGACATTCTCACCCTGCTCTACTTCAAGCCTAATGCTGGCATAAGGCAAAATAAAAACTTGCACCTGATATGGCCCATTGGCCCAACTTTCAGAACATCTGAGAATGTGGAAACTCAGATTAACTTAGTTAATGACCACAGTGGCACTATTCAATTTACATACATAGTTACATACTAGGGAATCCTGACAGCAACTGTATGTCCTCAGCAAAGCACCCAACCACTTCCTCTAACCAACATCTACATAGATATTCTACCTAAGAGGTAAACGATTGCTGACATACAAACAACATATTGAAGCTCTTTGTAAGTGCAGACCAAAATTGTTGCAACGATCATTGACAGCAAGTTTACCGGATGTCTACTCCTCATTCCTACTGACTTCCACCTGCACTATCACTCCGTCAGGGATCACCACAGTTAATCAGCAGGTCTTCAAGACACCACTTTCAAAGTTTTTGCATTCTTACAACCTTTTCTCTAGCCAGGATTTGGACCCAAACGACTTCAATATCAACATTTTAAGAATCTCATTAGAGTCAGAGATGGGCAAGATCACCAGTATTGGTGATCTTGAAGATCAAGATCAAGATCACCAAACTATGTGATCTTGAAGATCAAGATCAAGATCGTGATCTTGAAGATCAAGTTCACTTTCAAGATCACTTTTTGTGTACTTGAAAAAAAATGAAGTTTTTGATCAATGATGTTGCAAAAAATAATTATATACTATAAGCAACCTGGGTAAAGGTATATAGTTGGTATTGCTAACTTTTACTTTTAACTACTCGATCACTGGCCTAAGAATTGTAATAAGTTAGTGACTGTTGCTATTAGGCCTATCAATTGCTGACGTAGGTTGCGTAGAACTGCAACGTCACACTCAAGACCGAGGTTAAATATACAGTAGTAGGCTACTGAAAAAGTCGCAAGATTTGCAATTAGTTTTATATTTTATATTTATAATAAATAAATAAAAATAAATTTTGAACTGCATCATTTTTTACCAAATTTTTGTCTGGTTCATGTGGGAGTTTTTATTCGTGTTACTAAGTAGTTTTAACTTTCACTGTATTATGTCAATGTTTATTGCACCATTTACCCATCTGGCAAACTTGATAGGCTACTGTTGTCTGCTATCAAAAAAGTTCAGAGGTTTGCCGTCAGACAAACCGCTCCATACTCAGACACAAGTCTTGGTCTGGTTGATTTGCTGCAATAAACCACTTTACATGATCAAAGTCGGCTAGAGTCCAGATTTTTTAGCACCGCCATTCTAGACTTTTGAAACATCTAAAATTGAGTCAAAGAAAGCAAACATTTCTTTAAAATTCACACATGGAAATTGTGAACAAAGTTAAATCAATTTTTTATTATACGTCAACCGACGTCAACATACAGTAAAGTACACGGAAGTTGACCAACACAGAAAACTTTTTCAATTTTGAACTGGCAACACTGACCAGACTAGATGGCGACTTTAAATCGTCTTTTGTTGGACACATATCATATTAACAGTGGCTTAATATTAGTAGTTGCCACTAATTACTTTGTACAGTACGAGTTCTAAAAAAATGCCTCCATCTAGTAAGTAAACTTAAATTTTAAAGTGATCTTGATCTTATTGTTCTTCAAGATCAAGATCACACAAAAAAAAGTGATCTTAGATCAAGATCAAGATCACCAAAAAAAAAGTGATCTTGAAGATCAAGATCACGCCCATCTCTGATTAGAGTCACAAATGGGAAGAAACACATTGTTGATCATGGGGCCTGGGGGGCCTCCCCCAGAAAATTTTGAAAAGTTACTTTGAATTTGGTGCCTTCTGAGAGCATTTTTAACAAAAATGATGCATAGCAAAGTACCACTTGGAAAGCTCACGCGTACCACAGATTGAGAACCACTGGTTTAGTGGAAATGTGATAAATGAGTACCAGTAGTGATAGTATTAAATTAGGAAGTGTGTGTCCTTAAAATATTCGTGCTCACATTGCCAAAACTAATGTACAAGCTAAGATGTTTGTTTTTTTGTAGCCCAGTTTCTACTAAATTTGTTTGCTTTTCTAAATAGTTCATGTCTAACATTTTCAGACGAAATTAAACATAGATCTTTAACTGACTGGTATCTGAAATATATGTTGCCAAAGTTGTACATCACGTTCAGTGGAATTCGGCTTTATAGTAACAATTCACTGTAGTGACATCTGCTGCAAAGCTAGTTTTTAAACTATAAATAGAATTTGGCTATAGGGGTCTGCTACAATTCGGTGAGTTCCTAACCTCTAACCCTAAAACAGCAATGATAATTAGGCTACGGTACACAATAATTAAAAAAAAAAATTGAAAAAATCACTGAATAGGGATCGAACTCACCGAAACGGGCCATTCTGTGGCTATAGTGACACTTTTTTAAACCCCTTTCATGTGTCGCTATAAGTGAGTTCAACTGTATAAAATTTGTCTGTCACCAAAGCATGCTTCTGTATCTACAGTCTACACCCAACATAATCCTTTTTATTTTGCGCCCAGTGTGACTACCGGTACATACTACAGTAGGCTATACTGCAATGACAGATATGTACAAACAACAGGAAGCAGCGAAGGGACTTATAGTCTTTGAATTATAATAGCTTCTACAGTTATTTTAAAATGACATGCCATCCTTGCTAAAATACAATCACATGCTTTGAAGTGGTGTAAAACCAACGTCCATGAAAATGTCTCAGAGATTCACCACTCAACCACAAATAGATTCTAAATATCACACATATATACATAGTATATCCCTGGTCAAAATCGCATGCAATTTGCTGAATTGATGATATCAAGTCATAAAACATTAAGAAATTTGGCATGCACAGACTTTGAAGCTATCCTTACATTCAGTTCAAAAGTTTAGTTCGAAAAATTACAACTTATTAAAATATTATATATATAAAGGCTACGGTACCTGTTGAAGATGATTGGGTCATCCCGTTGGGAAGATAAATGAAAAAATTCTACATCACAATGGAAAAGAAATCTCCATAACACTTCCTTAAGTTTTTCCGTGATTTTAATCAGTATCTTTTCTTCTCGTTGATTAAGTCGTAGCCATAATGTACTTAGTGTTACTCCATCTAGTCCTTCAAGAGCAACCTCATTCAAACATATGGCATAAATGTCCATGTTTGTGCAAATTTGATAAATGTGGTTCTACCTTGGTTGATTCACCAAGCAGACAACAGTAAGAACATTGTTGACAAATACAAAAGCATTGAATTAGCATTTAAATAACTAAACTCAGTTTTCAATAACAGCAGCTAAAGCGTAGGCCTACAGTTCAGTCTTGATACCTGAAAACAAGAATTTTAGTGCAGCCCACAAATTCTAAGAGCGTATTGGTAAGGCTGCCATGTAAATGATAGACTACCTTTAAAATGTTGTAACTTCCGAAAATACAACCTAGCCTAGCAAGCGAAAAACATGATTTTCAGATATCCGAACTAGCCAGGCGTCTTAACAATGCAATGACCTGTCAAGTTTCGAACACTGGACCTTAAATCTTAAAACAACCTTTGCGAAACTAAAAATTCATACATTTCGATATCATATTATCTGTACCAACTACCAACACCATCAAATCAAGCCAGCCATAAATCTCTTTGTTGAAAAGCTAACCGTTGCATAATGCCACACCCTGGGTTTCGAACAGCAGTCGGCAGCTCATTGGTTCTTGCGTGGTCCACAATGCAACGCGCTAATCTTCATACTGCTAGCAAATTGTTGAAAAGGTTTGCGCCATCTTGCAAATGATTCAAACCTGTGTTCTAGGCCTCCATGTATTTGCAGCTTTTAAATAATATTACAACTCATTCATCATATATACTTGACCTTGACCTGCTCATTATCATCAAACTTTTCGACGGTCAAATGCGGCATCCCCCAAGGGTCAGTCCTTGGTCCTTTGTTATTTTTATTATATGTAAACGATCTACCTACTGCGTCCTCTTTCATGACCACTCTTTTTGCGGATGACACCAGCCTAAACATGACACACCATAATTTGACTTGCCTAGAACAACAAGCCAATGAAGAAATAAAAAAGATTGATGTATGGATGAGAACTAATATATTATCGATTAATTACACTAAAACTAATTTTATGATCATTTGTAGAAATCCTCCTGTTGCAAAATCGTTCTCTCTCACCTTAAACGGCCAAAGCATTAACAAAACTGATCAAGTAAAATATCTTGGAGTAACGATGGACCACGGATTGAACTGGAACGCCCATATATCTGACCTTTGCACAAAATTGAGTAAAGTATGTGGCATTGCTTACAAAATCAGATACTATGTCCCAATATCCACATTACGGTTAATTTACTTTTCATTATTTCAATCAAATCTTCAATATTCAATAATTAATTGGGGTAGGGCCAACAAACAGAGGTGGGCACCCGCTACTTTTAAAGTAGCGCGCTACCCGCTACCTCTACTTGGGCCAAAGTAGCGCGCGCTACCGCTACCCGCTACCAATTTACAAAAGTAGCGCGCTACCCGCTACCGCTACTCGGGCCAAAGTAGCGCGCGCTACCGCTACTTCTTCCGCTACTTTTGTCTAAAATGACACTAGGAAACACTCAAGTCCCTAGTGACGCAAAAATGACCTTGAAAACGAATGTTATCATTCGTTTACGCTGTCATTTTAACGTCGTTATAGAAAACGCATTCTAAGGGAAATTTATTGTTACGCATCTTTCAAAAACACGAGCATTTCAAAATGAGAGTCACTAAGTCCTGCCCGCTTTCGCTTAAGCACATCTTTTCCAACAGAGAAAAGTCTCTCCACCGCAGCACTGGAAGAAATAGGGGTGTTGTATTGAACAGATATGTTTTAACTCGGTATTCGAAAAGCTCAAGGACTTGCTCTTGTCCGAAAAAAGGCGTCCACAATTGCTGCTTCCTTGTGCACCGACGTTTCACGGGATGGTGCAAACACTCCAAAAATACATCCTCGGAGTCATGACTGGTGTTGGTGTCACTCTTCTCGGTATCAACCTGGCTTGATGTCTCCCGCAACAGTCGAATTACATCTGTCTTGACTTTTTCTCGCAGTGCGTCAGCATCATCCGTGGAAACGTAGTGCAGAAATTGTAGCCACGACGTCTTGAAGGAGGGATGAAGACATGATGCCATAACGCATTTCATGTTGTTGAAGCATTTGTTGAATCGTTTCTTCACGCCTTCAAGGACTTTCACTTTCAACTCCTCACAGGTCACAAGATCAGCTGATCTCGGTCAACTTCTTCTCGCAAATTGTGATGGTTGGAAGCAAGACTCCGTAATATGCCTTGGACTTGCCCTGAAGAATATCTAAAGCCTGGCAGATAGGCTTCATCACACGGAGATATTCGCCGAAGAAGTTGACGTCAGCTAGAAAAGACCGAAACTTTTCAACCAAGCCGATTATATAGCTGTTTGACCACGCCAGTATTGCAAAAAAAACAAGAATTTTTTTCAAATTAAATTAAAAAGTAGCGGGTAGCGGGAGTGCGACTGAAAAAAAGTAGCGCCTCTCCCGCTACCGCTACTTTGGAAAAAAAATAGCGCCGCTACTGCAGCCGCTACTCCAGCTAAAAAGTAGCGCCGCTACCGCTACTTTTACCAAAAAAGTAGCGCCGCTAGTAGCGCCGCTACAAAAGTAGCGCGCTACTGCCCACCTCTGCCAACAAAACGTTAATACACAAGGTAGAAGTGATTCAGAACAAATTTATTAGAGCCTGTTTGTTTGGTGACAGGAAAACCTCGACGACCTACATGTACAGCAAATTTCAGGTATTAAAAGTGTGTGACCTTGCAAAGCTGGCATATGCACAGTTCATGTTCAAGTACGAAAATAATTTTTTGCCAGCATGTTTCTCTGGCTACTTTGTTAAACTAGACGACATACATCAACATGATACAAGACATAAGGCTAAAACCAGATTTTTTCTTCCCAGGTTTGAAACAAACTTTGGCAAAAAAACACTCCATTTCTTGTGTGTGCAAGTGTGGAGTGAAATTTCACACGATATAAAAGATTTACCGTTCCAATGCTTTAAAAAAAATGTCAAAAACCAACTGTTACATGAATATACATGCGTACCTTAAGTGCTCAATACAAAGGATAACTTACCTTTACAGTATATCATCATATCGTACTTATTAATCTTGGTTCTCTATAGTTAGTATCAAATTGCCCTGTTTTTGTATGCTTTACATAAAAATTGTTGCAATTCGGTGGTGGTATTCACGTTTTTCCCCGTTATTTCAAGAAAACTTTCGCAAGTGCTGTAGCCTATTATAGCACACAATCACTTATTGGTCGTTGGTTAATTCTTGGTCGCTGGTTTGAATCTTCATCCTCGGCTTACTCAGTTTGAGGATGCAGATTCAAACCAACAGCAGTTGTTTTTCAATCTCAGTGGCGAACCTTTTTATTCAATGAAGTAGTGTGCCTGCCTCTGCACACTATTGTGTATGAATGTGTAGTTAGATTTACTGTGATGGGGTGGTGGCTGACTAGATGACTGCTTATGGTCTTTCGCTACCATCCTGATTGCGCCATAATCTAACCAACAGTTGTACAATGCATTGTTTTGACAACTACATTTTACTCTGATTGTTTGTTAATATATGGCGCTGTTAAAACAAAATAAATTGACTTGACTTGACTTGACTGGTATTAAAAAATCAAATCTCCGAAGACCAAAATTTTTATTTTGTGGTGCAATAATTTAAATTAAACTGGAATCACTGCAAATCAGATCGTCATTCAGCCCAATGATCAGCAAACTTTTTCGCACTACGGACCGTTTTGAGGCAGGCATTTATTTTTCGAACCGGCCAACAATAAAACACATAAAATATGATGTTTGGTGCATGCACATATATTAGGTTACATGCCAGTTCGACAGCGCACAAGAGCATGTGGCTGTAACTTTGTTTAAGACACGTCATGGCACACTGTCAATTGCGGAGTTGCGCTATTTCGACTAAGGACAGGCCCTTGATTTCTCTCATAGTCATGTATGAATAGCAGGCTACACTACTTTAGCGAAAAATGCTTACGGCCCTTCTTATGGCTACGGCCTGCTGAAAGGAGGTAACATAGGTAGGCTACTGTAGGCCTAGGCCTACAACTCATTCAGTCACTGGAACACTGAAAGCCCTGGGCTTGTTTTGCAGCAATAGCCTTAGCTTCTTATTCCACTTAGAGATTATGGTAGCCTACCTTAGTCAATGACACCCCCAGTCAGGCCCGTTGAGGGGATCATTTTGGCCCGGTACCAATGAGGTCTTCGAGCCCCAAATCAAAACAATTCTAAAAAAGCACCATTTCCAAAGAATATGAAGTGGTTTCTTAGAAAGAAGAAATAAGTTATCTTAACCACACCCACGACCTGCCAACTACAGTCTCCGCAAAATATGCTTATGCGGATGACCTGGCAATACTCCACTCCACAACGTCGTGGGAAAATCTAGAAGACACCTTGAGCCAGGACATGAAAACTCTCTCAGCCTATCTCCAGAACTGGCGACTGAAACTCAGCGAAACCAAAACTGTGGCAGCAGCTTTCCACCTCCATAATCGGGAAGCTGATCGTGAGCAGTGATGGGCACGATAACTCATTTTTCAGTTAAGCGATAACGATAACCGATAAACGAAAAATGTCTAAAGCGATAACGATAAAAGATAAATCAAAAAAAGTTAAGCGATAACGATAAACGATGAAATTATCGCCGATAATGTCTGATAACGATAATTTTTGTTTTCTTGATTAGCGCTGCCCCATCCCATGCAGTGATGCAGCACGAACTGTTTTCATTAACATGACGAAAAATCGAACATAATATAGGCTACTGTAAAGGGACAAAACTTTTTGTAAGTTATGCATGAATAGAATCGCAACAGCGGGTATCGAATCTTCAACCTCTTGATCCAGAATCAAACCACTGAGGTAACCGCCACCACTGAAACAACTTACAAGTTGTAGGGACCCGAATGAATTTCCATTGTTTTTGGCTTTCTACAGGGTGTGGTTCTCGCATAGCATTTGCGTTTCTTGGAGACTCACTTGTTGCGCACAAATATAGTTTGATAAATAGTTTTCTACCCAGGAACCCAACAGTGAGGATAAATAACTTAGTTGCGTTTCTTAAAGAAAACTCACTTGTTGTGCACAAATATAATTTTGATAAATGATTTTTTACTTAAATAACCTACCACCCGTAGCTTTTCCCCAAGTAATTCTGTTCAATGGCTATTCATCGCTTTCAATCGCTTTTAACAAAACGTTGTATCCTCAGTTCACCTCTGCAACGGAATTTCAACCTCAGTTCGTAAACATGTTGTCGCAATTTGCCCTTTTTTGATTACGTAACTGCTTGCTTTTGCCTTCTTTTTGAAAATGCTTTATATACAGCCGTACAAACAAGTTTCACACATAATAATAATAATTCAATTCGAACTCACAAATAAAGAAATTATTGGGACTCATTTTGCGTTATCTCTACGCCATCGAAGCATTGTTACGCCAGCAGCGGTTCTGCTGTCACCAGGGGAATAAACATTTATAAATCTACAATAATAATAACGTTAAAACCCTGCAAAGTCATTGCGGAATATGATATTGCTTGAAGCATTTGACATGCAGACCGACATCACATTTTTGGCATCTTGTAGTAGTTTTTGCATGACAATAGGCGCATCAAGTTGCGTGGTAAAATTATGCTAAATAGCCTACAGTATAACCTTTCTCATTTAATTATGTGACAACGACATAGGCTACCTCAATCAAATATTTTTATTCCCACTAATAGTCCTACACAGTGGCGTACGCAGGATTTTCTCAAGGGGGGGCCATTGAGAGTAGCGTAGCCAGGAATTTTGAAAGGGGGGTTTTTGATCACCGGCGGGCGAAACCCGACAGCGTTTTCGCTTAAGACGACACCCAGCGGCGGGGGGTCTGGGGGGCCTCCTCCATGAAATTTTGAAAAATTGCTTTGAATTTGGTGCATTCTGAGAGCATTTTCAACAAAATTGTGGGTATGAATATTCCTGTAAAATGGCGCTGTCAGGTGGCATAGCAAAAGGATAAGATCATGTTTTCTTTGGCATTTTTCGGAAATAAAGCTAAGTCTCTATGTTTTCTTGTTGTTAATTCCTGGCTGAGATGTTTGAATGTTTGGTATTGGCAAAACTCGCTCTTTTAATGCAGTTTTGTTTAAAATTAGGCAAGTTTTTTTTTAGACTGAAAGCATCATTCCCAAGCATAAAGAGACTGAAAGCATCATTCTCAATATCGTAACGTCACACGCGTGCCAAAGTGGAGTTGTAACCCCCCCCCATGTATTTCGTATTGGCTTAGTCTATAAAACAACATTGTTACAGTAATTGCTTTGACAGAGCAATGCAAAACATATTAAATGCCTTAATCTACGTCGTTAACTACAAAAAAATTTTAAGGGGGGGGGGCATGGCCCAATGCCCCCCCCCCCCCTGCGTACGCCACTGGTCATACAGTGCCTAGGCTATATTGTAATTCTTATCTCAACAACTCAGCGTTCTGCCATTGCTTTAATGATGGTGTTCACAAAGAAAACAAAAAACATTATCTGAAATTATCAGTAAATTACGATAATTATGTTATTGTTCTAAAACAAACACGACTAATTTGACAAGCTTGATGGATTTCACAGTAGGCTATGCACATTTTTACTACCAATAACGCTTAAGATTACTGATAAATTTTCAAGCGTTTGGGTTTTTTTGGAATTTTTTGTAACTTAGTATTTGATTTAATTATTTTGCCTACTGCACGTCAGCGGCAGTGCAACTCAATTGATAAAAGCATCCAACTGGCATCTGAATGTGTAATTATAAGCACGGCGGTTACCTCAGTGGTTTGATTCTGGATCAAGAGGATGAAGATTCGATACCCACTACCGCTGTTGTGATTCTATTCATGCATAACTTACAAAAAATTTTGTCCTTTTACAGTAGCCTATATTATGTTCGATTTTTCGTCATGTTGATGAAAACAGTTCGTGCTGCATAGGATGGGGCAGCGCTAATCAAGAAAAAAAAAATTATTGTTATCAGACATTGTCGGCGATAATTTCATCGTTTATCGTTATGGCTTAACTTTTTTTTGATTTATCATTTATCGTTATCGCTTTAGGTATTTTTCGTTTATCGATTATCGTTATCGCTTAACTGAAAAATGAGTTATCGCGCCCAACACCATTGGACAATCTCCCCATTCTCGCTGGCATCCAACCCGCTGAGCTTCGTCGCGAAAAAGCCACTCTGTCCCTCGGTCGACGGGCACTGGAGCTTAACCACCTTCTCCACCACAAGATCTCTGCTCTCCCAAATGAGCACCTCCGTCGACTGAAATCAAGACACCCATTCATGCCAGCCGCTCAACTTCTTATCCACGAAGCTGATGTAGCCTACAAGACATCTCTGCGGCTGCTTGGGCGGACCATAAATGGAATTCTGAATGGAAGTCAACCGCCACCAGACTCTATTCGTTTATCCCCGACGCCGACACATGCCCCATCGGTCTAACACTACCAAGACAGGCATGGGTGCGCCTCAACCGTCTTCGAACGAGCGTCGGGCTTTTCCGCTCAACCATGCACCAATGGGGAATGGCCTCTTCTTCCTCCTGTGAATGTGGTGCCGAGGAACAGACCGCAGACCACATCATCAATGACTGCTCCATCTTCAATCCACCTAACGGAGTGGAAGGTCTGCGTGTCATGGATGATGAAACCAAAGACTGGCTGCTCTCTAATAGTCTTCCAGTGTAGTCCGGGAACATTGTGAATCTGGAGTGGTAAAAGGATAGACCCTCGGCCCTAGACGCTCACACGACGACGACGACGAGAAAGAAGTTCCCCGCCCCTTGGAAAAGTTACAGGCCCCTAAAATCAGCTCGAGCCTGGGTCTAAAAAAAACCTAAGTCTTCCTGTCAACGCTACTGCCTGCAGCGTGTATGTTAAGCTATAGGCTACTCAGGGCTGTGTTAACTGTCCCCCGTAGCCTACCTCCCGGCCTGGGCCCACTCATTTTAGTCTGCATGACTAATGTTTTTTGACTGTTTAAAAAATAAACTGAAATTCAGTAGCCTATTACAGTAAACAATAAATTTGAATTATTACAGCAAACAGAAATTCCTCAAGTAATTACACAAGAAACTATAGATAGAAGTTGGAATGAAATTAAAGAAACCTTAAATGATGCAGCTGCCAATATTTTACCATCAAAGAGGAAAAACATTAAACAGCCTTGGATTACTGAGAAGATACTTGACTTAATGCAACAGAGAAAGAAAAACAAATTCAATAGCCTAATCACAAGAAATATAAAGCTTTAAATAAGGAAATATCCCAATTATGCAAAGATGCTAAACAAAGGTGGTGGGAAAATCAATGCAGTGAAATAGAACATCTAGAAGCATCTCATAAGTCACTTGAATTACACAATAAAGTTAAACAGCTAACATGTTTGAAGAAAGTGGAACAAGCAAACAGCTGCATCATGGATAGTGGAGGAAAAATGTTATTTCAGGAAGAGGATATAAAGAGTAGATGGGAAGAGTATGTAACAGAATTATATGATGATGATAGAACATGTATGCCTGAAATTACCAAAAACGAAGGAGAAGAAATATTGATATCTGAAGTTGAGAAAGCCATTCAAGATCTGAAATGTAATAAAGCTGCAGGAAAGGATAACATTTATCCAGAAATGCTAAAAGCACTCAATGGCATAAGTTTAAAACGCATACACAAATTATGTAATGAAATATATATGACTGGATTTATACCTAAAGAAATGAATGAAACTGTTTTTGTCAGACTACCAAAGAAATCCAAAGCAAAGAACTGCAGTGACTTTAGAACATTAAATTTGATCAGTCATGTACTGAAAATTTTGTTGAGAATAATTTTATTAAGAAATCAAAAATCTATTGAGAATGAGGTTAGCATGACGCAAAGTGGATTTATAACTGGTAAAGGAACACGAGAGGGTATACTTAACTTCAGAACAATTTGTGAGAGTTACAATGCAGTAAATAAAGATGTATATGCATGTTTTATTGATTATGAGAAAGCATTTGATAGAGTTAACCATGAGAAACTGATTCATTGTTTGTCCAATATTGGTATGAATGGCAAAGACTTACGTTTTATTATTAATTTGTACTGGAATCAAAAAGCATTTATTCGCATGGAAAAAGATTTATCTAAAGGGATTGATATCAAGCGTGGAGTACGCCAAGGATGTGTACTTTCTCCATGTCTTTTTAATTTATATACAGAAATGATTTTTCGATCCATTGATGATATGAAAGGAGTAAAAGTTGGTGGCTTGAATGTAACAAATTTACGCTATGTTGATGATACTGTTCTGTTGGCTGAATCACAAGAAGGTCTTCAAGAAATATTGGACAATGTTAACTCAATTGGTAAAGAATTTAATATGAAAATTAACGCTAAAAAGACCAAATCAATGATAATCCCAAAATCACCAGACACCACAGTACTCCAAATTATAATTGACAATAAAATTATACAAAAAGTAAAATCTTTTTCATATCTTGGTCATTTAATAACTGAAGATGGGAGGTGTGACCATGAAATTCTTAGACGGATAGAAATTGCAAGAACTACATTTGGAAAAATGAAAAATATTTTAACCAATCAACGTTTAAATTTATCAACTCGTCTCAGGATCTTAAAATGCTATATCTGGTCGACCCTATTATACAGTTCTGAAACTTGGACAATATCACAAAAAATGGAGAAACGGATCGATGCCTTCGAGCTCTGGACATACAGGCAACTGTTAAAAATTTCATGGAAACAAAAAATCACTAACGATGAAGTACTCTCCAAATTCAATTCAAGCAAAATGCTCTTACAAACAGTCAAAAGAAGAAAATTGAAGTATTTCGGACACACAATAAGGCAAAATTCATTACAAAGATCATAGAAGGGAAGATAAACGGTAAAAGAAGTAAAGGCAGACCAAGAATGATTTGGACAACAAACATCACAAAATGGACAAAATTAACTTATGAATGTGCAGTACGCACAGCTCATGGTCGAGAACAATGGCGCATTGTATCCAACCCTCCAGACGAGGAAGGAACAAAATGATGATGAAAAAAAAAAAAATACTGCAAAAGCTCGATAATCAATAGCTAATTAAATTATGCAAGGTCGTAGGCTATTTAGGCCTAGCCTACTGCTTTCCAAACCTCTAACTGGGGGCTTACATCTGTAACTATAGAGGCCCACTCGTGTTTAGCTTTGCCGCGTTTTTCGGCTTGTAATTTTACATAATTTCTTTTCCATGTTTGTAAAATATTTTAGCTCTTTCAACCACATTTCGTTCATCTCGGCGATATTGAGCAAGCATAGTTGGGGATTAAGGGAATTAAATGTTGTTTGTGTCTAAAAAAACTAACAAACTGATGCAATGCGGTACGGCACTTAAAGTAAAAACTGCTTACTCAAACAGCCAAATTAATTAATACCGTAATAATTAAATACATAAATTTCAATGTGAATCGAGATATAGGCTCTGAAGTGAAAATGTTTTCTGTGAAGATGATAAAAAACTACTCCTTTAATAGGCATAACGTTGGACCAGTTCAAAGCTTCATGTCCAATAAACGATGGACCGCCGTGTTAGTAGGGAGGGTGGCTAGTAGCCTACCTCTACTGCGAGCTGCGAGGTAGCCTACCTCTCCCTGTGATTGACGACTTATTATTGCGAATGATGAGCGCGACCACAAGTAACAGCAACTCGATTCATAATAGCAATTATTGTTCCAATATTTTTTTGAAAATATGTTATGTACCTTAAATTGTCATAATTTTCTAGGGGGGGCTGAAGTAATTATTGAAAATTCCAGGGGGGCTGAATTAGCTCTAGGGAGGGCTGCAGCCCCTTGAGCACCCCTACTTCCGCGCCCCTGGTCAAGGCTTACATGTTCGTTAGACAAGGTTACGTAGTTTAATTTAGCCTATTGTTTATTCATAGCAGTGCAACTTGAAAAAATTTAGAATTTTCTAAAACTTGTAGCCTAAGCATGTTAATCTGCAGTAAGCCTACAGTGACCACTTCAAGCCCTACTCTCAACGTTGAGTTGAGCTGTGCAATTTTGTGCATCCACCAGATGTGAAAGGAATCCAGACTTAATTGTTTGATTATTTCTTATTCAAGAGAAGTGTTGTTGTTTGCAGACATAGCCCAATAAGCTACTTTTCTGTTACGGTAGGTGCTGCCTTCTTGCAATAAAACTTCGGTTTCACCTGGCCATGATAATTCTGGTGCAATAATTTCCAAGTTCTAAATAGATTTTTATTGATGTGGTTTCGAGCATTCCAATTCCAGTGCTGTCGATCAGAGCTTGTAGGCTATAAACTGACCACGGCCAAAAGAATTGGGGAAGCAACTTAGCTATAAAATGTAAAATAAAAATTTCTCTAAAATCATAAAATTCCTCTCTGGTAAATAATTCTTTCCGGCTTGAAACCATTTGGTTAAAGGTTTGTGCTTTTGGAGCTACGTAATTTATCTTTATCCTGTTTCTTTATGAACCAGAGTCGTAGAAAGATAAAATCCTTCAACGATTCAAATCAAGTAATAAAGATGAATTTGCATAATGGAGATTTGAATAGTTGATTGGCGGAACAAAACTTGAAAATTGCAAGTAGAAGGTTGCTCGTAGTAACTCAACCTGCAAGTTTTCGTCTGACTCTCTTCAGGAGCTGTCGTCAGAATAAAATAAACCTAAATGTGGCTAAAATAAAATAAACCTAAATAAACCTAAAACTGTATTTGAAGTAAACAAGCACAACAAAGTAACCTTAGCGGTTGCCTCGAGAGATGATGTTGAATTGGTCAATCGAGACATCGTCAGCCTACACGTTTCACAAGAGGCGATGTGCTCTTAAATTGCAATTTTGGTTGTTAGGTTTCGTGCACTGACAATGTCTCGATTGACCAATTTAAAAATACAATTCGAGGCAGATCTGATTTTCAGATTAAGATCATGGAAGCCTTAAGTATCAATTGTAACAATCCGTCTCTCAACCGGCAGTTGTTTGCCTGTGGCTCATCGTTCCTTTTGTGTGTGTTCTAATAGTTTGTCACATGCCTATAGTTTATACCTCATGTGATCTGTTTTCCGCCGTATAATTTACTCGTAATCATTCTTATATCACTTGTTCAGTTTGTGCTTTTCAGTCAGGAATATCCTTACTCATAGTGCAAAGTCAAATTTATCTTACAAGTTTTCATTTCATGTATAAGCCTACTGTACAATGTGTACATGCAGGACATGTATTGCAGATTTAATTCCTGATGAGGACACGCGTACGTGTCGAAAACGTTTCAGTTATTATGTTATATATTTTGCTTTGTGTGTAGGCCTAATACATAAGCCTATGTTAAACCTGCTTAAACTTACTTTGTTTTGCTTGTCTATGGTTCAAAAAAGCAAACTCCCTAGTAAAGCTTTATTTGAAGTAAAAGAAAAACGAAATGTATATTTGGCTGATCATAATAGTTCAAAAGTAACGAAGGAGCTTCAAGGCATAAACAAATTCCCTTTGGTCGCGCATGGCCACCTGGAGATGCGGCCTGATTTGTCACATTTTGCAGATTTTGATTACACTACTGCTAGTGCTTGACTGACATTTTCTGAGATGCTTTTACTTTTTGCTGTTTCCTAATGACATAAAACTTTTTTGTTGCCTTGGGGAAGCAGTAGCAAATGAGAAAAAGTAAGTTGAAAAACGCAAAATCAGACTGTTATTGAAAATTAACAGTCTGACTAAAATCTTCGAAATCAAATTTTCTTTGTTTTTTAACATGTAAGGATGTTAAAACCTATTGTGTCATCTGGGGAAAAGAATAAAGAAAGCGTAAAAATCTAATTTTTAGAAAAATTTATTTAAACATTCGCCCAAAGTTAGAAAAACCTGAAAATTTCTGCAAAATGTGACAAATCAGGCCATATCTTGAGGTGGCCATGGGTCGCGTAAGACTGGATTGAGAGTTTTTATAAAAATTGCTTCCAGTGCTGCAAGGTGGAACGAGGAACGAGAAGAAAGAATTGAAAACATCACGAGTCTAAAGTTCAAAGCACATTTTTCGTGAAGATTTATTTGAAGTGAAATAATCTGCCAATCTGTTTAAAAGTAGGCTATTCATTCCGTGGTAATAATCATGGCAAACACAACAAGCGTAGGCGCTTTCACGACCTTAAATAACTTAAATCGCTATGATATTGCGCTTCAGAATGTAACTATCAAAAAATCACCATGGCGACCAATAAAGTAATCACAAACAAGGAAAATGTTTTGTTGATTGTCAGATGTCCGGCTCCTCCAGTTGGTTCTGTGGTCTTCATATCACCCATCTGCATTCCTTCCTGCACGCTCTCGGATGTGGCGGTTTCACGGATGACAGCAATGGTGGCATTGTTGCAGTTGTTGCCATAACAACAAGCCACCTCACATGTCCTGAAAGAGAGAACTGAATTAAGAATGTGAGCTCAATCAATAAAATGAAATATCTTCTGACAGGTTTCAAACCCACAACAATGCTTGATGTGAAGGACTCGGTTACATGTCTTATAATGCAAACGAATTTATTTTCACAGAGTCAGTTCCATCATAAGTAGCTAAAAATCGATTTCGATCAGCTAGCAGCTAGATTATCTTCAGTTAAGCTTATTCAAATAGAATCAATATTTCTATTTTAATAATAGTTTTTATTTGAATAAGCTTAACTGAAGATGATCTAGGCAAGCTGCTAGCTGATCGAAATCGATTTTTAGCTATTTATGATTAAACTGACTCTTATGAAAATAAATTTCTTTGTAAGAATGTGAGCTATGAGTGCTCGCACACTGTCAAAATTGTTTTTATCGACTTATGCAGGGGTGTCCAAAGTTCGGTCCGTGAGACGTTTTTGTGTAGCCTGTGCCTGTTGTAGCACAATGTGTGATTATTAGCCATCATACACACAGAAATCATACAAATTCAACTTGCATCTTTTTAAAAATTAATAAAGACCTATTTTCTCACAAACAAAAACCCAGGCCAGAAAAGTTAGAATAATTGTTGAATAAAATAATTAATTCGTTTTCTTCCTGGTGGATCCAACGACTACATTCGAGATTTATCCGCAAGTATAAGGGCTTATTACTATTCACTTCTTTCTGCTTGAATTCTGATGAGGCTCCAGCTCACCTGCAGCCAATTAAGCTTCTCTGCGTAGCCGACAACATTTTTCTCTCTTGTCTTTTTACCAGTAGCTGAATTAAAACAAATTTCCAGAAACGCAAAAATTTGCAAAAAATGTTGAGCTAGTTCGGTTTGTTTGTTTGTTTGTTTGTTTGTTTATCTTTATCCTGCATTGCGGGAAAGCGGACTTGAGCGCTATGCATCGGTGTACGCCTTCCGACGTACACCTGACCCACGCTGCAGCCGACGGCAATGACTGTTTCCGGTTGTCTACTCTACTTGTGACTTAAATTTGGTACTACCCATTACTCAAAATCGATCACTAGGTAGAGGCAATTATCGTAAAGTTTCTTGCCCAGAGAAACAACAGCAAGTGCGGGTGGCTGGAGTCGAACATGCAGGCTCTCGACTGCGAGCCCAACGCGCTAACCACTCGGCCACTGCTGCCGATTAAAGTGAATTTTACCCTGGTCTACCATTAACCTCGAACCAGGCTTGATCTGGGCATAGAAATCAAGACATCAGTTTCATCTTTCACATTGACAGCTGTGCTTTACAAGTTTCTGGATGTGTGATTTTCTAATTTAAAAAAACAAAACAAAAAAACAGACAACTTATGTAATATACAGTCTAAGTTATCATACGCTTTGAAATATATACAATAAAATACTGAAATCTTCATATTACTTTATTGTATGAAACTGACATTAACCCTGATCAGCACATGCGTTGACATTTTGTCAACATAGACTTTTTTGTGTGAGATTGCTCCGTCTGTGGATTGCTCTCGCCCCTTATGCACTAGCTCAGCAACATCGAGTGACGAAGGAGAACTTTTGAGTAGCTTACTGCTGTAGCGATTTCAAAACGTTAAATTGTTTCCACGATGAGTTATTTGCGTTTTAACTTAATCGGCACATCTGTTGACAAAATGTCATCAGAAACAATAGGAGTTTGGAATTTAAAGCCACTATGCAGTAGCTGGGTATTATCACAAAGTGATTACCGGTAACTTACAGGAAAGTTGCATGTGTATTTAGTGAATCGCTGTCTGACTAGGTCCTACTCACCTAGTCATCCTAGTCACCTAGATCCTAGTCACTAGGAGGAGTTGGACTGCCAGTTGATATAACTCAGAAGAAAAATACTGTCTAAGCAGTTCTCCCGTGATTTGTCATAACCTAATATCCGCCATTTTCAAGTTTTCGAGATAAACGACTTTTTGTGTTTATAGCTGTAAAATTAACAAGGTAAAACACTTGAAGTTGACTTTTGGAAGGCTGGAGCGGACAACCAAAAAAAATTTTTAAGAATGAAATTTGAGCCAGGTTTTTGTTTGTTTATTAAAATATGACTTATATTTGGTTTTGCCAGATAACTAGTTATAAAAAAAGTATTAGGTTTGTATGATAAAACCTAATATATACTCTCGATGTTGACTTTAACCGCCTTATTGGCTTATTTAATGCTATGTTTTTGTATGATAAAGCCTCATTAAGCTAAATGTTGACTTTGACCACACTATGTTGGCTTTGTAAGCCTAAATCAAACCTAAAGTACCGGTAAGCCTCTGGATTTCTCTCAGAACTGTGTATCATTTCATCACTGTAATCTCTAGATGACTTTGCTGATATCACAAAAGCCTGCTAGGTTAAAGGCTATCGCTGACTCAAAATTAGTTGCTGGTAGCCTACTTAATAACCATGCCTTCATTTAAGGCAGAGGTGACGAACCTGCGGGCCGCATGCGGCCCGTCAAAGAGTTTTGTGAGCGATTTTACAATCGATTTTACAATTGCTCATGCATTAAAGACAAAAGACATCTCAAAGCTGTTTTATGCATTCACTGGTACACCTTTCCTTTTCTATTTTCTTGCCCTAAACACTAACTTTCAAGGTTTAAAGTTAGAAAATAGGAAAGCTATAAGGCAAAGTTGTTAACACTATTCACCAACTTCACCTTGTATTTTTGGTCGATTCCAATCTATGACGTCATAGAATTTTGACAAGCGCTAAGTTGTGTGGCCCGATAACTCATGTGTAATTGACAAAGTGGCCCGCGACCGCAAAAAGGTTCGTCACCCCTGATTTAAGGCTACCTTACTACATTGGCTCATTGGCTGCACAACATCTGGGACGGTTGATTAAAAATGACCAAACACACTGAGTAGCGTACTCCCGGGCCTCTGCTTTAAAATTTTAATAATCATATGCAAGCTAAGTTATTTAGCGTACCGTAAAGTCAACTAAGCCATCAGTATACCAGTAGGCTACGAAAAATCAAACTGATCGGCGAGACGTAAATGATACGGCATTTAATGAAAAGAAAAGCTAGTGTGTTCGGATGGACATTTTTAGGCTAGCCTACATAATTAAGCTTACTTAGTGCTTGACAACATTTTCGCCCAATCTACTTTATCAAACGCTTTTAAATCCGCTTCATGCAACTCAAGAGATGTAAGATGTTGTGAAATAGCCTGCTGCAATTGCTTCTGAAATTATGGCTGTCACGTGACGATATCCTGTTACGTGATTGGAGTAGATGAATATGTTAGGTTTCAGAAAATTATTCTTGCACAGATTAGAATATGTTAGGTTTTACCCACCAATTATCTCGAAAACCATACTACATTAGGGCACAAATTTTTGTCAGGAGATGCATGAAGTCTTTAAACGTAGAAAAATGCAAAAAAGTCATTTTCGACAAAATGGCGCATATTAGGTCTACCAAAATCACGGGAGAGTTGTGTCGGAAACGTATGCCTTAGCTCTAATTAGCTTTTACAGGATACTTGGCATGAAATGCCAACTACTTGAAATTCAACGGTTGTTTCGGTTAATTACAGTAAGGTGCAAATTTACTGATGGACAGACAGAGAAGATTTTCATTTCAAGAGGCCCTAAGAACTGCAAATAACTTCTGATGATGTTGATAGCGATTCTAGTGCTGAGGCTACAAGTAGTAGTGAATGTGAGTCTAACCAGATGTTGATGAACTGCCTTTGGAAGAGGAGGAACTGTTCGATATAGATGTCTTTGAGGAAGAAAGTGACGATGACGAGACTGGTAGTGATGCAGATCAAGAATCTAATGATGGTTCCTTAGAAGATGAAGATAAAAGCTAAGGAAGATAAAGTAACAGATAAAAAAAGATAAACTATCATAAACAGCTGGCAATGCAACCTATTATGCAAATCCTTTTCCAGGCGGGCTCAGAAGAAGAAATGTATTGACGCAACAACCTCGGATTGATGTTGCTCCTGAACTTGAAGTGGATGCCTTCAAATTATTTTAGCAGCCTGAAATTATACTTCAGATAGTACGTGAGATGAACAGAAAAGCAAGGGACGTGAGACACGAATGTAAGATGTTGCCTAATTGTAAGACACTAATGTAAGATGTACACAAAAACTTCACAATTGAAGAAGTTGAGACAGGTCTTGTAATTATGATACGTGCTGGCTTGGACAGAGATACTTGGACACTTCACCGATTTACGTCGATTGTGGGATCCTCTTGATAATACGCTATTATATACAGTGGCTATGGTACTAAATCGATTTAAATTTCTGCTACAATGCAGCTGCTATTCGAGAGGTCTGGGAAGCATTCAACGGTAGCCTGCGCAACGTCTACCTACATTCCTAAGGAAGCATTGACTGTGGATGAACAACTGGTCGGATATCGAAGCAAAATTCTTGGAAGAACATAGGCTACACGTCATGGAAACCAAGGAAATATGGTCTAAAGTTCTTTTGACTGTGTGAAGCCACAACAGGTTTTGCTCTAAATGGCATTCTTTATTCCGGAAGAGAAGCCACTCGGCTTCTCACAGAAATCTTGCAGATGATATAATGATGAACCTGTATTCTGTTTACTTTGGTAGTGGTCGGGATATATACGACGACAGGTATTTTACATCTCATGGACTGGTTTGTAATCTTTTGCTTTAAAATCTTACATTGGTAGGAACAGTAGACTAATGGCTGATCGCCGTGAAGTTCCATCGCAGCTCAAATCAGCAAGGGGAAGAGAGGTGGAAAGTACTGAAGGGTTGTATGACTATTTGAACAAGTTTCTGCTATTGTCCTATGTACAAAAACGAATAGGAATGTCCTCATGGTGTCTTCTTCACACTCTTCTGTTTCCATCACTGACTCTCACAGAAAACTTACAGTTATCATGGATTATAACTAGCATAAAGGTGGAGTTGACACTCTTGATGAAAACTGTGAAGACTTCAATTGCTTGAGGAAAAAAATCGTTGGCCAATAGTTATAAATTACAATTTGATAAATGTTGCCAGTAACAACGCATTTCTCATAATGAGAGGCAATGGGAAAAGTAACAAAAAAACAGATTTTCTCAAACAACTTAGCTTTGCTCAACCGTATGTCAAAAAAAGAAAATTGGCGGAGAAACTAAACTAGGCTACTTGCCGAAAAGTCGGGGTTCATCGATGCTGCTACTTCAAGCACTTTCAATCGCACAGTTCAAAGTATCAAACGGAGAACGGAGTAAAATATGTCCTGGGTAGGAAGCAGACCTCCCAATTAGCATTAATGGTTGTTCTGTTAAGGTTTTATCAACATCAAATCATCTAAAATAACAACTTCACTTCGAGACCAGCGCATTTGTATCGAAAAATACAAGGAAATGCCATGTTGACAATTTGTCAACATCTGTGCCGATTAAGTTACCTAAAATCCCTGTGCTAATAAGGGTTAAATAATACAATATATGCATCTTTCTTTACGCAAAACAAGATTATCACAAACTGTTGGATTGCGGGCAATTCCGCTTTATCAAATTTGGCCGGCGTGAGAAAATGCTTGAACACCCCTGAATTATAGCTACATTTCTTGACCTGTGCACCAACAAGTAGATTACTTTAAAGATGATGCAACTATGAGTCTTATGTGATGAAAACTTGCTAGCAATTCAAGATATGGAAGTGTACCTGGTTTGAAATTGCAGCTGTTGCGGGTCGACGCCAATTCGTCGTCCTTCAAATAGAAGGAATTGTCTCGGCAAGCTTGTGCACGCTTCAGTTTCGCCGCACGATGGCGTATTGCGACACTGATTTACCACGATGGTCACTGTGAAGATAAATCATCAATGGCAATTCTACACGGAGAGATTAGACACTCTGTCCACTTTTCATTTGATCGCATCACATCAGTACACGTCGTTTTCGTCAATAATTTGCAAAATGGGTTTTTCATAAACTATGAACAAATGTGTTTAATCGTGAAACAAAATGTACAGCTTCTATAGTTGTAGGCAACCAGTGCGGGGGGAGGTTGACTAGTCCTCGCACCGGTTGGTGGACGTTGTCTACATGCGAGAGTGGAAGCTCCCGATGTGGATCGCCCAGCGAAGTCGACCCTTGGGTTCTGTCAGAAACAACTTAGGTTTGTAGTAGGCCTACCGAAATAGGCCTAGAGCAAGTTTCTGAAAGCGGATTTAGCAGCTTTGTGCCGCAATTTTTTAATGAAATGAAAACTTCAGTTTAAGTGAGAAACTGATCTTTCAAGTGTAAAAAGACAATCGAGTTTCGTGTTGTATGTCTATAGAAGTTGCCCATGAAATTGCACTTCAATCAAGAAACGAATACTTCAACAATTTCTAGAGATAAGATTTACATTCTTGGTGCAGTTTTCAACACTGCAAGTGAAGTTTTCAATAGCCTACCGTACCGTACATTTGCATTAACCTGGGGGGTTGTTACCAACCATGTGCGCTATTATGGCTAGGGGAGGGTGGGGTAAGATGAGCACCTTTTTGCTTAAGTCGCTTTTACAAAAGAACGATTTGTTTTGGAAAATTTTAATAGGGTGAACTTAAAGCACTAGTGAATCAGCTACATTTTAGATTGAGTTTTATCACCTTGCGATTTTTATATTTTTTTATATTGATACTTATTCGCGTGTTGCTCAACTTACCCCGGCATAAATTGTATGGGGTAAATTGAGCAATGACCTGGGGTAAGTTGAGCAATTCGATTAAGTTGCAGCATTCCCCTGTCAGTTTGTTTGTATAATTGCGAGGCATTATGCTTTACAACACAACACTATTTTTTATCCAATACGAACCTAAAAAGACACAAATTCAACAGTTCAAACATTTAATAAGCTAAGGCTATTTCTTTTGGGGTAAGTTGAGCAACTGCTCCAACATACAGTACTTCAACTAGCATTGCACACTTTACCCCATCCTGATTTTTGTGACAAAATTACAAATATTTAAAAAACTACAAGACTAACCAACCTGAACGTTTTATTGAATATCCTCACACTTTATGCTTACCAATACAAAAAAACAGATTTGATTTACATAATGTAACAATAAAGTTATTCAGTTTTTGGCAAAAAATAAAAATTTCGAATTTTCGACATAAGCAATATAATCTGATATAATTGCGTGCCATTGTAAAATGCAATTCTCAGTGGACATAACAAATACATTGAATGAAGTGGCATTATGAGTGATACATCCAGAATAAAAATAAAAAAATTCCGCCGACTCGTTTTTCCAAAAACAGGGGTTGCTCATCTTACCCCATTGCACACTTTACCCCAGTCTCCCCTATATGACGATAATGACAAACATCGGCTTGCTTATAAAAAAATGTGACTTCTTCGTTTCAAAGCGCATAGGTTACTGTATCATGAAATTCCGTTACCATTCAAAAAGTCGAAGGCTAGAGCTGTTGCTTCAAGTCGTAGACAGGACTGGTTGGGGCCAGTGCATTCCTCCGTAGTCATGTTGGCGTCGTTTCGTAAGTCGGAGAGAAAATCCAGTCCAGCCTGACACTGGAGGCTCCAAGCTAATGGAAGGAATGATGTCACGAGGAGGAAAGTAGCCACGCACAACTTGTCCATGTTTTAAGTCTTGGATTAAACAAAAATAACTTACTGTCTTAAAATTAAGTTCTGTACAGCACAAGATTAATTTAGTGAAAATATTCTTAAGTAGACACACTAGATAGGTAACTCTACATTAACCTATAGATGTAGGAACGCATGTCAACCTATTCTTACTCTTTGTAATGTATCTTTAATTTCAGAGGCAAACTTGCAAAACATGAAACTGTGAGCGTAGGAATTTAACAAAAAGTAAAGGCGACAAACCAAGTAAAACTTTCAGTGATTTGTGGATAAACCATTTCTGCAAATCAAAGTGTTAATTTGCACATCTACCAAGTGAACCTGTTGATGATTAGGATGGGTTGTGCTTGTGCACGATCACTCGATCAGCCACTATCCACGTCATCAATCCGATATCGAGCTGCAGCTACGCACAAGTAAGTGGGATGTAATTAATCTTCACAAATTGAAGCAACGGATGCGTGCGAGCAATGTCTGGTGAACTTCTCACAATAGGCTATTAGTTATTATATACCACAACCGAGGTTGGATTTGACATTTGTAACTATTATCGTGACTTGTAAGAGAATCGTAGGCTATAATATTTGATTTCAACTGGAAATAAACAGAACTACGCATAGTTTCTATGTTTTAATTTGGACCATAAATATAGCGTTTCAATTAAAATGTTGGATGCCAAAACTAGCTTGTCTGATTTTCGTTTCTTCAATTACCAGGCACTAGCCTGGATTAGACAAGACGGTCAGGCTCCAGCAATCCAACGCTCATGTCTGCGTGGTTTGTTATTGCTGCAAAGTGACTTTTTCTCAGCACCTCGACCATTCTTTCTCTGCTTGGTATATTGTCAATCTAACTCAACATTTGACTCAAACTTCAGTTTCATTCCCAACGTAGCTGGCTGTGCTGCTGCAATTACAAAAGTGCGTTTGTTGTACTCGACATTCAAAACTCTACTTTCACAGTTTCACATAGATTCACATCACCCCAGTTCCCATTCATGCAACAATGTTCCCATCTAAGACGTTACGACCTGTTGTTGAGCTGCTCCTGGCCAACTGGGGCGTAGGGCGCAAGTCTTCCGGAGGAGGTAATATAACATCCTGCAGCTGTGCTGGTTTGCAAAAGTCTGCTCGAAATTGCGTGAGTGTTTGTCAGCAAGCTATGTATATTTCACATCACTACAACGTTGGTTTAATGTTACTAAGCGTTGTCTTTCTGCAAAACCTACACAGTGCACCACAAAAACCAATCTTGGTTGATTAAGGTTTGGCCTCAGGACGTTTGTACTTTCCGCATTTTGCCATGGTATGCCGGTGGTCGCTACGGACATCCGACATTAACTAACATAAAAACAACTTAAATATATTTTATTATAAACGATTTGAACTTTCCATCAAGACGAACAAGTAGATCACTGACGAGTTGGTCAAGCTCAGAAACCTTCTGAACCAGTTTTGTCTGAATTTCGTTTGCTGTGAAATTATTCATGACTGAGCTGTAGCATTTTCACAGAGCAACTGAAGGAGTTGAGTTAAAAATTGGCATAAACTTTTCCAGCAACATTGGATTCATAGAGTTGCAAAAATGATTCGCGGCTTAATCTGGCACCAGTTTGCCGACCGGGTGAAAGGCCTGCTCACCTTAATGGTCACACAGAGCCCAACACATGACGCTTAATGGCCTAAGAAAAACAAAAGCAAATCAATGATGTCATTGATTTGTGTTTTTTCCTGGGCAATTAAGCGTCATGCGATTTTGTCTCTCCTCTGCCTTACCGTTTCATTCTCATGTTTTTTTTTTTCGATATTTGTGTGTGTAGATCAGTTTCTGCTATTTCAATTTATGAAGAACATCAGTCAGTTGGTTACTTGAAAAGGGCTAACATGAGTATGGCCTAAAACGTTGGTAATTTTTAGTTTATTTTCATGTTATTAAGTTAAATGCCGTGTGATTGTTAGGTTTTATTTGTCTATGGTTAAAAAAACACCTCTCTACCAAAATTGACTTTGAGTTTGTCACGCAGAACGACAGTTCCATTTGGCAATGTACAAACGACCTCTGCTATAGCCTACCAATACGATTTGATTAAAAAATGTGATTAAGGCTCAAGTTGTCAACCTCCACGTGGGGAGCCCTGGATTCGACTGATGACAACGAACCGACAAGTAGCAAAGAGAAAGCAAAGCTTATCTGAAGCAAACAACAGCAAGGGACAATCTAAGCTACTACATGTCAAACGAGAGAGATTAAACGATTATTATCACTACACTTTATCAAAACTGTTTGCAAAATTATTTCATTTAAAGTGATCTACTGATCATTGTTGGTAAGTATGGAAACATATCACTTTTGTAATGCATCGTGACATAGTTTATCAGTCAGGAGTTTTAGACGCTTTTGTTTTTGGAGCGCATGAAGGCCTAAGTTGAAACGAGTTCTTATTGAAGCAAGTCACTTTGGATGGGTTGTTGTTCAAATACCATGTGACACCATTAGACTACCTTACTTTTCTGTATTCAACCATCAGCCAGACAGCAAATCAGACACTTTTTACTTCGATGAAACAATGTTAAAAACGAATGAACAGGCTACCTCCCTGGGATGTGCTGCAAAATACAAAGTGTTTCTTGATCATGTATGACCAAATTGGACAGGATGAGTGGGAAAAGAAAATTGAACTAATCACAATTGACACAAAATAAAATGTTTACTAAAGCTCATTGCTTGATTTTGTTCTAATATCAAGAGATGACAGTACGTTTAGAAAAGTGTAGACTATAACATGTGGCTCAAAAAGAACTTGAAACAGTTTTTTGCGGTGATTTTGTCTCATTCTCTGCAAATGTTGAGACAAAGCAAAAGATTTTTACAACGTCTCCGGCAAAACAACAAGCCACGCAAGTCGGACGCCAATTACGATTTCATTGAAGCTCCCGTCAAACACAATTAAAAGGTAAAAAAGCGATTTTTCAAGTCAAATAAAAAAAATATGACCAACCATCAAATTATTTGTTTTTTCAAGTTGTACTGTTGAACAAATTGCAAATGATTTTCGATGCTGTGTTGTCAGATTAGTTATCTGCATCATGTAAAAATTTGATTGATCTATCTTGCGTAGTTTTTGAGTTACACGAGTTCAAAGCGCTAGTGTCGAACCAATCGCTACCCAGTGGCGTAGCCAGAAAAAAGTTTGGGGGGCAGATATTTGATGTATTGAAGAGAACGACAAAGTGTTTGATTTAAGACATCGCCACCTGATGTGCAGTGGCGTATCCTGGTGTGTTAAGCAAGAGAAGCAATAAAGCTGATGGGAGGTTAGAGCGTGCCGAAGGCACGCTTATTCTAGGGGGGTCCGGGGGCATGCTCCCCCGAAATTTTTTTGCAAAATTACACTCAAATAATGAATTATAGTGCTTTCTGGAAACACTTTCAGGGTAATATTTGTATGAAATTTATTAACAGATAAATAACTATTAACTTATTAAAGGCAGCTGTTACACACGAACGGGAAAAAACTGCGGCTAAAATTAGAGAACACAAAAAACTCAGCTACACAAAAACTACACAAAAACCCAACACAGTAAGCGATTCTGAAATTGCTTCCACAGATTAGTTAAAAGAAGCGTAAATTGCGTAATCTTTGCGCGATTTACGATTTGCAAAATTTATTGGTGTCTTTCTGTGTGTCTAAAACAAGTCTTGGGAGGTGTTAATAGCCAGATGTCTTGGAAAACGATATAAATTTATACAAATTTTATTATTTAACAAAGGGTTCAACTTGGGAACCCAAACTTTGAAAATTTGGATGGGGAGGGCATGGCCCCTTTCGCCTTCCTGGCTACGCCTATGCCCTCACCCCGTCCGCAGGTCAACTGGCCAAAAAACGTCACAGGAAATAGGGTTAATCCACTTCTGAAACTATACTCAATATCGCTGGTTAGGCCAGTAAAATGTGGTTGAGCATGCAAAGCGAGAAAATTTTGCATAAATGGAAAAAAAAATTATGTATAAAATTTCAGCATGCATGTGGAATTACAAGCCGAAAACCCCTGCACAAACTAAATATGAGTGGACCCCTAAGCGAAGTTTGGCCCTCAACTAGGGGTTCAGAAACAATAAACACGGCTTTAAGTAATATCTCTTCTATGTTATTGTTATTGCGAAAAGATTTTTTTTTAATTCAGATTTTGTGCGAAAATGCATCACATCTAACGTATAAAATTTAATGTTCTATCTTTTTTGTTCGCTGTTAAATAGGTGTTTTGCATTCTAGTTTATGCTTCTTGGAGAAACATATTAGGACAAAGTTGCAACTTATTTATATGGAGTTGACAACTTAAACAGTTTAAAACAGCGCTACCGTACGCTTAGCAAGCAATATTAAATCAACTAAAATGTGTAATTTTTTTAGGTTTCTGATAATATTGTAAGACACTTTCACGGATTAGCCCTCATATAGAGTCACCCATCATAAGCTCATTATATTGTCCCTGGTAATAATGTTGAAAATCCAATAGGTCCTGGTGGAAATGTTCGACATGCTCCTCTCAAATTTTCTCTAAACTCAGCCAGCTGAGCATAAAGCATGTGAAGTTTGAGGGACATTCTGCAGCTCGTTTCGTTGTAACTTTTCACTAATTTAACAACCAGCTCCACATAATTATCAACTTCGTGATTGGTCAAACACTGATAAACCACAGAACGATAGTTATTTCAAGCTTCTCTCTCTTTTCTTGTTAATTTTTTGAGAAATTAGTTGCACTCCTGGATCTTTCTTATCTGGATGCCTGTGAAAACAGATTTCATCTTTGCTCTAGAAATCTTAGGAAATAATATTTGTAGGTGTTTGAATGCATCTGGATCCTTGTCTAATGTTTTAACAAATTAGTTGATGAAACTCAGTTTTATGGGAATCAATATTTTGTTGTGGTCAATTTAAAGATTCATTTTGGAATATTCGTTTATGTTATAATGTGGAGAAATATCTCCACCATCCCAAGGGCATAGATAAGATCAAAAATTGATAAATCCACCTTGGAGACCTATCAAGAATGCCAACATTTTGAAATCCTCTTTTCTTGCCAGTTAAATTGGTTATGCTTCAAAGCAATCAGAACAATTTTGATATTTGCATAGTTTTCTTTAAAATGTACTGAATGGGCAAGAGGGATATAAGTTTCCATTGTGAAGCAATAGACCTACAGGTTTGAGACTTCTGCTTGAGCTAACTATGAAAAGACGCCAATCATTTGGAATACAGAAAATTCCAATAGAAGCAAAAAACCATTTATATTATGACAAATGCAAAGTGCATTCTTTGTGGCAAAAAACCTCAAAAAAATCTAAATGGTGTTTATGCAGCTCACTCACTCCAACAGACAGATCCAGCAAGGTCCATTGCTTGAACCTAGATGTCAACAAGTTTACATTTAAATTTGTAAGACCAAAACCTCACTATCAAATCAAGTGATTGATAACTTCCTGTTCGAAGAAATAGGGTGATTTTGCTCTAATGCATTTATGAAATTCTTTTCACAACTTGATGTACCTTCCTGACTCTCTATAATGCTTGACTCATCTTCAGAGGTTCTTCTTTCAGAAAGGGGGAGGGGTACTGGGGTAGGTACAGGAAACTGAGTAGAGTATGGCACGGAAATCAGCTTTCTGCGAGCTAACAGACAAACTGCGTTCGAACCACGACTGAGCCGTTGTGACAGCCGGATGGTTGTTGCCTCAAAAACCATAAGCAAGTGGTCATTTGTGCAGTCCCACAGCACTTTCCTTAGCTTGATTGTAATTTGGTTTTTCTAATTTAAACAATCAAAACTAGAAAAACTACTGTATTTTGCTCGTAAACTCCCTTAAAATAGAATGCTCAAAATTTCTGCTCACAAAAGCTACATTTCCAATGACATTTCATTGCATTTTCGCAGAAATCTTGTAATTTAAGTATTTCTTTCTTTCAACCACAAAAACAAAGTTTGAAAAAAAATGTGATTTTTCAATCTTTCTAGTCATTTCCAATCAGGAAATGTTGGTTAGAAGCTGGAACATTCTGCTTGTTTGTTATATACTGTAGTGTTGTTATTTATGGAACAAGCAATAACATACCACATACAATCTACCGGCAAATCAAACGATCAACTGCAAACTAGGATCACTATCTTCCAAACAATGTATTGCCTTTAAATCAACTACGAAAACTTTGTTAAATACTGTAATTTATTAATCTATAATTTTTAGATGATCAAATCGTAGCCTTGAACTGCTTCATTTGTGAAAATACTTTCTCTGAAGTAGGCCTAATTAAATGCCTATCTATACATTATAAGCAAACTATGTTTCATATCTATCTTCTACGAAACTTGATCTTTAACTCTCGCTTTCCTCTTTTGCTTCTTCAAAGCGGTTTCCCGAAGCTCATCGGAGCTTGAATTTGTTGCCCAAAAGTAAAAAACTGCCAGCACTGGACAAACAAACTATTTTTTACATCATTGATAAAATCCCAAGGCAGATTTCCTTACACATTATCAGGAAGAAGTTCATTTATTGCATGGGTTTAAATTATCTTGATCAGAAATGATCCTCTTGAAGCGACAACCGGTGGTGACCAAAACAATGCACGCAATGAAGAAATAAAATAACTTTTTGTGGTTTTGCTGGTTCTGTGGTAATGGGCCTACGAACGCTGTCAATCTAGCCGTAGTCGTCTATTATTGGCAGGGCACATCACGAACAGACTTCCGTTGTGTTCTGTTTGGTTCACGCAGATGCTTCCGAGATAATAAACAAACGGCTAATTTCGTTGAATCTCATACGCCCGTTTCTAACTGCTGGACTTTAGTCACCAGTGATTTGGATCACGTTGAAAAAATGTAAAGGTTGAACACGATGTAATAGCGATTTGTAGGCCTACAACAGGCCTGCGCGTTTCATTTATCCATTATTCATGAGTTTATTGCATAAAAATATAAACGAAATGTTACTTCCTCGTTTAAGATTACAAACAAACGTTTATTTTTTATAACCTTTAAAATAGAGTCTGACTAATTCTTTACCTTTAAAGGTTGGAACACAGTAACCGATTTGACCAACTTCCCAGTTACACAAACAAACAAAACATCATAACGGTTCATACTTTATACATACGTTAAACTAGAAGGATATTTTTTATAATAATCACGTTTTTTTTTTGAGGCTTCATGCGTGAAACCTACCCATGCTTTAATAGTGACCGCTGACCAATGTAATGAATTATACTTGAACGCGTGAATCAAGTCTGCAACTCGGCCTGACAAAAGGATTCCCGTTGGATATAAAAAATTAGAGGATGGACCAATAAGAAAATGGCAAATTACAACCTGCGGACGGAAATGCACAAAAAGTTTGAGTTCTGCCGAAACTGATAAAAATGTGACAAATTATATTCTGCATTGCTCACTGGGGTAACTCAGCTAGCAAATTAACGTTGTTTTAAGTTGATGCAGACGAAATGCGAGTATGAAGCACAAGCGTCACAATTATTTCTAACAGTGACATTTGATATAGCCTGCATAGCTTGCGGATGAGATTGTTTTTAATCGTTTCTAAGCAAATATGGCTGAAGATTTTAAACTTAATGGGAAGACAACCATGGATGACGTTGCTTTCTTTCGGGTTTCAATCAACAATTTGGTTGAGAAACGGCATTGAAAGAAATTACGACTTATCTAAACAGAAAGCAAACAATCACCAAAATTTTGCAATTAATTAAAAATGTTGATGGCCGATATGTTGGAATTTGTGGTATTTGCTGGAATATTGATGGTTAGTTTCCTAAAATCACTGTTATTGTTTTAACTTTTGAAGCATTTTCACAGAAGTGACCAAACCATATTTGGTAGGAAAATTTTCTTTTCAATCGACACAAGGTGCAAGAACAAAAGAGAAACAACGGGAAGGTGGAATCAACGCAATCTTTGCCAGGTGTACATGTGTCGTGGAAGTTATTTGCATTTGGTTTTTACAGTAGACAGGTATACGAGAATTACAAATTATACATAGCAATTACATCTAAATCTAAGTTAATTCAACGCTACTTGACGTTGGAACAACAAAAAGTGAAGATCATTTAGGTCTGATATCATGAAATGCCATCGCTCCCACATTTGATTCTTCATCTACTTCCGAAGTCCTGGATAAAATATATTTTGTTTAATGGCTTATTTGTGCTAACGTTTCGTCCATCATGTCAACATACATCATCACAACTTCAACCGTTGTCTTTGTTTTCATCTCCGACGTTTCGTCAGTTCTGCATGACTGACTTCTCAGTGACAAACGCATGAACACGCGAGTGACTGGGACCTACCTGTACTTTCCAAAGCTTGACCGACTTGAAGTCCCACTCTCATCGCTGTATTGGAGAGAAAACTTGTTATTTTTCTGTCTTCCTCCGCACCTCCCCAGGCACATCATTGTGATGAGAATCACCGTAACAATGAGCAGAACGCACGCGATTGCTCCAACAGCGATGGCAGCCACCATGACTGGGTCTGAAATGATGAGGTTGATTGCATTGTTTTATATTATTCATTATGCACATCATGTTTCCACTTTCCATGGCAACTTTGTTACAAATTGCTATGCGCTCATCGGTTAATGGACCGCAAACAACCATCAGGAAATACAGAGGAACGCATAACAAGCCATCACGGAGAAGTATCCGATTCAGTAGCCAGTTCATTCTCAGCCTGTCATGTGGTCGTTAAAATTTTAAGCATACGTTGACCACGGTTTTAAATATTTTCTATTATCTTCAATTATTCTAAATATCTTAGCTTTAATTTGACTAATTTTTGATCTATTTCTTTTTTGCTGTCAAACTGGTATGTTCATTTGCGAAAACCAATTTTCAACTCTTCAACTCTCTAAACGTTAATCCTTCTCGTGAGTTTGTCATTCCTTAAATTGTTCTTTGACTAACTGCAGTTTGACAAATGTTTTTTAAATCAACTTCATTCGACCACGTGTTGCTTTTATCAATTGTCACTCGTTGTACGTTGGTCGCCTGCATAGCTGAGCGACAGGCTCATAGCTCAAAAGAGCGTTCAACCACGGTTCGATTCTGCTCAAGAGCATGCGGCTGCGTCTTTGACAATACACTTTAAAGGTATGATTGATAAGAATGAAGATGAACACGAAAATTTGCTTCCTTGCCTTTCCGTCCGCTTGATATAAACTTTCAACCACCTTGAAACAATTGTCGTGTAACCGGCTACCATTTGAATGTCTGTTGTTTAATCAATTGCTGCTTTGATGCTTGTTCTTAGATCAACTATTGTTTTGATCAACCTTATATTGTAGTTTCGATCAACTTTCCTTTGTCCGACAATCGTTCGATCAACTGTCGTTTCTATCAGCTCTTGTTTCTAACAAACTTTTACCGACTCCAACGTCTGATTCCCACAAATCAACGTAGGCCTACGTTGCTACGTATTTACAATGTCGCAGTTGTAGCCAAGTTTTCCCTTTGTGTATGTCAGTGTACGTCGATTTGCCTAAACATCAGTCAAAACAGTGAAGTATTCAGATACGACGACATGTTTAGTTTAGTTTATATTACTTAGTTTGTATGCATCCAGTGATCAACTCACTTATGGTCTCGCATTGGTTTCCAGTGTACCACGATGTACATTTACAACTGGGGAGGTTCGACTCCAGCAGGACAGAGCACTCTCCCCCGTTCATGCAATAATTCATCGCTTGGAGGGTGCACACAGTCTCGCACCTAATTGAAGCAAAAGTAACTATCAATCTTAGTGAAACAGCTTACAGTTGAAAGCTAAGTCAAAATCAGACAAATAGACATGAATTTGTCCTATTCAGTAGACATTGTCAATATTACAGCTAATTGTATTTCATACAGGGACCTTCAGAGATCCCTGATTTCATAATGTAATCGTAACTGATTTCAAGCACTAAAACACAGGTGCAACCACAATCGAATTCATTCTCAAATCAATTGCAATCGAATGGATTGATAAAGTCACCGGACACACCATTTACTCAAGAATAAATGAAAATCTTAAGCAAATGTAGGTTATTAGTTTAGATTTAGAGTGAGCGTCTGGTCCTGCTGCACCAATTGCTAGCAGGGTACATCGGTTGCACACCAATCCTTGAGTGGTATTCGCTCTGAGGATGCTGTTACTGCCAATTTTCTTAAGTTAAGCCCTCTGCGTTCATTTGTGACTCGTTTGCAGTGCTTCCACTTCTGACAATTGATAAATCCTTTTTAATTTCCTTTTTTGTCCTGAAAAATCCCTTTTTCCTCAGTCGGAAATCTTTCAAAATTTCCTTTATAGACGAGGTTATTTTTAACGTTATTTAGGTTAAAAAAGGTGCTAATACAACTTTAAAATTATTATAATATAATCTCAGTTAAAGCTATTTTAATCTCGATTTTATTCAGTAGCACCGGTATGTCGAAGCAACGTTGTTTTATTAGAACAGTAGGCTGCACAAAAGCAGCCCATATTTTACAATAACATGGTTTACTTCCTTTGTTCACTGTCCAGCCAAAAAACTGCTTGTCAGTTAGTCGGTTCTGGGACATTTACCACCTGGAGTCCTGGACATCATTTACCAATTACCACTCTCATCTTTCCTACCCGGACTCCTAACCTATCCCTAACAGCAAAAATGTACAGGTGGTAAATGTCCAGTTTTAACGAATTATCCATCCATTAACAAATTTTATTTTTGTGTTTAGTTTAGTTTTCCCGTTGGTCTGACTGTGTACACTATCTATACATGTTGTATAGGCTACATAGCCTCTATTATTATGACACCATCAATTAGCATAGGCAAAAACTAACTTTTCTAAACATATCACTAGCACTAAAGATATCACTAGCCTAAGCTTATCATACCTAACTGTACGTCGAACCTCAGTGAACTTTGGTATTGCTACTCAACTTCAACTGTAAATCAACGGATTACCTAATTTTAACTCAAAGAATTGAGAACTAACTCTCTCACTACAGTCTGCAATCACGTCTAATTCCCAAAGTGACGATAAAAGAAATCAAGCGATAGAAAGGCGAGGATGGGACAGGGAGTAAGAGGGGTTCCGGATGGCGAGTGACGATGGAAACCAGCTGATCATCGTTATTCCAGTCGTTTTTAGAACTTTTGAAAGGGAATATAAATAAAATTTTCTTCAAAATTGCTAAAAACAACAATTCCCTTTTTAAGACAAAAATTCCTTGTAAAATTGTTAAAAATCCCTAAAAAATCCTTTTTTTCTTCAAATCCCTTTTTTATCCTTCGAAGCGTTGAAAAATCCCGATTTCGGGATAAAATCCTTCAAAGTGGAAGCACTGCTCGTTTGTTAATATTTGGATTTTTTCTCTTTTGCCGACCACTGTACTAAAAAAAGCCACCTGTTTTTGTTTCTCTTTTATATTGTTTGGCCTCTTTCGCATCTGCGTTTGGCACCTGTGGTCTGTTTTCGTTAAATCAGTAACTTATTAGTCGACGATACAACGTCAGTTTTCATTGAATTATACAACCATTATGACCTATTCGTTTTTCAATAATTGTCAATCCTTGAGAAAGGGAATTCGTAAATTGTACTGTAAATCGATTTGTTTCATTCTACAAAATTGCCTTTCTCTGGACGGTCGCAAATTAAGAAATCTCAAAGTTACCTGTGTTTAAAAGATTGTCTAAAAACGCACATTAAAAGAACACGTGAAAACCAATTCAAATTCATGTGTCGTGTTGTTGGAAGCAATCTAGACAGAAGAAACTGACCAGGCAGTTCAATAGAGCGAAGGTCAACGACAAACAAAATACGTCACTGTAACGTAGCAATCAAATAGACAAAGCGGACGTTACATTCAGTTTTTAGACATTTCAATCAAGAAAGTCGTCGTTGTTGACAGTGAGCGAAGTTGAATGTCAAGAAAATGGCAACAAATTCTGTAAAGGAGACAGACGTGGCAGATAAATCAAATGCCGAAGAATCAACAAATCCAGAACCCCAAACATCAAAGGTGACAACAAGATCACAATCAAAAATGCTCTACCAAGCAGAAAATGGCAGTCTGCACCCAAGCGACAGCACCAGCAAAGTTTCCAGCAAAAGCCGCTCCTCTACAATGAGCGCTAAAATTAAGAAGGCGGTAATATTAGCTCGATTGGAATCACAAAAAAGGATCTGCGAGTTGGAACAAGAGCAAGCGAAAGCAAGGGCAGAATTTGAAACAATGGTCCTAAAACAAAGTCAGCTACGTGAAGAACAAGAAAGAAAATTCCTGCAACAAGTCCAGGAAGCTAAACTAAAGGCAGAGCTCCAAGAGACAATTGCCCAACTTTCGGAAGAATCGGAAGAAGATGCTGGTGAGCGCTATAAAATGTCTAAAGACAATGTTGATATAAACGGACAATTTCAATCGAATTTAGCAACTAATGTAAACAATAATTCTGTGTATCCTATGTTATCCCAATTAACGTTGAGTGGCGTAGAAGCCAGGTCTAACATTCACGAATCTATTGTCGTTTCAAACAAAATTAATCCTTCACAAACAGTAACAAATAAATCGTTTGTGAGACATGAGCCGAGTACGTCGTATGCCCAGACCCCTGTACTAAATCAAATAAACAATAATCAATCAGTAAACTCGAAACAAATTCCAAATATTACTATCAACCCGTCCCCACTGTTGTCTGTAGAACCCCCAATCTTTGATGGAAATTCTGCTGAATACTGTGGTTTTCTAGACGCATTTGATACGTTAATTGATTGTAATTTCACAGAGCCTAAACGTAAACTTTTTTATCTGTTGCAATACACCAAAGGCTCTGCGCACACTTTGGTAAAAGGGTGTCAATACATGCTTCCCCACGAAGGTTACACAAAAGCAAGAGCTTTGCTACAACAAACCTTCGGTCAAAAATTTCAAATAGCTCGCGCATGTGTTGATTCCGTCATAAACGGCCCATCTCTTCAAAATTCTAACAAGGATTCTCTAATCAAGTTCTCTTCGGAACTAACTTCCTGCATATGTACTTTGTCTGGCATGAATTACTTACAGAAAATGGACAACATGGATACCATAACAAAAATAATAAGACGCTTGCCAAGTGGCTGGTATTCTGGCTGGTTACGCGAAGTTGACGTAATTTTGCATGAAAGAAATCAAGAAATAAGCCTTTCAGATCTCTCACGGTACGTCTCGCGCAAAACGAGAGAAACGACCAATTTGGCATGCGATATTCTAAAATCTACTAAAAAACAATTCGATGATTCCAACTCCAAACGTAGGAGCAGCGTAACCTTTGCAACGCAAATAAAATCGTCGAACCATGAAAGGACATGCCATCTGTGCAGAGATAAACATTTTCTCAATCAATGCAAACAATTTCGAATGATGAATATTGACCAAAGGCTTAAATTTGTAATCGACAACAAACTCTGCAAGTGCTGTTTAAATGCTGGTCACTGGGCATATCAATGTAAAAGGAAGGACCCTTGCATAAAACTAGGATGCACTGAACGCCACACTACTCTCTTGCATCCCCCAGATGCAACACAAATCACCACAAATATCACACCTAAAGACACAACTCAAAAAATTAATATCAATCAACCTACACAAGCAATACGCAATGGGTTTGTCAACACACGAACAAATTCTCGCAGTCTGCTTCCCATAATCCCAGTAAAGGTTCGCCTGCAAGGAAGTAATCAAACTATCACTACACAAGCGTTTTTGGACAGTGGAAGTACAACATCTTTCATAACAAATGATTTGATAGAAAAGTTGCAAATTGCCGACTGTCAAGAAACTAATATTTGTACCACCAGTCCACCACGCTAAACAACACTGGCAAACGTAACAAGGTAAAGGTGGTCACAAATGTCGAAATGTCAGATTTTGACGAAAACAAATACATTTCTCTAAGCTCTCTTTACTCCACTTTTCAAATTCCTGTTTCAAATACAGATATTCCTACCCTAGAAGACACTAAACACTTTCCAGAATTTGCAAACATCTCGATTCCCGATGTTGACGCAGAGGTAGGACTCCTTATTGGCAATGACAATCCGTACGTTCTCCAACCACAAGAAGTAATCCAAGCAAAAGGTGGCTATTATGCCATCAAAACGGCCATTGGCTGGCTAGTGAATTGTCCTAACAGCAAACAGGATCAAAGTAAAACTAAAAATTTCTTTACCAAAACTTCTACCCATCCAATGTGCGACATGTGCTTTGACGCTGTTGACTCGATTGTTAACTGTAAACCCGAATTATCTGTCCAACAAGCTCAATTCATGAAATCTGTTAACTCTAGTATCAAACTTTTGGAAGACTCGCACTACCAAATCGACTTGCCCGTTCGAAATCCGGACCTAAAATTACCCTTTAACAAATCTCAAGCTCTCCAAAGAATTAATTGCTTGAAACGAAAGTTTAAAAGGGACGCTAATTTTTACATGGACTATAAAAGATCTGTTGATGACATGATCATGAATCAATACGCCGAAAACGTTACTGATGTCCCTGGAATACATGGAAAAACGGCCCTGAATTTCTATGGAAACCACAATCCTCAATGGCCTAAGCAACCAGAATTTCTCGAAGTCGTGGACAATGACCCAGAAATTAAACAACCAAAGCAAACGTGTTTTGCAATCCAAAGCGAATCCCACTTTCTGGAAGATCTTTTGGGTAAGTATTCTTCTTGGTACAAGCTGAAAAGAATCGTTGCTTGGCTTTTCCGTTGTAAGCATAAATTTCTGACTTTAAGACTCACTAACCTTGCAAATAAACAAAATGCCCCAGCACACAATCTTTGCTTGTCTCCAGATGAGCTCACAAAGGCACAAGACTTTATTTTTACCTTTGTTCAGTCAAAACACTTTGCCAACTGAAAGCACAAAAGCCATTAAACAACTGCAGTAGCTTAATAAAATTCGACCCTTTCTTAGAAAACAATTTACTAAGAATTGGTGGCCGCATCAAAGCTGCACCTCTCAAACACGATGCAAAACATCAAATTATCCTTCCAAATCGCTCCCAAATAGTTCCTCTCATCATTCAAGAAATGCACGACACATTTGGTCACAGTGGCAGGGAACACGTCCTGTCTGCCCTGCGCGAAAATCTATGGATTATAAAAGCCAATTCAGCAGTCCGCAAGGTTTTATCCAAATGTGTTGATTGCCGCAAAAGAAGCGGAAAACTCAGCACACAAAAAATGGCTGATCTTCCTAAAAACAGATTGACACCAGACAAACCTCCATTCACCTATGTTGGTGTAGACTATTTTGGCCCATTTATTATTAAAAAGGGTAGAACAGAACATAAAAGATACGGTGTCATTTTTACTTGCCTTGTAATAAGAGCCGTACACATTGAAATCGCAAACTCTCTTGACACTTCATCTTTTATACTCGCTCTACGACGATTCATCGCAAGAAGAGGGCAAGTAGAAGAAATTAGATCTGACAATGGTTCAAACTTTGTTGGTGGTGAACGAGAAATGAGAGAAGCCATCAAATCATGGAACAACAGTCAAATCGAAGATGCTTTAACACAGAAAAGCATCAAGTGGATCTTTAACTCTCCAAGTGCATCCCATCATGGAGGTGTGTGGGAAAGACAAATCAGATCTATTAGGAAAATCTTATCAGCTATCTGTAAAGGCCAAACTTTAACAGATGAAACGCTGACTACCTTCATGTGTGAAGTAGAAAACATTATTAACAGTCGTCCACTTACAAAATCGTCAGACGATCCTAATGACATGGAGGCTCTCACACCGAACCATTTGCTTCTTCTAAAACAGCAAATAAACCTTCCTCCAGGCTCATTCACAAACAAAAAAGAGCTTTACTCTCGAAAACGCTGGAGACAAGTCCAATACATGGCCGACGTCTTTTGGACACGGTGGGTAAAAGAGTACTTACCTTTGCTCCAGCAAAAACAAAGGTGGACCAAAAAATCTCCTAATCTGACTGTGGGGGACATAGTTTTAATCGCAGATAACACACCCCGAAACAATTGGCTCATGGGTCGCGTAATTCAAACGTTTCCCGACAAAAATGGCATTGTCCGTAGCGTTAGCGTTCAAACTAAATAGTCCTTGATTGTCAGACCAATTCAAAAGTTATGCTTGATCGTTCCTGCAAAACCAATGTAAATTTGTGCTGATTTTGTTTTCTCATGTTGTTTATACCTGTGTATTTGAACAAATGTACGAGGCCTTAAAGGGGAGGGAATGTTACTGCCAATTTTCTTAAGTTAAGCCCTCTGCGTTCATTTGTGACTCGTTTGTTAATATTTGGATTTTTTCTCTTTTGCCGACCACTGTACTAAAAAAAGCCACCTGTTTTTGTTTCTCTTTTATATTGTTTGGCCTCTTTCGCATCTGCGTTTGGCACCTGTGGTCTGTTTTCGTTAAATCAGTAACTTATTAGTCGACGATACAACGTCAGTTTTCATTGAATTATACAACCATTATGACCTATTCGTTTTTCAATAATTGTCAATCCTTGAGAAAGGGAATTCGTAAATTGTACTGTAAATCGATTTGTTTCATTCTACAAAATTGCCTTTCTCTGGACGGTCGCAAATTAAGAAATCTCAAAGTTACCTGTGTTTAAAAGATTGTCTAAAAACGCACATTAAAAGAACACGTGAAAACCAATTCAAATTCATGTGTCGTGTTGTTGGAAGCAATCTAGACAGAAGAAACTGACCAGGCAGTTCAATAGAGCGAAGGTCAACGACAAACAAAATACGTCACTGTAACGTAGCAATCAAATAGACAAAGCGGACGTTACAGATGCGCATTGTCATGGTGCGCGAAACGTCAGTGAAGCACTAAACCATCCTGTCTATTGTTGCTTTTACTTTCAATTTAATCAGATGAACGTTGTAACTAGTGCTAGAAACGATAATTGTCCTGATGAACAGAACACCCAAACTTTTCAGTGTTCAGTGTAGCGATGGCCAGGGAGGCAAGTAATGAGATGTGATCTTCATGCTGATCGGCAACCTTTTGCCAAGTCCTTTTAATTCCCAAATAAAAGTTGCATGATTTCTGAAATTAAACTAAGATTAGAATCCCATTTCCAACTCACGATCTTCCAGGGTTGGTCGCATCGTCGTCCCTGTAACCAACATTGCATGTGCAGGAAAACCCAGGATACGTCATGGTGGTCGTGCAGGTCGCGTAGTCATGGCAATCATCCTTATTGGTGATGCATTCGTCATAATCTGTGAGAATCATATCAATAAAAAGTCGGTGGAATTATATTACAATGCAAAGTGTATGTATATCAACCGCTTCGCAAATACCGCAATTTCATTTCCTCGCCGCTTTTTTTTTTATCGAAAATCATTCTTTGTACGCTTTTAAGTGTTCAATAAAAAAAATTTCATCTCATCGAACGCAGGTGTTTCCATCGTATGTAGTTTCCTCTGGTTTTACTTTTCGGACCTTAAAATTGCTAAATTAACAATTTTTTGTCTCTAACGACCTTGAAATGTCTACAAATGGAGGCAGAATTTCTCCAAGTGGCAATACGTATCTGTCATATTACAGTTTGGTTGATCATTTCGTCACAGATACAAATTAATTTTCATGCTCATTCGATCTGTTTAAATTGGATGACGTTACAACAGCGTTGCAAATGGGAAATTTATCCCTAAATTGGGAAAGTTTAACGGCTGGCGGGAGCAAAAGTGGCACATGGCGAAATTATGAGCTTTCGGAAACAGCTGTGGGAGATGACTAATCTCTTTAAACAGGAGAATAAAAAGGCAAAGACATCTTCTTTTGACGTACATCCTTAGACAATTTTACACGATTTGCAATGAAATGTATATAATTGCTATTAGGGAGTTTAGAAAGCGACTCTGGGGAAATTCATTTGGCGTCAATGGGCAGCACTGTGCTGCAGGGCTGTGGAATCGGGCGAAAAATATGCGCCTCCGACTCCTCGGTTTACAACTGGCCGACTCCGGACACGACGAAATTCTTTCGACACCGACTCTCCGACTCCGACTCCACAGCCCACTTTAACTTTGCATGATATTCGTCGGAAATGACTGTTGGAGTGAAGTTCGAAGGCTAGAAGTCCATCATTTCAAAACTGGAACGTGTTCGGTTTCCATTTGGAAGAATGTACCCACAGTTCCTTCTCAGACTTGAACCAATATTCATACAAGAATATCTTGGAGATGATACGCAGCTGCACGCAATGCGAAATCCCTACCTATCAGTTGGAAGTCTGTGACTCCAAACTCATCCAGTGCTCCATTCGCAATGTCGTCATTGACGATCTGTTGAGCCCCTGCCGCGTTTCCCACACGACTTAGTGTGACGTCAGCTGTGACGATTGTACTTCCTCTGGCGAAGACGAAGTTAACGGCAATTATTACGTCAAAGTCCAGTTGGCTTGATAAAGTTGTAAGCTGAAGAGAAAAACATGAATGAAAATGTTCTCGCTGTCAAGAGACAATAATAGAAGGAATAGGGTGCTTGTAAATGCTGTATGATTCTGGTGCTGAGTTTGGTGGAGAGATTTGTAAGAGCTCTTTTTGAAAGAAATATACTAATGGTAAAAAAAGACAGTAGGCTAGTACCAGTACATAAGAATCAACTTTTAGATGATGCATTTTATTCTAAAAAGCCAGCAAGACGTAGAAAGTGTCATCGGTAATGTACAAGCACCCTCTCAGCGGCACTAAGTGGATGGAATACTTTGTAATCAACAACGTTTCCTTACCCAGCAGAAGCTTCAAGTTACCTACTGTGGTAATCGAACCTGTGTCAGTGGTTCAAAACATTTACAAGTATGCAAAGCTACGAGAACTCTGTTTCAAGTGGGATTTACCTAGCTAAAATCATTCTGTTAGTTTACCATAGCTAAACCATCAATTAGGCTACTAGCAATTGTTCTTCCCAACTTGAAAAAGCGTTGATACTGCGGTTGTTGTTGCATTACACTATCAACGCTCGAGCATGCATCAAGTGCGATTGCTCACAGTCAGTGGTTGAGGTTATTGAGTGATCGTGGACGAAGAGCCAATCTTGTGCATACCTTGACATACGTCATGAAGCGTCTACTCAAGACATCTAAGCGCTCTCGACGGGATTCGAACCGGTGTTCTTATGAGCGTCACACATGGCGCTCTCACCATTTAGGCATGTGGCAAGCCTGGTGCTGTATTGCTCAACTTCTCCGTTACCTTAGAATCCTAGGCGAGGTAAACCTCTTTGGTACTCACCACAGCATTGTATCTTTGCTGGAAGGCAATTGTTTCCGGACTTGTGGGGATGGTCAGGTTTGGATTAAACTCATCATTGAAAGTGATTTGTACAACGAAGACTTGGCTCTCTGAAACAGATCAACAAAGTTGTTAGTATCCCTCAGTCGCGGCCACATTATCTACCATTGTCCTGTATATAAACCCCAGGACAGATATATGGACCTCCAACGCTCGATGAACACACAATCCATTGGCTGCTGCGCCTGGATGGAACAATGTGATCTGTGGCGGCCTCAAACGCAAGAAGAAGAATCGTGGCTAATGCCATCCATCTTGCTAGGAAGCGATCATGGAATAAAGGGAAGGGAGGTATGGCACCAAATGCATGCCGCAAGACATGTACGCCTTATCAAGCGGTGGGTCAGATTCTCTGGTCTCAGGTGGTTTGGTATGAAGTGACCAATGTGAACAGAAACTCCCGGACCGTAATATTAGATATCACTAGCCGGTGGCCGATTTAGCTTAAGCCGTGTTTTGAAGTCATTTCAATAAGAGTTTACAAACACTGACACTGACAAGATACTACTTTTTGATGAATTACATGGAGTTATTCTGGTTTTACTTTAAATTACATTGAAGCAATCTCCTAAACTAAACACACGTTAAATTCATCCGCATCATCCGAAAAAAACGTTTTTTCAATAAGGATTGCACGTTTGTTTTGGAAATACAATACCGTGTTTATTTGCAGTGGTGATTTCAATTTACTTTTGGTGTAAAACATGCAAACTACTCACCTACACATGTTCCGTCGAAAGGTGAAAAGTAGGGTGGGCACAGAAGGGGGGAAGATGTGCTTGTGGTCTCTGCAAAACAACAAATTTGAAACGGTTAGATGAAACATGATCAATTACACAAAGACAATATTTCTTTCAAGAACCCAAACAACAGCAGCAGTAGCGTCTATTTTTAAATGCTTGCAAATTAAAACGGTGTAGATTTTTGATTGTATTATTTGTGACTTGAAAACAAATGACAGGCTAAACAGCGACATCTTGCATAATGAAACATGTCAACTTCTCAACTGACTGTGTTGCGAGTGAAAGACAGAACTATGTAAAAGTTTGTCTATCCTTTAGTAAGTTAAAGTAAATTTGATGTTCAGGTTTTAATGGTTTTTAACAAATGGACTTTCATAAAAAGTGATAACATTTTTCTTAGATACATTTACAATTTTATAAAATTATTTGAAGAGTGAAATGCTTATTGCATTAGATCTTTACGAGTTGATAGTTATCCAATAACTTTACAAATTTTGTTGATGAATTACTTACAAACTTCTTATGATCGATTTTATCTGGTAGGCTATTGGGTATTTTGTCTGGTTTTAACCAACATCAATTGCAGACTGACTTCACTTTGCTTGTAACAGGTAAAACAGAAATTATAATCGTAGTTGTATAAAATCTTGTTATTCCGAAAATTTTCGACAGGTCGGTGGTTAGTGCGAACATAAATCTGATGTCTTACAGAATACAAAACCTCAGCTTACCTTGAGTTGACGTCACTGCTGATGATGTCATTTCTGGTGTATCGATTGTTGATGGGGCTGAACTTGCAGCAGCTGAACAAGAAAGTCAATTTTTAAACAGAGTTTCCACGCCATATGGTGGATGGCGTAAATGCAACAGTTGAACCACAAGTAGGATTGATTGGTCGCATCTTTAGGATTGATAAAGTTAATGAGCGCGAAGATGATCGACCACAACAAAATAATTGGCATCAGCCGTGCAAAGCCCCTGCTGGCTCACTAAACAGTCAGAGGGAAACTTTTGAAGAGTATTTCAGGATAAATTTCGAATTTTTTTTTTCTAATTCTACATTCTTTCAATAATTACGTCGAGACTAACCCACAAAACACCCAGCAGAATTAAGGTCCAACGTAGTCCATGCATGCACCAAAATATAGGCTTATGACATGTCAACTTGTTTCATGCGGCTTGGCACGTCAGATGAAGCTTGTATGGTGGATTGAGACTTTGTGAGATTTGGAAGGAAAGTGCGCTAATGGTCTCATCGGGAACCTGCTGACCAACTTATGATGAAAGTTATTGAAGTTGTCGGTTGGTTCTTACCAGAAGTCACGGGAAGGAATGTTGTCATGGTAACCTCGCTGGTGAGAGAAGGAGTTGTGACCGAAACGAAAACTGAAAAACAACAACAATAGATGCAAGGGTGAGGTTAGGTAAAGACCGAGAACAACATTTTTATAATCCAATCCGAGTCAATAACGAATTATTGTTGCCATGACGAAAAGTTCACAATATGACGTAAAAAACGGTTTATGTATTTTCCAACAATAATCCCGCTCACGTTGAATGGACACCGGAGCACTTGCTATGTTCATGAAGACGGATGAAAGTTCCGCTCTGTAGGAGGTTCCTGGAACCAAATCACGCACGACCCCAAACGTTCCATTGCTGGCGTCTAAATAAAGAAATCATTGAAGAAGCAATGGAAACACTAACTCGATATATTTCATGAACAAACACGATGCTTTCGAAAGTGTGGCGAGTGGTCTTCGGTTTCTTCTCTCAAATAAAACTTTCAATAAATATTGACTCCATCTCAACCGATGCGATGGGAATACAAATCTGGGAATCCTTCCAAATCATCGCAACCATCACTTCAAATTATCACAATCATTAAACATATTGAAAAGCATTTCATCTTTAGTTTGTTATCCACAAATGTGCAGTTAACAATGAAACTCCGGATGCTCTTCCATCCAACACATGGTACTTGCATCTGGAAAGCTGGAAGGGTTATCATTGAAACTTAAACATCACCTTTCTCAAATGTGGGACCCGTTGGTGATATGGTGACGACATAGTCAGCAACGCTGCCCTCTAACGGAGCGTCCCATACAAGTTTCAAGGCTCCATATCTATCACTAGGAGTCACTAATACGCGAACAGGAGGAGCCGGAGCTAAAAACAAATAAACCTCATCAGTTGTGATGTCATAGTGGCAACATTCTTTAAATAACGGTTAAGTAGATTTTGAGAAGGCAAATCGAAAAGCAAGGCACCATTTACTTGTCATTTGAGCAATGCATTCGATCCGGTGGTTGAATGATAGAACCTCGTCCCCAGAGGCTCAAACGAACATGATTCTCTTTTGAGATAGATCGATTAATGATCTTCAACATGTCCCTCATACGAAGGATGCTGGTCGTTTACACCGCACCAACGTCAACTGGGCCCAAGAAAAGCACAATGACCCAGAGATTAACTAAAGCTCGATGACCCACCATTTGGGGAGATCTAACACAGATTGTTAAAAGAAGTTCTGATGCACATGGAATGCCACTGTGGAGTGAGGCCAGTCAGGAATACTTGCCTTCCAATGTGTCATCAGATGATTTGATGTCTCATCAAAGATGGAAATTGCTCTATAATCTCTCCAATTTGAACCTCACAACTTTTAAGTAGTTAAAACAATTGTCATCACAACGCTTCCTGATCTTATGAACTATGTTCATGTACCAACAATGAACAATACAATGAGCGTTATCTACAAACAATCCAATCAATGCTCCACGCATACCGGTATACTGAGTGATGGTGACGGCTGTGCTCAATGTGACGTCATAGACGGTAGAAAGAGATATCGAATACATGGTAGTGATCGTCAGGTTGCTCAGCAACGCCTGATAAAAACAACACAATGGTGGAAACTTTTCCATCTGGTTGAACGCAACATTGTCATTGCAAAATATTCTCAGTCTTTTCGACATCTGTTTATTGCAACAATAAAATAATTGACGGCCGGTAGTTGATGCAGGGAATTAAATAAGAAAATAATCTAAGAACCAACAAATCACCTGAGTGGTACTGGAAGGAAATGTAAGAGTGGTTGCAGTGACACCAGGCGTTGCTAATATCAGCTGATATCCATCCACTAGAGTGCTGCCGAGAGGAGCATTCCAAGTAACCTGCAACGCATGGCTCTCTATATTATTATGCCGCTTAAAAAGTTGACAATTCGATATATCTTAGTTCGAAACTCAGATCAGACATCCCACCAGGGGCGTATCCTCAATGGAAGCAAGGGAAGCATTGCTTCCCCTGTCAAAATTGAAAAAAGAGAAAATTATATTTTTCAATAAAACGGTTTCGTAATTTCTTTACCTGAATACAAATTAGAACGGTTTCTAACTCCTGTCCCCGTGTAATTTCAGCTCGGTTTTAATTTTAAAAAAGTTGGAAGCTTACGGAAGCAGAGATTCGTATCGCTTCTCTTGCTCTCGTTTTTGCTATACTAAGAAACAAGTGACAGACTAAGGAAAAAAAGCAGAGCAAAGTTTGCGCGAGTTACGTTTCTTTTAACTAATCCACGGAAGCAATTTTTCAATCGCTTCCCTGTCGCAGGGTTACCAGATTGGCAAAATTCCTCAAATTAGGCTTTTTTGTTAAATTAATTCTTCAAAATGCATAATAATAATGAATATTTCTCAAATATTGTAACCTTACCAAATGAAACCATGTTCACCATTGTTCAGTATATGTTCTATACTTGTTTAATACTCGTAATGTTGTGGATTAAAACTCATCCACTACAGTCCTTTTATACTTGCTATTTTTCGGGCTATACTTGCAGAATTATTTTTGCTACAATTTATTGAAATCCGCTAAAAGTCATAAAATCTATGTGCATTTTATTATTTTTAATAGAAACAGGTAAATATATCCATTTGGCCTTTTTGTCTAATATTTTCCTTATTTTTGGCCTTTTTTTGTATTATTTTAGTTTTTAGACCTTATCATAATCTGGCAATTCTGCTTTGTTGGATATTGCGCCCGTGGGTTGAAATTAAAAAATTTAAAGCGCTGTTATGGTTATAATATCGGCCTTGTAAGCAAAAGTTTGAGCCAAATGTTGGCTTTACACTGCTATCCTGGCTGGATAGACTTTGGCATACCGGCCCGTAGCCAGCCGGGGGCCAGGGGAGGCCTCGCCCCCCCTGAAAAAAATTTCGCCCCCCCTGGCAAAATCCCAACATTCTTGAGCAACAGCTGCAATTATAATGATTTTGCCCATTTTCCCGTTGCATAGCTCCAACTGGCCCAATTAACTACAATTGTTTTGTTTAGTTAACAGCTATGATGATTAAACAATTTCGCCCCCCCCCCTAACTCCTCCTTTGGCAACCTCAACAGGTTCAATTCAACCAAGGCCAACACGTGTTAGGTTGGTAAAAAAATTGTCAGAAACTGTGTAAAATAAAAATGTTTTGGGAAGGAATGATAACCTAACAAAGAGGGAATGGATTTCCAGCAGGCCTACAAACCGGTACAAATTAGGCTATACTTAATTCTTACCATTCTTAAATACTTACCATACTTAATTCATACTTAATTCATACCCATTACTTACCATACTTAATTCTAAGGGTCAGTGATAACCAATCTGTGCAGTGATAAACCAAATTTGTGCAGTTAAGCAGTGTTTATTTTTTTTCTTCAATCCAATCAGTGTAAATACGGTTACAACCTGAGGGGGGGGGGGTTACAACCCCCCCCCTTTGGCACGCGTGTGACGTCACGATATTGAGAATGATGCTTTCAGTCTCTTTATGCTTGAGCATGATGCTTTCAGTCTAAAAAAACTAGCCTAATTTTAAACAAAACTGCATTAAAAGAGCGAGTTGTGCCAATACCTAACATTCAAACATCTCAGCCAGGAATTAGCAACAAGAAAACATAGCGACTTAGCTTTATTTCCGAAAAATGCTGAAGAAAACATGATCTTATCCTTTTGCTATGCCACCTGACAGCATGTCACAATCAATGTGCAAAGCCTCGCGTCGGGCTGCTTTGCGTCTTGACAGAATGTGCTGTTTTCATTATGGAATTCTTGAGCGGTATGTTATTATCGGTCAATGACCAGTAGTAACCTCTAATTGTGAAGTCGTTGTTCTGCAACGTAATTCTAGATTATTCTGTATCTGGAACGTTCTGTTGTTTTCACAATTGCCAATATCGTTTGTCATGATGTCACAAGGTTGTTTACGAATGGACCTCTGATTACGAAATCGTTATTATGTAAGAATCTTCTTGCGAACGTGACCTTCTATAAGCTTCTGCTTGTTGACATTTAAATGCTACGTGACCGAACGATGGTTCTTTATGATGTAATCTTCTCGAAGTTATTGGACTGAACAGCCAACTATAAATAGTGGTGTAGTTTGTGTAATGTTTATTCTGAGATTCTGAGATTCTGAGATTATTATTATGGTGATTGTTACGAGTTGATTATGAGAGTTGTGCTATGAGTTGTGAATTGGTATAGTTGATGCAGAAATTAGAGTTATTTGAGAAGCCGTTCGTTGGAGTCCTTCAAGCGTTTTTATATATCATTTCACCAGTAGAACTATCCGTGAATTTAATTGACTGCTTTTCGGTTTGACCCATTAAACTACGTCATTGAATCTTTCCAAGTCTTTTTCCTGGTAAGAGATAGAAAGAAAGCGTGACATTCTGGGGGCTCGTCCGGGAAAAGCCGAAAAAATTTAACCGAAAACCCGAAGAATACCGAAAGATTTATTGAAAGAATAATAAATTAATGTCAAGATGGCGGATACTGTCAAACATGAGATGATTGAAGACTTAGGGAGCATGGCTGAACGAATGGGGCTGACTGGTAATGAGAAGTCTCAGTTTGTGATGGAAGAGTATCACAAGATAATGGACCAGAAAGCTCAGCGAGAAGCTGACGAAAGAGAAGATAGAAGAGCTGCTCGTGAAATAAGGAAAGCAGAACTTGAAGCTGAAGAAAAACGAGCACAGCGTGAACTTGAAGCTGAAGCAGAGGAGAAGCGGGCGCAGCGCGAAGCTGAAGAAAAACAAGCTCAGCGAGAAGCTGAAGCTGAAGAAAAACAAGCTCAACGAGAAGCTGAAGAGAAACAAGCGCAGCGCGAAGTAGAAGCTGAAGAAAGAAGAGCGCAATATGAATTGGAAAAGTTAAAACTTGAATTAGAAAGACAAAAGCTGGACATTGGTGAGCGATCTAATTCTAGTAATGATAATGCTCGAGATGTTATTGTGGCGCAAGTTAGACGTCCAGATTTGCCATCATTTGTTGAAGAAAAAGATGAGTTGGATAGTTATCTGTTAAGATTTGAAAGATATGCTACAATAGCCAAATTGGAGAAGTCGACGTGGGCTACCCAGCTAAGCATGTTATTATCGGGACAAGCTCTTGATGTATATTCAAGACTTTCGCAAGAAGAAGCCATGAACTACGACAGATTGAAGTTAGCTCTGTTAAAGCGATACAATTTTACCGAGCATGGATACCGTCAAAGATTCCGTGAGGCAAAGCCTGAAAAACACGAAAGCCCAGGTCAATTTATTGAACGTTTAAGAAACCTTTTGTTAAAGTGGTTTGAGCTTTCGGGGGCCGATCAATCATTGGACGGATTGGCAAACCTTATAGTTAAGGAACAATTCACAGATTCATGTTCAAAAGATCTGTCTGTTTATCTAATGGAGAGAAGTCCAAAGACTCTAGAAGAAATAGCCAGCGTGGCAGAACAGTACTTAGTTGCTCATGATGAGAAGTTGTCGACTGAAGAAACGTTGTCATGCGATAATGACGAAGAGCAAACAAATAATTTTAAAGGAGGTGCGGTTCCAAGAGAAGTACGTTGTTTTAATTGTAATGGCTTAGGTCATAAGTCTGTTAACTGCCGGAGGAAGACTAACAAAAATCATCAGGAATCGAGGAAGTGGTGCAATCGTTGCAATAGGCAAGGACACGAAGCGAAGGAATGCAAGGACAAGTCGTTATCCTTATCCAATCAGTCTGGAAAAGATGAAGACACGGACGTTTATCGATGCGGTTGTGCGTTAATGATTCCTGAACCCACGCTTGACGAGGAGAATCCGGATGAAGATGTTTGCGGAAAAATAATACCTGAAGATCACCTGCCAGTAGTGGATGGAAAAGTTGGAGACAAAAAGGTAAAAGTTTTACGTGATTCTGGTTCTACTGGTATAATAGTGAGGAGAGATTTGGTTAAAGACAGTCAATTAACGGGAAAAACTGGCCATGTGACAAAAATAGATACCACTTCAATCCAAGGACCGTTAGCGATGATATCTATCGAGACTCCGTATTGTAGTGGGACTGTGAAAGCGTTATGTTTACAAAACTCTTTAGTTGATCTGATAATCGGAAATGTTTTTGAGAGAGATTCTGAAGTTACTTGTTATTCTTGTGGCAAGAATGGTCACTTTGCTCGAGATTGTTCTGCAGATAACCAGCGACGATCTCACGGTCATGGATACAATGAGCGCGAAGAACCGAGGAGAAGAGGCAGGCGACGACCATTTGGAGTTTGCTATAGATGCGGTAGACGCGGACACTTCGCCAGGGAGTGCGTTGCTGACGGCGGACACTCGGAAAATAGACGTTGCCGTGACAACCACTGCTACCGATGTGGAGAGATTGGACACATAGCCAGGAGCTGCCCTTTTGATGAAAAGGCTTGCTACAATTGTCATAAAGAAGGTCATCTCGCCAAGGACTGTCCGGAGAGGAGGTGTTTCCGATGTAGGAAAATGGGTCATCTTGCTCGCCGATGCACTGAAGACATTGAGGACGATGGAAACTTTCGCAGAAAACGTGACTATTGTTTTGAGAAAAGCTATCGTTGGTAGTTCATGCAACGATGGACTTATGAGAATTGATTATTGAGTAATTAATTGTTTTGTGGTGTGTTTTGTATTGATTGTGTTGTTATATTGTTTGCAACAATATTCTAAGGGGGGGGCGTATGTCACAATCAATGTGCAAAGCCTCGCGTCGGGCTGCTTTGCGTCTTGACAGAATGTGCTGTTTTCATTATGGAATTCTTGAGCGGTATGTTATTATCGGTCAATGACCAGTAGTAACCTCTAATTGTGAAGTCGTTGTTCTGCAACGTAATTCTAGATTATTCTGTATCTGGAACGTTCTGTTGTTTTCACAATTGCCAATATCGTTTGTCATGATGTCACAAGGTTGTTTACGAATGGACCTCTGATTACGAAATCGTTATTATGTAAGAATCTTCTTGCGAACGTGACCTTCTATAAGCTTCTGCTTGTTGACATTTAAATGCTACGTGACCGAACGATGGTTCTTTATGATGTAATCTTCTCGAAGTTATTGGACTGAACAGCCAACTATAAATAGTGGTGTAGTTTGTGTAATGTTTATTCTGAGATTCTGAGATTCTGAGATTATTATTATGGTGATTGTTACGAGTTGATTATGAGAGTTGTGCTATGAGTTGTGAATTGGTATAGTTGATGCAGAAATTAGAGTTATTTGAGAAGCCGTTCGTTGGAGTCCTTCAAGCGTTTTTATATATCATTTCACCAGTAGAACTATCCGTGAATTTAATTGACTGCTTTTCGGTTTGACCCATTAAACTACGTCATTGAATCTTTCCAAGTCTTTTTCCTGGTAAGAGATAGAAAGAAATCGTGACACAGCACCATTTTACAGGAATATTCATACCCACATTTTTGTTGAAAATGCTCTCAGAATGCACCAAATTCAAAGTAATTTTTCAAAATTTTCTGGAGGAGGCCCCCCAGACCCCCCGTCGCTGAGTGTCGTCTTAGGCGAACACGCCGGCGGGCGAAGCCCGCCGGTCGTCAAAACCTCTCCTTTCAAAATTCCTGGCTACGCTACTGGTCTTAACACTAAACTGACATATTGCAATTTGTGTGGATACCGGTATTTAAGAGGTTAAAATGCTAAAATCATTCAAATTTTTTCGGCCCCTCCTAACGAAAAGTTGGCCCCCCCTTGCTCTGCGGTTTGGCTACGGCCCTGTTGGCATAAGACAGGATATGTGATGTCTAGGCTAAACTTGACTGAAATGAATTCTGGCTTAAGCTACTACAGCAGTATAGCTGTAGCTGAATTTTTGGTGTTTTCCAATTTTAGTCGCATTTTTTGCCCATTCGTGTGTAAGAGCTACCTTTAATAAGTTAATAGCTGTTTATCTGCTTATAAATTTTATACAAATATTACCCTAAAAGTGTTTCCAGAAAGCACATTAATCCATTATTTGAGAGTAATTTTGCAAAAAAAATTTCCGGGGGGGCATGCCCCGGACACTCTTAGAAAACACGTGCCTTCGGCACGCTCTGATCCCCCACGACTTTTATTGCTTCCCTTGCTCAACCAACCAGGATACGCCACTGCATCCCACTTATTCTTATGATTTAGATAGAGCTCACAGGGACAATCAATTGGTAGAATTGCATGAAGGAAATTTTTAGGAGTATTTTGCAATTTTGGTTTGGAAAGCTCTTCTATGAAATATTGAGTCTTGTGCCACCAAGAAGTTGACACGAATCGCCAGAAAGTTTCGCTCAATAAACTTAATACAAGCAAAGTGTTCTTTGCCGGAAAAGAACCCTGACAAGTCCTTTTTATAAAAACTAAAAAGTCTAAAAAATAAAAACATGCTTTTGATCATACCAGGATCGACGTCGTCGTGACATCATCGATGACGTTGATGCTGTTGAAGGTCGGAGGTGTTAGTGGGTTGGTAGCGAACGCCTTGGTGGTGGTGGTGCTGATGACGTTGCCTTGAACTGTCGCTATGTTAACTGTGGAATGGAAGGGAAAGTTCTAATGAATTGTGTGGTAGGAAGTGTTTGTTATAATATGAGATGATGGATGTTTGTTGTAGTTTTTACTCGATTAGAAAGTGCAGAAAACTTTGGGCACTTTCACTTTGAGTATTATAACACTTCAGGAATATTCAAAGTCAGGAAAGTTAAAGCGTTTGTCGACACGCCCGCCCCTGAATGAAAGTTATATATCTTGCTGGCTTTCATTCAAGTTTTTCTGGAAATAATTCAACGCAAAGTTCATTCTGTTCATGGATGACTCCATCACTGTGGAACATGTGAATGAAATAAACTTGAAAATATCACCAAGCAACGATTGATGAATAGAACCCTCTGTTGCCAGTGGCGCAAGCAGGGAAGAGTTGCTGGGGTTTAACCACAGTGAACGTTTAACAAAAAGACGTAATTTTAGTGAAGCTTCCTCAACCATCTTGGAGCCCCCATCATCAGCTCATTTAAAAGCTTACGTCAGACTTACTTGCGTTTCTGCCGTGATGGATGTGTAGGTTACCATTGGTTCAGTCTTTTGGGTCGTGAACGTTTTCTGCGTACGCCACTGCCTGAGACCAATCAACCGACCTGGGAGGTCCACCAACCAGAACTTCCCAGACAGTGTTTATGTACTTGGCATTAGCAGTATAATTATTAGCCTTTCTACTTACAAGTGTATGACGTGTTGGGAGATAGACCGTGGAAGGTGTAAGTTAGTGTTTCTATGGTAACATTCTCTTCCTGGAGTCGATCAGGACTTCCGGCCTTGGTCAAGTAAACTCTGTCGAGAAGAAATGTTAATTGATCTATGTTAGTTCACAACAATGTGGCGTGGCTGGGAAGCAGATGGAAGCCGTGGCAGATGGCAGCCGTGGCCGAGTGGTTAGCGCGTTGGGCTCGCAGTCGAGAGCCTGCATGTTCGACTCCAGCCACCCGCACTTGCTGTTGTTTCTCTGGGCAAGAAACTTTACGATAATTGCCTCTACCTAGTGATCGATTTCGAGTAATGGGTAGTACTAAATTTAAGTCACAAGTAAAGTAGACAACCGGAAACACACATTGCCGTCGGCTGCAGCGTGGGTCAGGTGTGTGTCGGAAGGCGTACACCGATGCATAGCGCTCAAGTCCGCTTTCCCGCAATGCAGGATACAGATAAACAAACAAAACAAACAAGATGCATAATCATCACTGGAAGATGATGACGAACGATTTTATTTCTATTTTATTAGCTTAGTTTTTCCAGATGTAAAATTAAGCCTTTCACACAAGTAGGCCTAATGTAGGCCTAACAGTTTACAAAAAGGTAAAGTTCCCAACGGTTTTTATATCTAAAAAAAATGTTTCGTAGTTTATTTCTCCTAAAAAGCGGAATTGTTTTACATTTCACGCTAAAGGAAGATTTCGCGAAGAGGAAAAATTGATGATCTCGTCGGTGAAAATCCTTATATCTTTTTTACTTGAAATTCAAATCTCTAACAATACCGAGTACTGGTATAATAAATATTTCTTTTACATGAAATAGTCTCCCGAAGGCAGTGACCACCACCGCACAGTTGCAGAACTTTGGTTGACGTAATTCTCGGTGATGTTGGCCACAAGAGGCGCTTGTAACTCTGTAGAAAGAAGTAAATCACTCAGGTTGAATGCCTGCTGCGGTTATGAAGCTTTGATTAGTAATAATTTGTAGAAGCACGTATCCCAAAGCTAAATGCCGAGAATAAATTGCGTGGTTGTGTCAATTTAAAATTATCACCAAATACTGGCTTGAAACCAACTTTGCGGCACCCTATTGTTACCAACCAAACGACGTTTGTGACGTTTCCTGTTACCGGTTTGACTTCCTATGCCTGGACCACAACAAAACGTTGTGACAACATCTGGCAACATTGAAATATCATGAATTGCATGGTCGAGTTTGAAGAAGGGATGTGGCCAACGAGGGCCTAAAGCGAGAGTCAAACTCCGCTTTATTGGAAGCCAAACTTAGCAAATGATTTCCGTTTTGTTTAAATGTTATGCAAAATAAATTATTTCCATCAAAAGATATCGAGTGAGGCTTCTAGAATTAGTTGCGTCATACTCTCTTGACAAACGCGAAATTACACCATTAGTGGTGAGGCCACCTGGAGATGTCTGAAACAAAACTAGTAATTGTATGTTTGTGGGGTAGGCCCATTAAGGGATCACTAAGTTAAGAGCACGTAGTTACGAGTAGCATAGCTGTATAGCCAACTACTTCTTCACGTTCATCCATTTTTAAGTATCTTCGATTAAAAATTCATTCTGGAGTATTTATATTGTAAACAAACCTTCGCATTTCAATCCACTTGGCAGCCCTGGCTGTGTCTGATCGAGATAATGTTCCTGGCACTTGCAACTGCAAAACGTGACGTAGTGTGTGACATGATGTAGTGAGTGACATGGACTAATGACACTAGAGCTAATTGTTGTTTGAATAAAGCGCCATTGTAGAATCAGCCAACTGGATCCTGGGTACATTCGTGGTAGTTAAAGGTTGTGCGGATCAATGTTTATACTTTTACCACCTCAGGTTGCTTTCTACACTACACCGAGAGGTTATTCGAGAGCAACTGTTCTCAGCTCCAACAGATGTAAGCCTTCTGGTCCATCATTAGATGAAGGAAGAGTTAAACCAAAATCAATCAACAATACAACAAACTGCGTAACACAGTGCACTGTAGCAGGCTTGATCAAGATGAAACTAAGAGCCTTGCTACCACGACCCACACAACTACTTCTACTTTTGTCTCCACCTGTACCTGTAAGAACCGAGAGTGTTAGTGCAGTCAGCTTGTTTGTGACACAAGTGGGCGCCCTCGCACTCGTTGATGTCAGAACATGACGTCGAGTTGTCCGCAATGTATCCTGTAGTGAGAGGTATAGAGCTAATGAACATTTCAATAGCGATAACTATATGACGTCATGCACTTAATTGTTACAACAGATTTTCAAATTATTGTTATCATTGATGACGTAATAAAAACGTTTTACGATGTTAAATTTTTGCCACTACCATTCCAACAAGTGCATGTGGGGTTCCCTGCATCCAGGTAGCAGTCACCGTTGGTGCAATTGTACGGACCGCACGTCTCATTGGCTACGCAAGTGCCGTTGTCTAAATAGAAACCATCAACACAAGAACATTCGAATGAACCTGCAACGTAAAGTCAAACTCAATCCAAAGCTCTGTCAACATTTGTAACAGTATAATTTTAAGCAGCAAGATAAACTTGTACTGTTTGTTCTAGAAAGAACGATCCTGTCTCGAAAAGTTCCATTGTCAAATTATGAAGTTCACTAGCAAAACGAAAAGCAACCATATCAACAAGCGCCGATCTCACTCACCAATAGTGTTGGTGCACGTCTGGTGGCAAGGATTTCTGACATCACATTCATTGACGTCAGTGCAGTTGAAACCGGTTGAATCCAGTTGGAACCCAATCTCACATGAGCATTTGAATGAACCTGCGTAATGCAAATGATGATGATGACCTCACAATTCATCCACGAAGTTGCTTGAAACAAAATGAAGGAACACAGTGAAAGAAACAGAATTCCATGCTTTGAAAAGAGAACAAGGCTGAATGTCCTGGCTAGGTTTTTGGATAGGTGTGGGACGTGGGACCCAAACTGATGCAATTAGGCAAAGCTCCCTTTTCCTTGGTCATTAGGATTCCAAATTTTAGTCACTCAACAAACTTAATTTTTCCGTAGAACACTGTAAGTAAATTGAATTCTCACCATTGCTGTTGTTACAGAAAGTGTCACATGGTCCTTTCCCTTCATTGGCTGTGCACTCGTTGACGTCAGAGCACGTGTTAGTGACGTTGTTATAAAAGTATCCATCTTGAAGGCAAAGACATCTGGAAAGGAAAACTTTTCTTTTTTTTTTATAACATTTTGAAAAGAGTCGAGCAGTCGCCTGCATTCTGCAATGATGGCGACTAACAACCACTGGATTCGGTTTACCTTGCATAAAAACTTATGGTTGCGGTGCTACATCACAGAAAGCATGTCTTTACAAACGAAATAACATTAAGCGCATATCAAAATCTACATTCAAACATACCAAGTTAAAAATAGTTTAGTGCGCCATACCCGAGAAAAATAATTTGAATTGCCCCCTGAAGAATCTTGTATTCCCTTTGAGGGTAGTCACCCACAGGGCAAGAATCACTATTCTACACAATGATATATAGACACATTCTGCTGATTTGCATTCCTGCCTGGCACAACGCATTGTACTCACTCGTACGATCCATCAAAGTTATTGCATGTTCCCAGGGGTGGTTCTGGACACGGATTCGACAAACATTCATTTACATCTGAACACAACAACAAATAAATATTATCTTTTTGTCATCAACCCTACTGTTTCATTGGAAATATACTGTCATGGACAACTGCACATTTCTTCTAAGACATCGGAATTGGCACATTTTACAGCAAGGTCAAAAATTCCTCACACACTACTAAACTCAGACATTAGATTTATAACCGAAAATTGTTAATCCTTTGCTTTAATTGAATTGTTATTAAAGGCGATGTCCAACGAGATCATGCTGCAGAGATCAATGATGCTTCTAGCCCAATAGAATACTGAGTAACTATAATGGAAATTCAATCCTTGCTACTTTTAATCAGGAGATTAAAGGTTTTCAGGCACGGCACCATTGTGACAAGGTGGGGGAAGTGTGACTTACCCACACAGGAATTGTTGACACTTTCAAATCCCTGGAAGCACTCGCATATGTAGCTATTGTTCGCCCCATCAATGCAGCGGCCGTTGTCTCCACATAGATCGTCGTTCACTTTACAAGCTAGGATGGCTGAAAAAGTCAAATTAACAAACTGGCTAGTTATTTCTAGTACAGAAGCGATTGAATTAAATTAAAAAGAAGACAACATTTTGCACAGACATCAAAAGACCCTCCAAAAATATAGAGTTAGATTATGCTTCCAGGAAACCGCAAGCAGTAGTGTGATCTCCATCACACTAAACTCCCAAATAACGATGATCTAAAGTTTACAATCTTGATCATACTGGCATTGGCTTCTATACTTAAAAGATGACTAGATGTTTTCTTTCAGATGCATAAATGCTTACCAAACTATTTTTCTGAATCACTGAATACAACAACTCCAAGATGCTTACCAACACAACTGCAAGTGTCCAAGTTTCTGGTGAATCCAGCTGGGCACTTGAAATGTAAAACATGATTTAAAGTGCTTGATTAAAGCAGCCAGACATTAGTTCGATAGAAAGTAGGTTGTGAATGGCAGTAGTCAGATTTTTGCAAAGTGCAATAAGCCTATGTAACTTTTTTTACGAGCGCACCATTGCCCAAGAGATCACTTGAATGAAACTTCTATTTCTTAATCTTGAAAGAGCATGTGTGAGAAGTTCAAGCCTCAAGAAGTTCACAAAGCTGTCAGGATCAAGCTTTAGAAAACTTACATCTCGCTTTTGTTATCATCTTACCATTTCATCTTCAAACTCTTGAGGCGGCGGCGGTGGAGAAATGAATGGTGGAGGTAGTTTATTGTTTCCGAGATCTAAATCTGATGGCGGTGGTGGAGGTGGCATTAGTGGTGGAGGAAGAAACGTTTTTGTATTTTTAATTTGTGGTGGTGGTGGGGGTGGCATAATTGGGGGAGGAAGAGTTTTTTTATTTTCATTTTGTGGGGGTGGTGGGGGTGGCATCATTGGGGGAGGAAAAGTTTTTTTATTTTCAAATTGTGGCGGTGGTGGGGGTGGCATCATTGGGGGAGGCAGTTTTGCGACTTCAAGATTTGAAAGAGGTGGTGGCGGGGGAGGCACAATTGGAATGGGTGGGCACACACCAGCACAGGTCTCTACGTATAGAACAAGACAATGTTAAAGCTCATCAAGTACCCAGTTGTTACCAACAGTTGTCTATATCTTGAGTGTTATTGCTGCACTAGTCACTTCGCAGACTCACGTTGCTGTGATACTAATATTATGCAAATAAATGTTTCTCGGCAGCCGATTGTAGCAAGAATTCACAGCGATAGACACCGTGTTTCGTTCATGAGGCTGGGCTTGTCAGGATCGCACCACTATATATAACCAAGTTTTGTTATATTTTGATCTTTTTTTGCAGTTATAATGGGCTAAATTTAATAGTATAGGCTATCTCTCTCTCTCTCACTGAATGAACTGCAAATAATTTTTTTGAATTAAATCAACAACTTTGCGATAACGATTATTATTGGCACTAGTGGCATATCCCATAAAGGAGTTTCGAATAATCTACTCCATCGTACGGATAACGAGCTTTTCCATGTTAAAGGGACTATATGTGGTGGAGGCATTAACCTACATTTTGTTGGGGTAAGTTAGTAGTCAGTCTACAACCCGTCTTGGAACGTTGTACCATTGTCGGTCTGTAGCGTTCTAAGCTTTTCCTTGACTTTATATGGCACATTACATTTTGTTGCGGTAACATTCTTGGTAAAACCACAACACGTCATAGAAGACTTAGAACGTTGCACGGTATGCATCGTCATTACGTCTTAACAAAGCAACTTACTGTTGCAGAAGTGGACGCCATCTCCATCATATCCAACCTTGCACATACATGTCGGCGATGTGGAATTGCTCACATCACATAAGGCATTATCATGGCATGGTTGTAAGCAGGTTGTGTTCACTGGAAAGTTAAATACGAATCATAATATTGTGCAGAGAATTAAGTTCTGAATATTTTTTAATCGCAATATGCACAGAAAGTTTGTTTTTCATTTGTTATAAAATTTTAAAAGCACTCTTGTTTTTAACGCTTAGTATTCCCTTTGAAAGAAGCAAGCCACACAAGAGATCATCGATTTAATGAACAGATAGATAGAGTCAATGCTTTATCTATTATGACGTCGCTACTAGGTTGCATCAAATGACGTCGTTGAGAACGATGCAGGGCGTTGGTGGACGCGACCATTACAAATTTTAGACATGGTCTAACTTGAGAGAAGTATTTCTTTTCCTCCCAGCTGGGCGTTTAAGAATTTTGCCCAGCTGTCCACCGCCTCCAACCCGTGTTGTGTTTCAACGCCCCTATCATTGAAATGCTTGGTGATCCTTTCTTACAACCTGCCAGTGCTTTACAACCAACTTGCAATCATGGACACAGAGTGTTCATCTAGCTGTGTGGTTATGTACCTGATATCGAGGGAAGTAACTAGGCTAATGTTAGAGAAAACATGGAACTTGAAGTTGCATGGAGTTAAAGTTGGAAATTGGACCGTCATCGAACTATGTTTGCCGTAGTTACCAACACTGTAAATGGCATAGCAATGTATAGAAGAAGCATTGATGACATAGTTATGACTCACAATGAAGCGGGCGTTGACTATTGCGTAACCTTTATCGTCATGTCATTGTCACACATAAGTGGCCTGTTCTAGTATTTCCACATTCACCATCATGTGAGGTTAACGCCACTTTGCGCAAACTATCCCATCGATAAATCATCTTTTTCTTTTCAATCGTCACAAGGATAGAAGGGAGAGGGCAATTGTTGAATTGCCCAACAAACGGCACAAGTTTGTCGTTTGAGCCATTGTCTTTGTCATGACGTCACACTACACAGTTGCAACGAATATGGAAGATTCATAATGGGAACTAAACCTGGCACAAAACCTGATAGAAACCTAAATGAAAATCGATTGCAATTTGTCAGCCTGCAAGGTTCTAATTTTATTCACTTTAACAAGAATCATATCAATGCTAGAATGCAAGCAGGTTGTGTTGGACTTGGGATAAGCAGTTCAATAGAATTAATCAAATTAAAAACTTTGGTTTAAGCTTGTAGGAATGTTAAGATCTCTGGGTGGATATAACTGTGTCACAGTAAACAATGCACAGTTGGTGTAGTATACAGGCATCCCAAAAATAAGTTAAATGAGTTTCAAAACAAATTCTGTGAGTGCATTGACATCTTAAATAATTCCAAAAACAGTTATTACATGTGTGGTGATTTCAATATTAATATGCTGGCAAAGACAAGCATTTCAAATGTAAAAAGTTTTTTGGCTTCTCATGTTTACTTATAAAATAGATAGCTGGTTCTTATGAATATTGTTTATTATAAAAAGAAATATTTTTGAGCAGAAATTAACGCAGTTTACTGACATTGCAAAAAGGAAGATATGGCCAACAGATAAATACAGGTCACAGAAAGACTTGACAATAATACAGATAAACAACCAACAACAATTGCATTTATAACCTGTAGTTGGGACAACGAGTTTGAAAAATTTGATTATTTATGTGTCACAAAAAAGAGAATTATGCTCAATTCAATGTAACAAATTGTGGCCAATTAGGAGGACGGTATTAAAAAAGAACAGAAAACAATAAAGTGGTGTCAGCAAAAGTTGATAACATAGCACGCTATTATTAAGTCATAAAATGCTCAATTTAACGGGGACTTTCAAGAGTACCGAGACTAATCTTGCGGTTGTTGCTCCTCTGGTGTTCATCCACTATCGGTAACAGTTTTATTTTGTTTTTAGACCAGCTAAGCTCACAAGGTCAATTTCTACCAGATTCTCACCCGTCACATTGAAACCAAAAGCTCTATACACAATAAACTTTGTAATTTTTGCAGCTAATTGTTGATTTTCTCAAAGTTTTAAAAAAACTTTGTTTGATCAACTCTCGACGACGTTTTTATAACCGAGTAGTGAGAGCCCTTGTACTACGCTAAAAAGTTGCTGGCTCGACACTGTTCAAGAGCACACCGCTGTGTTTTAAAGAGGACACTTAGGCTAATCATTGGGCTGCATGCCTAAAAATAGACAAGAAGATTGGTTTCCTTGCCCTGCTGTCCATTTAATCTCAAACCACCGGGCGTACGTCCTTGGTAAGCATTCTCTTGCGCATACATTTCAGTGCACTTGGACAGACATGAAATGATGGATGTCAGTGTGATTGTCCTAAGAAAGCGAATGCAGTTTTATATTTAGTGTTAATTAATGTGTGATACGTCGTCATGTGGATGGACTGATAAATGATTAGTCTCACAGAAGAAATCCGAATGAAAATATTCACTTACAGTTAAATTCATCGTTCATTGTTCTACCGACAATGGCAAACACCTTTTGTGGAAAACCCTCTGTGATTATGACGTAACATCAGTCGTGCGATTGCGGAGAATAGCGGCAAAATAAACAGAACCTTTTCATCGGAGCTGATTGATTTACTAATCTCGCTTGACGCTTTGTTTGGTTCAAGCAGCACACAACTGTTCCTTGTGCTTGGAGAAGATAGAGATTGGGTGGTTACGATTAGCTGCTGAACAGTTGACGATTTAATTTAATACATAAAAAAATCAGCTGTAGAAAATCTTCCTTACTATGTAACTTTGTGTACTATTTATATACCAATCACAATATGACAATGCAACTCCACCCCTCAGCATCTCCCTTCAGTACTCACCTGTTGTTGAATTGTGTTCCGCGTTGTTTGTCTGGTTGTAGCTTGGAGTAGTGACGTCACTCGCATTCACGTTAGCTCCAAGGCAGAAAGAAAATTCCAAACAAATCCAGAATATGAAGGCAAAGAATGACCAAGGAGGGCGCATGCTTACACTGGTATCAACTCTAATGTTCTATTACTACCTTTTGTACAAGTAAACATTTTATTAAGGTGACGTTGTTGAAAAATTTCTCAACAAAAACCAATTCGCAAAAAGGAAAAAGCGAATATTGAAACATTAGGCATAAGAAAATTATACCAATTCATTATAAAAATAATCAGACACAAACAAGAATGAGAACTATGATTCGCAATTCTCTAAACACCGAGAAGCCAGAACGGAGGTTAAGGGTCTTCAGAAACATTTTACTGCACAAACTACGCCGACTTCCCATGTACCTCATTCTACTGTTATGTTCGAGGGTGACTGCTTGAATCGAAGAATTTTGAATTTAATGGTCACTTTGCAGCAACAAATAAAGTTTTTGAATTTTCTTTCTCGGACTGAGGAAGCTTCTTTGGGAACTTAATCTTGGCAGTGTCGCGAACATGTAATGTGGAGGCTTTGAACCAGTCAGACCCTATCACTGAGATGGACAAAGCAGAGCTTCCGTGACATCCTCAACATATGAGAATGAAAGCAGTCTAGTTATATATTCGACTGTTTCTTTTGCTCGAATCTAAGAAATTGTGAATTTGCTTTGGGAATTTTTTTTTAGTAGAAATGCAAATTTATTTAATTTTTTCTAAAATGATGAACATCCATGTGCTACCAGCAGCACAACGTAAACGACCTTCTAACATTCTATCTCATGCCCAACCAAGGTAACTTTCTACTTGATTGCTGCCCAGTTAGCAAAATTGGTCTTTTCCACATTGATTTAGCGGTGTTCAAAGACGTCCAACAGACGTCAAAAATAATAATTTTTGCAAGCTGTGGAGCACTTCAAAGGTAAAATTTTGGTTGCATTCGGTCGTAGAGGGAAGTGATGTCTTCCAGCTCGGTTTTTACAATTGTGTAGCAGGTTGTTGATCTTTGTGCCTGACATGATGACATCGGTGTGAGTTGTGCCACATGAGTGACCACTGACCAGTGCGGGGTTATTCTAACACTAAACTTTAGTTTTGAAGTTTTTTTTTGGACCGGAAACACAATCTACCGGTGACCTTTTTTATCACTCTGATCAGGAACTTCTATATAGCTTCACACAGTCTTCTACACAGCGTTTTCCATACAATATCATCTTCATCATCTTCCACACGATAAAGCTAACTAAACTAATTTCAAGTCTGGGAGTTTATACTTAGTATCTAAACAAAAAATATTTTTGTTAAAAACAGCAAATTTTTATAAACCGTGTTGCAACTTTTGTTCCTTTGCCGGGTTTTTGTTTGACATTAAAATGTACAGTACATCCGATATTTTCTACAAGTACCTGGTAGGGATTTTAAACTCTAACACAAACGCTTGTATCACTACCGTCTGTTTACAACCACCCTGATACCTCAAACGAAACGAAATTGTAAGGTCTAGCTTCTGCTTCTTGACAAGCTGGACGTGCTGGGAAACGTCATATTCAACAGTGACATTTACACCACCCACCAACGCCAGTGGCGACTTCCAACTTTCTGTTTGTATTTGTTCTTGTGAAACGATCAAAAGAAACCTCTGGGAGAAATGGGTTTGTATTTCTATGGAAGTGAAAGCAATTTCATTCAAAGCAATTTCATGTTTTTATGCTTCGCTTAAAAGACAATCGTTACATAAATGCAATGATTAAAAACGTTATTTTGTTGATGTAACGCAGCTGTGAGTGAGAATAATCTTAAAAAAGGTAATTTTCTGGCAAAAAACACTGTTTATACAGAACTACATTCTTCCATTCACAAGGAGGACAATGCCGAATCGCTGCACGGATTGTTCCTTTGTTCATTCTCATATGACGGATGAACAAATATTCCAGACAATGCCAACCCCGGCGCTCCCTCCCGCACAAATAGCTCGAGTGGATGAGACTAAGTTTTGTTCCATCAGAATGATGGGCCTTGATCAAAACCGATGTGTCTGTTGGAACTCCCAGCATTCACCAACAGTGTTGCCGTCGTTGTACGACATAATATATTTGATTGGTAATACTTGAACATTAACTCTGCATCAATATCACGTCTGGAGGCGCTGTTTTTGAGTTGTGTGAAAATGTTCTTCGAGAAGGTTTATAACACTATTTAGAATGTATGGTAGCATAATCTGATGAGTAAATTCAAAACTTTCATTCACACTTCTATGCCGAAAGTGAAATGTTCTTTCTGCTCGTTTATTGAAAAATGATAGTAGGCTGCGCACACCCGTTCTGAGCAACCACATGCATGAGAACGTTTTTCAGTTTTGATCTCAACATTAAATTGATGCTAGAATTTTATTAACTACCTGTGGGCAGTGGCGTGAGTAGGACTTTCTTAAAGGGGGGAGGGGGGGGGCTAAACAGGTTTTGAATGGAAATGAAAACGAAATGAAAAATGCGCTTTTGCTAATACTAACCAGTGAGTTATTTTGTATAAGATTAGTCTACTCTCCTCAGGACAATAGTTTTTTAGTTTGTACCAGCTAGGTTACTCAATTGGATAGATTTTGTATTAAAAACAAAAAAGTGATATAACACTCTTGACGCCGCATAGCCTATAATGTTGTAAGTAGACGATGTACAGTAGTTAGCTTACAGCCCAATGATCCACTCGTATTGAGGGTACGTTCAGTGGCGTACACAGGATTGTGGTACTGGAAGAGGAGGGCAATCGATAAAATTTAACATTGCTTGATCAATACAGTCATCTCGGATATGAAAGATTGTGCTGGATAATACCTGTCAACACCGCTGACTGCCAATATCGAACATCTTCGTCGTTACACAAGCATTTAATATTGGACAAGTCTTTAAGCTCCGATATCAACCAAAAAGGCTAAGGTGAACACCAGAAACAATATCCTGAGGAAGCTTACCAACTCTGGGTGGGCACTAATCCACAAACCCTCAGAATGACCGCATTGACTTTGTGCTACTCCACAGCAGAATATGCATGCCCTGTTTGGAACAAGACCCGTCACTCATCGAAGCTTAACTCGGTACTCAATCATTCTTGTCGTCTTATTACTGGGCGTCTGAAGCCCACAAATACCAACAAACTTTATCTGCTTGCTGGTATTGCACCACCACACATAAGAAGAGACGTCAACAGTCAAGCTGAAAGGCTAAAACAAACATGTGATGAAAAACATCCTCTATATGGAAAAACTGCTGCACAAACCCGGTTGAAATCAAGAAAAAGCTTCCTAACACACGTCCAGCCACTACCCTCAACAAAAGAAGAAACAAGACTTAAGCAATAAAAACAACAATTCGATAATGACCCATCATACACTGAAATAAAGGTCCCACCATCAGAGTCCCAGCCCCCCAGGAGCAAACGCTCCTTGGACAAAGTGAAAAACATTAAATCGACTCCGAACCAGTGTTGGACGCACTGAGTCTGCAATGGTGGAGTGGGGCTACGACACGGCCCAGTTGCATGTATCTGTGGCACCAAGCCCCAAACAGCGGACCACCTTCTTGTTTGCCCTCGGCTTGCCACCCGGTGCAGTAGGTGGGATCTGTCAGTGTATAACACCGTTGCGGAAGAATGTGTCAATCTGTGGTGTATCAACAAACTTTAGAAGACTCGATAGAAGAAGATCAACCATTAACCCTATCTTACTACGAGTTGTTTTCATACGCGGAAAGTACATCACGGGCTATCTTATCCCCCGTGCTAATTATTCTCTAATAACGGGAGCTATGAAAATCACAGGGCTAAAGTGTTTTACAAGATAATAGTCATGTGTAATGTGCGTATAGAAATTAAGTTTTTACCCAACAAATTAGCTTCAAAATTAAAATTTTTGAATTATAACATAGAGTAATGCTAAGCTAAACAAAAAGTTACTTTTGCTCATAAATAAAAAGCATTTTTGGGCTTTTTACATTTCAAAGTAATTGCACTAACATTTATATTGCACTAACATTAACATAAAAAATAACTAGCATTGCACAAAAATGTCTAGCCACCTGAGACGAAATGCTTATTATGAAGGGCGAGAAGGTAGAAAAAAGAACAGTTAGTTTAAGAAAATTCGCAAAGAATAAAAGTTAAGAAATTTCACATTTCTAGCATATTTCCTTCTGGGAAGTATTTCATTACTTGTGGGGCGTCCTCATAAAATCCCATGTCGCTACAGATAAAGTTAAAGACATTTTCTAAGAAAACGTCAAAGTAGTATTATTTCTTCTATAAACTCTAACAAAATAGCATAAAAGCGGCGTTGCGATGTTATGTGGCATGAATTAGTGGTGCGATACTGACGAGCTCAGCCTCATGGCTGAAACACTGGTATCTATTGCTATCAATTCTTGCTACAATTGGCTGCTGACAAACATATAGGTTGCAATAGCATAAACGCATTGGTTTCGCTGATCCAAAATAGTCATTCCAAATGATGATCAACAATACAAAACCGATGGATGCAGCCAAAACTATGAAATGTCGAGCTTTTGCAGCAGCATTGTCACATCATTATTTCAAATAATTGATAAACGCTGTAGCAGCTGAATATAAATTTGGGGTGCGCCCTTAAGGAGAGTTGAGCCCTCCAACTGGGGTTTGGAAGTGTTAAATACCTTACGTGATTTAAGCTATTGAATATGGAACTTCTGTAGCAGTATTTATATTATTCTTGAATTTTAAATAACCAAAAAAACATTAAACAGTTCAGTTCAGTTGTTTTTTTATTTCTGACCATCATATCAAAACAATACACGTCAACATAGCAAAGGTCAAGAAAAAGGTAGAAGCGACAAAACGCGAACGTTAAAACGTGCTTGTGATCGAAGTAAGTTATTGAGTTGAAAAAAATTTAGCACGGTTGCAACACCTTCAGAAAAATTTAAGATATAAAGGGAAAATAAAAAAATAAAAAAATGTTACAAAACAAATAAACATATATAGGCTATAACTTTATTAGCCTACATAACTTTAGCTGATATATTGAAGATTTGTATGGACAGTTGCTATGAAGATCGGCCATGGTGCGTTATCAAGAGTGCTGATGGTCGTAAGGGGAACACGTCTTGATGCGTTTAGCTCATAGCAAAGAGCAAGGCAGGCAAAGAAAACCCCACAAAAAAATCCTACCACGGGCAAAGCCATTTCAAGCGCAACGCACCAGGCCTTGCACGACTCACAAAATAGATAGGCTATAACTTGACAACATGAAACAATGACAAAAAACAAATAAATCAAACTAGCAAAAAACAACATCATCATCTTGCGGAAATTCAATTATACCCAGGGAAGTTATGTCTTAAAGATATCAAGCGTGCTTTGATAAAAGTTGCGTTGATAAAGCGATAATTTTAGACCCCAGTCAGCTAAACTCGCCACTTCCACACCGATCCAACGTTGGCTAACGTTGAATTAATGCAAAATGACAGGCATCGCCAGCTGGGATGTAGTAGTGGTATGTCCCAGTAATATGATAAATTTGAGTTACCGTATGTTTTACACGTTAAACCATATTAAAGTGACAAAAAATATCCAATTTGGCATATTACTTTAAAAAAATAGATAAACAATCAGACAATAGCATGACGATCCAGTCCAAGATATTGAAATAAAACAACTGGTTGGAGCACATGGCCACCGCTTCACCGAAAGATGGAGATTGGTCAAAAAGGATGGAAAAACTTCTGCAGACTCTGTAGAACTTCTGTGGACAAAAAACACAAGAACCAGAAGGCCAGTAGGAGTACTTACAATCTTACTATTTTGCTAATAAATCTACACACATTGGCTTATCATTGCTTGGCAATAAAAAAAAAAAATATTAGTATGTTTGGTGCATACTTAGATGTTATATGTTTGGTAATACTTAGATGGGATTATTTCAAAATGAAATGAGTGGGGCCCCTAAATCACCGTGCCCTCCCGGAGTACGATGGGCGGTTAATCCGCTGTGTTAGCCCACTCTGGTTCAAAGCTTCTATGCTGTGGTAAGTGAAACTGCAAGCAGGAATGTTCTCGTCGACTTGGACAAAAAACAAGCATAAAGTTTAAAAACTTTTCAAAATTAACATTGACCACAGAGGGACTCGAACCCCCAATCTTCTGATTCGAAGTCAGACGCCTTATCCATTAGGCCATGCGGCCGACAAGAATCCAATCTTTTCAAGTTGTATCACGATGCATAAATATTCTGACAGTACATAAACATTTCATCAGGTTTCTTTGTTGGTTGCACTCAGTGACGCAGCTACCCATTGGATGTTGATGTTTTGGACATACCCAAGGTGGCATTACGTATTTACATGGCCACCTAAAGATACGGCCTGATTTGTCAGATTTTGCAGAAATTTTCAGGTTTTGCTAACTTTTAGCGAATGTTTAAATAAATTTTTCTAAAAATTATATTTTTACGCCTTCTTTACTGTTTTCTTCAGATGACACAATAGGTTTTAACACTCTCAGATGTTGAAAAACAAAGACAATTTGATTTCGAAGATTTTATTCAGACTGTTAATTTTTCAATAACAGTCTGATTCAGCGTTTTTCTACTTACTTTTCCTCATTTGCTACTGCTTCCCCAAGGCAACAAAAAGCTTTTATATCATTAGGAAACAGCAAAAAGTAAAAACATCTCAGAAAATGTCAGTCAAACACTAGCAGTAGCTGTAATCAAAATCTGCAAAATGTGACAAATCAGGCCGAATCTCCAGGTGGCCATGGTATTTATAAAATCTTCTTGTACTATTCGCTACCAAATCACAGAGTAGATTTAATTGAGAAAGTCTGCCTCAATAGCTCAGTTGAGTGTTTTACGTCATAGCATGTATTGTCTATACTGAAATGCTACAATAGTCACATTGCCTTGTATCACCACATTATTTTTAGTGAATTGCTTAAAGTATTTGGCCACAGAGGGATTCGAATCCCCAATTTATTGATTCGAAATCAGATGTTTTATGCATTAGAGACCATGCGGCCGACAATTACCATACGTTGGTCGGCCTTTTTATTTCCATTGTGATTTTTAATCTTTGTTGTGACATTGTACACATGAAAGGTATTTCTCACAGCCTACGTTTAAACATTGATAGTTTCAACGTAATAAAGTAGCTCCAAAGAGTTTGGCCTTGGCGTTGTGGAGTTTTCTTCCGAATGCAAGCCCCTCGCCATAAATAGTTTTTTGCAGACGCATTGTCACATTGTTATTTCAAATAACCGATAAATGCTCTATCAGTTGAATTTGGGGTGGGCCCTTAAAGAGAGATGGACCTTCCAACTGGGGTTTTGGAAGTGTTAAATACCTTACGTGATTTAAGATATTGAATATGGAACTTCTGTAGCAGCATTTAAATTATTCTTTATTTTAAATAACTAAAAAGACATTAAACAAAATGAAATGAGTGAGCCCCTAAAACGCCATGCCTTCCCCGGGTACGATGGGCGGTTAATCCGCTGTGCATGTGAAGTAGTTTATAAAAACACACAATTCATGTTAGTTTCGATTTGTTGAGTCAAGGTATGTTTGTTTGGCTGACAATTTTGTGTTTTCTTACTTTCAAAGTAAATTTTTTAGCGCATTTAAAAACATCTCATGCGTCGATATCGTTAAAGATAGGAAGAAGTTTTTTGGTGTGTGTCAGCTGTAGGTGTTCTACAACACTAAGAAATAAACAAATTTTAGTTTAATGCACCATGCTTCAATATTTTAGGAAAATAGTATGTCATATGCTAATGGGGCTAGTTGGAAAATAGTGGGTGGGGTTAGTTGGAAAATGTTTTGATAGCGGTATGACTACGTAGTATGTTACGAGTATATCGTCGTGACTCGTGGTACGATAATAATAAGTAGTATAAGTTCCAATGTACCTGTTTTAAGCATACATTCATTGTAAAATTTTAATTTGATTAACTTGGAAAGTGCTATATATGCGGCATCACAAGTTTTAACAATGCGTTTATTAAAAAATGTTTTCCCGATGATTAGATGTAGAATTCATTGCATTTTGATTTTAAAGCAAGTAAACATATTTGTTTACAACCCCATGTAAATGATTGTTGGTTGAAAAAAGAGTATCCAGTTCATTAGTGGGCATTAAATTGACGTTTTTCAACTAACCCCAGGCACGGGGTCAACTAACCCCAGGCATGGGGTTAGTTGAAAAATCAATTGTATGTTTGTATATTTTAAATTTTCATTAAAAGCTGAATTGATTCAATACTTATTTTTGGTTGTATGATAGAGGACATCATAGATGATAATTTAAGCCGCTTCAAGTTGTCAGGTTATGCACCAATTGTTTTAAATTTCACTTTAAAAAAAAACTTTCCGACTAGCCCCACTCTCCACGCGAAACTGCGAGCAGGAACAACATGTTCTTGCTGACAAAATATACATGACAAAAGTAAACATGACACAAATACAACATGTTAAATACAATACAACAACAATACAAATACAACAGACTAATAATACTAATAATACAAATACAACAAAAATAAACATGTTTGAAAACTTTTCAAAAATAACATTGACCACAGAGGGACTCGAACCCCCAATCTTCTGATTCGAAGTCAGACGCCTTATCCATTAGGCCATGCGGCCGACGAAATTATAAACGTTTTGTATGATCAATCATCCCCAGAAAAACGTTTTATCCATGAGCGACCTGATGTGTTGAAGGTTCGTCGCACTTGACACAACTCAATGAAAACAAACAACAAAAGATGTAGAGACCAACACAACCGAACGTTGGTCTTCAACTTTAAAAAAATCGAGAAGATAAAATATAAATGACCACAGAGGGACTCGAACCCCCAACCTCTCGCAGAAACCGCGTCATCAACTTTAAAAAAAAAAATTTAGAACATACAATGTGAATGACCACAGAGGGACTCGAACCCTCAATCTTCTGATTCGAAGTCAGACGCCTTATCCATTAGGCCATGAGGCCGACAAGAATCCAATCTTTTTAATTTGTATCAGGATGCATAAACATTCCGACAGTGCAGTTTCATCATGCTTCTTTATTGGTTGCACTCAGTGACGCAGCTACCCATTGGATGTTGATGTTTTGGACATACCCAAGGTGGCATTACGTAGGCTATTTATAAAATCTTCTTGTACTATTCGCTACCAAATCACAGAGTAGATTTAATTGAGGAAGTCTGCCCCAATAGCTCAGTTGAGTGTTTTACGTCATAGCATGTATTGTCTTTACTAAAATGCTACAATAGTCACATTGCCTTGTATCACCACATTATTTTTAGTGAATTGCTTAAAGTATTTGGCCACAGAGGGATTCGAAACCCAATTTATTGATTCGAAATCAGATGTTATATGCATTAGAGACCATGCGGCCGACAATTACCATACGTTGGTCGACCTTTTTATTTCCATTGTCAAAACTAGCCCCAAAACTTTTAAATCTTTGTTGTGACATTGTACACATGAAAGGTGTTTCTCATTGCCTACGATTCTACCTTATCACATTCCTGCAGAGGTTAGTTTCGCGGGATAGGCATTTTGAAAAGAATAAATGCAGATCTTGAGATGGTGCAAGCAGGTAAAAAGTAATCTACGTATCCAGGACTTAAAATCGGTACCAGCATGGAGCACAAAGCTCAGAGAAGACTAGGAAACTTGTGCGGCATCACTAGTAGAAGAACGGGGACAACATCTTCTGGAGTGGCATCTCTAGGGATTGCTTGGTCTTGTGGTGTTTCCATTCTTTACAAAGTAGATAATCCTACTAGGCTACTCCAATGATTACAAGATGAGATGCCTGCATGTTCCCATGTTGATATAGAGTAGACCATTTGAAGACATCCGTGTCATCGATGGAAAGGAATGTGATCATGACTTTGTGACAATGACTGCCTAACCTGCTTTCAAAATAAACATCGATAGTTTCAACATAATAAAGTAGCTCCAATGAATTTGGCTTTAGCGTTGTAGAGTTTTCTTCCGAATGCAAGGACCTTGCCTTAAACATTTTTTAATTTAATACAATCATCTGGGATATAAAAGATAATACCTGTCAACACTTCTGACTGCCAATATCGAACATCTTCGTCGTTATACAAGCATTTAATATTGGACAAGTCTTTAAGCTCCAATATCAACCTTTAAAAGACACTTTCCAAGAAAGCGAAAAAGTGTATTCTTTCTTCTATAAACTCTAACAAAATAGCATAAAAGCGGCGTTGTGATGTTACGTGGCATGAATTAGTGGTGCGATACTGACGAGCCCAGCCTCATAGCTGAAACACTGGTGTCTATTGCTGTCAATTCTTGCTACAATTGGCTGCTGACAAACATATACAATAGCATAAATGCATTAGTTTCGCTTATTCAAAATAGTGATTCCAAATGATGATCAACAATACAAAAACCGATGGAAGCAGCCAAAACTTTGAAATGTCGAGTTTTTGCAACAGCATTGCAACATTTCTATCCTCATAAGCAAGAAGAAGAAGAAGAACATTTCTATTTCAAATAACCGATAAACGCTGTACCAGCTGAATATGAATTTGGGGTAGGCTACTGGGCCCTTAAAGAGAGTTGGGCCCTCCAACTGGGGTTTTGGAAGTGGTAAATACCTTACGTGATTTAAGATATTGTTTGTTTGTTTGTTTATCTTTATCCTGCATTGCGGGAAAGCGGACTTGAGCGCTATGCATCGGTGTACGCCTTCCGACATACACCTGACCCACGCTGCAGCCGACAGCAATGTCTGTTTCCGGTTGTCTACTTTACTTATGACTTAAATTTGGTTACTCGAAATCGATCACTAGGTAGAGGCAATTATCGTAAAGTTTCTTGCCCAGAGAAACAACAGCAAGTGCGAGTGGCTAGAGTCGAACATGCAGGCTCTCGACTGCGAGCCCAACGCGCTAACCACTCGGCCATCGGCCATTGAATATGGAACTTCTGTAGCAGCATTTACATTATTCTTTATTTTAAATAACTACAAAAACATTAAACAAAATGAAATGAGTGAGCCCCTAAACAGCCGTGCCCCTAAAGAGTCGTGCCCCTAAACAGCCCCTAAACAGCCCGTAAACAGCCCCTAAACAGCCGTGCCCTCCCCGCGTACGATGGGCGGTTAATCCGCTGTGTTAGCCTATTCTGGTTTAAAGCCTCTATATATATTGTAGGTAAGCAAAACTGCGAGCAGGAACAACATGTTCTTGCTGACTTGGACAAAAATAAACATGTTTGAAAACTTTTCAAAAATAACATTGACCACAGAGGGACTCGAACCGCCAATCTTCTGATTCGAAGTCAGACGCCTTATCCGTTAGGCCATGTGGCCGACGAAATTATAGACGTTTTGTATGATCAATCATCCCCAGAAAAACGTTTTATCCATGAGCGACCTGATGTGTTGAAGGTTCGTCGCACTTGACACAACTCAATGAAAACAAACAACAAAAGATGTAGAGATCAACACAACCGAACGTTGGTCATCAACTTTAAAAAAATCGAGAAGATAAAATATGAATGACCACAGAGGGACTCGAACCCCCAATCTACTGATTCGAAGTCAGACGCCTTATCCATTAGGCCATGAGGGCGACAAGAATCCAATCTTTTCAAGCTGTATCAAGATGCATAAATATTCTGACAGTACATAAACATTTCATCAGGTTTCTTTATGTACACTCATTGACGTAGCTACCCACTGGATGTTGATGTTTTGGACATACCCAAGGTGGCATTACGTAGGCTATTTATAAAATCTTCTTGTACTATTCGCTACCAAATCACAGAGTAGATTTAATTGAGGAAGTCTGCCCCAATAGCTCAGTTAAGTGTTTTACGTCATAGCATGTATTGTCTTTACTGAATTGCTGCATAAGACACATTGCCTTGTATCACCACATTATTTTAGTGAATTGCTTAAAGTATTTGGCCACAGAGGGATTCAAATCCATAATTTATTGATTCGACATCAGATGTTTTATGCATTAGAGACCATGCGGCCGACAATTACCATACGTTGGTCGGCCTTTTTATTTCCATTGTGATTTTTAATCTTTGTTGTGACATTGTACACATGAAAGGTATTTCTCACAGCCTACGTTTAAACATTGATAGTTTCAACGTAATAAAGTAGCTCCAAAGAGTTTGGCCTTGGCGTTGTGGAGTTTTCTTCCGAATGCAAGCCCCTCGCCATAAATAGTTTTTTGCAGACGCATTGTCACATTGTTATTTCAAATAACCGATAAATGCTCTATCAGTTGAATTTGGGGTGGGCCCTTAAAGAGAGATAACCCTTCCAACTGGGGTTTTGGAAGTGTTAAATACCTTACGTGATTTAAGATATTGAATATGGAACTTCTGTAGCAGCATTTAAATTATTCTTCATTTTAAATGACTAAAAAAACATTAAACAAAATGAAATGAGTGAGCCCCTAAAACGCCGTGCCCTCCCCGGGTACGATGGGCGGTTAATCCGCTGTGCTAGCCTATTCTGGTTTAAAGCCTCTATAGTCTGTAGGTAAGAGAAACTGCGAGCAGGAACAACATGTTCTCGCTAACTTGGACAAAAATAAACATGTTTGAAAACTTTTCAAAAATAACATTGACCACAGAGGGACTCGAACCCCCAATCTTCTGATTCGAAGTCAGACTTCTTATCCATTAGGCCATGTGGCCGACGAAATTATAGACGTTTTGTATGATCAATCATCCCCAGAAAAACGTTTTATCCATGAGCGACCTGATGTGTTGAAGGTTCGTCGCACTTGACACAACTCAATGAAAACAAACAACAAAAGATGTAGAGACCAACACAACCGAACGTTGGTCTTCAACTTTAAAAAAATCGAGAAGATAAAATATAAATGACCACAGAGGGACTCGAACCCCCAATCTTCTGATTCGTAGTCAGACGCCTTATCCATTCTGCCTTAGGCCATGCGGCCGTCAAAGTTATAAAGTTTTTTTTTATTATCAATCAATTCCAGAAAAATGTTTTATCCATGAGCGACCTGACGTAAATAAACATGGATAGTTTGTTTAGGTTTCTTGGAACGTTTGTCCATGCTGCTGATCCACAAAATGTTGTTAACTTTTCCTGCAGTCAGCACACTGTGAACGACGTAATTTCTATTACCTGTGTTGTACGGATTGTAGAAGGCTTTGTGAGTTGAGCACAGTATTTAGAAGGTCGTGTGACTATGTTTGCTTATCTTAAGTTCAAGACTTTAATAACGACGAGTCTAGCTACGTTTGTAACCATTTGGTAGCTCCATTGTTTTAGTAACTTGTCAAAATATTCACTTAGTGCTTTGAAACGTCAAAGTCTCGATGCCAGATGAAATAAGTGTTTGTCCCACGACGCACCAGCTGTACACAGCTTCATCTGTCCATCCTTCTGCACAGAATCGTTTGGTCGGATGGTTGTGCTTTCTGAAGTTTTTGATGATGAATCAAACCTCCAGGTATGGGCGTGTTTGAGTAATGAACATTGTCATTATTACAAACCAACGCTCCTTGCAACGACCGGTGTTTTATCGTGTGGTGTGCGCACATTGCAGTGCTACTACTATTCACCAAGAAAGTTAGTCTGACCACACATCGTGGGCTACCATCAGTGTGAACATAAATCTTCAAAATCGATCGCATGCGCGTTGTTCAAGCCTCCTGTCACGTCATTATGATGTAAAACAGTTATGCTGATTTGTGCATTTGTTTCACCTCTGTGATGTCAAAGCTGCCTACACTGCCGCCTACTTGATCTAATGACATCTCGCGATGGCAAAGCAGGTATGTGCCATGGCTTGGTCGGTGAACAATTATATGGAAGCGATCAAAGCGTTTCGTGCTTGACCATTACAAACAATAAATACTGAGTCGTTTGTGTCAAGTTGAAAGTTTGTCATGAAACAGTCACATTGTCATAACACCTTGTCGCTGAATCGGAAGCTTTGAGGGTTAAACGTCGTTAAGTTTCTTGTGAATTTTATTCAGTTAAAGCACAAAGAAGATAAACTTAGAAGAAGAACAAGATTGTTATCTTTATAAGGTTTATATCATCTTACTACTTAGTATTGGCAGCAAACACTGGTCTCTTTTACACAATAGTGTATTTTAGTATACAGATGAAACAACAAATAGGATGATCTCAGAGCAGTTTTGTTTCACTGAATACACATTACTAGGGCGATTTTTTGTTACTAAAGTTACTTTTTTTTGGTCGTACCAATTAACAAAAGAAATGTAGAACTAAAATTTCATGGTTGTGGGGTCAATATTTAAGAAGTTATAAAGTTACCAAAAGTCACTTTTTGTATTTTTAGGTTACTTTTATTTGTTAGGTCACTTTATTTTGCATACTTTTTGCCTAATTCCCTTATTTATTTATCTTTTATTGCTACTGGAGAGATGAATTTACATTCAATGTAATGGCAAGACTTTTAATATATCTTCTACTATGTTACGGATTTTCGATTTGCACGAGCCCATGCTTGTTCGTATCGCGAATATATTCCCGAAAACTTGTAAAGTATTTTTTTTTGTGAAACAAATTGTGTTAACTATAATTAACCACTTGTTTTCCCTGCACAGCTAAAGTATTTGATTGACAGAAACTTTCTGCCAGAGAATGTAAAACATTACATAAACCTGAATTCATGTGTAATTTGAATGTGCAACTATAATTTGAGCACAAATTGAAGAAAATTTAAATGTTTTTTTTTATGTTGAATTGCTGTTTTTTTCTTTCGCTTTCTTGTTTTCGTTGAATAAAGTTTCTATTTGGTTACTTTTTCGCAATAATAAAGTTACTTTTTTGCATTTTTTAGGTTACAAAAAAATCGCCCTACACATCACACAGTACAGCCGACTTTGGAACTGGATTTTCCCTTTTTCCACATATTTGCAGGCTCTTTCATGCTTCATAGGTCGGCAAGTCATTGTTGGACAAGGCTTTCAAAGAGGGCAATTTAACTTATGTTGAACTGTGACGTCTGAGGTGGTGCAATCACAGATGATGCTAAAGACAGTAATAGATGAAGTTATATTTCTGCACAAAGCTATTTGTGCAAGAAAGCCAAATAATGACGGCCCAATAAACGACGATTTAAAAGTCAATAGGATAACCTGACTCGTAATCAAAAGCCAGAACAGTTTAAATGGTAAAGAATTATAGAATTTTCACAAGTAATTTTTGTTTCAATTTGTCCTCTATTAAACAATATCTCCCAACGAGGTGTCCGATAATAATAATTCAACTCGCTTAGCCGCGTCGTGGCTGCTTTATTTGATCTGAGGCGATTGTTTGTTTCTACAGTTTGGTTGTACAGTAAGTATGGTTGCAATTGCGCTTCATTATGTTGTTTTGTCGTGTTCTGTCGTTTCCGTGTCGTATGGCAACCCACACATGCGCACGCTTGATGGCATCGACTACACATACTCAGGACTAGGAGAGTTTACACTGATGCAAACCGACCATGGAGGGAACCTGACAGTGCAGGTGAATACGTGTGACGTAATTATTCCTGTATGTTCTGCACTGCACCAACTCATTGTGTGAAATAGGAAACTTATCTATTTTACTTCAAATCCAAATCAAGTCCAAATCTGATGTTCAAATCTCCAGTTAAACCAACCTTTAAATTGTCATTCCTATATTAAAAGCCATTCCTATTCACGATCATCATCTTGATAACAACATTCCTTTCTTCTTCCAATGACTTGACGTTAGTTCCTCAGCCATTTTCTTGTCAAAATTTCAATTCGTTATTAGCTATTTCTAATTTTGTCATAGATATTTGTACAGTTCTTCTAGCTTCAAATTAGGCTTTCTACGTCTCACTGCCCGTTCAAACTAAAGGACAATCTCATGACCATTGAGCTACTATGTGGAAATTGCAACCAGTGGTGTGCAAAGATGAAATCTAGTTTTATGGAGTCTTTTGTATGTTAATGAGTTTCTTTCTTTTTTTCAAGCAAACATTTTGTTTCATTTTGAATTATTTTATGCCTTCTTTAATTTTGAAACCCAAATTGCATTTCGCGGTTTTCATTGAAAGCAAAAATGAAACGCCTGAGAACTGTGGACCGCTTTAACTTTTAGTAATGTTGGTTACTTCTGAGCCTTTACATAAAGTAGCCTACTGAGGTAACTTCCTATCTTTGAACATAAACATTTTTGAATTTACCTGAGTGCGACCTTGATTTTCTACTTTCCTTAACAGTAATATGCTCAATCCCCAGAACGTCCAGGGATGTCTACAGAAGGGGATACGAAGGTTTTTATTATGTCTGACAATAGAAGGGCTTCTGTTTATTGTAAATAATCTCGGTTTGTCGTAAAATGACACTTGGTGCCGATTATTAATAAAGCTTATTATGATAACCTGCATTACGTTATTAGTATCAAGCCTGAATACTCACTGCATGCTCATGGTTACTTATTAATTCAAATATCCGTATACTTGCTTTACACCTAGCCTAGCCTACTACAAAGATTTTGTTGAGAAAAACAGCTTACTGGTAACATTTCAACTGTTTTTCCAAACAAGTATTCATTAAATATGCTTTACATAACATTTGCTAACTGTCTTCTGAAGCTGAATGTCTCAGTTGCACTACAAAATTTTCTGCAATTTAAAAAAGAACCGCATGTTTAACACGGTACCAATTACCTCCCTTCCAGCATCGTGCGAATAAAGCAATCGCTGTGAGCCTTCATATCCCCTTCTTCAGATATCTCTGAGAATGACTCTCCAGTTTGAAGTAGAAAAGCTTTTTAACCGCTACTTTTAACTCACTGGCTAAGTTTAACTCACTGGCACTCACTCTGTTAAGACTCTTCCGTTTAATATGAACACTTTATCAACAACGAACTTAAATAGTTTCCACGGTCAAGATAGTTTCAGAACTCACTTCATATTTCGTCCTTCCTGTTGTAGTAGCGAGATATCCGCGTAAACTAGTTAGTTAGATTATATTCGAATCAGTCTTTATCTTTCTTCCTTCTTTGGAGTTGAAGATTTGTACCACCCCAGAGATTTTTTGATATGTATATTTATCAACCTGTTTGTGCTCAATTACCGACTTACCACAAAGAGTTTTGACAACATGAGTTCAATTCTACTACATCAAAGTGTCTCTACTCCCATTGCCAAACTTGCGTCCATGGTACATGCCATAGCAAGACTTAAGTTTTGGATTAAAATCAAAATTTCATTTCATTTCGAAAATACGTTTTACCATTGTACCTTGTTTCTCAGGTGAGAATGGAGCAAAATAGTGACGTCAATGGAAACCCAATAAATGCGTCAATCGTGACGTCAGCAGCAATAGTCCACCGGTTCAATTCCCCAACGATCTTTCAATTTGACGCTTCCAGTCCAGCAGTGGCTGACGTTGGCAATGTTTCTATCTTCATCAACAGGACAAGGATATCGAACCAAGCCCGCGACTCTTTGCGGCACTTAAGTAAGCACTCAGCTGAACGTACCAGATGAATTGTGCCGATCGTGCCTTTGTACAGATGGAGCTTGAGAAGATCCGTTTACCTCAACCTCACTGAGATTTAACAAATATTGAGGTTTATGTAGGAGCTGAAATACGCAACCATTGAAACTTTATCAAACTACGTCATTAGACGTTGACGTCATTAGATGTTGACGTCATTAGATGTTGACGTTATTAGATATTGTTGCTCGTGGTTTTTATCATTTAAGGGGAGCGATTATTCCCAGTGTGCAACTAATTCAATCAATCAAAGGTTGCATTAAATGTTTGAATGGCTGCATACTCAATATAACACATGGACCGAACATTTTTAACTTATGTTTTATTATGACTTCTCCTCAGTCTAAAATACGTAGAACAGCTGACGGTTTTGCCCATTACAAACAATAAAAAAACATGTCCGCTAAAGTTGGTTGAACAATTCAACAGTGCAACAGATGTTCTGGATCGTTCTGTTGAGAAGACTTTTGTCTTTACTGACCAACTTGAATAAATTATACTCCGAGCCTTTCGGTGCAAATTATGGCTTTTGTGGGACAAATGATGACTTTTGTGGGCAAATGATGACTTTTGTGGGACAAATGATGACTTCTGGGGGCAAATTATAAATTGTAGGTTGCTGGATGCATTAAGTTCATAATTGATAAGTTGGCGTGTTGACATACGAAAGAAGAAACAATTGAGCAGTTATACTTTAGTCATGTTGAAAGCTACTCCCACAAAAATTTAGAACTCATAGAAGTGGTCTAAAAAATATGAGATTCCAAGCCACTTCAAGTCAGGTATTGAAGCAAGTTTTATGCACCGTCGGGGATCAACTCTTAAACAGATACTGTTCGTGTCATGACGTTTGATCGTGTCATGACGTTTGATCGTGTATGATTTAATTGATTGTCACTCTACAATAGCTAAGGTCTTTTAGCGACAGGCTTCAGTTTTATAATTATATCAGGTTTACGATGTTATCACATCATAATCCGACTTATTGTCACTGTGTTATACAAGAAAGAACACAATCGGTACCGTTTTTAAAGTCTTTGGTTTGAACTGACCTGGAATCGATTTAAAATCTACCAGAGCCGAAGGCGAAACCCCTCGGTCATTGAGCTGGAGTGGTTATTGTTGTGAAGCTGTGAATGAACAAATGCGCCAGTCACTGGCTCCAGTGCCTAAACCCGACGCATTCACTTCTCACATTTAATTAAATTTTTGCTTCTGTTTACAGTTTTCACCGGTGCAGGTTGGGTGAAGATGTTGGTTTAGCAAATTTGTTGTTAACTTTGAATTGTATTTCAGTTAGTTATTTTGCAGATTTGCGTTTCAAGATTAATGAAGCCAATCATGGCCGCAACAGGTGTTTTTGTGAACCGAGCCAACTTCCATGAAAACACAAATTTAATATTTTTAAGAGAATTACAATTTATTAATCGAATTACTGCTGCAACATTAGGCTGTTAACGTCGAAAACTTTCAGCAGGCACTGTTGGCTATTGGTAGCACATTCTTGAGACAAAACAATATTTTATGAAGATCTGATTGGTAACTTTTAATTTTCTTTGACGCATAAAAGTGTTGAAATATTTCCACATCACAACAAAACTGATAGTAGGCTCACTGGCAAATGTGGAAATGTGTTTTGCATCTTTAGTCGCTAAACTTCTGTTAGATTGTCTGGTTTGATGAAAGATCTGTTTCATCATGTTCAAACCTTTCAGATCCTTTGGCAATATCGGACACAGTTTTAACGACTGATGGAGAGAGGCTGCGTCTCGACTTCCGCACAGATCCAGGTCGAGTACACTTCACAATGGGGAGTGATGATGGCTTTTCTTTGAAAATCATTTCGAGCATTAGCAGATCGTATGGTGGAAGAAGCGAAGGATTGTATGGTGAGTAGGGATGCATATGTGGTAGAATCGAATGTGGTAGAATCGAATGATTATATGGAAAATAGGGATGCAGATCGTGGGAGGAGCGAAGGATTGTATGGTGAGTAGGGATGCATATTATATAGTGAGAGGAGCGCAGGATTGCATGGTGAGTAGAGATGCAGATTGTTTAGTGGGAAGAGCGAATGATTTTATAGTGAGTAGGGATGCAGATTGTACAGTGGGAGGAGCGCAGGATCGTATGATGAGTAGAGATGTAGATTATATAGTGGGAGGAGCAAATGATTGCATGGTGAGTACGGATGCAGATTGTGCAGTAGGAGGAGCGAATGATTGTATGGTGAGTAGGGTTGCAGATTGTATAGTGGGAAAAGAGAATGATTGTGTGGTGAGTAGGGATGCAGATTGGACAGTGGGAGGAGCCCAGGATTGTATGGTGAGTAGGGATGCAGATTGTACAGCGGGAGAAGCCCAGGATTGTATGGTCAGTAGGGATGCAGATTGGACAGTGGGAGGAGCTCAGGATTGTATGGTGAGTAGGGATGCAGATTACATAGTAGAAGGAGCGAATGATTGTATGGTGAGTAGGGATGAAGATTGTACAGCGAGAGGAGCAAATGATTGTATGGTGAGTAAGGATGCAGATTGTGCAGTAGGGATGCAGATTGTGCAGTGGGAGGAGCGAATGATTGTATGGTGAGTAGGAATGAAGATTATATAGTGGGAGGAGCGTATGATCCCATGGAAAATTGGGATGCAGATTGTTTAGTGGGAGGAGCAAAGCTTGTATGGTCAGTAGAGATGCCATGGAGATTGAGAGACGTTAAGGAGAGGGCGACGAGAAGGCGTCAGGTTTCAACGCATGTTTCAGTTAAAATTTAATGATAGTATTCTAAGGGAAAACTTTCAATCAACTAATCATTTTTAAAGCAGCTATGATGCTATGATTCCTATTATTATGCATTGCCAAGATAAGTTAGAATTACCGTACAATCATATTATGAGTCTATAGACACTTAGGCGAACGTGCAAACATTGCCACGCCGATTACAAATCACTGAGATTTTCAATATCCAGTTAGCTACAAAGTCTTGTAAGAACTATAATAATAACCATTGTTTTCAAAATACTTCTAAATACTAAAGCAACTTTAGATTCTGGGAGGTTCTGATTGTGAGTGGATAGCATAACAGTGTTTGATTGATTGATTGAATCTTTATCCTCGGACTGGGAAAGCTTCTCGCAGAGCTTAATCCTGGCAGTTTCGCATACTGGTAGAGGCTTTTACCAAGAGGTTGTTACCAATGCGCCTTAAAACAAACCGGTACATATGAGGTCCAAGTTTAAAAAGTTTGAAGTTGACAGATGAGTTGTCGCGGAGTTCATTCAAGCAGTTTATCCGCGCACAAAATCCTTGCAACATGACAAAGCATCGTTGTAAACGTTGCAAGATAAACAAATGACGTGTATGAAGAAGAGAGCGTTCTTCCTGGCTATCAGCACAAAGCTGATCACTCACTAGTACAGTTAGCATGAATTTGTGGTGTGATACTGACGAGCCGAGCCTCATGGGCGAAAGACGGTGTCTATCGCTGTCAATTCTTGCTACAATCGGCTGTCGAGAAACAAAGGACATTTAATCGATGCTTTCCAAACTAAAGGGATGTTTGATGGGGACTCCTCCAACGACTTCACATTGAGAAATGGAACAGTTCTTCCAATCACGGAACTGATCTTTCGCAATATTCCATCTCCAGTCAGTGAAGCAGAACGGCGATGGAATCTTTATATTCCGATTGAATCAATCCTCTCGTCACGCGTCGCTTCTTTTGGGAATTCGTGTGAGTTGTTCAGCCTTTAGTTATACAGTACAATAGTTGCACAAAATTTTAACTGTGATCTATAATAATCTTCGCTTTTAATTAGCGCTGCATTCTATCTTTACACTTTCTACCGTTATGTAAAAGTTTCCAGTACAGCTAGAAGTTCTGAAGTGAAAACCAATCGTTGCTTGAAAGTAATTTGACCAGTTGACCAGTCTTCCCTAACCTGGCTACAGTCCACTGAAAAGCAATGTAAAGATCACATGACCGTGTCACATGTGCCATCATCCGGCTGATTTCTTTTGTGTTCACAGGGCGCATTCTTGAGGCTGACTCGATATTCGCCTACAACTCAGAAAAAGCCTGGCTCTCTTTGAACAAGCCGTCATTTGTTGCGGAAAATTTACAAAGCTTGTTGGCAAAAGCAACGACAAAAGATTTGTCAGATGCTGTAACTGCCTGCACTTCGGTGAATTGAAGTTATGGGATACTATGCACATTAACTTGTTTATTTGTAATCAAATACTTTCAACTTTATGAACTCGATTTTTTACATGTTAAGTGTGTGCTGTAGACTGATTTATGAATAAATTAACAACGCAAAAAAATACAAAAACTTTAGAGTTCTTTTGCCTTTTCGGTTAGTGATATTATATCTTTGGTTTTTAGTAACCTACAATGCACAAATTTATTACTAGGTCGATTGAATGATATCTGGATGTCTTTTATAAAAACAAAAACACCAATAAATAATTGTCAACTTATAACATTGCAAGGATACTTTGACTAATCCTTTCCTAATTTTTAACTGATTAAAATTGTACAGGTTAGCGGGTCAACGTCGCCTCAATGCCTTTATGACGTGTTGATATCCTCTGATTTGTCACGTGCCAACCCGAACTTTGGCATTGTGTCATCATTGAGTAAGCTGGCTGTAGAGTTTTTGTGATGTTGTTGGAAGAAGTCAAAACTAAGGATGATTTCAAACGTGTTTATGAAATATGTTTTAAAGTGGACTGGTGATTTTGATGAGGGACAAGGATGTTTGGAAGGATTATGTTACCTCAACCTATTGGTGTCCCTGCATACGCCCGAATGGATAATGACGATGATACAGTTCTTTTCTTCCCAGATTATGATAATCTTCATTCAGTGAACGCACAACGTTTAATGTGATCAAACTTTACAGGTAAATACCCCCCGACTTTCACCATGACTTCATTGACAATCCAACCGATGATCAATGAAGAGTTTGGGATTCAAATAAATGCCACAGATCCCGATGGTGATCCTTTTGTCTTCACTTTGGAAGGTGGAAACTCAGCAATCCCTAACGCCACCATCAATACAAGTCAGTTCTGTTGGCAATCAATTTAGCCGGTGGTTTAGTTTAAGCAAATCTTAACTTGGCAAGCATTCACATGTGCCAAAAGATTGTGCCACGTTCTTTCAATGAAAAGTCTTGCGGTGAACACAAAAGGAAGAAAAGTATTTTCTGACACGTTTAGTGAAAAAAAAAATGTTTGAAAAAAGTGTTTATTTTTGCTTGTTGTTAGCTAATGATTCATTGGTTTCTTTTAGCCGGATACTTCCGATGGACACCTACGTCAGTTAATCCAATGAACATTGTCATCTTGGTCACTGACATCAACAACCTTACCTCTTCGCTGGGTGTCACTGTTGAACTTTGCCCGTGTCAGAACAATGGAATTTGTAACAATTCAAAGTTTCATTCCAGTGACAATGCCAACAGATTCTATGTAAGTTTCTTTCACAAATAAACGCAAAAACATACATTCAGTTTTAGCTGAAGATGCTTTTATGCGTTTCAAATTGTAGGCTGCTTTCAAAGCTCTTTGCGAAAGATGGATTTGGTAGTGGGCAACCTTGAGTTAAATGAGATACCAGTTTTGGCTCATTGTTACCTCTGCTTGTCAACTTGAACATCCTGTGGAAACAAACGCAAGTCATCATCATAATCCATCGTCGGTTTGTTCCCCACTAGTGGGGGTGGCCGATTGTTTCCGCGCAGCAATTGTTTTAATCCCTTTTCTCCATTTCACCCTGTCCCTTGCATCTTCCTCCTTCAGTCCGACCAAGTGAGAAAGCCAAAAGTGAGATGGAAAGACGAGACTGACAAAGAATGTTTAACTACCAACTGGTACATAAGAATACACGATCGACTGGATTGGCAAGAAAAGGGGAAGGCCTTCGCTCAGGAGTGGGCTACCACAGGCTGAAAATGATGATGATGACGTCTGTGGTGAAAAGTAAAGCCAGAGTCACCGCCAATGTTAACTCTCAAATTGCACAGCACACGTCACGTGACAAGTGACAACACACCACGTGAAATGTGACAACACGTCATGCAGATAACAATATACTGGTGACACGGGTACTAAGTGATACAATATACAAGAATGCAATACGTGACAATGTATTGCATTTTCTTTTTTGAAAAGAACACCCGTAATTTTGCAATATTATGAATTTTATATTTTGCATAGTCGTAGTGCACGAACACCAAATTACATTGATGGAAGTGTTGCAACCCGACATCCTCCACGTGTTGTTTCAGGTGCGCGAGTGTTTGTGTCCGCCTTCTCATCGTGGTTGGTCGTGTGCGGACGACAGGAATTACTGCTTGAACATGTCACCCTGCTACCCAGGAGTGAACTGCACCGACCGCAAAGCCCCCCAGACTGGGTACGATTGCGGTGAATGTCCTGAGAACCACTTTGGAGATGGAGTTCAATGTTATGAAAATCGTAAGAGCATTGCAGCCGATTAACTTCACAATGAAATTTTCTCTGCCACCAAATGGGTCCATAAAAACAAATGTAAAATTGCTGTGCAAGTAGAGCCACTTACAAATGAAATCATCATTCTCATCTTTATACGCGGCAAGAATTATATGTTTACACTCGAGGAGTGGACGTTTATTCGATGTAATGAGACGTTGTACCGACTTTAAACATTGCGTTGTGTTGTGAAAGTGTCAATCCTTGTATTTATTAAAGTATTTCAATCTCGAATACATTTCAATGGTTCCTTTTTGATGTTTCTAAATGCTACGCTCGGTCGGAAATTACAAATAAGCTGAAACTCCAATGAATTTCAATAAATACCTTTGACTTTGTAGTCTGCCCATCAGAGTGCGACCAATTCTGCTTGCCCCTCCCCTACGAAGTGCTGTGCTGGTGCGAGCAGGGCTACTCATTGTTAGCCGACGGGACGACTTGTATCGACATCGATGAATGCAATATGGGTGTTTGTGACGTCACGTCCTCAACGTGCAGGAACACTAATGGATCTTACATGTAAACGCGGCTTCTGCTGTCATGTTGCTTTGGAAAATTATTAAAAGTTGAAATGAGTTTCCAAATTAAACAATTGAACAAGCAAAAATACCCTATAAGCTGTTTCGTTTTCTTCACAAGTAATGTGTCGTTTCATTCGTTTGGAAAGTAAAGTACCGCCCCGATAGCTCAATTGGTGAGCGTCACTTCTGCAACGAAGAAACTTCAACATCAATAGCGGCGCTGGTTCGATTCTCGGGGTGTGCGCTTGAGCAACGCACGTTAAGGACTGCTCTCCATTCAGCGGCATCTAATGGATGGAATAATTCCCCGGCAACAAGACTGCACCAATCGGAAACTTCACTCTGTCAATCTCGGTGACCGGGCCTGCGTCAGTGAATCAAAGCCTCTACAAGTATGCGAAACTGCCAGGATTAAGCTCTATAAGAAGCTTTCCCAGTCCGAGGATAAAGATTCAATCAATCAATCAATCAATAATGAACATTACTATTTGGTTGCAAAACTGTGCATCACAACAGATATTGATTCACAACGAGTTCAAAAGTGGCTGCAAGGTGGAAAAATGTTGTAACGATACGAAATTGAAGCGTTTATCCAACGTAGCATAACGTAATCGAAGCAACATGGTACATCTGTTTGCCACATTATCCACAGATGCGATTGCGATCCCGGATTGAAGATGAACGCGGTGGGTTCGTGCGTGGACTACGATGAATGCTCGAGCATGAAAGACGCATGCAACAGAATGACCACATCTTGTTTCAACCAATTCCGATCATACAAGTAAAATTGTATTGAAATCTTTGAAAAATAAAAATTGCGCATAACTTAGTGTTGAAAATTTGTTTTTTTTTAAATTAGATTTATCATTTGTGTGTTTAGCTTGTGGCTTTAAAGCATAATTGCTGGTGCTGGTCCGTAGCCATTATACTTCGGTTGATGGGTTGACAAACTAATAGTATACTTACTCCGACTTTAGACAGAGCACAGAGGAAAGTGGGTGTGTGTCAAGAACCTCTACTACTTAGGGGTGATGACGTAGCTGACTGCTCCTGCCAAGGCTTAACATTAAGCTTCCTTCCTGAAGGTGGCTTGTCTTTGAATCCCTGTGATCTTTCATGTAAAGGCTGTCTGTTTGGCGACATACTATTTGTTATAGATACCTTATTTTAACGGAAGAGGTGATTTTTTTTCTCTTTTATTGTTTGTGGCCAGTTTAATGGCCAGTTCTGCTCATAATGTCTCAAATGCTGAGTAACAGTTCTATATGCAGAGTTTACTATTATGTATGCAGGTGTGAATGCCTTCCGGGATTTGTTGCGTCATCAAACTCTACGTCATGTGATGACGTCAACGAGTGCACAGACGGCTTCATAAGATGCGATGTGACCAGTAAAGAGTGCAGAAACACATTTGGAAGCTACGTGTAAGCGACAATTGCAGCTGTGTTCGTAGAGTGTTCTGTCAGTGTGCCGACATATTGGATACTCATTGACAAATTTGTGAGCAGAAACACAAAACACTGACTCTACTAACCAGATCACTCCGTGATAATTATCTTGACTGGTTTTGTGACAAAGGTTTATTTTTCAAAACAGACTTTCAACCAGCTCTCTAATGAGGGAAGGAGAATCTATTTCGTATGTAAATAGCAGACACAGCAGACAGTGTATCTATGCACTGTCTACATAGTGCTACAACTGCTACATGGTCTACTAACTGGTGGTACTAGCGCATTTTTTAAATAAATTTAAACGCACCAAACTGTGAATGGAAGCGGTTGATGGTTATGTTCCAGATGCGAATGTCTTTCTGGGTTTGAAGCAGATGGTGTGGGGTCGTGCAAAGATGTAAATGAATGTTTGTCGAATCCGTGTCCAGAACTACCCCTGGGAACATGCAATAACTTTGATGGATCATACGAGTGAGTACAATGCGTTGTGCCATGCAGGAATGTAAATCAGCAGAATGTGTTTATATATGTTAGCTCTTCTGGCTGCACTCGCTACAAAAATGCTGAGTGTGCATTATCTTGACCAGGGGTCATCAAACTACGGCCCGCGGGCCAGAACAGGCCGGCGAACTGATTTCATCAGGCCCGCCACGTGCTGCGGAAATAACAGCTGCACTACAACTGTTAATGAAAAAAGTTACCAAACTTTTTATAAAGGACTGACGTTGTTGTTGAGCTATACACGCAACCTGCTAATGATTTTTCCATATTGTTTCTTCTTATGATATCACAAACTTTGTTGTTCAAAACACCAATCTTTCATCAGTGCAATATCTCTGTTTAGGCAAGTTATACCAGCCAGACTAGACATCATAAGCAGAAGGATTTGGAGAATTCAAGTCAATGGAGATTCCAAATAGTTGTATATCTTTTCGCAATTTGCATCCGTCCGCAGCTGTTAATCTCGCAGCAATCTGGCCCTCAGAGAAAAAAGTTTGGTGATCCCTGATCTTGACTATCAAAACAAAATGTCCAACACTGTTTGCCACCTTCGCTGGTTTATTGTCGCACCAGCACGTCACTTACTGTAGCTCGACATTGTAGCTATTGCATGTGTCTACTTTTAGCTCAATCCAAAAACGTTTTACCAAAGCAACGTGAGTGAGTGAACAACATCTCAATGAACTGTCATTTATAGATGTAGATTTCGTAACCGCTGCAGTTTTGCAGACAAACAAAAAGAAGGACCACGTTAAACAAGAATGACAGGCAGACTATCTTGAACAACCAATTAACCATGGAATACGATTAACTTGCAACCATTACAATAAACTTGCAACCATTACAATAAACTTGCAATGAATCCTTGAACAAACGTACAAAGTTACGGTTACTGACTCACGCTGACGCTGACTCACGCTGACTCACGCTGAGCGGGGTACATCGGTGCAGTCAAAGAAACTCCAAAAGAACTTGTTCAGGAAGGGGGCAGAAAAGACATAGAACTTGTTTGAAAGTGCAAACTAGTCGTTCTCCAGCTCCATTTGTCGCGATACGATGTGGTTCACTTCACTCACTTGTGACATGAACAATGTATCTCTCTTCATGGAGAACACTTGAAAGTCTTTAGTCTTAAGGTAGCGACATTATCCGCTACAAATGTGTAGTTTAACAGAAATGAAAGGTTTTCTTGAGCAAGTTTGTTGTAATAGCTGCGGAGGTCGTCAGACCATTCGGCATGCGACAACTCAGCAAGTGCTTCAACTCAGCAAGTACATTTCGGCTACTGCCAAGTCAGCAAATGAGATTTACTTGCTCAGCTCAGACTTGGTGGGTTATCGCTCGTTGAACTGATTTTGCTGAATTGTGACATGCTAAGCTTCGGCTTGCTCAGTTTCATCATTTACCAACTTCAGCCACTTGCTGAAATGTTGCTCTCAGTTGTCACTTGCTCAACTGCCATGTGCTCAGTTCACCACTGCTGACTTGTAGGAGACTCAGCTTGGGATAAAGAAGTGGTGGGATATATGCAAAAATATTTAGAAGAAGCATTGATGGTGGACAACCAACGATCTCACGAAATCAACAGCGTGATCCACATACAGGCGACTTCAAGGTTTATTTGGAACCACCATGATTGGACTTGGGCCTTGTTAGATTTCAGTCTATGTCCACCCGGCACCCACCCCATGGTTACCAGTTACCACACGTGTTGCACTTGTGACAAAGATCAGTTGTATCATGGTCGGTATTTAGCCAATGCATTGAAATCTTAGCTAATTGTTTTATTCTCTCTATTCCGAAATGTCCCTCGTGAAACAATTCGAAGCACCAAGCTTAGAAGGAACGATTGCTTATGAGCCGTACAACTGTAACAAACAGAAAGACAATCCGAGTACTTGCGATGATCCTCAGTGGGGTCCAGTGAAGAAAGCTTTACCGGTCATCTTCTTATCGATGAAATGCAATACCTGAGCTAGAACACGGACTTGAAAGATACCTCACGTAATGAAGCTGCATATTTGATTATGGACTTGTCAAAGCATTGATACAAATAATGTCATTGTCGTCAGCTCTCTACCAATATGTTTGGAAAGCTAAATAATGACTTTTACTAATACATTAACCAAAAAAATCTGTATGTTCTATGTCAATACAGTAGTTAGAGGCGGTTTTCAATTTTCATTACTGTACTGCATTACGCTTGAAAAAATTATTTCACAATATTTTATGTGGTAATCGCAAACAAAACAATTAGTGTTTCCAACCTAGTCGATACCATTCCAGATGTCTTTGCCTTCAAGATGGATACTTTTATAACAACGTCACTAACACGTGCTCTGACGTCAACGAGTGCACAGCCAATGGAGGGAAAGGACCATGCGACACTTTCTGTAACAACAGCAACGGTGGGAAGGCAATTTACATTGTTTTGTCAGAAGTATGAGTTTTTTGTGTGACTTACATCTGAAAGTTAATTTTTGTTCATCCAAGCATCCAAGCTTACGCTCCGTAGTTGAAGATTTCGATTAAGTCGACTGAAAGGAACGAACACGAATTCTTGTGTCCGATTTCAGGCATGTCATTAAGTGTCTTGCCAAAGACACAACCGTGCGTTCTCAAGCAGTGTCGAGCGGCAAGCGTTGTGCCAGGGCTTTCATCATTCTACTATGCAGTCGACAAGCGTCAAAATGATGCTGCAAGGAAAATAGAACTTTGTTCTTTTTATAAGGGAAAGATCCAACCTTAAGTTTTGGGTTTCCCGCTCACACAAGAACCTGTCCGGTCTTGCTCTGTATTCAAGACTAGGGACTCTGCTTTTTCTTCAGCGCATTTATTTGTTTTTTCGTTGATGCACTTAACCACCTGAGCTATCGCAGCTTCCAAAGAGTCTTTCGCAGTTTAAGGATAAAAATTCTCACAATCTCAATCGATGTTGTTTCTTTACAACGTTGCATATGCATTGTGAGATCATCATCATCGTTTGCATCACGCAGGTTCATTCAAGTGCTCATGTGAGATTGGGTTCCAACTGGATTCAACCGGTTTCAACTGCACTGACGTCAATGAATGTGATGTCAGAAATCCTTGCCATCAGACGTGCACCAACATTGTTGGTGAGTGAGATAGGCACTTGTTGATATGGCTGTGAACTTGATAATGCGACAAAGGAACATCTGGACACGTACAGGATCGTTCTTTCTAGAACAAACAGGACAAGTTTGCGCTATCACTTGCATCTATTCATTTGCTAATTTTTACAATGTTTTTTTCTGTCCAGTGGATAGAAACATCTGAATCCTCGAATACTCAACATTGAAGACAAATCTATGCATCAATGAAAATATCTTTCCAAAATGCTGCTGCAAAAGGACGTTGATATGGTTCTCCTGCATGAAACTTATCCCACTAAAAAGTTTTTCCAATCACAAACCCAATACTTGGATATACTGTAAAAAAAGTTAAACGCAGCCACAAAAAGTTCACTATAAAACAGCAATATACCTCCTTACAAACATATAAAGCCTGAATTAGCGCAGAAGTCGATTATCTCAGAAAACGTACATCCGTAGGCCCCAGTAGCCCCTACATTTTATTGAGCTAACTGTAACTAAGACAGGGTATACACAACCAACCCCAACCACAAACTGGTTAAACCCACCACCTATTCTTTCATTGTGACGGAAGAATTATCAACCATCAGCTAAAAAGAAAGTGCAAACAAAATGACGAACAAGAACAGATCGATCGAGGACGCAGGATTACATTTGGTCCCCAAAGAACAAAGAAACTTAGATCGTCACGCTTGCAGCGCGACTTCTCACTTGACCTTTGTCTCGTATCGACCAACAACTGTTATCTGTTACTCATATCGTTTTGAACAATTTCTCTCACTGCCACTACTGACCGATCCTTGTCACTTATGATGACGTCATCACTACAACCACCGACCGACCCTCGTAACTTACGATGACATCATCACTGCCTAAACCTCGGTGCAATTCCAGAAATGCACGCTGGAAAACTTTTGCTGATAAATAGACAAATAATGTTGAGACCTTCAACTAGATCAAACCAAATTTTTCAAATTCAATAAAAATAATTATAAACACTTTTTGAAAACTATGAAGAAACCAGCGAAGGAATCTGCCAACGAGTAATTGAACTCGCTCAACATAAAGAAACGACGTGAAAGGTGGACTGACGAGACAGTGGAAAAGGTGGATTAGTAAAGACAGATTGACACGACAGAAAAGCTTTAACCCAACAAACAACTCCATCCTGAAACAACATGAAGTTTCAGCCACAGATTCAGTGAAATCAAGGATTTCTATAAATCCTTGCACAGATATCGCGAAGTACTTCACATTCAAAACCAAGGCGAGAAAAGCCTGCAAATGTAGCCTGCCAAGTAAAGCTGTGTATTTTAGCTCCATGGTCTGGTTAAATGAAATAAATGAAATTTCACTTGTGATGCCATCAAACACACATTGACTTTACGTTGCAGGTTCATTCGAATGTTCTTGTGTTGATGGTTTTTACTTAGACAACGGCACTTGCGTAGCCAATGAGACGTGCGGTCCGTACAATTGCGCCCACGGTGACTGCTACCTGGATGCAGGGAACCCCACATGCACTTGTTGGAATGGTAGTGGCAAAAATTTAACATCATAGAATGTTTGATTTGCGTTACTAATAATAATAATCGTATGAAAGTATATTGCTCAAATGAAGCAAGTACAGAAAGAGATATACTTTCTTCTGGTCATGATCATTGGTCAGGGCCTTTAAGACACTAAGTTCGGCCCTCCCAGTAGCATTCTTGGGCCAGCAAAACAAGACACCGATAGACATACACAGTAGCTAAAGTATGTGTGGCGTTTTTCAACGTTGTAGGCCCCTAAAATCATCTCGGGTCGGGTCCAAAAGTATCTCCTGGACCCCCATGGACCCCTTATCAATGCTACTGGCTATGACACCTTGTTATGGCTTCTAGTATTTGTGCACGAGCAGCTGCTATGAAAGGCAGAGAATACCTTGCAATGATGCAAAGTCATGTAGTCCAAGCAACTGTTCATCTACCTCCCACTACAGGATACACTGCGGACAACTCGACGTCATGTTCTGACATCAACGAGTGCGAGGACGCCCACTTGTGTCACAAACAAGCTGACTGCAACAACACTCTCGGTTCTTATAGGTAGGTGGCGCTAATGTGTTGCCGTTTGATTCATATTTGCCCACACGCAATTCAGAAACAAGCAAACCTCGCTTATAAGTCGCTTTATTACCATCCATATTGTGTGTGAAGTTGTGTAGATTTTTGTGGCGATTTTGTCAGTTTTATGGTGTCCAACCATGCAATGCATTGTTCTGGGCAGTCAGCATTATGATGCTTGCTGCTAAAATATTGTCTGGTGATGAAATAGGAAAGCGGATACCAATTGGACATGTTTGGAAATATTTTCATTGTATCTTTGGCACAAATATTCAACCTTCATAAATAATTTAAAAAGCGCTTATACCAAACTCATGTTCAGCAAACAAACGCTTATGCTTGATTTCTTGAAACTCTGAGTTTCTGATCAACCTTGACTGCCCACCAAGCAAAACCATGTGATTTTGCATTGATATTTCTTTATTTAGGGGTTGAGAAGTTGTTATTTGTAATTATCTCCAAAAGAACTTTTAGTTACACTGCTGTTTGGATTATTACGTGATGTATGGTCACAAAATGTATGGTATTACGAAGAGCACATTACCAATGAAAAACAAGAAACGAAACAACTGGATTAGAGAAGAGACATTAATGAAAATAAAACAACGGAAAAAACTGAAAGCAAAAATTTCCCATTCAGAAGAGGCCAGACAAGAGTACGCTCAGCTCAATAGAGAGGTACAAAAGGCCATGAGAAAAGACAAATGAGACAATATAGCCTACAGTAGAACAACAATGTTGTAAAATCGAAAAACACGCATCAAATAACTCATGTCGCGATTTATACCAAGCGGTAAAAAGCATAACCAATAAGTTCAAACCAAAGCTAGACAACATAAAATGTAAAGATGGTGAAGTTTTGTGGCAGAAAGAGGAGGTAAAAAAGAGATGGAAAGAATATTGCGAAGAATTATACAAAGAAAAAGATCCTATCGACAATGTACAAACAAATCCAATTACACAATGCAAAGATGAAAATGATACAGAGCCACGACCACTGCTGAGTGAAGTAGAAAATGCTTTAAACACTATTAAAAACAAAAAAAGTCCCGGATCTGATGATATACCCATCGAATTATTGAAATATATTGGAGAAAATGCAGTGAGAGCAATTCATAAACTTTGTATCAAAATATGGGAAACCCAACTTTTGATGATTGGGTAAAGTCAATATTTGTCCCATTGCCAAAAAAAGGGCGATATAACGGAATGCAGGCAACCACTGAACAATATTGCTTTAATTAGTCATGCCAGCAAGGTAATGTTAACAATAATTACTGTAAAAAAAGACTAGAAAACAAAATTGAACACAAATTACCTCTTGAACAGGCTGGTTATAGATCCCGCAAAGGAACAAAAGACGCAATATTCAATCTTAAAATGCTGATAGAGAAACGAAGAAAACGCAACCTTTCAACTCATTTATGTTTTCTAGACTATCGAAAGGCTTTTGATTCAGTGAAGCACCAACAATTGTGGACAATTCTGAAAGGTTATGGCTTCCCTACACATCTGATCAACTTAATGCGAAGCCTGTATACTGCTCAAAAAGCAGCAGTAAGAACTGAAAATGACCTCACCGAGTGGTTTTCCATTGGAAAAGGTGTCAGACAGGGATGCATATTGTCACCATATCTTTTCAATCTATATAGGCTACTGAACACATAATGAGAAAAGTTTTGGAGAATTTTGATGGCTCTGTGAAGATTGGAGGAAAAATGGTAACCAACTTTCGATATGCTGACGACATAGTGTTGGTCGGTGGAAGTGTAACGGAACTGCAAGAACTTTTGAATAGGGTCAAGTCAAGAAGTGAAGAATATGGTTTGCAATTACATCCCACAAAAACAAAAGTGATGGCCATAAGTAAAAAGGATGAAATTTGTCCAAACTTATACATTGGTGGTAATGTTGTTGAAAGTGTAAGTAATTTCTGCTATCTTGGCAGTGTCATAACTGACACTTATGATGATAGCACGGAAATTAGAAGGCGAATTGCTATGGCAAAAACAGCTGTGACATCACTTACAACGGTGTGGAAACAGAGGTCAATTGGTAAAAACACAAAATTAAGATTGCTGCAAACTCTCGTTTTCCCAATTGCCACATATGGATGTGAGATTTGGACGTGCAAAAAACGTGACTTTAAAAAGTTAAAAAGTTTTAAAACGTGGTGTTACAGAAGACTATTACGCATCAGCTGGATGGAAAGAACAACAAATGAATTTGTTTCCCGACAAATAAACAATAAATGGAGTCTGATTAACAATATTAACCTCAGAAAATTAAGATATTTCGGACACATAGCAAGAAGCAACTCGTTGGAAAATTCAATGTTGACTGGGATGGTGCAAGGCAAACGAACAAAAGGACGACAAAAAATGAAATATTTTGACAAGATCAAGCAAATTACAGGAATAAAAAGCATGCCGGAAACACTAATAAAAACAAAAGACAGAACAAAATGGAGGCAGTTCATAAGGGAGATCACAGCTGATCAAACATGATCAATCTGTTGAAGTAGAAGAAGATGGTCACAACAGATGGCCACCGTTGCTTGATCGTGCAGGTTTGCAGCTTGCAAAGACGGGATTTTATCCAACTATTCCATCGGGTCAGCCATACCCGACATCACGTTCAATACAACAACATAACTATAAACGATAACGTTAGCTGTTATGTGTTGTTATTGTTATTATTTTACAATCGTTTGCGATTGCGCTGAAGCTTTTTACATAGCGTCATTGAGACAAGGTCAACAAAGCCTCTAGTTCACTGCGTCTACGTCATGTCACGCACTACGTCATGCCACGCACTACATCATGTCACGCACTACGTCATGTTTTGCAGTTGCAAGTGCCGGGAACATTATCTCGATCAGACACAGCCAGGGCTGCCAAGTGGATTGAAATGCAAAGGTTTATTTGCAATTGAAAAAATGTTGCATAGTTACCTTTTAATAGTAGATGCTTGCATGTGCAAAGTAAATGGACTTTTAACAACAATGAAATGCATTTATTGTGAATATGAGTACCTTATCTACCTAATAAGTCGGCACCGTGTTTGAACCTCCACTAGCAGCTGTACCCATGCACTAGCTTTGTTTCAGTCGCCACCGCGTGCCGGGAATGTACCACTAATGACGCAATTTCGTATTTGTGTTAAGAATGAGTGACGTAGCTATAGAGGCCTTACGTCACCTTTGATGCAAATGACATCATTTACAGAACATATAAACGGAACTGGATTTGCTGCTACATTCAACTTGTAATTTTGGCTTGCCCACACTGCTGCTCCAAATTAGTAGATGCGTTTTCAGATAAAATTACATTTTATTTCTTGATTCATGCAAACACCTATTCTATTTAAAGTTAAATATTTTTTTCCAACAGAATTACTGTCGCCTATTGTTGCCAACATCGGTGATAATGACGTAAGTGAAAGTTCTGCAATCGTGCGGTGGTCGCCGTTGGCTTCTGGAGACTACGTAATGTGAGAAAATGTTATTTTCTGTTGGCAATGTAGGCTACTACAGAATAGATTTTTCAGAAAATTAATTAATTCGGAGACGGCTCTTGGGTATCTTAAAACTATGAGCATACTTTATACATACGATATACTTTAAGCATAATGTTCATGACCATAACGTAGATGGAAAGTTCTATTTTTACTTGTTGGGGTAAGCTTTTTTACCAAATCACAAGTAGCTATGGCAGCCCAGTTCCCAATCCTTGTTCTCCGTTGTCATTTGCTTTGCAAAACATCGCAATGTTAAGGTTGTTATGAGTCGGCACAAACAGCTGAAACTCTTTATTTTATTTTATTTGTTGGCATTGGCAAACACTACAAAGAATCAGCGACGATTAGCAAGCGATAGACAAATGTCCTTCAAATTTGCAGCTCAATATTGTCAATGAAGTTTAGCCCTAAAGTTGAAATCAATTAAGTTCTTTCTTGTTGGAATTCATTTTTTCGGCTTGTTCCTGGCATAAAGTGAGAAGAATATTCCTAACCTTCAAGACAATTAATTGATATAAGCATAGAAACAAGACCTTAGACCACTCTATCCTCTAGTGATGATTATGCGTCTTCATCTGCTTCCAAGCCACTCCACATTGTTGTGAACTAACCTAGATCAATTAACATTTCTTTTCATTGACAGAGTTTACTTGACCAAGGCCCGAAGTCCTGATCGACTCCAGGAAGAGAATGTTACCATAGAAACACTAACTTACACCTTCCACGGTCTATCTCCCAACACGTCATACACATGTAAGTAACAAGGCTATTAATTATATTGTTTATGCCAAGTACAGAAATCCTGGTTGATAGTTGACATTTGACAGGATGAGATTTCTATTTATCAATCATTGTCTGGTGATATTTTCAAGTTTATCTCATTCACATGTTGTGCAGTGATGGAGTCATCCATGAACAGAATAAACTCCACGTTCAATTATTTCCAGGAATACTTTAATTAGAGACCAGCAAGATATATAACTTTCATTCAGGGGTGGGCGTGTCGACAAACTCCCCTGACTTTGAATATTCCTGAAGTGTTACAATACTCAAAGTGCCAGTGCTCAAAGTTTTCTGCACTTTCTAATCGAGTAAAAACTACAACAACAAACATCCACCATCTCATAATCTCATATGATAACAAACACTTTCTACCAAGCAATTCATTAGAACTTCCATTCTACAGTTTACATAGCGACAGTTCAAGGCAACGTCATCAGCACCACCACCACCAAGGCGTTCGCTACCAACCTGAGACCTACAACTCCAACCTTCAACAGCATCAATGTCATGGATGATGTCACGACGACGTCTATACTGGTAATACTTTCTACAATTTTGCTTTGTTGTTAGAGGCTGTGACAGATTAGCTCACCCTGAAATTGATAACTTTTCCGATGGGCCGTGTGGCCAGTGGCCAAGCACGTCTGCAAAATTCTACCATCCGAAAGAAGTCAAGACCATTGTGCACTTTAATAAAATCTAATTGGACTTTTAATTGTAAGTTCCATGATGATTTCCTTTGATAATCCAGGATGTATTCAATTATCTGCTAAAAGAGTGGTGTGTTAAATTTAAGTGTTGCCAGATTTTAATTCAAAATTTCATGCAAAAGTGATGCAAATGCAAAATTTAGTGCAAATGCAAATGCAAAATTTAGTGCAAAATGCAAATGCAAATGCAAATGAAAATGCATGCAAATGCAAAATTTAATGCAAAAGTGATATTTTAAAATAGCAGGACGTATCCCAAGTCTTGCCAACTCCTAATTATTTCTAAATCAACACATGGTGCTGTATACCCTTTTGTGCAACCACTGTTGGGCGGGCTTATCGTTTTTTGTTTTTTTTTTCTTGCTTTCTACAATCGGTGTATAATCTCAAATTTTGGGCTAATTTTAAGCAGACTAGACTTGGGCGACTAAGTCACCATCATTTAAAACTAACATTCCTGCTTGAAATTTCAAAAGCATATGTCAGCTAAAAAACATTGCGGGTTAAATTTAGTAAAAAAAAGTTGGCATATTTCAAACAACATGGCAGTTAATGGAAAGTTTAATTCAACAAAGCTGTCACTACAACATAAAGCTTCAAAGACAAAGGAATTTAATCTAATTTATAAAACAATTATTAATTTAAATTGGAATTAATAAGAAACTAATTAAATAATTTAAATTAATAACATATGACAAGAAAATTAATAGGAAATAATCTAATAGGAGTGATGGCAAAGATGCACAATGCACATTGCACAGAAAGTCTTTTTCTTAACGCACCCCTTTCTTGGAATAAAATGCAATGAGTAACTTGGTTGAAATCTCGTTTTCCTGAATCCCTGGTCAATGGTAAAAAGCTTTACGTTAGACATCATTCCCTTTCCCACCAAACACACTTTTGCTGGATAAAGCTAATTGAGAATCTTGGCTGCCATTTTGTTGTTGATATACCAGTCCAATTTCAATTGAAGAGAAGAAGTTTTTAAAGCGAAGTGTGCGAAACAATGTCAGCCCAGTTTCGAACTAAGATTTATGAAACCGTTCAATTTGTTAAAAAGCTTTCATAATGTAATAGATGGCATAAAATGTGTCCTATAGCAATCATTGAAAGAGAGCCATGCATTGCAGGTTACTTGGAATGCTCCTCTCGGCAGCACTCTAGTGGATGGATATCAGCTGATATTAGCAACGCCTGGTGTCGTTGCAACCACTCTTACATTTCCTTCCAGTACCACTCAGGTGATTTGTTGGTTCTTAGATTATTTTCTTATTTAATTCCCTGCATCAACTACCGGCTGTCATTTATTTTATTGTTGCAATAAACAGCTGTCGAAAAGACTGAGAATATTTTGCAATGACAATGTTGCGTTTAACCAGATGGAAAAGTTTCCACCATTTTGTTTTTTTTATCAGGCGTTGCTGAGCAACCTAACGATCACTACCATGTATTCGATATCTCTTTCTACCGTCTATGACGTCACATTGAGCACAGCCGTCACCATCACTCAGTATACCGGTATGCGTGGAGCATTGATTGGATTGTTGGTAGATAACGATCATTGTTTTGTTTATTGTTGGTACATGAACATAGTTTATAAGATCAGGAAGCGCTGTGGTGACAAATGTTTTAACTACTTAAAAGTTGTGATCAATCAAGAAAATGAAGTATCTTCTGACAGGTGTCAAACCCACAACAATGCTTGATATGAACGACTCGGTTACATGTCTTGTAATGCAAAGAAATTTATTCTCACACGAGTCAGTTCAGTCATATATTGCTAAAAATCGATTTCGATCAGCTAGAAGCTAGATCATCTTCAGTTAAGCTAAGCTGGAAGCAAACAGCACAAAATTCAAATGATGAAAATGCAAAGAAATGAAAAAACGTTTTACTCTAGCTACATTAAAGAATTAATGGAAAAAACTAACAATCAAAGACGAAATAAAAGGAAAATGGCACGAAAGAGTAACCTATGTCTTTTATTTCGTCTTTGATTGTTAGTTTTTTCCATTAATTCTTTAATGTAGCTAGAGTAAAACGTTTTTTCATTTCTTTGCACTTTCATCATTTGAATTTTGTGCTGTTTGCTTCCAGCTTAGCTTAACTGAAGATGATCTAGCTTCTAGCTGATCGAAATCGATTTTTAGCAATATATGATTGAACTGACTCGTGTGAAAATAAATTTCTTTGCATTAAAAGTTGTGAGGTTCAAATGGGAGAGATCATAGATCAATTCCCATCTTTGATTCAAATCCTCTGGTGGAGGCAAGTGTTCCTGACTGGCCTCACTCCACAGTGGCATTCCATGTGCATCAGAACTTCTTTTAACAATCTGTGTTAGATCTCCCCAAATGGTGGGTCATCGAGCTTTAGTTGATCTCTGGGTCATTGTGCTTTTCTTGGGCCCAGTTGACGTTGGTGCGGTATAAACGACCAGCATCCTTTGTATGAGATACATGTTGAAGATTATATTGATCGACCCATCTGAAAAGAGAATCATGTTCGTTTGAGCCTCTGGGGACAAGGTTCGATCATTCAACCACCAGATCGAATGCATTGCTCAAATGACAAGTGAATGGTGCCTTGCTTTTCGATTTGCCTTCTCAAAATCTACTTAACCGTTATTTAAAGAATGTTGCCACTATGACATCACAACTGATGAGGTTTATTTGTTTTTAGCTCCGGCTCCTCCTGTTCGCGTACTAGTGACTTCTAGTGATAGATATGGAGACTTGAAGCTTGTATGGGACGCTCCGTTAGAGGGCAGCGTTGCTGACTATGTCGTCACCATATTACCAACGGGTCCCACATTTGAGAGAGGTGATGTTTGATTTTCAGTGATAACTAGAGCGATTTTTTGTAACTTAAAAAACTCAAAAAAGTGACTTTAATTTTGCGAAAAAGTAACCAAAAAGTAACTTTATTTAACGAAAACAAGAAAGAGAAAGAAATAGCAGCAATTGAACATAAAAAGCACCTAGCCTAAATTAGTTTCAATTGTGCTGAAAATATAATTAGCCTGCACAATGCACATACGCAATGTTTCACATTCTCTAGCAGGAATTTTCTGTCAATCAAACACTTTAACTGTTGCAGATAAAACAGGTGGTATAGTTAACACAATTTGTTTCATCGAAAAAATTACTTAACGTGTATGAAATTTCGGGAATATACGCGATATGAACAAGCATGGGCTTGTGCAAACCTAAAATCCGTACCATAGTAGAAGATATATTAAAAGTCTTGGCATTACATAGAATCTAAATTCATCTCTCCAGTAGCGATGAAAGATAAATAAATAGGGGAATTAGGCAAAAAAGTATGCAAAATAAAGTAGGCTAACCTAACAAATGAAAAGTAACCTAAAAACGCAAAAAGTGACTTTTGGTAACTTTATAACTTCTTAAATATTGACCCCACAACCATGGATTTTTGGTTCTACATTTATTTTGTTAATTGGTACAAACAACCGAAAAAAAGCAACTTTAGTGACAAAAAATCTCCCTAGTGATAACCCATCCAGCTTAGAAGATACAAATACTATGTGTTGGATGGAGGAGCATCCGGAGTTTCATTGTTGATTACACATTTGTGGATAACAAACTAAAGACGTAATGTTTTTCAATGCATTTTCTGATTGTGATGATTGCGATAATTTGAAAGAATTCCCAGATTTGTATTCCCATCGCATCGGTTGCGGGAGATAAAGTCAACATTTAGTGAATTTCATTTGAGAGAAGAGTCCGAAGACCGCTCTCACACTTACGAGCGAATTGTGTTTCTTCATGAAATATATCGAGTTAGTGTTTCCATTGCTTCTTCAATGATTTCTTTGTTTAGATGCCAGCAATGGAACGTTTGGTGTCGTGCGTGATTTGGTTCCAGAAACTTCCTACAGAGCGGAACTTTCATCCGTTTTCATGAACATAGCAAGTGCTCCGGTGTCCATTCAACGTGAGCGGGATTATTGTTGGAAAACATATATTTATTTGTAAAAAGACATTAAGGTTTATAGTCAGTAGCAACGTCTGTTTTTTTATGAAAAATTCAAACTAAAGGATGGGGCCAAAAAGTTGTTTGAAGAAAGCTGATGGAGATGAATTTATTTGTTGTTGGTTACACTTTGTCTTTATCTAACCCCAGTCTTATATCTATTGTTGTATTTAGTTTTCGTTCCGGCCACAACTCCTCATCCCACTAGCGAGGTCACTATGACAACATTCCTTTCCGTGACTTCTGGTAAGAACCAATCGACAACTTCAATAACTTTCATCATAAGTTGATCAGCAGGTTCCAGATGAGACTATCAGCGCACCTTCCTTCCAAATTTCACAATGACTCAATCCACCATACATTCTTCATCTGACGTGCCAAGCCGAATCAAACAAGTTGACATGTCATAGGCCTATATTTTGATGCATGCATGGACTGCGTTGGACCTTATTTCTGCTGGGTGTTTTGTGAGTTAGTCTCGACGCAAATATTGAAAGAACGTAGAACTATAAATATATTTTTTTTAATTAATTATGAAACACTCTTCAAAAGTTTCACTCTGGCTGTTTCGTGAGCCAGCAGTGGCTTTGCACGACTGAGGACAATTATTTTGTTGTGGTCGATCATCTTCGCGCTCCTGAACTTTATCAATCAACATTCGATCAATCAATCCAACTTGTGGTTTAACTATTGCATTTATGCCATCCACCACATGGCGCTAAACGCAGATTGTCTTGAATCATCAAAGGCATCTTGAAAGGGTTCATTAGACGTGTGGACTTGTTAACGATAAAATGATAATCATCAAGTCTTTTGAAATCGATTCTGGACGCAAAAGTTTCAAACTGTGGAAACTGTTTAAAAATTGACTTTCCTGTTCAGCTCCTGCAAGTTCAGCCCCATCAACAATCGATACATCAGAGATGACATCATCAACAGTGACGTCAACTCAAGGTAAGCTGAGATTTTGTGTTCTGTAAGACATCAGATTTATGTTCGCAATAACCACCGACCTGTCGAAAATTTTTGGAATAACAAGATTTTTATAAAACTACAATTATAATTTCTGAATTTTTTTGAAGTATACTTCCAAGAAACCTGTTACAAACAAAGTAAAGTCAGTCTGCAATTGATGTTTGAACCAGACAAAATACCCAATACCAGATAAAATCGATCATAAGAGGTTTGTAAGTAATTCATCAACGGAATTTGTAAATTTATTGGATAATTATCAACTTGTAAAGAACTAATGCGATAAGCATTTCACTCTTCAAATAATTTTGTAAAATTATAAATGTATCTAAGAAAAGTGTTATCACTTTTTATGAAAATCCATTTGTTAAAAACCAAACCTGAACATCAAATTTACTTTAACTTACTAAAGGGTATCAAACTTTCACATAGTTCTGTCTTTCAGTCGCAACACAGTCAGTTGAGAAGTTGACATGTTTCATTATGCAAGATTTCGCTGTTTAGTTTGTAATTCGTTTTCAAATCACAAATAATATAGTCAAAAATCTACAGTGTTTTAATTTGCAAGCATTTAAAAATAGATGCTACTGCTGCTGTTGTTTGGGTCCTTGAAAGAAATATTGTCTTTTTGTAATTGATCATGTTTCATCTAATGGTTATCGTTTCAAATTTTGTTGTTTCGCAGAGACCACAAGCACATCTCCCCCACTCCTGTGCCCACCCTACTTTTCACCTTTCGACGGAACATGTGTAGGTGAGTAGTTTGCATGTTTTACACCAAAAGTAAATTGAAATCACCAGTGCAAATAAACACGGTATTGTATTTCCAAAACAAACGTGCAATCCTTGTTGAAAAAACGTTTTTTTCGGATGATGCGGATGAATTTAACGTGTGTTTAGTTTAGGAGATTGCTTCAATGTAATTTAAAGTAAAACAAGACGACTAACTCCATGCAATTCATCACAAAGTAGTATCTTTAATCTGTCAGTGTTTGAAAACTCTTATTGAAATGACTTTAAAACAAGGTTTAAACTAAATCGGCTAGTGATATTTAATATTACGGTCCAGGAATTTTTGTTCACATTTGTCACTTCATACCAAACTACCTGAGACCAGAGAATCTGATTCACCGCTTGATAAGGAGTACATGTCTTGTGGCATGCATTTGGTGCGATACTCCCCTTCCCTTTATTCCATGATTGCTTCCTAGCAAGATGGATGGCATTAGCCACGACTGGTGGATACTGACAACTTTGTTGATCTGTTTCAGAGAGCCAGGTCTTCGTTGTACAAATCACTTTCAACGATGAGTTTGATCCAAACCTGACCATCCCCACAAGTCCAGAAACAATTGCCTTCCAGGAAAGATACAATGCTGTGGTGAGTCCCAAAGAGGTTTACCTCACCTAGAGATTCTAGGGTAACGGATAAGTTGAGCAATACAGCACCAGGCTTGCCACATGCCTAAATGATGAGAGCGCCATGTATGACGCTCATAAAATCACCGGTTCGAATCCCGTCGAGAGCACTTAGATGTCTTGAGTAGGCGCTTTATGACGTATGCCAAGGTATGCACAAGATTGGCTTTTCGTCCACGATCAATCAATAACCTCAACCACTGATTGTGAGCAATCGCACTTGATGCATGCTCGAGCGTTGATGGTGTAATGCAACAACAACCGCAGTATCAACGCTTTTACAAGTTGGGAAGTCTATAACAATTGCTAGTAGCCTATTGGTGGTTTAACTATGGTAAATTAACAGAATGATTTTAGCTAAGTAAATCCCACTTGAAACAGAGTTCTCGTAGCTTTGCATACTTGTAAATGTTTCGAACCACTGACACAGGTTCGATTACCACAGTAGGTAGCTTGAAGCTTCTGCTGGGTACGGAAACGTTGTTGATTAAAAGCATTCCATCCTCCTAGTGCCGCTGAGAGGGTGCTTGTACATTACCGATGACACTTTCTACGTTTTACTGGCTTTTTAGAATAAAATGCATCATCTAAAAGTTGATTTTTATGTACCGGTACTAGCCTACTGTCTTTTTTACCATTAGTCTATTTCAATAAGAGCTCTTACGAATCTCCCCACCAAACTCAGCACCAGAATCATACGGCATTTACAAGCACCCTATTCCTTCTATTATTGTCTCATGACAGCGAGAACATTTTGATTCATGTTTTTCTCTTCAGCTTACAACTTTATCAAGCCAACTGGACTTTGACGTCATAATTGCCGTTAACTTCGTCTTCGCCAGAGGAAGTACAATCGTCACAGCTGACGTCACACTAAGTCGAGTGGGAAACACGGCAGGGGCTCAACAGAGAGTCAATGACGACATTGCGAATGGAGCACTGGATGAGTTTGGAGTCACAAACTTTCAACTGATAGGTAGGGATTTCGCATTGCGTGCAGCTGCGTATCATCTCCAAGTTACTCTTGTATGAATATTGGTTCAAGTCTGAAAAGAAACTTTGTGTACATTCTTCCAACTGGAAACCGAACACGTTCCAGTTTTGAAATGATGGATTTCTAGCCTTCGAACTTCCGGTTCGAACTGCACTTCAACAGTCATTTCCGACGAATATTACGCAAAGTTAAAGTGGATACATAACCAGAGCTATGGAGTCGGAGAGTCGGTGTCGAAAGAAATTTGGCGTGTCCGGAGTCGGCCAGTTGTGGTTGTGGACCGAGGAGTCGGAGTCGTATATTTTTCGCCAACTCCACAACCCTTCAGCGCAGTGCTGCCCATTGACACCAAATCAATTTCCCCAGTGTCGCTTTCTAAACTCCCTAATAGCAATTATATACATTTCACCAGCGCCATTTCATTGAGTTGCCTCACGGCACTCAGCAGGTTAGCTTGGATTGATGTTTTCCACAATAGTCGAATGATTTTTGCCTTGATTTTTTACGTATTGTGTTAATAAAAAAAATTCCAAAAACGAGTCATTTTTTTCTTTTAATTGAAAAGTAGCTGGTAGCGGGAGTGCCACTAAAAGAAATATAGCGTCTTTCCGCTACCGCGACATTAAAAAAAATAGCCCCGCTACTATAGCCGCTACTCAAAAAACTGAGGCGCCGCTACCGCTACAGCTACCAAAAAAGTAGCAGCGCTACTGCCCACATCTGGCGGTACTGTGGCCTGCGGTTTGTTATTCGGCATCACAGTTGCAGGCCGCAGATGCCGATAGGCCCCATTTGTGGGTCATGGATCCGAAGCGCCTATGCCCGTGCGGAGCCGATTTAGCCTTTTGCGATCTGCACTGACCTGCAAAGCTTTGAAAACGTTTCCTCCAACTTGCATGATGTCCCAATCCACCACGCGACATTCATCCTATTATTATTATGACTGCTCATCCACATCAATATTGGAACTGGAAAATTCAATCCACAACACTTTTCATTAGGCTGTCATTTATTATTACATGTGTGCTTCTCTCTGTTTTTGTTTTATTTTTTGTTATTTGTTTTTTTGGGTTTTGTGGCCGTGCTAACTACTGATATATAGCCTACTACATAATTTTTCATTCAGGCACGTTTTAAACCTTTCAAGGTTTTGCCACCTTTTCCCGTTCGTTAACGTGCTGGTAGGTCTATATCGATTTTTGTAGTTAGTATCTTTTTCGTCCCGGACGCGTTAATGACGAAAAATAAAATGATTGATTGATTGATTTGACGTGTCGCAACAAACAAGCTGACACATCAAATATTTTGAATTACGTTTGAATGCAAAACTTAAACAAAATATCTCCAATGGTATGTAGAAACTTCTGATGAGAGTTGACTTTTCTGTTTAGTTTCTGCAAGTTCAGCCCCATCAACAATTGATACACCAGAGATGACATCATCAGCAGTGACGTCAACTCAAGGTAAGCTGGTTGTTTGTTATAAACGAACTTCATTTAATTTTAATATTTTACATCACGTAGGTTATAACGGCAAAATGAAAGAATTACATCATATGGACCATTTAAAACTAAGCGATTCAACACACGCTTCTCACCTATTGGGTAGGCCGTAAACTTCCGAGAAGGGAGATATTTCCCACATATCGTGTTGACGTTGCCTAAGAAATGAATTTACTGTTTAGATGCTGCTACTTCGGCTTCATCAACAATTAATACATCACAGATGACATCATCAACAGTGACATCATCTCAAGGTAAGGTGAGGCTGTGGAGAAATCATATGGTTGCAAATGAGACAATCACTCAGCCTTCAAAGCCTTACGGAGTGAAGAGTCTTCTGGCAATATCTATTTAATGCATTGCGATGTAACAAGGATATATCTTGACCCAACGAGAACGTTCTCTGAAGTGCAAGAAATAACATCGATATTGAAAGAAGGGGTAGCAGTGCAACAGTGTTGCCAATGGTTTTTCAAGCTTCTTGCAAGAAGTGCTTTAACTTGAATGTAATTAGATAACGTGAATGCCACAGTTGGTGAACCGGTACTGCAAACTGAAGGTGATAACCATCCTGTACGTAGGCTGTGAGTAAAGCGGTGATTCGCTTTCTCGATGAATCTTATGGCTTCACTACTGTATTTAAAAGTTAGAAGTTCTTGTTTTCCCGTGGGAATCGTGTCGATTTTAAGACGTTTCTAACCAACATTGCACCTAAATCTCTTTGCTTTGTGTCATTGTTTTCAACGTATTCAAGTTATAAAAACTGTAAAAATCATTTTTCAAACGAACGATACGAAACAAGCAATGCAATCAACCTCATCATTTCAGACCCAGTCATGGTGGCTGCCATCGCTGTTGGAGCAATCGCGTGCGTTCTGCTCATTGTTACAGTGATCCTCATCACAATGATGTGCCTGGGGAGGTGCGGAGGAAGATGGAAAAATAACAAGTTTTCTCTCCAATACAGCGATGAGAGTGGGACTTCAAGTCGGTCAAGCTTTGGAAAGTACAGGTAGGTCCCAGTCACTCGCGTGTTCATGCGTTTGTCACTGAGAAGTCAGTCATGCAGAACTGACGAAACGTCGGAGATGAAAACAAAGACAATGGTTGAAGTTGTGATGATGTATGTTGACATGATGGACGAAACGTTAGCGCAAATAAGCCATTAAACAAATAAAAATTTCTGCAGAGTTCCCAAAGCACACGAAGAATCGAACATGGTGACAACTACGTTTTGTAACGTCAAAAGTCAGTGATTTTTGTGTTATTCGTGAATATTCAATCTTAGTCAATATCTTTTGAAGATCCGTTTCAACAAGAAACTGGCTGTGAAGGTTTCTTTGCAGCATTGGATAGTATAGCATTGACCATATTTTTATAAAACTACTACTGTACAACCACAGAATTTTTTTATGATGTTTATTAAGTTGTATATTGTTACAGCGTCTAGTGAACGTTGAATTAACTGGACTTTCGATTTAAATATAATTTTTTGGTTTGTATAACTTGTAATTGTCTCATACAGCCTACTTGTCTGCTGCAGAAACCAAATGCATATAACTTTCAACTTCCACGATACCTAACGTTGGTGTTTCAATTATGTTTTTCAAAAGTTGCATGTCATCTTAGTTAGGCTACATAAAAGAAACTGCATTTACATAAAATATTGTTCTCCATTTCAATTGTGCTTTAAATCAAGTGGTTGGTTGATTTTAAATCTTTATCCTTGGACTGACAAGCCTTGATTGGTTGTTCCTGGTAGTTTCGCATATAGCCTACTTGTAGAGGCATTTGACGCAGGGCCGGTTAACGAGATTGACAGAGTGAAGTTTTCCGATTGTTGAAGTGTTGTTGCCGGGGAATTATTCCATCTATCCATGAAATAATTTTTTTCCTTTACCACCAACTGTTTTGCAGTAGGCTATACTGTATATGTTTCAGATGTTATTTTGCACGTTATTTCGTCTAAGGATAAACATTGCGAATAATTTTTCTAATTTGGGACATAATCAAAAAACTAATTGAAAGTAAAACTAGGGAAACCCCCTTTTTGGAACGGTTTGAAAAATACAATTCTTCAATATGCAGAATTATATTTATCATATTATTTTCACAAGATTAACATATTATAAAATCCCTGTCGTGCTGTCGATATAATGGAAACCTTGTGATGGTATTGTTGTGTAGCCTGCAATGTAGCGAAGGGGGACGGTGACATGCCTGTGTAAATGAACACCATTCAATCAATATGGCGGATTGCTCACATGAAAATATACTCTATTGCAAAAATAAGTACATGTAGTTCACAAAACAAGTTAAAAGTTATGAAGAAGTCCAAAATCAATTCAGTAATAAACTTAAATGTCGTAAACGCTTTTTCTTATGTTCCTCTTGGTCCTGTGAGACATGGAGAAATGATGTGATTGTTATTCTCCTTACAAGAGGAACATAAGTGTTTCCCATTTATAATAAACTATTTTTTATTTCACTGTGATGCGTCAACTTCAGTTGAGCAAGGCTAGATGAAGCTTGGCAAGATTGCCACATCTTCTGTTTGTAGCTTTTCACAAACTTTTGTTGCGCATAAATGGCCTGGCGGATGTAATCTCTACTCTCCAGTAATATCCTCGAAGTCTTGATCTTAGTGGGCAACGAAATTTCAGTGGGCAACGAAATCCCAATTGATGCGATACTACAGCGCCACCTGCCTGTTTTTTTTATATTGCACGTCAATCGTTTGATGGCCCCGCTGTATCGCAATGGCGCGAAGTGTTGCGTTAAAGTAACAGAAATAGAAAATTAAACACAAGAGCTTTTGAAATCATATTACACTTCGCTGTATTGTTTGGTTGTTTCTTTTACCGATTTTTGTATTTAAATCATTCAGCAATATAACATTCCTCCCAAATTAATGGTGTCTGTATTGGTGCACATGCCAGACTGTGGTCAGTGCACATGTCAGGCTGTGGTCAGTGCACAACTGCACATGCCAGGCTGTGGTCAGTGCACATGCCAGGCTGTGGTCAGTGCACATGCCAGGCTGTGGTCAGTGCACATGTCAGGCTGTGGTCAGTGCACATGTCAGGCTGTGGTCAGTGCACATGTCAGGCTGTGGTCAGTGCACATGTCAGGCTGTGGTCAGTGCACATGCCAGGCTGTGGTCAGTGGACATGCCAGGCTGTGGTCAGTGCACATGTCAGGCTGTGGTCAGTGCACATGCCAGACTGTGGTCAGTGCACATGTCAGGCTGTGGTCAGTGCGCATGCCAGACTGTGGTCAGTGCACATGCCAGGATGTGGTCAGTGCACATGTCAGGCTGTGGCCAGTGCACATGTCAAGCTGTGGTCAGTGCACATGTCAGGCTGTGGTCAGTGCACATGTCAGGCTGTGGTCAGTGCACATGTCAGGCTGTGGTCAGTGCACATGCCAGGCTGTGGTCAGTGCACATGTCAGGCTGTGGTCAGTGCACATGCCAGGCTGACTGCACATGCCAGGCTGTGTTCAATGCAAATGGTTTGTTGCTCTCCTTTGTAAGACGGTTCGTATGTGGCAATGCAACATCTCCATCCACCTTTTGTAACTGGATGCACGATTTCAAACCAGTTGTTGGCGCATGAATCTAAATATCATTGACCAGGTCACCAAACCCCGCCTCTGAATTTGTTGCCCTCGATGAGCGGTTCATATTGTGTTCGGTTTTTCAAGTTATCTGGTCCAGTACTGCATCATTTCGATAAAATAAACATGAAAACTAAAAAAATCCGTTTATCAATCGTTAAATTAGTGTAAACTGTACATAGTGATTAAGTGGCTTTGGAAACAGGCGAAAGCTAACGCAACGCGATATTACCAGCCGAGGCATCGGAATGGTCTCAGAAACTAATCCTCAATTTCGGGAATTGCTTTTTGCAATTTATAGATTTACTATTGTGACCTCACCAAGCTCTGATGTCATCGATTGCATTTGTGCAAAACGATGACGTTTCACTCCCTTTTCCCTGAGCTGCCAACAATTTTAATTAATCTTTTATGACGATATAGAAACGACTCTCAATCGGATCGAAGTTATAAGTCTAATCGACCGGTTCGTCGCTCTCCATATGCCGCGATTTCCACGAAGCTCTTCGAAGTAATTCCCATAGGACAAGAAATAAATTACAGACACAACGCGAACAGCCGACGGCACGTGTGCTCTTGTTGTGTTGTTAAAAATCCTTTAAACTTAAAATAATTGTGTTCCGAACGACGCATTCTTTGTTGTTGAGCGAAATCCGAACAACTTTTTGGTAGTTTCTATAATTTCATTGACAGTTCTTTGATAGCAGGATTCTTGCATCTTGTGCGTGCAAGGTCGTGTTAAAATTGTTGAAATATTGTCAATGCGACAGATCCCATAAATATCTATGTATCTCCGCACAACACAAAAAGTGCAAACTTGCGTAGTTGTTTTTGTTTTTGTTTCGGCAAACGCTGTTGAAAACCACGAGAAAATAACAGCAAGCAGCAACAACGGGTGCGGCCGCAATGAGAATCAAAGATGGCACTCTCGGAGCTACCCACACTGCTTCTGTGTTACAATTGGGAGACTATAAGACTGTTAGTAATCAATCAAAAGGTTAATGTCCGTCATGAGATCACGAACACACCTCAAGAAGCTGTACCAGGGTTGATGCGCATTGCTGATCTTACACAGAGCCGAGCGGCTTGACCCACGGTTGCCTGTGGCCGCCGCATGGCGGGTTGGTGAGATGCACGGATGAACACAGCTTTATCAGCTCTTTTTATATAGATTTCAACGTCTGCGTCTGCAAACCTTGAATCAATGTGAAAAGAGCTGATTTTGCTAGCTAGCACAAACTCTTGTATCAAAATTTTTGGTTTTAAAAAACATTTTAAAGCTGAGAAATATATCAATAGCAACATAATGTCCGCTTGATGGCGTAATCCAGGAAATGAATTTAACGATCCCGGATGTTTATCGCGCTCATTATCAACGACGCCACAATGAATGGAGTCATTCATTGTCTTTAGAAATGTCGATTCCAATCAAAGATTTATGTGACTGCCAGATTAGCCCAATTCTAATGTTAATAACAATAAACTTATGATCAACCAAACAGGTCAAAGCATAACGACGCGGCATCAGACAAATGTTTAATCCATACAAACAATATTTATTTCTACTGGAATGCAACACTTGCAACAACTTTCAAAACGTCACAAGTTATAAAGATGCTACAGTGATGGTGCACAAATGACTAAGTTCTACGACTGCGCTAAGTCCACATTGGAACTATAGTGGGGAGGGGGGGGAGGAGTTAAAACAAAGTCGGTTACAAAGTCATGGTCACAACAAACTGAAAACTTATTTCGATCAAACCATCCCCTGCATCTTATTAGATATCTCTTCACTGTCAGAAACTATTCATAACAGCCATTAGGTTGTCAGATTCATTCTAATTAAAACTTTAGCAGTTTAAATATTTCAAAAGTTCATAGGCTAACAGAGTAGGTGGTTGTGATTAGTTTATTTGATGATAGGCGCTTAGGTTATAATGTTGGCGCGTGTCTAAAAATCTTCACTTTGCTACCCACGGTGGATTTCTAATGGATAGTTCTCATTTAAACTACTGGTTGAAGCATTATCGTCATCATGAGCCCACTACAATGAGGCAAGTGGCCAACACTAGGATCTCATAATGCATCCAACAATATTCACCGATGTTTTGTTGCCGTATCAATTCTTATTGCGCGAATCTAACTTCTTTGAACGTTGCCACAACCTCAAAGAGTGGAATATATATTTTCATATTTAATCCAGTACCCACTCCTTGTTAATCACCAACTGTAGACCTCTATTATGCTTTATGACGGCATAAGCTCCTTAACGTCACCGTAAGTGGTTTCAGGCCAGCAAAGTGATAGAAAGCAGTCATGCATGAAGGACATTACTTGACTCATCCCCACTACGTCATGGTTTCATCACAACTTAATGCCACGTCATCAAGGAGATGAAACATTTCATTAAAGCTCATCGTGGGAATGTTATCAAAGAGAGTTTTCATGTAGGCTACTGTAACTTCTGATCAACTATAGCTACATGGAAAACTCTAAGAAAAAGTTGTGGATCGCCTCTTGGACAAGACGCCCCAGATATTACAGAACCCTGTACAACAATGCATGCTGTGTTTTAAAATGAAAGACAATTGTTAGATGCATAACTTTTTAATCCATCATCTTAGCAAACATTACACGAAACTGACAAATGATAATTAATTAATAAATCCCTAAGATGCAATATGCAGACTGCGACGTATGCCAACAGTCTACTGAGATCGTATTTTACCAAATTAAGCAAATTAAAACTATATTTCTGTAAAAGTTGGAATTAACCGACAAGATTTTGTTTAAACCTGAAGTTGCGATTCAAAGGTTTTTTTACGACGACAAAAGATTTCAATCATCATTGTTTTTTGATTGAGGTTTTCATAGTCGTGTAAGCTATATTTTTTCAGGAAAACTTTGAAAATTTGTCCGAGGTATCCCCACTTTCCCTGTAGTAGGCCCCATGCAAAGTATAGTTCTCCTAAATGCCTCCATTGATTTTTTTTCTACTTCACAGGGCAGTGGCGTACGTATAGTGGAATTTTGAGGATAAAAACCCACCCATTAAAACTGGATCTGTTATTTATTAAACCGTTTCTTGATTAACGTTTTCATCGCTTATCTTCTAGTTTTGGTGCGGTGGATGACGCAATGGATAAGGCGTTGGATTTCCAATTATGCAAACTTGGTTCTGGTTTAACTTCCGGCTTCAACCGGTTGTTGAAAACACCGCTCACCTCTACCCAGGATGTAATAAATTGGGTAGGCGTAGTTTCTGAAGTAAAGGCGGCCGAGAGAAAGAAACTGGCCACCCTACTCTCCTTAGTGCCGAATATCTAATGTGATGAGAACCTCATCTTCTCGTACTTCAAAGCTCAGTAACTGAGTATGGGACCTTTAATTACCTTACCTTGTAGTTTTGTAATCGAACATAGAAGGTGCTGTAAAGTTGGCTACAACATGCGTTTTCTTGTACAGCGTATGAAGTGCTTGGTCTACAAACAGGAACCTACATTATTGTAGAGTTCAAAGCAGCGTCAGGCAAAGAAGTATTTGAAATCGTGGCCATGAATGTTTTGTGCATACGCCATTGCCCAGAATTAGCTCATAATTAACATACATTGTTAATAATATTTACAAGTAATAAATATAATTCTCGTAACATAAAGCAGGCAAGCAGTCAACATTTCAATTCTTGAAGGTTCCGTGTAATTGAATGGATGATATTGTTTTAAAGGGTTTGAAGGATGATACTGCTTAAGGTTCAAAGTTCAGAGTCGTTCCAAAGTAGCGAGGTCTTATAAATGAAGATCCATCGGCTTAATGTAATTCGGTCTTAATGCCGGGTAATCATAAAATCAACAAAACCAGGCTTGACGAACTCGTATTCGAGCACGTAGTGTCCATACAAGCGGCCATGACCGATGTCAACTCCGCATTGCGTCCTGTTTGTAATCGCCGTTTATGATCTTCCATTACTTCTGCTGTTTCATGACGGAGAAACTGTTGCCGAAATTTTTAACTACAAAAATGTAAACCATGAAATGACAAATAAATGTCGTTTCAATCGCCTTGCTCCAACTTGTTTATTTTAATTGATCCATGATCGGATGCTACGGGTAGAGGATTTTTGTAAAGACAAACAATGTCATGCTCATGTTTGCTCGCCAACTTCAACCATTGATAACAACACTGCAGCATCCCATCCAAACATAATGGTCCGCCTAGTGACAGGGAAGGTTTGGGCCACTTCCAAGGTTAAGATGTAAAAGAAACTGTACATGTCCTAAAACAACTATTTCATTAAATCTCACAAAACATAATGTGTTTTGAAAATTTAGCTCTAAGACAAGTTAATGCTGACCCACACAGTCTTTGCTGTACACGAGTAGTTAAATATGAATATAGAATAAAGCAACCTTTCGATGGCTTGTGGGGTCAGCACTGTGTATGCGTGGAATTATAATCAAATAGCTTCCATTCTAACAAGGCAACCTTTCAGTGGATGGATTCTGGAATTGCCTTTACAGTGTTACTGCACTTCTTCGCGTTTCCATTGTTGACTAATTTGCCTCATTGAGCCGCACATGCCGTGCATGAACGATTCGAAGCGGTCAGAGAGATCGTCGTGGGGTCACGCCCCTTCAAACGGAATGACGTGTGCTCAGTCTAAAAGCTGTCGCTGTGGCAACTGCATTCCCGATGATTAACTGGTTAGAGCCCAGACATTACCTCGCTGCAGCGAGTGAAGGGTGCAACTTCCTCATCGCAGATCTCTTTCAGCAAAACGATTACTTGCAAGTTGTTTCACATAATTCTCCAAATGCACAAGCTTTACATTAATTTAAAAACGTCAACGCTGAATTGGTGTAAAATTGGTAACTTTACGAACCGTGTAAGAATTTATTGAGGTTAAATATAGGTCGCGCAGATCTTGGAAAAGTTTAAGTCAAGCAACAATGGCTTCCAAGTTCCAAGCGAAACCAAAACCTCTTTATATCACTCTCAATAAAGACATGTTCCGATTTTATGGGAATAAGGTCTCTCGCGGTAGCGTACATGCTGTGTCATATTCGATCTATTAGGATAATTTATGTTTTCAATATCTTTGTAACGCCAAAGGCTTTTTGGGAAGAGAAAATGTGAGAAAGTCTTTTTTCCCAAGAAAGCGCAGCAGATATGTTAACTATATTGGACTTCATGTGAAAAAAACTAGGTCAGTTTGGAATACGTCGGCACAATATGTTTGCAGATACTCCCAGTGAAATTAATATGATCCATGCCCGCACGATCGTTCATTTCACGTCATATGCCAATGATTGACGTGTGAACCTCTTGCTAGCTGTTGCTATGGCTACCATTGCATGGGCTGGTTCGTAATGGTGACGTCAATCAGAGCAAAACCTTCTCGCGGCGTTGCACAAATAAGTTCCATGCCAGAGGAATTGTTATAAATCATGGAGATAAACATTTGTTTAAATTGTTTTTGTTTAAAAATTGTCGTTGCAACAATAGTTAGCACCGTTAGAACAAACTAGGCCTAGCAGTTTAATAAAAGCATAAAGAACCTAAAATGTAGTTACGTACTGTACTAAACTTATTTTCAGCAAACGTTTCGAAAACTAAACTGTTCATCTTCAGTGCTACTAAAATACTTTCTACAGAACATTGGACTTTTTCACTTGCAACTTTTGGTATATCAAAGAGCTCCTTAATGAATAACTGTCATACCACAATACAATATAGGTATAGGCCTACGTACAATCAACATTATTGGCCAATTTTTTTTTTTATTGAACCACAGACATTAGACAAGCAAAGCAATGTAACCTTAGCGGGTTTAGCATAATGTATTACATACAAAACAAAATATCTAACATAACGACTCAAACGTTTTCGACACGTACGTGTGTCCTCATCAGGAATTAAATCTGCAATATACATAAAGTGAAAAACCGTAAGAAAAATTGGACTTTGCACTATAACTGTAACGACACGTTTATTTTTTTTTTGCAAAATTGTCAAAGCACTGTAAACCGCAAAGTTTAAAAGAAACGCATGGAAGACGACCGTCCTTATATCATCGACGACTGGGTCGCCATAGGTATGTTGGCTTTGTTTTCTTCATGTGTAAATGTGGAGTTTGCTGGTTAATGCTGAGTATTATCAGTAAGCATGGTAGGGACATCTTATCCATATACTTTACAAAAAGTTAACCAAATTTTATTGTAATGCATCAATCGCATGGAATCTTTTCAAATGGTAATCTTAAACGTGGTCATTAAAGCAACCAGTCGAGAATAGCTGAGTTTAAACATTTGTAGTAGGTATTCTCTTTTGGTTCCCTCATCTATTCCTTTCAAATACAACAAGTTCACTTGAGACTAATCACTCGTTGCTGTAGGTGCTTCTCGCCCTGCAGCAAGCACTTTGTGATCACGGATAGGCCAATACGAAGTGCGTATGAAAATATGGGCTGTCGTTTTATTATTTGCTGCTGTCTCCACAGGTTTCTCAAGATTTACTTTTGACCTTTTACAGTTTCCATTTGACTTGACCCAGGATCGATCCCTGGTCCATGGCCTGCGGGTAGGTGCGTGGTATTGTTTACTTTATGGATGATTAATTCTGTTGTCGTTTCTTCGGGGCGAGCTCTTCTGGGAACTTCATTAATTCCAAATGCAGTAGGACCCGTTTGCACAATACTAAACTGAAACAATGAATGCATCTAAGCGTTCCTGAATTGAAACAAGTTTATTGTTTTCAAAAATTTATTCCAAAAAAAGATGGTCGCCTTTCTTACCACTTCAACGTTTATAATGGTTGCATTAACGTAAGAGCTGCTGGTCGCTAGTGGGCAGATTGAACTTGCGTCATTTGTCTCATGGTCAATCTAACGATGTCCAACCAAGCCGAAAGTTAACCAAGCTAGCTAAACACACCATCGTTAGTTTTGATCTAACAAACATCTGACCAACATTAAGGCAAGTTATCACAAGACATTCTAAACATGTGGAAAAACTAAAGAGTTTATTTTTGCTTCAATGCTGCATGTAAAATTAGTACACGAGATGGCAATGGGAAACGAAGGCAGCCACTCATTTGCATTCATTTGGAAAGCAAAAAGAAAGCGACGTTTTGTCAGGGTTGCCAACTATTTTGTTAATTCTTATTGTTGTTTCTTTATTGCTGCGTCACTGACAAATATTTCGTCTCCTAATGTAAATATTTGAGTGCAGCTGATTGGCCGAGTAGAATATTGATTGAGGAAGTAACAAAGCCTTCTAATACGTAACAATGTTTCAATGCAAATAAAAGTGTGATGACAATTTTGTTATTGTCTTGTCAATTTTCACATCGTTTCAACGTCTCTCACGTCAATTGGAGCGACATACAAAATTGGTCTCCAGCCAATAAATGATGTGTTCGAGCGCAGGCGATTGTTTTATTATTCAAGTAAACATAAAAAAATGATAAAAACAGAGAAACAACCGGGTAGGCATAAACGATGAACATGATATTCGTGGAATCGTGTTTAGCTCCACTTGTTTGTCGTGGGCTAACAATGATCAAGTGTGACGCAACAATTATTGATTTTCGCAAAATATCGCGGTTTCAGAAATGCTATGAATAATTTATTCATTCTCGTCCTCGGAGCAAGATTCATTTCTTGTCCAAGTAACCTGAAAACTTTGTAGCAACATCTTTGCTTGTTTGTGAGTCGCCTGCCTGGTCTCACTGTGTGAAGTCGCTTTTGATGGCAGCAGAGAATTTTATGAAATGCCAAGCGCGAAAAGTGTCGCCTTGTTTATCAGACCAACAATCAGAGTGTGCTTTGTTCTGTTTAATGTTGATTCACAGTTTTAATCTTTCTCCTCTCAGAGGGCTGCATCCGAGAACTTCCCCAAGCGGAAAGACCGACAACAAGCGCCAACGCCAACAAGCGAGCGGAAAGGCCAAAAACAACGTCCTGCGCCAACAAGCGAGGTTGGTAGCAGCACGCTTTGGCGACGAATACTTTTCAACGTATAGTTACGTGTTACATTAAATTTCATCCAAGAAATTTGTAAACACAAGTCAAAGTTCGGATGATGGAAATACGTAAATTGCCACAAAAACAACTAATTGTGCCGAGAAACACTTGTTTATGACAAAAGTCTTGATGGCTAGTGTGGAGGCTACACCGGTATGGTTAGCGAAACACAATCCTCGCTGTTCTATAGTGAGTAGTCAGGTAGTGCTGACGCCAGGAAGATCGCTCCTTTTCAGCTAATAGAAATTACGTCATGTGTCTTCAGCTAGGAAAGGAGGTCATCTTAAATCAAAAATCAAATTCAGTAACATAAAGTGCGCTGTCGGATTAAATCGTCTTTTTGATGTTCTTGTTGCATCGTCAGATGTTAAGGCAAAAGCACTAGACAAGAAAAAGTGTGAAATCTTCATTCACGTGAACATGTCATCAAGCTAATCGAGAATATTCCATGATAAGTTCTCTGGGTTATGTGTCTGACGTCAGCACGACATGCAGCAGTTTAAGAAGTTTTGGGAAGATACGAGGTTTCCTTTGATCTTCATCACTGTGGATTATTTGTTTAATAAATCGTCGAACAAACTCGGATTCAATTCGGGCTTTTAGTTTGAGTTTAAACTCGATCGTTGGCTGAATATGCATCTGACATTGGGTTAAAATGATTTTTAATTTCATGACTTTTTTAGGAGATAAAGTTGGGTGGGTTGAAACAAAAACCTCAGAAAGTTTGTACAACATAATAATTTGTTGTTATTCATCGAATACTGAGTTGTAGCATTGGTCTCAAGTGAATTGTTTTACGCGAAACAAAATTTTACTTTGTGAAAAAGATTGGAAAATTTTGAAACTTAAACCATCACAGGCATCTTCTCTGCGCTGTTTGAGAAACCTTTGTGATGACGTCTACAGACGTTAACGTCCATGTTCGGTTTCCAAAGTCTTTTGGAAATAGATTTCCAGGTGAACAGCTAATGCTTTGATGGCACTTGGCGCTATTCGTCCAGTCTGTCAAACTTCAGTCGTCTGAGCGCTCACGCTGAGTGCCCACCCCCAACCGAGCTCGTCTTAGTTTCATGGCTGCTCGCGTGCCCTTATTGGAAGAGCGGTCGATTGATCTTCGCAACAAACTGGATTTAAACTGCGGATTTTTTCATGCTATTGAATCTTCAAAGTGCTTTTGATGAAACGGATTTCACGATGGGCACACTTGACGCTATTATAACGTTAATTATTGACAATCTAACGGAAAGATGCAAAGTGAGGTAGGAGTCATGAACTTGTTCCATATGATTATGACTCATAAGTTGATGTTTCGGCAAACAGCGACCTATGGACGCGTCGGGAGATCGATGTTGGTTTTGCGGCTTCGTTCTGTGCGGTCCAAGAACATGGTGTGGATCCACGACTCGCTTTTAAGAACCCCAATACCTTGACTACAAAATTATTTTAAGTAAAAATTATGTTTACTTGATTGGTTGCTATGTTTGATTGGCCTTAATAGTTTTACAATGGGAGAAGTAAAAAGATTCATTTGAATAAAACAAAAACCTTTCTTAAACTTTCCAAACAAAGTTAAGACAAAGGAATTTTCCTTAAAAAAGACAGTTGAGTTTGATTTTACAAAACACGTTTCAAAAAAACACTTTTTTTGTAAAAGCACTTTTCAAAAAACTTACTAAATTGAAAAGTTTAAGTTTGTTAGTTCTACCTTGGCCATAACTATTTAAACTGCAGCATTCCTAACTAGCCTACACATTGATGACAATGAGTTTTTTTTCTTCATCATTATCCTATCACTAATTTCACCATATTAGTTTGCACGACAACGAAAAGAATAACTCGGTCTTGAAGACTGCAAGATGTTTAGTCTTAGACTGCAAGATTTGCATCTTTTCGACTTTGGATGCAAAACAATTGCGGCAGTCCAGCCGTGACCCATCTGGAACCTTGCAATTTAAAGAAAATATTCTTTGTTCAGTGGTTGCCCACCTCTTCACCTGTCACTCCCACTCCTACTCTACATGGGCTACCTGTGCCATGGGCTACCGTTGTCAATAATTAATTTGTTTTTTCTCACATTTAAATGTTGGCATGAAAGCATCTATCTCAAAGCATTTGCTTCATGTTTTAAAGTTTAGTCTTTTACGATGTCGGCGAAATTAAACATTTGAAAAAAATATAAGAAAACTAATTTCACTGAAAATTTGGCAGACGTTAAAACTACAAATGATTTGGTTCGTCGTGTATTTGAAGAGAACAAACAAAGACAAACAATGACGAGCGCTTATGTTGGAAATTCACATCTGATGAAAGACACAATTAGAAAATACATTAATCACATTAAGGTCGATTCATGCGGGTAACGACAGATTAGAAATATACATTAGTAACTTTCAATGATTGATCTCACCTGGAATTGCATGATTGTGACGTGATTTCATTTCCTCATTTTGTATGCGCCCTTAAGTGTCGAACATTTACCTCTAAACAAGTTCTACATACACTTGGCACTTTACGACATCTAGTGGCAGTAGAAGTCAAGAGATTTGCATAATATAAACTAAAAAGTTCGGAAAGCACCAACTTAACAGGCTCGTAGGCATCATAAAGACATTATGGCATGACTAATCTAACGTTACTTTGCATGGCGAGCAATAAACAAAGGACGACGTAACTTTGCTACAAGATTTTATGCAGACGCGGCATTACATAAGGAAGAATGAAAAATAATATTTTTTTAAATTACTGAGTTAACGAATTCATAATTTAGTTACAAACTCTTTCACATGTCGTTAATCATAAAGTTAAGAAATCGTTGGCACCAGAACTTGGCAACATTGTCCATGAATTGTCAGAGGTCTGAAGCAGGCATGATACCAGAAAGGAATTATCACAAACTTAAAGTTTTGAAGCAAATTAAATACACACTACGAATGGGGAGTAGTCAATAAGTCACGAAGCTTCAAACAATGCGAAAGACCTTAACTCCTGCGATATTGGGGAACTCTGGTAGTTTTGTCTCCATCGGGAGAGGGAAGTGATTTCTGCGGGCTATTGTAGGGCGAAGAGCCGCCAATGCTGACAGAACCGTTCGGCGTAGGTGGCATCCAGTAGCTGCTGCCTTCTGGCAGATCCAAGTATGACGTGATTGACGAAGAACTAGATGATAGCGGAGGTTGGGAGTGGGACTGCAACAGGTCTGAGTCAAGTAACGTCATTGAGGGGGAAGCATTCTTGTAAGCTTGCAACGAGTTGGAGATGGTTGCGAGTGGTGGTAGTTGCGTTGCGAGGTTGTTGTTGTTGCTGTTAGCTTCTGGCTGCAAGCTGCTTTGATACAAACTTGTGTCATGCTTGGCGTGCTCGCTTACCGCCTTAAAGTCTTCTTGTGACGACATAAAATGTAAAGAAATATTAGGAAAGTCGTCCAAGCATTCATTGTTTGATGTCAGGTTGTTGGAAGGTGGAAGCTCTCCCCCGACATGAGCCTTCCCAGCCATCCCCTGGTTATCGACGGAAGGAAAATACACCTCTGGTTGTGCTGCTCCTTGGCCGAGCGTGTCAATGCTGGTGACGTCATAATGGTAATTAAAGAAACCATCGGCGACCAACGCTGTCCCTCCTGGCACGTTGGTGTGGCTGTGATGGTAAGTAGTGCCGATGCTGTTTATTCCTCCCTGATTGATTCCTCCAGTCATCACACCTGATGCAACCACGTTCGCGCCTGCAAAGAATATTATTAGATCGAACCGATTCAAGATTTGCAAGGAACTAACTTACTGAAATATTGGGGTGGCAATGATTGAATATTTATTCATTTCCAAGCCGCTTCCACACTGTGGTCGCAGTCGACATTGCATCAGTTAATATCGAAGCAACGTCGACTTACCGCCATTCCCTCTCAGCATCTCCAGGTTCTCTCCCAGCTTCCTGATGTACTCGTAGGCGTACCTCAACGTCTCTATCTTGGTCAGCTTTGGATCGTCGGGGTAGCACGGTAACGCTTGCCTGGTGGAATAATATAAAATGATAATTGGTTACGCAGCACAAAAAGATGAGATTAGGTTAGATGTGAAGTTGCTTGAAATATTTTTGTTTTTAACATTTATTTCCATTCACCAATTTATGGAATTACCAGAGCATGTGGAATGTGGATTAATGGCTCACCTCAAATGTTCCAGGGCGTCGTTGAGGCCGTGCATTCGATTCCGTTCCCGGTCGTTAGCCTTCGATCGTCGCTGCTTCCTCAACAATCTGGTCGTCTGTGGGCTTCGATCTCTTTTGCGCTTCTTCCGACACTTTCCTTTGTTTTCTCCATTCTGCGTTTTCCCATCGAGCTGCGGAAGAAATCATGAACATCTTTAAACCAAACTGACAAAATGAAGTTTAAAAACACATTTTCCACTGAAGGATATTCTAATGAGAAACGTACATGAGCATTTACCTTTATGACGTCATTGACCACCCTTTTTGATTCCATTGCGTCACCGTTGCAAGTTTTTGTGCAATAATCGAAGAATTGAGAGTTCCGAAAGCTTGGCTTGTGGTCTGCAGGGTGTGTCGCTAGATGGGTAGCCACTGCATCAAAGCAAATACTATCTGTCTTGCCAAGATGCCCTTGGATTAACACAGACATTTAAAAAGATAAACTAAATCTAAACAAACCAATGGGTGTCAGGAAAGTGTTTTCAGCCATATATCAAACCATGACGACATCGTTATGGACCAAACGATGTCTCCGCAATTTTAAAAAGACGTTTTCATAGTTTGTTCCTACACTCAAACGCAAATTTTTAAACTATTATCTCCGAAACTCGACTTTCAAATTTAGTGATGAAAGTGATCTATTCATCTAAGGATCAGATATTGAAGTTTCATTTCAGTTTGAGCCCGTCAAATTGGTACGATCATATCGGACTTTAGATCAATGAAAAGTGGTTTCGAAACATTTTTTTGCACAGAAGTTAGTTTCAATCAAAAAACGTTTCTCAAATAGCATAACCATATGGATCCAGCAATGAAAGAGTGAATCTGTTTTGAAAAATTAAGAAAAAACAAGAAAACCGCTGGTTTTTCGTTTTGTAGAACGAACTTTCGAGCAGTCATCGATGATAACACCTTTAGTTTTCTTTGTTATTTCTATTTTCAAAATCCGTTCTTTTAAAAAGCGTTTCGCATCCTTTCCCTCATTATGACGTAATAACCTTAACAAATAAACAGTTGTAATTGAAAGAATCGCTTTTTGCTTTGAAATGCATGCGCGAACATTCCGCAGTGCTCAGCTGAGAGAGCTGCCTTAATCGCGGTGTCGCGCCCCCCGCGGATGACCTGACAGCGAACGTCAGTGCAAGGCGGGCACCGGATACTTTTATTCTCCTGAGACCAGATATCTCTCTGGCAACGCCATGACTTGCATCATTCATCACGAACAGGACTTCTGGCGACACAGCCATGTTGATGTTATAAAAACAAATAACGTCATCTAGGAGAAATTTCAGTTGAATTAACAGATTATTCAGGCTGAAGATGCATCTATCCATCTGGCAACACCACAGATATACAACCGAGGATTCACGTCATACAAAAAACATAATCTTTGAACCAACTAATTTGCAAGTTGTCTACTTACTAGGACTGTCGTTCATAGTTTTTCAATCTTTCTTTTAACGTACTGGAAAATCTTATTTTCGCGGCAACACTGTTGTGAGCCACAACGGAGGTTGGAGTTCCTTTTTACTTAAAGCTGCTGAGATCGTTCTCATGGAGATCTCAATTTATTGTAATCAAAGTATTAGCTTGGCAATCGGAGAAACATTTTCGATTTTAACATAAACGTTAAAATCCTGATGCAAAACTGTGGAACGTTTAACAATTCGCTAACTGCGGAGTCAGAACCAAATGATTATTGAATTAGGTCTAGATGTGAATGACGACCTAGTCGTCCGCCAACTTCCAGTGCTCGCTTGTCTCGCTTTGTTAATCAGTAAATTGTATTTTCAAGAACCTCCCATATGCTCAACCATCTGCCTCGGTTACCAGGACTTAAGTGAAGAGAAGTAGAAAGACTGAAATTTTAAGGTTCTCTCGATTGGGAAAAAAGGACTCATCGATTTGAAAAATCCTTTGCACTATCTTTATGTGGTAATAGAGAGGAAGGTTTATGTTTACAATATGGCTGTAGCCTACTCACATCGTTACAACCAACGAAACGTAGTTGAAGATGTTTGAAACGACTGTTTTTGTTGAAATATAACCAAATTATTTCGTTTTGTTTCGAAAATGTTTTTAAAAATTCAAAATGTTTCCACAGAAGACATCTTTCATTTAATGAAATAAGCTTTTAGTTTAGGTCTGAATTCTAAACTAATCCAAGCCCAAGCTTGGATATGTTAAAATTAGAATATTTTTATCATTGTAACAATCTTAACAATTTTGTGGCGCTCAAGAAAGTTAACAATCAAAATGTCTTCTTCATTCAGGCTCTCCAGTGCTGACCATTCAGATCACTTTAAAGTGATTCGAATATTACTGCATGAGCCTGCATCAACTAAATGGATTACCCAGTTAGGTCGCAATACAAGCTTTTATCTCTTCGATGTTTTCTCGTTTCGTTTGGCCCATCATCGAAAGTTTCTTTGATCTCAGCAGGAAACGCTAAAATTCGCGACTGCTTTGTTCCCAGAATCTTCTTTTGCTTTGTGTTTCTTGGGCGCTCGTAAAACGTCATAATCGTCAACAATTTCCAACTTTCAAAGAGATTGGGCACGCGACAAACAATGGCAAGCTCCTTCATTGTTAGAAGTGCTTTTGTTCTGATTTGATTTTTCTTGAAGATACAGTGGAGATGCTGTATAGAAAAAACTTGCAAATAACTTTAAGTTTTAATGAATGAACAACGCATACAACAACGAGATAAAATGTGCCGCCTTCTGGGAAGTCATTCACTTACAATTTTTATTGATATACAAAAATGTCGTGACGTAATTTAATCAAATTAGTGGAAAATCAATAAATTTTCTAAATTGCATTGTTTTTTATCAAAAAAATTGAAAAAAAAAACACTTTTCACTTCTTTTGCGAGATTGTGACGTATCACGACGCTTAGATCTTTGCTGACATCTAAAGGCCGCTTTTAATTTCTCTTAAGAAAATGACTTTGAATGTTTTTCGAAACACTTTTTCTTCACAATTGGCTGTCAACGTCCTACTCAACAGCATTGAGGTGGCTTTGTTGCTGATTGACAGGGTGAAGGGTGAATTGAGCTTGACAGGCTGAAGCTTTCCAATGTTGAAATGTTGTTGAGTGCAAATTATGCTATCCACTAGGTGCCGCTGAATGGAGAGCTGTCCTTGATATGCGTTGCTCAAGCGCACACCCCGAGAGTCGAACCAGCGCCGCGTGATCTTGAAGTTTCTTCATTCACAGGTAAAGTCAGGCACTTACATATCCAACAGAGCTTTCCGAACTTTATAGTAGTAAAACAAAGTAGGTAGTATCACAATAAATCAGAAAAATCAGTTTTATTGATAAAGCCTAGATTCTGTTTGAATAAGACTAGAAGTTACTGAAGAAGCCACACTCGTGTGGTAAAAGCGTTATTAATAAAACCGTTGTTTCTGATTTAGTGTGATACTGTCCACTTTGTTTTAAATGTATTATCACACTACGCATCCTATTGGATCATCAGTTAAATCATAAGAAGATTTGATGAAAAGTTTAATGACGAACTTTTGGAATTTTATAATGGTAGCCTGAAATTGTAGCAAATACTTTTAAACCATGCTCCGTCGGTGGCACATAATTGTGATAACTTCGCACTTCTTACGCTCAAGCAAGTTTCTTTGTTTTTTTTTCGTAATCACTTGAAAAACAAAAACTAGGTGAGTTTCTATCATATGGTTAACTTGGTGCCAGCTAACAGATTGTGGAATTCTGTTTCTGTTCAAACCCCCATCGAGGTGGTTGTTGGAACCTACACGGTTAGACTATGACTGCTTTGTTGAGGGATTTGGTAGGAGAAGGGACTGCGAGGTTTTGGGGGCAATCACCGGCTGACCGCAGAGATTCTCTGCTACTGGACCTATCCCAAAGATTTAAAAATTTTGAAAGTGTTAAATATGAAACCACGCAAACCTTACTAAACAATTTAAATATTATTTGGCGCGCATGGTTTAGCTTTAGACAACTACAGAAAATTAAGTTTATTTTGATTAATTGCAAGGCAAGCAACAGCGGAAGCGTGTGTTCAATTTACTTTATCTTCTTGTTTTGGTTCATTCGGGAATCGTTATTCCCATGCTGTGGACAGAGATCTTGTGGAATTAAATGAATTTGTTGCTTTTAGTCTTTCAATATGGATTTAAAAAATCACCACTTACAGACTTAAGTAAGCAGTAGAGACATTGTGAACAGAGCTACAATGCCTCTTTAATCCTACAAATGAAGACATTTCTTCTGATTCTGAAGCAAACGGCGCCTACTCTTTTAAACCAATTCTGCGTTTCCTGTTAAGAGAGGTTGGTCGGTTTGTAATTTCAAAAGCGGTTGATTGATCATCACCAAACGTGAAATGAAGAAAAATTCTTTCATTTAATCAACTTCAGCTATTATCCAATTGCCGAGTTATTGAAGCGTCAGTAAGATCCATGTTCGAAGGCTTCATTAATTACGTTACGTCATAGTTTTTAAGAAACAGCTTTTAAAACAAACGCTATTAATTGTATGCAGCTAGCCGGTGACAAAATGGAATCAAATCGATAATTATTTTAAAGGATCGCTCTGAAATATAACATCTACTCATTTAGATGATGTAAAGTAACTTCACGAAACTTCTCAGTAGGAAGGATATCAGGAAAAACTTTGGTAGCTGTAAAAATTATTTTATCAATACTGCTGAAGAGTCTTCCACCCGAGCCTAATTTAAACTGAACAAGTTTTGACATAATTCTTTTTGTTAATGTGAAATTCATGTGTTTGCTGATTCATTTATTGTGTGTTTGCGCCAGGAATAAAATATATTGGAAACCTGTTCGGATGGAATTGTGATGACGATGATGACGTTTCTGCAAGTTTGTTGATTTGGTTTGTTTTCAGATGATAACCTCAACTATTGTGTCATCAATGTGGTAGTTTTTATGACAAGAATAATTGCAGGTATGTTATGTGATCAAATTCTCCATTCCGGGTGTGGGCACTCTCCCAATTAACATACAGACTGGTCAAAAAGTCGTCAGTCAAGACTGTGAAGTCTGGTGAAAAAATACGACTCCTATTCCTCGGTTTAACTGGCCGACTCCGGACACGCCAAAATCCTCCCTACTCCAACTCTACGACTCCACAGCCCTGGAAAACTAAATTATTTTGCTGTAATTTTATTGCGACTTTTATAGAAGTCTGGCTTTCACACCAGTTGAATGAACAAGATCAAATACAAAATGTGAGTCTTAAACAAAAGCCTCTATTGGGCCGCAATTGCGCAAAAATGGCCAATCCAATCAATTTGTCAATATTTTCTGGAAGCAAGCACTCAGACTTTCTTTAGAGCTCTTCCTTTATTTGAAATCCATTCTCTACATTCCATTATCTTACCTCTTTTGCAATGTTTGATCTGCTCCATGGTGCTCCGAAAACAAATCTACATCCGCTGTTGCCAGCAGGCTATTTAAAACCAAGCTACGAAATTGTTGTAAAACCGATTGGATAGCCTACAAAAACAAACCTATTTCACAGTGTGTACTTTTGACTAAAAAATTTGTCACTAGCAATAGACACATGTTTTATGGTCAAGTCGACAATGCTGAACGCGAATTTCATTATTAAAATGAGCTCCTGTGTACAATTTTTGAGAAAAAAAGTTTTTAAAAAATTAAAAAAGTTGTATTATTTTGTATAATATATATAACCAGAGTTAGGGTGCACTGTGCTAAATAAACGTGGTAGTCAGAAATAATAGCGCCAGTGACTAAATCCAGTTAAGACAAGACCCAGAAGTGTTGTTCTGAAACTTTGCGCTTGTATTCACCAGTACAGACTCTCTCCCTCAACCAGCAAAATCCAGCCAACATCGCCCGGCTATCCTTGCACTTGTATGGCCTCTCTATAGCCTACTTGCAATATCTTGGTGGAAGCGTAAACCTGCATGAAAATGCTATGCTATTCTATGGTTTCCCAGAAAGTTATGCACTACCGCCTTTAGACTAATTTATGCAGTTCTCTCAGTCCCATTCAACAAGCTCTCTAACAACTCATCTTCCAATATGTTTTTTTTTACATCTGAACCAGTAAAAACTCCAGCTGTAACTTTTGCAGTAGACAGAGCTGGGAATAGTGCCTTTAACTGATTAAATGCTGCCTCAGTTTTCAGGGAAACAATCAACTGTTTTATAAGGCCTAGCTTCGTCGTCGTCGTCGTCGTCATGTGAGCCTCTGGGGCCGAGAGTCTATCCTTTTACCACCCCAGATTTACGATGTTCCCGGACTACACTGTTCTAGGCCTAGCTCGATATGTAAAGGAAGCATAAGGATTCTTCTGGGATCAACAAGTGGAATGTTGGCCACATTGTGCTCTCCAGGGTTGTATGATGCCCTAGCCGGCCATTCCTGTTGAAAGTGGTGGTATTGTCAGGCCCGACTGCCCCATAGACATAACAACAGTACTTTGTGTACCTCAATTGCATTCCCATCAGCATGTTCAACGCTTTGAAGTCTCTCCACAGGTACCATTGGAATGTATCATATTTGATGGCTTCCAAGATAGCTTTCATACTTTCTGTTGACTCATTCATTGTTGTAGATTATGCAACAGGGACTGGTGGCTTTCTATTCCCATTATGTAGTAGGCTAGTACTGCTTTGAGACTTTCCTCAGAAGTCTATGAAGAGTTGCCAGTCTTCTGAATCATGATGACCTTCCAGATCACCCATCAGTCCCACAACATCATTGCAAAATGTCAGCTGGAGCCTGGAACCCATCATCAATCACCTTGTTAGAAAAAAAGTCAATGAACTCCTTTCCACGTTCACGAACACCACGAACAGTGACAGCTTTATCTGTAAGTTTCCACTGTTGCAACCGTGAAGCAAGTAACTCTGTATGTCTCATTGACAACTCCAGTGCTCTGACAAAATCGTTGAACTCTGGAAATGAGATTTCGTTTTGGTCGCATCGTGGTCTGGGTTCAAAGCAGTCTGACAAGGAAGCATGAGAATCTGATGCAATAGTTGAGTCACTATCACTCTGTTCAGTCGCTGGATATACAGGAATGGATAAGTCAGGGTCATCAGCATAATGCTGCACAAGGCGTATTGCAGTGGGAACATGAGGATTGAGGATACTCAATGGCAGTCGGATTTGCCTTGTTCAATACTTGGGGCAGTTTGGTGAGGCAAAAGTATCAGTCAGAAGCATGATTTTAAAGGGCGCCACACCATGGGGACGGCAAACAAACTTACGTTCCATGCAGCTAACTTTGATGAATTGAACAATCTGCAGAAACGATGTGAGGAGCCCAGCTTCTAGGTCTTCATAGAAGGAAGAAAAAATCATCATTACACAGTTAGAATGGCCCATATACACTGGCATTACCTTGCATTTCAGCTTTACATAGTGCAGTGCAGTGTATCAAACAAAAATTCAATTTTTTGCAAAAACTGTACTCAGGAGCATCTTTTAATGGCCATATTCGTGATCAGCGACCTCAAATTAGCTAGAAATGGCGCTTCTCTCCCCAGTGACATTTTGGTGTACACACTGTGTTTCCATTGAAATGATTGAATTGTTGGAGAGTGGGCCAAATTTCCACCGCAAGCTGGCGTTTACAGACGGCCGCAGGTAACATTTCCAAACTGTTTAATCCAATGGTTCCCAACCTTTTTAGCCATTCAGGCATCCTTCAGAAGAGAAAAATACTTTGTGGCAGCCCGTTGCAGACCAACGATCTTTTACATCGAATGCAGCAGGTTGTTATAGCAAACCTTAACAGTTTCATAACAATAACATCAAAAATGTTATCCATTGCTTTTCTGCTTGACTTTCAGCTATGCAGTGTAGCGAAAAGTAGGCAAGTTTGTTTGTTGTAGGCTACCTCTTAGGAAAGGCAATCAATAACAATACTTTTAGAAGTCAACATACTATAATAATAGTAACACTTCAGTTGTAGCCTAAACTACTTTGAGTTCTGGGCATGACGTTAAAACTGCAACCGGTGGGAAAGGCTCCAGTGTGAGAACTCTGGAGTTATGGGGAATATAGAATTACCCCTTAGTTTTCCATTACTCCCAGGTCTGCTCTGGCCCGTAGCAGTAGCACCTGTCAGGGCCCCAACTATGGGTCAAATTACACCACTCCGGCTTGTCACCTTATTCATGCCTGGATGAGTGGCAGACTGTGCGGAAGAAGCTCATCACTGGATATAGCTCAACGGACAGGAAGGCACCACCTAGTATTATAGTTGCAGGACCTGCCCAAGAGCATGACGTGACACGTAGACGTTATGGTCATAGACGTTAAAGTCAGTATGAAACGTAATATAAGCTACTGATCTTTCCTTAGCAGGCAAAATGGGCAAAAACCTTTCCATGCACAGCATTCACCAACTGAAGTACAATCGACAATGAGTAGGCCTACAACTTGTAGCCTACAGACATTGACTGCGGCATCACAAAACGCAAATGACAAAAACACAGAATAAGAATTTGTGACCAGGAAACATCATTCATAGGCTATCTATACGGTCAACAAAAAATTGTCCTGACCAATCGTGTAACAAAAACAATCGTGCGTAATTTTTTTTATCATCAACAATGATCTTCCTTAACCATGCGAAGACAGATCAAAAATGAACATGAGAAAAAGCTCGCGACACCCAAGAGTATTGTAAAAGGCATCCCGGTTGAAAACCACTGGTTTAATCTCTGGCCCATGCGACTCATGTTGTCAATGTTCTCGTGGTGAGTCCCAGTAACTGTAAAACAGGCTAATGGCAGCAAACAGAGACATGTCAGGGTATCTCTGGGGTGGTGAAAGGATAAACCCTCGGTTGGTTGGTTTTGATTCTTTATCCTCGGACTGACAAAGCCTTGATTGGTTATTCCTGGTAGTTTCACATACTTGTAGAGGCTCTTGACGCAGGGCCGGTTACCGAGATTGCAGAGTGAAGTTTTCCGATTGTTGAAGTGTTGTTGCAGGGGAATTATTCCACTCATTAGGTGCCGCTAAATGGAAAGCAGTCCTGAAATGCTTTGCTCAAGCACACACCCCGAGAGTCGAACCAGCGCCGCGTGATCTTGGGCTGGGCGCGCAACCACTGAGCTAACGGGGCGGACGATCACCCAGACATCTGGGTCATGGGGCACTGGAACAAACCCAGACATGGCCTTTGCAAGCACTGGTAGCAGGCCCGGATTTAGGGGGGGGCAGAGGGGGCAGTTGCCCCGGGCCCCCCGACTTTTGAAGGGCCCCCCTATGTGGAAAAAAATGTGATTTTGTGTTATTTTTTTCCTTTTGGCCTTTAAAGTTTCTGCAAAATGCTGTGCAGTACTGGACTGATGCTACTGTAGACGTAGAGACGGTTTTTCGCGCCGTAGGCGCAAAAAATTTTTTTGCACGGGGGCCCCCCGATCTAAAAGTGTCCCGGGCCCCCCATCAGCTAAATCCGGCCCTGACTGGTAGCACTAATCACTAATCAAAATCTATCTACACTTCCCTTGAGAAAATTCTGCGTACGCCACTGATAGCAGAGGTCTAAAAAAAGTAGAAGCAACAAAACGATAATGTTATAACGTGATGATGCCAAAACAGGACAATCACTTTAAAATAAGGCACGATCACAACACCTTAGTTACTTAGTAGCATTATTAAAATTAAGCAAAGAGAAAAAAGGCAAGTAATTTAAATAAAAAATTATAGGTAGGTTATGAGTAAAAAGTTTATAATTTATCGTTTATACTTATATAAATGTTCTGTTCAGTTCGGTTATGTTGTGTATATTTCTGACCTCCACAGCGAAAACAATACACGTCGATATAGCATAGGTTTAAAAAAGTAGAAGCGACTACTCGAGACAGAATTAAGTTATCATTAGGGCGATTTTTGTGTAACCTAAAAACTCAAAACGGTAACTTTAACTTTGCAAAAAAGTAACCAAAAAGTAACTTTATTCAACGAAAACAAGAAAGCGAAAAAAATGACAGCAATTCAACATAAAAAAACATCTAAATTAATTTTAATTTGTACTCAAATCAGAGTTACACATTCAAATTACACAATGTAATGTTTTACATTCTCTGGCAGGAAGTTTCTGTCAATCAAACACTTTAGCTGTTGCAGGGAAAACAATAGGTTAAATCAGGGATGTCCAGCCTGCGGCCTGCTAATCATTTTCACTCCAAGCAGGGGCGCCGGAACGGTTTTTGACTCGGAGGGGGTAGGATTATGAAAAAATGGCACTTTTGTTGCTGAAAGGCCAATTTTTTTTTAAATTTTTAAGATAAGATATAGCGATAATGCTTATCCATCAGCTCATCATCGCGTAATAATGATACAAGTGTCCGGTATACAAAGAACAATGGCACGGAGGGCATCATGCTATGTTATAATGACGTGTTATGATGATGTAAGCTAATAATAATAATAATAATGTTATGGTTTTATTTATTGTCGCTCTACAACAGCTAAGGTCTTTTAGCGACAGGGCTCATTTTTCATTTATATCAGGTTTACGATGTTATCACATTATCACCCGATTCAATCTCACTGCGCTATGCAGGATAGAACACAATCGGTACCGTTTTTAAAGTCTTCGGTTTGACCCGACCTGGAATCGATCTCAGATCTACCAGCACCAGAGCCGAAGGCGAAACCACTCGGCCACTGAGCTGGTAAGCTAATAACTTACTGTAATACAGATTTTGTGTCGTGAATATTATTTTGATGCAGAAATGCAGAAATTAAAGATTATAGGGTAGTTTGAGGCAAAACAAGTCGTCGGGTAAAACCGGTCCGTTTGATTTCAATCAAACTTTTTTTTTTTGAAATAATACACTCAAAAAATGCTTTAGCGCACTTAGTGGTTCCTTTGTGATGTAACAACAGCAACTGCTGTGCAGTTTTTGCTTGCTGTCTTGGTCAAAGCTGCGAAACGTAAGTTGGTGTAAAATTTTACCTTCATAGTTTGGACTAACTTTTTGTTGTAGTTTAGACTAAACAGAGCATTACACTATGAAACTTGTTGATTAAACCAAGACTTTCTAGTTTAAAACAATATTACAGTTATTGTACTTTGTCTCAAAACTACTCATCTTGTAATTCTTCCTTGGAAATTAGTTTTATTGGGTATTTATTTTTGTTCAGTCATGGCTATTTTGGTTGGGGCAACACAAGTCAGTCATGAAGTGCTGTGCCAAACTTTTGCCTCAATTGGTGAAAATACTAATCTTTAACCAAACTGTCATGTAGGCTTACCTGGTTCATAGGATATTATCAGTGTTGTACGTTGACGCCGTCAATTTGACGGCGTCATTTGACGGCGTCAAGTTTTTGTTGACGCTGAGGCTAGCGCCGTCAGTTTATTTTTTAGTTGACGGAAGTGATAGCGCCGTCAATTATTTTGTCGATTTTAAGCGTCACGAGCTATGCGTCATTTTTTGTTTTCATGGAAAATCTCGTTTCACAATGTATTCTGGCCAGCGCGACTCATCGGAATTACCGGCTTTCGCGTTGGTTGGAATGGCTCCCTGGAATACAAGCGGAAGAAGTTCGTCAAATGGTGATCACTCATATCGTGAGCAGTATCGAGAACGAGGGATCAGAGAGAGAAAGCGAAAAATCAATGAATGTCATCACGGTCGTTGAAGAAACTTTATTTCAAGAGCTCTATGCCCCTGAAAAGAGCGATGCTGGTGCAGTGAGTGGACCTCGTTAAAAGATTTATATATGCTAAGCCATCACAGCACGCTTGGAACGATGATAGGCTACCTTTTCAAGTAAACGTTTTCAAGACTGTTTTTGAAATACAACACACCAATACCCAGGGCCGGATTTAGCTGATGGGGGGCCCGGGGCACTTTTAGATGGGGGCCCCCCGTGCAATAAAAATTTTCGCGCCTAAAGCGCGAAAGAACACCTCTACGTCTACAGTAGCATTAATCCAGCACAGCACTGTATTTTGTAGATACTTCAAAGGCTGAAAGAAAAAATAATAATAACACAAAATCACATTTTTTCTACGTAAGGGGGCCCGGGGCACCTGCACCCTCTGCCCCCCTAAATCCGGGCCTGCCAATACCATTCAGCGCTGTTGTGAAACGCATGTTTTTACGTGGAAAGAACATTGTGCGTCCCAAACGCAGCAGATTGTCAGACAAACGTTTTGAAATGCTTGTGTTTCTACAAGGAAATAATTAATAAACTAAAGTAGTTAGTTACAATACAGTCTCAAAACATAAAACCCGCTCTTTATTTATAGCTATTGTTAGCCTAAACTTGGTTGAAATACTTCCGTTTTGTGAGACCCTGGCTAAAATAGCGCTACAAATTAGCGCTGACGCTGACGCCGTCAATTTCTTTAAAAGCTTACGCAATACTTTACGCCGTAAAGTTTTTGGGCAATTCGCGCTGACGCTGACGCCGTCAATTTATTTTATTGACGCGTACAACACTGGATATTATTTGCCTATTACATCAAAAATCAGCTTATCCTAGTGTGAGAGTGAGCTAAGATTTCCCAAATTTTGTGTCATGCAACATATCCTTGTAGGGCCATTCAATTCACACAGTTAAAAAATTCAACCTCTCCAATTTTCCTTAAATTTTACACACCTTTTCACTACAGTATCCTACATGATGAACATCTGCAAAATTTGAGTGAAATTTTTTGAGAAACACGAGAGTTATGAAGCATTTAGTTTGGGGGGGTCTGTCAAAGGGGCACGATTATTTTTTTGATTTTTGGCCATGTTTGAGGCCATATTACTGCTAAACCAAATTAGGTAACAACCTAAATGTTTTACAGGTGATAGTACTTCTTCCAAATATTGAAAAAACAACATCGTTCACATTGTCACTCTAAGAGGTCAAAGGTCATAGACATCCAAAGTTGGCCGTTTCCAGCTCTCGGCTAAGATTTTCCAAAACTTTATAACCTCGCTAAGATCCCATTTTTGATTGGTTTTGGCTGAAATGTGGTAGAAATATTGTTTACAAAATTTTGTATGCACTGAGAAATTATCAGTACAAAATATTAAAGGGTTCGGGAGGTATTTAATGTGAAACCTGGGTCGAAAAAAAGCAAAACATGGGATCTATTTAATATCTTAGTTACCCATGACGCCAGTGAAAACTTGCACTGAAATTTTGTCCACTTATTCACTAAGATTTGATAAGTCTACCATGCAAAATTGATCAATGGTTCTCAATGTTTTCTTATAAAAAGTATTCATCAAAGTTTGGACAAAAACGCCAAAAAATCACAAATGAAAGATTTAAAAAAATGTAACAATATTGAACTACACTAGAAAACATTCGAAGTGCATTTTTGATTGTGTTTCTATCAATTGTTCACAAAGCAATTGTTCTAACATTTGACAACTGTATGTACCATGTGGACCTCATTGTCAGTGAACAAAATGGCAAATTTTGTCATAATCTTCCTTGCTCAGTTTGTTTTGTCGTCCAGAAGAACCATGGATACTCAGCACAGCAATTGAATAAATAATGTCATAAAATAGAATCCAGCATGTTTGCTGATGTCTGTTCCGAACAAATGTGCTGCAGTAGTATACTTTGTATGTGTAGCCTAAATATAATCTTTCTTTCATCAAAAAAACACTGACCTGTTTTACCCTTACTTAGGGGCAAAACCAGTCATTTGACTCTGTCTTAAAAATGATGTTGTATTAACATAACTTAAAAATAAAGTTCACTTTTTTTTGCTATCTTGTTTCATCATCAGTCGTCATCTCCGCCTGTAGCAGATTGCACATCAACATGGGTTATTTGCTTCCAAGAGTGGCGATTTTGAGCCAACTCGCTCAATGTCGCCAAGTTGAGCCCGGTCCATGATTGGATATTGTCTTGCCATCGTTTTGGTTGTCTGCCACGTTTTCTTTTTCCTTCTACCTTGCCTTCTGTGTGATCTTTTAGTGTGGCCGAACAGTTTTAAAACTTTTGATTTTATTATTGCTGCAATTGGATGTAGTTTTGTTTAAGGAAGCCTTAATACAACTGTTTAACACTAAAAATTGAGACATTTTTAACTTTATGTGAAGATATACTCAAACTCAATAATACCAAAATGTGACCAGTCTTGCCTCGCACTACCCTAATTAGGCTAAAAGCTAATAGCTGAAATTGTTATATCGTATTGCAAAATGTGCAGTAGCTTACATGACCTTAAAAGGGCACCATTGCCCCCCCCCTGTCCCCCGCTTCCGGCGTCCCTGACTCCAAGTAGTATTTTCAACTTGGGATCTTAATGTATCAGTCAGTTGAGTTGAGTTGAGAGTTGAGAAAGTTTGAAAAACTTTCCACAGAGAACAGACTCTTCCTTTATTTTATAAAGAATTACATTCATGTAATGAATTTAATAAATTAGTTAGTTTGTCCAGAAAATTATTGTGCATGTGGGGCAGCAAATATTGTTGCGAGCAGTTATTTTCATCCATAAAAAAGCATAAAAACTGTAGAAAGAAACAGACTGGCCAACAAACACTTAGCAAACTTCCTAAGAATCAAGACAACGTCCTTTAATACAAATGTTGATAACATCTTAGCCTACATCTTAGCTAGAAAACAATGTCAAAAACATTGTAAAAATAGGCTACATTTTGTTTCTTTCTATTTGTGTGCTATTTGTTCCTATTTTCAAAGATGGAATTAATGGTTTTTAATTGTTACTTTATGTACCCGTTTTTCTTGAAATTCAATAGTGTTCTGCGGCCCATTGAATTATTTGGAAAAAGGTTTGTCTAAAGGAATTGATATCAAGCGTGGAGTACGCCAAGGATGTGTACTTTCTCCCTGTCTTTTTAATTTATATACAGAAATGATTTTTCGACCCATTGATGATATGAAAGGAGTAAAAGTTGGTGGCTTGAATATAACAAATTTACGCTATGCTGATGATACTGTTCTGTTGGCTGAATCACAAGAAGATCTTCAAGAAATATTGGACAATGTTAACTCAATTGGTAAAGAATTTAATATGAAAATTAACGCTAAAAAGACCAAATCAATGATAATCTCAAAATCACCAGACTCTCCAGTACTCCAAATTATAATTGACAATGAAATTATACAAACAGTAAAATCTTTTTCATATCTTGGTCATTTAATAACTGAAAATGGGAGGTGTGACCATGAAATTCTTAGACGGATAGAAATTGCAAGAACTACATTTGGAAAAATGAAAAATATTTTAACCAATCAACGTTTAAATTTATCAACTCGTCTCAGAATCTTAAAATGCTATATCTGGTCGACCCTATTATACAATTCTGAAACTTGGACAATGTCACAAAAAATGGAGAAACGGATCGATGCCTTCGAGCTTTGGACATACAGGCAAATGTTAAAAATTTCATGGAAACAAAAGATCACTAACGATGAAGTACTCTCCAAATTCAATTCAAGCAAAATGCTCTTACAAACAGTCAAAAGAAGAAAATTGAAGTATTTCGGACACACAATAAGACAAAATTCATTACAAAGATCATTAATAGAAGGGAAGATAAACGGTAAAAGAAGTAAAGGCAGACCAAGAATGATTTGGACAACAAACATCACAAAATGGACAAAATTAACTTATGAATGTGCAGTACGCACAGCTCATGGTCGAGAACAATGGCGCATTGTATCCAACCCTCCATACGAGGAAGGAACAAAATGATGATGATGAATTGTTACTTTATGTACCCGTTTTTCTTGAAATTTAATAGTGTTCTGCGGCCCATTGAATTATTTCAAGTGACAATGCGGCCCACTATAATAAAAGGTTGGACATCCCTGGGTTAAATAATACACGCGATACGAACAAGCACGTGCTCGACGTGTAAACCTAAAATCCGTACATTAGTAGAATAGAAGATATATTAAAAGTCTTGGCATTAAATAGAATTTAATTCATCTCACCAGTAGATAAATGAAAGATAAATAAATAGGGGAATTAGGCAAAAAAGTATGCAAAATAATTAAAAGTAACCTAACAAATGAAAAGTAACCTAAAAATACAAAAAGTGACTTTTGGTAACTTTATAACTTCTTAAATATTGACCCCACAACCATGAAATTTTGGTTCTACATTTCCTTTGTTGATTCGTACAACCAAACAAAAGTAACTTTAGTGCAGGGGCACGAAAAGTAGGGGTGCTCAAGGGGCTGTAGTCCCCCCTAGAGCTAGTTTAGCCCCCCTGGAATTTTCGATAATTGCTTCAGCCCCCCCCCCCTAGAAAATTCTGACAGTTTAAGGTAGCCTATATAACATATTTTCAGAAAATTATTCGAAAATAATTGCTACGATGATTCGGAATTCGTGTTGCAAAACGTTTTTCTTGGGTTTTATAATGCGCCCGATTCGAAGTCGGAAACGTTGTTTTCGTGTATTACCGACTTGTTTTCCCGACTGAATTTGCCGATTGAACGTCTTCAAGGCTACTGTTTTGACGATGCAGCAAATGTGTCTGGTTATGAGTGTCTGCAGTAGCAGTGTCTGCAGTGTCTGCAGTATATGTGTCTGCAGTAGCCTATGATCATGCTTTCGATTTGATTTTGCGAAACGTTGTAAAGGAGGTGAGGCTTAATGCCGATGCCTATTAAACTTCGTTCAAAGTGTTGCAGTTGTAATTCGTGAATCGTCAAAACATAAATCTTTATTCATGTCGCTTTTTGGTTCCGATGAAGTTGCCTGCAATTTGCTCATTTTGCTTGGTTTGTGTCCTACTCGTTGGTGCGTTCGTGTTTCTGGCCTCGCTCGTTTTGTTAAGTGCTACTCTACCATGTTGCAATGTCTGACAAGCACGCACGATGCGGCTTTATTTTCTGATTACCTGCAGCGGTGAAGTTTTTCAGCCTGCAGAAGCCGTCGCAAGATAGCTCCAAAACTAAGAAGATCTCTGCTTTTTCAGCTTTGGAATCCATCACCATTCTCCGTAAACGGATCAAAAATCTTAGAAAAGATGAATCCGTTTCCAAGCTTATGAAAGCAGCGAACGTCTTTGCTTCTGCCAATAACCTAAAGACGCCAAAGGATCCTCGAGTGAGCAAAACTCTAGCAAGATTTCGAAACACAGAAGAATCGGATGCTTTGTCGTCTGCGAGAGAAGAAGCGTGGAAACGGCAATACATCGAAGCCCTTGATTTGGTTCAAGCTGACTAGCTGAGCTTGATCGAAGATTAGACCAGGCGGATCTGCTTACAGCAGCCAACAGAGAGAAGGTCATTCTGAGCTCTGCAAACGGTGAGGAAAGATCTGATACTGAGATCAGCTTACCCGATGCCTTCAGAAAAGATCGCCTAAAAACGGAACTTACCTTTCTCAGCGATGTTGTAGCCTAAGTGGAAAAACCGTAAACTCCGTTCAAAAGGTTGCTGAGATACTATCGCAACTAAACCCTCAAACACTAGATCTTTTCAAAGAAATGTGAAAATTCGTGGAGCTTTGCCTTTGCCTCGCGGTTTCAGCTGCATCACCAGAACGTTCTTTTTCTGCTCTAAGACTCCTAAAAACGTGATTGATAAGCTCAATGACACAAAAAATACTTACTGTACTCATCTTGCGTTGATGCATGTTCACCAAAAACATTTTGGACACTGTCCAGTGTCGATGTCAAAGAACTCAATAAAATTCAATGCCATGTTCTTATTCACGATGTTTCTGATCATTTTCCAATTGTAGTTGTGATAAACTCTGTAAAACCAAAACAAGAAAAATATACACAAAAAGTAAGGAATATGAAAAACTTTGTTGCTGATGAATTCGTTTGTAATCTTCAAAATAGTTTGACCAACCATTATACAAAAAGGAATGATTCAGTTCATGGTAAATTTCGTCATTTCATCGACACGTTTAGTGAAACATTAAACAAGCATGCACCTTTACGATTGTTGTCTCGAAGAGAAAGAAAACTCAAGACCAAACCATGGCTAACAAAAGGAATTTTGAACTCCATCAAAACTAAAAACAGATTATATCTTTTCAAAATAAAAGACCCAACAAACACTTCTGCACAAGCAACATACAAAAAGTACAGAAATGTACTTACTCATACCAAAGAGCAAGCAAAAAAATGCATTACAGTTTTCTTATTATGCAAAGCAAGCACAACACTGGAAAAATATGGAAAACCATAAATGACATCATCAAGTACAAACATAAGCACACAGCTCACATACCAGAAGAAATAATTAGCACTGACAATGAAAAAATATCTGACCCTGCACAAATAAGTAATTGTTTTAATGATTATTTCACAGAAATTGGTCCGTCCATGGCATCTAAAATCCCTCTACCGTCTCCTGGCTCATTATTGAAATTACAAAGTGTCCCATTCTCCTTTTTCCTAAAACCTGTCAATCAAGAAGAAGTATTAAAACATCTTAATAATCTTTCTGTTTCTAAAAGTACAGGACATGATGGAATTCCTATAAAATTTGTCAAACTATCCTCTCCAATATAATCGCCCCTTTCCTCACCAACTTATTCAATGAGTGCATCGATAAAGGTGTATATCCTGACGTACTATAAGTGGCTCCAGGAAAAATTGTTCCAACTACAGGCCCATATCACTATTATCCCCTTTCACCAAAATATTCGAAAAATGCCTGTACGAACAAATGTACAATTATCTAACAAGAAAAGACCTGATCACACCACATCAGTATGGATTTAGAGTTTAGACCACAATATTCCACTTCGTTAGCTGTGTCAAACGTTTGTGATAACATTTTAACTAACCTGGATAATAAAAATACAACTTGCTACGTATTTCTTGATTTAGCCAAAGCCTTCAACACAGTTGATCACACTATTCTCATACAGAAACTGCAAACATTCGGTTTTCGGGGCCTTCCATTACAATTGTTAAAAAGCTATATCAGCAATCGTCTACAGCACACGGTCGTTAATGGAATCTCTTCAAACTCAAGACAGGTTACCTGCGGTGTGCCCCAAGGATCGACATTGGGACCCCTTCTTTTTTTACTTTATATAAACGACTTACTAAATTCAACAAACATGAATGTTAAACTATTTGCAGACGACACCAATCTTACGATGAGCAACAAATGTGAAACAAATTTGCAGAACAATGTGAATGCAGAAATGCAAAAAGTTTACAACTGGTTGAAGTTTAATAGATCATCGTTAAATTTCTCAAAAACTGAATACATGCTAATAACAAATAAAAAACTAATAAAAAATTTTAACATTAACATTGGTGACACAACCATTCAACAAAAAGATCAAATAAAATACCTTGGCGTTTACATAGATAACAAACTAACATGGAAATATCACATAGACAAAATTTGCGGAAAAGTAGCAAAAGGTTCATGGGCGTTGCTAAAACTCAGAAATTATGTCAACACAGACACTTCAAAAGATGTGTATCACGCTTTGATTTACTGTCATTTGCAATATTGTATATCAAGTTGGGGAAAGGCCTGTGAAGGTGTAGCCTACTGGATCCATTGATAAAATTACAAAAAAAGATTATAAGAATAATTACGAAACAAAATTACTATGCTCACACTAATTTTTTATTTTTCAAAATGAACATCTTGAAACTAAAAGTCATAGCCTACATAACATTGAAATAAAAAAACATATGTAGCCTACAAAGTTCACATGAATCGGTATCCGTCTACGTATTGTGATTTATTTACAAATGCTTCATCCGTTCATCAGCTTCATCCGTTCATGGGCGTTTCCCTGTTTTTTTTTACAGGGAAACGCCCAGTAGGACGACCTGCATTGCGTTACAGAGACGTTTGCAAACGCGACCTGAAGCTAACTGACATAGACCCTGCCAGCTGGGAACTGATCGCAGCAAACCGCAACAGATGGCGCTACGAAGTCAGTGCGGGTCTAGCAAAGGGTCAATCGAGGCGGAGGAAGTAACTAGAGCAAAGAAGACAAAGAAGAAAAGAGAAACAGCAGCCTCAGAACTCCTCTGATTTCATATGTCCAAACTGTGGACGAGACTGCCACGCCAGGATTGGACTTCAGAGCCACATGAGAAGCTGCCGTACCCAGAGTGCTACCATCATCTGAAAAGATGGAAGGATGCCTACTAGGGTGTGACAGCTCCTCGACCTTTTTAGAATTTGCCTACCTTTTTTTTGGTGGTGAGGTTTTACCTGTATAAGATTCCTGTAAAGTTTCAAAAAAATTGGTCAAGGTTTAGAGGTGGCCCGTGGCCACTAAAGTTTTTGGGGGGTGCGCGATGTATTTTTAGGGGTGCTTTTGCTATATCTCGGCTCCTAGACATGATAGAAAGTCGTTCTATAGCTCAATCGATGCAGAATAAGCAAATTTGTATTAGACTTGTGAAGAAACTATTTGACTAAAATGTTTAGTTTTTGAGTTATTTGAGAAAAACCCGTTTTTTGCACAAATTTTGTGAAAAATTGTTACATGTGAATTGAATATTTTATCATTTTCACTTTTTTTTCTTCTTAGGAACACCTGGAGAAGTACAGAAGCTGTAACTCTTCAAAGTTTAAACCTAAGTTACCTCATGTTTTGCTTTGTTAGAAGCATAGGAACTGAACACTAACATTGTGTTTACTGTTAAGGCAATTTTTATGGTGGTAAGTGCTAATTTATATTACATGCTATGTCACAGTTTAAAGATCATCATCATCAACCAATTTTGATTATACAGGCCATGAATTAATCCCCATGTCGAGGGTGTGGCCTGTCTGTCGAGAACGAAGTCTTCCCCTCCACACCTCATTTATTGAGTTGACAGAGTTCATGTTCAGGGCTACAAGGTCATGTTTTACAAGTTCTTCCCAAAAAAGTTTTGGTCTGCCTTGACCCAGCTGTGCTGCAATGTTAACACATCTGACCTGTGAGATCCAGCTTGAGCTGCGCTCAACGAGACCAAGCTATCTCAGTCTGCCTAATTGGAGGACTTCACTGATGTCTTTTATTTTGAGCTTTGATAGAAGTGTCCCAAACTGGATGTTGTCTTCAGGCCTGACTAGGCGAGTCCATCTTACCATCAGAGCGATGGCCAGCAGATATGAGGATCAAGAAGGGGATGATTGTGAAGATCTGCTATGAAGCCCTAGCACAGGGATTTGTGATGGATGATTATGAGGAGCTAGTCAAACTAGTGCTTTTGCATCTTGGTGAGGGAGCTGAGACCTTTGGAGGTTTTCTACATCCAGGTGCTTGTCACCACGCCAGATGGATTTATACTGGATCAAGATCGTTCTTCTCACTAAAGTTATTACTAGAGATTTTCCTGCAGGTTTTATATGTTCAAAGCAACAGCTAAAGAAAATCCAAAAATTTGTTCAGCTTGTTGCATATTTCTATGTGCCATGGTGGCTAACCACTTTTGTGTCAACTTCTGCTCCTTGCAACGCACCTAGAACTTATCAACGTCAACGAGTATGAATAAATCGAAAGCAGTATGGCCAAAGCAGCTCTTAAAGCCCTAAAGGGGCACATGTGATATCTTAGTGAAGAACTTATCCCCCTTACCCTTTTCGATAGCAGTGTGTCTGACGGGACAAAGCAGAAAATTGTTCAAAAGCTTCGAAGATCTTGGACATTCTTTGAAAAGAGAAGCAAGTGATTTTGGCAAACCCTCCTTTCCTTCCGTTGCTACAACACCAACAGATGACTTGAGCTCCTTTGTTGGAGAAGATTCTTGGAGCTTCTTCAGAATCTTGAGGATTGACACGACCTTTTTAAGTGTTGGTGTTGTCGATTGGTGCCAGAACGGCAGCTACTGTGAAGCAAAGAAACGGGTTTCAAATCTTTGTGTTGTTAATGATGCAGCAGAAAGGGGTGTTAAACTGTGCCAAGACTTTATAGACACTACTAAGACAGAAGTTTCATTTCAAAATATTCTTCAAGTAGTTGAGAACAGCAGAAATTCTATGCCCAATCAGCGTAAACAATACTTAGGCTACATCCATCTCGGTGTTGGTTTCTTACATTGTGATTTTTATCATCGCTGTTCCTTGCTCTCAAATGTATTTTGTGATTTTGTTTAACACCCTTTGAGGACCATAAACTTTTGAGACATGTTTTATTGAAATATTGATGATTTTTACTACAAGTTTATCACTTTAAAGAGGTATTTGAAAAAAAATTAATTTTTTTTTATTTCAAATAGAAGTTACGCTGTGGTACATATGTGTACCATTGGTCCTTAAGGGTAATGTGTTTAGCATCATTGCTGGTATGGTTTTACACAGTGGCGGCTGGTGCTGTTTGTGAGCAGTGGGGCTGCAATGAATAGTGGAGGGGGGGCGAAGCCCGCCACTGAGTTTGCCGAAGGCGAACGACTTCGCGGGAGGTCTGGGGGGTCTCCTCCCAGAAAAATTTGAAAAATTGCATTAAAGTTGGTGCGTTCTGAGCATGTTTTTACCCCAAATTTTGAAAATATGCTTTCAAACTTTGTTGAAAAGTTGATATTCCTAAGCTGTATTTTAAAAAAACCCAACGGTAATCCTTTGGAGACAAACTTTACTAGTATTGAGCTTAGTCTTGACTAGCCTAGCCGTTGCATACAAGGTTCAAGTGATTTTGAGATGCCCTAGGCTGGACTAGCACTTCCTATAACCTGTTGAATACCTTAACTCTACAGCTAACACTTCTACATTCATGGCTCATCGCTACTCTGCGAAATAAAAACTAACTTCAAAAAGTCTGTAAAGTTATTTGGTTAGGTGGGACTGTTTTCAGAGGCTCACACGGCGACGACGACGAAAATCATAATTGCTTGTATATACAGTATTGGCATAATTCGCGCCAAATTATTGCAATTTTTCAACCGGAAGTAATGCTATCAGTTAAATTTACCTTTGCATGTAGGTCTAAAATACATTCCTAAAATATTACAAATTGTTTCACCTAACGGATCATCAGAAGGTCTTATTCAAATAGATTCTATTTGAATAAGACCTTCTGATGATCCGTTAGGTGAAACAATTTGTAAAGGCTTCAGATAGTAATAACTATATTTGATTTAATTTGCTCTGCTTTGCTTTTTTGCTTAGCATTGAGCACTTTTTTGTAGTATTGATAGTTTTCATTGTTTTCCTAAAATATTACGTGTCATTTACATTAAAATTTCACAACAACAGTCTTAATTTTTATGTTTTTCCCACATCACTATATCCCTCCATTAGACTAATAGAATTTACCCTTCAGGACCTTTGGTACATATGTGTACCACAAAAGTTTAGCATTGTCTAGCAACATTTTTTTCAATTTTTTTTATGGTTTTACTGATGGGATAAGTCAGATTAATCACTAAAGATTGATGTAGAATAAAAATTATATTTGTTTTACATTTTTTTCTTGTCTTGTTGATCTTTCAAAGTTTACCGCTTCAAACCCTGACGAATTCACCAAACAAAACCAGTTAAAACAAAGCTTAAACAAAATACAATTTCCAAATTTTTTTTATTTATAAATAAATTATTTATTTAAGAAACGTTTAGAGACAAATACTTTTTGATAACTACAAGAAAATGATTAGACATCGTGGAAAAAGTTCATGGTACACATATGTACCAACGGTCCTCAAAGGGTTAACTAAACATGTGAATTCATCATTTCATTGATTTTCCATGTGTTTTAACCCAAGAAGAAAAGGTGCTAAGAACATTTTTCTCACAAATATGCAAAAAACAGGTTTTTCTTAAATAACTCAAAAACTAAACATTTTAGACTGAACGTTTGTTCACAAGTTTGATATAAACTTGCCTATACTGCATCGAGTGAGCTATAGCATGACCTTCTATCATGTCTACGAGCTGAGATATAGCAAAAACGCCCCTAAAAATGCATCGCGCACCCCCAAAAACTTTAGTGGCCACGGCCACCTCTAAACCTTGACCAATTTTTTTGAAACTTTACAGGAATCTTATACAGGTAAAACCTCACCACCAAAAAAAGGTAGGCTCTGTGAAACCAAGTTTTAAAAATCATGGGGCGGCTGTCACACCCTAATGCCTATACTTCATCCGTTCATCAGCATAGGCTTAACACAAGATATCAAACAAGCAACAACTATCACAAGCAACAACTATTTTATAAATAGATCAAACACAGAATTTGGCAAAAAGTCCATGCAGGTAGGCTTGGGACCAATGGTCTGGTCAGAGGTTCCAAGTAGGCTAAGAAACTCATCATTTCATTGTTTCAAAAAACAGATTAAAACGTTAATTTTACAAAGCTGCAGTGCATCGTAAGTGATATGTTATGGAAACCAACTTGCCAGTTTCATTATTATGCAATACACCATGTTCAGTCGGAAACTTGATTAATCTCTGCTTGCTTCTTGGAATTTTGTGGTTAGGCCGACGGTATCTTAAATATGTTGTTTTTTTTGGTGCGTATATGTTGAAGCGCGGGAACGTTTTAACGTTTTATTCTATTTTTCTCTTGTAAGCTTATTTGGCAAAATCGTCATTTCCGTAGGGTGGCAATTGACCAGTAGACCGTATGGTCGTCTCGTTGTCTCCCTGTCGGTATGGAAACTTGCAACTTGTGTAACTTTTGCATTGTGTATATTACTTGCATATTTCAAACATGTATCTATGTTCCTGTTACTGACAAATAAAACATTGATTGATTGATTGATTGATTGATTGATTGATTGATTGATTGATTGATTGATTGATTGATTGATTGATTGATTGATTGATTGATTGAACTCCTGACACAGTTCATAGAGAAAACACCTGAGCGAAAAGTAATCTTCGGGAGCGTGTGAGAACTTATTTCTACAAACTGTCGTTTTCATATCACTTTCTAAGTTGTTCGTTTTCATTTTAATTTCCTAAACAGCTGCTTTGTTAATTGTTGTCGTTCCTCATTTGTTACAAAATAGCCTACAATGTGCGTGTTTTGGCGTCGTTTATTAAACAGGAGGGGACCGAATGCTTAATACTAGTTATAAATGCTCTCCCACATAAGGGGGACCTGGGGGGCTTCACCCCCCAGAAGCTGACAACACTACGGCAGCTTCAGCCCCCCCCCCCCCCCATAGAGAAAAATAGTTCCCGCGCCACTGCCATAGTGACAAAAAATCGCCCTAGTTATCAATGGTCAAGTTAAAAGAAACTTGGCATGGTCGCAACATAAAGATGGAAAGGAAATGTTGGTTGTTTGATATGTAAGCTGACTTGATCTTGATATGACTTGATCGACTTGATATGACTTGATCGGTCTCTTACATACCGCAAACATCTAGAACACTTACGCAGAAAAGTGACAGCTCGCTCTGCTCTCTTGAAACGTCTTGCTAGTACAAGGTGGGGTGCTAGCCCCTCAGTGTTGAGAACAAGTGGTTTAGCCGTAGTCTATACGCCCCTGCTGAATAGCCTACTGTGCTGCTACTTGGTGCAGAAGCGCCCACATTGACCTTGTCGATGTGCCAATCAACAACTGCCTGCGAACTGTCACAGGTTGCCTCCGTCCAACTCCAACTGACTGCTTGCCTGTCCTTGCAAACATTGAGCCAGCTACACTACGGCGTCAACGTGCTGTTCTTTCCCTGTGCCGTAAAGCCCTAAACCCCGGCCATCTGCTACACACAACCATGCTGAGATATCCACCAAAGCAGCGGCTAAAATCAAGAAAGCCATTTGTACGCGCTGCACAAGACCTTCCGACAGCCTCTGGTGGAAGCCCTAGCAAACAGTGGTGCCACGCGGCGTGGAGTTGTAACGTTACTGGGATTGCCGGTTGAATGCTTATGACGAATGCGAGACAGCAGTCGGTACAGAGTGAACAATGGTCAAGCAGCACATCCCCACTTCGCCAAGTATTCAGATCCCCGCCCGAGAACCAGCTGGGCCATGGCCTCTCTAGACTTGCCTCATCAAGGCGTAACCGTTTGCTCACTGGTGTTGGACGCTATGGTGCAGACATGTTGCGTTGGGGCTTGGCAGAGAGTGCTACTTGTGAGTGTGGTGAAATGCAGACGGCAGCCCACATTATCAAGGGTTGCCGGCTATAGCCTACAGACCTCCTCATCCTCATGGTATGGAAGGGAAGGCCTAGTTTCTATCGATGACGACACCAGGCAGTGGTTAACCAACGGATGCCCTGACATATAGCCATGGGCTCCGTTAGAGGGGGGACCGCGGGGGTGATTACCTCTCCACCAATCGGAGTGGGGGGGTAACTAATGCAAAATTACCCCCCCCCCACTAATGTAGAGATAAAAATTTTATTTTTAATATATTTTTTACTTTTGTGTTCTATTTTCATGTTTTTATTTCGTTGCACAACTTTTGAGGTTTTTTCTTGGAAACTCGCAAGACAACGCCAAGTCATCTATGGCCACTGTCTGCAGTTATGGCCAAACTATGTATCCTGTCAAAAATAAACGCATCACAATGCCCTGTGACGTCATAGTTTCTCACTGCTACAAACTTTAATTTCGCTTTTACCACTCACGAACGAAACCTACTACAGCTACACTGTTTCAATGTCTTTATATTTTCGGTTGTTGAAAAAGTTAATGCATTTTAGTATTTATTTTTTTCTGAATAGAATGTAGGCCTAGACCCTACCTATAGAACTAGATGCTGAAACTTTTTCTTTCACTGCGGATGTTATGGCACAGGTTATCGTGTTGTATTCATGCAATTGTAAATTTAGTTAAAGAAAGCTTTGACCTCAACGCTTTTGATCTTTTACATCTAACCATTTAGCGCCTGAAGTGCAAAATTTGGAGGACTTGAGCCAAGAAAGAATACAGAGAGGAATTTTTGCGTACGTCCCCTCTTCCAGTCAAAATTGTCTCAAAACCTCAAAAATGTGGCAAATGTTAAAGAGCTTTTGCTCGCGATTTTAGATTTGTTGAAATAATTTTTCGATCTTAAATCGTGCTGAAGGGGAAAAATTTTGCGCCTTCGACGCGAATCGTGCCGCCTAAGAGACTGTATAAGAAACTGAAGCTTTCAGTAATGCAAAGGAGGGTCTGGGTTGCGACCTCCCAGAAGTAGGCTATATGTAATGCGATAATCCAATATGCCCCTTGTCCATGTCAAAACATCGTTCCCGCCCCTGCCTAAATTACCCCCCACTCTCAGGAAGTGTCCGGAGCCCCTGCATATAGCGACAACACGAGAGAAGATAAGTAAGCTATTGCGTTTCCTCGGAATGATCAGAAATGGAAACAAATAAACACCAAAAATTAGCTTTCCAAAGTAGAACCTTATGTCACCAGACATGCAATTTAAATTTCGCAATGTCCATAAAATGCTTTTGTATCAGGTTAAAGTACGTTGTTTAGCAAGCGATTGTTGTCGCGGCCGCATGGCCTAATGGATAAGGCGTCTGACTTCGAATCAGAAGATTGGGGGTTCGAGTCCCTCTGTGGTCACTTCTTTGCTAATATTTTTATGTATTACAATGATAAAAAGCAATCCAATTTATTTTTCTTGTCAGAAAGTAGTTCAGTTATTTTTATTTCTGACCATCACAGCAAAAACAATAGCAAAGGTCGTAAAAAAGGCAGAAGCGACAAAACGCAAACGTTAAAACGTGTTTTTGAGCGAAGTAAGTTATTAAGTTTAAAGAATTTTGGCACGGTCGCAACACCTTCAGAAAAATTTAAGATAAAAAGAGAAGTAAAGCTTTGGTAGAGATGCTGGCGTAACTATCAGGGGTGTTGACAGGGGGGTCTATAGGTGGTACTTTTAGACCCGGGCCCGGAATATTTAAGGAGCCCGGATTTAAAAGATTCCCCGCGACTTCTAACATTACCAAGATCTTAACCCGTTAAGCAGTGGCGTAGCTAGGGGGGGGGGGGGGCGGGGGGGGCGGACCGCCCCGGGAGGCACGTCTGGGGGGCGGCACTTTCAGACAGGACGTTTTTTTTTTAATAATGCAAAAGTACACGAAAAATAAAAGCAAACAGAATGGCAACGTTCAAAACACAGGGCCGGATTTAGCCTAAGCGCTGCTAGGTAGATACGAAAAGTGCCGCCCCCCAAAAAAATTTTTTCGATGATGCGCTATGATTTATATTTTCAATTCCTTACAAAAAAGTTATTTGCACTGTTTATTTGAATACATCAATGAATGTCATTGTATAATGAACTAATTGTTTAAAATCGAGGGTGAAGTTCTCCTTTTTAACAACGGTTCAATGTCCGACAACATCGAATCGACATAAAAACGACAATATTGCCAGTCGATGTAAATTAGCACTTCGGATTAAGACTTTGTTAAAATAAACGTCGGGAATTACAAACAAGACTTACAGCGCTGGCGATCGCAGATGGATAATGGATATATTCCATCAATAACAAATATTCCCCGCACAATGCAACAGTGGCGATTATGACGCTCTGACCTAATTTTGCGTCACTCTTTGATACTACATATGTTCGACAGTTAATCCACGATCATTCTATTGCGAAATTAAACAATTGGCTAGAAGAGACCGGCGGCCAAACTTGGCCGATTGAGGAGGTAGCACCGGCGGTTCATTCAAGCACTACTTAGCGGCCATGGCCGCAGGCTGCTTTAAGGCTTGACAGTAGGTTACATCACTATAACATAGCATGGTGCCCTTCTTTGTATACCGGATTATCATTATCGTTATATTTTATCTTAAAACTTGAAAAAAAATTGCCTTTTTAGTAAACAAAAGTGCCCTTTTTTTGTAATCTTGCTCCCCCAGTCAAAAATCGTTCCGGCGCCCCTGACTCTGCCTACTGCTAAATCCGGCCCTGTCAAAACATCTTAAATATCTAAAAACGTTTCAAATTTTCATGAATTTTTCTGCCGTTATGTTTTTAATACGTTACAAAATTCCTACTAGCCTTTATTAAGCAGAGGCGGAAACATGCTCTTCAAATTTGGGTAGCCTTGTAAAAGGTTACAAATTGATTATTTTAATTCTGCAGCAGTTTTTGTGCTTTTGCATTCAGTATATTACTAAATTATACTGGTCAGTGGCGTAGCCAAAGGGGGGGAGGGTTGGGGGTTTCAACCTCCCCTTTTGAGAAAAACTAAATGGAGAAAACTGAATCACTCTTTGAATTTTACGAAGCAGATCTGCCGTGTATAGCCTAAACGCCCTTGCTATTATATCTGAACTGCGTATATGTGGTATCGATGTCTTTTCAATTCTTCTCGAACCAGCTTGCCAAAAAGTGCTGTAAGTGCATTGCCATTTTGCCCGCAGTCAACGCTTCCAAACATTAATATTTTACTCCGCATTCTGGCTACTCTTCCAGTTAGCCTACCACTTGCACCAATGAAAGATCTTTTTCTGCTCTTCAAAGACTTAAACTTATTTAAGAAATTCAACCTCTGAAAACCGATTAAATAGTTTGGCTTTGCTTAATCTGTATAGAAAATTGGTCCCAACTGTTGAGGATGTCATTAACAAGATGTGTGAAAAGGTTCGTCGACTTCCTTTTTCCCTTTAGTTTCATCAGTATCAATGATTTTTTGCATTCTTATTGCTTGTGTTGATGAATTTTTCATAGCTGTTAGCTGTAAGCATGATTCTACTAATTCGACATGTTAAAGCAATTCTGGTGCTTTATCTTTTAAAATGAGTAAGAACTTGTGTGTCATATTATGTGTAACATCACTTTTGTGAATATAAAAGTTGTGTGAGCGAAATCAAAATTTTCCTATCTGGAAATTTGGTTGTCTGTTGGATTATAGAAACAACATTTAAATTCTCCCTTTGTCTGTAGCGTCCGGAAAAAACAAGTCTATTAACTATCTTAGATTCTGACAGTTTTCAGACTAAAAAGGAGTCTATGCCTCCTTTAGTCATATAGTGGCGCCCATATTTCTGAAATAGTGTTATTTTTAACTTTCAACGCATCGAAAATAGCCTGTGTTGTCGGATTCCTTCCAGTTGATTAATTATTGTGAGATTACATCTGTGTATACGTTGGCATAGCACAGTTTGACGTTGATTCTATGCTAAATGGGTTCGCTTGTTTGTAAACGTATTCCTTTGTGTCAATTTCTTAAAGATTCGTTGTATTGTGAAATACTCAGCACTAACGTCAACGAACGGCCTTTTTATGCAACTGTAACGTTTTTACATTCAGCATCAGGAATAGCCTTTTTCCTAATTCATGGCTTTAAATAGAAGAACTTTGCGTTATTTCTCTAATTCAGCAATAATAGCTCAGCTACGCGAACATTCCTTTGTGTCAATTTCACACGTATTAATGGATAGAATTGTTTAGCAGTTTAGAAATAGATTACTGTATTTGTTAACTGAGCTATTGAAATGAACTCTTGATCGTAATTTAACCCTTTGCTTTTCAACGTTTTTTTGGAAGTTAACTGCTCAAGGGGGGGCCGTTTTTGGATCAAATTCAATCAGCTGTTACGTGTTATCCGCTGATGCTATTTGAACAGAAGTTGCACTGGTGTGAAAGCAAATCATTTGTATATAAGTTTGAAAAGTCATTATTTTAAAATTTTATATGTTAAACTTGATATTTCAATTTTTGCAAAGGTACCCAAAAACGACAATTTTGATTTAACTTGCCGCTATTTAATTACCGTGCTAATCCGATTTCATGCAAACTTCTGAATAACAAAGAGCTCGATCGAACGCACGAAGTGTGTGTGCGGTGTGCCGAATCATTGCATTGATTAGAATTTACGACTTGCGAGCAAATCTTATTGTAAGCTACTCACTGATTCTAAAATAGTTACAATCAAAGTAACATTGTTACACGAATTTGAAAAAAAAACAAAACTGCGTTTGTTGTCTTACATTTTTATCCTAAACTAATGCATTCCCAAACTCATGGCTAGCTTCTAGTTTTATGGAACCAAATTTCTCATAAGTAACACCTTAGCCTGCTTGAATAGCTGTTTACATCTTCGTTTGTGTATTTAGGTCTACAATTGAGTTTGTAGTATGAATATTTTTAGTAGAGAGAAGACAGTTGAACAAGTTGTTGAAATTATCTGAAATTTCTAAGTTCAAATTAGGTGCTTTTGAAATTGTGGATTTGTGTCAAGTCGCATCACAAATATCATGCAGGCCACATCATAAGTCATTTCGCTTACGGGTGTTTATAAACATGACTCATAAATTACATCCACAAAAAATACAGCATTTATATCAACAAAGCTAAGTTCGAAGCTCACTTTTTATTGAAGATTGTGTCAATCAATTCGAAATAATGCAACAGCGAATTGCCGCCAGCGTCGAAATAATGCAACAGCGAATTGAGGAACGTGCGTAAACAAAGGAAATGTGAAATAACCCACAGTCAGCAAATCTACATAAATTTAACGTTTACAAATGTTGAATCAATGTAAAAGGACTGGATTGCTGACTGGGTCCTTATTGTTTGAAGCACTAAAAATACGCGTAATATCGACAACATCAGCAAGGCAGTGATTATGTTTCTGGCCAAAAAAAAAAAAATAACTTTTGACTTCAAAGATAAAAATGATTATAACGAAGCTTCAAAGTTTGTCGTAAAACATTTTACAGAGATACAATAAACATAATCATTTTGTGCCAGATTGTGAGAAGACTTCCTAGATTCTTTCCAACCATTTGCATGATTGCAAATTATTTTCTATAACTCTATATTGCTAAAAAATGGCTTCTTTGTTGAAACAACGTGGCTACAATTCTATAAGAAATTCTTAGGCCTACTACATTGAAGTAATGAAATTTTTTTTGTGATTTTGCTGATGACGTTTTACAATATCCGAGAAGTAAAAAATAATAATGATGAATTATTTTATAAAACCGTGGTTTGCAAGTGCTTCACAAAAAATTGTTGAGGGAAAATTTACTATTAGACGTAAAACGTTTGTAAAAGAAAATTGTCGGTTTACGTATTTATAATGTTTATTGCGCTGTTATCGAATTATAAACTGCCTGTATTGTCTACCTTTGTGGTTGCCGGCCAGCTTAGAGCAGCATGCAAACCATGCGTTTTTGGTATTTGCATCGTGTTATGATTCTCGAAAATCTCCCACAAGGTCTTTATTTTTATCGTGATATTTTTGTGCCTTGTCTGTCCTGAACTTGAAGTCATTGTGCAGCACAATCCACATCGGTTTTTAGACTCAGTCTTCATTGAAAATCTTTTGTGTGGTGCATCATTTCAAGTAGTGTCTTCCCCTAAACTGTTACACAAATCGCCCAGAACCAGAACCATCGTGTTATCTTACAGCAGTTGAGAGCCCGTTATTGTATGTGTGGAATTATTACTGTAGATGTCTGACTAAATTCATGCCAAAGTTGAGCAAATTCTGCTTTCGGGATCCTTGCCGTTATTTACGGTATTTTTTGTTGATAAGTTTGGGCAGCATTTTTCCAAGATAAATGAAGACATCGGTATTGTTCGTCACTTAGATTTAGTTTTCTCAGCATTGTTTATTCATTCTTTGATCCACTAGTTTGTCCCACTTTTGGTATAATCGGATCGTTTATAGCCTAAATGGCGGGTCTTCACAATAGCCGGCCTCTTATACATTGGCGCAACGTATTCAGATGTTGAATCAATGATGAAGAAAGCTGATTTGTTGTTTGTCTTATGTGACGCCTAACTTTATGCCTCGTCTACAGTACAAAATATTTTGTAATGTACATTGTGTACATTGTACATTTTGTTTGTAGGCCTACATTACAAAATATTTTGTAATGTAGATGAAGCATTATCATCTTTATTTTGCGCTCTTTGGAACAAAACACAGTGCACTGTGAAACAAAAATACAGGACATAACAACAAGTAGGCGACATAAATCAGTGAAGGGACGCCATCGAGTTAGCTGCTACGTGTAAATGAAGCCTATCTCATAATTTTGAGTATCTCACAATTACTGTTTGCAAAAACGCTATTTCTCCGGCTTCTCCCAAAAGCATTTGCAGTGATACATTTCCTCAATTGCAAGTTTTGTCAATGAGAGCATTTCCATAGAACGTTTATTTCGAAACCAAGTTTTCGTGTCTTTATCCAAGAGAAGATTTCTTATTGTAACGTTTTTTATTCGTCAATGAATATTATCTGCTTGAAACAACTGTTTTGAATAGTTTGTGGCCTCCATAGTCTACTATTTTGATCGTGGATTGCTATTCTTCTTTGTAGAGCTGATAACGCAAAAAACGTTTGCTATTATTGTTTCTAATTAACAGCTTTGCGATCACTGGCTTTTCTTTGTAGCATAAGAAATAACGCGCTTTGTATTATTGAGGTCAAACCAAACAAAAGAAAGCAAGAGAATGCTTCTCTCTGCTCGCGCATATCGATGCACGAAGCAATTATGAGCTTATGGCTTGTCATCGCAATGTAATCCATTTCACGCTTTGCTGGAAGTTAGCTAGAAATAGCAAAAATTCACCAAAATCTTGAATTTACAAGAAAACTACACAACTTTTAGCATCAAATTTAATATCATCAGATCCGCCTGGCAATTTTAGGAAAAGTCAAGAAAAACCAAGTGCATGGCGTTACTGTGCTTCAAATAATTAAAGGAAATATGAGGGGGGGGCCAAATCCGGCCTCCCTTTGAGGAGCAAAGTGTTAAGAAAGGTTATATTAGACTTTCTGGAGTATTTGTTAACTATAATTCTATTCTATTTAGTCGTGATATAATGCTTAGGCGTATCACCTTGTAAATGCATTCTGGAAAAGGGGTTGTCAACAACCGGTAAATATGATTTTCATTTTATTCATAGTTTGTCTCATTTGTTAACCAGCCGTACATCTCTTATGAAGTTTAACATACCAAACGTATGATGTCTACTTGTATATTGTGGTAACTGTTTATCATTATTATACGTTTTCGTATTCGTAAAGTCACGGTTATTTTCCCCAGAGAAAAACCGCGACCTGACGAGGACAAATTGAGTGCTTCGAAGACAATTGCGCGTTTTTCCAACATAGAACAATCATCCCAGCTTGTTGGTGGTATGCGAGCAGACAAGTTCGAGTGGAATCACCTCAGTGTAGATCAGGTGTTTTAACATCAGACAACCCGCACCGCTATACGATCTTACATTATGCTTTATAATTCGAATGACCTTTCATAATTCATATAGCAGGGTGTGACCGCTCTACAACTGTTCAGTATCCATGGTATCCAGCTAACTCGTGCAGTCGATGGAAACACCGCAATATCTACAGCTGTGAAAAATTGCACTAACCTTTTACAGCCTATACCCGATTCCAGTGATTCGTTATACAAAAGTTGAATATATCAGAAATAAAGTAACTTCTTTGTCTCAAAGCTTTTTGTCTGACACTCATTAAGATGTATGACGTCTATGACGTTACATTTTTTAAACTTCGGATTAACTTTAAAACATAAAAGTAATAAGATCACTTTTTGAATCAACCAAGGAGAAAATTGATAAATAATAAAACTGTAATAATCTCGCAAAAAAAAGCAATCGACCTATGTCTCTAAAACAAAGTTTGCCTAATTTTAAACGAAACTGCATCAAAAGAGCTAGTTTTGCCAATACCAATCATTCAAATATCTCAGTCAGGAATTAGCAACAAGAAAACATAAAGACTTCAGCTTTATTTTCGAAAAATGCCGAAGAAAACATGATCTTATTCTTTTGCTATGCCACCGGACAGCACCATTTTACAGGAATATTCATACCCACATTTTTGTTGAAAATGCTCTCAGAATGCACCAAATTCAAAGTAATTTTTCAAAATTTTCTAGGGGAGGCCCCCCAGACCCCCCGCCGATAAGTGTCCTTCGGCGTGTACGCCGTCGGGCTTCGTCCGCCGGCCGTCAAAACCTCTCCCTTTCACAATTCCTGGCTACGCTACTGATAATGGTACGTTCGTCTGACTACACCGCAAATTGAAAACAGCACGTTGCGTATTGCAGTGCTGATAAATAAACGCATTTCATTTTCACATGCTTTTTCTTGAAGGGGCGGCAAAATCTGAATCCGCCCCGGGCGGCACATTCCCTAGCTATGCCACTGCCGTTAAGTGCGTAATTAAATTTTCGAAACTCTCCTTACTGTGCGTATTTAATTTGATCACTCGCAGTATTTTTCGTCGCAGTATTGTTTGCTAGGATATTGGGGAACCCCCATGACGCAGCACAATACGCTTTTGTTCGATTTCCTTAAACTTTTTCATCAACTATTGCGGAGAAGTCTCCGGCTGGACTATTGTTTTCTGGTGTAATCGCATTACTCTCAAGTGACCTTTCACCATTGTGAAATTATTCAACTAAGTTGTTTATTATGAAGAAAAAAATACATCAATTCATAGAACAGAATAATTTCTAAGCATTTATAGGTTACTAAACAAAGTACACGTAAGTTTAGTTTGGAAATATTCAAACTGTAGCCTACCATTTTCTGACGCTTGTTCTAACATTAGCAGCAACACAAAATCCTATTGTTTTGTTGACTATATGTTACAAAATATGTTTTTCGAACACAACAAAATATTTCTGAAACTGCTTGCAACATTACATCAAAATGAATTCACACTGACTGAACGCGCATGATGTGGTTCGAATTTTATACACTGGAAGGAAGCCATTTCAGAAAAAAAAAACATTTAGGACGAAATCTTCTTATTCTTGCAATTGTGGTTATATTGTAGGTAAGTGCAGAAGCTACCTAATATTGTAATATAGTGATTTAGGGATTAATGATTTCCATCAGGCTGCAATCGTTATTGTAGTGTAAACAATGCATCTATGTTTCTTCACAAGTCATAATTGCGCTTTCCAGACAAAGCGAAAAGAGGAAAGCGAAATTAAAAGTGCCATGAATAGCTGCGATCACGAAAACGACAATTGTCGTCTTACGCACAGCAAGAGCGACTGCCTCGGACGACAATTGTCGTTATACGCACTTAACAGGTTGATATAATCAGATCGAAAGGAATTGCCATCAGAGGTTAAAATAAGAGCCACTTTAGCCAGGCCCGGATTTAGGGGGGCACAGGGTGCAGTTGCCCAGCCCCCCCCCCCCCATTTGAAGGGCCCTCCGACGTGGAAAATTGTGATTTTGTGTAATTATTATTATTTTCTCTGAGCCATTAAAGTTTCTGAAAAATGCCTCCTTTTTCTTTCAAGGTTAATTTTTAGTCACAAGGAGCAGGAGGTGCTGAACTTGAGCACTGTAGGACACTGGGCACTGTTGGAGGATCTCCCCTAGTAAGCTATCATGTTTTTGACTGTTTGAGCGTAGACATTACATTTATCGATACAATACATTGTAATAAAATATATTTTTCTTGTATTAGTAGGCCTACCATATTTTCATCACCCAAAAAGAGGACATGTTTAGTTAGCAAGTGAAATGCCAGTAGATTTTTACGTTTAAACAATTTTTACATCTTAGATGATTATAGGCCTATGTAGCAAAAGTGACAAATAAAAAACATAGCCTACCGGTAACATATTTATTTGTCAGATTCAGTCAAGGAACATTTTGCTGTTCAGTGGATTTTCTCTACAGAAAACATGCGTTTTACATTTGCATTTTGAGCGATAGCTTATTGCATGTGAAGAATTGCTCGATTTTTAACAATTCATTAAAAGAATCTCTAGTTCTGCAATATTTGAACTATTCTGTCCATTTTCTAATGTGCCATCATTGTAACAAAGCTAATGCAAGCTAGCTGTCAGGTGTAAGACGCCTTTGCACTAGCTTTGGTATAGATCGAACAGTTTAACATCATCAGTGCCAACATTTTTCTCTGACAGATACTTCCACACACCGCTGAAAAGCGTTATCCTATTCTTTGGTGTAAGACAGCACAAGCAATAGGCCTAAGCATTCAATCAAAGGATGTGAACTCGGAAAGGAAGAGCTCAACACCTACTCTCCTGGGCCACATCAAAACGGGCTTTTGCCTGAGAATAGGTTTCTTTTATGCCCGGTTTTCTTTCTCCATTCTATTATTATTATTATGACTGCTCATCCACACCAATATTGGAACTGGCAAATTCAGTCCACAACACTTTTCATTAGGCTGTTATTCATTACTACATGTGTGCTTCTCTCTGTTTTTGTTTTATTTTTTGCTATTTGTTTTTTGGGTTTTGTGGCCGTGCTAACTACTGACATATAACCTACTATATGATTTTCCATTCAGGCACGTTTTGAACCTTTCAAGGTTTTTCCACCTTTTCCGTTCATTAACGTGCTGGTAGGTCTACATCGATTTTTGTAGTTAGTATCTTTTTCGTCCGGACGCGTTAATGACAAAAATTAAATGAATGATTGATTGAAATAGGCAACACAAGAGTCGAACAATAGAAATACATATGGTATGGTCATCGAATAACACTGCCTTCGTTTGTCACAGAAATAAATGTATCCACCATATCCATAGAAAGCAATGTATTGTCAACCTCGAAGTCAATAAACACTGTTCTTAAACAAGGATAGCCTACTTCTGCCACAGCTCACAGAAAACATACTTTTCCTTTTTGGTATCGTTGCTTAGCTTTAGTCTATTTAGCTTTCGCCAAGGTCACATAAAACCTTGTTAAAAATGATAGCAATGCAAAAAAGAGGACATTTAAGCATTTTCAAGTGTCCTCGGAGGACAATTCATTTTTTATGAAAAAAGAGGACAAATCCTCCTAAAAGAGGACATATGGTAGCCCTAGTATTAGGAACTAGCACAATATCCGTGATCCCTCTTAGAAATAGTCGGTCAATAGTCACATTAGTCAGGCAACCAATTTCATATGCAGTAGCGTAGCCTACTGGTGAAACAAATTTTGGTTTCTAAACAATAGTCTGCTTTGCAGGATAAATTACTAGTGTTTAGTCTTCCGGCTACCGCATGGTGATTTCACTAACCACGAATATTTAGTAAATTAACCCAAAACACGAATTTTAAAATAAACAGGCTAACATTTGTTCAAACTCAAAAATTGAAATGTTACAGGTAAGAAGATTGCTGTTTCTATTTCTGCACTAAAAATTAGACCAAAGCCGCTTTTCAGATTTCAGCAAATGTTTGACCTAGGCCCAAAAACCTTTCCCAAATCAAATTGAAAACTTTCTGACCGTCTGCACTAACTTTTCTGTAAATTCTCTTCTAGTGAGCTTAGAATGACCAGTGAAACATCAATGGAATCGGAAAGTAATACTCTAGCGCCATGTGACAAATGAAAGTTCAAAAAGCAACCGCTAGGTAAAGATTGTAAGTTTTATGATTCGGGAAATTTTAAGATTGTGCAAGATTTGTTAAACGGCTATGTTTTGGCATATCGGGTTTGATCAAGCACAGAATAACAAACAGCTCTACATCCAGTGGCGCCGGCAGGGGGGGGGGGGGGCAGGCGGGGCACCTGCCCCCCAATGTTTTGGGCATCATCTTTTTATTTTTTATTAATACATATTAATATTATTTTTTTAATATTTGGATCCCAACCTCAAGTAAGTCAACTCAAGTTGCAGGGGGGGTAAAAGCTCTCTCTTTAAAAAAAGTATCGAAAACCTTGATGACTAAATTGTACAGTAGATAAAAAGATTTTCTACAGAAGCAAAGATATAGACTTTTTAAAGTTTTAACTAACGTCACATTGATGTAGAAAAATAACAACCTGTTAAATTTTTGATACCTCACACTCCCATGACTTCTTCCGCGCGCATTTTGGCATTGGTTGCTTTTGCTTGCAGTGATTCTATCACTCAAACAAAACGTTTTGTTTCAGCAGTTTTGCGTTGTTCGATTCTTAAGTTGTAAAGGAGACTCAATTTCTCCAATGTTTATCATTTATGTTTCTTCTTTAATCTCAGCAGAGTATAAAACTTGTAAAAGTTTTTCATCCATACGACGACGTAATGACGTGACATCATCTAAACATTTTACCGAATAATAAATTAACAAATTCGATCGTCAAAAGTGGTTTGGTGGTGGTAACTTTTACGTAATGAAAAAAATGTGATAGGCCTAAGGTTGGAAGACATGACGTCATGTATTTTCAATACAAATTGAAGTTTAAAATTTATTCTTTTGTTCATAGTCGTAATCCACCTTCAAAGCGGTACTGCAAAGAACAATTTTCGATAAGGGGGGCATCAAGAATAAGTCGACATGACTTTTAACCCTTAGAAGGTTGGGCTCCTGGAGTCTTGCTCAGTTTGGAGGGGGGCTGTCAATTCTTCTTATGCTTTAGGAGTGATATCTCTGTTGTTTTGGCACAGTTTCAAAATTTGGGATTCACTTTGTAAAATTATTCACGCTGAGCATATCCGAAAATTAAAACTATGTGAATTTTAGAACTGCTCATATACGTTGAAATGTTGAGGTCACTTATTTATGAGTGTAATTTGTAGCGTGAGTTTACACATTACTTTTTGGTAGAGTAATGAAGAACGTGCATAGTAATGTTATGATTAATTTTTTTTACATTATTTTACATACAGCCAATAAATGCCCTTCACGCTGTGAAACAGTTAGGATTAACGAGACATGGGCCAAATTAATTACTTTCGAAAATGTTTCACAATAGAATATGAAATATTTCAGAGGATGTGCTTAGAAATGCCTTATATCTTCCAATTTATAACCTTTATTTGCTCAAAATTTCAGCTCAATAGAGGTGAATAAAAGTTAGGAAAAGTCAATAAATCTCGTAGTCGCAGCCTCAGTGGTTTAAGAGATACAACTGTTAATACGAAAAAGTTGAATTGACAGCTCCCCCCCCCAACCTTCTGCGGGAATTTATATGTATGAGGGTTTATTCTAATTGCTATCTGACACCAGAAGGGCTCCCGACTTATATTTTTTAACCTATTTTATGGAAACATGACAAATGACAGAATAAGTTTAATGAATTAATTACGAATACAATTACAGAATTAATTAATTACGAATATAGTTACAGAATACAATTTAACTCTGCCCAATTAATACGGTACATCACAATTCAAACTTTGTCTTTTCTTCTTCTTTTCCTTCACTTCAAATTTTGGTAATTGTTCAGCTTCATTTGCTTTGTTTTTTCTCCCATAAGAATTCCAGACAACACATTATTATTCACTCTACAAGTCTACATAATGAGCAGTGAGCACCAGTACAACCAGAAAGAAAACGAGGCAGGGACAAATCAGTCATTTTGTTTTAAAAGTGTTGCCAGAAAATAATTACTACTTTTTTTGTTATTGTGCAGCGGGGATCGCCACAGACTTTCCCCCAGAGGAAAAGTTGAACGAAAGGGCAACTTCCTCGACAAGTTTCGCAAAGCGAATACTTCTTGAACAGTACATGATTTTTGGCCTGGAATGTTCGTCGTCGTCTAATTGGTGTAGATGAGGAACACTGGAACAGTTATGGTAACTGCTGCAGAAGCATGTCAAACAAAATCAGATGATGATTGCAGAGTCGAATACAAATGTTCATGTTTTCAGTGCAGTTTGCGTAACAACAGGCAAAATTTTTGGGCAGAGTAAAAAGTTAACCTTTATTGAGCACAATTATCTTCCAAAAGCATAACTACGGAGGTCTTAGCACAAACATTAAGAGTTTATCTCATCTCTACAGTCTAAACATACAATTGCAAGTAAAATTTTTTACAAATGACAAACATAATTTAGAATAGGCTGCCAGTGGGGTAAAGGTTGACTGAACAGGTAATATGTATGGATCGAAATGCACGAACACACAAGAGGGCGGTAATGACAAACATTAAGTAGTGTTGTAGTGAGTATTGTAATGACAAGAGTGGGTGTCTGCCAGAAATTTAACAAATGTGTAAGATGCATGAAAAGGTTATAGACAACACAATGAAAACATTTTTTTTTTGTGAGTGTGTTTTATAGTCAATCAAGATCCTACAACAAACCTCTTCATTTAAGAAATTGCAGGCATGTGTTGTTTCAAAAACAACAACAAAAAATGCACAAAAACGTAGCTGAACAAGGAGGCAGACTGGCATGGCATGAGACCAGATTGTTGGAAACTTTCCATTAACCAGCCTCAAAGCAACAAGTTGAAAGTGGCCACATATCAACAAGTTTACCATAGCCAAACAGATTATGAACACCATAACTCAAGAGATTCTAAAGAGCTGTAGGGCAATTCAAATTCTGATACACAATGAAAAAAGGGAACTCAAAAACGAAACCACTATACTCAAGCATCGCAGGAGCTGATAGTATTTCTGAATCAAGAATTGAGTGAAAAGGATAGATTACGAGGCATGACAACAACTTAGATACTAGTTACTACTGAAGAAGACTTGAAATGCTCAAACTATCCAACACTCCAGACAGAAACTTCACAAGCAATATGCAATCTGGACCACTTACATAATTAAAAAAAAATGTAGAGATACAGACATACACTGCAAATCAAGAAATATCAAAGGTTCATGTAAGAGAGGAAAGACTACAAACACTACACATTTTTTTCGCAGATAAGTCAGTGAGTGAAGTTTATTTCTCTTCATTTAAATGAAGGTCAAAATGCTTAAATCAGGAAAGTTACTCAACATGTTACAATTCACAGCTTGAAGGCTCCAGTTTTAACGTTAAAAGCATCAAAACATTGGACTTGCAAGCCGAGCAGATTATTTGCACACCATATATGCTACGTTATGATTTTCGCATCAAAAACAAATGAAAATATGATTGCTGAGGCGCAAAGTAGTTACAGTAGAATTTGCCTCAGTTGTCATATTTTTGTCAGTCCTGGCACGATGATAATATACAATTGGAGGTTGAAATTAGGCTAAAACGGGGTCATCAGTGCGGGAATTTATATGTATGAGGGTTTATTCTAATTGCTATCTGACACCAGAAGGGCTCCCGACTTATATTTTTTAACCTATTTTATGGAAACATGACAAATGACAGAATAAGTTTAATGAATTAATTACGAATACAATTACAGAATTAATTAATTACGAATATAGTTACAGAATACAATTTAACTCTGCCCAATTAATACGGTACATCACAACTCAAACTTTGTCTTTTCTTCTTCTTTTCCTTCACTTCAAATTTTGGTAATTGTTCAGCTTCATTTGCTTTGTTTTTTCTCCCATAAGAATTCCAGACAACACATTATCATTCACTCTACATATAATATGAGCACCAGTACAACCAGAAAGCGATAGCAAAAAGAAAGAACGAGGCAGGAATAATCAGTCATTTGATTTTTTACACTGTTGCCAGAAAATAATTACTACTTTTTTTGTTATTGTGCAGCGGGGATCGCCACACTTCAAAGGGTTTGCATTGAGTCAACAGATCATAGCATCATTTCACATATAAACTAGGTGGGCAATTGCCCACCTAGTCCCTTTGCTTGCCCCCCTAGCTCTTTCTTTGCCCACCTAGTTTGAAACTAGGTGGGCAATTTTTAAGACTTAATTTTTGTTTAAGTTAGATCCAAGTTTTATCCAAGTTAAAGAATGAACAGCTAAATGGAAAGCTTCAGCATACATTTAGAACTTATGAGCCTACCTTTGACCTTACGGTAGCCTACTTATAATATCCTTAATGTTCCATTCAAGCAGACTAATTAGCAATTTGTGTTGTGAGTACCTCAAATTTTGTGTGAGATTCTAAATGTCTGAATTAAGTTTGTTTCCTTATTTTCATCAAAATAAATTTCCAGCTCTTTAGAATCATCTAATTCTGCAAAGATTCAACTCATTATAATATCTTAGCAGTTGTGTTTCATATAGCCTATTATTTATTTATTATTTATTTGCGTCAGACAAAGTTGTCCATATCCAAAACGAAAACAACGAAATAATACACAAACTGCAAATGCACAAAGGTCACAGAGAGCCACTTTGGATGCCGCCGTCGGTTTAAAAGCTCACTAGCCTAAATGGGCTATCTACTGTTACAAATTTACATACAATGAGCGTTGGAAGAATTGAAAGTATTCAGAACGATAAAAACAATCAGATGACATCAGGTCTGATATAAAGCGATTTGAGGAGTGAATGCAACGGTTGATAAACGAAAACATGTTTTTTCTCAATAAAGCATCAAACGTTGTTATATTATTCATTACTTAATATTCACGGGCACTGACATAACGAGGCAAGTTGTGCAATATTCTAAAAGAATCATTGTAAGCAACACGTAATCGTTTTATACTGGAAGATCTAAACTTGTTCCACAACTGGGATGCGTACAAGGACATACAATAAGAGCGAAAAACAATGTTTTTTACAGCGGGTGAGCATTTAGCGAAATGAGATTTTGCACTGTTTGCAGCACAGTACTGAGAGCGTACCTGTCTTGAAATATCATTTTCTGAGAGAGAACTCTCAATAAAACTCTCTATCATACAGTAGTTGTTTCTTTTTACTTTAGTACAAGAGACCTCTGCAACTAAATGTTGCTAGATTAAATTTTATTACATTATTATTTATAAAATATTGTGGGCGGGGATGAATATAGGAATCAATAGACCTTTCCCGCAACCAACCAATGAAGCGTGACGTTGAAAACAAACCACTTCAAGAACTGCAATCGTAGTAGTGAAGCACAGTTTTTCAACGTTTTGATCGAACCATCGCTGTCGTACATTTTGTACTAAAAGTACTTTTTTGACTGAGTATTAGAATTAAGTTATTTTTCAGAAAATATTTGAATTTACTACAGTACAGGGCCTTAGCCCATGGGCCTAACTACCGCCGGCACAGCGCTATAGCCTACTGCACGGGACCACTGAAGGAAAGAACATCGCATTGATAAATTTTATTTTAAAAATATTTGAGTTAACAACTAAGGTAGGTAGCCTAAACGTGTTATCATTTCATTTAGAATCTACACTTATATTTTTTCGTGCAGCATTTCCGTTTATTAATTGATGTTTTTGTCCTAGCTTACCCTATGCTTTTGGTCACTCCAGGTTTCTAGTCACTTAATGTTTGTGTTTGGTCCGGCTTCTTTTATTCTTATGGAACTAATATGTTGACACAGAATGAGACAGCATAAGCCTATGTATTTTTGGCAATTATTACTTTCTGTCGAAATAGGAATAATCACATCACAAGTTTGCAACATAGTTCAGGCCCTTAGGGGAATCTTTAGGCTAGACGTGTTACACGTTGTTTTTTTGCATATTTTTGCAGTTGATCAACCCAACTTTGATTTTAGTGGGTGCCGCAATTTTTTGGGTCACGTGATCACCCCCAAATCGGGGATATTCCCAGAAATCACGTTTCAGCTCTTTTTACGTCATTTTTGTGCAATTACATATTTGATTTTTGTATATTTTAACTTAAAAAGCGCATACAAATAAGTGAGACAAAATAAACACAAAATAATTTGATTGATGACGTCATTGTGACGTCATCACATATATTTTTTTGCTTTGTTAACCTATTTTGGTCGTTTGCTGTTGGTTTTAGTTGGAGTACCGGTTACTAAAACCATTTCACAATTCCTGAAAGTAGTTTCGTCATGATTGCATCTTTTATGACGTCATCATTACATTATTAAAACTAGACAACTTCAAATTCAGGAACCAAAGGTAAGTTTATTCCGAAAAAAGCGATCAAATACTCTCATTATAAGTTTTGCAAATGCTTAAAATTTTACAATTGCATACAATAACAATAATTCCAGTACAGTATGACGCAATAACGACGTCATCAAGGAAATAACCAGAAAAGCAGTTATCAGGGGTGAATTTCCCTTTTGGTCATGTCACTTTAAAATAATATGTAGGCCTAATTATGATCTACAAATCACATTAATACACGACCCCAGATGATGCAATGTCAGAGCACGGCCTACTAGAACACGGCCAAATATGTTGCTATTTGAGGAAATTTCTAAGAGTCTGAATTGTTGCAATCATAGCTATGACAAACCTGTCATCTTTCCATTCCCAGAAGTATGATAAATAAGCAATATTTGCATCTAGAAACTTTTTGGCTTGTTTTGCCGGAGATTTAGATATGTATGTTAAGCACAATTTATGCAATAATAATGTAAAATATGTAAGACTTTCCAACTGCATCCTGGAAGTAGTCTCATCACACAGTCGTTAGGTTTTTGTTTAGCAGGATCTTTCGCCAAAAGCCATATTTTACTTGCAAAATTAAACTTGGCGAAAAATAAAACGAACTAAAATTGAAATTGGCACATCAAATGAACAACTTACAACATAGAATCCACAAAAAATCCGTGATATTTTAAATGAAACATGCAATTGCACCAAACGATACTACCTCCAGAGTGCAGTTGGAAAGTCTTTGATATTACATTATTATTGTGTAAACTGTGCTCAGCGTACATACCTAATCTCCGGTTAAACAAGCCAAACATATGTCTAGATGCAAATATTGCTTATTTAACTTACTTCTGGAAATTTGAAAATGACAGGTTTGTCATAGCTATGATTGTAACAATTCAGACTCTTAGAAATTTCCTCAAATAGCAACATATTTGGCCGTGTTCTAGTAGGTCATGGTCAGAGTCTTAACACTGTTAATTCAAGATGAAAAAACTAGCGGTTTTCGATGTTAAATTCCTACCATACGTAATTTGATGTTAAAAAAATTCGTGTACGACAAGTTTTTTCAAGTTACAAGATAGAGTTTAGAAAGTCAAAAGCATTTCTTGAATGATCAGTGTGGATTGGAGATGAAACGTCAATGTGGATTGAAGATGAAACGAAATCAGAGAGGATTTGATATTTTGTGGTCGAATTACATGTTTCGTACTCGCATAAACAAAGACTTGTGCATTTTATGGATTTTTTCTTACAGGAACATCGAGAGCCACAAGTAGACTGACAAAACGGAACAAGCTAATTTGCATCATTATGTTTCCAACCCCAAGCTAAAGGAGAAGGTAGTTGCTGAACATTTACGAAGCTTGATTTCCATATTTCAGCTTGATGTATCGCTCTGCGTGTATGTTGCATCAGAGCAGCTGACGTTGGTGGCAGCTTTTCAATAGTGCAACCATTAGTAAACATCATATAACGGCATTCGTCTACATCCGTGATAGCAGGACCATTGCCATAAAGAGCTATGACATACTTTTGTATGTCATTTATAGAACTAGGTGAGCTTGAGAAATTCAGAGAGTTAAATAAGCCACACATTGCGGTAAGATTAAGCATCCAACAATCCCAAGCCTTTTTTTCCAAAGATGAGACAGTATCACAGATTGTGATAGCATAAAACAAAGGTAAAGAAGCGCAAATCATCGGAGATTGAGGTGAAGATGAAACAATATCATGGATTGGAATGAAGCGAATTTTTTCTCCAACTCCAAATTCAACCCATAGTTTACAGATTTCTAACTTGTCAAAACACGAAATTGCAATAATTACCACATCAGTATCTACTGTTTTGACTATGGCATCAGATTTTCCATGTTTCACATGAAGAAACATACGGGTGTCTGCCTCTTCGTGATCACATGGGGAAACCTCAGACATGTTCAATGTTTGATTGTCAAGAGCTGTATCTAACGATGTTACAACAATCGTAAACAAGTTTGGATCGACTGAAGTTATCACAGCTTGTTGAACCAGTTGATATAACGCAGTTTTGTTGCTGTCATTTCCCAAAAACTCAGACCAGTTGAGAGGAAGACGAGTATTACTTGTGACAGCCACGTAACATCCAGAACCTGTTTCTTGCAGAAGATAAGCCTCAAATAGCTACTGCCATCACAGAACATGCTAGCAGTGTGATGTCAGCCGATTATGAAGTAGTGAAAGAATCTGCCTCGAAAACCGATCACTACGTCCTTGATGGAGGGTTCTTGTTGCATCGAGTGCCATGGGAACTGGAGACAGTTAGGCTATGGGTCAATTGCACAGTCGTATGCAGATTTTACCATTTGTCATTATCGCTTAGCAACGGTGGTCTTTGATGGATATGGTGGTCCGTCTATCAAAGACAATACCCATCAAAGACGCGGCATGAACGTCCACCCGGTTGTTCACTTTACTGTAGACACCCAGCTCATTGGAAAGAAGGAGCAGTTCTTGCCTCGAGCTTCCAACAAGGAAGGATTAATTTCTGCTCAACTGAGGAATAGAAGCTGCAATGTGATGAACGCTCCAGGTGATGCAGCTGTTGACATCGTCAAGACGGCAGATGGACAGCCCTCATCGACATAGTACGACTTTAATTGGTGAAGACACGGACCTTTTAATATTGATACTAAGCTATGCTGACACTGACCCAGACATTAAAAACCTCTACTTCCGCTCCGAAAAGGCTTACGCAACCAAGATACACGACATCAACAAACTTAAGCAATCATCGGACCAGACATAATTATGCTTACAGCTCCTCTTCATTCACCGGTTGTGATTCAACGTCAAGGATATTTGGTATCGGGAAGAAGACGCTTTCAAGAAACTAGTGAAAAGTCAACCAATATTAATCAAAGAATGTGCAAAATGCTTTATTCTCTCAAATCAGACAGGCCACATCATTAAGGATCTTGGAAAAAAAGCTATGACCGTTATGTTTGGCAACGATGGCAATAGTAACCTAGAAACACAGCGATACAATACATTGGTCAAGAAAATTAAAACAGCCAAATCCTTTGTTTACCCTGAACGTTTGCCACCTACATCATCCTTTATCAAATTCCACTGCCTCAGAGTTTACTACCAGATTATGGTCAGGATGGGTGGGCTACTGACGATGGTATGGATGCTCTAGACTAGGGATGGAAAGTAGACAATAATCAGATGGTTCCAATCATGACGGACATGAAAGCTGCCCCGGACAACCTACTGAAAATGATCACTGCAATTGCGAATCGTGTTCACCTCACTGTAGTTGCCGGAGATATGTGCTACCATGCCATGCTGGATGTGGACCATGCCAAACTGGTTCATGTGTCCATACAGCAATCACATAATTACAGACGATGACATCGAGAGTGACAGCGATGAGCATTAGTAATACTTGATCCATTTGCTTTCTTTGCGCTGATTATGTCAAGAGTCTACATGACCACATCGTATGAGCTCTTTATGCCTGCTCAGTTAACCCAAATATATATAGAAATTTACCGGGTTTATTAATAAACAATACATTGTTATTGTACATTTTTAATTGTTTTGGCAGCCATCTTGGATTGCCATATTGAATTTATAGGCCATCAGATAATTTAACAATTCTGAGAATGGTCTCATTGACTTCACAAGGTATAAAAACCATGGCCACCTAAAGATACGGCCTGATTTGTCACATTTTGCAGAAATTTCCAGGTTTTTCTAACTTTGGGCGAACGTTTAAATAAACTTTTCTAAAAATTACATTTTTACGCTTTCTTTATTCTTTTCCCCAGATGACACAATAGGTTTTAACATTCTCACATGTTGAAAAACAAAGAAAATTTGATTTTGTAAATTTTAGTCAGACTGTTAATTTTCAATAACAGTCTGATTTTGCGTTTTCCAACTTACTTTTTCTCATTTGCTATTGCTTCCTCAAGGCAACAAAGAATTTTTTTGTCATTATAAAACCGCAAAAAGTAAAAACATCTCAAAAAATGTCAGTCAAGCACTAGCAGTAGCTGTAATCAAAATCTGCAAAATGTGACAAATCAGGCCTCATCTTCAGGTGGCCATGTAAAAGCCTAGATACACCAAAACTACACGTTTTGGTCATATGATAACCTAGTTATGGTCAATTTACTGTTATTTTAATGGTTTGGCGGACATCTTGGTTTGCCATATTGAATTTATAGGCTATCAGATACCGGTAATTCACAATTCTGAGAATGGTCTCATTGACTTCACAAGGTATAAAAACCTAGGTACACCAAAACTACACGTTTTGGTCATATGATAACCTAATTATGGTCAATTTACTGTTATTTTAATGGTTTGGCGGCCATCTTGGATTGCCATATTGAATTTATAGGCTATCAGATAATTCAACAATTCTGAGAATGGTCTCATTGACTTCACAGGGTATAAAAACCTAAATATAGACACCAAAACTACATGTTTTGGTCATATGATGACCTAGTTATGGTCAATTTAATATGTTATTTTAATGGTTTAGCGGCCATCTTGGATTGCCATATTGAATTTATAGGCTATCAGATGAATTAACAATTCTGAGAATGGATTCATTGACTTTACAGGGTATAAAAACCTAGATATAGACACCAAAACTACATGTTTTGGTCATATGATGACCGAGTTATGGTCAATTTACTGTTTTGTTCAATGGTTTGGCGGCCATCTTGTAAGCTATCTTGAAAATAACCACTTTCCGGAAGTTGGATTCCTTAAGATTTTGAATATGTTAGTACTGACACTCAATACTAATCAAATCAGTTGAAAAACCATTGGTAACTTATTGTAACCAAAAAAGTAACACCAACAACAAACAATTAGCGACTACAATAAGAAAAAAACAAGCAAAAAATTAATACATGACGTCACAATGACGTCATTAATAACATAATTTTGTGTGATTTTTATCTCGTATATTTTGTAGTGGAAGTCAGTCCAAATGTAAAAAAATAACGTATCTAATTGCATAAAAATGCCGTGAAAAAAGCTCAAATTTGACTTGGGGGGAATCCCCGATTTGGGGGTGATCACGTGACCCAAAAAGTTGCGGCACCCACTAAAATTGAAGTTAGATTCATCAACTACAAAAAAATGCAAAAAAACAATGTGTAACACGATTAGCCTAAAGATGCTCATTTTTGCCCCTAAGGGCCTGAACTAACACACACGCATTCATTTTAAATTGGACTACAACGCAAGTGGAATCCCCAATACCATACTTTTTGGTTAGGAAAATACAATTTTATTAAATTATTAGCCTACTAACTGTAGTCTAAAATTTTAGTAAACTTTATAACATTATAAAACTCTACATTATAAAACTCTATAACATTATATTATAAACATTATAAAACTCTAATCAACTAAAACAAACAATTTATGGTCATGTAGCAACTGCATGGTTGAGTGGTGAAAACGTTTGCGCGACGTTCGCAAAGGACGTCGGTTCGACACCGCTCCAGAGTTTGCCGTTATGTCTCGGCAAAGGTGGCATGCTAAAATAAGGATAGCAGCTGACTCGACAACTATAGGCTATATATCTCTTCGTTGCTTCTTATTGTGTTGCATTTGTGATCGCAGTGAAGGCTGCGTACTCTATATGTTGTTGCAATGGAAGCAAAAAAACGTGATTAAGCTAGCCTATTACTGGACTTCATGTCAATTTTACTGGGTGGCTTATATGAAACTAGGTAGGCTAAACAAACAAATAATTGAAATCCTTCTGAGGTCGGAAAAAAAGATTAAAACCGTAGCTTCGATTTCATATCTAAAGTACCGAAATATATAAACTACCGAACTAAACTACCGAACATATCTAAACTAGTAACTACCGAAGCTGTATTTAAAGTAATCACCAAACTTCTGCGGAAATCCAGTTTTTATTGCATGAGTTTGGGCAAATGCGGAGTGTGTGCCCTTACGTCTTCGTCAATAGGTTGACCTGTTGGGCAATTGAGCCAAAAAGCAAACAAGGTATAAGCTTATAGTAACGATAAACGTTTGTCAGCAGCTGATTGTAGCAAGAATTGACAGCAATATACAGTTAGACACTCACCCGGTGTTTCGTGGTCTGCAGCTCGTGCGAGCTTTACATAATATGTCATTTCTACGTTCTATAACAGCCTAAGCACGGAAACAAATGGAGGCCTCATAATTGGATCGGAGCCCCAACTGACGAAGTTAGGCTACGGCCCTGATTGAATGGCAATCCAGCTTATTAACCTACTTCAGTTGATTCATATTCAGTGCAAGTGGGCCATAAGTGATAAGCTGCATTGCTTTCACAAGTAAAGAAGCAAAAAAAGGCTACAAAATGAAACCCACTTAGCCTACTTATTGTAGCAAATAAGACAGTAATTCACACTTATTATTATAAAGACATAGTAGGCTAGCTAAAGCAGAAAGAAATTTGAAGTCTATCAGAATTGCAGACCAACAGCGTTTTGCTTAGACATTAACACATTAACACACTTCCAGCAGTTCCTTCAAGCGCCATAGCTTATGCGCAGTTACAAGAGCCCATTAAACAAGTGGCTTATCATTGTATCCAGGGCCGTTGACAGGATTTCTCGGGCCCGGTACCCATTTATTTTCGGGCCCCCTTCATCGACAATGTTATGAATATAAAGGTTGTGTACAAAATTTTATTGATGTGCTGTTAAAATGAGGATGACACATGCCGTTCAATGAAGAAAATTAAGAGGAATATCATTTATATATTCTCAAAGATATGTTGTAGCCTATCCACGAATTTCCCCAACTGTGCAATTACGCATTAGGAATTTCTCCATAATACCGACTGCTGTCTTATATTCGTCACCAGCCATTATTCTGCAGTGCAGTCCAACGTTCTCATAATTCTTAATTCAATTGTTTAGCCTACCGTACTTTCAACTGTTTCAAGTTTTAATTCATTAGCATGCGCATGGCAGCACCGGCGGATGAATATTTTCGTGATAAAAGGACTAGCGTAGCAAGATTCGTTCTTTTTCCTCCCTTTTCAAAGTGACACGACTTGGCGTAGCCTGTTTTTGTCTCGGCTATCTGATGACATCGACTTGTATGCTGGGCAATCAATAAAGAAGACCTTTGAGAAGTAACTGTAGTGCTTGATCTATGTATACAGAATGTTAGCTTAACCACTTCTGTCACAATGACATCAGCTTTAACCGGTCCAATATGATAATTGTTTTCATAATCCGGATTTGGATACTACTCCACATATTTTAAGCACCGTACCACGTTGCCATGATGAAATTCGTCAAATAACACACCCCCCTACCATAAACCGCAAAATCCTTGCTCTCAATCACGATCTTCGTCGATATGTTTAAAATTGTTGAAGTTTTCGACTGAAATTAATTCTTTGTAAAGTAGAGTAGCCGTAGGAGAGTAAAACATTTTTGTGGGGCGAAAATAATTTTCCCAAATTTTGTCTTTGCATATATATTTTCAAAAATACAAAATCATTCACAACCTCTGAGAGTCATCAACTTGGCCGTGTACGAAATACAAGCAAAAAAAAACACGTACAACAGCAAAACAAGGCTGAACTTACTTTAATCTACGTTCATAGACCTGCCTGTGACCCAATTAAATGAACCATCAAATTAAAACATTCTTATGTATCACAAAAAATATACAGTATATTAAGCCTAACTGGATTCAAAAAAATTTGAACTGAGACTTCACCAATAACTGGATAACAATAATTGCTGAATATTCATGTCACCAGATTATATGAAAATCTCCATCCCAACTTCAATAAAAGGCCTGACCAAAAGTAGCTCAATCTTTTCAATTCAAAGATAGTCCAAAGACTCAATATTTGTAAATTTGCATTGAAAAATACTAAAATGACAATCCGCTTAGGCCTACTTATCAAACCAGTAACATTACTTAATCCATGCTGCTTCAAATCCTACAGCCTGAAAAGAATTGGAGAGTTTACCATGCTATGTGCATCAAACTTCCACCTTTGAACAAAACTAGTTTTGATACCAAAAATATTGATATTATATTACAATATAATCATAGTCACTGTTTTTTCAGATCATTACAAAGATAATCTTACTTCACAATGAAGCTGCTAGGCCTACTCAAATCACAAGCACTGAAGAAAAATGACTCCCAGATAATAGCTTCATCTCAATCGTTGCCACAAAATACAGACCACATTACCAGTGCTTCCACTTTGAAGGATTTTATCCCGAAAAAGGGATTTTTCAACGCTTCGAAGGATAAAAAAGGGAAATGAATATCAGAAGGATTTTTTAGGGATTTTTAACAATTTTACAAGGAAATTTTGTCTTAAAAAGGGAATTGTTGTTTTTAGCAATATTAAAGAAGATTTTATTAATATTTCCATTCAAAAGTTCTAAAAACGACTGGAATAACGATGATCAGCTGGTTTCCGTGGTCATTCGCCATCCGAAACCTCTTCTCACTCTCTTTCCCATTCTCGCCTTTCCGTCACTTGATTTCTATTCTCGCCATTTTGGGAATTTGACGTGAGTGCAGTGAGTGCAGGGTTGTCAGATTGGAATAATTGATTCCAGATCTGGAATCAAAACGAACTGTCTAGTAGAGAAAAAAAATGTCTGGAATCTGGAATAATTTTTAGAAGCAAATTGGGATTATTTAGACAAGTCTAGATTGTTTCGGTAATTGTCTTTTTTTCATTGCATTTAGTAGCTGCAACGTGTGCGCGTAACTTTCTGCCCTAGTTCCGTCTCTTTCTTTGAAACTTTGTTGCTGAATTGCACGCTCTCTGGCGCGAAAGCCTGTCTGTGAGAAGTGTGACGCAACCTAGTTAGCTGACAGGACTTTCCGCACACTTAACACTGGGTTATATTTTCATGTATGTTAAGTTTACTTTTAATCTGTTATATATATATGTTTTTAGGTTGTTACAGAATACAGTACCGTAGTTATTGTTAAGTACCGGTACGGTATTTATTGATTTTCATATTTTGTTGCATCGAAGAAGTTAGATAAGAAGTTCAAAAATCCAAGCGTATGTGAAGTTTATTGTAGGAAGAATATGGCTCTACGCAGTGGCGTATCCTGGTGGGTTGAGCAAGGGATTGAAGGGAAGCAATAAAACTTATGGGGGATAAGAACGTTTCGAAGACCCGCGTATTCTAGGGGGTCCGAGGGCATGCCCCCTGGAAAATTTTTGCAAAATTACACTCAAATAATGAATTATAGTGCTTTCTGGATTCTGGAAACACTTTTAGGGTAGGCTAATATTTGTATGTACGGTATGATATTTTTTAGCAGATGTACAGCGATTAACTTATCAAAGGTAGCTCTTACACAAACAGGCAAAAACTGGGCAAGGCTTCTCAGCAGGAGGCAACCCTACGTACATTTTTCAAGAATTCTAATGATATAAAGAAAAAAACAGTTGCTATTTCACTTGCTGTGTTCATTTGTTAGCATACATCGTTTACACTGCCGACCATTTGACAAACTTTTTCAACAAGCACGCAGGCACAGATATAAAATTGGGGTGAACAAAGGCTACAAAACTTGATAAAAAATGTGCTGGCATCATCTTATCGTAGGGATATTTTCATTTCAACATGAAGATTCTCACCACTACTTATTGTAAGTTATATCATATTTACAACATACACTGCGTATTTAATGGTATTTTGTTTTAGACTTAAAATGAAATGTCTAGAATAAATTTAGAATAATTTAGAATCAAACTGACATGCAATCTGGAAGGGAAGGCTACAACTAATCTGACAACCCTGAGTGAGTGAGTTAGTTTTCAGGGTACGAAATGAGGGTACCATACCAAGTGTTCAGGATACGAATTAGGTTGCACCCATAATAGAGTTAGCTAGGCTGTGTGTACGACATGTAGCCTATAATTGTACCGTATGGTGTACACAGTCAGACTGAGTCAGTATCATGAATAGGCCTAGTATCCTAAAGTTTTTCATCAGTCTCAGATGATTGTGAAGACGATACTGGCAAGGAGAAAAAAGAGATAGCCTCGCCTTGTAGAGTTGAACAAGTTAGCGCATCAAGGAAAACCGAACTAAACACAAAATTAAATTTGTTAATCAATGGATAATTCGTTATTGCACATTTACCACCTGTATATTTTCGGTGTTAGGGATAGGTTAAAGAGTCCGTGTGGGAAAGATGAGAGTGGTAATTGGTAAATAATGTCCAGGACTCCAGGTGGTAAATATCCCAGAACCGACTAACTGACAAGCGGTTTTTTGGCTGGACAATGAACAAAGGAAGTAAACCATGTTATTGTAAAATATGTGCTGCTTTTGTGTAGCCTACGGTACTGTTCTAATAAAACAGCGTGGCTTCGACATACCGTTGCTACTGAAAAAAAATTCAAGCTAACCTTTCTAATTTATTCAGCAACTTTATGGTATCAGATTGGGTTTGTCAACTAAATCAGCCATGCTACTGCCTGCAAGGTTTTGCTTTTTGTAGCGATTTGAATACTTTACGGCACCACTTCTTCAATTCACTGATTTTCTGTTCTTTCAGGTTAAAACGTAACTTAGGTGAGATTAAAATAACTTTAAAGTTGTATTGGCATTTTTTTAACTTAAATAACCTCAAAAATAACGTCAAAAATAACCTCGTCTATGAAGGAAATTTTGAAGGATTTCCGACTGAGAAAAAAGGGATTTTTCAGGATAAAAAAGGAAACTGAAGAGGATTTATCAATTGTCAAAAGTGGAAGCACTGCACATTACCAAAACATGACACAAAAATAGCAGTGTTTACATTGCCTGATATATTAACTGCATGAATTGGATGACAAAACAACATAACATGTGTCTTTATATTTGATTGTTGTTGCTCTAATACTGTGTAATAGATAGTAAATAGCTGGGCATATCAACCTTGGGACTGGCAAAGAATAACAGCAGTTTATACAAAAAAATTCAATACAGAAAACAGTTAAAATATAGCTCACAAAAACATGAAATTAAATCCAGGAAAATTCACAAGTGTTTTCATTTAATATACTTTTTCACTTTGTACATAACTGCAGTTAGTGGCCAGGATCAATGCTCACAAAAGTGGTGTATACAGTATGTGGCCTCACAACTGTTGATTATTAAAGTTTATAACAAATGCTTATTTTGTTTGACCATATCTAAAAATGATAAGCTATCTGATGATACTGAATCGAAACTTATTCTGTCCAAATTTTAATACCAAATATAAAAGTTTTCAAATTGTCGATGCTCTGTTTTACATTCAAAGCAAAATGTTTTTTATACAAAATGCAACACTATAAAGTTACTAAACTGGTAGAATGTTGAAAACTTATGGTAAAAATTGATGTGTCCAAATAACTAGACATTTTTGCCCAAATGATTTTTATAATCAACTACATTAGTAGGATATTGAGAAAAAAAAAACCTCGTAAAGTTACCAGTACACAGTAGGCTTTTAAATCTTACTCATGAAGAAATGCAGCCTACAGCCCTACATGTTAGTGAATATCAGTAATAAGCTTACCTCTGTTTCCCAACTGTATTTTTACAGAGTGTTCTATTTTGCAGTTGTCGAATTGAAACTTATTCTGCCCAGATTGCAATACCACATGCAACAGTTTTCAAAGTCGGTGATAATACATTTAAATTCATTGGAAAATATTAATGTATCTCATAAATTTCAACAATTATGTAAAGTTTTTTAACTGGTGAGGCATCGAAACATTGTGATAAGATTGATTTGCCCAAATAACTTGACATTTTTGCCCAAATTTGCGACATTTTTTTTCAGCGGGGAGCAACCGCCCCCTGCCCCCTGCCGCCCACCTCCTATGGCTATGATTTGCAAGTAGCTAGAAGTGATTACCACCAAAAAATGTATATATTCAGAATTAAAGAGTGGGTGAAGAAAAATAGTTTGTGTTTTTGAAAAAAAAATCGTGGTTAGAGAAATCACTATACCCGGAAGCAGGGGCGGATTTATGGGGGGGCCCAGGGGGCCCGGGCCCCCTCCGAAATTTTGTGAAAAATGTATATTTCCGCATCAAATGGTTTGATATGCTTCTAAACAGCTGATATTAGTCCCTCGGCATCACAATTGATGAAAATGGTTGTTTTAATGTCTATTTTCTAGCATATCGTATATGTCGTACAGTCGTAGTATCATTGTTCATATCTGTTTAGCTTTTTCTTTCTTTTTAATTGATTTTCAAATTTTCTGGCCCCCCCGAAAAAAACTCTTAGATTCGCGCCTGCCTGGAAGGGGGCCCGGTACTTTATCATCTGACGGCTGAAGTGGCTGTTTTAACCTCTGATGGCAATTCCTTTAGATCTGATTATATTAAGATCTTGATAATGTTTGAAGTCGCGGGGAATCTTTTAAATCCGGGCCCCCTAAATATTCCGGGCCCGGGTCCAAAAGTACCACCTAGACCCCCCTGTCAACGCCCCTGATTGTATCACTTGGCTTGTTTTTCATATAAAAGTAACTTGAATAAAATTTAGCAGTCAGATCCTTGTTTTTTAACGTTGATTCCATGTTTTTACGAAAATTCTGCTAACTACCCAGCAAACATTGATTGCTGGGCCAGCATCGGCTATATGCTGGGTATGTTGGCACAAGGTCGGCAATTTCGTCCAACATTTTGCCAACCTTGCCAACAATACGCCAACAATTTCAATACATCTTATTAAGCGTTGAAAAAGGTCTCAAAGATTATATTTCAGGTTTATTTGTTTTAAACTTGAAAAATACTAACACAAACCTCTTTTCATGTGGTATTGCTTCTAAACACAGTTGTGTGATTGGTTAACATCGGTCAGAAGCATTGCCAACGTTGTGCCAATTCATAACAATTTTGGTGTTTTCTTTCAAATTATGCAAATGTATATGCCACCATTTTGCTACAATTTAAAATTTTAATAATAGGCTATCAATGCTGTTATTATTTTCTGATACCGTACAAGTATATTATGAATATAAAAGACCAGCATTGGTCAGAAGAGTAGCCAATGCTTTGCCAACAAAGTACTTTCATTTCAGTTTGTTTATGCCAAACTGAGCAGAGGTCTAGAAAAAGGTAGGAGTAACAAAACGCGAACGCGATAACGTGCTTGATACCGAAACAGTTTAAACTTTCCATTAGCCTACACGTTTCCACAAAATAAACAATTGCAACGTTGGCTATATGCTGGATGTGAGGGCACAAGGTCGGCAATTTCGTCCAACATTGCCAACAATACGCCAACAATTTCAATACTTCTTATTAAGCGTTCAAAAAGGTTTCAAAGATTTTATTTCAGGTTTAAGCTTATTTGTTTTAAACTTGAAAAATACTAACACAAACATCTTTTCATGTGGTATTGCTTCAAAACACAGTTGTGTGATTGGTTAACATCGGTCAGAAGCATTGCCAACGTTGTGCCAATTCAAAACAATTTTGGTGTTTTCTTTCAAATTAAGCAAATGTATGCCATCATTTTGCTACAATTTAAAATTTTAATAATAGGCTATCAATGCTGTCATTATTTTCTGATACCGTACAAGTATATTATGAATATTTAAGACCAGCGTTGGCCAGAAGAGTAGCCAATGCTTTGCCAACAAAGTACTTTCATTTCAGTTTGTTTATGCCAAACTGAGCAGAGGTCTAGAAAAAGGTAGGAGCAACAAAATGCGAACGCGATAACGTGCTTGATACCGAAACAGTTTAAACTTTCCATTAGCCTACACGTTTCCACAAAATAAACAATTGCAACGTTGGCTATATGCTGGATGTGAGGGCACAAGGTCGGCAATTTCGTCCAACATTGCCAACAATTCGCCAACAATTTCAATACTTCTTATTAAGCGTTCAAAAAGATCTCAAAGATTTTATTTCAGGTTTAAGCTTATTTGTTTTAAACTTGAAAAATACTAACACAAACCTCTTTTCATGTGGTATTGCTTCAAAACACAGTTGTGTGATTGGCTAACATCGGTCAGAAGCATTGCCAACGTTGTGCCAATTCATAACAATTTTGGTGTTTTCTTTCAAATTATGCAAATGTAGGCTATGCCATCATTTTGCTACAATTTTAATAATAGGCTATCAATGCTGTTATTATTTTCTGATACCGTACAAGTATACTATGAATATTTAAGACCAGCGTTGGTCAGAAGTGTAACCAATGCTTTTATTACTTATTTCCATTTTTAAAAATATCAATAGCCTACAAACCTTTTTTATGCGGTTTTGTTTAAAAATATGTTTCTGTGAACAAGCATCGGTTAGAAATGTTGCCAACGTTGTGCCAGTTGAACAACTATTCTAAAGTTTTCTTTCAATTAATGCAAATGTACACCATCATTTGCTACAGACCAGGCCAGTGAGAAGATAATTTGGGCCCGGTACCAATGAGATCTTTGGGCCTCTAAACAGTTTTAAAAATAACGCACTACATCCAAATATACGCGGTAGTTTGTTTGTTTTTCCGGACACCTTGAAGAAGTTACGGGCTCCTAACATTATCCAGGGCCCGAGTTCAAAAGTAATCCCTGAACTCCCCTGACACCGCTACTGGTGGGCAATTCCCAGCTTCAGGAGCAGTCATGTTGCGTCGAAATCTCTCCTCAATTTCTTGAAGCGAGATTTCACAAAACGATTGCTACTTTTACTTTCAACGATCCGGCAAATCGTTTTTCTCCTCCCGCGGTGCATAGAAAAACACTGCAGGCACAATAATTGTTGTGAAAACTTCATTATGACGTCACTACTTAAACTTTGACTGGGCAATATGACGTGTTGAAGTGAAATAGGCAACAAAGCTTTAGAATGCGGCGATGTGTTATATCAACGTGAGGAGATGCAATTTAGCAGAAGAACTTGGTTTGTTTTGATGAAGGAAGACAAAGGCCATGACTTAATCCTTTGCTAAAGGGATTATGACGTCACTCGATTCACTTCGACTGTTCAAGCATGGCGGTTGTGCGCAATACACAATTACGTGTAGAGCCGGAGAGGCGAAAGCACAATGCTTATGTGAACAGCGCTAAGAGGAATTTTCGCTTCTTGCATCGAAAATATAAAAAATCGAATTCAATTGAGATATTAGTTTTAGAAATGATCAATTAGAAATGAGCCGAAAGAAGTTTTAGAAATGATCAAAATGAAACTATAGGAATGACTTACGACAATGTTTATGAAAACCTGGTAAGTGAATGTCTTTTATTCATTGAACCTGAAATAATTGTGTAAAGTCGTTTTTGTCACTAGGCTACGTTTACACAATTTAAAGAAAGTTATAAAACTCAATTTAGAGAAAGTTATAAAACTCAATGACCAATGGAAAACTTTCATATGAAATATTCTCGTGACAAATTTAGTGCCAGTGCTCCTAGATGAGTGCTAAGAAGATATCAGCAAAGTAGCAGAGCTTGTGATGTCCCACAACATGTGTAGGGTTTTGCTCAATCTTTGATTTTGCTGCTCCGGCAGTGTTTGCCTGACTGCTTAAATGTGTTTGTATTTTTATGTCGTGTGGATAGGTCTGTGATGGTTGTAGAGTATTTGCAAATGTAACTTTCATTGCCGTCAACTAAATAATAATAACAAGTATTTATTTTGCGCCCATTGCGACAACATAGCCTACAGTAGCCTACACTGCGACCTACATACGCAACACACGACTGGAATCCCAAATAAAACTTTAAACGTTGGCTGTCATTTGTAACAGTCGAAAATTTCTGTAACAAGTGCTGAAGCTTTTTAATATGATGGATGAAACCCCTGTCATTACATTCGATTTACATTTTGCAGGTGACAAATTTAAGTTAAGTTGTTGGTAAAAATGCAAGCGATTGTATCAGTGGACTTATTCCAACTATTATTATCGAACACAACACAGTTCAAGTCATGTCGAGAACAAAGAAAGTAAAAAAAAAAACATCGTGAAGTCTAAGCACTCGTTTGATTGTTTAAAGAAGAATCTGAAAAAGGTTGTTCTTGGTGAGTACGGATAAATGTTTCTACTACGACTAAATGATTATGTCATAACTATGCCATTTTGCTCTTTTGATTAATGTGTGATGTAATTGTGAAGAGTATTGAGTAATGTATGAAAATGTTTTAGTGGTGTACTCGCATTGATGTGAACAACGAACATGGTGGTTAGTAGGCTATGTCGGCATTATATGCTGATTTAACACTTCTTTTTTTACTTTCATGATTAGACATGGTGATGGCGCACGACAAAGCTGCTGCCGTGCAGCAAATTGATGAAGAGTTTCAGAGTGATTTCGAAATTGGAAGGACAGGCAAGGTGGCCGAAAACGGCAAAAACTAACTTTTGGTGAGCTTGTTGTATGTTTGAAAGACAACTGCGAATGTGTCGCTTTAGTTGTTGAATAACTATCTGTACACGCAATTAGAATGTATTGGAACTTGATTATCGCTCTGCGTGGCGCAGAATCGAATGATAAGTTTTTTGTCACGCACGTTGGAGAGAGGGATATTACCATGGATATTACATTGATATTGCAGATTGTCAATTAACTTCGTATTATCCTGGACAACAACTGATCAAAATCCTACACTGTTGCCAAACAGCCCTCTTGAATTAAATATTTTTGTTTCATTCGCAGGAATTCAGAATGATAAAGATACGCAAGAAAAAGCTGCTGATGTGCAATGAATATCCATCTGTCAATACGATTTGATGTAGCTTGTTTCTAATAAATGTGAAAATATAAGAAGCTCCGCTGTTACTTTGCTTTGTCACAAAGGGAGTAATGTTGCTTATAAATCCGTGTTGCTGCTGTTCTTTCGCCCAAGGATTAGCTAGGTTCAACAATAAACTTTTGGTGATGAGCGAGGTTTAGGTACAGAGACGTTTGGCAAATGTAAATGCCAATGCTGTTCAGATGTTTTATGCACCAGCTTGCTTCGCATGGCCAATCTTGGTCAAAGCGCGGGCATCACAATAGTCAATAGGTCAGATGAAGCAGCGTCATGGTGCATAAAAGTCAACCAGAATTTAGGCGCCAGATGAAGCAAAATGGTGCACAAGCCATCTTGCCAACGCTGGCCAGATACAGATGCCAACGTTGGCAAGATGAAGCAAAATGGTGCATAAAACATTTTGCCAATGTTGGCAAGATACAGAAGCCAACGTTGGCTAGATGCAGAAGTCGACGTTGGCTAGATGCAGACGCCAACGGTGGCAAGATGCAGACGCCAACGCTGGCCAGATGCATCCAAATGGTGCATAAAACATTTTGCCAATGTTGGCAAGATGCAGAAGCCAATGTTGGCTAGATGCAGAAGCCAAGGTTGGCAAGATGCAGAAGCCAACGTTGGCCAGATGCAGTAGCCAGCGTTGGCAAGATGCATAATCCAACGTTGGCAAGATGCAGAAGCCAACGGTGGCAAGATGCAGACGCCAACGGTGGCAAGATGCAGACGCCAACGCTGGCCAGATGCATCCAAATGGTGCATAAAACATCTTGCCAACGTTGGCGTCTGCATCTTGCCAATGTTGCGGCCAACTTCTTGCCAATGTTGCCCCAACAATCAATGTTTACTGGGTACTCAACAAGTCATCAAGTATTCACAAGCAATTTGGTGCTTGCCAATGAAGCAGCCAGCGTGATTGTTTTCAACGTCACGCTTCATTGCACAGAGCTGCGGGATAGGTCTATTATGGGTCTCAAAAGTTTAGTCTAGGTAGGCTATAATTTGCCTTGTTACCCACAATTTGCCTGAGAAATCTATACATTTTTAAGCTTACGTTTTACGCTCGGAAAATAAATGCCCTTTTTCCCATCATGTACGCGCGAAAAGTGCCCTTTTTTGAAAATTTGCCCACCTAGTCCCAATTTGTGAAAAGATGCTATGCAACAGATTTATGCCTTAAGGTTTACGTCAGCTCCGGAGATCAGTAAAATATAAGGTTGTCATCTTCGGTGCAACAAGACCATTGATTGATTGGTTTAGTGAGGATTCGTAGTCCCATTGCTTTCATTTTGAGTGATCATACTAATTTTCAATTTATTCCTACCAGACGTTACGTAATGAAAAATATATAACTAAGGTTGGAAGACATTACGTCATGTCTTTTCAATTCAAAATGAAGTTTAAAATTTATTCTTTTGTTCATAGTCGTAATCCTCCTTCAAAGCAGTAGCCTATTACAAAGAACAATTTTCGATAAGGGGGGCATCAAGAATATGTCGACACATGGGCTCTATCCAAGGGGGGGTGAGGGGGGTGATCACCTCCCCACTAATTGGAGTGGGGGGGTGATCAATGCAAAATCACCCCCCCACTCATTTGGCTTTGAAAAGGTTTTGTGATATTTTATTGATCAAATTTTGAAAAATATATTTTCGCTGTTAGCACATTTTGAATTTTTTATCAATATGAATATACATTTCATTTCAATATGATTTTTTGGTTTGGCAACCCTGAACTACGAGCCAGGCGTTTACGATAGGCACTTTTACATCACTCACTCGTCGAAGAGTGCCTGCTTTTCAATGTGAAATTGCTTTGTGTTTTAGTTACAATTTTTCTTATAAACTCCATTGATTGCAGTCATTAAGATCCTTCTTGCATTCAATTCAGTTGCAGAAGAAAAAATAGTATTAGCAGAGGGTGGGAATCGAACCCACGAAATCGAAATTACTACTCCTCTGCCCTAACCATTAGGCAACGGTGGTTGTGGTGAAGCATTCAGTTAAATTTCTTTGTATCAAAAATTTTCAATCAGAATATCACGTGTCGAGTCACATGACTGAAATCAGCTGAATCGCGAATGAACATGTCACGCATGATTGCGTACCTTTTCGACTAGTGGGTAATGTTAAAGTGCCTACCGGCGTTTACGCTGTGTTTTAACTTAGTTTGCTTGGTAGCCACTTTAACAAGAAAAAATTCTGCCACTGCAAATGACTAGAATGACACCGCCAACCAATCAGGACATGTTATAAAAGGCTACCGTCCAATTGTGACCTTTCTCGCACTTAGCCAGAGAGTTAATCTTTGTTTTGAACTTTATTTGGTAATTACAGAAGAAAAAAGAGCAATAGCAGTTGTGAGAATCGAACCCACGCCAATGAAATGACTACTTTCTAACCCTAACTCCTAAAAAGCCAACCAGCTGCCAACTTAGTCGGCAGCAGTGGCCGAGTGGTTAGCGCGTTGGGCTCGCAGTCGAGAGCCTGCATGTTCGCCTCCAACCCCCCGCACTTGCTGTTGTTTCTCTGGGCAAGAAACTTCACTATGAGTATAATTGCCTCTACTCAGTGATCGATTTCGAGTAATGGGTAGTACCAAATTTAAGTCATAAGTAGAGTAGACAACTGGAAACGGACATTGCCGTCGGCTGCAGCGTGGGTCAGGTGTAGGCCTACGTCAGAAGGCATACACCGATGCATAGCGCTCAAGTCCGCTTTCTCGCAATGCAGGGTAAAAATATGAAAAACAAATAAACAAACAAACAAACAGCTGATAGAAAATCCAGCACTTGATTTGCTTTGTATCATCTTCTTTTCGCCCTTTTTCACGTCACGGAAAACGTAGTTTATGATTGGTTCGAGTTTTCATTTGCAGTGCCTACCAGTTTGCTTACCCAAAAATGCCCTTTCCGAAACATACTTTGTGAAACTACTTGGAAACCCTATGCTTCGATCAGAAAGAAGCTGATGCTGCAATGGGGGGGTCTGGAGGGCGCAGCCCCCCAGAAGTTGAAATGACTATGATGATTTTAGCCCACTGTCCAAAAATTACCCCCCGAATTCTAAAAGTGGATAGAGCCCCTGTGTCGACATGACTTTTAAGGTTTACGTCAGTTTCGGAGATCAGTAAAATATATATATATATCGTGATTGTAAGCCGCGGGAAATTTTTCTCTAAAAAACAGATTCCCGGAAAGCTAAACATTTTTTCCAGCTCTGGTAGAAAACAAGAGAAATTAAATAATATACCACTGTCTTGCACCAGTGGCGTAGCCAAGGGAGGGGGGTTCGGGGGTTTCAACCTTTCAAATTGAATTTACGGATGTTTATACATTGTTTACAAGAAAAGTTTTAGCCTATGATGTAATTTCTCGTCAAACTGTGCAAGGATGCAAGCCATCTGCAACTGCTGAGATCGCTTGTTCGATCTAGATTAACATCTAAACAGCTATTCGTTATACAAAGCTTGAATACATCAGAAATAGCCTAAAGTAACTTCATTGTCTCAAAGCTTTTTGTTTGACACTCATCAAGATGTATGACCTCTATGACGTTACATTTTCTAAACTTTGGGTTGACTTCAGGGCATAAAAGTTAGTGACTTACCGGAATAAGACCACTTTTTGAATCAACCAAGGAGAAAATTGATAAATAATAAAACTGTAATAATGTCGCAAAAAAAGCAATCAACCTATGTCTCTAAAACAAAGTTTGCCTAGTTTTAAACGACACTGCATTAAAAGAGCGAGTTTTGCCAATACCAAACATTCAAATACAGTAAAACTCGGTTAATCCGGATTCGATTTGACGCGCGATTCCATCCGGATTAGGCGAAGATCCGGATTAACCGATGACGGTTTTATCAAGCCTTACCTAGATAGAAGGGTATCGGTATGAATCACCGAAATTAAACGCATTAGTGTGGTCATCTGCCAATTACGAGACGCGCGATTACCACATTAGCGACCCAGTGATAGAGTTCTTTTGAAATGCATGTAAGATGAATGTATTTGGAGACTCTGCGTCTAACGCAAGAACACACTGGCAAAAGTTACATCTTCAGACATGCATATCGGAATAATCTGTAGTCACTCAAAACTTTTGAAAACAGTTACCGAAGACGAGTTTCTATGGAAAACTTACAAAAATCACGGTCAAAGTTTTAGTTTTAGCATTAAATGGCAAAACTGTCGGTCAAATCCGGATAAAGCGATAGAGAAAGCGCAACTTTTGTCCGGAATAGGCGAAGATCCGGATTAAATAATCAAAAGCTGTTTTTCAAGAAAAAGATTACAAATCATGTACTTCCAGTTTTATCCGGATTAACCGAAGATCCGGATTAACCAAATCCGGATTAACCGAGTTCTACTTATCTCAGTCTGGAATTAGCAACAAGAAAACATAGAGACTTAGCTTTATTTCCGAAAAATGCCGAAAAAAACATGATCTTATCCTTTTGCTATGCCACCGGACAGCACCATGTTACAGAAATATTCATACCCACAATTTTGTTGAAAATGCTCTCAGAATGCACCAAACTGAAAGTAATTTTTCAAAATTTTCTAGGGGAGGCCCCCCAGACCCCCCGCCGCTAAGTGTCGCCTTCGGCGAACACGCCATCGGGCTTCGCCCGCCGGCTGTCAACACCCCCCCTTTCAAACTTTTTGACTACGTTACTGTCTTGCACTGTCAATAGTTTGCCCCCCATTGTTGAAGGTCTGGCGGCGCCACTGTCTACATCTGACAAGACTGATACTACAAACAAGAGCAAGCTATTGCATTACAGGCTGTCAGCAGCGTCAAAATTGTGATAAGCGCATAGTGGTATGTTGAAAAATTTTAATGCCTTTGAGAAACTCGAAATACATCTTCATTCACAACTTGAGAAATAATATTTGTAGGACACAATTTTCTTCTTACGTCAATTCATAACAACAAAAGAGAACACGCTGCACTGTTTAAATTTGAAGTAAAATTTTTCTACAATGGTTTTCAGATATTTCCACGTTTCTCGTGGTACATTTTACCTGAAATTTGAGAAAATATTAGTCAATTTTTTGTAATATTTACTCACATTTTTGGTAAAAGCTGGCGTGAGAAAAGTAGGAATAACTGAATAGAAAATTGAGGGTAAATTTTAAAACCATTTTTAATAGTACGCTGCATACAGTGGCGGCTCGTGGCCTGTGGAAGTGAGGGTGCTGCAAGTGACATGTCCCTGCAGAGTTCGCCAAAGGCGAACGTTCCGACGGGGGGTCTGGGGGGCCTCCCCTAGAAAATTTTGACAAATTACATTGAATTTGGTGCGTTCTGAGCGTATTTCCAGCAAAAATTGCAATCAAAATAATCGAGATTAATGTATTGATTACCTTTACAAAGAGTTTTCACAGACATAAATTTCCATAATTAAGGTGCAAGTAGATTTTATATAACAAGAAGTCTCAAATACAGGTGGAGCAGCCCTACTGTTCTTTGAAAAACTCCATGGTGTTATGGGGTGCTGGGTGTTATGACGGAGGTTTACTTAATTTCTTCCAGCGCACACAAACAACGACAAAGTGTAAACACACGAAAATAGCACTAGAAATAGCAGCCAAACGATGATCGTTAAAACACGCATAGGAAAGTGTGTATTACTGCAGCGAAATAAAATGCATGGCTACTGCACCTGAAATGAAACAAAGGCCTTTACAAAACATATACACAGCTCGGACAGCTGTAACTTCAGCCAGGGATACTATTTGGTAGGCTACTACACCTTGTCCCAATGAGCAACGACAATTAAGAGGTAACACCATTCTGCCTCAAAGTGAAATTTCTGCTGCTGGTTGCAGTTTATAGTAAGTACCCAAGGACCAGGACTACATCACATACGGTGATATTTAAAATAAACAAATTTTCTTTGTTTATTGCGGTAAAGTCACTTGTATTTACTTTATTTTGTTGAGCAGCCAACCATAGACTATAATAGTTTGGAAGATGTAATCAAACAGTAATGTCGAAGTGAATGAAGAGACTAAGTTCAAATAATATACTGACATTGTTCTCGTAAATTTTGCCTTGAATATTATCGTTTGACCGTGTTTTTCGATACAACCCTTTTGACGTACGGAGGAAGGCAAGTGCATTGCAGCAACAAAATTGAAAGAACAACATGGCAATGACACACACAGCTAACTCAGACAGACAGATAACAAACCACATAACACATTTAGAGGTGTGCTGACTTACACATTTAGACGATAGTGTCTACAGTCGGTCCGGTGCCGTGAACCATGTTGTTACGAGGGCTAAGTACAAATAATTTTCACGCATAATATACTAACATTTACATAGCACCACATCCACAGTGCAAACTATGCCCCTGGACACTGTGCAGTGTGCACTGTGCATGACAATGGTGATAATTAATACGGTACTTTCAGTTATAATGTTCAGTGAAATAGAACGTTTTCAAGCGAGTTTTGAATTCATTTAATTTTTCAGCTTCTTTTACACAAATAGGCAAACAATTCCAGCAACTGGCAGCAAGAGCTGGGAAAGTGCGATTTCCACATTGTGTCTTACATGAAGGGTTGCACCAGAGGAGCAATGTTGAGAACGCAAAGTTCTGGCAGGTTTATAATGAACAAGCAAAGTGTCCAGGTAGTTCTGAGCAATACCATGGAAAACTTTATAAATTAATAGACATATTTTGAAACGAATACGATACAATACTGGAAGCCAATGCAGGGATTTTAGTATATATAGGAGTAATATGCTCATGTTTGCGTGTTAAAGTAATTAGTCGAGCGGCAGTATTCTGAACTCTTTGAAGACGCAAAATAGCACAATGTTATTTAACAATGAATTTGAATAAACAAGCCTGGATGTGCATGAGTTAAAGTTTTACAAGCATCAATATTTATGAACTGTCTGATGGAACCAATATTTCTGAGATGAAAAAAGCACATTTAACAGTGTCACTGACAAATTTTTCCAAACACAAATGTTGATTTAATGATACACCAAGCAATTTAATTGAATTAGAAGAAGAAGGAATAATATTACTCAGGCTAAGGGTCATGTCGTTAAACTTTGAAATACACCGTTTTGGAAAAAATACAATAAACTCACATTTTTCTTGATCCAGTTTTAACATATTAGCCTACAGTAGGCTATAGAACACCCAATTTGAAATATCAACCAAACATTTTTGATTTTTAATACAACACGATGAATCTTCATCAGTAACATGCAAATACAATTGTATATCATCAGCATATGAGTGTTGTAAAACTCTATGTATGAAAGCCCATGTCGCTTCATGATGTCAAACAGAGGTTTGTAGAGGCAAAACCAGACAGGGCCGAGAACAGAACCCTGAGAAACTCCAGAAGAAAGGAATGTTGCAGAAGACATTGAGTTTTCAATTGCTACAGACTGAGTTCGGTCAAAAAGATGAGAGAACCAGTCAAGTGCCATTCCTGTCAGGGCCCGATTAACCATGAGGCACACGAGGCACAGGCCTCAGGCCCCCTGGCTTTGGGGGCCCCCAATTTTTTTACCTTAGTACCGTAGGCGTCAATACTTTTATAGGTTTCAAGCAGTGCCGTGTAAAGGGGGCCCGGACCTCGGGCCCACCATCTCAGAGGCCCACCATCTCAGGGGCTCACAAGTAATAGATTTTTGCGTTTCAGTAAAGTGTTTTTTGAGTTGCTAAAGTTCACTGCATGTACTTGTCCATTAAGAAGATGATTTAGGCCCTTATTATACTAAAACATCTCAAATTTGGGCCCTATTATACAAATTTGGGCCCTGACTACAATGAAACATCTCTAAAAACAAAGTTAAAATGCGATAACGTTAGTAACATGATCTGCAGAAATGTATTTAACATATAACAGGTTTGATGCAATTGAATATAATGAATTCAAAAAGGGCCCAATTGCCACAAAGTGTTTTTAGCACAACTGTTTTGATTATTTTGGTCATTTACTTTTGTGGTGAAACTTCGACAATGATTATATGCTTAAACATACTGGTAAGAAGCATCATACCTAAAAAGTTCACTCAGTGAGGATTCTGTGGAGAAACTATAAAGAAGTTGAAGTGCAATTGCTGTAGTTGGGCCCATTTCAAAATCAATGTGAAAATGATAGGGTATTTTTTTATGTGTTTACCGATATGTTTGAAAAATTTGGCTGTTTTTTTTAAGTATCATTTAGTTTAGAAGACATTGAAAGAAATCGGACAGCACAAATAGTGAAATAAAAAAACAAAACTGGAGGGCCCTTTTTGAATTCACATATTCAATTTCTTTTCATTGAAAGAAATCGGAAAGCACAAAAGGTAAAATAAAAAAAATGGGCTTAGGCCCTTTGTGAATTCACAGATTCAATTTATTTTCACCAATAAAAGTGTTTTGTTTTAAAAAATTGTTAGGTGTAAGCAAAATAGCATTTCAGATAGTTTAATTATCATTTCATTTTTAACATTTACATACAATATCATAATTATAAATATCCTTGACTAGTGATGTTGCGAGCAGGAAAAACCTGTCCTGTACTTTTAGCAGAAACGTTCTTCTGTATTTACTTTTTCTGAATATATGCACATGAATTGCTCTTATCTTCAAATACCTTATCAGCCTGGCATATCACATGTTGTACGGTACAAAGCAAAAATCATTCTTAACACAAGGACTTGTTTATTCTTGCCACTAACCTAGGCTACCATACCCTAAAAACTTTAATTAGACTTGAATGCCTGCATAAAATTATGAAAGCTTTGCTTTGGAATGAAATAATGTTGAATAAAAATAATTGAACACCTGATCCTCAAAACGCTTTACACTGCTTTTGTTTACAATTAGCCTACAATGTTTTTACCTTGGTTGACAGAACAAGTAATGTTGCCAGATAAAAAATAAAAATGGGGAAAAACAATAATGTTACCAGATGACCAAATCTGAATGGAAATTAATAATTTCTGCAGTTTTGGTTTTATTTGCGCTGTACCGGGCGGCAAAGTTCAAACAGTCAAAATTTTGTACGATGGTATTACCGCGTCGTGACCGATATGTTTGATATGTTCCATTGCCAGTATTTTTTTTTATTAGAAATTGTTAACACTTTTGGCTTTCATTCCGAGCAAAGGTGTAGCTAAGAAATGATAGACCTGTGTTTGCGGTTACTTACACTTGTGTTGTTTTCTAAACTGGTGAGAAAGTCTATTGAAATAAACCACATTTCCATGTCGGTGCAGTGAAAATATACACAATATTATAGGTCTGCTTGACGATAGAGGGCCCAAAATTATTCTGGCCCCGGGGCTCACAAAGGGTTTAACACAGCACTGGCTTCAAGGATCAGTTAATAAACTCTGCTAGTTCAAATTCAAATGTAGCATATATTTTGCTAGTGTTTCCAGTATGAAATTGAAATGAGCTCAATTTCCAATCTGTTAGAGAGATTTTTCATCCAATAATTTTTGTGACAAGTATAAGAGTGTTCATACTTTTGTTTTGTTTTATTATCTTTATCCTGCATTGCGGGAAAGCGGACTTGAGCGCTATGCATCGGTACATACGCCTCCCGACGTACACCTGACCCACGCTGCAGCCGACTGCAATGTCTGTTTCCTGTTGTCTACTCTAATTTGACTTAATGACTTTATGACTTAAATTTGGTACTACCCATTACTCGAAATCGATCACTGGGTAGAGGCAATTATCGTAAAGTTTCTTGCCCAGAGAAACAACAGCAAGTGCGGGTGGCTGGAGTCGAACATGCAGGCTCTCGACTGCGAGCCCAACGCGCTAACCACTCGGCCACTGGTGCTCAGGCATATTGTTAGAAAGTTGTAGGTAAATTAGCTAAATTAATATTTATGAAGTTATAGTTTTGCTTGAACTATTTGTTAGCCCATATTTCATCATTCGCAGAGACTATATGGTACTGCATTGAAAGCGATTGCCAACAGGGGCCCCTAAACTTAGCTGTGCCTCGGGCCCCCGTGAGCCTTAATCAGGCCCTGATTCCTGTAATGTCAAAATCTGATTTGAGACGATTTATAAGAAGTTTGGGAGCTGGTATACAAGTCCCCCTCACCCTGGTAACTCATGACAAAAAGGAATTGACCAAAACATGTGGACTGAAGTGTGTGAACAGTAAAGCAAAGGTAAAGTAGTTTCACCCTATATGTTTGGTCGAGTCCTGTCTTTGTCATGAGTTACCAGGGGGGGGACTTGTTTACCAGCTCCGTATAAGTCCAAATGAAACTTCCAGCATAAAACTATGAGATATAGCGTTTACTAAAAATTGTATATTTAATGGTACAAAACTTCAAAAATTACAACTAACCTCTGGAATGCATTGATCGTTGCACCACTCATACGTAGTCATCATGCGAATGAAGCGATTTCAGAGAAATTAAAAACATTTAATACAGCAGGTATGAACTTTCATTTAAGTAAAATCACAGCGTTGTAAGGATGAGTGTTAGATGGTATGTAGCAATAAAAATTAGCTTAAGAATGGCTCTGAACATAATGAAAAGGTGCTTAGTAACCTAACAAGAAAAAAAAAACTAAAACCTAAATCTTAGTGTAGCTACCACTTTGCAAGCAACTTCTTTGCAATAATGGATCGCTACCTCATCATGACCTCTGAGTGGCAACTCAAATTTCTCACACAGTTTGATGCAGTTGATAATTTTTGCTAAAATTTGCCGATTTTCTATCACTTTCTCATTGTGGCGAGCAATTGATTATATCTGTATCCATAGGCGTCGAAATAGGGTGGGCAGGGTGGGCGACGCCCACCCTGCCATGAAACGAGGGTGGGCAAAATATGTTTTGCCCACCCTGTTTTCATGCCACTTATGAAGTGTTCGTTACAATTATTTCCATTTTTCTTAAACGCTGGACTATCCAACCAACTGCAGCGCAACTTCTTGTTTTACGCTATGTCTCTCGCTAGGTATCCGACAGAACAAAGCAATTCCGTAACAACGCTGCATGGAAAAACGGCGGTACGCACTGCATTGTTGTTGCTACGGCAACTGCCACAGCTGGCAATTCCTGGTGAGAGAAAGCCACGTTTGATCTTTTCTCCAAATTTGCGTCGGCAATTTGATCTTTTCTCCGAATGGTCTCACTTTCGTTACGTCACAATCAAACTTCAGTTCCCGGTCAGCGTAAGGCAGTGTTTCTTAACCGGGGGTGCTAGCACCCCTTGGGGGTGCTGGAATTGACTTTAGGGGGTGCTAAATGCATGCAGTATAATATTAAAAAATGCCCTTTTACTTTTCTGCATTTTTTCGTCTTTCTGCCAGTATCAGCAGATTCGCAAATGGAGTGACGAATATGTCAAGTATGGCTTTACTGTATTCCTGGACAATCGTGGAGGACCAGACCGGGCACAGTGTATGACCTGCCATTTCGTCTCTTGCAACTCAGATTTGAAGCCTGCTAGACTCCGGTAACACCATTTGAAGCATCCAACTGCAGAACGTTAACATACTCTCGAGACCCTTTTTACATTGCTTTCCTTTCAATAATGCAGGCCAAAGTTTAATGGCGGCACCGAAATTTTGACATGCTTTTTGCTCGCTGGCGGTATATTTTATAGTGAAGTTTCTTGTTGTCTAACAAACTGTGCTGTCGTTTCAAGAGAGTTGATTCACTTACATATGGTTATAATTGAATTTCTGTTGGAAAATGAAAGTCAAATACCAAATCCTGAATCAAAACAGTAGTACAGTTTGTTAGACAACAATAAGAGACTTCATTACAAAGTATATCGCCATCGATGTGAAAGCATGTCAAGATTTCGGCCTCTACTAAACTTTTGGCCGGCACTGTAGTAGTTGTATGTTAATGATAGTTAGGGGGTGCTAGACTGTTCAAGCTTGTTTACAGGGGTGCTAGAGTCAGAAAAGGTTAAGAAACGCTGGCGTAAGGGAATGTGAATATGACATCATAATGAACATGACAATAAAATAACCGATACAAACTAAAGACGTACTAAAAACAATCGCTTTTACAAATGCGGCAAATCCGAAGGCGCCACTTTAAAGATAACAGGTCACGAGTCACGCGCTTTTTAGGTCGCAAAGGAAAACATAAAAGAAGTTTGTTTAGTTTAGCAGCGCTCATAAGATCGCACGATGCAAGAAAGAAAACATCCAACCTATTAAAGCTTAATTGCTGCAGCGACGCTAAACGCAGTCTTTGTGAGAAAGACTAACCACACTTTTCGAAATTAGCGTCGGCAATTGCCGAGGTGATTGTAAGGACAACAAGATTACAAGAAAAAACTAATTTACTTAGACTACACCAGACTAGAATGTTCAATCTTACTATTGCTGGATGGTTTATTTGGGTTACTTCCTACTTCGACGGCGCTTAGACACGTGCCCAGCTGGGAGAATCTTTTATAAAAATATCACCCTATAATTCAGGCCTCGAAACTGAAGGCGGCCATCGCCGCGATTAACCTACAAAAACCGACATTTTGTCCGCCGGGTCTCGCCCTTCCGTCGGCCGCATTTGTCCGCCATGAAGTTCCGAGAAAATTTTACACAAGCGGCCTTGTAAATAAAGTAGTAGTACTTTGCCACTTATAATCACAAAGGACTAGAAAAGAGTTAAAGCACTCGATAAATCACAATACACCCTGTCTATGCTTGAATTGTTAACATTATTGATTGACCAAGCAGCTGATGTCTGACATAAGCAGGATGTAAGTGACACCACAATACACTTTATTGATGCGATAAATTCAGTTTTCAAAATTAGCGTCGGCAATGAAAATGCCGAGGCCACACGAGCGCTTGTAATGTTAGGGTTAAACATTCCTCCCAGTCGTTATGGCACAGCATAGATTTATTCCCTAATCAACACCCTGATGGATCTTTATGAAAAAAAAAGAGGCCTGTGGAGTGGTATCAAAGCCCGAAAGCCGCAAAACGTGGACGCTTCATTGCGAACGGCAAAGACGGTATAGATTTACAGCCAAGCTATGAGCCTCTTGATGTGTCTGATTCCAGTGATGACGCGACAACCTCGTGCCCCGATAGCTCAATTGGTTAGCGCGTCACTTCTGGAACGAAGAAGCTTCAAGATCAAGCGGCGCTGGTTCGACTCTCGGGGTGTGCGCTTGAGCAACGCACGTTAAGGACTGCTCTCCATTCAGCGGCATCTAATGGATGGAATAGTTCCCCGGCAACAAGACTTCAACACTCGGAAACTTCACTCTGTCAATCTCGGTGACCGGGCCTGCGTCAGTGATTCAAAGCCTCTACAAGTATGCGAAACTGCCAGGATTAAGCTCTGCAAGAAGCTTTCCCAGTCCGAGGATAAAGATTCAATCAATCAATCAATCAATCTGATGATTCCGATTCTGACAGCTAGTTCTTTATTAAACAGACTTTGTGTTGTTCGCAGTATCCCAATTGTGCCGAAATTATGTTAGTGTATACGTACAGTAAATCGAGGCAATCTTCTCGCAGGGAGCTATTAATTTGTTACCTGTTTCTGGTTGAGCAATTGACGTTATTTTATGATAATTCAACGTTGCTAGATGTCGAATTAATGTAAAACAAACGTAACTTTCTTATTGGGCATTGTTGTTACGCAATATAACCGAGCGGAAAAATTAAATCGATTTGTGCTGACTCGAACGTTGAATCAACCCAAAATTAACTCACTTTTCCCCGTGAGTTATTTAACGTGAATTCCTGCAACAGCGTGCCACGTGCGTATCTTGTAGCTCGCTTTATCGCTACTTTTGGCATTATTACATCACAACAAATCAAACAGTGCGGTCGTGATAGACTACTCTAGTATATTTTTCGCTTCTGCCGAAGTAAAAATGTGTGTCGAAGTTCCGATGGCCGCCATGTGCTTGTGATTGGCCGCCGAACAGCTTGCTTCAGTCGGACACGTTTGGCCGCCGGAAAAAAAAGTTGTTTCAAGGCCTGCTATTTGCATTGATTTAACTCCAGTAGACGTCAAATTATTGTAAGCATCTACTCCTTGTTGCGCCTCGCTTTCCGTTATCTCGTCCAGCTGATACAGCATCTGATGATACCGATTCTGACTAGTTCATCAAACAGACTTTGTGTTGCTCGCAGTGTCCCAATTGTGCCGAAATTATGTTGGCTTATAAGCTTACGTAAATCGAGGCGATCTTCTCGCAGGGAGCTATTAATATGTTACCTGTACCTGGTTGAGTAATTCACGTTATTTTATGATAATTCAACATCGCTAGATGTCGAAATTAATGTAAAACAAACGTAAATTTCTTATTGGGCATTGTTGTTACGCAATATAACCCGCCGGAAAAATTAAATCGATTTGTGCTGACTCGAACGTTGAATCAACCCAAAATTAACTTACTTTCCCCTCCCGGTGAGTTTTTTAACGTGAATTACCGTAACAGCGTGCGTATCGCGCTGCTCGCTTTATCACTACTTTTGGTATTATTACACCACAATAAATCAAACAATGCGTTCGTAATAGACTACTCTAGTATATTTTTCGCTTCTCGTTTTACATGTTTTAGTACAATATTTTCCTAATAAATATTTACAGTAATTGCCGAGGCAGTTTCAAATTTTGCCGTTTGCCCTGGGCAACGTTTTTGCCGAAGTAAAAATATGGTCATTTCGAAGACTGAACCATTTCGAATTTGCAAACACACATTCAATGAAATCTGTTTGAAAACTCTTGCCCACCCAGAATTCCTCTCTTCTAAGAAAAAATCGACGCCTATGTCTGTATCCAGAATCAAGTTGGGAAGCAATATTAGCTGTTCCTAAAAGAGGTAAATTTACCATTTTGTTCAAATGAAATTGTGATTTATCATGTCTTGCAATGTTTCAATTGATATGATTTAAATCTTTAATTCTAGACTTTGTCCATGATGTATCACCACCAAACAGTAAGCATGGAAAGCAAAATAATGCATTTTTTGCACTGCAGCCACATAGCCACAAGTTAGTTTTGCATAAATGTTGATTAAAATGCCGGGTATAACCTTTAGCCTACTACTGCTGGATGGTGCTTTTTGTGAAATTTCAAGGGAAGGCGTTGGCCTACCTTCAAGTTTAATATTGGTCTTTTCTTGTAATGATAACCTATTGAAAGTTGTACTTTGCAAATATTGAACAGAGTTGTCTATGATCAGATCAAAAAAGCTTTAACATTCAGTATAATGAAGATAGCACAATTTGAAACAATAATCTTACATAAGCTATGTGTAGGTAAAATGAAAGATAGTCAGGCAGTGTAGCCAATTTAGCAGCTTAGTTAATACAATATGAGTTGCCGGTACTTATTTGTTCTACCTGTCTACAGTAGGCTACACAATTAACAATTCAAAAGGGATAAGACAGTAGAAACTATGAATATATCAATACGGTACTCAGGCTATAGTAGCCTACTTCAGACTGGTTCAACATCCCACAGGTTAGTCTTAAGTGCCCTACCTGCCTATTGCTCTTGCAACCATGTATGCTAAAAATTACTCACTGTAGGCTGGTATAACAAAGTCCTGAAATGCTATAAGGCAAATCTAGCCAATGAACAGCTTATTATGTCAAAGGCTAAGTTATGTAGGCTAAGTTATGTCAAATAATAAAACTTTTCTGCATTTCATAGTCTATCGTCAATGACCGGTAAGCTGTCTAACGAAACCAGCAGTGTACGTGCTGACCTGAGCAACATTGGAACACAGTCAAACTGTTGGGAGCACCAGGGTTGTCAGATTAGTTGTAGCCTTCCCTTCCAGATTGCATGCCAGTTTGATTCTAAATTATTCTAAATTTATTCTAGACATTTCATTTCAAGTCTAAAACAAAATACCATTAAATACGCAGTGTATATTGTAAATATGACATTACTTACAATAAGTAGTGGTGAGAATCTTCATGTTGAAATGAAAATATCCCTATAAGATAAGATGATGCCAGCACATTTTTTATCAAGTTTTGTAGCCTTTGTTCACCCCAATTTTATGTCTGTGCCTGCGTGCTTGTTGAAAAAGTTTGTCAAATGATTGGCAGTGTAAACGATGTATGCTGACAAATGAACACAGCAAGCGAAAGAGCAACTGTTTTTTTCTTTATATCATTAGAATTCTTGAAAAATGTACGTAGGGTTGCCTCCTGCTGAGAAGCCTTGCCCAGTTTTTGCCCGTTTGTGTAAGAGCTACCTTTAATAAGTTAATCGCTGTATATCTGCTAAAAAATTTCATACCGTACGTACATACAAATATTAGCCTACCCTAAAAGTGTTTCCAAAAAGCACTACATATAATCCATTATTTGAGTGTAATTTTGCAAAATTTTTCCAGGGGGCATGCCCTCGGACCCCCTAGAATACGCGTGCCTTCGGAACGTTCTTACCCTCCACGAGTTTTATTGCTTCCCTTCAATCCCTTGCTCAACCCACCAGGATACGCCACTGCGTAGAGCCATATTCTTCCTACAATAAACTTCACATACGCTTGGATTTTTGAACTTCTTATCTAACTGCTTTGATGCAACAAAATACGAAAATCAATAAATATCGTAGCGGTACTTAACAATAACTATGGTACTGCATTCTGTAACAACCTAAAAACATAACAGATTAAAAGTAAACTTAACATACGTGGAAATACAACCCAGTGTTAAGTGTGCGGAAAGTCCTGTCAGCTAACTAGGTTGCGTCACACTTCTCACAGACAGGCTTTCGTGCCAGAGAGCGTGCAATTCAGCAACAAAGTTTCAATCAAAGAGACGGAACTAGGGCAGAAAGTTACGCGCACGCGTTGCAGCTACTAAATGCAATGACAAAAAGACAATTACCGAAACAATCTAGACTTGTCTAAACAATCCCAATTTGCTTCTAAAAATTATTCCAGATTCCAGACATTTTTTTTCTCTACTAGACAGTTTGTTTTGATTCCAGATCTGGAATCAATTATTCCAATCTGACAACCCTGGGGAGCACAGCTCCCAGAGGCTATCAAGAGTTACCGCTTTTGCCTGCGTTTGTGTTCACGTCATTGGGGTTTTCCCAAATCGTCATAATAGAAAGAACACCCTTCGTGGAGCTTCTTGGTTGCTCAGCTCCACTGCAGAGTTTCCATTCAAATTTTTAAAAAGAATGCTAAAGAGTGAATATGCAAGAACAGCGAAGGTAAGTTGAATCATCACGAGGACGTTGAGGAAAATTTTTGTAAGGGTATTTTCAACAAGTTCTATTTAGATGTCAGATCGCAGAGGGAGCTGCAGCTCCACAGCTCCCTTTTACGAGCCGCCACTGGCTGCATATACTGGCGATGGGAAAGAACTTCTTTCCAAGCACAAGCTGACTGACAACTATGTAACAACTAACAATGTCAATAGTAATTTCTTTTTAAAACTAAAGCGTTTTGCAGCAGCAGCAGCAGCAGTTGCAATTTGAGATCGTACACTGTACACTACAGGTTGAAGTCGTCACGTTACCACTCGGCTGCCTTCATAATGTTGGCTATGGCATCTTTCGTCCGCAATCGTCTTGGTCCTGAAGCTAAATATCGTAGTCCGTGTAGCACAAATGAACTGGGCTGATTAAATCGTGATATTATCGTTTGCTGCATGATATCAAGAACCTGAAATATGAAAAGACATGGTGAATATAAAGAAATGATGTCAGTTGCAGCTCTGGGGTAGCGAAAGTTAGCCATCCATCTAAATGTTCTAAAAGTAAGTTTATCAGTTTTTAGTTTGATATTACTGTTCTACAACTATTAGTGTTTTGTTTGATCTAATTTTTGTTGAAATATGTGTTTTCTTAGCATTTTTTCATCAACAAATGTTTTACTGTTACACCGGTGTCACTCTGGCTTTCTTGCATTACAACGTTAGTAGGCTAGACAAGCATGTGATAATTTAGACACAGTATTTTAGTTAGTATTTATAGTATATTTTGTACTGAAAATGAGATATGGTATTTATGCATGATGACATTGCTAACAAGTGGACTATAAGAAAGCTTTTTTTGTTAAATCACATAGGCCTACATGCTGTAAATTAGAACATAAGTAGTCAAAATAGGTTCTTGTTCAAAAAATGGATTGTAGGGCTAGCTTTGAGTTGTTTATTTAGGCTATACATTGAAAAATAATTGGCCAAATGAGTTGAAAAGAAACATTTTTTTCTTACAGGAACACCCTAACAGCATTTGCAATTTCCAATAGCCAACATTATGTCTTCTCGGAATCATGTGAGCATGGAGTATTATATTATTGGAAATGATAAATGGAGATGACAGTGAGGTTGAAGAATTTGCAGAAGATAGTGACTCCGATGACGACGGTTGTCAAGATTCTCAGGTATTGAGTAACTTAGTCACTTTAAAAGTTAATGTACTTATTTTTAAACTTCAAGATTATTGGACACCTGGAGTTGGACTTAGATTAGGGGTCGGCAACCATCGGGCCATGCATCACTAATGCCAAATTACTACAAAACTTGCAAACTTTTTTGATCAACCGGGCTAGTGCTAAAATACAAATTTTATGTTTTACAATTAGTAAACGTTTGCTGTGAAAAATACTCAAACACCTCACATAATCAAATAGCAGCGTTATTGATAGAATCCATGCAATGTGTTGTCGCTTGTGTATGTGGGCCTGTGTTTCATTGCTTTGTGTACATGCTCAGACAGTAAAATCCATCATTTTTACATAGATTCAATGTTTGCAGACGTTCAATCAATGTAAAAATGATAGATATTACAGGTATCTTATTGAAAAACAAGTTATCTTTGAAACTATTGCAGACTGTTGGTAAAGATCAAAGTGACACTAGTGATGATGATTGATGATCAACCTCTGTCCCACTTGATTCCACAAACAGCCAGGAGCTCATCCTACAAATCAAGTGCATCCTATCAGTGGAGAAAAAAAGATTTCGTTCCACCCAATACTACTTCTACTGGCCCTACAATCCAAACTCCTGATGATGAACTGTTTATCTCCATTTGTATAATGTCAGCAATTTATAACTTCTAACTTTCCATGCACAAATGTCAAAAAAAAAGAACATTTTACACTGGCCCACAAAAGTTGATAAGAGAGGACAGTGTAGAATATGTGAAAAAAAAACAATACAAACACTTTATGCTCTAAATGTAATGTAAGATTGTGTTTTGTAGAAGAAATTGTTTTGTTGATTTTCATGTCTGAAATTGCTAAATTTACAAGATTGTTCGATCAGTTTCACTGTTCAAAATTGAGATGTGTGTAAAATTGTATATTCGTTTTTCTTTTTTTGCTAAATTATATTTTATTGCCCAATATTACGTAAATCTCCCAGACAACAAAATCTGTCATTTTTGCATTGGTTCCATGTCTGCAGACGTTGAATCAACGTAAAAATGGCTGATTTGTTAGCTGGGGTCACAAAGTCAAAATGTACTGTAAATACCCGTTGTGACATATATGTCACAAGGTAAAAATCCCCCTAAAAATAATTAAATGTGTTTTTTTGCACTAATTGTTTGATGTACAAGATGTAATCAGCTAAATAACTGAAAATAAATTTTTTTCAGCTTGTTTATCTTGGTCTGGGTTCTGCAGGGTTACAACCGAATGTTTGCGACTATTCACAAACAGGTGATGTACACCATTGACTTAGAAGCTGTTGCAAATGAGTTCATTCGAGCAACCGACGCGCGTAAAATGCAGGCCCACTTTGGATTGGTTTGATATTTTTCCATATACAGTAGCCTATACAGTAGGGTGTCCCACTTTTAGGCGACTTTTCAAGAAAATTAGGTTCGGGTCAAATTCTGACTGGATTTAGCGTTTCATATTGTATTGACAACAAATAGGAAGTTGTCCCTTCCGGTCATTTTGGCACAAGTTCCAACTCTCTAGCTCTTACCATATTCGTGATAAGGCCAAAATAGCAAAAATCCGCTAGCTGGCACATCAATATGACGTCATAATGAAAAAATAACGTCATTTTTGAAATCAGTGACGAAAATCCAGTTAGAATTTGACCCGAACCTAATTTTCCTGAAAAGTCGCCTAAAAGTGGGACACCCTACTATACAGATTATCCCGTGAACACTTTTTATACTTTGCAGCAGATTGTGACGCTATGAACGTGAGATTTATCTTGCGTTTTTTCTTGTTCAAGCTATTTCAATATATTTCATTCATTTATCTTCATTTGTCTCACATTTCGATTTACATGGCTAATAGGGGGAAAACGATTAACGAACTTCTCAGCATCATCGCTACATCTTATCTTAAAACTTAAAAACGTGCCCTTTTTCATAATCCTATCCCGGTGCCTTCCCATTCAAAAATCGTTCCGGTGCCCCTCAATATCGACTGCTATACTGAAAGTAAAACTGCACGCGGAAGTGATCTTTTCCAGAAAGGTTAGTGACAGCGTGACGATTTCACTGTTGACTGCTGCAAGCAGGTCTTCCGCTCGATCAAAGCCGGATACTACATCCAAGGTTTGCTTTGTCGTTTATCTAACACTCCTTTGGAAAGAAGGCATTTGAACATATGAAATGCATAAATAGCCAATGTTAAAGGTAAGGTCCATTAAATTGGACGAAAATTTAAAGCTACTTTTCTGAAAATTTTTCCTTTTCGCAAGTATAATAAATAGATCATCATCATCATCATAATCCATCGTCGGTTTGTTCCCCACTAGTGGGGGTGGCCGATTGTTTCCGCGCAGCAATTGTTTTAATCCCTTTTCTCCATTTCACCCTGTCCCTTGCATCTTCCTCCTTCAGTCCGACTTTTTTAAATTCATCATTCACTTGTTTTTTCCACGTTCTTCTTGGACGACCGCGTTTCCTCTTCCCATCCACCTTTAGATCTAGTGCCTTTCTAAGAAAACTTCCTTCCTCCCTCCTTATCACATGTCCATACCATCTTACTCCATTTGCCCTTGCCATTTGGTCTATGGTCTCTCTCATCTCTAGCATATCCAACAATTCTTCAGTCCTTTTTCCCTTCTCGTTTTCACCCCACACATTGCTCTCACCATTGACCTTTCCGTTCTTCTCAGGATTGCCAGTTCACTCTCTCAATATCCATGTCTCGCTACCATATAGCATTGCAGGCCGCACACAGCTCCGATATACTTTTCCTTTCATCCTTAGTGAAAATTTTCTGCCATACAACATTTCCCCACATTCCCTGAACTTTGCCCAGCCCAATCTTGCCCTTGTTGTCACCGCTGCTTCACATCCACCACTTCCATCTATCCGATCACCCAGATAACAGAAGTCTGTCACTGTTTCGATGCCATGGCAGAACTCATCATCATGGCCTTCCACTTCATTCCTTCCTTTACTGCATTTCCCACAAACAAAACAAAACAAGTATAATAAATAGATAACGTGCGAATACTAATAAAAATACAAGAAATAATTTTGAAGAAATAATATCTAGGCTATATATTTTCACTCGATTCAACAACCTTGCTGGCTACGAAATCCTAAAATAACACGGAAAAATCGTGCTCTTGTTGTACTCGCTGCTGTTACGTTAAAATGCTAGCATTGTTTCGGGACTCGGATTTTTCCACCATCAGATAAAAATATGATGAAATATTATACAACTAAAAATGAAATAACTTAGCAAGAACCAATCTGCTGGACTGGCAGGACTGCCGGTAACAGTTGTTATGTAACAGGCAGCAGGCAAAGTACATGACTAGAATCACAAAATCATAATAATAACAAGAGCAAGAACAAATTTAAAATAAAAGAGAAAGCTTACTCCCCCAGCCCCCCTCTTTTACTCCCCCAGCCCCCCTCTTTTACTCCCCCCAGCCCCCTCTTGCAACTTGAGTTGACTTCAGGTTGGGATCCAAATATTAAAAAAATAATAATAATATGTAATAATATAAAAAAAATTAAAAAGATGATACCCAAAACATTGGGGGGCAGCCGCCCCTCTTGCTCCCCTGCCGGCGCCACTGCCCGGCAACAAAACTTCAACCCTTAATCAATGCTAAAATCAGCAAATCTCTGTTTCTTTTCTTAGATTTCCCGTTGCTAATCGCTGACGCCACGATGATCACTTGGTGTCTGGATCATTGGTGATTGGTTGGTGTTAGGTTACTTCAGGTCACATGAGCCTCGAGACAAAGTTTTGACAAAAAGCTCAGGACGCACCAGCAGTATATTCTTGTGTGACAGACCATGGCTACTGTGAACAAGTGGATTCGTTTGTTAGACTCATTGTATTTAAAAAAAAACAGCCAAGCTGATTATTAGAAATGAGGTTGCATCTAAACAAGCATTTTTTTAAGAATGAAGCAGGATACTTATATATTATATATTTATTATAGATATATAATTAGGCCTATAGTTACATAGAATTATAGATTCTATTTGAATAAGACCCTTCTGATGATTCGTTAAAGGTGAAACAGGCTGTTAAGGATTCAGATAGTAATAACTATATTTGATTTAATTCGTTCTGCTTTGCTTTTTTGCTTAGCATTGAGCACTTTTTGTAGTATTAATAGTTTTCATTGTTTTTAATTATAGATATATAATTATATCTATAATTATAGATAATATATTTGTGCACGGTTTGTATTGAGTGACTTGCCTGAACCGATTACTTGAGGACATTTAGGAAATTGCGTGTGCTGGACAGCGTGCCGAATATAAACATAGGTCTGTTGAGTACAAACAGTACTAGGAAGTTTCGATTAACATAATTTCATTGTTGGTGGCGTTTTGGAGTAGGCCAAGTTTGTTTGTGAAGAATTTCGTTTCTAAAAAAAAGCAAGTTCACTTTTTTGTAACTTGGATAAGGAATGTACGACAATTTATCTCGCAAAAACAGAAGCACTTTGTCCTTAAATTAGGTTTCGAGCCTGTTCTTCGAACAATTTGAGCGCAGGCGTGTTCACTGTTCAGTGGACTGATTGTTTCGTTTCGAATTAAGTGCCTGCTTCAAGAACTTCATCCCGATCCTTCTTTTGTTGAGTACAAACAGTGCTAGGACTTCTCGTTCCAAATTGACCACATGCAATTACAGAGTACAAGTGCATTGTAAATGTCATCGTCGGCTCGCAGTGTCAGTCGGCAGTCAGGAAGTTTCACGCTGAGCTGTGCAATACGTCATCAAACACGTCAAAGTACAATTTTGATATGTTCAACAAACTGCTTTCATAAGCCATCCTACTGTTTTCGTCAAGAGCAAAGATAGCTCTACTTTTATTTTTAAACATGACGTTGAAAACTTTGCGGTATGAAAACGATGACGAAAAGTTGCTAACAAGTGGACTATAAGAAAGCTTTTTTTGTTAAATCACATAGGCCTACATGCTGTAAATTAGAACATAAGTAGTCAAAATAGGTTCTTGTTCAAAAAATGGATTGTAGGGCTAGCTTTGAGTTGTTTATTTAGGCTATACATTGAAAAATAATTGGCCAAATGAGTTGAAAAGAAACATTTTTTTCTTACAGGAACACCCTAACAGCATTTGCAATTTCCAATAGCCAACATTATGTCTTCTCGGAATCATGTGAGCATGGAGTATTATATTATTGGAAATGATAAATGGAGATGACAGTGAGGTTGAAGAATTTGCAGAAGATAGTGACTCCGATGACGACGGTTGTCAAGATTCTCAGGTATTGAGTAACTTAGTCACTTTAAAAGTTAATGTACTTATTTTTAAACTTCAAGATTATTGGACACCTGGAGTTGGACTTAGATTAGGGGTCGGCAACCATCGGGCCATGCATCACTAATGCCAAATTACTACAAAACTTGCAAACTTTTTTGATCAACCGGGCTAGTGCTAAAATACAAATTTTATGTTTTACAATTAGTAAACGTTTGCTGTGAAAAATACTCAAACACCTCACATAATCAAATAGCAGCGTTATTGATAGAATCCATGCAATGTGTTGTCGCTTGTGTATGTGGGCCTGTGTTTCATTGCTTTGTGTACATGCTCAGACAGTAAAATCCATCATTTTTACATAGATTCAATGTTTGCAGACGTTCAATCAATGTAAAAATGATAGATATTACAGGTATCTTATTGAAAAACAAGTTATCTTTGAAACTATTGCAGACTGTTGGTAAAGATCAAAGTGACACTAGTGATGATGATTGATGATCAACCTCTGTCCCACTTGATTCCACAAACAGCCAGGAGCTCATCCTACAAATCAAGTGCATCCTATCAGTGGAGAAAAAAAGATTTCGTTCCACCCAATACTACTTCTACTGGCCCTACAATCCAAACTCCTGATGATGAACTGTTTATCTCCATTTGTATATTTTCAGCAATTTATAACTTCTAACTTTCCATGCACAAATGTCAAAAAAAAAGAACATTTTACACTGGCCCACAAAAGTTGATAAGAGAGGACAGTGTAGAATATGTGAAAAAAAAACAATACAAACACTTTATGCTCTAAATGTAATGTAAGATTGTGTTTTGTAGAAGAAATTGTTTTGTTGATTTTCATGTCTGAAATTGCTAAATTTACAAGATTGTTCGATCAGTTTCACTGTTCAAAATTGAGATGTGTGTAAAATTGTATATTCGTTTTTCTTTTTTTGCTAAATTATATTTTATTGCCCAATATTACGTAAATCTCCCAGACAACAAAATCTGTCATTTTTGCATTGGTTCCATGTCTGCAGACGTTGAATCAACGTAAAAATGGCTGATTTGTTAGCTGGGGTCACAAAGTCAAAATGTACTGTAAATACCCGTTGTGACATATATGTCACAAGGTAAAAATCCCCCTAAAAATAATTAAATGTGTTTTTTTGCACTAATTGTTTGATGTACAAGATGTAATCAGCTAAATAACTGAAAATAAATTTTTTTCAGCTTGTTTATCTTGGTCTGGGTTCTGCAGGGTTACAACCGAATGTTTGCGACTATTCACAAACAGGTGATGTACACCATTGACTTAGAAGCTGTTGCAAATGAGTTCATTCGAGCAACCGACGCGCGTAAAATGCAGGCCCACTTTGGATTGGTTTGATATTTTTCCATATACAGTAGCCTATACAGTAGGGTGTCCCACTTTTAGGCGACTTTTCAAGAAAATTAGGTTCGGGTCAAATTCTGACTGGATTTAGCGTTTCATATTGTATTGACAACAAATAGGAAGTTGTCCCTTCCGGTCATTTTGGCACAAGTTCCAACTCTCTAGCTCTTACCATATTCGTGATAAGGCCAAAATAGCAAAAATCCGCTAGCTGGCACATCAATATGACGTCATAATGAAAAAATAACGTCATTTTTGAAATCAGTGACGAAAATCCAGTTAGAATTTGACCCGAACCTAATTTTCCTGAAAAGTCGCCTAAAAGTGGGACACCCTACTATACAGATTATCCCGTGAACACTTTTTATACTTTGCAGCAGATTGTGACGCTATGAACGTGAGATTTATCTTGCGTTTTTTCTTGTTCAAGCTATTTCAATATATTTCATTCATTTATCTTCATTTGTCTCACATTTCGATTTACATGGCTAATAGGGGGAAAACGATTAACGAACTTCTCAGCATCATCGCTACATCTTATCTTAAAACTTAAAAACGTGCCCTTTTTCATAATCCTACCCCGGTGCCTTCCCATTCAAAAATCGTTCCGGTGCCCCTCAATATCGACTGCTATACTGAAAGTAAAACTGCACGCGGAAGTGATCTTTTCCAGAAAGGTTAGTGACAGCGTGACGATTTCACTGTTGACTGCTGCAAGCAGGTCTTCCGCTCGATCAAAGCCGGATACTACATCCAAGGTTTGCTTTGTCGTTTATCTAACACTCCTTTGGAAAGAAGGCATTTGAACATATGAAATGCATAAATAGCCAATGTTAAAGGTAAGGTCCATTAAATTGGACGAAAATTTAAAGCTACTTTTCTGAAAATTTTTCCTTTTCGCAAGTATAATAAATAGATCATCATCATCATCATAATCCATCGTCGGTTTGTTCCCCACTAGTGGGGGTGGCCGATTGTTTCCGCGCAGCAATTGTTTTAATCCCTTTTCTCCATTTCACCCTGTCCCTTGCATCTTCCTCCTTCAGTCCGACTTTTTTAAATTCATCATTCACTTGTTTTTTCCACGTTCTTCTTGGACGACCGCGTTTCCTCTTCCCATCCACCTTTAGATCTAGTGCCTTTCTAAGAAAACTTCCTTCCTCCCTCCTTATCACATGTCCATACCATCTTACTCCATTTGCCCTTGCCATTTGGTCTATGGTCTCTCTCATCTCTAGCATATCCAACAATTCTTCAGTCCTTTTTCCCTTCTCGTTTTCACCCCACACATTGCTCTCACCATTGACCTTTCCGTTCTTCTCAGGATTGCCAGTTCACTCTCTCTCAATATCCATGTCTCGCTACCATATAGCATTGCAGGCCGCACACAGCTCCGATATACTTTTCCTTTCATCCTTAGTGAAAATTTTCTGCCATACAACATTTCCCCACATTCCCTGAACTTTGCCCAGCCCAATCTTGCCCTTGTTGTCACCGCTGCTTCACATCCACCACTTCCATCTATCCGATCACCCAGATAACAGAAGTCTGTCACTGTTTCGATGCCATGGCAGAACTCATCATCATGGCCTTCCACTTCATTCCTTCCTTTACTGCATTTCCCACAAACAAAACAAAACAAGTATAATAAATAAATAACGTGCGAATACTAATAAAAATACAAGAAATAATTTTGAAGAAATAATATCTAGGCTATATATTTTCACTCGATTCAACAACCTTGCTGGCTACGAAATCCTAAAATAACACGGAAAAATCGTGCTCTTGTTGTACTCGCTGCTGTTACGTTAAAATGCTAGCATTGTTTCGGGACTCGGATTTTTCCACCATCAGATAAAAATATGATGAAATATTATACAACTAAAAATGAAATAACTTAGCAAGAACCAATCTGCTGGACTGGCAGGACTGCCGGTAACAGTTGTTATGTAACAGGCAGCAGGCAAAGTACATGACTAGAATCACAAAATCATAATAATAACAAGAGCAAGAACAAATTTAAAATAAAAGAGAAAGCTTACTCCCCCAGCCCCCCTCTTTTACTCCCCCAGCCCCCCTCTTTTACTCCCCCCAGCCCCCTCTTGCAACTTGAGTTGACTTCAGGTTGGGATCCAAATATTAAAAAAATAATAATAATATGTAATAATATAAAAAAAATTAAAAAGATGATACCCAAAACATTGGGGGGCAGCCGCCCCTCTTGCTCCCCTGCCGGCGCCACTGACCGGCAACAAAACTTCAACCCTTAATCAATGCTAAAATCAGCAAATCTCTGTTTCTTTTCTTAGATTTCCCGTTGCTAATCGCTGACGCCACGATGATCACTTGGTGTCTGGATCATTGGTGATTGGTTGGTGTTAGGTTACTTCAGGTCACATGAGCCTCGAGACAAAGTTTTGACAAAAAGCTCAGGACGCACCAGCAGTATATTCTTGTGTGACAGACCATGGCTACTGTGAACAAGTGGATTCGTTTGTTAGACTCATTGTATTTAAAAAAAAACAGCCAAGCTGATTATTAGAAATGAGGTTGCATCTAAACAAGCATTTTTTTAAGAATGAAGCAGGATACTTATATATTATATATTTATTATAGATATATAATTAGGCCTATAGTTACATAGAATTATAGATTCTATTTGAATAAGACCCTTCTGATGATTCGTTAAAGGTGAAACAGGCTGTTAAGGATTCAGATAGTAATAACTATATTTGATTTAATTCGTTCTGCTTTGCTTTTTTGCTTAGCATTGAGCACTTTTTGTAGTATTAATAGTTTTCATTGTTTTTAATTATAGATATATAATTATATCTATAATTATAGATAATATATTTGTGCACGGTTTGTATTGAGTGACTTGCCTGAACCGATTACTTGAGGACATTTAGGAAATTGCGTGTGCTGGACAGCGTGCCGAATATAAACATAGGTCTGTTGAGTACAAACAGTACTAGGAAGTTTCGATTAACATAATTTCATTGTTGGTGGCGTTTTGGAGTAGGCCAAGTTTGTTTGTGAAGAATTTCGTTTCTAAAAAAAAGCAAGTTCACTTTTTTGTAACTTGGATAAGGAATGTACGACAATTTATCTCGCAAAAACAGAAGCACTTTGTCCTTAAATTAGGTTTCGAGCCTGTTCTTCGAACAATTTGAGCGCAGGCGTGTTCACTGTTCAGTGGACTGATTGTTTCGTTTCGAATTAAGTGCCTGCTTCAAGAACTTCATCCCGATCCTTCTTTTGTTGAGTACAAACAGTGCTAGGACTTCTCGTTCCAAATTGACCACATGCAATTACAGAGTACAAGTGCATTGTAAATGTCATCGTCGGCTCGCAGTGTCAGTCGGCAGTCAGGAAGTTTCACGCTGAGCTGTGCAATACGTCATCAAACACGTCAAAGTACAATTTTGATATGTTCAACAAACTGCTTTCATAAGCCATCCTACTGTTTTCGTCAAGAGCAAAGATAGCTCTACTTTTATTTTTAAACATGACGTTGAAAACTTTGCGGTATGAAAACGATGACGAAAAGTCACCTTCACTACAGTGAAACTAAGTGCAAGCCAATGGACATCAATAAGAATCTCCGTCATTTCATCTCCCGCCGAAGCAAGGTAGATCATTTATCATCAGACAGACGCACCGCGGTCATGTGATGTCATCCCTCAAAAACTCACCCTGATAACCCTAACTCAGCCAAGGAGCACAGCAGGGAGTGACGTAGAAGAATGGTCAATGAAATGAGTGCAACTAATTGCAATGAATGCAAGGATCATTGCCATGATGCGTGCGAAACGATTGTAAGCTGCGTGAGCACCAAAATGCTTCATATCCTTTCACTTTATGTCTTTGTCATCGGATGAGCATTGTTAATTAGTTGTTCTGTCCAGCCTTATACCTGGTGGTGGCAAGCCTGCAAACTGTTTAGTGTTCAGATTACGACGTGCTTCAATGCCCTCTGGGTATCCTCAGCCGTTCTTCAACAAAACAGTCACTTTTGCTCATTATTCCGTTTCAATTTTTGGAGACGTTGAATCTATGCAAAATATAATTAATTTTTTCAAATCGATTGTTTTCTTTGGAATGACCGATAGTAACCCTGGTGGATGATCTTAATATTTCATGTGAAGGCAAGTCATGCGTGACGGTCTTACCTATGCTGTCACTTGGCCAGAGGGTGGATTGCCAGGCTAGTTCTGATGTGTGAAAAGACGGTTATTTTTAATTTAAAAAGATAAATTATTTTAGCGCAGACTTCGAAAATTAAATTCTCTTCATATTCTTTCAATTTTAGATGACTGAATTGCCAGCTAAGGTTTGTGATAGGTTAACACGTGGACGTCTATTATAGCGGCGTCCACGGTTAACATTCCTTCAGTAGCCATGGCTCGCGCAATTGCACGTTTGGCATGTGCGTCATAATTGGTCAGCGGAATGACTATTGTTTTCCATGAAACAACCGAACCTATCTTTAGCAAGCATCAGGAACTAGTAGTCGCGGCGCATTTCTCGGTGATTTGCGGCATTAGCTAGTAGAGTTCAGTTGTTTTGCTTCTGACCACTATGTCGGTATTCCACGTTGTTTTGACTGCATCGAGTTAGCCCTAGACCTGTCTAAAGTTGTTTAGTGCTGTCCTGATATTCTCTCGAAGGCCCTGCTTACGTCTCACATGGTTGGAGAGACAGGACAAGTTTTTATGGTGAAAGAGTTAAGAGATATCTTCAGATGATCAAATAAAATTTGGTTTAAAAAGCCGTTCTTGTGAGTGCTGATAGCCAAGAAGATCTCTGAACCAATGACGTGTTTGAGTTGACTGGGTGATTGTCTTGAAACCAGACAGAACGCAATCGATTGATATGAGTGTTGGTAGAAGTTTTTCTTCGTCTGGTCTTTGTACTACTGATGAGGCCTGATTAGGAAAAATGGTGTGATACGTTGAGGAAAAACCGGAAGACATTTTCTATACAAAAATAATAATATAAGATTTGTAATACCCGGAACGCGTTGATGGCGCGACGCACAACAAATTTGTAAAACTTTTTCACTGCCATGCAAGAACACAAGCGTGTTGCGCAGTAAATTTCACTGCTCATGTCGTTTGCTGATCACTGTGCTGCCAGGCGTTGCGTAGTAATTATTTGAACTACATTTGACTAAAGGCTCAGCATGATGGCAGGTTACCAAGACAGCTTTCAACCGTAGCCTGAGGGCGTAGTCATCAAACGACTTATAACATTTTTTTAATTATTTTTGTCCGAGTTTTGTTCACTCTACGCTTTGTGGACGAATTGAGCGAATTGAGAAGAATGTCAACGAACCGACAAGTTTTCATGTCGTTTATAAAAGATTTAGCAGCTTAACATCTGTAGTGGACTTTGCACGAATCGAATGACATTATTTGTGTCCAAGCACGATTATTTTGCGTGATTCATTGTGACGTCATGTACCGCCTGTTGATTGCTTCTGAGTCCATCAAGTCGTTCTCAACGTGAACTGGTTTAAAAGTAGAAAGATTGAAAATAACTTTCCGTGAAGCGGCATCCAGCCATCGAATAATTTGCAGTAGAAGCAACAATCATTTGAACCAATGGAGGGAACTTTAAATTGTTAACCTCAAGGGTCAGGCGTGAGTCAGGTAATAAATATCCAAAGCTTTTGTTGTGCAAGTATGCGAAGCTGCGATTATTGGGGCTCAACAGAAAGCTTCTTGATTCTGTTCTTATATAACTCTGCATCGCAACCAACCAACCGTGTTCTGAATTGAAATAGTTGAGAGGGGACTGAATTGAAAAGAAAAAGTTAAGTTTTCATGCCAAGCGCTTTTTGTTTGGCAGATGGAGAGTTCTACATGTTTTGGTCAAATCACTTTAAATGTATCAGTGTGTCTTTTGTATTGCACTGATCCGGTTAGGATTTTTTTATCGTATTGGAGGTTAGACTAGGTCTGTTTGATGCAGTTACACTTTCAAACGTCGATTTAAAATGGTTTTAAGTTGTGTTTGGTTTTGGTTTGCTTAACTATGTAACTACGGTTCTGTTTGCAATATGTTGCGAGTTTACCGTTTATACAAACCTTGTGAACACAAAGGTTTCCTGGCATTATATTACGTGTAGCCATGGCCTACTACTACTAGAGTAGGTCATGGTGTAGCTTTAAACTTTCGGTGCTTTCCAATGTTATTTTGATAGCAATCCATCAGCTCATGATCAATAACATTCACATAAAACTTTTCCATAAAACTGCCGTCTTGCAGAAATTGCAGGATGACTTGCAATGGAGTGTATTGATCTGGCTACAACATCACTGCTTTTGTGCTCTCAATAGATAGCTTGGGAGTTGGGAAGCCTGGTTGATCATAAATTATAGGGCTCGGAAACACCAACATGGTCATGTCGTCGAGGGTTCTGCATATCAGATAAGTTCTGGGCATGACTTTAAAATTGCAACCGATGGGAATAGCTCCGGTGTAGTAGCAGCTAATGATCATCATTGATGTAGTACGACAAGAAGGCACCACACAGTATCAACGTTGTATGACGTGCCTATGAGCATGACGTGACACGAATGACGTCATAGTCATCCTGCTGCATCTCATGGTTCACCCAATTGTCTTGACCATTTCTTACCATTGGATTCTGAGGCCCGAGACGAGATAGATTGGAGTCTTGTGCAGCCTTCCCTCACTCAAAACAAAATCACGCGCTAGTCATGTTTCTGGATTAAGATGTCCTGTGGCGATGGAGGAATGATGAAGCAGATGGTGCGGATGCAAGCAAGCTGTAGATGATCTCACACACAGGCCATGTAGTGGTTTTTTTCACTAAATCCAGAGCAGTAGTGAAACAGGGCAGCCCCGAAATATTTGGAATCGGATTCTGGATTCGGTATAATTATTGTAGAATTTATTCGAATCCATAACTAACTGTATTCGAAAATGCCCATCTCTACTTAAGAATAGCCGAAGGTGGATACAGCCTACTGAGAGAGTGAACTGGCAATTATCAAAAGAACGGAATAGGGCAACGATTGTGAGAGCAATGTGTGGAGTAAAAACGAGAAATAAATGATGTAGGATATATGCTAAAAATGTGCTAGATTATAGATTATAAAATATAAGATAGATTATATAATGGCGAACCAGATGGTGCGGATGCACCCAAGCTGTAACCATGATATCACACACCAGCGGCCCTCTCTACGATCACTCTGCTTGCCTCCGTAGTCGAACAACGAGACGTGAACAACGCAGTCTTCTGTACATGGTCGGAGAAATATTCAATTCAAACACAGTCAACCACTTTAATTGTTAGCAGCTGTAATGTCTTCCGAGACCTGACTCGCAAGCGAGGTAAGATAGGAAGTCGGGATAGGAAGAATTTAGGAATCGGAAGAATCCTCTTCAAAGTGGTATGCCTTCCCGAACACTTGGTATGAAGAAACATTTGGTGTTTCATCTTACGTGTGAGAGGCTATACGATGTTGGGCCATCTCTGCAGTCACACTTAACTTGGTCAATCCAGAACTTTCGAGCTTTCAAAAGTTGTTCTTTTCAGTAGCTGAGGTTTTGTAGCTCTTTTATGTCACTGTTGTAGTGCTGTCGGCTGCACAGCCGAGTGGTGAGAACCATGGAACGGAAATCAAAAGGGCGCCGGTTCGACACCGCTCAAGAGCTTGCAGCTGTGTCTGTGGCAAGACACTAACAGGCATTGCTGAAGGTGGACACGAAGATTGGCTTCCTTGCCTTCCCGTCCATTTGATCTAAATCTTCAACCACCAGTTGTAAGCCTGGATACGACAAACAAACTATTGTAGTCACACCAAACGTTCGCAGTGTTGTTACAAAGAATGCTATTGGTGTCACCTTCAGAGCTTTCGTTGTTATTGGCTTGTAATAGCTCAAGTCCCTACTACAAGTAACAACAACAATTCACATGTCAGGCTGTTCTTGAACGATCTGTTTGCTGCGGTCACTCAGCTGAAACTTGCTGTGGTTTGCTTTGACACTGACAGGATAAGCCAGCAATTAAGCCAGCTTCGCTTGAATGCATTTGGATCCTTTGGGTTTTCTATAAATTATCATTTGTTTTTGAACGAACTTGCAATGAAACGGTCTAAGGTAACGAATATTTTCGAATGTAACGGTCTAGTTTTTTAATATTATATTAATGCAACCAAGCATGAAAGCTTTGTGCAAGTTTAAAGAGGTTGTGCAAAAAATGGTCTGCATTTCCAGAAATAACAGTCTAGCTAGAGTCTGATTTATTGTTGGTGTGTGAATGGGAAATAAAAACTTGCAATCAGGCTAACACGGAAATAGTTTCCGTGAATCAGCAAAGTTTCAAATTTCCTTGTTATTATTGAGTAAGTTGAGGCTCACCACGACGACAGAGGTGGATCACGTTAAAGTAGCAAACTTTTTGCTCGGAGTGACAGTCTTCCTCAGATCACCGGTTGAAGATTAGTACCCAGGGAAAGTTCCGAGAAGGGTGATGCATCAAGTGCTGCTTCCCTGCCAGAATGCATCTTTCATTGATTGAAGTTTCACAACATTTTTATGCGTTTCAGCTGTTTTACAATTCTCGATTCGTTTTAGTTGATTTTTTATAAGACCTGTTTTCCTGCATATGAACGGCACGATGAGCGACCACGAAGAGAAGGCTTACAACATCATTCCAGTCTCCCAGTTAGCGTTGAGACAAAGCGTTCCCATCAATGTGAGTAGCCTGTCTTACCGGCTGTACCTACAATGGGGATTGTTTATTCAGCGCAATGCCACCGTTTCGCTTCTATAGGCCGATGAAGTCATTATTTTGCACGTGAAAGCAATCTGTTGTAAACTAAACATGGGTTGTAGGTAAACAATGAAATCACTGGAAAAAGGACTGTGACGTAGAAGCGATGACTGGATTGTTTTACGCTTCCACGCTAATGCCGTCATTTTTTGAGTCACTTACCGCACTAAAGCTTCCGGTGCTCTCTGTTTATTGTGACGCGATGAGACACTTACACTGTACTACATCTATGACGTAATGCATAAAAACGACTCTGCGCTGGCACTAGCACCCCGCTTATGAATTTGCACTGAAAGATGTTTGAAGCTAGCATTTTCCTGGTGACCACTGGGGCTAATGGGAACACTTGAAAGTCTCCAGTGGTAATATTTATTTTTGTCGGAAGAGGGCAGTTTCTTTATAAGGCCCTAATTATGAACAAAGCACCTAGCAGCACTAGCACTTAAATAGAATTGTGATACATATTTTCACGTTGGATGCAGGGAAACGATCAGATTCGGGGATCTCCTCTACTGAAGACGAGTGAGCCTATCGCCTACTTGGATCCCAACACTCGAACGCTGCACGACCTGTTCCTGAGGGGTCTGAGATTGTCCGGTAACTAATCGATAGGAGATTTCTTTATTTGTGAGGCTTCCCTCAACAGCAGTCGATGTGGGCACCATTCCTATAGTTATTCCAGGGGAAGTTGCTTTTCGAACACACTTCATAGAAGAAGTATCATAACTGGTGAAACGAAAACATTAAAATCCTGTTGATTTTTGCCGCATCGGTGACTTTGGTTCAAAGACGTCTTGTGCTTGTTTATCAGAACCACGCTTGGCCCTCACTTGTTGAATTTCCATATTGCGAAACAATCCAGAGTTAAAAAGTTGCATAGAATAATTTAATGCTGAAATATTCCCACAATTTTATCTCTAACAGGAAACTAAAAAATTCTTATTCAAATGGAATCTAATGAAAGCCATGAACTATTTTATTCATTTGAATCAAACTGATCAGAAAAGCGTGCATACAAAATCGAAATGGTTCAGTTCATTTCATGATAAGCTCGTTCATTGTTCATCTCCATTGAGTCGCCTCGTAGCTTTTGCCAGTTTTCAAAAATTGTGCTGAAAAAAAATGTAAAAAAAGTGCGACGATGGTGTGCTCTTAAGCAATCGGGGTGTGCTCTTAAGCAATCGGGGTGTGCGCTTAAGCAATCGGGGTGTGCTCTTAAGCAATCGGGGTGTGCTCTTAAGCAATCGGGGTGTGCGCTTAAGCAATCGGGGTGTGCTCTTAAGCAATCGGGGTGTGCTCTTAAGCAATCGGGGTGTGCTCTTAAGCAATCGGGGTGTGCTCTTAAGCAATCGGGGTGTGCTCTTAAGCAATCGGGGTGTGCTCTTAAGCAATCGGGGTGTGCTCTTAAGCAATCGGGGTGTGCTCTTAAGCAATCGGGGTGTGCTCTTAAGCAATCGGGGTGTGCTCTTAAGCAATCGGGGTGTGCTCTTAAGCAATCGGGGTGTGCTCTTAAGCAATCGGGGTGTGCTCTTAAGCAATCGGGGTGTGCGCTTAAGCAATCGGGGTGTGCTCTTAAGCAATCGGGGTGTGCTCTTAAGCAATCGGGGTGTGCTCTTAAGCAATCGGGGTGTGCGCTTAAGCAATCGGGGTGTGCTCTTAAGCAATCGGGGTGTGCTCTTAAGCAATCGGGGTGTGCTCTTAAGCAATCGGGGTGTGCTCTTAAGCAATCGGGGTGTGCGCTTAAGCAATCGGGGTGTGCTCTTAAGCAATCGGGGTGTGCTCTTAAGCAATCGGGGTGTGCGCTTAAGCAATCGGGGTGTGCTCTTAAGCAATCGGGGTGTGCTCTTAAGCAATCGGGGTGTGCGCTTAAGCAATCGGGGTGTGCTCTTAAGCAATCGGGGTGTGCTCTTAAGCAATCGGGGTGTGCTTTTAAGCAATCGGGGTGTGCTCTTAAGCAATCGGGGTGTGCTCTTAAGCAATCGGGGTGTGCTCTTAAGCAATCGGGGTGTGCTCTTAAGCAATCGGGGTGTGCTCTTAAGCAATCGGGGTGTGCTCTTAAGCAATCGGGGTGTGCTCTTAAGCAATCGGGGTGTGCGCTTAAGCAATCGGGGTGTGCTCTTAAGCAATCGGGGTGTGCTCTTAAGCAATCGGGGTGTGCGCTTAAGCAATCGGGGTGTGCTCTTAAGCAATCGGGGTGTGCTCTTAAGCAATCGGGGTGTGCTTTTAAGCAATCGGGGTGTGCTCTTAAGCAATCGGGGTGTGCTCTTAAGCAATCGGGGTGTGCTCTTAAGCAATCGGGGTGTGCTCTTAAGCAATCGGGGTGTGCTCTTAAGCAATCGGGGTGTGCGCTTAAGCAATCGGGGTGTGCGCTTAAGCAATCGGGGTGTGCTCTTAAGCAATCGGGGTGTGCTCTTAAGCAATCGGGGTGTGCTCTTAAGCAATCGGGGTGTGCTCTTAAGCAATCGGGGTGTGCTCTTAAGCAATCGGGGTGTGCTTTTAAGCAATCGGGGTGTGCTCTTAAGCAATCGGGGTGTGCTCTTAAGCAATCGGGGTGTGCGCTTAAGCAATCGGGGTGTGCTCTTAAGCAATCGGGGTGTGCTCTTAAGCAATCGGGGTGTGCTCTTAAGCAATCGGGGTGTGCTCTTAAGCAATCGGGGTGTGCGCTTAAGCAATCGGGGTGTGCTCTTAAGCAATCGGGGTGTGCTCTTAAGCAATCGGGGTGTGCGCTTAAGCAATCGGGGTGTGCTCTTAAGCAATCGGGGTGTGCTCTTAAGCAATCGGGGTGTGCGCTTAAGCAATCGGGGTGTGCTCTTAAGCAATCGGGGTGTGCTCTTAAGCAATCGGGGTGTGCTTTTAAGCAATCGGGGTGTGCTCTTAAGCAATCGGGGTGTGCTCTTAAGCAATCGGGGTGTGCTCTTAAGCAATCGGGGTGTGCTCTTAAGCAATCGGGGTGTGCTCTTAAGCAATCGGGGTGTGCTCTTAAGCAATCGGGGTGTGCTCTTAAGCAATCGGGGTGTGCGCTTAAGCAATCGGGGTGTGCTCTTAAGCAATCGGGGTGTGCTCTTAAGCAATCGGGGTGTGCGCTTAAGCAATCGGGGTGTGCTCTTAAGCAATCGGGGTGTGCTCTTAAGCAATCGGGGTGTGCTTTTAAGCAATCGGGGTGTGCTCTTAAGCAATCGGGGTGTGCTCTTAAGCAATCGGGGTGTGCTCTTAAGCAATCGGGGTGTGCTCTTAAGCAATCGGGGTGTGCTCTTAAGCAATCGGGGTGTGCGCTTAAGCAATCGGGGTGTGCGCTTAAGCAATCGGGGTGTGCTCTTAAGCAATCGGGGTGTGCTCTTAAGCAATCGGGGTGTGCTCTTAAGCAATCGGGGTGTGCTCTTAAGCAATCGGGGTGTGCTCTTAAGCAATCGGGGTGTGCTTTTAAGCAACGCGTTTCTGGGCTGCTCTCCATTCAGCGGCATCTAGTGGATAGAATAATTCCCTGGCAACAATTGGAAACTTCACTCTGTCAATATCAGTACCAGGCTCTGCGTCAAAAGCTTCTACTATTAAGGTTTTGTCAGTCCGAGGATCAAGATTCAAAACCAAACGACTATTAACCAATAAAACTGTTTTGGTGTGCTACTTTACAAGCTGGTTTTGGTGTTTGTACTAAAATGCAAGTTTGAAATAATAGCAACAACAATGAAAGGCGACACATGCTGTTAAAAGCTATGTTGTTAACAAGCTGTTGACACTGCATATGCAAACTAAAAAGTCCTAACGACTTATTTTCCGTTCCAGATGGAGGTCCTTGCGTTGGTTGGAGGCCTGGACCCGAGAAACCCTTCCAGTGGATCACATATCAAGAGGTGAAACTTATTTTTTGTCATTGAGTATTTGCTGGTAGGTAACTACTGTAGACTGAACTTACAGGATGGTCCTGATGCAGCAGGTGTCGCAATTGCAGACCATAGAGCAATCCTTTCATCAATCAGCGTAAGATTACATAAAGTTGCTTTTTAGATTCAGTTATTTGTTCATAAACGGTTAATCCGCCCCGTTAACTCAGTGTTTATGCGCTCGACTCAAGACCAAGCGGCGCTGGTTCGGTTCTCGTAGTTTGCGCTTGAGCAGCGCATTTCAGAACTGCTTTTCATTCAGCTTCACCTAATGGATGGATGAATTCACAGACGACAACACTTCAACAATCGAAAACCTTCATTATGTCCATCTCGGTGACAGGGCCTGCGTCAGTGATTCAAAGATTTTATTAGTATGCACCATTGCCAAGATTAAGCTCTCAAAGAAGCTTTCACAGTCCGAGGATAAAGATGAATCAATCCTTTTCAAGGCCAAAGTATATTTTTTTGACACGTTCAGTCGTCGTTCAGAATTAGCATTGTCCCAGCAATATTTCCAGTAGTCCATTTGAAGATACAGTATTAAGTAGGCTACTTTAATGTCGTAGAGTTGTTATTTGATCTGAAAATGCATTACATCGTAAAGATGCCGAACAATTGTGAAGGAACTGGTTGAAAGGCAGCACAGGAAACGAGTCAATACTGAAAACTTAGAATGTGGTTTTTACTTATTGCAGACAGTGACACTGATTCGACCTATGAGACCTATAGGTTATGCAGTGTACCACGTGATATACTGTTTCCACTTATATATGCAAGTCACCACTGTGGCAACCGCATGAATTTTTTGTTTGCCTTCCTAGTTTACGCTTGGTATTACTTCAATACTTCATGGACAAGTCATCTTATCGATCTCTCGTCACTATACCGTTCAACATACTATTTCAACTCTTAACTCACTAGGTTTATATTTCTGTGGAGATATGAGTTGTTTGGTGTTATTCCTGCACGAATGATCTCATCAAACCTCTTGTACAAGGCGAATGTCCTTGAAATTCAACTGAACGTTCCAGGTTCTGGATCGTAGCCAGCACTTCGGATCCGGTCTAATGGCGGAAGGGGCGGAAGCAAATCCGTCCCAGTTTATCGGAATTTTCTCACAGAATCGAGTCGAGTGGAAAGTGGCTGAGCAGGCCTGCAACTCGTTCTCCATGGTGGTGATTCCTCTTTACGATACACTTGGACCGGAGTCGATCCATCACATCCTTCAACAATGTAAGTAATTATAAAGCCATACCACGTTCCGTGCAACTCCGGATTCTCCAATGTTCGAAGCAAATATGTGCCAAGCTGTTTCAGGCAATGAGGCGAGTTAAGGAAGTATGTGTATTATGTATGGATGTACTGTACTTTTTGACTCTTTGTCAACATGTAGTTTGTCAATCGTCTTAATCAAACTTTGTCCAGTCACAGTCACATTGAAAATATCAGGTCAAGTATTTGATTAACAATGAATTGTGTTTTCTATCGGTTTTATAATTTTGTTTTATTTTTTCCAGTGTGATATTGCTGAAAGACTGTGACATGTTTTTAAGAAAAGTGGGAAGTAGACTGAAAAAGGTTAAAAAGCAGTCAGTGCTTTAGACATACGTCATAATCGTAATACGTTTACAAAGCTGTCACGTTTTAGCAATCAATAATTTGTTATTCGTCATTTGAGTGATTTGTCGACCGGAAATTAGTTGTGTGGTTGCAAATATCTTCAGGTAATAGTTTGCTAGTCACGCCAGTTGCGTAGACTGGCACCTTGGGTATTTCTCTAGATGTGGTTGATATTTTCCAGGTGAGCTCCAATACATCGTCGTAGACAAAAACTCCAAAGCAAAAGCTCTTCTGGAAGAATGCAAATCTGGAACATGCCGTTTGAAGTTGTTGATTGTCATGGAAACGCCAAATGAAGACGTTGGGAAACTCGCGGAAGAGACTGGCGTGAAGCTCATGAAGTTTGAAAGTGTCGAAGAAGTTGGGAGAAATGACTTGAAAGAGTTTGTTGTAAGTGTTTGTTTTTGGAAGTTCGTCTTTTTATAGAAATTCAGTTGTGAGCGAATGACAACAACTTACATAAATTTTGTCTATCTGCTTGTTCGTGAGAGTCCGATGAAGTTGAGAGTTAGGACAATTGTCCCCCGGACAATTGCCCCCCCCCCCCCGGACAACTGCCCCCGGACAATTGCCCCCCGGACAACTTCCCCCCGGACAACTGCTCCCCGGACAATTGCCCCCGGACAATTCCATCAAAAAATGCAGTAAAGTTTTTTCTTAATTAGCGCTAATGGTTTGATTCTTATTTGCGACAGAAATATATATATAAACATCGCCACTAGAAATGTAAATTATGAGCGATTCCTCTTAAAAAGTCAAGTAGCCTACATTGCGATTTTTATAGTCTTCTACAATGGTTGCAATGCCAGCTCAGTGCCAGCTGAACAGTCTTGATAGCGTTTTTTGGGCGGTGGTGCAGGAAATCATGCAACCATTTGGTTGATTGTTATCGTTGTTAAAGCCTGCTCGCTGTTTAATGCGTCCATAAACTTCCAAACGTTTGGATGACATGCAGTAATGTTAGCTTGAAGGTGGATATGCTATCCTTCCAACGAATTGTTTATGCTGAGAAGGTCTTCCACTACTAGACCGAGAGCCTACGACAGAAGATTTCACCCCATAAGGTACAAAAGGTTTGACCCCTTGAAGTTACTGGGGTCAACCATGTCACTCACAAAAAGTATGGAAGATTGACCGCACCGGGTGGATCTGGACCCTAGAGCCCCCTAAAAAGCCCAAAAAGGGGGTTAATTTCACCCCATAAGGTACATGGACCAAACTTGGTGAAAACGAAGTTCTATGTCAGGACATCACAAAAATATCAAATCTAACAATATTTTCGAGTGGAAAGGTGATGTAAGACTCCTCCCAAAGTGACCCCCCAGGGGGTTAATTTCACCCCATAAGGTACATGGACCAAACTTGGTCAAAACGAAGTCTTATGTCAGGACATCACAAAAATATCAAATCTAACAATATTTTCGGGTGGAAAGGTGATGTAAGATGCCTTCAAAGTGACTTCCCTTAATGTGACCCCCTCGGAAGGTTTATTCCACCCCATAAGGTACATGGACCAAACTTGGTCAAAATGAAGTCTTATGTCAGGACATCACAAAAATATCAAATCTAACAATATTTTCGGGTGGAAAGGTGGTGTAAGATGACTTCAAAGTGACTTTCCTTAATGTGACCCCCTCGAAAGGTGAATTTCACCCCATAAAGTACATGGACCAAACTTGGTCAAAACGAAGTCTTATGTCAGGACATCACAAAAATATCAAATCTAACAATATTTTCGGGTGGAAAGGTGATGTAAGATGTCATCAAAGTGACCCCCAGAGGGTTTATTTCACCATAGAGTACATGGACCAAACGTGGTCAAAACGAAGTCTTCTAGGGCACCACAAAATATCAAATCTAACAATACTCTCAGTTGGAAAGGTGATAAAAGACCTACCCAAAAGTGAATCTCCTCCTATAGTTTAATTTACTTCATCCCTTTCTTGAACCAACCTAGGTGTAACGAAAGTGCCATGCCAGGACAGTACGAATGGATTAAATTTAAAAATATTTTTATATAGGTTTTGATGAAATACATTCACACGCTGTCCCATGATGCATGAAATGGAACTATAGCCTACTTTACAAAAAGTTTTTGTATAAATCATATTCAGTCAATCGAAAAAAGGCAACAGGACATGACAATACATGGCTTTGTAACACCAAAAACAGAAAGTACATAAGAAGCATATAGGCTACAGTAGCCAGAAAATTGATCCAAGATCTTGATACGACCACTAAATGTGGACTTAATCGAACAACTGACTATCCAAATCAAAACGTTTCGAAATGAATCATTTGGAACGTTAATTTAGGCAGTAATGAACATTTTCCAGCTGCTACAATAAATAACCCAATAAACCCAATGTAGTAAATTTTTGTTTAATGCCATTTGCTTCATGTCTCCAATCAGTTATTGTAACTGTTCATTCATAAACAGAGATTGTTCGTGTAAATGTAAACGGTCGTTTCTTTATTCTTCATTGTCACTGCTGTCGCTTTCACTTTCTTCATCTTATTCTTCAGATTCATACAATTCTCCTGTTATATACAGAGATAAAGCAAGCTGTCTGCGATGTACCAGCCCCAAGCAATGTGGTTATCCGCACGTCTGACACTGACTGTCTTGTAATTGGCCTAGGTTGCTATGGAACTTTTGATCCTTCATTAAAGATATGGATAGAAGCTGGCTTGCAAAGCAATAACACGCAGCGGTACATCAACATCAACCAGCTGCATAGGCCTACCGCACTTGGAGTGACGATTTGCAAGTGTTTACCTGCATATCATGCCTTTACAGATTCTGATTACACCTCGTCATTTAGCAGGAAAGGGAAAGTGCGGCCGCTGAAATTACTCCAAGGAAACCACGAAGCGCAGGCTGAACATTTTCCAGCTGCTACAATAAATAACCCAATAAACCCAATGTAGTAAATTTTTGTTTAATGCCATTTGTTCATGTCTCCAATCAGTTATTGTAACTGTTCATTCATAAACAGAAATTGTTTGTGTAAATGTAAACGGTCGTTTCTTTATTCTTCATTGTCACTGGTGTCGCTTTCACTTTCTTCATCTTATTCTTCAGATTCATACAATTCTCCTGTTATATACAGAGAAATAAAGACTGTACGAAACAATTGCTATTATGCACTACAGATATGCGTAACATACAATAGTAATTTTATTATCTTTTACAGACGTCTATTTTTCTTCGAATAATGCAACATTGCAACTTACTATTAACTGGAAAAAGTTCAACATTTATTTGTTATTTAGTGCACCCAGGCATTTTTCTCAAGATTGCAGAAACTATTGGTTATAGGTTCCTAAAACGAAACTTTACAGCCAGTTATTGGCTAATGTTTACAGTAAGAAAGTAAATGACAGATAGACCAGGAGAAAGTTTTATATTTATAAAGGGTAACCCAAGCGACATCCAATGTTGTTTACCTTCTTCTTGACTTTCCTGGATGAGATCAGATTCCACGCAGAGACATCTAAAGATGCTTTATACCTTTACCTTCAAACCACACCACTTTATAACAACCTCCTTCTTCTTTCCAGCCATAGCCTACTCTAGCAGCGACGTTGCTGCTTGTTCACTTCTAGTTGAAGATAACCACCATCTTGTGATGAGATGAGTGCGCCTTGTCTTCTGGAGAAGTACTCGTAAACAAAGTGGTAGAGTACTACTATCTACAGTAGCTTCTGGTATGCATGATATCCTTTCATTTTCTTTTTTGGGTTTGTAGCCGTCTAAAAACATTTGTAAACGGACTTCGTTGACATAATTAATTTTCTTGTTTTTGTACATGTTACACACAAAGTTCTCTATTGCGATGATAATGTCTTCACTAATTTCTTTGTCTTGTCCGAGTTGGCTAAAAGCTGCCTGCGCTTCGTGGTTTCCTTGGAGTAATTTCAGCGGCCGCACTTTCCCTTTCCTGCTAAATGACGAGGTGTAATCAGAATCTGTAAAGGCATGATATGCAGGTAAACACTTGCAAATCGTCACTCCAAGTGCGGTAGGCCTATGCAGCTGGTTGATGTTGATGTACCGCTGCGTGTTATTGCTTTGCAAGCCAGCTTCTATCCATATCTTTAATGAAGAATCAAAAGTTCCATAGCAACCTAAGCCAATTACAAGACAGTCAGTGTCAGACGTGCGGATAACCACATTGCTTGGGGCTGGTACATCGCAGACAGCTTGCTTTATCTCTGTATATAACAGGAGAATTGTATGAATCTGAAGAATAAGATGAAGAAAGTGAAAGCGACAGCAGTGACAATGAAGAATAAAGAAACGACCGTTTACATTTACACGAACAATCTCTGTTTATGAATGAACAGTTACAATAACTGATTGGAGACATGAAGCAAATGGCATTAAACAAAAATTTACTACATTGGGTTTATTGGGTTATTTATTGTAGCAGCTGGAAAATGTTCATTACTGCCTAAATTAACGTTCCAAATGATTCATTTCGAAACGTTTTGATTTGGATAGTCAGTTGTTCGATTAAGTCCACATTTAGTGGTCGTATCAAGATCTTGGATCAATTTTCTGGCTACTGTAGCCTATATGCTTCTTATGTACTTTCTGTTTTTGGTGTTACAAAGCCATGTATTGTCATGTCCTGTTGCCTTTTTTCGATTGACTGAATATGATTTATACAAAAACTTTTTGTAAAGTAGGCTATAGTTCCATTTCATGCATCATGGGACAGCGTGTGAATGTATTTCATCAAAACCTATATAAAAATATTTTTAAATTTAATCCATTCGTACTGTCCTGGCATAGCACTTTCGTTACACCTAGGTTGGTTCGAGAAAGGGATGAAGTAAATTAAACTATAGGAGGAGATTCACTTTTGGGTAGGTCTTTTATCACCTTTCCAACTGAGAGTATTGTTAGATTTGATATTTTGTGGTGCCCTAGAAGACTTCGTTTTGACCACGTTTGGTCCATGTACTCTATGGTGAAATAAACCCTCTGGGGGTCACTTTGATGACATCTTACATCACCTTTCCACCCGAAAATATTGTTAGATTTGATATTTTTGTGATGTCCTGACATAAGACTTCGTTTTGACCAAGTTTGGTCCATGTACTTTATGGGGTGAAATTCACCTTTCGAGGGGGTCACATTAAGGAAAGTCACTTTGAAGTCATCTTACACCACCTTTCCACCCGAAAATATTGTTAGATTTGATATTTTTGTGATGTCCTGACATAAGACTTCATTTTGACCAAGTTTGGTCCATGTACCTTATGGGGTGGAATAAACCTTCCGAGGGGGTCACATTAAGGGAAGTCACTTTGAAGGCACCTTACATCACCTTTCCACTCGAAAATATTGTTAGATTTGATATTTTTGTGATGTCCTGACATAAGACTTCGTTTTGACCAACTTTGGTCCATGTACCTTATGGGGTGAAATTAACCCCCTGGGGGGTCACTTTGGGGGGAGTCTTACATCACCTTTCCACTCGAAAATATTGTTAGATTTGATATTTTTGTGATGTCCTGACATAGAACTTCGTTTTCACCAAGTTTGGTCCATGTACCTTATGGGGTGAAATTAACCCCCTTTTTGGGCTTTTTAGGGGGCTCTAGGGTCCAGATCCACCCGGTGCGGTCAATCTTCCATACTTTTTGTGAGTGACATGGTTGACCCCAGTAACTTCAAGGGGTCAAACCTTTTGTACCTTATGGGGTGAAATCTTCTGTCGTAGGCTCCCAGACTATACACGATCATGCATGCTCCACATGCAGATCGGAAAACGGGGTGATCGTCTGTTGATGCGTAGCCTTCTTCCGTTGAAGACATCTTCAAAGTAATCTACGATCGAGTCAGCTTCTGTTAGCATAGTATCCTGAAGTGTTTCAAACGCACTAACTACGTCATTTGGTCGAATGAAAGCCAGAGCTGGAAGCATACGAATTTTCAGAGCAAAGTCAGCATCTGCCTGATATTGGTCTTGCAATCCTTCCGCCTGCCTTTCTTTTGTTCGGTGTAACGAGTAGCGATGTTGCCACCGAACATCTTCGAATAAACTATGAATAAACTTCTCCAAGTCATGCTTCAATTTTGTTATTCTTTTGGTATTCATTATCCGGGGGCAATTGTTCGGATACCGAAGTTGGGACACAGTGGAAAGGAAACGAAAATAGCAAAGCACCTGAATGAAGATCACGACACACAGATACAGAGTGAGCAGTGTTGAAACAACTTAGACGATGACGTATGTCCACTGCCCATATGACGTGGATTCACAATCAATCACAGGAATTTTATAAGGTTTTCAATACTTTTAAACTTAAGTCATCGGGCTGTTTATAGCCTAAACATATTTTCCATTTGATCGATTCTGTGAAAACTCAAACGGGATAAATGCAACTGAACATCAGTAAAACAATCTCGAGGTGCCGCGGAAACAACGAATTGGTTCCTTTGCGCCGACTGATTGTTATCATCGTGAAGTGCTGTGGAAAGGGTTCCGCAGAATATTTGCTCAGAGTGAAATGGAATTTCTGTAAGGGGAAGCAACACTTTTTTTCCCAGATGTGGCATAATGCACTGGAAATTTTAAAAAATATTTCTTTTTGTATTATCTCTTGATATAAAAACACCTATGAGCAAACGATGCAATCGCATCAATGCATTGTTATGACATCAACTGCGGATGAAACTCATCTTGACGTGTTTTACTTTTCAGCCTCCGAAACCGGAAGATTTACACACGATATGTTACACCAGCGGGACAACTGGTCTTCCTAAGGGGGTCATGCTTACACACGGCAACATAATAGCGAACCACGCGGGCGTTATGGGCATGGGAGAGAAGGTGAGCAATGTTTAAAAAGTTTCACTCAATAAGAGATGATGACGTCACAATCTTGGCTCGTCTTTTGTGCGTGCCAAACCATAGTTCATTACAAGTACCTGCCCACACCAACTTATTTGAATTAAGATAATAAATTACATAGCGCAAACCTACATTTGATTCTGCTTAAAACTAAACAGATAATATCACACGTAAGTTTTATGTAACCTTCTTGACTTCTTCATCACGTTATATCTCACTTCTGCCATGACAACTATCTACTACGTCACTGTGCAATGAACCATGACTTGATCTCATTGAGGACTGACAGATCTAGTAACTGCAATTTAAGAAAATCAAGATATTTGAAATAGATTGATGTTTCTGTGGTCTACCGTACAAGTGTACATTGAGCCAGTGTATTTCCTACCACTAGAAGCGGCATGCAGATTGATATCATCTCACTGTTTACGTTCCAGACCTTTATCGACTTCAGCAACAAGGACGTTTACATCTCATATCTTCCTCTCGCCCACGTGTTCGAGCGCCTCATGGCGATTGCTATTTATTATGTTGGTGCAAGGTAGGTGGCGTGCTTTGTTATGCAGATTGCAGAGTTTATACGGTACCAAAGAGGCAACCAGTCTCACCAGCAAGTGTAGACAGAGATGATTGTCATGCGTGGTGTGCTGTGATGACCATACGCTGCCTTATTCCCTTTTTGTAGTTTGTTGTTCATTCATCTTGATATAAAGTATCAATAAACTTAATTCCATAATTACGAAATTTTCTGCGTTGTTTTAACAAAAAAACTTCCCTTTCCCGCTACTGACTACATGGGTCATGGCCTGCAGGTGGGTCTCCACTCCCACAACTAAGCCACGGCCTGCAGGTTTGCCTCCCCTTCCATGACTGGGCCATGCCTACCGGTGGGCTTCCCCTTCCACGACGGCAATGGCCTATAAGTGGACCTCCCTTTCCACAAACTGGGCCAATTGGCTACCAGCATACCTTCCCTCCCACGACTGGATCATAGCCTACAGGGGGATTTCCCCTCCCACGACTGGGCCATTGCATAATAAGCTTCACGTGATGATTTCATTCAAGATCGTTGTCAGAGTCAACACCACGTTTTAGTTCATGCGTGTGCAGTAAATTGACAACTTCATCAAACGATTTAACCCAGTGACCCAGTCGTAGACATCCACTATCCAGGCCCTTGTACAACTCCACCCGGACGCGGCAACTAATCTTTGATTGTTGTTGCAGCGTCGGCTTCTTTCAAGGTGACGTCAAGCTTCTACTTGATGACGTGGGCGTCCTAAAACCTACAGTGTTTGCGATGGTACCTCGGCTCATCAACAGAGTCTACGATACGGTGAGTGCTTCCATGGTCTAGCAGTTGTGGGGCTGTTTGCTGTGCCTGGCGGTTTGCGTCTGCAAGACGAGTTAGCTGCCAGTGGATTCATAAACCCATACGTTATCAATTCGCCTGTGTGTCAGGCAATGTGGTATACGATGTAGCAAAGACATCTACACTGCTTGCTATTTTAATGCATTTCCATCACATCAATTTTGTTTTAGTCGCAAAAGTTTGTAGTTTTATTTGCACGAGTATTATACTTCAACACAAAAACTAAAACTTTTCATGTTAGAATTCTCCTATTTCCTGTGACGTATTTTGGCCAGTTGACTTGCGGAGGGGGGGGGTCGGTGCGACACTATCACTTTCAGCTCGTGTAACTCAAAAACTACGCAAAATAGATCAATCAAATTTTCACATGATGCTGATAATTTATCTGACAACATAGCATCGAAAATCTTTTGCAATTTGTTCAACAGCGTAACTTGAAAAATCAAATAATTTGATGGTTGGTCATATTTTTTTATTTGACTTGAGAAATCGTTTCTTAATTACTTTATAATTGAGTGTGACGGGATAATTCCATTGTGTTGGATTTTAATCTCTTACGCGTGGACGTCGTCCACGCTTCAATGAAATTGTAATTGGCGTCTGACTTGCGTTTGCTTGTTGTTTTGCCCGAGGCATTGCAAAAATCTTTCGCTTTGTCTCAACATTTGCAGAGAATGAGACAAAATCACGGCAAAATAAACTGTTTCAAGTCATTTTTGAGCCATATGTTATAGTCTACACATTTTCAAATGTACTGTCATCGCTTGATATTAAAACTAAATCAAGCAATGAGCTTTAGTAAACATTTTATTTGTAACAATTGTGTTCAGTTCAGTTTTCTTTTCACACTCATACTGTCCAATTTGGTTATACATGATCAAGAAACACTTTGCAGTTTACAGCACATCCCAGGGAGCTATTTATTTGTTTTTAACATTGTTTCAACGTCTAGAGACGTTGAATTGATGTAAAAGTATCTGATTTGCTTTCTAGCTAGCGGTTGATACAGAAAAGAAAGGTAGCCTATTGGTGTCACATGGTGTTTGAACCACAACCTATCCAAAGGTAGTTACTTGCTTCGATAGGAGCTCGTTCCAACTTGGACCTTCATGCACTTCAAAAACAAAAAGTGTCTAGAACTCCTGACTGATAAACTATGTCACGATGCATTACAAAACTGATTTGTTTCCATACCTACCAACAATGATCATTTTGAATGAAATAATTTTGCAACAATTTTGATAAAGTGAAGTGATAATAATCGTTTAGTCAAATCGTATTGGTAGGCTATAGAAAAGGTCGTTTGTACATTGCCAAAAGGAACTCCCGTTCTGCGTGACAAACTCAAAGTCGTGGCATAACGATAGGAAAAATAAATACATTTAGCAAGATATCAAATCTTGCAAAAAAAATCTTTTTTAGGCTGATTGTTATTATCATACAAAAAAATCACTAAAATTTTGACTTTTTTCTTCGGCAAAATTGAAGGTTTTTGATATTTTGAAAATGCACGTTTATGTCTAAGCGATTGGCATGGCTTTTTTATGTTGTCAACTAGATTTGCAAGATAAGGTTTTCTACATGTTTTTCTAATTTGTTGGACATGCATTTTGTGTCAAGCTATTTCTTACGCATTAGAAGATTTCTTTCTCTTCAAATTTTGAAATAACTTTTTAGATGCAGTTTACGGTTGACGGCATTACTGCAAAAGCCATCTTTTGTAATAGTCCGGCAGCCCGTGACGTTTTTGTAACATCATAAGGTACAAAAGGTTTGAGTGTTTTATCAACCTTGCCCCACTGTGGGATGTTCAGAAACCCACATCCGAGGTTTCACTGCTGGGGCGTTTGGGGGCTACGGCCCGGTGAAAAACCCATTTTGGGGGTCAAAAAAACATCATAAGGTACAAGAACAAAACCTACGCCAGAGTTTATGCCTTCACTTGTAGACTTTGGAACAAGTCGATCTGGGTGCCCCAGGTGGGGCATTCCCGAATTAGGGGCCCCCAAAGTTGGGGCAAAATACGTAAAAATAACATCATAAGGTACAAAGATGGAACTTCTTTCATCAGTTAGGGCATGTTCCACTGAGTTCGAAACAACTTTTCTTATGGCCCCAAGGTGGGGCTTAACTTCATTTTAGGGGTATAACCCCTAAAATTCACAAAATTAACATCATAAGGTACATGGATAAAACCAAGTGTAGGTGATAGTACCTCACTTACGGACTTCAGAACATTAAAATTTGGTCGCCCCAGGTGGGGCATTCCCGAATAAGGAGCCCCAACGCTGGGACAAAATACGTAAAAATAACATCATAAGGTACAAAGATGGAACTTCTTTCATCAGTTGGGGCATGTTCCACTGAGTACGAAACAACTTTTCTTATGGCCCCAAGGTGGGGCTTAACCTCATTTTGGGGGTATAACCCCTAAAATTCACAAAATTAACATCATAAGGTACATGGATGAAACCAAGTGTAGGACAGGTGATAGTACCTCACTTACGGATTTCAGAACATTAAAATTTGTTCGCCCCAGGTGGGGCATTCCCGAATAAGGAGCCCCAACGCTGGGACAAAATACGTAAAAATAACATCATAAGGTAGGCTACAAAAATGGAACTTTTATCATCAGTTGGGACGCGTTCTACCGAGTTCGAAAAAACTTTTCTTGTGGCTCCAAGGTGGGGCTTAACCTCATTTTAGGATATACAACCCCAAATTCAAGGTTGTAGCCTATTTGGATGGAACCAAGTGTTTGCAAAACGTCAAAAGTTTTTTTGCTTCACCTGAGGATTTTTCCTAGCACAAAGACTGATACCGGGTGCGAAAGTCATAATTCCTTAAGCAACTATAATTTAATATTTCACCGGTTGAAGACTGTAGTGTACAGTAGCATACGTACATGTGGTAGCAAGAGTACCTGTGTGTTACATACGATCTGGCTATTGCAAAACATTCCCTCATCATTCAAGAGCAAGAAAGTCTAAAATGTGACCGCTTGTTCATATTACTGGGTGGTTTCCACATTTCCATGGCGTTCTTTAAAGCTATGGGTACTTGGATGGTTCAGGTGGTCCATACATCCTAACAGAAGCTGGTATTCTCTGCCGAAGGATCCCTTAACGGATTTCTGCTTGGTACTCATTACAATAGGTGCAAACGAATACACGTTCTTTTCGGAACAGCATTAGAAATCTTGCATTTTAATCAATTCTTGTTACAATGCCCTGCTCCTGAAAATCTGGACGAAGAACTACGTCGTTTATGTATTCGTCCATCCCAGTCAACGATTGGCTTTTTGGTTGACGATCTTAAAGACTTTTTGAGTTCCTACCAAGAATTTTCAAGAAAAACCGAAACAGGAGAAAATGGCAAGACTGCCCAGTACTGGTATGGATACTTAAAACTTGTCAAGACGTACCTACTCTTTGCTCGGAGTATTCATTCTGCAAATCATCAGTTGTTTGTGCACTGCATAGGAGAGATGTCAAGCGTGTTCTTCATTTTCAACCAACCAAATTATGCAAGATGGATTTTGCGACTGCAGGATAACATGCTAAAAATGAAAGAAACTCACCCTGAAATAAGTGATCTGTTTGAACAAGGCATCTTGTCCGTAAAAAGAACTCAAATAAACTTCTGCGGATGTGCTCTTGATCAAACTTTGGAGCAAATAATCAATGCAGAATCTGCCAATCGACTCACTGGGATTTCGTCTTTCACCAATTCAATTGGTGCCAGACAGAGATGGGCACTTACCCACTTTATGTGCCGATCGATCCTTTACAACTTCTATGAAGATCTGGGGATGACATCAGCAGAGGAAGCATCATTTGACCTTCGTCCTTCAAGCACCGATAGAGACCGCAAACATTTGGATAAACTAATGCAAAAAAATAAGCAGTACAGTTAATCCATTTAATGCAAGTTTCGATGTATCATTTCTATTCAATTTTAGCACAGGAAAAGCAGTCGCTTCTGCCACTTCAAATTTTCTTTTGAATGTTTTTCAAAAAGGAACTGAGGATAGAAACAAATTTATAAGTCAATGTCACCAGGACACTAGCACCTTCAACAAGCCAACACGTAGAAACAAAATCTGCAACTTTGCTTCTAAAACTGCCGTTGTGAAAAGCATAACCCGCGAAGGCAAATTTTCTAAGTTGAGAATGGAACGCAATTTGATGGAAAGGCTTCTATGTTCAGCAGTAGATCACAAGGTAGACGTGGAATTGATGCTGTCTTACCCCCTCACACCAGTACCACTGTATTTGTGCCATATGGATGCAACGATGAAATCAACCCAAAAGTTAATGCTTTTGAAGGCTCTTGAAATCGATAGTATGTTTCTTCTTCACACTCTTGGAGATTTGCCGATGACGTTCGGAGGTGTTGCAAAGACGACTTTGAAGAAATTGTGCAGACACAGTGGGAAAACAATACACGTTGTTTTCGATAGAACTGTATCGCCTGTCCATGAAACTGTATCGATAGAACTCTATCGCCGTTGTTTTCGATAGAACTGTATCGAACTGTCCATGAAAGATGCCGAGCGAGATCGCCGAGCAATTCATGGCTTCCGCGATCAGCAATACGTCATCGAAGGAGAGGCCATAAAACAACCTGTTAATTTTGCAGCCGCATGAGGAATGACAACTTCAGGCAAGCATTGGTGCATTTTCTTGTTAATTCTTGAAAATCAGATGAGTATTCCAGCTTTCTCGACTTAAGGTTCTTTTATGCTACACTTGATGAAAAATGTTATGTTTATCGAAAAGATGGCGAAAAAATGTTGTGTGGTGAAGAGGAGTCCTTTTTATTCTACCACGAAGAAGCAGATACGCGCCTAATGTATACCACATTGTCACCGCATGCCAAGATGTGAAAAATGTGGTAGTCCGCTCTAATGACACGAATGTTCTGATTATATTGTTGGGAAATTTGTCGTTTGTACAAAAAGACGTAACATATGGATGGAAGGTGGTGTAAAGGCAAACACCACTCTGAGATATATTGATGTATCAAAGCTTGGCAGTACTTTATCTCCAGACATGCTTTGGTCGCTTCCCGGTTTTCATTGCTTTACAGGCTGTGATCATACAGCTGCTTTTTCGGGTAAAGGGAAGGCTCGACCCCTTAATATATTGGAGAAAAATGTGCATGCTCAACATGCCTTTGCTTCTTTGGGGTATTCGAAAAATCTTGATGAAAACATTGAAAAAGGCATTGAAAAATTTGTGTGCCAGATGTGTGGATGTAAAAGTGGTCATTGCGTTAATGAATTACGATTTAAAAAATTCATTGAGACATACAAACCGAAAGGTTCCAATCCATTGCGACGACGGAAAGGTTCAGATGGAAGCAACTTTCCCCTGAGCAAAACTGTGCTCCATCAGAAAATACTCAGAGCGAATTACATTTGTGGCATTTGGAATCATGCTGCTGAAAAAGGAAGCTTTTTCCAGACACCAGTTGAAAGCGGCTGGCGTTTGGAAGATGGTAAATTCACTGGTTTGGTTTCATGGAGATCCAGTTCCGTCCACGCTGGACAACGTTCTGCAAAGTGAGAAGGGTTTGGACCAACACGGAACAGAATCAGATCATGAAACAACAGAAACGGATGAATGCGACTTTTCTGACGACGAACCTGCAAACCTTTAATGAATAGATGTTTTTGCCTTTCTCCACCTCAAGCATAAATAAACTGTAGGCTATAGCCTACATAAGCAACTTTTTACCTTTATTCTTGTAAACATGGGGATAGAGTATGATTTGAACTTGTATTAATTTTACGGTTTCCACCAGAACTTACGAAACCACATAGAACAAAGTGTTAAGATTGATCTTTTCACATGGCTGCAAACCGGGGCCAATGGTGCATAGCCTACCCGAGAGAGATTATGCAGGAGGCATGCTTTTTCAAGAAGCCCTTTGACTTGATGAACAGGCCATACGTTTTTAAATAGTTCAATGTGCATCTTTTCGTTCTACTAGTGTATAATTTAACGTTTCTTTCACACGCCGTTCCAGGTTTCGTTATTTTGTAGCGAGTAATTTTTCCATTCCTTTAAGCAGAAGTCACATGTTATTCGAGAAGTCCTCTCAGTTGTTTAAATAAGACCACATAGTGTGATTTGTTTCTGTTCAGTGTTTAGTCTGAGAGAAACTTAAATGTAGGTAGGCCTACGTACAATCAGGGGCGGATTAGCAAATTGAATTAGCCGGGGAATTTAAAAATAATAACGGTCCACTTCTATCAAAATAGATTTAGCATAAAAATACTCGTTTCACAAACAATTTATTTCATTTCAGAAAAAGTCTTTCACCGGTAATATGATGTAGGCTATAAAGTTAGACATTGCACGTATTTGTATAGCAAGCTTCGATTTGTAACTTGAATCATTGTCAGTGTTATTCAAACAAAGAATTAGGATATAGCGCTACGACTATTATATTTCAAATAAAATTTTCTTTTGTACATAAAACAGGACAGTGACCCTCTGACCGGCCAACCGGGAACGTTCTAGAATTCCGAGTAGGCTAATGATTAGCCGCCAATCCACCCCTGCGTAGAATATCTATTTTCATAGTGATAAATTTTAACCTAATAAGCAAATGTTATGCTGTGTAGATATTATATCTTACATGCTTCATTGATTTTCCAAAATATTTGCAGACGTTTTGAAATATACACGAGAGACACTTGGTTTTATACCTTATATATGATGTTAATTTTGTGAATTTTAGGGGTTATACCCCAAAATGAGGTTAAGCCCCACCTTGGAGCCATAAGAAAAGTTGTTTCGAACTCAGACGTGGAACATGCCCTAACTGATGAAAGAAGTTTCATCTTTGCACCTTATCATGTTATTTTTACCGGTAGGCTACGTATTTTGATCCAACTTTGGGAGCCCCTTGTTCGGGAATGCTCCACCTGGGGTGACCAAATTTGAATGTTCTGAAATCCGTAAGTGAGGTTCTATCACCTACACTTGGTTTCATCCATGTACCTTATGATGTTAATTTTTTGAATTTTAGGGGTTATACCCCCAAAATGAGGTTAAGCCCCACCTTGGGGCCAAAAGAAAAGTTGTTTCGAACTCAGCGGAACATGCCCTAACTGATGATACAAGTTCCATCTTTGTACCTTATGATGTTATTTTTACGTATTTTGCCCCAACTTTGGGGACCCCTTATTCGGGAATGCCCCACCTGGGGCGAACAAATTTTAATGTTCTGAAGTCCGTAAGTGAGGTACTATCACCTACACTTGGTTTCATCCATGTACCTTATGATGTTAATTTTGTGAATTTTAGGGGTTATACCCCCAAAATGAAGTTAAGCCCCACCTTGGGGCCATAAGAAAAGTTGTTTCGAACTCAGTGGAACATGCCCCAACTGATGAAAGAAGTTCCATCTTTGTACCTTATGATGTTATTTTTACGTATTCTGCCCCAACTTTGGGGGCCCCTTATTCGGGAATGCCCCACCTGGGGCACCCAGATCGACTTGTTCCAAAGTCTACAAGTGAAGGCATAAACTCTGGCGTAGGTTTTGTTCTTGTACCTTATGATGTTTTTTGACCCCCAAAATGGGTTTTTCACTGGGCCGTAGCCCCCAAACGCCCCAGCAGTGAAGCCTCGGATGTGGGTTTCTGAACATCCCACAGTGGGGCATGGTTGATAAAACACTCAAACCTTTTGTACCTTATGATGTTACAAAAACGTCACGGGCTGCCGGACTATAATTGATACATAACTGTCACAATCAAGGTGCAAATGCCTCGCGATGGCTTGCTTTGTATCTTCAACGAATGTGCTATTTTCATTATGGAATTCTGGTGCGTTGTGTTATTATCGGTTATGACCTGAAGTAACCTCTGATTGAGAAATTTGTATTATGTAACGTATTTCTAGAATCATCTGTAAGCATGCAAATCTAGAAGGTTCTGTTGTTTTTCATGATTTCTGAGCGTCGTTTGTCATGACGTCATAAGGTTGTTTATCAGTAAATGTCCGATTGCGAAATCGTTATTATGTAAGAATCTTCTTGCGAACGTGACCTTCTAGAGACTTCTGTTGTTTACCTTTTAAATGCTACGTGACCGAACGATGGTTCTTTATGATGTAACCTTCTCGAAGTTACTGGACTGAACAGCCAACTATAAATAGTGGTGTAGTTTGTGTAATGTTTATTCTGAGATTCTGAGATTATTATTATGGTGATTGTTATGAGTTGATTATGAGAGGTGTGCTATGAGTTGTGGATTGGTAGTTGATGCAGAAATTAGAGTTATTTGAGAAGCCGTTCGTTAAAGTTCTTCAAGAAGTCAGATTATCATTTCACTAGTAGAATTATTCGACATTTAATTGACTTCTTTTCGGTTGACCCATTAAACTACGTCATTGAATCTTTCCAAGTCTTTTTCCTGGTAAGAGATAGAAAGAAATCGTGACATTCTGGGGGCTCGTCCGGGATAAACCGAAAAAAATTAACCGAAAAACCGAAGAATACCGAAGATTTATTGAAAGAATAATAAATTAATGTCAAGATGGCGGATACTGTCAAACATGAGATGATTGAAGACTTAGGGAGCATGGCTGAACGATTGGGGCTGACTGGTAATGAGAAGTCTCAGTTTGTGATGGAAGAGTATCACAAGATAATGGACCAAAAAGCTCAGCGAGAAGCTGACGAAAGAGAAGATAGAAGAGCTGCTCGTGAAATAAGGAAAGCAGAACTTGAAGCTGAAGCAGAGGAGAAGCGGGCGCAGCGCGAAGCTGAAGAAAAACAAGCTCAACGAGAAGCTGAAGAGAAACAAGCGCAGCGCGAAGCAGAAGCTGAAGAAAGAAGAGCGCAATATGAATTGGAAAAGTTAAAACTTGAATTAGAAAGACAAAAGCTGGACATTGGTGAGCGATCTAATTCTACTAATGATAATGCTCGAGATGTTATTGTGGCGCAAGTTAGACGCCCAGATTTGCCATCATTTGTTGAAGAAAAAGATGAGTTGGATAGTTATTTGTTAAGATTTGAAAGATATGCTACAATAGCCAAATTAGAGAAGTCGACGTGGGCTACCCAGCTAAGCATGTTATTATCGGGACAAGCTCTTGATGTATATTCAAGACTTTCACAAGAAGAAGCCATGAATTACGACAGATTGAAGTTAGCTCTGTTAAAGCGATACAATTTTACCGAGCATGGATACCGTCAAAGATTCCGTGAGGCAAAGCCTGAACGACACGAAAGTCCAGGTCAATTTATCGAACGTTTAAGAAACCTTTTGTTAAAATGGTTTGAACTTTCGGGGGCCGAACAATCATTGGACGGATTGGCAAACCTTATAGTTAAGGAACAATTCACAGATTCATGTTCAAAAGATCTGTCTGTTTATCTAATGGAGAGAAGTCCAAAGAATCTAGAAGAAATAGCCAGTGTGGCAGAACAGTACTTAGTTGCTCATGATGAGAAGTTGTCGACTGAAGAAACGTTGTCATGCGATAATGACGAAGAGCAAACAAATAATTTTAAAGGAGGTGCGGTTCCAAGAGAAGTACGTTGTTTTAATTGTAATGGCTTAGGTCATAAGTCTGTTAACTGCCGGAGAAAGACTAATAGAAATCATCAGGAATCGAGGAAGTGGTGCAATCGTTGCAATAGGCAAGGACACGAAGCGAAGGAATGCAAGGACAAGTCGTTCTCCCGATCCAATCAGTCTGGAAAAGATAAAGACACAGAGGACGTTTATCGATGCGGTTGTGCATTAATGATTCCTGAACCCACGCTTGACGAGGAGAAACCGAATGAAGATGGTTGCGAAAAAATAATACCTGAAGATCACCTGCCAGTAGTGGATGGAAAAGTTGGAGACAAAAAGGTAAAAGTTTTACGTGATTCTGGTTCTACTGGTATAATAGTGAGGAGAGATTTGGTTAAAGACAGTCAATTAACGGGGAAAACTGGCCATGTGACAAAAATAGATACCACTTCAATCCAAGGACCTTTAGCGATGATATCTATCGAAACTCCGTATTGTAGTGGGACTGTGAAAGCGTTATGTTTACAAAACTCTTTAGTTGATCTGATAATCGGAAATGTTTTTGAGAGAGATTCTGAAGTTACTTGTTATTCTTGTGGCAAGAATGGTCACTTTGCTCGAGATTGTTCTGCAGATAATCAGCAACGATCTCACGATGACGGATATTACGAGCGCGAAGAACCGAGGAGAAGAGGCAGGCGACGACCATTTGGAGTTTGCTATAGATGCGGTAGACGCGGACACTTCGCCAGGGAGTGCGTTGCTGACGGCAGACATTCGGAAAATAGACGTTGCCGTGACAACCACTGCTACCGATGTGGGGAGATTGGACACATAGCCAGGAGCTGCCCTTTTGATGAAAAGGCTTGCTATAATTGTCATAAAGAAGGTCATCTCGCCAAGGACTGTCCGGAGAGGAGATGTTTCCGATGTAGGAAGATGGGTCATCTCGCTCGCCGATGCACTGAAGATGTTGAGGACGTTGGAGACTTTCGCAGAAAACGTGACTATTGATTTGAGAAAAGTTATCGTTGGTAGATCATGCAACGATGGACTTATGAGAATTGATTTATTGAGTAATTAATTGTTTTGTGGTGTGTTTTGTATTGATTGTGTTGTTATATTGTTTGCAACAATATTCTAAGGGGGGGCGTATGTCACAATCAAGGTGCAAATGCCTCGCGATGGCTTGCTTTGTATCTTCAACGAATGTGCTATTTTCATTATGGAATTCTGGTGCGTTGTGTTATTATCGGTTATGACCTGAAGTAACCTCTGATTGAGAAATTTGTATTATGTAACGTATTTCTAGAATCATCTGTAAGCATGCAAATCTAGAAGGTTCTGTTGTTTTTCATGATTTCTGAGCGTCGTTTGTCATGACGTCATAAGGTTGTTTATCAGTAAATGTCCGATTGCGAAATCGTTATTATGTAAGAATCTTCTTGCGAACGTGACCTTCTAGAGACTTCTGTTGTTTACCTTTTAAATGCTACGTGACCGAACGATGGTTCTTTATGATGTAACCTTCTCGAAGTTACTGGACTGAACAGCCAACTATAAATAGTGGTGTAGTTTGTGTAATGTTTATTCTGAGATTCTGAGATTATTATTATGGTGATTGTTATGAGTTGATTATGAGAGGTGTGCTATGAGTTGTGGATTGGTAGTTGATGCAGAAATTAGAGTTATTTGAGAAGCCGTTCGTTAAAGTTCTTCAAGAAGTCAGATTATCATTTCACTAGTAGAATTATTCGACATTTAATTGACTTCTTTTCGGTTGACCCATTAAACTACGTCATTGAATCTTTCCAAGTCTTTTTCCTGGTAAGAGATAGAAAGAAATCGTGACAATAACCAAAAACAAAAGGCGCATCAACTACTGCTGGCTGATAGACCACGTAACAATACATCATAATGATGTTTTTCCGAACCAAAGACCCAGAAAACCAATTTTGTTGTATATTAGTTCAGACGTTGAACCAGTGACAAAAAGTGATTTGCTGATTTGAAACAAAGTGATTGCTGTTCCCTATGTGCAAACCTTTTGATAAAAGTAATCAAGTTTTGGCCACAGCTTTCTGGTCCACTGAGGCTACTCTGGTCAATCGACTCACGTTGCAAATAACTTATCGACATTATTGGGTAGGCTCACACTGAAGTTGTTTTGTGTAAAGTCTTGCTTGTGAAAAAGTCGAAGTAAAAACACAAAAATGAAGTAAGTTATATTTACAAAGTATTATATTCTTGAATCAACCACAGTTTTAAAAAAAATTAGTTTGAACAGGTTTCATGTAATAGAAACTACAATTGATATCATCGCGAAGGATCAAATAGCTGTGAAAATCACTTCGAGCAATTGTTTGTTATGATTTTCATTTTTCATCATGCAAACCAAGGTGAACCTCAATATCATATTTTTATGCCAAACGATAAAAATCGTTTTTATTTTTTTTAGTTACTTTTAGGAGACAAGGAAAACAATCCGTATAAAAAATAATTCAATTCAACATATTTCCCTTATTTTGTCAGATATGTATTTCGTGCAACAATTTTTTAGAAAAATTGCTGAGTATGGTATCGCGTTTTAGATGCAGTCAGAGAATGCAACTTCGCGGTTGATGGCGTTATTACAAAAGCCAATCTTTTGTCACGGAAATGTATTCGAAAACAAAAAGGCTCAAAAGCGGCTGACTGATAGGTTACGTTGCGATACGTTACAAAAACAAGGCATTGATTTCAGATTCTTTCAACCAAGCAAACAACTTTGCTCCAAATGACATAAACATCCAAATTTATTGGGAAAATGATATATGCCTACACCTTTTTGAGGTAAGCTTTTGTGAAAATAAGCTTTTGAAGATCAACATTTGAAAACAAAGTTTGAAATTATTGAGTTGGTCCTAATAGTGTTTCTGCTGAGATATATCAAAGCTATTCAATCCTCGTAGAGAAAAAATAATTTTGTAATCTCTCAAGCAACTGCAAAATTACCATTTAGGTAAAGATTCATTGCTGACAATACAGTATGTGCAATGTTTGTCAAAGCACAACAATTTCGCTGCGCGTGTTTTTCCACAAAAGCAGAGCAGTTTAGATAGACGATGTCAAGTTCGTTTCAGTATCCTTCAATCTCTCGTTTTTATAAAAACGTTTTAACAACATCCATAAATATTTATGTGAATATAAGTGTACCGGTACATGCAGAAGTTTATTGGCGGGTCAAAAACTCACTCCTTGTTGCTTTCCGACAAGAAATCAACAAAAAACTTCCCACATCAGTTTGTTTGTTTTGTGAGATAGACTGAGTTTTGTCAAGAAATTTTCGTACGGCTTCTTGTTATAAGTTAGAAACAAAATGTATTGGCCATAGAAAACTATGTAAAATTACATCTTTTTCAGCATGGCTTATCGTATACTTACTCTCTGATATAATTTCAAAGAAACCCAGATGTAATTAAAAGATTAATCAAAGCAACTCAAAACTCGAGTTTGCAAACAAAAGGCGGAATCATTACGGTCGAATGCTTCACAACAAAGCCAACTCACGAGATATCTGCGTCGCAGTTCCACGCACGACGGCGCTCAGTAATCCTATTAATCCGTATAATTAGAAAACAAAAGGACTAGCTAGTAGCAGGCTAAAATATCCGAGTATGTTATGAAAATCATGTCATATCTCTAAAACTATAGACAATAGCAATGCCATTTCAAGCGGAATAAATACTTGAATAATTTTTAGGAAAAGTCAAAAAATTTCAAAGGTGTGGATTGCGTAGTTCTTTAGTGATATTGCTTTGAAAAGCGCCAAGTCCCACCCGACCCCCCCCCCCCCCCACAGGACAAAGGGTTCGTTGCAAACTTTCAAGGCGGAAGTAACTTAGCGAACGGACACTAACGCCGCTATTGGTTCGTTCGTTTGTTTGTTATGCGATAACACCTGGACAATACAATCATCTGCGGATTGTTTTTCCATATTCGCCGTTTAACATGCAGTATACTGAACAGTGTGGCGTCTAAATTCAATGGGCCCAACACCCTCTACAAGTGGCTACAACAAACACAATCGCGTATTGGTTATTTTTCAAAATAATAAAAACATTAAATTTCCCGTGAGATCGTGTCCTATAACTATGTTCCTAACTACTGCAACATTTCTCGCCGAAAACTGGTTTGAGGACAAGCAGTGACTGACTTGCTGGGTGCTGGCATTATGCAGGATTCCAAGATCTAAGATTTAGAAGATAGTTTTAAAGCCATTAAGGACTTAAGGAGTATAGGTAGCGTGCTTATGCTTGTAATTTTACGTTGGTATTTTGGTACACGTTCCAGTACCAATGAGCAATCACCATGTTTCTAGAAACGAAGAAAATATTTATTGCATATCAGCCATAGAAATTCAGGATATTGGAGTAAATTGTTTACATCGTCGGCCATCTTTAATTCTCGCTATAGTGATGTCACAAACTTTTCAAAAATATGATACAGCTAACTCTCTAAGCCCTGGCCACTTCATTGGGTTCCGACAAAAAAAAAAAATTCCGTGTTCATCTTTTGCTAATCGCAAGAACTGGAACGATTTTTCCTATTGTAAATGTGTTCCAGGTCTGGGGGGGTGCTTCTCAATCTGTCATCAAGAACTTCTTGCTGAAAAGAGCCACAGCAGCAAAGATGGCCAAGTTGAAGCAAGGCATCGTCACCACACACACATGCTGGGACAGCATCGTGTTCAAGTAGGTCCATGTTGGGATTCAATAACTCTGTGTGCTCATCGACCATGCTGTATATTTGCTGTGATGGCTGTTCATCTGTTTAGACAAGTACGCAACAAGTTGGGTGGTCGTTTGAGAGTTTGCATCACCGGAGCGGCTCCCGTTTCCTTGGAAGTGATTAACTTCATGCGGTGTTCACTGGGTATCCCTTTCAGTGAAGGTGAGGGAATGTTTCTGGTTGCAACTGATCGGTGGTCATGAGAGACTCTCTGTGCGTGTCGGTTTTTACAGTATTTATTAATTTTAGTTTAGGACTAAGTTGTTATAATTTGATTTGTAAGGTTGCCTCAAGCTATTTTATTTCAACCAGGGTACGGGCAGACAGAAGGCACTGCTGGCTTGTGTCTCTCCATCCCCGGTGACTACAACAGTGGCAGTGTCGGAAGCCCGACTTTGTGCAACCTAATCAAGCTGATTGACGTTCCCGAGATGAATTACTTCGCCAGGGATGGCAAAGGAGAGGTCTGTGCAAAAGGAGGCAACATTTTCATTGGTTATTATAAGAACGAGGAGAAAACTAAAGAAGCACTGGATGAGGACGGTTGGTTGCACACGGGCGACATCGGGATGTGGCTCCCGGTAAGCTTTTGTCGGCATTTTGAGATGTTGCTGTGATGCCACTTTTTCTGTGGTGGCTGTAGCTTATGAGCGAATAATCTTCCAGCGCTTATTTTCTGTTCAAGTCACTTTCCTCCTACTGTTCTGAACTAAACTGTCGAGCGCAAGATAAGATCTCAATTATGTTACCAGAACGGAGCTTTGAAGATCATCGACCGTAAGAAGCATATCTTCAAGCTTGCACAAGGCGAATACATTGCTCCCGAGAAGATCGAGGGGATGCTAGTTCAATCCCTTGCCGTCAGTCAGGTACTATCATCTAGCGCAATCTTTCAATTTATTGTATTGTTTTTTCATTATTAATTAATTGTTAACTATTGCTGTTCTGATTTTTACTGAAGTTCTGTGGAGAAAGTAAACTTCTCAGCGAGTAAAAGTTCTACTTTTGTCATATTTACGTTTTTTTAACTTCATGAAGCATCAGCAGTTGCCATCAACGACATCATTCCCTGTTCGAGCACGACTGAAACAATTTGATTCTGCTTTTGAGTCATCACATATTTGAAGACATCAATGGCTTGGCCGAGAAAGAAATTATTGTAGATTGTCTGAACTATTTTGTGATTCGGGTTGTAGAATTTATATTGACTGGAGACGAATATGTTTTCTTTTCCTGCACTACTTTTGGAGTGTTGCTGAGTGCTTTCGTGGCCAAGCAGCGACGTCACAGTGTTGTCGATGTCGACGACTTCACAGACAAATAGCTTTGTTTTCAAATCTTTCAATAAAAATTTGATCTCCAGGTCTTTGTGTACGGAGAGAGCTTGAAAGCGACATTAACGGCCATAGCCGTTCCAGACCCTGACAACTTCAAGTCGTGGTGTGAAGGTAAGGGTGTCAAGGGGAGCTACATGGATCTCCTCGCCAACGATCAGGTCAACAAGATGGTCCTCGATGACATGTGCGCCATCGGGCGGCAGAGAGGGTTGAAGTCATTTGAATTGGTGAGTTTGCCACAGCAACTGTAGACGTGAGTAGCAACGCATGAGCGTGATTGGCGAACTCCAATTATTATTCGTGTAGCGAGTTAGAAATGGAGTGTATTCGAATGTGTGGTGCGGATTATGTTTCATGCAAATAATGATACTTCCCTATATTGGTACAGCCGAAGAAGATATTCCTGGCTGGAGATTTATTCTCCGTCGAGAACGGAATGTTGACCCCTACCTTCAAAACGCGCCGACCTCAAGTTTACGCCCATTACAAGGACGTCATTGTCAAGATGTACGAAGGATTGGATTAACAACAGCCAGTAAACTTTTCCACCAAAGAACGCCTTGAATTTAAAATGACGTTGTGTTGCCTTTTCTAATGTCACTTCGTTGTACCAACAGCGGATCTATTCCACTGAAGGGGGCGTCGCTTGGCGAGATATTAACTTTTCCATAAAGTGTGTGCACTTAAGTTTATCATATTGAAGTGGGTGAGTATTTTTGTAGAATATTGTTTAGTTCAAACGACTGACTTCATGGATAAATTAAATAACTTAACATCGTTTGACGCAATGTGTGATGTCATAAAAAAAACGATAGCTTGCTGACATCACAGGATCGTTCATGTTTTGTTGGCGGACAAGCTGTTGTTCTCAACTGAGGCTTCTCTTTTTAGTAAATTCCTCAGCTACGAGGTGGTGAAACACCTCGATAGTTAGAAAGGTCGTCGAATTAAGGCAAAGAATGAAATTTCACTTTTATTTTGTGCATTCCAAAACTTCCTTTAAAGCGTGCGTTTACTTCTCCCACGCAGCAGGTTGATGGGTGATGGTCTTTTTAGAAAACAAAAATGGCAGCTTTTACCTTGAAGAAGCAACGAGTCTTCATGTTGTGTGTGGTGGCATGCGAGAATTCCCCTTTATGCTCTGGAATGCTGAAAACGATTCCAATGTTTATCGTGAGAAGCGTTTTCGACAAATGCAGTATTAAGTATCGTTATTGTAAAATTTTATGCTCGGGCCTGAAGAGAAGTTGCTCTCCTTGGGCTGTGGGCGTTTTACCGCGTTTGTCCATTGTACCCTGAAGCCTATGTCATGGTACCGTATGCTGTGAGTGCAACATTGCCCTTTACCTCATTCACGGACAAATACATTCGTCACTAACTGCCAATGGTGTGGTGAAAGTTTGTCAGCTGTTAATACGGTTGAGTGCTTTTTTGAATCTCATGACGGAACAGTTACGCTTGACTGAAAGAGCAATAGAGGAAGAGGGGCAAAGCGGGACACTCACAGTAAAAACGTAATCGAAAAGCATTGGAAAGTTAATTTTTGTTTTAATTGAAAGCCTTAGTTTATGAGAATTTTGTTTCAAAGATGGAGTGGATTATAATGCAAGTGATTAAAAAAATTTGCAACGTTTTGATTTATCCTTGAGCGGAACATCCATCGCTTGTGTCTACATCTTTTGCATCAGTCCATTAATCGAATGAAATGAAAGTCAATTTTTTTTAGTTAAGATTATGGACAGGATAAGAAACAATAATTTAAACTGGATCTCAAACCTCAATCAACGTAGGCTACTGTGTGATGTGCAGTCTGACCATGAAAAGAGCTCAACACCTGCTCTCCTGGACTACATCGAAACGGGCTTTTGCCTGAGGATGGGTTTCTTTTATGTCCGGTTTTCTTTCTCCATCCTATTATTATTATTATGATGTGCTAATTAGGCTGTCATTCATTACTACATGTGTGCTTCTCTGTTTTTGTTTTATTTTTTGCTGTTTGTTTTTTGGGTTTTGTGGCCGTGCTAACTTATACAGTCATATAGCCTACTACATGATTTTCCATTCAGGCACGTTTTAAACCTTTCAAGGTTTTGCCACCTTTTCCCGTTCATTAACGTGCTGGTAGGTCTATATCGACTATCGGAGTTAGTATCTTCTTCGTCCCGGACGCTTTAATGACAAAAAATAAAAATGATTGATTTATGACATGACCGATTTTATAAGCCCTACTTCAACTGTGGCTTTGTATGCAATATCAAACAAGTCCTAATTGTAATATCATAGGCAGTGCCGGTCTTTGGGGTGTGCAAACCGTGCAATCGCACAGGGCCCGCAAATTAGGGCGCCCGCAATTTACTCAGGAAATGCAGTAATTTTTGTCATTTCCAATGGAAAAAATTCAATTCGATTCACAAGCAAGTACCGTTATCCTTGAAGTCAGTTGCGGCTTTAGGAATTGCAACAAGAAAACATGGAGACTCGGCTTTATTTCCGAAAAATGCCAGAGAAAACATGATCTTATCCTTTTGCTATGCCACCGGACAGCACCATTTTACAGTTAATATTCATACCCAAACTTTTGTTGAACATGCGCTCAGAATGCACCAAATTCAAAGTAGTTTTTCAAAATTTTCTGGGGGACGCCCCCAGACCCCACACCGTTGGGTGTCGCCTTCGGCGAACACGCCGTCAGGCTTTGCCCACCGACCGTCAACCCCCCTCCCCTTTCAAAATACTTAGCTACGCTACAGAATTGGATCATTGTCATTGGGGCCGCAAAGCACATTCCGCACAGGGCCCGAAACACCCTAAGACCGGCACTGATCATAGGCGTACGAGCCGGGGGGCAGGTGACCTTGTTGCAAATATAGGCAAAAATTGCTTAATAAGTAGGCCTACCCTCAAAATTACTCCAATTAAAAAAACTTGTTAGTTGAAAACATCATTAACTATAGAATAGTCTTTTAGTGCACTCACATTGATGTGAATACTGAAGAGTTTGGGTGTTCATCAGGACAATTATCGTTTCTAGCACTAGTTGCTACGTTCATCTGATGAAATTGAAAGTAAAATTAACAACAAACAAAATGGTTTATTGCTTCACATTGATGTGCTAATTTTTTTTGTAGATTGCAGTAAGATAAACAACAAAATTCTGTTAATTTGCAACCGTATCATGTTAATTTGGGCAGCCAATGCGAAGATCTGTTGAATCTGACAAGTATAGGTAGGCGAATCCTTTTGTGAAACTGCCCAAGCAACATGGTAGGCTATTGTAACCAGTTTTATTGAACATACAATAGGCCTATAAATTTTACGTTGTATTATGTTGTTTAAGCAGCTATAAAATGAGTAGGAATCTGATAAAGTATGTGTTTATGTACTAACATTAATGTTCGCATTTTTTCGCTTCTACCTTTTTCTAAACCTTTGCAATGTTGACGTGCATTGTTTTTGCTATGAATGATGGTCAGAAATTAAAACAACTGGAATGTTTGCAGACTACAGCTTCGCATATAGATCTTAGTCACGGAGGATTCAGGAGAGTTGAGCCATTTTTGACGCTTTGTTAAATATTTATCGGAATTCTTAAGTTACAAATAAGTTTATCAGCAAACTGAAAGATCCGATAGGTAGCAGTAGTGGGTCTTTTTATCAAAGTCAAGCCAATTTTGATATCTGAAGTATTTGAAACAATACAAGACTGATCAGAAGCATAAGAACTGTCTAACCAGGCAATACTGTACAAGTGTACAGTAGATGAATGTACGTTTAAAGTTCGAATGTCATTTAAAGTTCGATTATATTGGTGATGGACTGAATGGTGAATAGCCTCCTTAGTTGTAAAAGACACTCTATCACTCGAAATGACAAAATATTTCATTTGAAATTCTTGCCTTCATTAAAATAACAGAAGTTGCGTTGTTGACAACAGTCGTCCTTCATTTGGTGTTTTACTTGTAAATATTAGGTAAGTAGTTGTAAATAATATTAAAGTATCAAACATCAAAACATCTTGTAAATATTAAAGTATCAAACATCAAAACAATTTGTTATAGAACATCTTCACACCACAAAGTGTCCTCGTCATAACAACATTAATTTAATTTACACCTGATGAACACAATACAGCAGTAAAAATTCAAATTTTCCAAGAAAAAAAAAACAACACAGTGATTAATGATTATAACTAGTTCAACATTATACACAAGAATTCAAAGAGGTAACTGCATTAAACGCCGTTTGAACAGATTACATGGTACACACATTTAAGCAAAGTAGGAAAAGTAATTAACTGAAATATGCAGAGCACGAACGACAAGCTGCTGAGCCTGAGGTGGATTGTTGCGTTTCTATGCAGGGCTTCCAAGATCTTAGTTTGGTTCCCATCTGCCTCTGGACATGATCTTAAATTGTTCAATCGAAACGTTGGTTTTGTGGACTGCACATGAGCAAATGATCTTCAAATGCACTTTTGTTTGTATATTTCAAATCCAGATGTTCCCAGGCTTTCGTCGATAAATGTCTTGTTGATATAAATTATTATCAAACAACTGAGTTTATAAATAACATTAGTGCAAAGGGAGTAATAAACTTTAGCTAGAAATATCCGCCCACATTAAACGTTTCACTTCTATGAGTATTACACAAAATCTTTTTAGATTTTTAATTTTTTAGAATTAGAATTTCTTGTTCTATTTTGAAAAAAGATTCGGTAAAGTTCTCCAAAAATGTATGTATCAAAAACATGTTAAAATTGTCTTCTTCGCGTATGTCCTTGGGCTTTAAGTCAATAAAATACTTCTAACATGTTATTGAAAAAGTGTAAAGGGCATCCATGTAGCTTGCCAATAGAACTTAGCAAAGTCAGCCACGTGCAGTAGCGCACCCAGCATGGGGCTAAGGGGGCTCAAGCCCCCCCCAAACCCACCACCAAAATGAATTTTTTGTGTTTTCCCCATTTATACCTTTTGCTTACGGGTTAGATATAAATAAGACAACAATACAACAGGGCTGAGCATTATAGCAATATATTTACATATTTACAAATAGTTTTAACAGTCGAACGTTCTCGGTTTAATTTAAACCCTCATCAGAAATCTGAAAATATTTATAAAAATGCAATAAATTTCAACTTCGTGAAGGTAAAATTACATTAGGAAAAAGCGACTAGGCCTACATAAATAACTACAAAAAAATTTTGAACCACAGGGAACGTGATAGGCTACATCAAGTAAATGTTGAAGAGAATGGACGCGCCTCCAGCAAATAATTGTTTGTTTAAATTTGGTTGTAGCGTTTGATTAACATGCTTCCTTTCATAACAGTGAATTTTGGTGTCAAATTGGGATTTGCTTTTGCGTAAAATTATGAGTCAGCAGAGAATTTTCGACCAGTGCAAAATAAACACTCCATAGTATGGTCTTTGATGGCACTTTTCTTTTACTCCCTAAAGTTCAGATGCTCCCGTACTCTCGTGGTCAAAGGTCTGGTGGACATACCGATGTACCGTACGTCAATGCCGAATCACACGGACCTGTAAAACTGTATACGACATTTGAGCAGAGAGACGAAGGCGTTTGGGACTTTAGTTGAAAATACGAACTAAATTTGAATGTTTTGTAAGTAGGAAAAACGTCCAAACTTAATGTTTGCAAAATTAGTGTTTTGTTTCAAACTGTTTTCGCACTTATTTGTGTTGGCAAACGGAAAGCTAATTCTATTTTGTCATAGGCTACATGACGAAAAAAGTCGAGATCTATAGAAGATTGCGAGAATGGACGTAGGGATGAGGATGCTGATGGTGCTAGTAGTATGGGCAGGCACGGATTTATGGGGGGGGGCAAGGGCCCCCCCGGAAATTTTGTGAAGAACTGTTGAAACTGTATGTTTCCGTATCAAATGGCCGCTGATCTTAATCTCACGGCGGACTAAACTTATCTCGGGGGGGGGGAATAATTTTCTTTCATACAACTTCGAGTACAATTTAATAGCAATATTTGTTGGAGCTAACTCAGCTACCAACGTTGAACCAAATGACGTCAGTTAAAACAATCTGAAACCTTGAATAGCTGTTTTATAGTTTTTAGTCTTCATTAGTGCGGTGGGATGGCGCGGTAAGGTGCTCGTTTTCAGTGTTGTACGCGTCATTGAAATAAATTGACGGCGTCAGCGTCAGCGCGAATTGCCTAAAAACTTTACGGCGTAAAGTACTGCGTAAGCTCTTAAAGAAATTGACGGCGTCAGCGTTAGCGCTAATTTCTAGCGCTATTTTTTGCCAGCGTCTCAGAAAACGGAAATATTTCAACCAAGTTTAGGCTAACAATAGCTAAAAATAAAGAGCAGATATTATGTTTTGAGACTGTATTGTAATTAGCTGCTTAGCCTATTAGTTATTTCCTTACAGAAAAAGCAAGCATTTCAAAACGTTTGTCTGACAATTTGCTGCGTTTGGGACGCATAGCCTAAGCTATTGTCCTTTCCAAGTGAAAACATGCGTTCCACAGCAGCGCTGGTTGGTATTGGTGTGTTGTATTTCAAAAATAAATTGAAAACGTTTACTCGGAAAGGTATCACTGTTCCTAACGTGCTGTGATAGTTTAGCATGTACAAATCTTTTAACCAGGTTCACTGCACCAACATCGCTCTTTTCAGAGGCATAAAGCTCTTGAAATAAAGTATCTTCGACGTTCCGCGAAGCCGATCATGGATTTTTCGCTTTCTGTCTCTCATCTCTCGTTCTCAATACATGGGTGATCACTAGGGCCCGCAAAAGTCAATAAAGTCAAAAATTTTTAAGGACCTCGTCTATCCACGAATCCAAGAATAAAGTTATTTTTAGCACCTAGGGGACTGTTTCTAAGAAGGTTATAGGTCAAAATAAAGTCAAAATTGACAATAAAGTCAAAATTTTCAATAAAGTCAAAATATGTCAAATTATGGCTTTTGACAAACTTTTTGTGTTTTTTGAAAGTAATTTTTGTCAAAATCCTCGTGGAAGCATTGTAAATCAGGAACTGCGACACAATTAAACCATATTAACCTATAAAAGCAGGAAATATGGAAATATGTCACAATGCTGACGGATCAGCAGTACCTTTTATCGCAAATTGCCCATTGTTTATTCATTGTTACGTATTTAAATATTTTTTATAAAAAGCTCCATCTTCACAAACGTAGTCTTTTCGAAAATCAACAGTTTGGATTTTAGGAATAGCCAAGCTAAATCGTCTTCAGCAAAAGTTAGACAGATTTGTGGAGATTTTCCTATCGCCGAAAAACACGACGCACTTTTTAGGCCTATAATCCATAAAAACCTTGACTTTTCGACAAAATATTACGTTTGGGTCTGAAATCGACAAAATATTATGTTTGGGTAACTGATATCAATTCAAGGAAGAAATGTGACCTTTACAAATAAGCAATTTTGTTAGGTCAAAATAAAGTCAAAATTTGATAAAAATAAAGTCAAAAAATTTTTTTTTTAGGTCAAAATAAAAATGGCCCTAGACTGATCACCATTTGGCAAACTTCTTCCGAGTGTATTCCAGGGAGCCATTCCAACCAACGCAAAAGCCGGTAATTCGGATGAGTCGCGCTGGCCAGAATACATTGTGAAACCATAGGTGAAACTCTAATTGTGAAACGAGATTTTTCATTTTTTTTCCATGAAAATAAAAAATGACGCATAGCGCTTGACGCTTAAAATCGGCAAAATAGTTGACGGCGCTATCACTTCTGTCAAGTGAAAAATAAATTGACGGCTCTAGCCTCAGCGTTAACAAAAAGTTGACGCCGTCAAATGACGCCGTCAAATTGACGGCGTCAACGTACAACACTGCTCGTTTTCCAATCATGCGATTATCTGGTTCGACTCCCGGCTTATGCTGGTTGTTGACAAAACACCGCTCACCTCTACCCAGGGTGTAATAAATTGGGTAGGCGTAGTTGCTGAAGTAAAGGCGGCCGAAGAGAAAGGAACTACTCTCGTTAGTGCCGAAGGCTTAGTATTATGAGAACTTTATCTTCTCATATCCTGATGCTTGGATTCAAGTATGGGACTCACCTTTACCTTTTTTAGTCTTCATTATAATTTCAATCAAGTACCGTATAAGCCTGCAAACATAAAAATATCCAATTGGTCATGGACACTGTATACAGGGTTTTAAACCAGATTTCAAGTTTACTTTGCATGCTCAGCAATTTTTATTCAAGTAAAATTTATTTTTTAAACATTCACAACTGATGAAAATATAGCTGTTTTAATGTCTATTTTATAGCATATCGTATATGTCGTAGTATCATTGTTCATATCTGTTTTATCTTTTTCTTTCTTTGTAATTGATGATTAAATTTTCTGCCCCCCCCCCCCCCCCCCCCGAAAAAAACTCCTAGATCCGCGCCTGGGCATGGGGTTCACTTAGCCAACTTCTAGTCTGATTGAGTGAACGAATCCTGATGTATCGGCAACCGGTGGATTGTAAGTGCTTGTAAATACTGTATTAATCAAAGGGATGGGCATTGGCCTATTGTCACTGTCACTATTGTCGAAATCACTCGTCGGCCTGCATTTCTGAATTAGCCCCCCCCTAAATTTTTTTCTGGGTGCGCTACTGGCCACGTGGCCGAGGATTTCGAGTTGAAACGTCATTGGTTCGATAGCCATCAAACCCACGCCGCTTGAAGGTTGACACAGCGACGCGATTCATTTCTTTTCCGTCCAATTACTTCAATATTCCTCACCAAGCATTACCATTGGCATGGCAACAAACCAAAATCAAGTAGACATAATATGATGGCATCAACTGGCAATTTCGTCAATCCCTCCCCTTCAATACAAAAGTTGTCTATCCGAGTTACAAGGGCTCGCTAACACCATTGTCCACCCTGCATGCCCGAATGTCTCCCAGACAGCTTCATTACTTTAAAAATTCAACCGTCTAGAAACGGCCAGTCAGGTTATTTGAGAAGAATTAAACCAGAAATTATAACAGAAAGTCGGTATACGGTGTGATTTTAATGAGAAGTCAAAAAGGAAGAAAAAAAGATATCATTAAAAACATTGTGCTCGATCGTAAATTTCAACTTGGCATCTTAGAAACAATCATCTCAGAAACATCTCATCATATAAACGTATAGTTTAAACTGTACATGTTTCACAGACTTTGAATAAGACAAAAAACAAATTGACTTTTCAGTTGCCTCTGGGGAGGAAGACAAGCACCTTCACGTGGTCCCCCCCGTCAGTAACATACGAAATTATACAAAATACGTATGCGAAACGAAGCTTGTCAAACAAGAGCTAATGAGACTGTTCAGCGCAGGGTGGATAGGAAAATGCCCTTTTCAGGGCACGGCAGTGCTCGCACTGTCGAAAAGTACCGACGACCCACCGTACTGCAGCTGAACACCGAGGGCATCACGGCCAGCAAGCTCAACATCATCGAGCACCTGGCCACCAAGCATCAAGCCCTCATCATCCTCCTCCAGGAGACTCACTGTACATCTGTGGATAAGTTGGTAATAACCAACTTCACACTCGCAGGCGCAACCTGCAGCAGGAAACACGGCCTCGCCACGTTTGTCCATGACCGGCTGAGCTGGTCCTTGGTTGACCAATCCCAAGCTCAATCGGAGATCGAGTGGCTATGTGTAGATGTAGCAGGCTACAACATCGTCAATGTCTACAAGCCCCCACCTTCGCGGATAACATCAACAGCCATCCCAGTGTTCCCCCACCCCAGCCTCTATGCTGGCGATTTTAACTGCCACCACACTGACTGGGGATACAACTCCATCAACAACGACGGAGATAGTCTGGCCGCTTGGGCAACCAACAACAACCTCGCCCTCTTACACGATCCTAAGGGCGCACCGAGCTTCCACTCCGGTCGTTGGAACACTGGCACGAACCCAGACCTGGCTTTCGCAAGTGATGACCCCGATGATCGCCAGCCGGACAGACGTGTGTTAGAGAAGTTCCCAAGGTCTCAACACCGACCCTCGCTAATCACGGCCCCCTTGCTTGCCACACCTATTCCGAGCAAGCCTGTCAAGCGATGGAACTTCAGAAAGGCCGACTGGGAATACTACAGCTTCCTTACAAACGAAGCTACGCAGTACCTCCCATCCCCACACACCATCAAAGTGGATGAAGCCTACCAGGACTTCTGTGATGCAATCATATCTGCGGCAAAAGACTCCATCCCGCGAGGTCGACGGAAAAACTACATACCTTGCTGGGATGTGGAGTGCGACAGGCTTTACCGCGACTTCCTCCGTTCCCCCCAGGGTACCGCCACCACCAACTCAGCAACAGCCCTGCTGGCAAGATTGGATTCAAAGAGGAAGAAGCGCTGGACAGAAGCCATAGACTCAATCGACTTCACGCACTCCAGCCGCACAGCTTGGAGTACACTCAACAACCTCACTGGCAGATCACGTGCCTCTCGTCGCCAATGCCCCACTTCAGCAAATGCCATCGCCTCACAACTTGTGAAAAATGGAGTGCACAGAACGAGAGACCGTGAATCAGACAAGTCCGTCCTCAAGGAAATGACGGACCTCTGGAAGGTCCCAACACCTGTCGAGGGCAACATCTCTGGTGAGTTTACCCCAGAAGAATTTGCCTCCGCCCTCCAGCACCTAAAGCCAGGCAAATCCCCGGGCCTTGACCACCTATGCCCGGAACTAATACTCCAAGCTGCCCCCTCTATGAGGTCCTGGTTAAAAGAATTCCTTTCCTGCTGCTTGCGTCACCTGCGCATCCCAAGAATCTGGAGAAGAGCCCTAGTGGTTGCAGTCCCAAAGCCGAAGAAGCCCCCAGGGGATCCGAAGAGCTACCGCCCCATCTCTCTGCTCTGTATCCCCTTCAAGATACTCGAAAGACTTATCTACGCCCGTGTCGAACCGATAATAGACCCTCAGCTCCCTCGGGAACAAGCCGGCTTTCGCCACGGAAGATCAACTGTAGACCAGGTCACCCTGATGACCCAAGACATCGAGGACAGCTTCTCGGCAAAAAAGAAGGCTGGCGCCGTGTTTGTCGATCTCACGGCTGCCTACGACACTGTATGGCACAGCGGCCTTACCTGCAAACTACTCCGTCTCCTTCCTGACAGGCACATGGTCCATATGATTATGGAACTTGTGCAAAACCGCAGCTTTACCCTTTCCACCGGTAGCGGCCGACGAAGTAGACTACGTCGACTCAGGAACGGCGTCCCACAGGGCTCTGTCCTGGCTCCCCTCCTCTTTAACACTTACATCTATGACCTGCCTGACACCATCTCCAGGAAGTATGCTTATGCAGACGATCTGGCTCTCCTGCATCCAGCCGGAGATTGGCAGTCAATGGAGAGGAACCTAAGCCAGGACATGTCAACTATATCAACATATCTCCAGAAATGGAAGCTACAGCTCAGCAAGGCAAAGACAGTGTCGGCGGCCTTCCACCTAAACAACAAGGAAGCAAAACGTGAGATCAACATTACCACCGATGACGAACACCTCCCCTACTGCGCCGAACCCACCTACCTCGGCGTAACCCTGGACAGGTCACTCACGTACCGACGACACCTGGAGTCACTGCGCAAAAAACTATCTGCGCGCGTTGCACTTTTGAGGCGGCTGGCGGGTTCCGGCTGGGGAGCTGATGCGAAAACCCTTCGCACAGCTACCTTGGCCCTTGTCCATTCTACCGCTGAGTACTGCGCACCAGTGTGGTGCCGCAGCTCTCACACCCGCCACATTGACACCGCCATCAATGACGCACTACGCACTGTGACTGGATGCCTGCGTCCCACTCCAACGGACTGCCTTCCCATCCTTGCAGGCATCCAACCTGCTGAGCTTCGCCGTAAAGGAGCCATGATTTCCCTTGCTCGTCGCGCACTGGACCCCGACCACCTCCTCCACAGTACATTCCAGCGCCTACCTGGAGGACAGCAGCGACTGAAATCAAGACACCCATTTGTGCCCGCCGCACGACAGCTTCTGAGCAGCGTTGAAGATCTTGGAATGGGTGCGGCACACTGGACGAACTACACATGGAACATGGAGTGGCAAAACAACACCTCCCGACTCCGTGATTTCCTACCCGACGTCGATCCCCACCCTCCGGGAATGTCCCTCGCAAGACTTGCGTGGGTCCGGCTTAACCGCCTACGAACCGGCGTCGGTCGCTTTCGTTCAGACATGTGCAAATGGGGCCTGGCTCCCTCACCGGGATGCGAGTGTGGCGCCACAGACCAGACAGTAGATCATGTCGTCCATGACTGCCCAATCCATCAACCACCACATGGAGCGCTTGGACTGAAGGCCCTGGATGACGAAACTGTCGAGTGGCTGATGACATCATGCCCAAACATATAGTCCAGAAGAACAGCTCATACGACGAAGAAGTTGCCTCTGATGTTATTACTTCGAAAATGCGTGATAGAAAAAGAAATTTTTTTACGCCCATTGCGAAGAACTCTTTAAATACAGCTCCATTCAGCGGCACCTAATGGATGAAATAATTTATAAACCACAGCACTTCATTAAGAAGAAACTTCATTCTGTCAACCCCGTGCCCGATCCTGCGTCAGTGGTTCAAAACCTCAGCAAGTATTTGAAACTGCCAGGATCCAGAGATTGTTGTAGTTCGAAAATAAAAATCCCAACAATCTATCAAAAATGCAGCTCGATAGTAGCCAAGGATGACAGCAGCCACTGGGAATGACGTCATCAGTAAGACTAGCTAACGACGTAAAAGCTAACCTAACAGATGAAGCAACTCACAGAGGCTATGGACGAGGCTAAAGTCCCTTCTGAGACAAGCATGGATACAAATCTTTCACCTGTAGCTAAACTTTTTTATCAAACATCGTGCTACTAGGAGGTTGCCCCTTCCTCTTCCTGCGAGTCGCCATCAACGACCACATCATCCTCCGTCCACCAAATAGAGCGAGTCTCCATCAACGACTGCTCCATCTTTCGTCCACCAAATAGAGCGAGTTGCCATCAGCGACTGCACCATCTTCCGTCCACCAAATAGAGCGAGTCTTCATCAACGACCGCACCATCTTCCCTCCACCAAATAGAGCCGGTCGCCATCAACGACTGCACCATCTTCCGTCCACCAAACAGAGCGAGTCTCCATCAACGACCGCACCATCCTCCGTCCACCAAATAGAGCCGGTCGCCATCAACGACTGCACCATCCTCCGTCCACCAAATAAAGCGAGTCTCCATCAACGACCGCACCATCCTCCCTCCACCAAATAGAGCCGGTCGCCATCAACGACTGCACCATCCTCCGTCCACCAAATAAAGCGAGTCTCCATCAACGACTGCACCATCTTCCGTCCACCAAATAGAGCGAGTCTCCATCAACGACCGCACCATCTTCCGTCCACCAAATAGAGCCGGTCGCCATCAACGACCGCACCATCTTCCGTCCACCAAATAGAGCGATTTGCCATCAGAGACCGCACCATCTTCCGTCCACCAAATAAAGAGAGTCACCATCAACGAGCACACCATCTTCCGTCCACCAAATAGAGCGAGTCACCATCAACGACTGCACCATCTTCCGTCCACCAAATAGAGCGAGTCACCATCAACGACTGCACCATCCTCCGTCCACCAAATAGAGCCGGTCGCTATCAAGGCCGCACCATCTTCCGTCCACTAAATAGATCGAGTCTCCATCAACGACCGCACCATCCTCCGTCCACCAAATAGAGCGAGTCTCCATCAACAACCGCACCATCCTCCGTTCACCAGATAGAGCGGGTTTGCTGCTTTCCAGACAATTTGCTGTGCAGTTCCAGCAAACATCGCCTTCCAGAGTTGTGCAAACACAATTCTTCAGCTATAGTTCATCGTTGATTCGCTTCATCTACATGGCTACCTCTACCATTGCTATCGTATGGTTTTACCAATTGGTCGTTTTGCCTTGCAAATCATGAGGAAGACGTACAATCGATGTAAAAATACAGAATTGCAACAGAATCGGACACAAATTTGTTCAAACTTTAAAGTGAATAAAAAGAAGCACATAGAAATATGAACTCACTTACAGTTAGTACATCCATTCCTTCGACTCTGCATCTGCACTAACAAAACATATAGAGCGCGGTTAAGGATGCTCGTTGGTTGAAGGATTTGGTGCACCACTGGTGCTTGTGATTGGCTGTTCAGCTTTGCGATGGTAGTGATCATTATGATGTCACTGACGGGTAACGGTTTTGTCATCATTACGTCACAAGAACTTGTCTACGATACCACACATGCAATTAACTACATTAAATTGGGTGTGCAGTAGAATCCGCTTTAAAAATCCATTTTCTTAATGATTTTTTGCGCAGTCCCCGAATTATCTGATTCTATTTAAGCACGCCACTTGGACATGCAATAAAACGTAACATTAAAAAATTTTGGAATGTAGTTCATAGGAGACCATTACACATTATCTTGATCGATGGAAAATCAGATGAATGTGCCACCCAATAAAACGACGACCGGAGAATTCACAACATCAACCTCAGAATGCTACGATATTTCGGACACATGGCAAGAAGTAATTCATTCGAAAATGCAAAGTTGACTGGGATGATGCATGGCAAACGAACTAAAGGGCGGTCAATAACGAAATAGTTTGACTATACCTATAAAGCAAACTCAATTTGTTGAAGAGGAAAAATTACTTTGCCAAGACAACCTCGCGTTTGCTATAGTTGTCGAGCCGCTAACCTTCTGAGAGGACGATTACAATTACACTACATTGCATTGCACATTTCAACTACAATGTACAAAACTAGTTATGCCTTTTTTCATTTTTACTGCTATGGTTACCGCATATAACCGATCGTAAGCCGCATAAAATAATGAGAAAAGATGTAAGCCGCGTCTGGCAATCCAACAAATATGGTATCCACCGCTTATTGCATCCAAGACCGCTGAGACCCGAGGTGGATTTTTAAGCGGATTCTACTACACAACTTTCCATACCGACGTTTAGAATTCTATCAATTTTTATCAAGAAATTCATTTATGGAGCTTCAAAGTCAAAGGTAAACAAAAACAGAGAAAAAATGTCAATTGAAAGTTGAAGTTGTGATTTAGGCTGCTGTTTCAGATAGTTGATTGGTTGATCAAGATAGACAGCCAGATGCATAACCGAGAGTCAAGATATGACGTTCAAAAGGGCACCGGTTCAACACCGCTCAAGAGCATGCGGCTGTGTCTTTGGCAGGACACTTAAAGATATGCCTGAAGGTGGTCACGAAGATTGGTTTCCTTGGCTTCGTGTCGAAATCTTCAACTACCGGGCATAAGTGAGCTAATTTTAAATAATCTGAGTTGCTAAAACATTCTACCACAAAATTATTGAACCTTCCCCACCTCTACCAACAAACCAGGACGACATGCACCGAGTCAACATCTGCAAACGTGCAATCGATGTAGACCGTGCTGCTTTCGCTTTGAATAGATTCTTACGTACCTTCACGCTTGAGTGCTGCTTGGAAATATCAGTTTTTCGTCACGTTTGGTCCGTCTACGTCTACGTCATTTCATGACAAGGCTTTTGAGGCAGCTCCATCGTACGTCATTGCAATGTCGTCAGATGATAAAACTACGCACAGAAAAGATGTGTTTAATTTTGGAAGAAATATTTGAACAACAAGCAACAACTTCAAGAAAAAAAAACTATTTCGGTTGGAAAACTTTGTCGTTTTTACGTTGATTCAATATCTGCAGGCGTTTATGTAAAACGGACATATTTTGTTTGCAGAGAGCAGATGACGTAATCGTTTGGGCAAAAAATAAGCGATTGTTGTAAACACACCGAGGAAGGCGATCACGAGCTGGTTGTGATAAGACGCTTCCTTGTGTTCTATTCAAACTATCGGTTTCGTGTTCAAAGCGTTTCGAGGTCACTCAGAGCAAGCATTGGATAATTGAAACATCATGGCAGCACGTCATGTGATGTAGCCCCTCATGCGTGCAAAATGTATCTTCATAGTGCCTCATAATCGCAAACTATTGCGTCGTTGCTACATTGATTTAAACTTGTTGAAATAAATAATACAAACCTGATTTGTCGGCGGCCAGATTGGTCGCACAAGAAGCGCCCAGAGGGGGATTCGGTCTGGTGGGCGGTGACATTTCTCAATGGTTTTTATTGTGGATAGCCGGAATGTTTCAATTGACGAATTCTGGAAGGCCATTGCATTCCATGATCACTATGAAGTCCTGATGAAACAATTCATTGGTCATCAGGACTTCATATGTTACGCCGACTCAGACTGACATTGTGGATTTTGGCCTTCGGATGCTGAAGGCAAATATTGACTTGAGAATTCTCAAGTTCGCTCACTGGTCACAGTTTTGATTCAAGAATATGCCACCCACAATATACACGAGCTGGTCTATACGCTAAGTTTGCTTTTGTATTATTATACCTGCCGTGTGTTTGTACATTCCAAGTATGAAAATTAACTCGTTAATTGATTGATAAAAATTTACAAAACAGAAATTAGGTACAACAGCCTATTTTACAGTATCACCTTGTGCACAACCCAGGAGTGTGGGGTCAGGCCAAAAATATACGACTACAACTCCGACTCCGACTCTTTCGATTTATAACTGGCCGACTTCGACTCTGACTCTGGCTTCAGTGTTTTTTAGGGTATCAAAATTTTTTTTTAAATTATTCAAAAGATTAATCAGTACTTTTATGAAAAGTAGTGCATAACATTGTGGTATTGTATGTAATAGAGCTTTAGTTTTTATTTTCTGCATCATATTGCAAGCAGTTTACAAGTGCAAATAAAAATTGTATTGATAAGGACTTAGGTTATCACGTTTTGTCAAGCGGAGTTAGAGTCGGTTTTTCTTAAACGACTCCCACTCCGACAACGCCAAAACTCCTCCGACTTCACGACACTCTGACTTCACAGTCCTACTCGAACCTCGTGCAAGTACAGACGAGGTTTGTCATCGCATTGCTGAGAACTGAGATGTTTTATTTAAATGATTTGGAAAATACAGAAACGTAACCAGGAGAGGCCACGGAGAACTCTCCTCGCAATCTTGGTGATAACCGGAGCCTATCTTCTAATATTTTCAATCAAAATTGTGATCAGTGAGATTATTTCAGCTCTTTGCCTTCACTGCGTAAATCCAACATTTTTTCACTTTTGAAAAAAAAGCAATTTTATTATAAGCCTATTTGACACAGAAGTAAATTGTCCTAAATTAATCTAAAACAAGATGGAAGGTGTTTCATTAACTTGTGTTATCGTTTGATTCAAATCATCGAAATTGTAAAAGTTTTGTTGAAGAATCATCTACGTATGTGTCCAACATATTTACTACATCACCGCTACGACCACACGACGTCTGCTTTCCTGACGTGACGAAACATACCTTGAGTTGATGACGTAAGGACAGATGTGATTTTATCGCATCTTTTTGCGACATCTGAAACAAAACCGCGTTCAAATAGACGAATGGCTGCGACCTCGGTGCGAAGGTTAGCTGTTGGCAGGTGCCAAGTGATAATGACAGAGTGGTCTATCACCAAATCAAGTATAGCCTACAGTATTTCAGATTCTTAGGAAAATTCTCTGGCAGTAAAATTTGTCAAAAGCTGTGGTTCCAATTTTCCTGAATAGTTGATAACGGAGAAGTGTTTTTATTGTGCTGAGTTTAATGTCAATTTCCTGTTTCCAAAACTGAAAATTCATTATGTGGTGATGTGAATTTCCAACGAACGAAACTCGTCATTTCGATTATTTATCTATGTCTGACAGCACAAACCTAGCTACTGCTACATGCAAGTGTTGAAGAACATTTTCAACATAATGGCAACATTTTCTGACAAGAGATGTTGGCCTTCAACATCTATTCTTCAAGACAAATATCAGCCCAAAACGTAAATATACTCGTATGCAGTTTTGAAAAACATATTCCAAGCAATCAAGCAACGTTTTGAACAAGCAGAAACCACAAAGAAAGTCTATTCGGCGTACAGTTGTTTCTAGTGTTGTCAATCAAGATATTACATTCTTTCTATAGATCTACATTCTACAAGCGCATTGACAGGCTAATGGCAAAAATTTAAAAAAAAAATCTATTTTTTTGTTTTTATTATTTTGTTCGATTTGTTATACAGGTACATCTAGAAGCAAAGTATCTACGATGTACAAGTATCTTCCCTTCTGCTAATTTATTGACATAATTATGACTAATTTTTCACCATTTAAATGTTTTTTTTATATTCTTTCAAAAGTACAACCGATGTTTTAAAGACACATAAAAAAAAACTTAGTTATTACTAATTGTGTTGTAGCCAGTTGACGAGATGAGGTCATGTGCTTGTGAGTCAGTGTCTTATGAAATATCAACTATCACAATTATTACCTGAACTTTTCCTTCTGGAAAAATTTTCCTAGCTGCTGCATGCCAACATACGGTGTAGATGTCACTTATAGATGAATCATATCTTACAATCAACTGTTTATTTCCGTACAGAATTCAACAGTACCTGAGTGATAAAACGTTGAAAAGAAAATTTAACTACGCTTCAATTCCTGGGTGCGATATATATTTCTCTTGACGTCAACATACTGCTGCTTGTCCGCAAAGACCAAATGAATTACTTTGATTACTGATGAATCCAATATAAGTGCATTGGTGATCAGACCAACCAATCAGCAGCCATCACATATGTTCCCAGCCTGATGACACCAGCCGGCCTCACATCGAAACTAACGTAACCTGGAGTGATCAAGAGCAGCTAGCATGGCTTGCAGTGCACCTGTTGATTACGCTCGGCCACCTGTATCCCGAACAAACAAGCCACTTCACGTCGTCCTTGTACAAGAGAACGCGATGACGACTCATTGTGAGTTCCAGGCCGCCGTCCGCGCCCACTCGTTGGGATTTTTGTAATTACAAGGTCATGCCATGCGCAGTCAGTTGTTTGCCAGAAAGCAATTTATACAACCAATCTTCTTCATGACATAAATTGGATCTAAAATACGCATGTAAACGTGTCGTCCACAACAACGTATACAACGCATGACACATAAAAAGAATTTTTTCAGTCACTGCCTGCCAACCTCCACTTGCTCCCTACCTCCAGTCGCTGCCTACCCCCAGTCATTTCCTACTTCTACTTGCTCCTTACCGCCAGTCGCTGCCCACCTCCAGTCGCTCTTCTCAGGAAGCTCAATTTATATCTTAAATACTTTAGATACTGTCACAAGTGGTTAGCGTCTGCTTCTGCATGAAATTAAGGGCTTAAAGAAAAACACAATGACAGAGTAAATGTTTTTTAGGATTTTGACAGGTGTAGATTGTTGCTGCTGAAACTTGCTTCCTGCCGAATCGAACCTGAATTTTCCTTCTCTTCAGTCGCCCCTACCTCCAGCCGCTGCCTACCTCCAGTCGGTCCTACCTCCAGTCGCTGTATTTTGATCGGAAATCGAGCAAAGAGAAGTTTTCCACAACATGAGCCAACACAGAACCTGGAAGAAATGTTTCCACTAGCCAGATGACCTTTGACCTTCGTTTCAGCTCATTGGCTTTCCATATTTCATCACATGCGCCATAGATACATGTGCCATAGATACATGTGCCATAGATACATGTGCCATAGATACATGTGCCATAGATACATGTGCCATAACCAGGGCAACCATTTTTTTATCTAAAAACTTGAAATGTTGACGACTTGATATGTTACAAATGTTTACGAATAACTTCCGTGTTTGCAACTCAGATGCGAAAACTGAGCATCTTTGAAATCAAATCGATAAGTAAGGAAGTCTTCTTTTCTGATAAAATAAAAGAAATGTGGAAAACAGCGACACTAGATGTAACAAGCATGTAATGAAAGTCACTCGAAAAACTGCAAATAAATAATATGCAATGTCTCTAAATATCCTGACATTACTGAGAGATTTCAGCCGTGTTATACTTCAGGCTATACTGCTTCACATTATCGCCTTTGAAGTTCCTCTTGCCAATTTTTTAAAAAAAAGAAACTTTGTTCTATACAGACTATACTGCTACAGAGATTGCTTTGGCATTCTTCAGCAGGCTGTGCAAATGTGGAGAAAAATAATCGCCAACAAAACACGAGCATTCCAGTACGCCTAACCTCCTATTCATCATCTAGTGTTGTAGTTGGCAAAACAAAGCTAACCCCAAAAATCGTAATTTACGGGTTATTACGTTAAAATTGCAATTAAAAATCGATATCTGTTGTAGCTTTAATAAAAATTTCAAAAAGAGAAAAAACTACGCAAAAATAAAATTTTGACGTAACGAAAAAATCGACTTTTTATTATTTGATAACTTCGAAACCTCTCGTCGTGTCAGCGCGAAACTTAGTCCTCCTATGTTTGATGCTGAGCTCTTAAATCTTGCCAGCGTTCCCGGAGCCGTGCAGTATCCCAACGTTGATTGGACGACACAATTTTAAAATTAGTCAAAGATTGTTGTTCGCTCTGTTCTTATGGTCATCCTGGGGTGGATAAATAATAATTAACATGTGAATTGTTCATGATTACAATTGAAACCTTAGCTTGTCAAATTATGCAATGAAGGAGGCCGGCAATACTATTTAATGAGCTTAGAGATGTCTTGGCAAGCCCTGCAAAATTCTATGTTGGCTTCAGATTTGTTGGAGATTGAAAGTCTTTCGCACAAACAAATTTAGTTTTTAATTAAACAATTTTTTGGTTTAATTCATTTTCTAAAACTTGAGTCAAATCGTCGTCGTCGTCGTCGTCTGAGCCTCTGGGGCCGAGGGTCTATCCTTTTACCACCCCAGATTCACGATGTTCCCGGACTACACTGGAAGGCTGCTAGAGAGCAGCCAGTCTTTAGTTTCATCATCCATGACGCGCAGACCTTCCACTCCGTTAGGTGGTTTGAAGATGGTACAGTCATTGATGATGTGGTCTGCGGTCTGTTCCTCGGCACCACATTCACAGGAGGAGGAAGAAGCCATTCCCCATTGGTGCATGGTTGAGCGGAAAAGCCCGACGCCCGTACGGAGACGGTTGAGGCGCACCCATGCCTGTCTCTGTAGTGTCAGGCCGATGGGGCGTGTGTCGGCGTCGGGGATGAATGAATGGAGTCTGGTGGTGCTTGACTTCCATTCAGAATTCCATTTATGGTCCGCCCAAGTAGCCGCAGAGATGTCTTGTTCATCAGCTTCGTTGATCAGAAGCCGAGCGGCTGGCACGAATGGGTGTCTTGATTTCAGTCGGCGGGGGTGTCCGTTTGGGAAGGCAGAGATCTTGTGGTGGAGAAGATGGTTAGGCTCCAGTGCCCTTCGACCGAGGGACAGAGTGGCTTCTTCGCGACGAAGCTCAGCAGGTTGGATGCCAGCGAGAATGGGGAGATTGTCCAATGGTGTGGGACGCAGGCATCCGGTCACTGTGCGCAGGGCGCTGTTTATGGCAGTGTCGATGTTGTGGCAGTGAGCACTGCGGCACCAGACAGGTGCACAGTACTCTGCTGAAGAGTAGACAAGGGCTAAGGCTGCTATTCGCAAAGTGTCAGCCCTCGCCCCCCAGCTAGAGCCTGCCAGGCGCTTCAGTAATGCAGCGCGGGATGTCAGTTTCTTGCGCAGTGACACCAAATGGTGGCGGTATGTGAGCGATCTGTCTAGTGTCACCCCAAGATACCTTGGCTCGGGGCAGAAGGACAGAGGTTTTCCGTTGTTGTGGACATGTAGCTCACGATCAGCTTCCCGATTGTGTAGGTGGAAAGCTGCAGCCACAGTTTTGGTTTCGCTGAGTTTCAGTCGCCAGTTCTGGAGATAAGCTGAGATGGTTTGCATGTCCTGGCTCAAGGTGTCTTCTAGATTTTCCCACGACTTTGTGGAGTGGAGAATTGCCAGATCGTCCGCATAAGCGTATTTTGCGGAGACCGTGGTTGGCAGGTCGTGGGTGTAGATGTTGAAAAGAAGGGGAGCCAGGACCGATCCCTGTGGGACGCCGTTTTTCAGGCGTCTCAGTCTGCTTCGCCGTGGGTTGCCGGTGGTGAGGGTGAAGCTTCGATTCCTGACAAGTTCCATAATCATATGGACCATATGTCGGTCAGGGAGCAGGCGAAGCAGCTTGTAAGTAAGGCCGCGATGCCATACAGTATCATAGGCAGCTGTGAGATCTAGAAAGACAACGCCGGCCTTCTTTTTTGCCTCAAAGCAGTCCTCGATGTCTTGAGTCAAATGAAGATGCTTCACCGAAATCTTGTTTATCGTCCTGTGTATTTTGAAATGAATAGAAACACACCATACTTTGATATAATTTATAAATGCTGCAAACCAAAGGAGCAGGCAGGCCAAGCTTGATGTGGTTGGAACACTCATTTGCTATCGTTTCATCATAAAACGTCAAATAAAATTAAACACACAGTTTATATTGTACATGAGTGGAGATCATTGCATGCAGGTGCGCCCTCAACAAGTGTTCGTTTGTGTCTCGAAACAAAACAGTTTGTTTTGAAACAATTCGTTACAATTAAGCCACAGTCGACACGTGCCCGCGACAAAAAGTGTGCCTTTGTTTCCATTACGGCTCACTAGACAAACATGCAAACCGACAAACCAGATGACGAGATCGTGGATAGAAGTTTGAAAAAATCTATAGAATGTGAAACAAAATGTTGGAGTGGCTGCACTCAAGTACTCACGCGGCATGTTGTCTACGTCATCAGCACCCAAAGAACACACAACCTGAGGCTCAACACAACGTAGGTAAGTAGTCGCCTTTCAATTGCAACTTGGTTGGGGTATTAGAGGTAATTCACAATTCATTTGGAAGACATCTTCCTTCCAGAATAATTATTCAATCATAGAAGTGAATACATAAAAGTCCAATTAAAGTGAAGTTGTCATCGACGCTTGTCAATCATCCCTGTGGTTTCAAAAGTGGAAAATTGATTTTGTTGTCTCTTAGACCGTTTTGCCCCGACTTTCCTTACTTACTTTAATGAACGATGTATTTCATCTAAAAATGAAGCTCTTCCAATCTAAGAATGAACATTCCATTCCATTGTCCGGTTATCAAACAAACTTTTAGTCGACATTTCAAGTCCATTCATTGTCCGGTGGCACATTCAACGGCACTTTCGCTTGGTACTTCGTATTTCGCTCAACAATGCTAATTGATTGTTTGTGTAAAAAAATACTCGGGATTACCCCTTTTTTGATAATGTTTGGTTTTCAATTGCCAACATTTCCACCATCACGTAGCAACCCACCGCACGACGCTGGGGAAAGATAGCACTGCGGTAATTCTTGTCTTCGGTGAAGCGCTGTTCGTCATCAAAAAGGGGTAATCCCGAGTATTTGTTTACAGAAACAATTTATTAGCATTGTTTACTTGTTCCTTGGTCGAATGTGGGTTAGGGTTGTTCCGGACCGCAAATTTTTTTCCCACGAACTTTTTGTTTCATTTGCATTTTTCTGTAAGTGTAGCCATTACTAACAGTTACCGGAAGGCGAGGTAACTATTTTTACCGATTCATTTTTTTCGCGTGGTTTTCAAAGTCAGCAGCCAATTTTCGCCCTCCAGGTGTAAATTTAAACATTAATCTTGAAAAATAACGTAGCCTGGAGACACACCTAGTCTAGTCAAGTTTAAAAAAGTTGAAAAAAGAAATTAATTCTGGAAAGTGTTTGCATTCACACTGTACAAATTCTATGCGAAGTAGCAAAAAGTTCGTGGAAAAAAAATTCGCTTCCGAGCCGCTGCATGTTGATACCCAACCATAGCCGGAACCAGCATCACGCTCGGAGGTCACAATATTGAATGGCAATCGGAATACAAGTTACCAGGATGTCTGTGCTGAGACAGGCGTCAATATCTATCAAGTACCATCTCATCGACATCGGTATGTCCATCCCGTTCCAAAGGCCACGCTCCTCCTGTGAGGATGGCTCTGAGAGACTACGTCAGCAACAACGTCACATGCCACATGGTGTTACATCATCACAGACAACTGAAATATTTTCCTTGGCAATTTTCATCTACGTATCCTTCAAAAAAGTATTTGACTGATTTGTTGAATGTGCAATTACACGTGAACTATCTGCCAATTCTTTCAGGTCGTGGTATCTTGAACTGGTTAATGAACTTGAGCATAGTGAAGGTGCAGGTATGCAGTCCGCTCAAGCAAGATATCACCGATACTGTGTATTTTATGGAGTGTAGGCCTACGGTGGATGTGTGGATGTTTAGACTGCGTAATGATAAGTTTATGCTGTTGCGTTTTGAAGTGTTGCTTTTAATGGAATGCATGTGGTTGATATAATATTGTGCTTTGATAAACATCGGCTAGTAAATCGATAAAAATCAGTGCAATTATAAAAAGTTTCTGTGACTATTGACATGTCTAGCCTACGAAGCCATAGCACCGTACGGCGGCTGTGAAAAACTATTCTATTACTACTGCTGGTGCCTTGTGACTTGGTATGCCATTATTGTACCGTATTGAAGTCACTGAGAAAAATTGACTATATCCTATCAGTGAAGGTGGACTGCTTTTTTGGAAAGGTCGATTAAATTTCTGCATTTTAAATTTTTAAAATGTGAAAGCATGTTCATAAACTGCTTTACATATTTTTAAAATTGCCGAGAACAATATAAGGTGGAGGCTACAGCTTCAATGCTGCTACTTGTCTTGTGTAGCAATGGGGAGGTTTTTGACCCATGAAAGTTACTTTGCTGCAAATGCTGCACAGGGTAATGAAGACGACATTGCTAAAAATTGCAAAAATGTTGCAATCCAGTTGATGGTTTGAAACTGCTTTGACAACGGTCACGTATGACCGCCATTAAATTGAAAGGCTTTTAAAAAAGTTAAAACTTATTGGTTAAATCCACTTTTTATATGAAATCTCTGGTGCTTTGACCTTCAAATAATTTTTTTATCAAAACTATCAATAAAATATTTCTCCATATGGCGTTAGGAAGTTATTAACATTTTAAAAATTATATTTTATGTCAACATTTTTTCATGAAAAAGCGTTTAAAATTATTGGGACTATCATTTTAACCTGAAGACTTTCCTCTACTTGTGTTCAAACGTTGCGTGTAAGCTCACTTGCCTGTTCGATGTGAACTCAAACAGGCTACATTGGTATTTCCACTAAAATAGAGTGAGGAATCAGTTACATTTATTTCAAGTAGTGTTATTGGTTAATAAATTTCATTAGTTATTATTACTTCACAATGTATATTTTAATTAGTTTTAGATTGTTTTAGCCTAAAACAGGTCGTTAATATCTAAATTGTGAAGTAAGCAACGATCATGCTTCTAAAAGCGAAACTCAACCTATGCAGCTTTTATTGGGACGTAGCTTAACTGTGATGCGCTTTGCAGAAAAATGCTCTAAATTTCGTATCCAGACTATACAGTATTGTAAAAACAGAAATTTTAAACTGTGTACAACATGGTAAGAAATTAATAGACAACATAACTCAAAAACCTCTTTACCAGATTTTTATCTCAAAAACAACTCAAATTGCTCTGTGTTATCATCAGAGAAGTATTTGAAGATCTCTGTCTCACTCAGAGGTCGCCTTTTCAAAAGACAGCAGGTGGTAGACACAGAACAAGATTTTTATTTAATTTTAAACAAAATAAACCAATTATGCACGGCTTAGTATCTAGCTAATCAAAGGCCTATTCCCTTGCATATACGACAATGGCAAAAACCACTTGGTAATTAGTCACAAGTCGTGAATAGCAAAGCTTCAAGTAATCTTTAAAGTTTCCTTTTAAGATTACTCGTAAGTGTTTTTCCGAGTTTAAGTGAAAAATTGATGAAGCCTGGATATCAAGTTTTATCACCAAGGGACCGACACAGGGTTGTAAGTCATAGAGGTTCTTGTCACGTGCTTAATCAATCATCGCGCGCTTTGTGTCGTCATTTGCTTTGTCATCCCATTCATTTCACAACTGATGATTTTAAAATTAATCTTTTCCACCAAGACCGTATCTAGTCAAACAAGAGTAGATCAAAACTGGTACAAGTCACAATCTCTTGCTGCTCTGATAGATGAAGAAACCATTGACAACCTTTACGTCATCGTTGACAGGGTGCGAAGGTCGCCATGGTAATTAGTCGTGATTTAAAAAATTTCCTGAGTAGACAAGAAAATTGTTCTAGCGCTACAGACAGGTGTGATTGTCCCATGGTCAGTCATGCGGAAAGGTGAACGATTTCAACATCACGTGTGTAAGACGATGATAAGATCAACTGAAGTTGAAACGTTAATTATAAATACTTCAGATTTCGACATATGTGCTATGAGCTTTGCGAGCTTGCACTGACTGCACTTGCCCTGCTTGAACTCCTCAATGAAACATTTTAAAAGTTCAACAAAATTATCTACAAACTTTTATTGTATGAACAAATATGCGAGGAAACCGACGCAGCCGAATAAATATTTCACACCTGCCCTACAACAATGACTTCCTCGTATCAAACACGCAGCATTAATTAAAGCGCGCCATCTTGTCGTTGAGAGGCTTTGGAAGTTTATATAAATGGCAGTAAGTGATAACTCCAAATGTGAAACTTTTTGAAATTCCTTTTCAAAAATTGTATTTGATGTGATGATAAATAAAAATACAACATTTATTTAGAGAAATTAGAAATAACCCAAAAATCCGGTATAAGTGTCATCGACGTTTAAATAACTGCAGAAGAAAAAACGATTTTCGGATAAAGCAACAGAGCTACCCGAAACCATCTTTCTTTAGGTGAAGTTGTGTATATTGGAAGCAGCTGAACGTAAATTTGCAATATGAAGAAGGTTGGTTCGATGTTCATGAAACATTACAAACAATTTTTCCCCTTGCAGATTAAACAATCCTTCCGCTTTCTGGGGGAGGGGGCATTTCTCAAACACACAATGCGACTAATAAATTATAATGGTTTCCACTTGCACCTTGTTTGGAAATCAATCATGTACGACGGTTACTATGGAAAGAAGGTGTCAGGGCAGTATCCTTTTTTGCACCTCATGCATTCCCGTCTTTTTCCTGAAACACAACAACATGGTTACAACAAGTCGACGACGATCCACGGATTTGTGTTTCTCGGCAGTCGTATAACAAGAAGTGACAGCGATAGACACGTGCTTCGCCCATGAGGCTAGGATTATCTGTATCGCACCACTACTTCATGCCACACCGAAACACAATGCTCGCTGTTCTATAGTGAGTAGTCAGATAGTGCTGACGCCTGGAAGATCGCTTCTTCTCAACAACGATCCACGGGTACGCACTCAACTGAGTTCCATGCATGTTTCACTCTGAAGATTTTCGGTTCAATTTGTCATTGTTCACGAAAATATGAACTTTGAATAATTAAATAATAAAACAGCTAAGACATTTTAGCAATAATTTTTTCGTCTTAATCTTCAGGTTGTTTGTAATGATAGCCCACTTCTATTTGTGCAGCTGTAGCCTACATTCAAAACCTTTTTTTTTTTTTTAAAGTTACAACTCAGTAAATTGAACCTTAAGTTGACCATGAAAAACTAAAAGTGAGAAAGTTTTAATTAATTCTTGCAGCTATTACATAGAATTTCACACCTGCCCTACAACAATGACTTCCTCGTATCAAACACGCAGCATTAATTAAAGCGGCTGGCATCCTTTCTATCGTTTTTGTAAGAGAATATGCGGATCGTTGTAATGTTCTTCTGTATTTCAAATCATTAGTTTGCGATTGCCTATATTTGGTCCTGCGCATTTCTTGAGGCTGTCCACACACAGTTACGTTGATACAAAAATTGTATGATCTGGCTCTACTTATCTTCTTCTTCGTTTGAACCTTCTTCGCCACTCCAAGGGTCGAGGGGCTCTGCCTTTTACCACCCTTGGGCAGTGGCGGCGACGCGGTCTAGATGTTTGGGCAGGTGTCGAGCAGCCATTCAATTGATTTGTCATCCAGTTCACGCAGACCACGCACACCATTTGGCGCATGGTAGATGGCGCAATTACAAATGGTGTGGTCTACGGTTTGTTCCTCCTTGCCACACTCACAAATCGCGGATGGAGCCATCCCCCATTTGTGCATGTTCGAGCGGAATAGTCCGACGCCAGTACGCAGGCGGTTGAGCCGCACCCAGGCCTTCCTTGGCAAATGCATTCCGGTTGGGTGGTTGCCGGTGTCGGAGATGAAACTTTGGAGTCTTGAAGAGTTCTTCTTCCACTCCGAGCTCCATTGGTGGTCCGCCCAGGTAGCCGCACTGATGGATTGGTCTTCAGCAGTTTTCATCAGGAGTTGCTCTACTTATGATTTGCAAAGAGACGGTACTTTCCACTTTGTGACCTCACAATGATCTTGAAAACGAACGGTATCATTCGTCTACACTGCCATTTCAACCTCGTTAGTGCGACCGAAAGAAATGTAGCGCCTCTCCGCTACCATTACATTGGAGAGAAATCACGCTACTGCAGCCGCTAATCCAACAAAAATGTAGCGCAGCTGCCGCTACAATTACAAAAAATTGCGGTAGCAAAATGTCGTCGCCACAATCTTGGTTAAGTTGTTTCCACTGCATACCTTGCTCCAACAAACATACAATGACTTCATCCTGTGACGTTGAAATCAGTATGACATTCACGCAGCACATCCAATAATTACAACATTATAGTGTGAACACGACTTCTTGTTTTCTTCTCATCATACTTATAGCTAGTTAGCTTGAATGTGGCATTTACGTCACAAGGTCATGTCATTGCAACTTTGTTTGTTACACTAGTGTTACAAAATCATGTTTCCATCGAGATACACAACTAGCCTACAGTATGTGTTATTGGCCGCCAGCAATTCCACATAAAAAGATGAATCAATGGTTGAAATCTTTTTTCTGCCAAGCTAAATAGCAGCCAGTCTCCTCTCACCATCCAATCAGTGTCCACGTTTGTTGTGTTTGGCTTCCCAAATAGTTGAGCCTCCTCGTGGATGGAAGTCGAACGCCACTTGACGATGTTGTTCCAACGTTATGCACGCACACTATTTGCTGTGCAGCAACACGTTTGGAATTTTCCTTGAAGAGCCATTTTCACATTGGACAGAAAGACTTTCTCGCTCCCAATAAACCTCGTGAGACAACCCAATGCGATCCTCGCTAGAGCGACAATGGAAACTTACTTGTGTTCGCTTTCCAATTATTGCGTCATTTCCTTCAAAGTATTCAAACTAGTAAGCATGAGAAAGAATTGTATCTCCACAAAGTGCGTTTAAACTTGTTTTTTAGCATCAATGTATATTTGGTCTTATCGTTTCTATGTGCATACTTACTTCCTGGTCTGAAGACCTGTCCACAGTCGTACATCATGCACATGCTGATGAATCTTCCCTTTGTTCTGGTCGGATATCGAGCTCTGTTGCATTTGCGACGGAGAGCCTGAACACAATTGAGGATAAAAATAATTATGATACTTCAGATCAGCTACGCAGTTTTGTTTCATTTGCACAATAACATCACCATGGGAGATTGTTCCAGCAAACCTATTCTGATCATGACGTCAGCTGTGAACTGCATTAATGTGCCAGTGACGTCATTGATGTTCCAGTGACGTTCGGTACAAAATAAAAAAGCTGACTTTGAAGCAGATGTATTGTAATTGTATTGTATTGTATTGTATTGTATTGTATTGTATTGTATTGTAAACTGTAAAATGTATTGTAAAATGTATTGTAACTGCTGGCAAAATAAAAATGTTGATACACAGCTCTTGGAGCTCAACATGTTAACTTTTGTACGGTACATGTCTGATGTCTTGTGTTAAACCAAACAGTAAAAAGCAAATTTGGTGTGAAACAAAAAGTTTTAAAATGTTGGGCTAAGTTGGGCTAAATGGAGCATAACCTGACAAGCATGATAGCCAAATTTACGTAGCTTGTGTCAAAAATCCCCCATTGTTAAAGTTAGTGGGGTGGAAATTATTTCTTTCTGTTGAATGTAGCGCTGTCTTCTGTCAGGGTAAAGTACCCTGAGGTTTGATTGATTCAACGCAGGGTTGCACAACTTATGGCTGTAAGCTACATAAAATCAAGCAAGTTGCTTTGCTCGCATATCTGCGAGCGCACAAGAAAAAGAGATTTATTAATACGATGCAAACTGCGCTTAAATAAACTTAAATGTTTGCCTTTCTTTATGTTTTTAGAAGCGAGACTAAACATTACAACAGAAGGAACAACACTGCCATAAAAAAACATCCCAAATATCTCGGAATTACGTTTGACTGGACCTTAACTTTCAAGAACTATGTCCAAGACATTGTAGTTAAACTCAAAACAAGAAACTCGCTCATCAAAAAACTAGCTAGAACGAGGTGGGGCACCTCTCATAACGTCTTGCGCACTTTACTCAAGTACTCAAGCACTATGCACTAACACCCACCGGCCACCGACTAAAATCACGTGATTCCTTTTACAACCAAAAACTATGATCGGCAGCAGTGGCCCAGTGGTTAGCGCGTTGGGCTCGCAGTCGAGAGCCTGCATGTTCGACTCCAGCCACCCACACTTGCTGGTGTTTCTCTGGGCAAGAAACTTTACGATAATTGCCTCTACCCAGCGATCGATTTCGAGTAATAGGTAGTACCAAATTTAAAGGGATACTAAAGGAAAAATCTAACTTGGCGATTTTCCACGTTCTTTGTGTTTAACTTGCTACCATAAAAAAATTTTCAATAAAATTTTGCCCCATTGCGGTCTGACCATCATTGCGCGCGTGCTTTTGTCAGAGCTTTCAAAACCAGAATGGGCCTGAGCAGCGAAGCGTGCGACTGTACAGTCTACGTAACAAAAGACGAGCAATCAGCTGATCACGCAACAGTTGTTACTGCCGGCGATTTAACTGTAGGCTATGTATGTATGTACATCAAAACATCAGATTTCAACGTCAAAACATCAGACAGTTTGCTCAAAACCTCAGATCTGATGTCAAAACATCAGATGTTGTAACGTGGCTTTTGTTATTGCTGTCTTTTGTGACGTATTCTCGAGCTGTGTGTGCACTTTTAGGTCATTTTGAAAAAAAATGAAAATAAATGAAACATTGGACTTTGGGCCTTACCAGCGCCATTAAAAACTTTTTTTTTTCGGTAATTTTTTTTGAAATGTATTCTTGAATGTTCAGTTTACGCATTTTAATGCTTAATTCCCGTTTGAAAATTTCATTTAGTATGCCTTTAAGTCGTAAGTAGAGTAGACAACCGGAAACAAACGTTGCCATCGGCTGCAGCGTGGGTCAGGTGTACGTCGGAAGACGTACACCGATGCATAGCGCTCAAGTCCGCTTTCCCGCAATGCAGGATAAAGATAATAAAACAAACAAACAAAGACATCAAGATGGGAAAAAATATTGGACAAAAATCGACCATATGGTGGAGACATTATCGACGATCCAATGCTACCCCTCACACATTTCACGACATGTAACAGAAAGGAATGAATCAGTTATAACAGAATTTTATCCCGTCATGCCCAAACTGCTGCCACTCTTCATCGATGGGGCTATCAAAACACACCAATTTGTCCAAATTGCGAAAAAAGCAGGCGAACTGTTGATCATTTGGTTTTAGACTGTCCATGAACTGCACTACCCGGTGATTTCAACACAGTTTACCAATGCGGAAACATATTTAAAAACTGGCTAAAAGACAACGAGCTTCAAGTGTGAAAACGCCAAACGGAACTACAGTACTTTAGAGCTTAGCTTAACGGATAATTGTATTCTTAAACACAAGTTATCAAAATAAACAGACACAAACGGCCGTAAGTAGAAAAGAAGCTGCAGATGCGGCCGCCGAAGCGAAAAGGTTGTGCACCCCTGACTTAAGGTATGCGTTTTATGTTCCTCCATTTTGTTCGTGAAAACTGTGATGTTTCAGAGTGCAATAAGTTCGTTTATTACTGCAGCGGTGAGATGGCGCAACGGATAACAAGTTGGCTTTCCTATATTGCAAACCTGGCTCGACTCCCGGCTTCTGGTTGATGAAAAGACAACTCACGTCTACCTCGGCTCCTAGGGTGAATTAAATGGAGTGGGTATAGTTGCTAAATGAAAGGCGGCCAAGAGGAAGGAACTCCTACTCTCCTAAGTATTAAAGACTTAGTCTAATGAAAACCTTATCTTCTCATACTCGACACTTGAATCAAGTATTGGAGCAGCAAATATAACAATGTTTGTAATTATATTGTGGAAAGTTTTGGGAAGAGATTCAGTGGTAATTGAATTGAGTGATGTAGTGCGGATTGTTTTAGGCGTGTTGGGCGTCTATGTAACCATCTATTGTTGCAACCATCTATCTACAACGTGATCTCTCCATGGAATTTTAAAGCAATGCTGGGACCTTATCAAGGGGAATAGAAAGTCAATCAAACTTCCTCTAAGTTCATTTAATTAATGTATGCTTAAAACCCAAGAAGTTGACACCAGCATAATTTATTTTGAAACAGTTTATTTTAAATATTTGTAAGATTTTGTTCGCAGTAGCCTAGCCACTGTAATCAAAAACGTTTGTGTAAAACAAATGTTTCTAGACTAACAGAAGTGAGCAACAAGACCATACCATTTCTAAAAAAAGAATTAATAAAATAACTTGATACGCTGCTGTTTACTAAGTTATTTTATTAATTCTTTCAACACATTATCGCATAGGGCACCGCTCTATTTTCAACGTGTAGCCTACATGCGCGATCTGCCATTTACAACATTTGACAAGTAAGCATGCTGTGTGCTGTTCTCGTCACAAGACACATTGAAATAATCCATACTTGCATCCTTGCTTTTACTTATCATCTCATAGGCATTGTTACGTAAGCGATTCTGTTGGGCAGCTATGCTTTTCAGCTTTCAAATTAATAAATTTTGTTTGCATAGAAATGTAATATGATTTTGGTAAAGAGGGGACTTTCTTCAACCATAGAGAGATAAAATCAAGCAACCACACGACATTTAACATAATACATTAAAGTGAACATAAATTATGAACTTTCGTAGTTTATGTTCAGTCTAATGTATGATGTTAAATGTCGCGCAGTTGCTTGGTTTCATCTGCCTGTGGTAATAGAAATGCAACGCCCCCACGCTCGTTAGAAACAAAAATATGATCAAGAGAAGAATTGTGACGACAAACCCACCAAGCTTCGTTTTCTCGATTGTGAAATAGATCTGACGGCTCTTGATCTGACGACTCTTGGCAACTCTGTTCCTGCTGTCAATGCGTCACGTTTGTAAATGATGAGAGAGTTTGTGTCTGCGCACAGAAGGAAGATCGTGTGAAGCCATAATACCGAGCTACTGCTGCTTTTCCAAGTGAAAATGAATATCTGGTTGAGAGAGTGCTTTGTGCATTGACCAACTTAACAAATGTATTCAGGTGGACGTGAGAACAGAACATGGCTTATACAACTTTAGTCTACAAACGTTCACGCTAACCCAAATCTAATCATGTCTTTCGAATGGGGGCGCTTCATGATTTTACAATCCAACCTTTAAAAGCTTTTGATAAACAAGTTTACGAATAAAGAAGAAATGACAAACAAACAAACCGTACACTTACCCTTTACCCGGTTTGGTGAAGATTGGGTCAGGGTCACACCAGCCATGCACACCAACAAGACGGCGGCTATCTTTGTCATGTTCTAACAACAAGTTATGTTTTGCCGGTAAGCAAAACCGCCTACACAATGCAAGAACAATGTAATATTACGCAATCTTGTACCTCGGCGTGCAAACAAAGATTAATTTTCGAAAGGCGACAATTCTAAATTACTTAACTGCCGTAAACTTTACCAATTGCCTCATAAAACACCACCATTCCTTCGGTTTGTACCTCGCTAACGTTCAATTGCGTAGTGTATGTTTGTTGGCAAAGAATAGCCTTCAACGATAAGTTTTTCTCCTTTTATAAAACTTTCTCGATCGTTTCGCTCGCTGACCCCCATTTAATCCAATGGGTTCCACAGGGCACACACGGTTTCATCAATGGAATAAGAGTAGACATTTTCATGTGTTCCACAAAAATTAGGAAAATACCTCGGCGTAACCCTGGACAGGTCACTCACGTACCGACGACACCTGGAGTCACTACGCAAAAAACTATCTGCGCGCGTTGCACTTTTGAGGCGGCTGGCGGGTTCCGGCTGGGGAGATGATGCGAAAACCCTTCGCACAGCTACCTTGGCCCTCGTCCATTCTACCGCTGAGTACTGCGCACCAGTGTGGTGCCGCAGCTCTCACACCCGCCACATTGACACCGCCATCAATGACGCACTACGCACTGTGACTGGATGCCTGCGTCCCACTCCAACGGACTGCCTTCCCATCCTTGCAGGCATCCAACCTGCTGAGCTTCGCCGTAAAGGAGCCATGATTTCCCTTGCACGTCGCGCACTGGACCCCGACCACCTCCTCCACAGTACACTCCAGCGCCTACCTGGAGGACAGCAGCGACTGAAATCAAGACGCCCATTTGTGCCCGCCGCACGACAGCTTCTGAACAACGTTGAAGATCTTGTGCGGCACATTGGACGAACTACACATGGAACATGGAGTGGCAAAACAACACCTCCCGACTCCGTGATTTCCTACCCGACGTCGATCCCCACCCTCCGGGAATGTCCCTCACAAGACTCGCGTGGGTCCGGCTTAACCGCCTACGAACCGGCGTCGGTCGCTTTCGTTCAGACATGTGCAGTTGGGGCCTGGCTCCCTCACCGGGATGCGAGTGTGGCGCCACAGACCAGACAGTAGATCATGTCGTTCATGACTGCCCAATCCATCAACCACCACATGGAACGCTTGGACTGAAGGCCCTGGATGACGAGACTGTCGAGTGGCTGATGACCTCATGCCCAAACATATAGTCCGGAAGAACAGCTCATACGACGAAGAATAAGAAAGGAAAATAATGCAATATTTCGAAGTGAACACAATGCTCCTCTGTTGGTTAGCAACGTTGTTCACGTATTTCAGTGTTAATAGAAGTATGAGGAAACGATATCTTGCCCATCATAAGGGAAAGTAGGACCACCTCAAACAATGTTTCGAAATTGATTGATTGAATCTTTATCCTCAGACTGGGAAAGCTTCTTGCAGAGCTTAATCCTGACAGTTTAGCATACTTGTAGAGGCTTTGAATCACTGACGCAGGCCCGGTCACCGAGATTGGCAGAGTGAAGTTTCCGATTGTTGAAGTCTCGTTTCCGGGGAATTATTCCATCCATCAGTTACTGCTGAATGGAGAGCAATCCTCAACGTGGGTTGCTCAAGCGCACACCCCGAGAATCGAACCGGCGTCGCTTGATCTTGAAGCTTTTTCGTTCCAGAAGTGACGCGCTAACTAATTGGGCTATCGGGGCGGATCTTTACTGAAAGACTGCACAACATTTCATAAACTTTCAACAAATAGACTAAGTTATTGAAATCTTGTTGTATAGGCCTACGTGAAAAATTATCTAAAATCTCCATTTTAAACCTAAACTTTTAAGGCGCTCCAATTTTCATTTCATGAACTGAGTCAAGTACAAGGTGTGCGTCGATCAAAAATCTATTTTTTGGCCTAATAATGCTCGAAAGTGAACCAAAACAAGGGCGATGATCTTTGGGGTTCACACTAACAACAAATTAACAAACCTTAGAGGAATTTTCAACACGAACAAAACTTCGACTGACTGCAATTACAAAAAAAAAAACAGATACAAAAGACGATGAAATAGAATCCATCTTGAGATGTAGTGCAAATTATGAAAACTAACCGTGAAAAATTTATTTCGTTTTCATCATTCTAGACAAGGTTGTCTAGTCAAAGGTTTTTGAAAATAAAAAGCACAGACAATTGCTGACAGGTTTATCTTGACATCCATTAAAGATTCAAAAGCATCAGACATTGCATTGAACAACAACAACATGATTCAAACGTCACGTTGTGTTTCCAACTTGTTTCGATCAATTCCATTCGTTAATCAATTTCATCCATTGTTTCATTATCTGTCCGTTCGTTACGCTTTGACTCTCCTCATTCTAAAAATAGCATTTTTAACGCGTTGTTTTCAACAACACCCAAATCTTAAAAATAAAATTGTGGAAAAGTTCAAAAAGTTTGTTTCCGTGCTGCTGAATTTTATTTCTGACTTTTTTGAGTTGATATGATCAAAGTGGCAACCGTTGCGTGTCTGGAAAAAATAGAAAAAACGAAAAACGACTTTTTAAGGCCTGCTCGAGATCGAAATAAAATAGTAAATAAAAAAGGTTTAAGACGGCATCAACACTATTAGCAAACATAAAAAGCAATGAAAGTCCAGAAGAACCAAACAGTATCAACTTAACAAAACTGCACAAGAAGTAAAAAGCAAAAACAGAAAACCAATTTTTTTGATGAGTCATGAATGATTGTGTGACATAAACGAAACTGATTGTGCGGTGGACTGGGCATTTTTTATTAATGTTTTTGACTTTATGTCTCACAGTATGTCTCTGTTATCTCTATGTAAGATCTCTGAGCAAAGCACAGAACATCTCTGAGCAAAGCGCAGGACGAATTGTGTCCCAAAGCTAAAACATGACTCTATCGTAAATTACTGAATCAACACGCGAAGTACAAGCATCAAAATTTAAAGCAAATTTAGAACAGATGAGTATTTATAAATGTGGTTGATGGCACTTTAAAGCCATAGCTGACCTACTCTTCCTCCGAAGAACGTCAGTAACTGAAATAAATAAAGACCTTTGCTTTTCCTGGCCATAGGCCTACCCTCTCATTAAATCTACCAAATGCAATATTTTCAAGGACGGCTTGTTGTTTTGAGTTGTATGAGCTTTTCCAGCACATGTGCAATGATAAAACTGGCAATCGTTTTTTTTCTCAAGTTCTTCTAAGAAGTTCTCTCGTCTTACATCCTTGTCTACTACACGCGTTCCCTCAGATACTGACTATGTCTAATGCCGATTCATCATTGTACAAGATTCATCATTGTACAAGATTCATCATTGTACAAGATTGATCATAGTGCAAGATTCATCATAGTGCAATAGTAGAAATACAATTGACATGGACAATTTTTGTGTTCCTCAATACTCAACTCATCTTCAAAACTTCATCGTAGCTTCAAATATAAAGGTGTGGAAATTTGGAACTCAATCCCCTTGGAAATGAGAAAAAATTCACATAGCTCATTTAAAAATTATTATAAAAATTTTCTACTATCGTATTGCTAATGGGGATGTCTTTTGGCCTATGTAGATCTCTTATTTGCTGACTCGTATTGTTTTCATTCAAGCAACTATACTGTAAACTTATGTTTCAATTCTCTGCTTCGTTTGCTTCTTTTATGTTTAATTTGTTACCTTTTCTTTTGTTGAGGGTGGCTGCTTGACTAGACCTTCCAGGTCACTTCGCAGCCCCCTGTTGCAGTATCCACACATTCTACGTGATCGTTTGTTTTATTTGACTTTGCTTTATAAATGTGTGTTATTTGTACGAGCAACAAAATAGACGTCAATCAGTCAATCAAGCAAGTAGAGTAAAACTATGAACAGAAGCATCCCATTGTGATCTCACTGGTTGTTGTGCAGAAACAGTAAGTTGTTCCAGGTATCGTTCCTGAGCAACGACTTACATTGAAACAAAACTAAGGAAGTAACAAAAGCCAGCTCAAGCTACAATGCTTCTGAATAGTTTGTGGTGATCCATATCAAACCTAATTGCTTGAAATCCCGGGGCATGTTTGCTTAGGACTTCAAAAGCTTTCAGTAAAAATGCAAAAATGTTGTCAGAAGCTGAGCACTTCATGCTCGCGATAGATTTTTCCACAAAAGAAACTTTTAAAAATGTTTTCCGTTTTTGGGTGGTCCCTAGCCAAACAAATAAGGTTCTCAACCTCAGAACAGTTTGCAAATAAGAACGGATGATATTTCTAAATATTTAATAACAACGTGAAACTGTGGCATTGTAAAGGATTGTTGAGCACTTGTGATCTAGGATGGATTTTCTGCCTCAGTTGGTTGCAGGGTGAGATCTTCCACACGAAGTGCATAAAATTCAACTTCCGCTACCGCTGTACTGTAAAGTCAACACCTTTACTATCATCCATGACTTACTTAAATAGATAATAATGATTGGGTTTCTAATACTAACAGTAAAAATAATGATGTTATCATATATTTCCGTACATTTGTCCTGGAGATAGCCACCACAATTTGTACTAAGAATGATACAAATAGATCTTTGGAAGCTTTTCTCATCATCTTCCAGGATATATGATTAAGATAAAACTGCAACATTTTCTCGCATTGTTATCAGAACTATCGTGTTGGCATCCAACTAAAAACTTTGTCGATAACTTTTGCAAGTTACCCAACCTGCTGATTTTATTTGGTTTGCAGTCAACTGCCTAAAACAATAAACCATTTTAAAGAAGTTTCGTCACTTCTTCCACTCAACCACCAAGTAGCGGCATTGACCTCGACTGGACAAGTTTGTCGAAGCTGCTACCAACAGGCCGAGTTAGAGCAAGGTTCCCTCAACAAGCAACCTAGGTCTTTACTTCTTCAACAATAGCGGCGGGTTTTATAAGCGTCACCGGAACATCCCCGTCAACCGTGTCAACTCGCATGCCACATTGGCATGAATCCCGGAAAGTTCTTTTGCAACATTTCCCAAACAAACTTTTACGGAAACTTTTTGTCGCTGAATTTACTTTTTGTAATTGACTTGTTTCGATGTTTCAACGTAAACACATCTCGCGCAGGTTCAGATGGTGCAAACAAAGGCAACGCTCTCACTATCTTCAAGAATGTAAAGTGGTAAAAATATAATCTTAGAAACTGCTCAAAATAGGATTTGGAAAGTTTTTGCAGGCAACTAGACTTATTTTTAGATATTTTTTTTTAGCAAAAACATTTGACAACTAGCACAAAATTGCACTTTTGCGTCAAGACTTTAGCTTGTTGCTAATAACCACAAACGATGGATGCAGCAATCAATGCATCGTTATGACGAAATAATGAGCTGCACAGCAAGCATCATGCGCTGGTTCACACGCGACATAACGTCAATAGCTTTGTGCAATCACCAATGCGTGACGCAATAATTACACCCCAATGAAGGCATAATTTTAGTTTGAAATAGGCTACAGTAAACAAAAAATAATTAGAATGCCACTTAAAGAATTAACACAAAACACTGATCAAACGTTTAAGTTTTAGTAGCAATTTTGCATTGTTGGACTGTGTTGCTATCAAGCGCTGTGAGATTGGCATTTCTGTCTCGAGCTGTGTAGGTATGGCAGTATTGGATGATACGTTGTATGATATGGTCCACATAAACAAGATGGCAATTGACAAAGCTCCATATTGCTTGGAGGCGGACACGTCACACTTCACTATGGAGGGAGTTGAATATTTCCTGGGTAGCTCTGATTCTGATGAAAGCGAGGTACTGGGTGGAGCTCTTCTTTACTAAGGTCTTGCAGCTTCACCCAAATCTTTGCAGGTTAAAGTTGAAGTCATACAGGCTTGTTGCATGGCGAGAATTGGGATGACAAGATTTGAAGCATTTAGGCTCTAAATCAGTGGATCTCAACCGGGGGTTCGCGGATCCCAAGAGGTCCGTGAAAGTTTCCGAGTTTGCAGCATGATCGATAAATTACGAAATTTAAAAATTGCTTGGTTGTGCTCTATTAGTGTATCAGCCTACCCTGATTTTCAAACTGTACTTCCCAACGAACTGGTGCGATGTTCTAAGTTCAAAGGTTTGGTTTCTTAACTAAAAAAATATCATATAAATGAATTAATTTTTTAATAATATGTTTAACTTAATTCTTTTGAGACAGCAGTCTATTGATCAAGTAGAAATACAAACGTTAGTCGGCAGTCTATCACCACTCACAGTGTTGCAATGACAAAGATTATAACGAATTAATATTGATTAGAAATGAAAAAAAGAGAAAAATTGTTTGTAACGGTCGCAAAATTCTACTGATTTTTGATGCTGTATGCCAACATAAAGCTCATAACACAACTTAGTCAATGTCATCAATCGTGATAAGTGCGTCGCGAGTTGAGCAAATTCTTCTAAGTGTGTCGTTTTGAAACTTATAGAACATTTGATTCCATTATAGGAAAAGCGATATACCAAAATTTCAGATAAAATTTTTTTAAGGGTTTGCGACCGCTTCGAAGGTACCAAAAAAGGGTCCGCCAAGACAAAATGGTTGAGAACCACTTTTCTAAATAGTCTAAACTAAAAGATGTTCCTTGAGAACCAACTGATTAAAGGAATGGTCCTCATCCAGTATAACTAGCAGCGTTAGCTGGCGCACCAATTTCTCTCTCAGTAGGTTGGCTGAAACAATTCCTGTCAGCACAGGTATTGGGGGACAAACGAGTGGAACGAACGAACGAGAAAGTGAGTGAGGAACGAAGAAAAGATGAAACACAAAATCGCTCTAAACAGACTCCGCGTATGTTTCCACGCCATTCTACTCTTCGCAGCTCTCATCCAAATAGTATCAACCTTTGTATCATCCCACCATCTGGTGATCAACCTTTGTATCATCCCACCGTCTGGTGATTAATCTTTGTATCATCCCACCATCTGGTGATCAACCTTTGTATCATCCCACCATCTGGTGATTAATCTTTGTATCATCCCACCATCTGGTAATAAATATTTGTATCATCCCACCATCTGGTGATCAACCTTTGTATCATCCCACCATCTGGTGATTAATCTTTGTATCATCCCACCATCTGGTAATAAATATTTGTATCATCCCACCATCTGGTGATCAACCTTTGTATCATCCCACCATCTGGTAATAAATATTTGTATCATCCCACCATCTGGTGATCAACCTTTGTATCATCCCACCATCTGGTGATTAATCTTTGTATCATCCCACCATCTGGTGATCAATATTTGTATCATCCCACCATCTTGTGATCAATATTTGTATCATCCCACCATCTGGTGATTAATCTTTGTATCATCCCACCATCTGCTGATCAATATTTGTATCATCCCACCATCTGGTGATCAATCTTTCTTTAGTTTTCTACAAGGGTTTGAATATTTTTTTATGAGCCACTGGAGGTTATCATCATCATTTTGTTCCTTCCTCTTATGGAGGGTTGGATACAATGCGCCATTGTTCTCGACCATGAGCTGTGCGTACTGCACATTCATAAGTTAATTTTGTCCATTTTGTGATGTTTGTTGTCCAAATCATTCTTGGTCTGCCTTTACTTCTTTTACCGTTTATCTTCCCTTCTATTAATGATCTTTGTAACTGGAGGTTAAGAATTTGTTAATTGTCTCATCAGAACTTGCCTACAAACCAGTTAATTTCTTGTTTGTTTATATAACTCCTTGTATGCATTGGGTGGCATCGAACACATCTACAAGTTAAAACTTCTCTGGGCCTGAGGCCACAAACGTTTTTATGCCATCTAGCGGCAACGCGACAGCATGTGCGGTGTTGCTTAATAATTTCATCGATGGGAATTGTCGTAAAGTTTATTGTCAAGCTTTGGAAAGTACAACACAAACGTGAACCACAGCACACAGAGGCACAGTGACATCACAGAGGCACAGTGACAGCATTCCGTAAAGTGAAAGACGGAACTTGAAACAATTTGCTATCAACAACAAAATGATGGTGATGTTCAAGTTCACAATTTTTGTAAGTAGGAAAATTTACCCCTGAGGACAATTTCTCTCTCCCAAAGTTAAATTTTGTTTTTTTCCGTTTATGCTTTTAGGTCTCCTCAGTTCAGTAGGTACACTGGGTATAGCCTAATGTCTTTTTCTATTAATAAATATTATGAGCTGAAAGAAAACATTACCGATTGTACATTACCAAATGCAAAGCATCAAACTTAGCGATAAGTGTGGAATGGACACTTTCTGTATTAGCACTGTGGTATACGAGACGGTGGGGTTTTAGGAGTCAAATTCCCAACTAGCCTATTGGGTTTAACTTTAATTTTTGTAATTGTATTGTATCATGTCTTATTTGCATAAGCTATGAAATCGTTCATTCACTCTATAATTGCATCGTGGACAATTTTGCTTCAACAGAATTATTGGCAGAAAAATACGATTTCTAGATAATGTGTATGGCCGCTGCAAACAAATGACCGATGTCAAAGACACAATGTGACATTGAATGAGTTTCTACTCTACATATTTTAATCAAAGTATTGTCGTGTTTCATGCAGTGTCCAGAGGCCTCAGTTAAGGTGGTTTCCTCAGCAGTGGTAAATATTTTCGTCATGCAGCTGAAGACTGAAAAAATATTTTTTTCAAGCTTTCAGCCTTCGAGACTGATTCGTTTGGCTTCGGGTCATCGCTACCACTGAACTGCGGCTTCAAAAGATGCGGTAAAAAACAACGAAAACTTGTAGTTCTATTTTTTTATTGAATCATCATCCACTACCTCTTGACGTGGGAAGCATCTCACAATTGGTTCCCATAAAATTTCCAACTCCACTTGCGTCCAACAACTCCTATTCACTTCATTTCAATTATTCTGCTGCCCATCAATAAAATCGTTGTTTTAACATCAATTCAACATCATGATTGAGTCAAAAGGTTACGACAGCAAGAGATGCCAGTTCATTTGAAGTTACTCGCACGCCCTAAGTGGTGGCTTTGCAGCGTGACGTCATCAATGCGACGACGTTCGCAGGTGCCTTCATCGCGCGTCGAAATCTCCCTTCAACTTGGAAACTCCAATATAACGCAATCCGTCAGTTGCAATGAACTAACAAAGTTTTCTGAAAAGTTCTAGGATATATAAGTCGGTTTGAGATAAAATTTTGGTTAAGATCAACTGTCGAAGCCAGTGGCAGGTGGCAATCCGATCAAATGGTCGACAAAACCTTTGAAATTCAGCTCACTGAAAACCAGCTGATGATTGACTGTAGAGCTGAGGGAGAAGACGATACGTTCGAGGTTGAGCACAACAAATATTTATTAAGAAGATTATTTCATGAAAGTTATCAGCCTATCTGGAATCTACGGTGGAAATCGGTAGCTTGCAGCTGAAGTAACAGAAGTAACGTTGAAATGTTCCACTTGCTGCGATGAGGGTTTAAGAGCTCACTTGTAGTTTGGTAGTTTGCCTCCACAAACCACAACAGTAAATATGACCTGCAGTTTGATTTGTGATGGTACCAACGACGAATTTGTTCTCGCTGTAGAGCTCAATAAAGAACACCGAATGCGTCAGTGGATGATTGCGGAGTTTGGCCAACTGGGTTTCATGTTCGTTGCTGTGGGGTTTGCAAAGCTATTAATTTAAGGCAGTGGTTTTCAACCTTTTTCATACCGCGACCCATTTTAGCAACCCAATGTAACCAAAGACCCCCTTCCAAAAATTTTGATTCAAGCATATGTAATACATTTGTGTATGCGCAATGGCGCAAAAAATATAATTAAAAATAATATACTGTAAATTATGATACCACTCTGTTGAAAAAAATACTCATTTATTGAATTCATGCACAAGGCAGCATTAGTGAGATGGCTGGTGTAGCATCTTGGCGACAAGCTTGTCTATGCGTGGCGCTGTTGTTGCCAGAGCACACCTTAGATCTGGCTCTACTAATAGTTTATTTTTGCCCTTGTTATTTATTTCCAGCATTGTTGAGAAGCTAGCCTCGCAGAGCCAGGTCGACGGAAAAGGCACCAGAAGTCGTATGGCTGTGTTTGTCAAAATTAATAACGGCACAAAACTCTTGTTCTTATAGTATCTAGTAAGATAACAAATAGTCTATTTTTCTTCTTAAATCTTTTGCTTTTTTATTGTTTGTTTTTGCGACCCCCAGTGAAAAGGCAAACGACCCACCCGGGTGTCGCGACCCCCAGGTTGAAAACCACTGGTTTAAGGCTAAGCTTGCGCAGAATTTTTACAGCCTATACCAAACAACAAGTAGATTTATTTCGTATCGTTTAACGAAATAACCCACGCGACATCAATTGTGCATTACGTGGCGTGGCTGTCAAGGGTTTGTTGCACAATACTTAGTCTTCGGAGCGGCGCCGGTCCGCGCCAACTTTTGTGCCGGCCAACCAAAAGTTGGCTTCATGTATTCAATTTGCTCGATGAATCACTATTCGGTTCGTTGTTTCGGCATTTCCGTCATGTTATGCGAATAATTTTGTGCTATTTTTAATGCGTTTTTTTTTTCTCTGAGGCTATAAGCTTATTTCAATCTTATTTCGAGCAGTGGTGTTGTTCAAACTGATCGTACAAACATTAACAGCTCGAAGGGAGGGTGGCCTGCCGTTTCAAAACCGTGAGAAAATATGCAATTTTCTCAGTGTTTGTAAAATTTTCTCGCTCGCTTTTCCCACTCAATCACATTTCATTGACCTAACCAGCGACGTAAGAATCAAGTGCTTTAAGCAACAGTCTAGATTGGAAAGGTGTGAATTTTTTGTCTCTCAAAAACTGATAAAATAATACAAAATTCCGAAGTAAAACGCATTGCTCACCCAAGTACACAACAATTCAATTGACCTATTTCAGTGTGTATAGAAGTATGAAGTAAAGTGTGCAATGTGCAGGCCTGCCTATTATATCGCGAGTTTAGAAATTTTCCGAAGTGTGTCGCACCGACAAAAAGTTTGAAAACCACCGGCCCATGCTGGGCCGCCCAGTTGAAAGGTGATTACAAGCTGGGCCGCCTAGTTGAAAGATGATTACAAGCTGGGCCGCCTAGTTGAAAGGTGATTACAAGCTGGGCCGCCCAGTTGAAAGGTGATTACAAGCTGGGCCGCCCAGTTGAAAGGTGATTACAAACAATTTGATTTGGAATAATAGAAACAAATAAAAGTGATTGTGTAAAAAAAGTTTCTTGCAACTAGATTTGATGCAGACAACTGTGATTTTCTTGTTATCCGAATCAGCCATGGTAAGCTACAAGAGCGACACCAACAGGCTGATGTTTGTAGTTTGTCCCAGCTTGGCACTCGCGTTGTTGAAGCCTTCGCAACAACCAGCATACGTCATTGCGTCTTACATTCTTGCTTTCTATCGAGAGGTTTGTCTTTGCACATTTTATTTTACTTCCGGCATATTTTAGAGCAAACTAGTTTCACACCACAACCTCTGCAATGACGTAGAAAGCTGGTTGGAGAATCATTGGAACGAAACCATTTGCTTCGCCCTTCGCGGTCAAACTTTAGTGGAATCAGAAAACTATTGTCAAAAGAGGAGATGATGACTTCTGCAAAGAAGATTTGTTCCAAATAAAACATCTGTTAGTTAACTCCACTTTGTTTGTTTACCAAACTTGGTTTCTTTTCTTTACCGCGCTTCGATACCTCCGATCTCCATTGTGACGTAGTTTCTGTGGACGGAAGCAGCTGCCACCACAAGCAAGAACATTTACAGTAAACATTCCTAGCAAAATAACCCTCGAGTTTCTGTTTTTCTTATTATTGTCTTGTCTGTTTTTTATCTACGTGGTAATGGCTTTGGAGAACGTTTTTGCGATCTCATAGTGTGCATCTAAAAATCGTCGCTAGGTGTCAGCAGCGATACAGACGAGACAAAATGGCTGAAACAAAACGCAGATCCGATTTACGGTTTGGACCCCAATTTGGGCCACAATATCTCGTTTCGAGTTTAATGAAAAGTATTAAAGTTTTTTAATGTTGAGGTTATGCAACTTTAAAGACTATCCAAAAAGTCACAGTTGTCCCGTTGAAAGGCCGCGGTCAAACTTGAGCCGTTCAAGCAATGTTTTATTTGTAGAGAAATTTTGGGACCAATTTCTATCGAACTTTTACAAAGTATTTTTATTCACGAGATATTTTGAGTTTCAAAGTAACTGATTGGATCGTGGCATGGCAACTGTAAATGCTCTTGCTTGTGGTGGCAGCAGCTTCCGTCCACAGAAACTACGTCACAATGGAGATCGGAGGTATCGAAGCGCGGTAAAGAAAAGAAACCAAGTTTGGTAAACAAACAAAGTAGAGTTAACTAACAGATGTTTTATTTGAAATAAATCTCAAGCAGCTGCGAATATTTTCAAGCAACGTGAAAGCCAAAAAAATGTTGCAACATCGCATTCCTAAGAACTTCATCAGATGCGAACAACTTTGTTCTTCTTGGTTTCGTTTTGCACGTGATGACGTCATGAACCAGAGGTCGTGTTTCAACTTTGTCGTGGATGTCTCGTTGAAATAAACTACCTCGTTCTATAAAGCGCTGATTATTCGGTGTGAACAACACAATTGACGATCCTGATGGTGATGTCGGAAGATAGATCAACCCATGATTGCCTGTTGTGTGGAACCGCAGCAGACACACAAAAAAGATAGAGCAAATTAAATCAAATATAGTTATTACTATCTGATAGTAATAACTATATTTGATTTAATTTGCTCTGCTTTGCTTTTTTGCTTAGCATTGAGCACTTTTTTGTAGTATTGATAGTTTTCATTGTTTCAAAAAAGATAGATGTATGCATTAACGACACCTTGCGCATCATCACTGGCTGTCTCCGCCCCACACCTACTGCTTATCTGCCAACTTTGGCTGGCATTGCTCCTGCTCATGTCCGTAGGGAAGAAGCCTCTCACAAACTGGCTCTACATGCGAGACTCGATCCTCAACACCTTCTCCACAGTCACTCCCAAACAAATGGACCAGTCAGACCTCAACGCCTATCATCAAGGCGCCCATTCCATCGATATGCTACACAACTTGTGGATAAGAACTTCAGCTGCATGGAAACATGGGCCCAAGAATGGAACGAGCTGCCACATATCCCTCCCCAGTTTTCAGTTATGCCAGCACTCTCCATCCCTCCTGGAGCAGACCTCTCAAGAAAGGCATGGGTCACATTGAACAGGATCAGATGTGACGTTGGCTGTACTGGAGCTAATCTGTTTAGGTGGGGGTTGCATAATTCGCCGATATGTGTCTGCGGAGCGGTAGAACAAACAATGCAACACATACTCCACGAATGTTCCATCTTACGACCTCCAAGTGGAATCACTGGTATTCGACAACTGGACCCAACTACCGTATCTTGGCTGCACGAGGAGGCATTGCCAATCTAAGCTACTACAAGTCAAACGAGAGAAGAAGAAGCCTGTTCATACCAACTGTGTGTACGTAGCTATGCGCTGCATGTCAAACAGTTGGAAATTATTCTGAAACTGATATCATTCTGAAACTGATATTTGCTGATTGGATAGTTCGGCTGTCATTGTAGTTCAACTTTGTTCCTATTTCATATTATATTCATATTTTCATTTATCTTTCTTCAAAAATGCAACAATGTTGTTGTTTAGGCTTTGCTGAAATAATAGTAATAGAACAACCTGAAAGCTAGAAGGCATGTAAACTGGAAAGCCGCAAAGTATGTTTTTATCCCAGGCCTTTCTAAGAACTAAACACGAAGCTTACGTTCCACGCAGAAATATCTCCACGATATAAAATCATTTACAAATTTTTCGCTTTTTCCAAATTTGTTGATGAAGATTTAGACTAATTGTACAGGCTAGGAAGCCAATTGTTGTGTTCCCTTCACAAGACGCGTTGTTGAGTGATTCACTTGAACACAGCAGCATGTGCTCAAGATAATATGAAAACAAAACTCGCCACTCTTCACCGCCTTGCAACATTATCTCACAGCTCGCCATGACAAATTAATAAAAACTTCGTTAAGCGATGAGCTGACCAAAGCGCAACCAGAGCCGCCATTTCGTATGATGCTTCTAGTTTCTACGGAGTCCAGTGACAAGAATAAAAATATCACATTTTCTGCTTTTTCAAAACTTCTATACTTTTACACGATCTTGCATTCGATTAAATAACTAAGGTCAAATTTTAATTAAATTATTTTTTGTTTTTTAAATATAAGTAAGATTGCATTTTGTTCTTGTGAGCGTTAAATTATTACGATGCAGCGTTAACGTAACTCTTTACTTTTGTGACAGACAAACTTATTCAAAGTAGGAAACTTAATTTGAGGAACCGAAGTCATTGTGACGTCATCAACTGAGCAACTTTGAGAGCCTGCCATGGCTCACCCCTCAAAACCGTGGACCAGGGTGGCAAACCCTTAATTTGGTATATTGTTGCAGTCATTATGTATTTTGTACACTTGCCACGATGCCTGGAGAAACATGGAAATCATGAATAAACTTTAGGTTTTTGATAGAAAGCACGACTTGTTTTGGAGAACTCTACAACCCTTCGAGGGAAAAATTAAATAGTTTAAGTAATTTAAAACTACAAGTAGTGATATCAATGACCATCTACTCCATGCAACATTCAAGCGACTACCACCTATAAAGCAGCGGCTGAAATCAAAACGCCCCTTTGTGCCTGCCGCACAACAACTACTGAAGAACGCAGAAGAACTTGGTTTAAGTGCGGCACACTGGACGAACCACACGTGGAACACGTAGTGGCAAAATCACACCTTCACGCTCCGTGACTTCATACCCAACGCCGATCCCCGTCCACCAGGGATGTCCCTCGCTAGGCTTGCGTGGGTCAGGCTTAACCGCCTGCAAACTGTTCATGAAATGAAAATTGCCGCTTTCGTTCGGACATGCACAAGTGGGGCTTTGCTCCTTCATCAGAATGCGAGTGTGGTGCCACGGAACAGACCGCAGACCATGTCATCCACCACTGCCTAACCCACCGGCCTCCATACGGTGCGCATGGTCTGATGGTCCTGGACGACGAGACTGCTGAATGGCTGATGATTTCCTGTCCTCCAATCTAGCCTGGAAAGATCGCTCCATACGCCATCAATCATCAATCAAAAACGTGGCAATATCTCAAAAGATTTAATTAACCAGCTTGCTTCATGATCATATTGCTTATAAACGTTGAGCCATAAATACTGAATTGCGGTAATCGCAGCACAGGTACATGGCGGAATTTTGAGTTTTTATTTTATGTGCATTATTATATTCACGTCTGACAGTGCAAAGCAAATTTAAAAAATAGGCCATCATTTTCTAATGTCTATTGATGGTTTGTAGGTGATTTTATAAACCAAAAAATGTGAAAATTGATGTTCAATTTTCTGGTTTTGCAAACTCAAAGATTTCCTGTAACCCTCTGAAATGAAGCTCTCTTTGTCATAAAACAAAGATCTGGTGGTTGTTGCAGATTATATTTTACAAAAAAAATGTAAAAAACAATGTTTACAATTTAAAACTTGCAAAAGTAGCAAAACATCTCGTGAGCTCTGTGTGGGGTTTTGCTGCCCCTTGCGGCCAATATGGTGCAAACTAATTATTCAACATGGTGTGAACGCATTGAAACACTTCGCCAAACAAACAACATTGTAATACTAAATTTTTATATTATCATTTGCGATGTTACAATGTTTGAACTTGAATTTAAAAGGCGGTTTACAAGCCATTTTGTAGGATTACGTTTTGCAAAGTGCTGCAGAAGCAAACTTGAATTGTCTGTATAATTTCACAATCTCTCGGCGATTAATGTTAAACATCAGGCTTACAACAAAGAGAAAATGGCGTTTTTTACAAAGATAATGTAAGTCCACGTCGAAAATCGTTTTTGGAAGAATTCTGTTTTTACAATTCTCAAAACTATTGAACTGAGAAGAAAGATCTGATGAGAATCTTTGTTGCAAGATCAATGAGGTTGCCTGTCATCTGGATGAAGCGTTCAGCATCTGTTCCGACTTGAGAATATGTCGTATTGACAGATACGCCGGTGGCAGTACACACATCTCACTCGGTCTGCAATACAAACAGCGTCTATGATCATTTTGAAATAACATAAGGCAAGTTAAGTTATTGCTATGACGAGTTAATAAAAAGTGTTTTTTTAATCTTGACTCCATGTCTTTGGACTTGTGATTGCAGACCAGTTGATCATAAAATGTTGAAAATGATAACCAATTTATTTGCGATGTTTTGTCAGTCAAAACTGATTTTATCAAGGAGGCTGAAACAAGCAAAAACTACCTGTTCAGCAGCAAAATAGCACACCACAGAAACATATTGACGAAATGAAAACATTCACAGGATACAAGTTTTAGAACGTATAAAATTACCGTCCGATTTGATTACCAACGCAGAAGATGCATATAAACAGTATTACCCAGGCAGCAAATCTATTCTTACTAAAACTTATTATATTATTATAACAATGCTATTCCCTAAATTTCTTCATTCCGTCAATATGTGTCTGTGGTGTCAATTTTGCTTCTGAACAGATTGTGTTTACCTGTTTCAGCTCATTTGATGGTAGGGACGGTACATTACGGGACGCGCAACTCCGTTGTTCCTTCAACATTAGAAGGGTCAATTGCCAATTTCACACTTTTTTACGCTTTACTGCAGGCTGGCTTTCAACTAAAAACCTTAAATTACTTTAAAACCAACTTAACTCTTCATATATAACCCATAAAAGTAAAATATTTTGTAAATTAGAAAAAAACGTAACCCTTCTAGTGTTGCGGATAAGCCAAAAGTGGATGAAGTTTCGCATCCCTATTTCATCCCTATTTCAAGTTACAATCCCTATTTGATGGTCAGTCACTTACTGACGGAACGCCAGAAAGAAAACTGGGTTTTTCAACAGGTTGCGATGGTCTGGTCGGCAGTCACCGAAGAACGCAAGATGTCACCTTGTAAATAAATGCTTGATGAACAGTCTCATTCCGCAATTGTTTTATGTTTCTTCGCTTAGCATTTCAACAATGAATGCGCTAAGTAAAGGACACAACATTTTAAACACAAAATGGCATGAAGCATGACTGCTTGATCTGTTCAGTGAATGATGACCCTTGTAATTCCACTGTGTCAACATAGCAACAAAATGGCGACAAGCCCCTAAAAACACATTCACACATTGCAGTCTTACTTTATAATGCAAACAAGTTGAGCTCACGAAACTCAGCTATTTTGGTAATAACCTCAGCAATATAACCGAGAAGGGAAACTCTTTGGAACAAGACCCAACGGTGCACACTGCACAAAGTATGTACCCGGCCTCGTCAGTGCATCATCGGTGCTACTAGAGAAGGTTGCGATGGTACGTTGCACTAAGTGGCTGTCAAATGCAGAAAGAATTAAAGACAGAAGTTTACTAAGATCTAGATGCATCGTCTGTACCGCTCTGTGTCCGACGCATCATGTCGTCGATGACATGAGCTTCTCTGCGGGTCGTACCTGGAAAACGTCCGTTGGATGCTGGGTGCGCTGGGTGCAGGGCTAGAGCGTTCAAGTGGTTGTAAATGTCGGAAAATGAAACTGGTTCTAATTTGAATGCAAGAGGACATCGCATGCACATCAGACGAAGAGATATAGCCGTCTCTATCCATGAATCGACAGCACTGAGTGAGTTTTTGTCCCTGGGTTTCCTTGCTATGTTTTTGCCGTTCCTCCAAGAGAGAAATAAAATTGTTTCAAAAATTGCGAGGTATAGAATGGCCAGCTCATCTATATAATCATTAAGCAGAAAAAGATAAGATTTTAAGACGTCGTCTTTCGGCATTATAGCAGCAGCTTACTTAAAATTGTGCGAAATAATTTGATAAGCGAACAAACTCGAACCTCCTAAGTCGCCCTTGCGCTAGACCATGTTGAAAAGGCTGAAGGCTGGATTGCAATGAGTTTGAATTCAGCAACATCTTGTTGAAACAAACAACGTTTGATTGCTTTCACTCAAAGATGACCAGATGCTGCTATAAGAGCTTCAAACAGAGTCATCTACAACTATACTGGATGGAAGTAAATTGGGTCAAACTATTTCTCCAAAGAAGAAGCTAATTTGAAGCAACATTCCCATGAACGATGTTTTCGCAAATAAGGCAAACTTTTTTTTTGTTTTTAAAACACTTTTTTAACTGTCAGCTCAAATACTTCGTAAATCTTCACGCAAGTCACTTATTTCATAACTGTTTTTATGTTCTTCTAATTGAAAGTCTACGTGTGTTCAATGTTTAAACGCATATAGCCAACGGAGAGATAAAAAATGAAACAAGTTTTTGTTAAGTAAAAAAAAATCTTACTTTCTTCAAATATTTTTCAAAATATCTCTACTAGGGGCCTAAATCAGATCTCATCGCAACTAAAGCAAATTGTTATAATGAAAACTAGAGTGTGTAGTTACAATAAACGTTAGAAATTATATGTTTCTCGGCAGCCGATTTGTAGCAAGAATTGACAGCGACAGACACGTGTTTCGCCCATGAGGCTGGGCTCATCAGTATCGCACCGTATTCTGCCACAAATTTATTCGACCACCGCTTTACCAGTCAGTTTAACTCTTATCTTTGTGGAAACAAAGAAAGAGCCAACAAAACCAGCAGGCAAAAATTATAGTTTAGTCAAAATGAAATGCAGCACCAGCAAAAGTTAGTTCGATGTGACCCAATTTAATTGAGGTTGATCGCATCATTTTCGTTTCAATCACGTTAATCTTCTGAACAGCAGAAAGTTATTTCTTAAAAGTATCAGTTCTTAGACTGCAACAAGCAAATAATTTGCTAACCCCGGTATCAGCTGTTTTCGTTCGCCTTTTATTCTTTGTTGCATTACTGACAAATAAACCGCATAGGTTACGATAACAGAGTAAACCTGCCAATCAACCCCACTCCACCTTGAGGAGGTTATTGTGCTGTCTGCAACCTCGTGTATACAAAGGTGGTGTCATGTTAAAGCAAGCTACTCTATCCATAAGAAATAAGTTTTTGCAATTTTAATGGAACCGACTAGTTTTTTAAGCACTATCGCATTGCCTATCGGTCCACATTGCATAGGTTTGGTTCACAAAAACATCGTTTAATCATTTTCTTTTTACAAGAGTGATGCGAAAAACGTAAAAAAGCTATTTATTTCCTTAATCACTTGCGGTGTGCAAAGCAAACATTTCTTACTTTTCCTGGAAATGTACCATTCACACCTGACTCGGCACATTCTGCAACATATCTTCCGTATGTGCCCCTTGCTTCGCTTCTGGCGCCGTAGAATCCTTTCACCATGACTTGTCTAACAATAAGAAGAATATGACGTAATGCTACTTTTTAAGGCATTATTTGTCATAGACGAAAGTGAAGGTGAAAACAATTGTCTACTTGAATAAACTGAAGGTGTTATTGCTACTACGAAATCGACAATCGAAATCGAAATCGTTTAATGAATGCAAAATAGCAGGACCGTCGATAAGAAACATTACAAAATAATTTTCTATCCAAAGAAAGTACAAAATGGCTTTGATATCAAGAAAAGTTGTTCGTTTGCTCACATGGCCCATTACAGCAAACCTTATCACTGTAAAACATACTCTAGTAACAATAGGCTACCACAAAAGTAGCATGTATTTCTGCTTGGAAATGAATGTAATTTCTTATAAAGATTAACTGCTTCAAATTAAACTGAAGTGATTTAGTTGTATAAGCACAGGCAAACATACAACACTCGAATTTTCAGTTATAGTTCATAGTTTCAGTAGTGACAAGCTTAGGTATTATGTATTGGGAGATCAGTGCATGTATCCCTGAGTGTTGCTGCCGCATATGATCTGATTGCCTAACCAGTAACCACATCACCGCTCAGGGCGTATTTTAATGGGATAAAAGGTGGATGTAACCTTAAAGACATCATGTTCAGTGGATGCCAACTTGTTCACAGCTACACAATGAAAACTTTATCAAGCAGTTATGATCAGGCAGAAATCATTGACCGCTGATAGCCAATCCTGGGTATCCTATTCCTGGTACCGATCCCTGGTATCCGGTCCATATTAGTTGATCCCTGGTATCCGATTCCTTCTATTTGATCTCTGGTATCCGATTCCTGGTATCTGAGTCCTGTTATCCGATTCTTGGTATCCAATTTCTTCTATTCGATCTCTGGTATCCGATTTCTGGTATCTGAGTCCTGTTATCCGATTCCTGGTATCCTATCCCTGGTAACCGATCTCTGGTATCCGATCCCTGATAACCAATCCCTGGTAACTGATCACTATCTTATATCTAACCATTGATGCACAACATTTCAGACTTCAACGCATGCTTTCCATAAATTCTTTCTTCCGACCAGGAGCTTCCGAGAGGGGGGAGAAGTCGGGCAAGTTTTCCCCCTAGCATAACAATGCAAAGGAAAAACGAGAAGCTTTTCGTGTTTTCACTTTTAAGGGATTCATTTTTTCTACTAAATTAAAAGTGTACCAACTTAATAAACAAAATTTTGAATAATTTGCGTAGTTCCAAGTAGGCTATATTTCGATCTTTAGTAAATGCTGCTTTAGATGTTCCTCATCAAGAACAAATTATTTTCATGTTAAGATTTGGTAAACTGCTTCAAGACGTAAAATCTGCTGGTTTATACTTCACCGAACGATTTGTATTATTTGGGAATTTCAATTTGGAAACTGGTGCTGTTTGGCTAATCGTGTATTACTGTATTTTTGCTTGACGATCTGAACCTTGGCTGCAAAAACTCCGGCATATGACAATGGATTCAACACATTCAACATTGAGCACACTGAAATTTGTAAAGATTTGTTTGGGCTCCACTATGACTCGAAACCGATTGAAAAGCGTGTGCAAGTTGGCTATCAAATCAGCTGTTTCAAAATCTTCACCATTTGATGCTGTGATCTGTAACTAATAACTTTGCATTGCAAAAGATACGGGATGGATTGAATTGAATGTTTTGTTGAACTGTTTTTGTTGCCTATATTGTGTGTATACAATTTTTCTTAGACAAAGCTTGTGAGCCACAATGGCATTTTAGCAGTAAGTGTAGTCAAGTGATCATTACTGGTTGTTGATTGTCACATTGAAAGTTTTTTCATACAGCTACGTTGTTAAAGTTTGAAGTAAGGAATTTAGTTTCACGCTGAGGAAAGTAGGCTACGTTCAGCTAAAGACACATGATACAAGGCATGATACAAATTCGTTGCTTTGGTTATTGTTGAAAATCGTTTTTTTTTTTGGGGAGCCCATTTTTCATATCGCTTCCCGACCAGTCTTGATGTCGCTCGGAGTCCCTGCTCCCGACATAGCGTGGTGCTTTGTAAAAGTGACTTTGACCTTGTGCTATCATGAGAAAACACCCCACGACCAAATTTAGTGTCCTATCACTCCAGATACTAAAGTAAAAACCGGCTCATGCATGCTCACTTAACCCTTTGCTTTTCAACGTTTTTTTGGAAGTTAACTGCTCAAGGGGGGGCCATTTTTGGATCAAATTCAATCAGCTGTTACGAGTTATCCGCTGATGCTATTTCAACAGAAGTTGCACTGGTGTGAAAGCAAATCATTTGTCTATAAGTTTGAAAACTCATTATTTTAAAATTTTATATGTTAAACTTGATATTTCAATATTTGCAAAGGTACCCAAAAACGACAATTTTGATTTAACTTGCCGCCTTTAATTAACCGTGCTAATCCGATTTCATGCAAACTTCTAAATAACAAAGAGCTCGATCGAACGCACGAAGTGTGTGTGCGGTGTGCCGAATCATTGCATTGATTAGAATTTACGACTTGCGAGCAAATCTTATTGTAAGCTACTCAGTACTCACTGATTCTAAAATAGTTACAATCAGAGTAATATTGTTATACGAATTTGAAAAAAAACAAAACTGCGTTTGTTGTCTTACATTTTTGTCCTAAACTAATGCATTCCGAAACTCATGGCTAGCTTCTAGTTTTATGGAACCAAATTTCTCATAAGTAACAGCTTAGCCTGCTTGAATAGCTGTTTACATCTTCGTTTGTCTATTTTAGGTCTACAATTGAGTTTGTAGTATGAATATTTTTAGTAGAGAGAAGACAATTGAACAAGTTGTTGAAATAATCTGAAATTTCTAAGTTCAAATTAAGTGCTTTTGAAATTGTGGATTTGTGTCAAGTCGCATCACAAATATCATGCAGGCCACATCATAAGTCATTTCGCTTACGAGTGTTTATAAACATGACTCATAAATTACATCCACAAAAAATACAGCATTTACATCAACAAAGCTAAGTTCGAAGCTCACTTTTTATTGAAGATTGTGTCAATCAATTTGAAAATACATTTTTAGTCCGCCAGCGTGGAAATAATGCAACAGCGAATTGAGGAACATGCGTAAACAAAGGAAATGTGAAATAACCCACAGTCAGCAAATCTACATAAATTTAACCTTTACAAATGTTGAATCAATGTAAAAGGACTGGATTGCTTACTGGGTCCTTATTGTTTGAAGCACTAAAAATACGCGTAAAAGCGACAACGTCAGCAAGGCAGTGATTATGTTTCTGGCCAAAAAAAAATAACGTTTGACTTCAAAGATAAAAATGATTATAACGAAGCTTCAAAGTTTGTCGTAAAACATTTTACTGAGATACAATAAACATAATCATTTTGTGCCAGATTGTGAGAGGACTTCCTAGATTCTTTCCAACGATTTGCATGATTGCAAATTATTTTCTATAACTTTACATTGCTAAAAAATGGCTTCTTTGTTGAAACAACGTGGCTACAATTCTATAAAAAATTCTTAGGCCTACTACATTGAAGTAATGAAATTTTTTTTGTGATTTTGCCGATGACGTTTTACAATATCCGAGAAGTAAAAAATAATAATGATAAATTATTTTACAAAACCGTGGTTTGCAAGTGCTTCACAAAAAATTGTTGGGGGAAAATTTACTATTAGACGTAAAACGTTTGTAAAAGAAATTTGTCGGTTTACGTATTTATAATGTTTATTGCGCTGTTATCGAATTATAAACTGCCTGTAGGCTATTGTCTACCTTTGTGGTTGCCGGCCAGCTTAGAGCAGCATGCAAACTAAGCGTTTATGGTATTTGCATCGTGTTATGATTCTCGAAAATTTCCCACAAGGTCTTTATTTTTATCGTGATATTTTGTGCCTCTTCTGTCCTAAACTTGAAGTTATTGTGCAGCACTATCCACATCGGTTTTTAGACTCAGTCTTCATTGAAAATCTTTTGTGTGGTGCATCATTTCAAGTAGTGTCTTTCCCTAAACTGTTACACAAATCGCCCAGAACCAGGTTGATTATTATGTATCTTACAGCAGTTGAGAGCCCGTTATTGTATGTGTGGAATTATTACTGTAGATGTCTGACTAAATTCATGCCAAAGTCGAGCAAATTCTGCTTTCGGGATCCTTGCCGTTATTTACTGTATTTTTTGTTGATAAGTTTAGGCAGCATTTTTCCAAGATAAATGAAGACATCGGTATTGTTCGTCACTTAGATTTAGTTTTCTCAGCATTATTTATTCATTCTTTGATCCACTAGTTTGTCCCACTTTTGGTATAATCGGATCGTTTATAAATGGCGGGTCTTCACAATAGCCGGCCTCTTATACATTGGCGCAACGTATTCAGATGTTGAATCAATGATGAAGAAAGCTGATTTGTTGTTTGTCTTATGTGACGCCTAAATTTATGCCTCGTCTACAGTACAAAATATTTTGTAATGTACATTGTGTACATTGTACATTTTGTTTGTAGGCCTACATTACAAAATATTTTGTAATGTAGATGAGGCATTATCATCTTTATTTTGCGCTCTTTGGAACAAAACACAGTGCACTGTGAAACAAAAATACAGGACATAACAACAAGTAGGCGACATAAAGCAGTGAAGGGACGCCATCGAGTTAGCTGCTACGTGTAAATGGAGCCTATCTCATAATTTTGAGTGTATCTCACAATTACTGTTTGCAAAAACGCTATTTCTCCGGCTTCTCCCAAAAGCATTTGCAGTGATACATTTCCTCAATTGCAAGTTTTGTCAATGAGAGCATTTCCATAGAACGTTTATTTCGAAACCAGGTTTTCGTGTCTTTATCCAAGAAAAGATTTCTTATTGTATACAAGATTTCTTATTGTAACGTTTTTTATTCGTCAATGAATATTATCTGCTTGAAACAACTGTTTTGAATAGTTTGTGGCCTCCATAGCCTACTATTTTGATCGTGGATTGCTATTCTTCTTTGTAGAGCTGATAACGCAAAAAAGCTTGCTATTATTGTTTCTAATTAACAGCTTTACGATCACTGGCTTTTCTTTGTAGCATAAGAAATAACGCGCTTTGTATTATTGAGGTCAAACCAAACAAAAGAAAGCAAGAGGATGCTTCTCTCTGCTCGCGCATATCGATGCACGAAGCAATTATGAGCTTATGGCTTGTCATCGCAATGTAATCCATTTCACGCTTTGCTGGAAGTTAGCTAGAAATAGCAAAAATTCACCAAAATCTTGAATTTACAAGAAAACTACACAACTTTTAGCATCAAATTTAATATCATCAGATCCGCCTGGCAATTTTAGGAAAAGTCAAGAAAAACCAAGTGCATGGCGTTACTGTGCTTCAAATAATTAAAGGAAATATGAGGGGGGGGCCAAATCTGGCCTCCCTTTGAGGAGCAAAGTGTTAAGAATCGGTTACTCTATCGTCCACGAACTGGTATTGGTCGTTTTAAACAGCTGTTTCACCTGGTTTTGTTTGACCTACCGGCTTGCGCCTGTGGCGAACCTCAAAAATACAGCTTACATTAATGTACAGTTTTTGACTTCAGGACATGTGAACCCCCCCCCACACCCTAACACTGAGACAGTGCACTGATTATAATCATGAAAGGGCGCCACCTAATCAGCTACCTCATACTCAGGAAGATCCTGGTGATTTAAGCTTACCAGATTTATTGGGGTAAATAAAAAGGGCTTCTCAATGCAATGTTTGCGACACAAAATTCATTCAAGTTTCTAATAGAATTTATTTACCTCATCCTCGCTTCTGTGGAAGAGAACGGCATCATTTGTGTCCTTTCCAGCCATATCAAGCGGACCATCTTTAATGAAACTGTTCCTCGAAACCCCCATATCTATGGGATGTAAACAAGCTGGTTATTGAATGCAGACAGTCAATCTAAACTAATCACTGAACAAAAAAACCCAAGATCAAGCGACGCTGGTTCGCCTCTTGGGGTATGCGCTTGAGTATCGCACTTCAAAAGCAACTCTCCATTTAGCGGCATCTATAAAATGGAATGATTCGCAATGAAAGACATTCCAGCTACTTCACTCCATCAATCACGGTAACTGGGTCTGAGTCATTGGTTTAAACTTCAAAACCTCTGCAAATTTGCAAAACTTCCAGAATTGAGCTTTCGAACACACTTTCGCAATCCTTGAACAAAAATATGTCACAAGTACAGTAGGCCAATACGCGACAATTTATCGAAAGACAATTTATCGAACGACAGTTCGGGTTTAGGAACGATAGTTCATCGAAAGACAGTTTATCTAACGACAATTCATCGAAACGACAGTTCATAGACCGACTGTTTATCGAAACGACAGTTTATCGAACGACGAAGCACATGTGCAATGGAATACTCAGGGGTTAGGAGTTAGGGTTAGGGGTTAGAGGTTAGGGTTGGGGTTAAGGGTTAAGGGTTAAGGGTTAGGGTTAGGGTTAGGGTTAGGGTTAGGGGTTAAGGGTTAGGGTTAGGGTTAGGGTTAGGGTTAGAGTTAGGAGTTAGGGGTTAGGGTTAGGTTTTAGGTTAGGGGTTAGGTTTTGGATTAACTGTCGTTCGATAAATTGTCGTTCGGTGAACTGTCGTTTCGATAAACTGTCGTTTCGATAAACAGTCGTTCGATTAATTGTTGTTCGATAAACTGTCGTTCGATAAACTGTCGTTCCATCAATAGTCGTTCGATAAATTGTCGTAGTACCAGCTGACAGTGGAGGGAAAGTGCGTTGCTTCCCGCTTAAATTTTGGTTGATGGAATTCGCATGAAAAATGTTGCCAGTGATCTCCATCGGCTGTGTACACTCATGACTCAAACGTCTAGTTGCAAAATCGACCAATAAAAATGAATCAAGCTATAATGTTCTTTGAGATTTTCGACAGAGAAACAACATGGTTTGAAACTTTTCTACTTGAACATCAAGCATGAAACTTTTCGACTCATGCAAGTTTTTTTTCTAAACATTGGTGCAAATTGACCAAATAGCCTACTGTTGGAAACAATGGAAACAATGAAACAATAGAACAAAGGAAGTGGGAAGGTAAAAACCAAAATAAAACGAGAAGCTGATTGTTTCGCGTCAAAGAAATCATCAAATATTCGTGTAGAAGGATTGCCATTGTCGTCACACGCGACACAATTCTTATTCGCTTATTGTGTCTCCTACGAATCACAGACGATTGACATGCATCACTTAGTATTCGATTATTACACATCGCAATGACTTCACACACCGCATTCATGCAAACTTCTGATGTCCATACTGTATTGTGTATAACGGTATTTGGTTTGGTTTGGTCTTGAATCTTTATCCTCGGACTGAGAAAGGTTATTCTTGATATTACTTGATAGGTTATTCCCGGTAGTTTGGTAAACTTGTAGAGGCTTTGATGAAGGGCGGTTACCGAGATTGACAGAGTGACGTTTTCGATTGTTGAAGTCTTGTTGCCGGGGAATTATTCCATTCATTAGGTTCCGCTAAATGGAGAGCAGTCCTTAACGTGCGTTGCTCAAGCGCACACCCCGAGAGTCGAACTAGCGCCGCGTGATCTTGAAGCTTCTTCGTTCACAAAGTCACGCGCTAACCAACTGAGCTATCATGGCTGACAACCCTTGTTTCTAATGCAATGAGCAAATCACGAAAAAAGACCAACTTTCAAAACAAACAGTTGATTGATCAAAGTTTCAAATTTGAGGACAAAGGTTCCACCAGGGACTGTTGATAGCGGAAGCATAGTTGTAAACCAACCTAACCTTTCCTGTCGTGGTCGAGCGTGGTGCGACCACGTTTAAAAAACAAAAGCACACAAGATTTGGGCCAGAATTACTTAGCTATTCATGTAACATAGATCATTCATAAGGACCCGATTTTGCGATTTAAATGTGTTTTTGAGATGGAACATAGAACGAGCTTGCGATCCATCTGGAGAGTGCAAATAATCACCAAAGATTTTCTTGCTGCAAACCCAGCTGAAGATTGCTTCATTGATTAAAAACAAACTTTTGCTTAATAATTCAACAAAACGTGGACTCAAACTTTTTCTTTCCCCCTTTTCTATTCTTACCTGTTTCATTTCCAGGGCTGGCCTCTGCCCCAAACTTGCTGCACAACCCAGCAAGGAAAATGGCGATGACGGCCAAAACAAACCAACTGATGCGAGAATCCATGTGTTTGTTGAACTTTGCAAAGTAATGTTTGATTCCAACTTACAAATTGTTTTTATAAAAAAAAACCTAAAAGTAAATTCAAGGAATTAATTTAAATTTAATTTTGAAGCAATTTTGAAGTAAATAAACCAAACACTGCGTTCTTCTGCAATCAGTGCAGTGCATGTTAACGTTACGTGATCGACTTTTGTGGCGTTCATATACGATTGTGAATCGTTTTTTGGTCCTTGACAAGAAATATCAAATCTTAAGTTCGCCTTTTTTGAGACATCTCCAAACTTGGCTGCTTTTCAACAAATATAAATAATAAACTTTATTGCAAATGATATTTTTAGTTTACCAAGTACAACCTCATTATGAAAACGAAAAGTAACCTGGAATTAATGTCACTTGAACGCTGGACTAAGCAAACTAATTCCAGGCATGACCTTCTTACCGCTTGCACAGACGCATTATTCAAAATTCACAGTCTGCTCTATTTTGCAAACAACTTGAACCTTTCTTCTATTGTTGCGGAAGTAGAAAAAGGAAAACACTTGAAAGCCCTGTTCGTTTGCCAAGCGTGCTCCTGGCTTGGTTAGAGAAAAGCAAATATGAAGGAATTCAAAAAATAACATTGTAACTTAACATTGTCAATGTCAGTGTTGGCTGTTGTCTCATTCAAGTGAGAAGCACAAGTCGTTGCTGGAGTTGTAGGGTTGATTTTTTCCTACCCTGGCAACACAAAGCGAAGACATCTGTTTGTTGGTTCAGAAGCTACATTGCTAGGCAGTAGAGGGCAGTAGAGTTTGCTAAACTAAACATTTTTGCCACCGTTGCAAAGAATTTCTTCCTTTTTTCACTTCTAATCAATATTAATTTGTTATAATCTTTGACATTGCAAAACTGTGAGTGGTTATAGACTGCTGACTAACGTTTGTATTTCCAAGTGATAGCTCGCCCCGATAGCTCAATTGGTTAGCGCGTCACTTCTGGAACGAAGAAGCTTCAAGATCAAGCGGCGCTGGTTCGACTTTCGGGGTGTGCGCTTGAGCAACGCACGTTAAGGACTGCTCTCCATTCAGCGGCATCTAATGGATTGCTTCAAGCTTACTGAAGACGCATCTCGAGATGTGACAGGTCCACCGATCTTGAAAGCCGAATTTAAGTGGGCTCTGCATCAAATGAAAACAGGAAAAGCAGCTGGGCCAGATGAAATCTGTGTGGAAATGCTTAAAGCCCTGGACGAAGAAGGAAAAGACATCATATGGAAGCTCTTAGACAGAATATATGAAAGTGGTGTGATTCCTGAGGACATGTTGAAATTAGTATTCATTGCACTATCCAAAGTTTCAGGAACACTTGATTGTGACAAACATCGCACTAATAGTCAGATCTCACACACTGTGAAATTGCTGCTAAAGATCATCCTCCAACGCTTGAGAAGGCAATTGCTTCCAGAAATAGGGGGCAATCAATTTGGCTTCATGAAAGACAGGGGAACAACCAATGCAATCTTTACGATGAGAATGCTTGGTGAAAGAGCAATCGAAGTCCAACAAGACTTAGGCTATATCTAGCATTTGTAGATTTTAAAAAAGCCTTCGATAAAGTTCGTCACGAACAGCTTTTTGAGATGCTGAACAACATTAACGTTGTTGAATGAGTTTCGCTTTTAGCAGCATGATCGTTGCTTGAAGTAAACATTAACGTTGATCACAAGGACCTGCGCATAATTAAGAATGTGTATTACCAACAACAAGCTGCAGTTCGCCTACCGGAAGGTCTGTCTAGATATTTTGAAATTCAACGTGGGGTCAGACAAGGCTGTGTGATGTCACCAGATCTGTTTAACTTGTATAGTGAAATGATTCTCAGAGAAATAGAAGGTATTGATGAGGGAGTTTTAGTGAACGGCATCTCATTAAACAATATTCGCTATGCTGATGACACTGTGCTCATAGCGACATCCCCGGACGACTTGCAAACACTAAACAAAACTTCAGACATCAGTGCAAAATATGGAATTGAAATTAATGACAAAAAAACAAAATGCATGACTATCTCCAAACAAAGTCCTGAACCCCACTTTGTACTTCACCAGGGAGGCAACACAATTGAACAAGTGTCTTCTTTCAACTATCTTGGTTCTCTCTTGACAGCGGACGCACGATGTAAGAGAGAGATACGAAGAAGAATAGGCCTAGCTAAAGACGCTTTTAATAGACTATCGACCTATTCTATTGGATCGCAAGCTTTCTATTCTTCTGAAGGTGCGACTTCTCAAAGTGTTAGTGTGGTCTGTTCTCCAGTATGGTTGTGAAACATGGACCTTCAACACAGAAACTAGGCGTAACATTGAAGCAGCTGAAATGTGGTTTTACAGGAGAATGCTCAGGATTTCATATACTGATCACATCACAAATGCAGAAGTTTTAAACCAGGTACATCAAGACAAGGAACTATTGAACAACATAACTCAAAGGCAACTCAAATTTCTCGGTCACATTATCAGAAAAGAAGATTTCGAAAATCTCTGTCTAAGCGGCCGCCTTCTCGGGAAACGTGCTCGTGGCAGACAACGAACAACATTTATATCCAATTTCAATACATTAATCAGCCAACCAAGAACACTTTGGGATACTGCGCGACAAAGGGAACACTGGAAAAATTTACGAACTGAGCATCTAGTTCATCAAAGGCCGCATCGGCTATGATACTGTTGATGATGAATGGATGGAATTATTGCCCGGCAACAAGACTTCAACAATCGGAAACTTCACTCTATCAGTCTCGGTGACCGGGCCTGCGTCAGTGATTCAAAGCCTCTACAAGTATGCGAAACTGTCAGGATTAAGCTCTGCAAGAAGCTTTCCCAGTCCGAGGATAAAGATTCAATCAATCAAGTCAAGCATTGGTCAACAATCTGCTGTCTCAAAAGAATTAAGGTGAACATGACCTAATTAACAAATTTAATTCATTTACAGTATAGGCTATGATATTATTTCAGTTAGGAAACCAAATCTTTGTGCGAAGTCCTTTGAAATTTCAAACGACGCACCAGTGCGTTGCGAGTTGCGACGTACAGTTTGAGAATCACTGTCATACATAAATAAAGCACAAACAACTTTTAAATTTATCTATCATGCTGAAAACTCGGAAATTTTCACCGACCCCCTGAAATCGCTTCGTGAACCCCCTGTTGAAAAGTTTTTGTTTTTTTTATATAAAAAAAAGTCAGTTACGTTGTCCTCCTCGACGGCATGACAGGAGTGAAGATCTTGTCTATGGGACAAAAGTGCCAACTCGCAATTATCCTTGACTCAACGTAGGTTAGAATGATTGATCAAAAACTTCCCCTGGGGTTCATTATAATTTATTGCCGAAGTGCTGCTTATAATTCTGCCTGATGTGATATATGAACAGTTTTATTGTGAGAATTGCCCGAAACCACACATAGCAACTTTCAGTTTCACTTTCCTGAAAAATCTAAATAAAGTCACGTAAAGTATTTTTGTAGGCCTATAGTTTGCAAAAAAAACAGCAAAACAACAATTTTTTCATATAAGATATTTTGTTGTCGTACTTTCTAGTTGTAATTTTCAGTGACCATCAGCTCTCTGTGGGCCAATGTGGAAAGGGAGCGTCTCTGGTGGGAATACAAGAATCAGAAACTCAAAAGGGTTCAGACTGATAGACAGAACTCAAATCGACCACAGCGACAAAATTGCAGCAAGTAAAGCCTTAGTCAACCAATATATCTTGTAGTGGAGCCTAGTTTTGTATTTTTGCTAACCATCGTTGCATGGCAACTACATATATGACGCCATTTTTTGGCTAGGTAAGGCATATACATCCGTGGTTCTCAACCGGGGGTCCACGAAGCGATTTCAGGGGGTCCATGAAAGTTTCCAAGTTTGCAGCATAATTGATGAATTACGAAATTTAAAACTAGGTTGTGCTTTATTTATATATTGCAGGGATTCTCAAACTGTACGTCGCAACGCACTGGTGCGTCGTTTGAAATTTCAAAGTACATCGTACAAAAGTAAAGGTTTCCTAATTAAAAACGTATCATATACTGTGAATGAATTAAAATTTTAATAAGGCTATGTTCTACCTAATTCTTTTAAGACAGCAGTCTATTGATCAATGCTTAACTTAGAAATGCAAACGTTATTCAGCAGTCTATCACCACTCACAGTTTTGCAATGACAAAGATTACAACAAATGAATATTGATCACAAATGAAAAAAGGGAGAAATTCTTTGCAACGGTGGCAAAAATTCTATTTATTTTTGATAAAGTTTATGGAAAAACATGAAATCAGCATATAGATTAGCCTACTGATTTTTAATCCTGTGTGCCAACATATAGCTCATAACTTCGTCAATGTCATCAATCGTCAAAAGTGCGTTGTGAGTTCAGCAAATTCTTCCAAGCGTGTCGTTTCGAAACTTATAGAACATTTGATTCTATTAGGAGACGCGACATACCAAAATTTCAGATAAAATTGTTTAGGGGTCCGCAAAGGTACCAAAAGGGGTCCGCCAAGACAAAATGGTTGAAAACCACTGATCTACATTTTACAATCTTTTAACAAAGTTACAATGACAAGTTGTTGACTTGAGGACATTCGACAACGGGTGAGACGACTGGAATGGTCCAAACAATGCGTTGCGATTATGATCTCATGGCCTTACAAGGTTAAATATACAGGCACCAAGTGGCATACTTTATATCAAGTTAAATTGTTTCACTGCGACAGAGTATTGGCAATACTGATGAGAAACATCACAAAATTATAGAACACCAGTCGTTCTTGGAAGAATTTGGATCTGGGATTTCTATTTGTACAAATCCCTGATTTTGACAAAATACATAAAAATTTGTTTATGCCTTGAACCTCCTTTGTTTGATTTGAATTATTGTGATCAGCCAAATTTACATTTCCCTTTTCTTCTACAATAAATACTGTATTTTATTCTAACGTTAGCTTGTGAAGCAAGTCAGAAGGAAACCTGCAGCTTCGAGCTACCATGAGCAACATTCTACCCGTAATTTATAAGACAAAATATTGGATGACAAAACTTGCAAGAGTCTTGAACAAATCAAACAAATGTTTTCAAACGTTTGCTGACGTATCAAAGCTCTAAACAAAAACAATTTATCCCGCCATGTCCGCCATCAGCTCTAATGAACAAAAGATGCTTTTAGAATTTAGATCAACCAAGTTGCTTTTGTTGCAGATGAAATTTCATTTAAATCTAAACGAATGTCAATAACGACTGATACCCACGCGACAGCGAAATAGCTCGAGCTAGTGTATTTTTACGTAATGATGCTCAGTGCCAAAAGTATTTCGACAACGTACAAGCGTTATTGATCTTAACAATTTAATTAGTATCTTGACTTGTCTAATTGTTGCTCAGAAATATTTCCAGTTTTATTGCCGATACCATCTGGAACCTCAATGAGAGGACTGACTCTAATCAAAAGACGACAATCGTTGAAACTACCCATGCAACTTCTAACCTCTCTAACTCAATGGAAGTTTGGACGCCGTTTGTTGGCGGCCGTGATGTCAGGAGATGCTTGAACTGCAACTAGGCGAGTGAGATCTCGGGGTCTCGTTGCTCAAATATAAAGCCTCAATCTCTATTGTTTCTTGAACAAAGGGTTGCGATTCTGAATTCCCGCTTAGTTTCGATGATGGGGGGGTTCACATCCGTTTATTTGTGGCATCTTGAGAAGGAACAGAACAATGAAAATTCAATAAACAAAGTATTTTGTAAAAAGCTGGGGCCACTCACTTGCGCAATCTAGTTGCTTCATTGAAAAACTTATAAAAAGAATTGTAATGAGGTTCAAGCGACACTCTCCGATGCGTCAAAGTATATCTACTGTAAAAGCAAGTAACATTGAGCCATCGCACAATGCCTTCGTCTTGCTTGTTCAGTTGAGTTGCTTATTGTCATGCAAAGGAAATATTCGTTTATTTTTGAATTGCTTTTTATTTGCTTTAATATTTCCAAAGTAACAAGGATACCAAGACTGCGTGATAATGGAAAATAGAGTATGGTTTTTCAAATCTAATTTAATGTGACACTGATGAAATCAACTAGAATAAAATAAAATATTTCAATTATTTTAAACTCACTACTGTCTTTTATAAAATTGACAAAATTACTGGAAAGATTTAATACCGACAGCTTCTTGACAGCTGATGAGTCCATGTCGGCTTGCATGAATGCAAGAATGCATCAGGCAAGACGCGGTGTTTGTTGGATACAAAGAATGCAGTCACGTGCATGATGACGTTACAACAAGCTTGACTGTGTCTTCGATCAACTTCCAGTCGGTTCATCTTGGAAGGATGGCAGAAAAGAAGTAGGTACTCTGGAATGACAAATGAGTCCCCATGGAACGAGTAGCATGGACACATTGCTATAAATTTGCGAAAATGGATTTGAAACCAAAGGCCCAGTCACAACATTGCAGAATAAAACCAACAACCGAGCTCGGATGATAATAAGGTCTTGAGGTAGAAAGTTGCTTGTGAGGTTTTCAATGTTACACGATTACTGCCGATGCATATGCCCACCTAACCTGGTTCGTGCACTGGCGTCAATTGTGAAGCTTTTGTTACAACAATTAGACAGTTCAAAGAATGAAATAATAAATATTGATAATAGAATAATCCTATGATTGTTTACAATAGACATGGTCATTAACTGTGCCGCTAAGATAAATGAGTTACGTTGAACCAACGTTACTAAAGATGTATTAGCTGCAAACTATCGTTGCTGCTGGTAGTGCTAAAAGCTTTGTTCTGATATCTGCGGAATGAAAGTTGATCCGTGTCATCACAATGGGGGCATTGTTGACAGTGGGCTTCCCATTCAAGGGCCGTTGTGCAAATTTACACAGGCAAAGAATAATAATAAACGGAAAATCACTTTGCATTCTGGACTTTTTAAAAAAGTTTTTTGAATACTCAAATAACTATGAAATACCAAACAACTTGTAAACCACAAAAGAATTCGGTTGGTTTCTGGAAACTTTTTATTTAGATTAAACACAATGTTTGGTGTTTTCGTTCAGAAGAACGCTTTACGAAGATATGATCTTCTGTAATGAAAACGAAATAATCTATTTATGGAAACTTGAACAGCTATGATTATTTCCAGAAAGGAAGCTTAGTGACAATTTTTAAATGTATGTTCCATGTAGCTGCAAAGCAATGTCGAGCCCCGGTGGTGCCAGAACAATAAAACCGTCTGAAGAACGATTGTTAGATTGTTACTGAAAGAAATAATAACCACGAAGTTCTCTGCATTCGGTCTAAAACAACGAATCACGGCGCAGTGACCATGGCCTCTCTATTAAAAGAGCACAGTTGACTAAAGCAACTTGTCAAGGCAATGTCCGGGTCTCAGATAAACTTCAATAACCAACAAACTAGCCACTCGTACAACAAACTCAAACAACATGCGTCGCCTGTTTCAACCTTTTCGGACCTCATTAGCATGATGCACTCGCCAATTGCTATGGTAACTCCCTAATAGAAAACAATTGTTTTCAACTAAATGTGACCATAGGCTAATGTTGTTAAGGTCGTTTTTGAAAACGACACATATTTTGAAAAAAAAAGCTAAAAATAATATTAAATAAGTTTCAAAAGTTTCCAAAATCAAACTTTCCAACATTTCGCTTTGAATTGTTGCTTTGAACAACTAGAAAAATCCAATTGGGTTCATGACTCGACAAACACGATCTTTAGAGCAGAAAATTTATTTTTAATGAAAATATCTTGGTCATAAAACTTCCTCATCAACGACCAGACAATGGACAAGGAGGAAAAATAAACAAGTTTCCTTTACAAATGTCACTGATGCGCAGAAAGTGTTTGAAATGGATTCTTAAAGTGCGAACTTCACTCGAGCACGTGCCTACAGACAATAGTCATTGTCCTTGTCAGGAGCTCGGGTGGCATCATGTTTCTGCATTGTCTTCTGTATGTGGGACTCCCAACTTATTCAAATAAGTGCAGGTTATAACATTTAAAAAATACACTTTAGAAAAATTTCCATCATTGATGAAGTGATTGCTATATTGAGCGATGGTGTCGTCATGCGCTGGTTTCTTCATTTTCCTTTTCAAGTGGACACTTAAGAACTAGCGGTGCCAAATAACGATACTAACTTTTTGTTCGGGAAGTTCTGGTTTTAACAAAGATGCTTTCAATAAAAATATTTTTTTCTCGGAAAAGTAGCAGATCGTCGTGAGTTCAAAACAATTGAAAGTTTTCTTTATTCCAGCTAATTTTAGCAGCATCGCATTAAATTAAGACACCAAGTCGTGCAACCTTACCAGATGTTAACAAATTTACGTTTATTTTTAAACACTCACAGATAAAACTACTTCAGAACAAATTTTATATCAAACGTTTTCGGTACCACAAAGTGTCCTTGTCAAGAATAACGATTATAATTTTATCGGCATCTGATGAACCAAATACGGGAATGAAAATTTAAATTTATCAAGAAGAAACACTAGCACAGTGATCAATATTCCTGGCTGGCTGAACACTCAACATCTTACACAAGAATTTAAAGAAGGTTTTCCATTGTAGGCCTACTATAGGCTACTACTGTTCTAACTTACCAAACAAGCTCGCAACACAATCCGTTAATGCCAAATATTCCTGTATGGGACAAAATGCCGACAAAGATTTTCGATAAGAAAAGAGAACATATTTGAAAAGCTTTTGATACATTTCAGTAAAGGAAGGCGGGAACTAACTCATAATCGCATTTAATTTGTTTTGAGTGGTTTATTTAACCCGGTCTAAAGGTCAAAGTTCAGAAATTTTGTTGCTTCTGGTGGTGGTCTCACATTTTGCCCGTTCTTTGAAAGACCGGAAGTGGAAATAATGAGCTTGAGTTGTAATCTTATTTTCTACTCTTTTGGGTACATGGTTTGCTTAAGTCTTCCAGCGCTAGCGTCTTCCTATTTTCTATTCCTTGGTGAAACAATTTGCTATATGCAGGATGCCGTAAGCAATGAAAGACAGTGCAAAGAATGGAATGTGTTTGTTCCCAGGGGCGGCTCGCTAGTGTGTGCTGACTCCCACAAAGTTTTCACGCAAAGTTTCTCAAATATCTTAGCGTTTCTTCTTCCCAAAATGTAGTTTATGTTTTCTCTTCACAAAATTGCTGACTGTGTAAATTATATTTGGCAACTCTGCGTGCTGTGAAATATTTTGCGCAAGGTTACAAATACAATAAAAGAAACACTCGATCGTGACGTCAACGAGTCGCGTATTTTCTTTAGTTGCCAAACGCTTAGCAAACGCTTGTGCTGTGTTACAAACAGAACAATTCAGGATTGCCAGGTTGGCATTTTTTTATGTTGTTTGGCATGAAAAATCCTGTTTGGCATTTTTTTTAAATTTGGCAGTTTTTGGCCTTTTTTGTTGTCTTTTTTGCCCGAAAATTTTGATTGGCATTTTTTAATTTGGCTTTTTAAACGTTGTTCTCATGACTTACCACTTGTTTGGTTTTAAGCTTTGCAGCTGTTGTTTATGACTGACCAGTCAGGCCTGCCGCCTGTTACTGTAATGGATATTAATATTTTACTAATACTAACATTGTTTTACCATGTGAGTTACATTACCCTGTCGTGCTCAGATGCTGTGACAGAACAATAGCTAGAACGTGTTATTCACATTTGTTTGTTGATCGTCCCCTTCAAAATATTACACATTTGCGAAACTCTTAAATAAGCCAGTTTTATCTTAAACTTTTATCACAATTTAGAGCTGAAAATACGCTCAGAATGCACCTAATCAAATGTGATTTTTCAAATTTTTCTGGGGGAGGTCACCCAGACCCCTCGCTGTTGCATTCGCCTTTGGCGAACACGCACCAGCGCAACTTCTACAACTCACCAGCCGCCACTGTTTGTTCCTCCCTACAGCACAGGTCTGCGTGGTGGTCGTGAGCCACAACTACAGCAAACGTTCTGGTTGTAAATCACAAACTAACAAAATATTTCAAACATTTTGGTCACTAACTGCTTAACAATTAAATTGACTAATTTCATATACGATTTGGGTAGAGGGGTTCCCACAACATTCCACCTTTCCAGGTTCCAGAAGCACCACAACATTTTACATTATAACAAAACAAAAATAAATTGAAATAGCGAACGTAAATATATTTACATGAACGAAAATAATTTTACAAGTGCAAGAAATATTAGAGAAACATACAACCACACAATATAACAACAACAAAAATATGGTCTTACCATCCTATGCATTGAGAAGCTTCTACCCTGCTCTCATACGAAATAATAATGTTATGGTTTAATTTATTGCCGCTCTGCAACAGCTAAGGTCTTTTAGCGACATTGCTCATGTTTAATTTTATACCAGTTTTATTTCATACGATGTCATCACATATTTTCTCGACACATTGTGGCGCTTCATGAAGGTCACTTCGACCTGATGAAGTCATGGAGAGACCGCTGGGAAACCATCTCACGGCCCAACCAGTCTCAAGTCACACCAGACACTACGGTACCACCTGGCTCAGACCTGCCAAGAAAAGAATGGGTGACTGTCACAATCAATGTGCAAAGCCTCGCGTCGGGCTGCTTTGCGTCTTGACAGAATGTGCTGTTTTCATTATGGAATTCTTGAGCGATGTGTTATTATCGGGTATTGACCTAAAGTAACCTCTGATGACGAAATCTGTATTATGTAACGTGTTTTCTACAACCTTCGGCCCTACGTGACATTCTAGAGACTTCTGTTGTTTACATTTAAATGCTACGTGACCGACGATGAGTTCGTGTGATGCAATACTACGTTACCTTCTCGAAGTTACTGGACTGAACAACCAACTATATAAATAGTGGTGTAGTTTGTGTAATGTTTATTATGATTAGTATTATTATTATGATGATTATTATTGAGTTGGTTATGAGAGTTGTGCTATGAGTTGTGGATTGGTAGTTGATGCAGAAATTAGAGTTATTTGAGGAGCCGTTCGTTAAAGTTTTTCAAGAAGTCAGATTATCATTTCACTAGTAGAATTATTCGACATTTAATTGACTGCTTTTCGGTTTGACCCATTAAACTACGTCATTGAACCTTTCCAAGTCTTTTTCCTGGTAAGAGATAGAAAGAAATCGTGACAGTGACTCTGAATCGCCTCCGCACTGGTGTTGGTCGCTTCAAGCCCAATATGTTTACCTGGGGATTGTGTGACTCACCAGCCTGTATTTGTGGTGACTGTCAAACAGCACAGCACATCGGAAATCACTGTGAAGTGTTTCGACCTGAAGAACGTGTGAATCTCATAGACCCTGATATGAAGACACTGCTCCGGTTGCAACAATTGGGAGATGTTACCTGAATTGCTGCCTCATAAGCAAGAAGAAGATCACATTATTACCCGACTTATTTTCACTGCGTTATGCAAGAAAGAACACAATCGGTACCGGTTTTAAAGTTTTCGGTTTGACACGACCTGGAATCGATCTCAGATCTACGAATAGTTGAGATAATAATTTGATACCAATGGATCCTTGTGCCCCAAACCAAGACACATTGAGGGTGAAATACACTACATCCAAATAATACAAGTTCCCGGGGCCCATGGAAAGGCTACAGGCCCTTAAAATCATCCCTGCACGGTCCAAAAGTACCCCCCCCCTTCATCAACGCCAGTTTATTGTTTATCGGCGCTACCGTTTTTGCAGAAGTGACCAGAGTTGTATCAAATATCAATTACGTAGTTTTCAGTTCAATTCCATTACACCATCAAAACAGTAGCGTAGCCAAGAATTTAGGAAGGGGGGGGGGGGTTATGACGACACAGCGGCGGGGGGTCTGGGGGGCCTCACCCAGAAAATTTTGAAAAACTACTTTGAATTTGGTGCATTCTGAGAGCATTTTCAACAAAAATGTAGGTATGAATGTTCCTGTAAAATGGTGCTGTCCGGTGGCATAGCAAAAGGATAAGATCATGTTTTCTTCGGCATTTTTCGGTAATAAAGCTAAATCTCTATGTTTTCTTGTTGCTAATTCCTGGCTGAGATGTTTGGTATTGGAAAAACTCGCTCTTTTAATGCAGTTTTGTTTAAAATTAGGCAATTTTTTTTTAGACTGAAATATCAATATCGTGACGTCACACGCGTGCCAAAGGGAGGGGTTGTAACCCTCAAACCCCCCCCCCCCCTGGCTACGTCACTGCATCAAAATATTTATTTATCATACATTGCAATGAATAAACAGACAAAGCAAAGTAACTTTAGCCGGTGTACAATCAAACATCTATAGGACTGGCTCATTATACAAGAGAAGGATCCACAGAGGATACAAACTGATGAGCATAAATCAACAAGTGAATAAAAAATAAGAGTAACCTCTCAAGTACATGTAGCTCCACACAAAGGAAATTTGCATGACTTTTGGGTCTTTTTTATTTCTTTAAAAATAATGTCTAAAAAGACATTTTGACTCTTTTTATTTCTATTATGTCTTTTTAGCAGAGGTGAGCAGTACCGAGCACAATTGTACCGCGGTACTTTTTGTGTACCGTTACCGGTACCGCGGTACTTTTTGAAATTTGTACCGGTTGCCTAAATACCCAGTAGCCTACTTTTTTGGTCAAAATACCCGGTACTTTTATCGGTACATTTTTTCAACAATGTTAATTCCGTAACGATTTAATCCATGAACGAAAATGGCGCTAAGAGAAATCGCGAAGAGAAATCATTTCTTCGCGTCATTTTCGTTCATGATGATTTCTCTTCGCGCCATTTTCGTTCATGCGTATCTCTCTTTTTCATCGTTGGATGAGCTTCAAGGCGAAGAAAATGCACACACAGGAATTCTTTGGCCAACGTTGTTTACGGCATAGAAAAAGTTAGAAGAACTGAAACAATATCGTTGGTGTTTGCTTGCGGTTAGTGACAGTTTTGATTGAAGCCATTCAAACGAGATTTCATCACGTACTCCAGAGCACTGATCATCAAATCGCCATGGCGTTGCATCCACATTTTCGGCTCTCGTTGATCCCACAATCGAACATGGATGAACGATATTTATTTATTTCGGAAAGCATAGCGAAAAGCATCAAGACTCAGTTGATCAGCAAGCTTGAATCTTTGCTTGAGCAAGAAGGTCAGAATGAAGCTGAAAGCAGCGATGACTTAGAAGAAGTTGCTCTGCAAGACGAGTTTTTCGGTTTTTTGTTTGAGCAACCGAGAAGCCGACGACAAAGTGCATCTAAACTGGTTGATGAATTTCTCAAAATGAGTCCTCAGAGATGCATCACAGATGCATGCTTTAAGCATCCGACGATCGAAAGGTTGTTTATTAAAACAAACACTGCAATCTCTTCAAGTGCTGCTATTGAAAGAGTTTTTTTCACCGCTAAAGACATTTTAAGGCCTAAACGAGCTGGATTAAGTGACACTCATTTTGAGATGCTACTGTTTTTAAAAGCGAATGCCTAGAACAGGCTTGCCCCAAAACTTTTACTAAATACCCAATTAGATATAAAGTAATAGGCCTATAGCTTTAGGGTCTTATCAATTTTTTTTTGTAAAGTGTTGGGCACTGTACTGCAATTCCTACATTTTTTTAGTACTTTCTTTGCTTTGAATTGTGTGTGTTAAAATAGGAGTCCAATGGGGATTCGTTGTTTTGCGGCTTGCTCCGTATGTGGCATAATTACTGCTTTTCAAATGTTATGGGCCCCTGTTTAATTTTTAGAGATAGGCTAAATGTTAAACAGAGGTGTAAAAAGTAGTCCATTTGAATAGTCAAGTAAAAGTACAGTTACTGAAGGTTTATTCTAATTCGTTACAATTACAAGTAGAAAGTACCAGAGCACATTATCACTCAAGTAGAAGCAAAAAAGTACTGACCTTTAAAATTACTCAAGTAGAAGTAAGTTAGTAAATTTTGCAGTCAAAATCAAACATTTTTGACAAATTTCATCAAGTTTTGAAAAAATATTTCAAAATCCCAATATTTTTAGTCAGAACGCATCTCACTTAATAGTTTAATTTTTAATGAATCATTTAGGTCTTAGGAAGATAAACTTTTCGTTTTAAGAATTCTTTTCAACAAAACTTTTCATTTTTAACAATTTCTCTTTAAAATTTTTTTTTTTTTTTAGAAATGACACCTTTTTAACAGATTTACCTAGAGCCGAATTTTTAATAAAAAGGACAATACGAATTATTGAAAGTTTCAAGGAAAATCCGGGAGAAAAAACACAGTTGGCTTTAGCAGCGAAGGATAATTTAATGTTCAGAAATATTCCTCTGATACAGAATTCTAAAATGGTGCCAACGCGAATCAATTCATTCAGAGCAGTAGCGCACCCAGCATGGGGCTAAGGGGGCTCAAGCCCCCCCCAAACCCACCACCAAAATGAATTTTTTGTGTTTTCCCCATTTATACCTTTTGCTTACGGGTTAGATATAAATAAGACAACAATACAACAGGGCTGAGCATTATAGCAATATATTTACATATTTACAAATAGTTTTAACAGTCGAACGTTCTCGGTTTAATTTAAACCCTCATCAGAAATCTGAAAATATTTATAAAAATGCAATAAATTTCAACTTCGTGAAGGTAAAATTACATTAGGAAAAAGCGACTAGGCCTACATAAATAACTACAAAAAAATTTTGAACCACAGGGAACGTGATAGGCTACATCAAGTAAATGTTGAAGAGAATGGACGCGCCTCCAGCAAATAATTGTTTGTTTAAATTTGGTTGTAGCGTTTGATTAACATGCTTCCTTTCATAACAGTGAATTTTGGTGTCAAATTGGGATTTGCTTTTGCGTAAAATTATGAGTCAGCAGAGAATTTTCGACCAGTGCAAAATAAACACTCCATAGTATGGTCTTTGATGGCACTTTTCTTTTACTCCCTAAAGTTCAGATGCTCCCGTACTCTCGTGGTCAAAGGTCTGGTGGACATACCGATGTACCGTACGTCAATGCCGAATCACACGGACCTGTAAAACTGTATACGACATTTGAGCAGAGAGACGAAGGCGTTTGGGACTTTAGTTGAAAATACGAACTAAATTTGAATGTTTTGTAAGTAGGAAAAACGTCCAAACTTAATGTTTGCAAAATTAGTGTTTTGTTTCAAACTGTTTTCGCACTTATTTGTGTTGGCAAACGGAAAGCTAATTCTATTTTGTCATAGGCTACATGACGAAAAAAGTCGAGATCTATAGAAGATTGCGAGAATGGACGTAGGGATGAGGATGCTGATGGTGCTAGTAGTATGGGCAGGCACGGATTTATGGGGGGGGGCAAGGGCCCCCCCGGAAATTTTGTGAAGAACTGTTGAAACTGTATGTTTCCGTATCAAATGGCCGCTGATCTTAATCTCACGGCGGACTAAACTTATCTCGGGGGGGGGGAATAATTTTCTTTCATACAACTTCGAGTACAATTTAATAGCAATATTTGTTGGAGCTAACTCAGCTACCAACGTTGAACCAAATGACGTCAGTTAAAACAATCTGAAACCTTGAATAGCTGTTTTATAGTTTTTAGTCTTCATTAGTGCGGTGGGATGGCGCGGTAAGGTGCTCGTTTTCAGTGTTGTACGCGTCATTGAAATAAATTGACGGCGTCAGCGTCAGCGCGAATTGCCTAAAAACTTTACGGCGTAAAGTACTGCGTAAGCTCTTAAAGAAATTGACGGCGTCAGCGTTAGCGCTAATTTCTAGCGCTATTTTTTGCCAGCGTCTCAGAAAACGGAAATATTTCAACCAAGTTTAGGCTAACAATAGCTAAAAATAAAGAGCAGATATTATGTTTTGAGACTGTATTGTAATTAGCTGCTTAGCCTATTAGTTATTTCCTTACAGAAAAAGCAAGCATTTCAAAACGTTTGTCTGACAATTTGCTGCGTTTGGGACGCATAGCCTAAGCTATTGTCCTTTCCAAGTGAAAACATGCGTTCCACAGCAGCGCTGGTTGGTATTGGTGTGTTGTATTTCAAAAATAAATTGAAAACGTTTACTCGGAAAGGTATCACTGTTCCTAACGTGCTGTGATAGTTTAGCATGTACAAATCTTTTAACCAGGTTCACTGCACCAACATCGCTCTTTTCAGAGGCATAAAGCTCTTGAAATAAAGTATCTTCGACGTTCCGCGAAGCCGATCATGGATTTTTCGCTTTCTGTCTCTCATCTCTCGTTCTCAATACATGGGTGATCACTAGGGCCCGCAAAAGTCAATAAAGTCAAAAATTTTTAAGGACCTCGTCTATCCACGAATCCAAGAATAAAGTTATTTTTAGCACCTAGGGGACTGTTTCTAAGAAGGTTATAGGTCAAAATAAAGTCAAAATTGACAATAAAGTCAAAATTTTCAATAAAGTCAAAATATGTCAAATTATGGCTTTTGACAAACTTTTTGTGTTTTTTGAAAGTAATTTTTGTCAAAATCCTCGTGGAAGCATTGTAAATCAGGAACTGCGACACAATTAAACCATATTAACCTATAAAAGCAGGAAATATGGAAATATGTCACAATGCTGACGGATCAGCAGTACCTTTTATCGCAAATTGCCCATTGTTTATTCATTGTTACGTATTTAAATATTTTTTATAAAAAGCTCCATCTTCACAAACGTAGTCTTTTCGAAAATCAACAGTTTGGATTTTAGGAATAGCCAAGCTAAATCGTCTTCAGCAAAAGTTAGACAGATTTGTGGAGATTTTCCTATCGCCGAAAAACACGACGCACTTTTTAGGCCTATAATCCATAAAAACCTTGACTTTTCGACAAAATATTACGTTTGGGTCTGAAATCGACAAAATATTATGTTTGGGTAACTGATATCAATTCAAGGAAGAAATGTGACCTTTACAAATAAGCAATTTTGTTAGGTCAAAATAAAGTCAAAATTTGATAAAAATAAAGTCAAAAAATTTTTTTTTTAGGTCAAAATAAAAATGGCCCTAGACTGATCACCATTTGGCAAACTTCTTCCGAGTGTATTCCAGGGAGCCATTCCAACCAACGCAAAAGCCGGTAATTCGGATGAGTCGCGCTGGCCAGAATACATTGTGAAACCATAGGTGAAACTCTAATTGTGAAACGAGATTTTTCATTTTTTTTCCATGAAAATAAAAAATGACGCATAGCGCTTGACGCTTAAAATCGGCAAAATAGTTGACGGCGCTATCACTTCTGTCAAGTGAAAAATAAATTGACGGCTCTAGCCTCAGCGTTAACAAAAAGTTGACGCCGTCAAATGACGCCGTCAAATTGACGGCGTCAACGTACAACACTGCTCGTTTTCCAATCATGCGATTATCTGGTTCGACTCCCGGCTTATGCTGGTTGTTGACAAAACACCGCTCACCTCTACCCAGGGTGTAATAAATTGGGTAGGCGTAGTTGCTGAAGTAAAGGCGGCCGAAGAGAAAGGAACTACTCTCGTTAGTGCCGAAGGCTTAGTATTATGAGAACTTTATCTTCTCATATCCTGATGCTTGGATTCAAGTATGGGACTCACCTTTACCTTTTTTAGTCTTCATTATAATTTCAATCAAGTACCGTATAAGCCTGCAAACATAAAAATATCCAATTGGTCATGGACACTGTATACAGGGTTTTAAACCAGATTTCAAGTTTACTTTGCATGCTCAGCAATTTTTATTCAAGTAAAATTTATTTTTTAAACATTCACAACTGATGAAAATATAGCTGTTTTAATGTCTATTTTATAGCATATCGTATATGTCGTAGTATCATTGTTCATATCTGTTTTATCTTTTTCTTTCTTTGTAATTGATGATTAAATTTTCTGCCCCCCCCCCCCCCCCCGAAAAAAACTCCTAGATCCGCGCCTGGGCATGGGGTTCACTTAGCCAACTTCTAGTCTGATTGAGTGAACGAATCCTGATGTATCGGCAACCGGTGGATTGTAAGTGCTTGTAAATACTGTATTAATCAAAGGGATGGGCATTGGCCTATTGTCACTGTCACTATTGTCGAAATCACTCGTCGGCCTGCATTTCTGAATTAGCCCCCCCCTAAATTTTTTTCTGGGTGCGCTACTGATTCAGAGCATTGTTAGCAGAATGCAAATGAGACTTTGCACTAATGCCGACACTGACAATGGTCAGCTACTGGTTGATATTGCTAACTTTGCAACCTGAAAAAATGATAGAAGGAAGTTTGCGTCATTGAAAAGCAGAGGTGAGAAGAATTTGTAAACGCTTTAACATTGATGAAAGTCAATACAGTCAATCCAAGGATTAAGAGACTTTAGTAAAAAAGTTGAAATTGTACCCAATAATTTGAAGTCTCTCTTGACAGCTATTTCAACTTTACTTTGTTTGACAGCAGAATGAGAACGTGGTTTCAGTTTAGTAAACAATATTATCACAGGTTTAAGAGCATCTTTGCTCATTGATAATTTGAGCTGTTTGATATTTATAACTTTCAATGGACCACCTGTGGCTCAATTTACCGCTAAAAATATGTAAGATCCTGGCTGCTAAACCACCGATCAGCTAAAAATGCTAGATCCCAAATTTGTAAAGATAAAGATGTAGATTCTTCTCGGAAGGCTGTTTGGAATGTATTTATAGAAAAATAAACAATTTTGTACCTCTCGTCCAATTTTGATGTTGATTTCATGTTATGGTAGAATAAAGATTAATATTTTGCAAGCTGTGTATTATTTATCATTTTGGCAAATCTGACAGTATACCCTGTGCTTTTTTTACGAATACAGCACTGGTTGGGAACCACTGGTGTAGAGTATGAACATCGTCATGGCGCGTTGCTGTTACTTGTTAATATAATTGGGATGGAGTCCGGAGATGAATCGCATTTGTGGTTTTAAATGTAAGATTATTTCAATGATTATTTCAAGATTATTTCAATGTAAGGTTATTTCAATTTAAATGTAAGATTATTATACAATCACAAAAAAAATTCATTATTCTAAGTCTTGTAACTTGTATTTAAGAAAGTACCGTACCGTACCGGTACCAAGGTACTTTTTGAAAATAGTATTGGTACCGGTACCGCGGTACTATTTTTGACCAGTACCGAGTACCGGTACCGCGGTACTTTTAAATTGTACCGTGCCCATCTCTGCTTTTTAGGCATTATTAAATGTAACTACGGACAGTGGCCAGTGTTTCGATCTTCCGATCTTCTCAGCCTGGTAAAATGAAAGTAGAAAGTTGTTTTGAAAAGATGGTTTCTAAGAGTGCTTTTAATAATAAGCTAATGAGAATTGATTTAATTTTTAATTTCGGACTCTAGGGAAACGTAATTTAATCACCAATTAGAAAGATTTTTTTTTTTGAAAAAAGTTGTGAAAAGTAAGAAGTGAAAAAATGTTGTAAAAAGTTGTTGCGCTGGAGTCCGAAATTAAAAATTAAATCAATTCTTTGGCTTATTAAAATCACTCTTAGAAATCATCATTTCAAAACTTCAAGACAACTTTCTACTTTCACTTTACTACGCTGAAGATCGAAACACTAGCCACTGTCCGTAGTTACTTTTACTAATGCCTTTATAGGCATTATTTTTAAACAACCATAAAAGAGCCAAACTCATGCAAATTTCACTTTGTGTGGAGCTACATTTGCAGATTAAATTAAGGTTATAATGTTTAATATCTTTACACGTACTACCGATTTATTGCTTTTGCATATTTTTCAGGACCTTCTGATGATCCCCTTTTAGGGTGAAACAGGCTTTAGTTTAGACTCTAGAGGTTTTAGAGAGTAGTAGTAAGTATATATTTGATGTAAAATGAAAATTATAAGATAAATCTGACTATGCACTATAACTGTAACGACACTTCAAACTTAAAAGCACAAACTGAACAAGTGATACAAAAATGATTACGAGTAAATAACACGGCGAAAAGCAGATCGCGTGAGGTGTAAACTACAAGCATGTGACAAAAATTAGAACACACATAGAAGAAAAGACGAGCCACAGGCAAATAACTGACGGTTGAGAGACGGATTATTACGTTTTATTCTTAAGGCTTCCATAATCTTAGTCTGAAATTCAGATCTGCCTCGAGAGATGATTTTAAATTGGTCGATCGAGACATTGTCAGTGCACGTTTTACAAGAGGCGATGTGCTCTTTGATTGATTGATTGATTGAATCTTTATCCTCGGACTGGGAAAGCTTCTTGCAGAGCTTAATCCTGGCAGTTTCGCATGTAGCCTACTTGTAGAGGCTTTGAATCACTGACGCCGGCCCGGTCACCGAGATTGACAGAGTGAAGTTTCCGATTGTTGAAGTCTTGTTGCCGGAGAATTATTCCATCCATTAATTGCACTTTAGTTGTTAAATTTGAGTTAAAGTGCTCCCCGGCCCTTGTCAACAATGTCTGGTTGACATATTAATGTATGCCTGGTTTGGGTCACGCAAACAACTAAATTTATATACAACATTCCAAGAAAGAGCAAAGGAGACTTCAGTTGAAAACATTGGTGCACTTTGAACGTTCTATCACCATCACCATTTAACACCATCGAAATGACCATTGCCTTGCCTTAACCTGTTGGCCACGCTGTTGGTAGTGATACATTCACTTAATTTACTTTGTTTTAAAATTCTTTCGAGAAGAATGCTCAGAATATCACATACTGAGTCACATGACTGTGATGTCACATGTCACGCATGATTGCGTTACTGCTTTGGCAAAGAAGAATACGTGCCTACCGAGAATTTTGAGCACGACTCATCATCACAAATGGCAAAAAATATTACGACAAAAACTAAATAGAGCCCATATCGATTTATGATAAAAAATGAGGCTGGTAGGCTACACTGTTTGTTGCATTGAGTAACAAGGCTTATAGTGATGATACGAGGCAGTCAACCGCTTAAAGTGGACAATTTGCTGGGTTGGTTCACAAAAACAGAAAAGTTTTATGAGTCAATAGAAATAATTAGGTGCATTTTTTATGGTCATCAATTTTAGTAATTGCTGTTTCTTCGAATATTGTGTATAAATTCAGTTGTTTACATGACGCAAACCAGACATACATTGGTATGGGTTCTAGGACAATTGCCCCCCGGACAACTGCCCCCCGGACAACTGCCCCCCGGACAACTGCTCCCCCGGACAATTTCCCCCCGGACAATTGCCCTCACACAATTCCATCAAAAAATGCAGTAAAGTTTTTTCTTAATTAGCGCTAATGGTTTGATTGTTATTTGCGACAGAAAGATATATAAACATCGCCACTAGAAATGTAAAAGTCAAGTACATTGCGATTTTCATAGTCTTCTACAATGGTTACAATGCGAGCTGAACAGTCTCGATAACGTTTTTTGGGCGGTGGTGCAGGAAATCCTGCAACCATTTGGTTAATAGTTACCGTTGCTAAAGCCTGCTCGCTCTTTAATGCGTCTATAAACTTCCAAACGTTTGGATGACATGCAGTAATGTTAGCTTGAAGGTGGATATGCCATCCTTCCAACGAATTGTTTGTGCGGGAAAGATCTTCCATTATACGATCATGCATGCTTCACATGCAGATCGGAAAACGGGGTGATCGTCTATTGATGCGTAGCCTTCTACCGATGAAGACATCTTCAAAGTAATCTAAGGTCGAGTCAGCTTCTGTTGGCATAGTATCCTGAAGTGCTTCAAACGCACTAACTACGTCATTTGGTCGAATGAAAGCCAGAGCTGGAAGCATACGAATTTTCAGAGCAAAGTCAGCATCTGCCTGATATTAGTCTTGCAATCCTTCCGCCTGCCTTTTCTTTGTTCGGTGTAACGAGTAACGATGTTGCCACCAAACGTATTCGCGCTATGAATAAACTTCACCAAGTCATGCTTAAATTTTATTATTATCCGGGGGCAGTTGTTCGGAGGGCAGTTGTCCGGAGGGCAGTTGTCCGGATACCATTGGTATGTCAATCAGACATTTGTTGATGAGGGCCGGGGAGCACCTAAACCCAAATTTAACAACTAAAATGCAATTAAAGAGCACATCGCCTCCTGCGTAACGTGCACTGACAATGCTTCGATTGATCAATTGAAAATCATCTTTCGCGGCATATCTGAATTCCAGACTGAAATTATGGTAATTCTAAGAATCAAATGTAATAATCCGTCTCTCAACAGGCCATTGTTTGCCTGTGGCTCATCATTCCTATTGTGTGTGTTCTAATAGTTTGTCCAATGCCTGTAGTTTACATCTCGTGTGATCTGTTTCCCGCCGTATAATTTACTCGTAATCATTCTTGTATCACTTGTTCAGTTTGTGCTTTTCAGTCCGGAGTGTCGTTACAGTGCATAGTCAGATTTATCTTACAATTTTCATTTTATGTATATTGCAGATTTGTAATTCTTGATGAGGACGCATGTAGTCCAGGTGTCGAAAACTTTATTTTAATTCTGTTATATTTCTTTATGTAATACAATATGTTAAACCCGCTAAGATTACTTTGTTTTGTCTTCATGGTTCAACAAAGCGAACTCTCTACCAAAGCTTTATCATTGCAATTAATATTGTTTTAAAATCTTCAAATTACATTTAGCCTACATCTAAATGTGATTAAAAGGTGTTGCAACCTTGCCATATTTTAAACTGATTGTCCTGCTGTAGTATCATGCACGTTATAACGTCCGCGTTTTGTCGCTTCTACCTTTTTCTGGACCTCTGCTATGTTTGTTATATATTGTTTTGTTTTTTTCGTTGTGATGGTCAGAAATAAAAACAAACTGAACTGAACTCATCACACGTTTCATTTACAAAATTAAATGTTTCCATCCGGAAGTTATCAATAATATTACCACTTCAATTTGCATACCAAATGTAATTTGGACCTGATGTTTTTGCAATCATAATTATGAAACAACAAAAAGTCTCAGATACAACTATAATTACATGACAATATGTAACTGGTGGTGACCTATTTTTATCGTTACCGCAGCAACGGGTAGAAGCTGCATTTGTTTTAACTGTAATTTTGTTACTCGCTACTTTTTGTTTAAAATACAAAAATCCGTTCAAGCAAGTTTTGTGCGGAACAGTGACAATGTTAAAAATGCCGGAATCAACTTCAAGCGTTTGACAAGCTGTTCGTTTTAAAGCTTTGGCAGCCCTCTCCGAATTAATTTCTTTGGAGAATCTTCATGTGGGGGAAGGTCGGGGCCTATGAGCATATAGGGTCCTATGATCCACCCCTTTATTTTTTTAAATAAAAAGTTTTTCCACTCCGTTTCAGTCGAGATCTTTTCTTCATGCTTAAATACATTTCTCACAATTCCCAGGACAATCTCCTGTGAGAATTCGAGGCGAAAAGAGAGTTTCTTTGTTTTTATGTTGAAAAAGTAAATTTTGAGGGGTTCTTAAATTTTACTATAACTTCTTAGTTTTTCAACAGATATTCAAATGGTTTAATTTGGTGAGAAGTAGTGTCCTTTTTAAAGGAATAATGAAAGAAGTGCACTATTAAAGTTAATAGTTTAGAGTCAATAAAAGTGAACTTGTCAATATGGAGAGTTGGAACCTATGAGCCACCTTGTGTGCTGATCCTATGAGGCCGGCTCATAGGATCCTACTTGGTGGAAATTCATATCACAATTAGTTATTGTTAGAAAGTTGTTTATTAATTTTTTATATTTAAGCTAATTAAGATTATAGTGAATTGTTTATGTTTATTTTTCAATTTTTGTTTAACAGTTTAAGATGCGTTTGTAGGCTATATCTGTAGATAAGAAATTTCAAAAATTGGTTCACAAAACTGACCATAATGCCTCGAACAACTGCTAAAAAAAATCATTGTGGAAAATCGCTGTTCCAGTTTCTTCTGTAGTCCACCCATCACTACTGGGTCAACAAAAAGAGTGAAGGGAATTAGAAAAATTTTGATTGACTTTTCTGCTTTTGACCTTGTGTAAATAGCCAGTTAATAGCCTATATTCGATGGATCGGTTTTGTAAGCTTGTGATCACAAAAATGATGGCACGGTTGTGGCATGCTTAATTTGTTTCATATTTTCTAGCCTTCTAGGCCTATATGATCTGTCACTTATAAAATATGATCTGTCACTTATAAAATGTAGGCCTAATGTGATTATTAGAAATTATTATCTTTTTATTTAAAAATTGTGGAAATCTTCCAGTTTCGTGATCACTTAAGCCTCTATTTTCAACTTATCACGTCCCATTATCTTGTAAATGTGTTGTTGTGTATTCATGTAAATGTATCCATCAATGTATTCATGTAAATACGTTTATTCTTTTGATTGTACTGGTGGCTCATAGGACCCCACGCGTTGGATCCTATGAGCCACTTCAACAAATTTACATTTTTTGCTCCACATTAAAAATCTGAAAAGATGCGAATTTTCTCTTTGGTGATTCAACAGGTTATATCACAAGTTATGCTAGCATAAAATATGAAGTGAAAATATTCAGTAATAAAAAAGTTATGGGGCTAAATCAAAAAGGGGGATCATAGGCCCCGACCTTCCCCTGTTTTGGTTGGTTTAAATCTTTGTCTTCGGACTGACGAAGCCTTTGAAAGCTTAACCCTGGCAGTTTAGCATGAAGAGGCTTTGAACCACTGGCACAGGCCCGGTCGCGAAATTTTTTTTCCTACGAGATTTTTGTCTCATTTATTTTAGTCACTTTAAAAGTAAGATTTTCCGAAAGTGTTTGAGAGATTGGTTGATTCAGATTGCGAAATAACTATTTGCCAATGAAATTCTGCAATGATAATAAAATATAAGCTTTCCCTAACCCTACTTTTTTGAAAAGCTCTTGTGCACCGCAAAAATTAATTTAAAGAAAAAAAAAAGTTTGACTTCGACGGGCGTCGAACCCTCGTTCTCACGATTACTAGGCGGAGGATGATACCACTGAACCAACCGTGCCAACGAGAAATTGTTGCATTCCACAAGGTTTTAATACAAACTTTTACCAAAATATGTAAATGAGACAAAAATCTCGTAGGAAAAAATATTTCGCAGCCCGGTCACCGAGATTGACAGAGAAAAGTTTTCGATTTTAAAAGTGTTGTCTGTCAACTATTCCATCCACTTGCTGCCGCTTAATAGAAAATTGCCCTTGATATGAGTTGCTCAATAGGGTGGATCAAAAGTGGCAAAAAAAATTTTTTTTCTCAATTTTAATTAGCTAGATATGGCAAAAGTTGCCAATATATCACCATAACACAATGTAAAAAATTGAAGAAGTTTGAACAAGTTTTTGATCTCCCCCCGCGACATACAAATTTAGGCACTTATACATACAAGAACTGCATGGCAAATTTTTTTTCGATTTTAACTCGCTTTGCAGACATGACAAAAGGTTCTAATATAACACCAAGTACAATGAAAATGTGTGTACTTAAGAGTTTTGACTTCACCCTCTTTCAGCATATTGATTTTAAAGTGACTTGGCGGATGCACCACCCGTGGTTCCAGCAGGTAAACGCCTATTAACCATCACCATCAGATGGCCGAGTATAGACTCACAAGCTTAAACTTTATATGACTGGGTTGACAGGTGGCCCATTGCCAAAGTCACTTCCTATTAATTTATGCGCTCATGCATACAAAGACTGCAAGCAATATAATAAACAGTTACAAAATGAAGTGAGTAAAATCACGTTTAGGCTTAAATGTTGGCATAAACTGACGAGAAGCAATTCGGGCACGAATGAAGCCGTCTCGATATTTCGGTCCACAAACTGCTTTAGATGCATCGGTAACCAGCTTCACGAGCCTTTCAACAGCCTGCGTGTGACATGGAAATTTGGGAAAAAATACAGTGGGAGTCACATCTATCATGATGAATTGCCGGAGCTCAGCATCCGTCATTGTTTTAATTACAGGAGGCTCCGTGATAGGAAGATCCTAAGTTTCATAGTTTGTGACGTAATAATAGTATTTTTGAAATTTTTACCATACATTTCGTTTTCCGACATTGATTGGTATCTTAAACCGACTAAATTAAATATTTCATAACGCAATAATATAGTGTTTATTTTTCAAAGTTTTTCGTCTATCAACTGAAAGTCACTCCGTAGCCTAATCAGTCATATTGTCATTATTCATTGCACATGTATATGTCAGTCATTTTTATTGTGTTTGTTGTAATGTCCACTACTAACATCAATTTCGATTCCAAAAACTACCTCTCTACATCTGATACTAAAAAATTCTTTCAAGAAAGTAAAAAAACAAAGCTCTCCTTGTTCCACTTCAATACCCGCAGTCTAAGTAAAAATAAAGACAAACTCGAAGAGTTTTTGGCCGAAATTAATCACCAACCTGATATTATTGCAATTTCTGAAACTAAAATAAAACCCAATTGTGTTGATAACTTTAACCTCATCGAATACAAATTTTTACACAAAAGCTCTCCTACAAATGCTGGTGGCGTTGCACTTTACATTAAAAATAATATTGCATATTCTATACGTAATGATATTAGCTTAAATGTACCAAATTGTGAAGACCTCTGGATCGAGATAAAAAATAATTCTCAAGACAGCGCAGTCGTGGGTGTCATCTACAGGCATCCTGGACCAAATATTGATAGTTTTCAAAACAGGATAATATCAACTATTGCGGAAATTGAGAAGACGAAATCACAATACATCATTTGCGGAGACATCAACATCAACCTTATGCATGAAAATAAAACCCCTAAAGTAAAAGAATATTTGAACTCACTTGTGGCCATAGGTTGTAATTCCGTGATAAGCCATCCAACTAGATTTTCTAAAATTAGTGAACCATCTTTATTGGACCATATTTATACAAACATTGAAAAACAACACAAAACCAGCGGTATCTGTTTATATGATGTTTCTGATCATTTACCAGTGTTCTTGAGCGTAACTAATTTGAATTTCCTTAAAATTAAAGTTCCGAAATTGACACGATGTATGCGGCATTTTGACAATGAAAACTTTTTATCTGAAATGCATGTTGCTATGAACTCCCTTGATTTTACAAAAAACAACGTCAACACACAATTCTGTGAATTCATAGACACGTTCCAAAAAACACTCAATAAACACGCACCTGTAAGGAAATTATCCCGTAAAGAAGTCAAATTGCAAAACAAACCCTGGATCACAAAAGGAATTCTTAAATCTATAAAGACAAAAAATAGACTATATCGAGCGTGCTATAAGCACAAAGACGACATGAAAGTAAAGAAATATAAAGCTTACAATAACCGCTTGGTGCATATAAAAAGATTAGCTAAAAGACAACACTACACTCATTTATTTGAAGCAAACAAAGCTGATGCATCGAAGACATGGAAAGTAATTAACGAATTGATCACTAGCAAATCCAAGTCAACATCATCGCTTCCCACCAATATGGAAATAAATAACATTTTACACAAAACTGAATCAACCCACTTTGCAAACATAATGAATGAGCACTTCACCAATATTGGTACTAATATGGCAAGTAAAATTAAACCAACTGGCGTATCCTCTTCAGATTTTTTAACAACAACATGCCAATCCAGTTTTTTACTTGAAGACATCATTCCCAGTGAGATTTCAAACATCATAATGACATTGAAAACAAAAACTTCTCCTGGAATACACGATATCCCGACAAAATTCATCCAACTTGCAAACTGTATTATTTCACCCATCCTTGCTCGATTATACAACAACTGCTTTGCTCAAGAGACCTATCCAGATCCACTGAAGCTGTCTAAAATCATCCCAATACCAAAGGTATCCAATCCCACCGCTTTAACCGATCTCAGGCCAATATCTCTTTTGCCCACTTTCTCCAAAATTCTTGAAAAGCTTTTGTACGAACGAATGATCAAATTTCTGGATAAAAATAATATATTAACTCCCAGTCAACACGGCTTTAGGACAAACGATTCGACAGAACTCAGTATAACTCACATATATGATCATTTACTCAAAAACTTAAATAACAATAACTATACGTGCTCCATTTTTCTTGACTTGAGTAAAGCATTTGACACTGTTGATCATGGAATTTTATTGAACAAATTGTATTGTTATGGTTTGCGTGGAAAAATATGGAACTTGATGAAGTCTTATTTAACCAACAGCCAACAATGCACCAAACTTAACTCATTATCATCAAACTTTTCGACGGTCAAATGCGGCATCCCCCAAGGGTCAGTCCTTGGTCCTTTGTTATTTTTATTATATGTGAACGATCTACCTACTGCGTCCTCTTTCATGACCACTCTTTTTGCGGATGACACCAGCCTAAACATGACACACCATAATTTGACTTGCCTAGAACAACAAGCCAATGAAGAAATAAAAAAGATTGATGTATGGATGAGAACTAATAAATTATCGATTAATTACACTAAAACTAATTTTATGATCATTTGTAGAAATCCTCCTGTTGCAAAATCGTTCTCTCTCACCTTAAACGGCCAAAGCTTTAACAAAACTGATCAAGTAAAATATCTTGGAGTAACGATGGACCACAGATTGAACTGGAACGCCCATATATCTGACCTTTGCACAAAATTGAGTAAAGTATGTGGCATTGCTTACAAAATCAGATACTATGTCCCAATATCCACATTACGGTTAATTTACTTTTCATTATTTCAATCAAATCTTCAATATTCAATAATTAATTGGGGTAGGGCCAACAAAACGTTAATACACAAGGTAGAAGTGATTCAGAACAAATTTATTAGAGCCTGTTTGTTTGGTGACAGGAAAACCTCGACGACCTACATGTACAGCAAATTTCAGGTATTAAAAGTGTGTGACCTTGCAAAGCTGGCATATGCACAGTTCATGTTCAAGTACGAAAATAATCTTTTGCCAGCATGTTTCTCTGGCTACTTTGTTAAACTAGACGACATACATCAACATGATACAAGACATAAGGCTAAAACCAGATTTTTTCTTCCCAGGTTTGAAACAAACTTTGGCAAAAAAACACTCCATTTCTTGTGTGTGCAAGTGTGGAGTGAAATTTCACACGATATAAAAGATTTACCGTTCCAATGCTTTAAAAAAAATGTCAAAAACCAACTGTTACATGAATATACATGCGTACCTTAAGTGCTCAATACAAAGGATAACTTACCTTTACAGTATATCATCATATCGTACTTATTAATCTTTGTTCTCTATAGTTAGTATCAAATTGCCCTGTTTTTGTATGCTTTACATAAAAATTGTTGCAATTCGGTGGTGGTATTCACGTTTTTCCCCGTTATTTCAAAAAAACTTTCGCAAGTGCTGTAGCCCAGAGGTCACCAACCTTTTTTACATGCGGGCCACTTTGGCACTAAGGAGAGCTGTGGCGGGCCGCACTAATAGAATTTTAGGTAGGTTGACTCTTACGCTAGAAAAGAACGCATTTCGTACCCAGTACCAGCGTTACATGTTGTTCATATTTATGTTAGAATACCGCAGCAACAAAATTAATCGAACAACGCTACTGCTAGGCGGTGGGATGGCGCAACGGATAAGGCGTTGCCTTTCTAATCATGCAAACCTGGTTCGACTCCCGGCTTCAGCTGGTTGTTGAAAAACACCGCTCACCTCTACCCAGGGTGTAATAAATTGGGTGGGCGTAGTTGCTGAAGTAAAGGCGGCCAAGAGAAAGGAACTGGCCACCCTACTCTCCTTAGTGCCGAAGGCTTAGTACAATGAGAACCTTATCTTCTCATACCCGACACTTGAATCAAGTATGGGACCCCCTTTACCAAGCGGTGGGATGGCGCAGCGGATAAGGAGCTCGCTTTCCAATCATGCAATCCTGGTTCGACTCCCGGCTTAAGCTGGTTGTTGAAAAACACCGCTCACATCTACCCAGGGTGTAACAAATTGGGTGGGCGTAGTTGCTGAAGGAAAGGCGGCTGAGAGAAAGGAACTGGCCACCCTACTCTCGTTAATGCCGAAGGCTTAGTCTAATGAGAACCTTATCTTCTCGTTCCCCGAGGCTTGAATCAAGTATGGGACTCACCTTTACCTTTACTATACTGCCAGGCCAAGCTTCTTTTACAACACTTTTGACTTTTTTAACAAAGCCTGATAAACGAGGCCACTTGTTTTGCGCATTTATAGCGAGGCCAGCGGTTTCATCAGAATATTCATCGCCCAGCAAGAGTGGTGTTGTCACTTCGCTTCACTAAAGATATCTTGCAATTAACAGTTTCAGTAAACAAGAAAATGCTTGACACATCGCAATACAGGCAACAATAGGTGACCTGCTAATATATCAGCGAAAAATAGGCTCCAATAACAGGGAAAAAGAAACCAGGCACCATGAAACAAACGCTTGTGGAAATCACCGAAAAATCGTAATTCATGAACAGTCTTCCTTCTAAAAAAGCAATGAGTTGGTTGTTCATCCTTTTTGTGAGAGTCTATAAAACCGTCTTTCTTTTATTATAGACAGCTGTCACTTGCGGTGCTCATCAGCGTGGCAAGAATTTGTTGATTAACAACATTTTGCAGTACTTGCTTCGGCAGTAAGGTAAAGGTGGTCCCATACTTGATTCAAGTGTCGGGTATGAGAAGATAAGGTTCTCATTAGACTAAGCCTTCGGCACTAAGGAGAGTAGGGTGGCCAGTTCCTTTCTCTCGGCCGCCTTTACTTCAGCAACTACGCCCACCCAATTTATTACACCCTGGGTAGAGGTGAGCGGTGTTTGTCAATAACTAGCATCAGCAGGGTGTCGAACCAGGATTGCATGATTGGAAAGGCAACGCCTTATCCGTTGCGCCATCCCACCCCTTCGGCAGTACATATACTAAAATTGGAACGATACAGAGAAGATTAGCATGGTCTCTGCGCAAGGATGACACGTAAAATCGTTCCATATTTCTTTAAAAAAAAAAAGCATTTTGCAGTAGGCTACTAAGCTAGATATTTTCATAATACAATCAAAAAAAGTCTTTAAATGTATATATAATATTTTGCTAATTTATTATAAATTGAGTTGGCACACCTACCTATTTTGCCAACAAAAACTTGCATAAAGAGAGCACTGCTCGTGAATCACAACAACGGTGAAACGCACACTAGTGTTTACTTGACATTTGCAAACTTAAAATAAGCAACCCTATGCTCACAGACATTTTCGAAATTCGAAAACAGACGTTTTAATCAACCACTGGGACAGTGTGGCTGGAAATCACATTGGAATAACTTTAAGCAACCCCCACCTAGAACTACAATCTGATTGGTCGGTCTGTGGAATCGCATGCAAAGCGAAAATATGCTTCCCGGAAAGTATTTTTTGCCTTCGTGCTTTTTAACTCCTCAAGAAAAGTATGTTTGGTTATACTTGTACGCTGATACCTTCCGCGGGCCGCAGCGATACAGCGTGGCGGGCCGCATGCGGCCCGCGGGCCGCCAGTTGGTGACCCCTGCTGTAGCCTATTATAGCACACAATCACTTATTGGTCGTTGGTTAATTCTTGGTCGCTGGTTTGAATCTTCATCCTCGGCTTACTCAGTTTGAGGATGCAGATTCAAACCAACAGCAGTTGTTTTTCAATCTCAGTGGCGAACCTTTTTATTCAATGAAGTAGTGTGCCTGCCTCTGCACACTATTGTGTATGAATGTGTAGTTAGATTTACTGTGATGGGGTGGTGGCTGACTAGATGACTGCTTATGGTCTTTCGCTACCATCCTGATTGCGCCATAATCTAACCAACAGTTGTACAATGCATTGTTTTGACAACTACATTTTACTCTGATTGTTTGTTAATATATGGCGCTGTTAAAACAAAATAAATTGACTTGACTTGACTTGTCCAGTTAATCAATTTGAAGCATTTCACTGCATCAAAATTAAGCTTTGAGGGAACTTTAAATTTTTGTATTTTTCCGCTGGGTTTTGCAGCTCTAGCTTTCATCACTCCACGCAGGCCTAGTTCTCGAGTATGTGGTCGATGGTAAGTTATCATAGCCAAAATTATATTTTCCGGATGAGCAAAGTATGAGTTGCGGTGCACTGCATAACTGGGTCGATAATTTTCTTGTGCTTCTGACTAAGATATCGTGATGTGGTTATCATTTGGTGAATGTGTCTAGCTCCATCTTTGCAAGATGAGTGTGATTTTATTGTGAACCACATTGGAGCATAAACACGGATAGTGAACATAACCAATGCTTCCAGTTTCTCATACGGATTGTTATCGCTGACATATAATCTAAGGGTTCTATTAATTAGCTGTAGTCAGCCATCGTGAGTGTCTGAGTGACTCAAGCATCCTGGGTTTCGCATCGCCAGATCAATGCTACATTCACCAGTGCAGTCAAACTGGTATACGCTGAATGGTGAAGATTGATGAAGGGAGTACCAAGTAATAATAAAACTAGGCCATCGCCCAGAAGGGTTACCCGTACTAGTCTAAGTGAACTGCCTTTTAATCTGTAAGAAGCGCATATAACTTTTATTAAACTTTGTGGAACCTGCAGTGCAAGCAAATTCCAATAATTGTACTATAAAGCTTCTTTTATATCTAGAATTCTTTTGAAGAATCAAATGCTACATCAGCTAATTGTTGAGATACCCAACCAAGTATTTTAGCAATGGTGATAAAACGGTCAATTATAGCCTATCTGTTTAAACACAAGTCGCTTATTATGACATCATAAAGAGCATAAGTGAGTCACACAGTATTTATGCTTTTGACCAATTTTGTGGGAGACTTTCTCCAACCCGATATTAGGAAAATAAAACCTTGCGGGGGCCAGTAGCGGCGCCACGGGGTGGACTGGGGTGGACATGTCCACCCCACTCCTATTTAGGGTCAATTTTGTAATTCGTCGAGATCCGATGAGAAAACTTGGGGGTGTATGCAGGGGGTTAGGGGTGCCTAGTGACTGCGTCATAAATTAATTTCAACTTCTTACGTATGAATTACTTTTGCAGCACTGACATACGAAGAAATGAAGAATCTTCATTGTTATCGCTCTGTTGCATTGATTGATTGTAGGCTAGTCTAATTTTATCATTTTGAGGTGATGGCTTTTATCACAGCTGAGACATAAGCTTTGTAAGATCTAATAGGCAAAGGTTTTGATGGGGCCACCAACATGTCAGGAAAGGATGAAGGTGTACAGCAACACCTAGTTGCAGCGGGTGCCAAACTGTCGGTATATTTTCATTGTTTTGCACGCCGATTAAATCTTGTGCTTGGGCACAGTGTTGAAAACGTAGCGACAGTCAAAACAATTTTTGAAACAATTGGTAGGCTAACATCTACCACTTTATGGACTGTTCTCCCAAGAGACATTTTTTTCTTTAAAGAGCATTTGAAAAAGGAGGGAATCACGTCTAGAAAAATTGCATTGCACTCGTTATCTGATAGGCTACTAGATGGTCTGCACGTTCAGATGATGTGGATGGGTTATTAATGTAGGCTATATCCAGCACTGCTGTCAATGTTCCAACAAATGTCAAACGAAGGTAATGGTGTAGCTACTGGTTTGTTGTTCCGCATCAAGCAAACTGAATTTGCTACTGCTAGTCTTATTCCTCATAAATGCTTTTCGCTAAGTAAACAGGCTTCAGATTATTTAAAAAGTGAAGAAATGGATCTCACCACTGGGGTTACTGCTATCAACGACTTGAAAAGAGCATTTGACTCACTGCGTTCAGAGGAAGATTTTAACAAATTGGTTTTTAACTCATCGCTGTTTGCGGATAGAAATCTAATTACTAGTGAAACCACCACACCGGCTAAGTGATGTCGCTACCCACCAAGCCATTTCCGAGATGGTCAGATATGATTGATAGGTTGCAACAGTCTTCCGTGGAGTGAATCTGAATCCATTACAGAAAAGTTAAGAAGAGATTTTTCTTTATCCTTTGACAGAACGCTAAATGAACTTAAAAAGCGTTACTCGGGTCAAGCATGTGAATTAATGTCAAATGCAACTGCATTTTATTTCACGCACATGTCTCCATCAAATTTGCCTAAAGTTGAATATTTAGTCAAATTCTATAATTTCGATGAAAATCAGGTTGGGCAGCAATAGGATCTTCTTTTCTTGAGGTCAGCTAATTGTCACAAGTGGAAACTAGAATTTAAAAAGCACCATAGTAGATAGACCAAGACCGCGTGGTTGTGTTTGCCTTCACTTTTGAAATTGTGTGGACAAAACGATCTTAAACCATTTGTACAGCGAATTTTTTCAAATTATTGCTACTGTTGCTACTTTGCCCATGACTGTGGCATCTTGTGAACGTATCCACAGCAAAGTTAAGACAATAAATTATTATTATCTGCAACCTGCCATGTCATCACAAAGACTTGAACATCTGGTGCAGATCAGCAGTGAGCGAGACATTGCCGATAACACTGGTCCTCAAAAATATGATGAAAGCTTTTAAACTGACCTGCGAGCGCAAAATAAAACTTTTGTGACAGTGATACTTAATCTATGGCTATGGGTATTATTGGGTACCAATAGCCAGGTTTTTTTTAATTCTGTTTAAAGGGCCACCCAATAAATTTTATGAGGCCGCCTATCATTGCAGCTCCATGACATAAAATAACGACATGCTTGCTAACATCAAGATCGTAGTCGGCAATTCTGCGGACTGCAGAGGAAATGTATGGGAGCGTTTGGCCCCATTCTATCATTTTATTCATAATTTAGAGTGCGCTCAATGTAAAACGAGCTTTTGCCCCTTTTCATTTTCCTTTTGTTTATTTTTCAATAAATTTCACAACCGAGCTGCAGTGAGTCACCACATCGCAATCGGTAATCTTAGTGACCATACTTTACGGTAGTATATTACCTCGAAATATTTTTGTCCACCCCACTCATTTTTGGCTGGCGCCGCCCCTGGCGGGGGCCGATCAAAAAATTGTCAAAACCAAAAAAAAATTTGCATGTATGTTATTATGGGTATTTCGCACCTTTTTGACATACTAGCTTAGAAAAATAAAAAATTTGGATTTTTCGATCCACCCTATTGCTCAAGCGCATACCCCGAGAGTCGAACCAGCGCCACTTGATCTTGAAGTTTCTTTGCACACAAAGTCGAGCGCTAAACCGAGTAATATAAGTTGTCAGGACGAACAGAAACTAACTCGTTGAAACTATGTGCTTGACCAACTAAACCTCGTTCGAACATTTTAAGTCACAAAACTTCACAAGAACTTTCTTTGTTACCAAAGTATCATGTCGATTTCTGAAATCAATTAATGCGCGGGCGATGATGTCACGGACTGTTTGAATATCATGTGGCACCTTCGAGTGGTTCGAGCTGAGATATTTAAATGACCCATACTAGAGAGGCTCTACGCTGCAATTGCACAGTTTATTGGAAGTCATCAAGGAAGTGAACAAATAACGCAATCAAGTGCGGGGTCGCGCACAAACTAATTAGTTGCAAAGCATGGATAAATCAAAAGGTGTTCAATGTAAAGCACCTGGAATATAGGTCGACCACAAACCAGGGCAAGGCGTCGAATGGTCAAAAAGGTTCAAGAGATGGACACTTCATGGTTCACTTGTACTATTGAAAGACTGCAGACAGTAAGGTAACTTGACGAGAATACAAATTGCTAGCCCGGCCACAAAACCAGTAGGACGCTCACTCGGAAGATGCTGCGTCGTCAACCAACTTGAAATGGGAGTTGCACAAGATGCAACAAACGAGTTCCCTCCTACATGAACAAGTCTTGCAGCATGGGTTGGTTGCGCATCGCAACTTGTTACAAGATTTGTTGCATTAAACGTGAAAACAACAAAAGTGTGACCGTCAAGATGACGATGCCAACCAGAACGAAGAACCAATCGCACTTGTCATCGTGGGTCACGTGAATCAACCAAGACCATTGTTCTGGGGTTGCTAGGTAACATCGGGCTACTCCAACTTATGGCCGCCGGTGGAAACACAAGAAGCTCTGGGAGATTTGCTTCACTTGGAAGGTTGTTACGTCACTCCCACAGTAGAGCGTAATGTTAGATAACGAAGAAACATGTTACTATTACGCAATGGTACAAGAACACATGCCGATCGCGTGCCGTCTCGGGTGAGGAGACATAAGTACCAGTCAGTATGACGGAATCGTTTATGTGATCACGTCACGTCGTGACATCAACAAAGAGAAACAGAAAAAGGCCTTGTTCAAAACTAAATCTATAATAATAAAACAAAAAATTGACACAAGCAGGGACGGCTTGAAACGACGGGGAACCTGTACTACGAGGGGGGACAGTTGGCACAGTGATCGGTGCAATGACGACAACGAGCGTGCTCATAATTACGTCATACAGTCTTTGATCAACAACAACGTTCTGGCTGAGTACAAACGAGGAGGGAGGGCGCCGTGCACTGACCCGCTACGGAGTGAACTGCCACGACTCCTGTCCAACCAGGTGCCCATGAAAGCCAACCAGCTTCCAGGATTAACCTCGCCGACCAGGTTGGCCTGACAGAACAAAGCCAGTGTTTCCGTGCAAAGCGCCCTCGAACTTGCAAGTAATCAATGACGTAGGTCTACAACAAAGATGATAAAACATAGTGCAACTGGCAAGAAACATTATTGTCACGTCACGCTGCGTCATAGTTACGGAAAGCCATTGGAAATATATGGCAATCCTATCACCACTGCCGAAGACACGAAACGTTGTTTGGCTCCTGCAGGTGGAAGATAGCCACACAGCTCCTTAGAAAAGTTGTCGTGGTCAAAAAGTTTATCATACTTTTAGCTTTGACCATCGTGGAGTTCAGTATGGACGAACCTTTCAAACACTTTGCTGATAAATTCCATTGTTTATTAGAAAAATAAATCTGGCACCGAAAATCAAAAATCGAGCAGTGTGGCGGACAAAGGAATATTGAGTACACTGAAGGCAAAACTTGCAGCGTTTGTCCAATAAGCGCATATGGTGGTTGTACTAGAGCGATGCCGATTGAAGCAAGTACCATTGGCTGGTCTCAGTGGTGACGTCATGTTGGGACAGGTCGATGAGCACGTTGCCCATGAAGTCGTTCTCCTGCAAGTTTTCATAATTCCAAACTCCGATGCAAAGGTTCTTTGATCTGATCTCTTGCAGGGGCAGTTTGTACATGAGCTGCATGAATGTTTTGTTGATATGGTTTGTTGTAGTTTTGACCTCCCATGATGAAGCACACAACCCGCTCAAACGTAAAAATCATACTCATTGAAAAATAAAGGCTCAGCACACAGAAGCGATCGCGGTAAGGGCGTCCTCTGTCGGCTGGCCGCGTTTCTTCAACCACACGATCGCTCATTACGTCACTATGATGCCCGACAGAAGTCGAACCAGACACTTGCTCAAGTACTCACCATTTCGTTGTAGGTCGGATGTAAGGTCTTCCTGGCAACTTTAGTCTTCCGCTTGGAGGCGTGGGAGGGATCAGGAAGTAAGTATGTTTTGACGTAGGGGTCGGGGTCAGTTCCATTCACCGGAGACTGCAAAGCATCGTTGTTAACATCATTGTTAACATTCTATCTTGTTCACAAGAACCCCGGCCGCTGGCACCCGTCTTGGTACCACAAGCAAGCGACCAGAATAACCTGCTCTGACACTGCGGTGGATTGGCTTCCGATTGGACCAACGAGCAGCCCTCAAAGCAGCAGCAGGTGGTGGACACTTTAATGTAAGACAGTTTTCCAAACGAACTAGCTGCCACTATTGCGGCGCACCGGTTAAGAAAGGTATAGGACAATTTTCCTTATGAACACATCTGCTTGCAGTTATTAAGGTCATTTTGCACTCAGTTCAGTTACAGAAGAAAAAACAGTAATGGTTATGTTCTTAGTCATAGAATAAATTGATTACAGTGAAAGCAAATGCAGCCATGCACAAAATACGCACAAAAGAATTTTACCTACAACGTGTTGTAAATATATCAAAGTAGTAGCGTATCCAAGGAAAGGGGGCTTAGTCTCGTATCTTCCTCAATATCAAAAAAAGGAAATCACATTTTTTGCATAATTTTCTTACTCGCTCAATCCCGTATCATAAACCTAACGGGTGGCATTGGGAGCGCATGGTTTGAGCAGTGAATTTAAAGAACAGTGCCGGTGTAGTGTTGAAGGACCCTCAAACACAATGATACTAATGAAATATTTCAAAGTAAACACCTTTCACACCAACCATCTAACAATTAAATTGACCTATCCCAGGAATGAAGTGAAACGTGTCTTGTATAAGCTATATGAGTTAGCATACGAAAGGTGTGGCACCTCAGATGGATTTCCAAATTTTACTTTAAGCTCACACAATATTATACAAACCTTCAAATAAATCATTGAAATCCTTAATATAGTCGTTAAAGAAAATATATTTGAAAAAGTAATTTCTATTTTAAATCAAAACTTGTCTCTCAAACTTCTAAAGAAATCTAAGCTCTAGTTTTCTAATCTAGTTTTAATTTATGATATTGGTCTTTTATTAAATGCAAGATGTGCGTCTTGACTAGAAAATCATTATCAGGCCTAAAAGTGCAGAAAAAGCGATCATAACACTGATCAAAATACAGCAAATAGACCTTAATATTTTCTACAACATATATAGGAAACCGACCCTTCTGCGCATTTTGATATTAATTTTGTCGATCTATGATAAGTGGTTCCGGAGATACGACCAAATTTCGAGATTTTGAGGTTCAAAAATTTCCAACCTCCTGGACCACCTCAATATGACGTCATAATTGAAAAAAATTGGGTGTAAACTTTTTACCCCAAATACCACCAGATGGGACCCCAGGCATTTTGAATTTCAAAAATGGTGAAAAAACGAAACACCTTACTAAACATAGCAAGGTAAAATGGCCATTTCTGCCTGATGGGGTTTTCAGACCCTCATAAGATTTCTGATCTTCTTCTTCTTCGTTTGAACCTTCTTCGCCACTCCAAGGGTCGAGGGGCTCTGCTTTTTACCACCCTTGGGCAGTGGCGGCGACGCGGTCTACATGTTTGGGCAGGTGTCGAGCAGCCATTCAATTGATTTGTCATCCAGTTCACGCAGACCACGCACACCATTTGGCGCATGGTAGATGGCGCAATTACAAATGGTGGGTCTACGGTTTGTTCCTCCTTGCCACACTCGCAAATGGAGCCATCCCCCATTTGTGCTAATTTCTGTTAATGGTACCACAACTCTCAAACTTGATTGGACAGAAGCAAAGATTCCAAGTACAGTATTACAAATAATCATGTTTTAGATGTCAAAATATCTCCATTGGTCGCCATGGACAAACCCTTTGAGATATTGATCTAAAACTTTGGATTCCTTTGCTTGGTAGCCTAAGGCATTGAATGACAACTTTTCAGCAAAATCTGAGATGTATCATATTCGACATATCTTTATATTGGCTGTTTTCATGTGGAATGACCCTGTTTTTTGTCAAGCTCAATATTGACCCGGTAGAGTTCATCCAAATTTTGTGATATTTTACACAATTAATTTTTTCTAGGAGGTAATACGACTTTAATATACTACCGGGGGGGGGGTGATGCATCTTACTAACCATTGTGCCATCTTCAAGCCACCCAACCAACCCATTAAACGAAGCGGAAGGTCTGCGCGTCTTGGATGATGAAACCAAAGACTGGCTGCTTTCCAGCAGCCTTCCAGAGCAATCCGGAAACATCACAAAACCTGGTGTGATAAAAAATAAACCCTTGGCCCAAGAAATTCAACTAAGAAAAACCTAAATTACTTTCCATCGTTACTATTCGAAGATACGTCATACACAATGACATCATCGCCTACCAGGTTCCTGCAGTGATGCACCATGACGTAGAGAGCACTGTTCTTGTAATGGATGGTGACTTTTATTTCCCCACCCACGGCCACATCCGGACTCTTGGTGTTCCTTATACCCTGCTCCTCATCACGGAGGATAGGATGGAAGAATGTGTAGACCAAATCGTGCTGAACAAACGCTGTGGTTAGAAGGAGTCCCCATCAACTTCCAACGATGTTGGAATTTCAGGAGACAAATTTTCATTTCAATTATTGCAACCGTGACCGCGTGACACCCAACATCTCAGAAGGTGTTGCTCATGATCTCATGAATGTAAAAATATTAAACACTAGTTTAGAAAGCAAACATGAGTAAATATGTGAGCACTTAACTATTACCACAAGCAATAAAATCTCCATCCACAAGCTAGTAACATTAACAACGTACAAGATTGCTTTTGGATACGATCTCGGAATGAGTTGAGGGAGTTAGAGCCTTTCCAGAAAAGTTGAAGAAAACAAGGAAATTTTCTTGATTGAGTGCATTTGCATCAAGTCAATTTATTTTTGAAGATCACTCCAGCTCTTTGGAAAAAACCAACTGTTTTCTCGATAACTTCAACAAGTATTATTTCTCTTTGGACATTTCTTAAAGGTTTTAGCGGTGTATGGCATTCGGGCTGGGGATGTTATTGGTGCTGGGTCTAAACCTCCCAACAGCCGTGCACTTGTGTAAGCAGAACTTCACTTTCCATCAGCGTGAAAGCAATATTGTACAGCATGTTATCACAGCTAAGCGACTGAGTGCAAATTAGATTACATCGATATATTTTAATTACATTGTTGCAAATAAAATAATAATTGTCCTTAGAAACCGTAATATCCAGCAGACATGCAGCAGCAAAATGCTTCGAATAGTTTTTTTTAATAAAATTGAGCAAGACCAATATATTTTATATATTTCGTTCTACAAATTATACAATATTCCATTTAAATAGGAACCTTACTTTAGTAAAGGGTGAAATAAATTGTTAAGCTTATATGTGTTAAACTCGTTCTGCTTGACATTTGCACTCTTGCACTCTTGTTTTGTTGACAGGTAAAAAAATGGCAGTTTCTACCCATTATCTGAAAGTCATCTGGCAACACTATTGAAGTGGCATTTTTTGCCCGCGGCTTCACAACCTCCTCATTGTGACCCAACAAAGCGTTGTGATCGAGACTTCACGTTACCCCATAATTTCCGATGAAAGCAAGCAGACGGGATCCTCACTTTTCCAGCATCACACCATGGCGACCTGTATCCACAGACCACGTCAACGGGCGAGATTTATGTTTGACTGGAAGTCGATCTGCTGTGCTATAATTTTTATTATACTTATAATGGACTAGATCGTGGGACGTGTTGGAAATCCGAAGAGCATCTGGCATCACTGCTAACAGTGAAAGATGCGTAGTAAGTGGAACTACGAGTTTTGTAGTGAATTGAGATTCAGCGATCACACTTCAGTTATTTGATTTCTGAAAACTATCATTTCAACGGGATAGTCCTTTCAAGCTATAGCTCAGAATTAAGATTGTATTGGCCTCCAATCCTTATTGCAGGTTCGCGCGTTGGCAAGGTAATATGCGTATTGATCTCTATACATCAAACAGTAACTTGGCATCTGCACTACTTGACCATTGTGACATGACAGTTGCCCTTTGAAGCGGAACCTACCATGGCGACGTTACGTGGCGACTTGAGCAGCTGGATCAGGTAGGAATTGAGTTTCGCTTTCCTCCTCTCGGCCACTTGTTTAATCTGAGACCGGCCCATCACAACGCTGTTCGGGAAGCTGCAATAGGGATTGTGTTAGTGGTGGCGGTGGACCTTGGTTCAAACCCGGGCAAAACACTTTGTCATTAAACCTTGTTGCTTTGTCTTGCGCACATTCACCGAACACTTCAACTACAAAAATAAACAGCAATTCACTGATTGGGTGGGAGGCTCAGTGTGGAATCCACCACGTCAAGCAAAGCAACATAGATGAACCAGCAGAACGCACGTGGTCGTCCACTCCCTTGAACACAGCACCTCGCACTAGGGAGATGCAACAATGACGCAATAACGACGTATTCGGCACCTGGGGAGCAGCAGGTTGGGATTGTACGAGAGCTTCCTGTCCAGTTCTTCGAATTCGTCGAACGTCCGAAACACGTACGACTCTATGGAGGATGTCATCTTGTCTCTTCTCACCTTGACGCAGTATATCTGTAAGTTGCACATGTTGAGACACAATGAGGTTAGGGGGGCATGCGGTGGAGAGCCTTGCACTCACGTAATGTTTGTCGGGGTTGTATCTCTTCTGGTAGCCAACTACCTTTGCCATGGAGATGGTTCCATCCTCATCTTTGTGCGGATGAATATGCGGGGAGAACGAGAGGACACTCCTGTCCTCTTCCGATTCGTTGCCAAGGAAACGCATTTGGGCTAAATTGTGAATGAAGAAGTTGATGCGCGTGAAGGAAGACGATAGACTGACATCAATTAACCTGCAAGCACAAAGCACGACGTGATGTCATCGCAATAGGTTCTATGCAGATGGCGCCTAACACCCTCTGACAATGCGATTGTGACGTACCTAGTGAACATGGTGGTCGCTTCAGTGTCGGATGCATTCGGTTTGAGAGTGTCATAGACGAACTTCAGGTCCGACTTGCTGCTCAACTCCGGTATGCCGCAGTTCAGCATCTGCAACAACATGGCACTTCACAATATTGCCCCATCGAGTGGACGCTGCAAATATTTCATTGCACGCAAGATGGCGCTTCAGTCCACATACTGACCAACGACAGGAGGCTGACGATGACGTGGGATTGCTTCCGCAGGATGTTGAAGGCGAGGCAGCATACGTCAACGAAATGTTGGAACTTAGAGCTGGGTCGGTCGCCACCGTTTATTACGTATGCCATGTCTGACGTGAGCACGAATGGAGCGCGGTCCCTAAATAAGATGTCACCACAGTTATTGATGTCACAAACAAGCAACAATGGACGGTGATCGACGTAAAACAAGCGTCAAGAAAGAGTCGTGTTTCTAAACCTAAAGTGACTCAGTTTATCTTGCCGGCAGGATGAGTTGACTGGTAGACTCGGTCACACACATCGGTCACAAAATCACCTTTTAATATTGCCGAACATCTGGGCATGGCCGAGGAACCTGGCGAAGTCGATGTGAAAGAGGTGGCCGCTGTTCCTCAGCATGATATTGTCGTTGTGCCGGTCGCATATACCCAGCACATACGTAGCCACACAGTAACCAGCGCAAGAGAGAGTGAAGTTATCCACCGCCTGTATGACAAGCATTAGTTGAAAGAACTAAACGCGGCGCGCTCAAATAACAACTGTATTAAAACAATTCATTTCAATGATTGTGATCTTTTTGAAAATGTAGATACCTTACCACAGCAAGTCTCGAATTACGTTGTCACGTCCATACAACGCGTTGTCTACGTCATAATGAACTCACCCGTTCATAGGAGGCTCCAGTTGGGTTGTACTTTTGCAGCCACTCGGCTATGGGCCGGTCCTTGAACGCTCCCGTCAATCCGTAACTGGACTGGATTTCTCGAAATGTTTTAGAGTCCGACACGATCTCTACCATCCCTGAGCGACAAAAAAACACAATCAACGACATGTGGTTCCGGCTGGATTCGAACCATCGACCCTCGATCCTTACATCGACCTGGCGGTGGAATAACAAGGAGACTCCCATAGCATTCGAGCAACGTTGCAAAGGAAACGACAACAGAAGAAGGTGCGACAGCGTCTGAGACGGGGCGATTGTACTATCAGAGTTCATATTACACAGTAACCTGGACGCTGAATCAGCTCGTACCATTTGAAAGAACAAGATTGCAAAACGTTTAGACAACTTTCGCAAAATTGCAACACTAACGTTTTTGAATTGTTTCATATGGCCTCCTTAAGTTCTTCTATCTAACGTAAATCTTCCAAAGAAACCAGGAACTACGGCTCCGGTGAGGATCTTTTACTGGTATCCGATCACTTGATCCACTTACCTTGGTTCGATCCCGTAGGCAAGCAGTCGAAGGTGACGATACGCAAGTCCAATCCCTCGCACAACCACATCCTGTCCATCACTCGTATCAGCTGCATGGTCAAGGCGTCCTGGCGGAGGTCATCGCCAACCTGCATCAAGATAGATACGTCATCAGTGCAGCTGACACACCTCCACACACAGCTCAGCCGATGCCCACCTTGTACATGACGTATGTGTCGGTGCCCGGGAGGCAAGGATTGGTGAAGGCCAACTTCAACGGGACAGCGTTTGAAGTGAAGTACGATGAGTTCTGAGAGAAAATAATTATTTTAAAGTTAGGAATAGAAAAACCTCCAGACCGGAAGTGGGATCATAACCATCACAGATCCGAACATCGGTCCAGAGAATCAGACAAAAGGCGAAACCAATGAAATCGGTTCCTACGATGGCAAGGTTGGTTGATGTGCGGGACACACCTTAACATTGATTCCGTTAGCCACAAGGGCGGGGTTGGTGGGGATGCGGAACCTTCGACCACCGATGCGCGACGCTATCTTTGTGAGGTCATCGTTGAGCAGGGACGATTTTAGGGAATCCTTCGCCTCCTTCACAGTTTCGGCAGCCCTGCGATAGTGATATCATTCATGACATGGCCAACCATGATGTCAGGACTGCACATTGTTATCAAGTTACCTGTTGACCATCTTCAACATGTAGCTCTCTCTTTCAAACTCTTTCCTCATGGTGCCCCCACACACCGTGAGAAGGGCGGCATGCATGACCGTGTACCTTGCGCCATGTGTGCTGTCCCACATGTTCTCGTTCAGCAACCTAGGAATCACATTGTGGTTGGAGTAACTGCTGGCACCTTCTCGCATTATTCTCCAAACATAGGAAGAGCAAACGGCCATACAGGAGCCAAAACTTGCGACAGTTTCCAACAATGCAAAAACTTATACGAGGTGCAACAACTAATGGAAGTAAACAAAAGAGATTGGTGCTTGGTCAACTTCAAGTCAATTCACGATCAAACAAGCGCAAACACCTGCAGTTCGATGGACGCTTGTGGTACGTCGACCTCATCTCTTACGTTTGTTGAAGTAAAACCAGCACAGACATGAAGTCCATCAGTGGGGAGGTTTGTAAACAACACGAACTTACCAGTACAACTGATGACAAATTCTGACGCTTCCCAGTGCTCGTCTCAACAGCAGCCTCGTCAGTGGATTGTCGTGACGTCGCCCATACCGCACTGCTTGGACAAGTTGAGGCAACCATGACGATATCTCCATGTCCCCAGCCATTTCCAACCACTTGATGGCAGAATGGCGCACCTCGCTGTCGGGAAATCTGGAAAAATATTTCAATTTGAAATTATGGAAAAGTTGATATTTGTTGCCTCAGCGAGTCATGCTGCCCGCCAATACAAAGCTGATCTGCTATCATGGCGCCTCGGTAAATACAACCAAATGGTTCACATCATACAGCAAACAAGTAGGAAGTCTTTCTGCACAGAGAGCTCAGGCACCAATCCCATAAACGACGCAGAGCAAACACAATTGCAATTCCGAGGACGTTTTAGTTTGCAACGTGCCGGTATGGCAGAAACAGAACTTGATTGGAAGAAGGCCGAAGCAATGATGAAGCCACAATCACTCACGCGGAGGTTAGGAGGGCCAACGACTCGACCGGTTCAAGTTGCTTGGGCCACGATGCAATCAGCTCATGGGCCGCTCCAAGATGAGGGAGGGATGGGGACCACTGGGGGACGCACTGAAGCAACACAGGAAGACCTAAAGCTGCAAAACACCAAGTAACATATTGAGCTGACTGCAAAAATTGATCATTTCGAAGTACAGTTAAAAACTATGAACAGACATAACTCAGCAACGACACTACATTTAACATTATAAAAACATATATACAGTTACAGTGCATAGTCAAATTTATCTTGCGATTTTTCATTTTATGTAATGCAGATTTAATTCCTGATGAGGACACACGTACGTGTCGAAAACGTTTGAGTTTATTTTATTTTAATTATGTTATATTTTGTGTGAAATAAAGTATGCTAAACCCGCTAAAGTTACTATGTTTTATTTCTCTATGGTTCAACAAAGCAAACTCTCTACCAAAGCTTTATTATAAAAACAAAAAAACAAAAAACAAAAAGCGAACGTTTTCAAAAAACAAAAAGCGAACGTTTTCAAAAAACAAAAAGCGTTTGTTTTTATGTTTTTATAATGTTAAATGTAGTGTTGTTGCTGAGTTATGTCTGTTTATGGTTTAAAAGAGTTACCTCTCTACCCAAATTGTATAGTTAAAAACTAATGCAAGAATTTAGATTATCCTCTCACAATTCACGATGTTGTTCTGTTCCAATTAAACCACAGAGGCACGTTGGAATCTTATAAACTTTACCTGGGCTGCCTTCGTCGTCCGGAGAGGCCACAATTTGTCGGTGCTCCCAGAGCAACTCCCTCTCTCTCTCTGTGAGGTTAAACAAGGGGCCAGCCGTCAGTCTCCCCCGGGTGATAGCTAATTTCAACTTCTTCGTGGTAGTCTCATCAAGTCCCGACCAGGAATCGACACGGGTCGACCTTCAGGCAAATGAGGTTGATGGAGACACGCCACACATCAATAAAACAGCAACAATTATGGCAACATTGTTTGTGGTGTCATTCGCTTGGAATGGTTGAAATCAATCGAGAGATATCCTTCAAACCAGTGCAGCCGACCATTCAACCACTTTATGGCATTACAATCAACGAACACGTTAGAATATTACCATCCACCTGCGGTCAGGGTCGGGAGCAGAAGGAGCGTGCTCCACCACAATGGTCGGCTCCTTGTCCTCCGAGAAGCCGATCTGGACCACTACACTGTCCTTGTTGATGATACAATGTGAATAATTGAAGGAGGATTTCATATCATCAGACTTGGAGGATTTCGAGATCTCCCACATCCCGTACATTCCACTACGATGCTTCATGATGCTGAACGTTACAATTCTTATTTATTGCATCGAAAAAACGTCATCAAACACAGACAGTCGCTTCATTTCAACCGTTTATTTTTATTACACAGATCTGTAACGTACAAAACAATTGATCGCCACTTGAATGGACGTGTGACATCAAGAAGTTGACGTGACACATGCACAATGACACATGGATACCAGCAGCATGGACGTGCAACTTGGTCGCATTAATCAAAAGGTCTTTCCATGATTCGAGCCAAGCAATGGAGTGATTGGTAATCCCACAAGGAGATCGATGCGGCCGTTAGTTTGCGCGTGTCACCGTCGCACTCGTCGAAGTGGATTATGCACGGTCCAACCAACGGTGGCCAACCACCCCATGATGAAGGTGGTGGTATCGTCTTTCCATCGCTGTATTAGTTCGGACCAACAACTTAAAATAAATGTGCTTATCGGCAGTCGAGAAACACATATTTTTGGGAAAAGTCTATATGGCTAGTCTGGAGGCTACATCGGTATGGCTAGCGGAACACAATGCTCGCTGTTCTATAGTGAGTAGTCAGGTACTGCTGACGCCAGGAAGATCGCTCTTTCTCATCAACTTAAAATAAACTTACTTGTGATGGTCAAAGAGGGGAACATTGAGCCACGCCAGTCTCTTAGTGGTCACTTTTTCGTCGTTAGATGTCGTTCCATGCAGCACAAGCCTTAGTGACACTTCTAGGGGAAGTTCGCAAACAGAAACGTCAAATTCCAACCTGAAAGAGGCGAGAACACCACGACCTCACTTGTTGGAACCTCAATCGATGATCACATTGAGGCAGTGAGGAAAAACAAAACTGACAAGAAATTGGCCTCGGACGACGCGGGCAGCGATATTGACCCTGCTGTGTTTACGTATCGACTTGGGGGGCAAGACGTTTACAGAAGTGCAGCCTTTCAAATAAATTCAGCTTGACATCAGGAAAGAGCTTCAAACATTTGAGCAACAATTCAACATTGTTCTGCTTAGGTGAAAATTACCTGATAATGGACAACAGCAAATATAGCTAAGTTTCAAAAGAAAGTAATGAGGTGAGAATACAAACGTAAGAAAACACCTTTGATGCAAAATAAATTAAAGAGGATAAATATTTCCACTGACCACTTATTCCAGAGCACCATGGTATGGAATCCCCTGATCGGCTTCGCTGTTCGGGTTGCCGTGATGCTGTGGTTCACTTGCTTCTCACCATGCCACAACGAACAAGTGACGTAAAAATCATCGTAGCTTTATGTAAAAACACAGTTTTATAATTTACGATTAGACTCTGCAATGACGTCACCCGGCTACAAGTGAGCTCAAGTTGGCTCGTCTATCAACATCCTTGCTTTGTTACCGAACAAACTGATATGATGCAACACCAACAACTGTCCACGTAGCTGAGTACGTTATCGTTGTGATGCAATCGGCCGCCACGCTGTACGTCATCGTTGTGATGCAATCGGCCGCCACGCTGTACGTCCACACTGCGGCTTTGTGTCTTGTGAAAGTGTTCAGGGCAACGCACATTTGCGATGGATGCATACAAAGCACAGATTGTTATTATTTTAATTTAAACTTTATATTAAGTCTAGTAGGCTTTATATTAATAAGTTTGAGTGCTGTCCAGTCCCAACTGGTGGTGCGCTCAAGTGTTTAAATGCGGTCGATCGCGCATTGGTGGAGCGGTTAAGAGAACACTTTAAACAGCAACTTTACATTAAACATAATCCGCACCTCGTCTCCCATTGTTTGGGCATCCTCTGCACGGATATCACGTTTACAGAATACAACTCCCTCACACAGGCTGATGCGATACGAGGCACGCTCATACTTAGGGGTGGGTTTGAAGTCGTGTGAAAATAAGCGTCCACTTCATAAGCCTGCGAAGTATGGTATAATGCGGCATAAGTGACGAAAACGTTTAATAGTGAAAATACGATTTGTTATTTTCAAATTTCAACTAAAAAGTTACACCAACCAGCTACATTATTGCGTCACAACGACGCTGAACAGCTGAAGATGACGTACAGCTTATTGACGGGATAACAAAGTAGCACTGAAAATAAAACGCCAGTGGCATTGTGACCAAAACAGCTCAATGTAAAATCAAGCAGTATAACAAAATGTGGCCACACAACAGCGCCAGAACGTCGTCGTAGGACGGCAACTTACCTTGCAGTAAAGTTCAACGAAGTCCAGCATGGAAGAAGTGAGATCTTCGAGCGCCTCCCGGACGAGAACGAACTTGGAAGAAGGAACATCTTCCGGCATCTCCACGACTAATGGGAGCAAAAATCATGACTTAATTGTCTGACTCGATTTTATAACTTATCGGAGCAGATTCATAAAAACCAAACTAACTAATCCGACGTCACCAATAGCCGTGTTACGTTTACACATCTCAGCCGCACTTCTATAAATATAATGAAATAATTATGCAACAACCATTGCAGCCACCGCTAGCAAAACATTTACATAGTGTGGAATTGAACAAGGTGTGAAAACGGTGCCGCACTGAAGTGGGGCGTAGTGGAAACGGTACATTTGACTTCATTGGCAGGGTTGACAATGTGAGTGAGAGACAAGAAAGAAAAATCATGATATCAATTGCCATGAACAATGATTGTAAAGTGATGCTTGTTTGTGCTGACATCCCCCCGTGCATGGTTATGGTGGTCACTGGCAGTGAACCTCTCTGAGAATGTTACCACCAGGCAGGGTTGTCGGTATTTTACCCGACCCAAAAAAACCCGGGTGGGTTTTTTTGAAAAAACCCACTTAAAAAAACCCAAAAAACCCATAAAAAAACCCAGAGCATCATATTTGTCCAGTTTTTATTAAAAAATTTAAAAAAATGAACAAAAACACTACAAGGCACTTAAAACAAACTTTAAATTAGGACTTAAGGATGTGATTATGAAGTAAATTTCCAAGAATAAACTGAAAACGCACTGGATATTGTACAGTACACAAAAATCAAGTAATGCCACTTTGTGTATGTATACTACATTGATTGATTGATTGAATTTTTATCCTCGGACTGGGAAAGCTTCAATGCAGAGCTTAATCCTGGCAGTTTTGCATACTTGTAGAGGCTTTGAATCACTGACGCAGGCCCGGTCACCGAGATTGACAGAGTGAAGTTTCTGACTGGTGAAGTCTTGTTGCCGGGGAACTATTCCATCCACTAGATGTCGCTGAATGGAGAGCAGTCCCTAACGTGCGTTGCTTAAGCGCACACCCCGAGAGTCGAACCAGCGCCGCTTGATCTTGAAGCTTCTTCGTTCCAGAAGTGATGCGCTAACCAATTGAGCTATCGGGGCGGACATTAAAACTCATTCATGCAAGAAGGTCTTATAGTTAAACTGGTGAAAGTACTACTCTACTGTAGTCTGTATATATGATGTGAAATACAATTTAGGAGGCTAATTACTAGGGCCATTTAAAGTCATTAAAGTCATATTTTTTTCTATGCATCAGTAAGTCGTGAAATCAATTTTAACGCAAAAACCGCATCCCTATGAGGTATATTAAGAAAGTTATGAAGTCATATAAAGTCATATTTTCCTGGTTAGGTCATATATCAGCTTTTTAAGTTATATAGTCATATTTTTGAGTTATAAAGTCATACCGTTGTATACTTTAAATAAAAAATACCAATTTAAGCGGTGAAGCAATTAAGCACTAAGAAAGTAAGGCAATTTCTGATTGAACGAAGGCAAACTGTAGGATTAGCCTACATAACACTTACAGTCACAGACCTATATTTTATGAGGTCACACATTGAGGTCAACTTAATACTCAAAATGGAAAGTTGTACGTACACCATCAAAGAGGCCCATGCTGATCTAAATGCCCTTGATTTCGGAAAAGATCTGCTTGAGCTCAAAAATTGCACTAAGAAGCGATTGGACAAAAACGATGTGAAACAAATTATGGAGCTACAAAGACAAGACATTTCACCAGCGCTTTATGCAAAACTGCAGAAGTGTCAACCCACGTCAGCGTCTGTGGAGCGCTCATTTTCCTTACTAAAGTCATTTTTACGTCCAACACTACATGAAACTGTACTACAACAGTGGTTTAAAATAAAAATGGATGTGTATTACTGTTATGTTGTGTATGTTTTACTCTTTAGTTCCGTGAGTGACGTTGTTCGTATGTAAAAACAAACGATTTTCACATAAAGTCATATAAAGTCATATTTTCCAAAAAATAAAGTCATATTATTGATTTTTTAAGGTCATATAAAAATGGCCTTACTAATTACCAATTACAGATTCTGGATTCTAACGCATGGCTGTTTCAGAGCATTTGCCTAAATGGCCACGCAATCGCTCAATTGCTCATCGATTACTATATATAATATATATATAAATGATAAAAAATATTTAAACATGATGGCATAAATGCTCCTTGCCTTCAAATCTAAAGCAAATGATGCAATAATGTGATTTCTACCACGGTAGCATCAACTTGGTATAGAAATCAGTGGATGATGCAACATCCAACTTGATCTTGAAATTAATGGATGATGCAACATTCAAGCAACAACAGCCCTAGTGCATTATTTTATTGAGTTATGCAAGCATGTACTGTGAGTGAAAGGCACTTCATTCGTAAAATGTAGTTTTGAGGTGAAATAAGCATGAATCTACCTTTTTTTGCATCTTTTTAAAAAAAAAACAATAAAACCCAAAAAAACCCGGGTTTTTTTAAAAAAACCCGGGCGGGTTGGGCTTTTTTAAAAAACCCCGGGTTTTTCTCAACCCTGCCACCAGGCCAATCAACCTACCAACTAACTGGATTAAAAAAACAAAAACATCTTCCTTGGACGGAACAGCATGACGATTCCACCATCTTAGATTGGTGAAAGGTTTCAATATTAGCGACATGTGAGACAATTGTACTTAGTTTCACGAAACGTCAAACTTGTTTGAAACAAGAAATTACACATAGAGCACATACAAGAGTCAATCATTTCTGGTTTTTAAGAAACGAATTTTCAAATCTACATTTCGCACTCTGTGGCTTCTTTGCGGCATGGCATTGTTGCTTACGACCAGGGAAAGGCGATGTCAGAGACAAGGTTGCCAGATTGCAATGTTTTACTACATAGCTCTTCTTCTTTTATTGTCGCACTTGATTCCAAGCATTGACTGAATCTTGCATGAAAAGTTTCCAAGATTCTCGGTCTTTTGCTGTGTGTATTAGATGTATGTTGGTGTTGGTTTTGTCGGTTTGTTGGTTTAAGTAAGTTAATCTTTCTCTGCCTTGGGCACGCTTCCCTTCAATTTTGCCTGTGAGAGAGGGAGAGGTGTTCTAATTTTCCTTTTCGCAGCACGTGTTCTAAAAATTGAAGTCGTTTTTTTAGATATTTTAAACGATGAAATTGCTGAAGGACAGTACGGATTCCTGCCAGACCGCGGCACAAGAAATGATGTCTTTGTATTACAGAATATTGCACAAAGATCAATTGAAATGAAGAAATTTCTGTACATCGCTTTCATTGATTATAAGAAACCTTTCGACTGAGTGAAACACACCAAATTACTGGAGATTCTAGATAACTTTGGAATTGACAATAAGGATCTACGACTCTACGTATTATTCAAAACCTTCACTTTGATCAAATTGCAGCAACAGCGATTGGATATCAATCAAGAGAGGCGTTAGACAAGAATGCGTGCTCTCTCCAAGTCTTTTTTCATTGTATAGTGAGATCATCCTCCGATCTTTTGAAGATGAAGCTGGCGTAAATATTGGGGGAACTAACTTTAATAACATGAGATATGCTGATGACACTGTCTTGGTGGCTGATTCGGAAGCAAAACTACAAAATTTGTTCTACAAAGTAAATAAAAGAAGAAAAATAATTTGGAATGGAAATGAATGCATAGCCGAGTGGTGAGAACCTTGGAACGGCAATCGAAAGGGCGCCGGTTCGACACCGCTCAAGAGCATACGGCTGTGTCTGTGGCAGGACACTTAAAGGCATGCCTGAAGGTGGACATGAAGATTGGCTTCCTTGCCTTCCCGTTCACTTAATCTAAATCTTCAACCACCAGGTGTAAGCCTGGATACGACAAACAAAAACAAAAGAAAACAGAAACAATGACAATCACAAAGAAAAAAGAAACTGAAATTACAATCTGTCAAATTAAAATGAATGGAACAACTATAAAAGAAGTAAAAAGGTTTTCGATGTCTTGGGACAACAATAAACTGGAACGACAAAGATGATGAGGAGTTTAATCTACGTATTGCTCAAGCAAAAAAGCCTCTTTCCAGCAAATGAAATCAATATTATGCAACAAGAACATATCTTTCGCAACCCGATACAGAGTATTGAAGTGTTACATTTATCCATTTTTTAAATATAATTCAGAAACCTGGACATTGTGGACAACTAACAAAAGAATGACTAAAAGAACAAACGGATTTGAAATGCGGGCATTCAAAAAAATGCAGAGGATTTCCTGGACTGCTAGAAAAACCAACCAAAGTGTTTTAAATCAAGTCAAGCAAACAAAGAATCTATTGAAAAATATCAAAGAAAAACTACATTGCTACATGTGCAAAAAAGATTTGGCATGTTTGTTTTAAAGAACTTGCAATATATTGAGTTTCGCTTTTAGCAGCATGATCGTCGCTTACTTCACAATGTAGATATTAACGACCTATTTTAGCTCGATGCTGCGAGTTTGCTGTGGTAATAGAGAATTGCAATAGCTTTCGGAACACAGTTGCCTAGTCATGTGCTGTGACGATTGACGAACTTAAAGGCCAACCATGTGCTACGCCTTAAAGGATTTGTTTTGGGTCAAAGCAGGCAGTGCGACTGTCCACCACAGAAATTTAACATGTTTGTCAAAACAGTTTTCAGAAGGCAATTGCCTTTTAAACACAATACTCTGAACTCATGTAAACTCGCAAGGCACGCAGTACGAGTGACGGGGCTCGTACAACGAACGTAAATGAAAGCATGTTGGTCAGGGCTTTGGTGCCTTTCAGACGACCGAAAGAAACTCCACTTTCAATTAGCAAGGCATGCGCTAGCTGTGATATCATCACTCACAATTTGTACAAGCATAATTTACAACGATAGATGGAAACACAAACATTTCTTGAACGTACGAGCAGCTGGGGATGGGGTTGAGGGCTTCAGCGCCTCTTGAAGCTTCTTTACAAAGTCGATCATGTCAGAAGTCTCCAAGTTGCCCAACAATGCGCACATTGCCTTCACAGTCTGTACCACCCGCTCCAGCTGATGGGGGGAGCTGGTCTGCTGTGGGGCCTGAAATGTTTAGAGGAAAGAGGAGTTATAGAAAGTTATAGAAACCCTAGAAAGCTAAATATTTTCTCACTAATGCAATTTTCATATAAACAAGTTATAACTACAAAAAATACGTGCGATGGCGGGGACTGCTTCTGATAGAAAATAAATAAGTTACAGCGTAAAGCCAGCAGCAAGCCAAGCTGGACCAAGCGAAGGTGGCGAGATAGCGACGTACCTGCTTGACCTCTTCCAATAACTTCTCAGTCTCCTTGTAGAATGTTTCCACCAATATCTGAATCTGCTCCCTGTCAACAAACAACGCATGTACCACGCATGGGCAAACTGGGACGGTCTATGCAACGAAGATAGGTGAGGTATAGAATTGTGAGCGAAAGCAAAGTCGTCACCTAAACGGTTCGAGTGCATTGGTTGGTGCGTTAGTTTGGTTGAAATGTGAGCAAGGTTTTTAATTGAACTTCACATCGTGAACCTCATCATTGGGAAGTTCAAACGGTGCAGACGCGCAAGATCGCGGGATACAAGCGGGGATTATTTATTCCAGCAAAAGAGTTCAATGAGGCTTGCCAAGTCATTAACCCCGAGAACCTCCAGGACAAGTCAGCGAGGACGGGGGTGGATTGTGATCAGGCCGGCACAACACTCAACCCCACTATGGAGGAGCTGTTGCTTACCTGCTCACAACTGTGGCTGGTTTCCCAAGCAATTCCAAGAAATCCTTAACCACTGTTCTCTTGCCATCGTCCTCGTTCTGTGAGAGGAAATAAAAAATAAGTCACGTGTCTGTAAACTCATACAACCAGTCATACTGGAGTTCTGATACATTATAAAATTGTACAACCAAGATATAGTGCGAATTAACGATATAGTGAGACAACCAAGTAATCAAGATTATAGTGAACATAATCATAATATATTGAATAGAACATCATCAATACACTGGTCAACAAAAAATTTGTTGCATTTTCAAATTCATTTGGTCTTGGGTAATTTTGGGGTGCTGAATCCGAACATGACGATATTTTTGGTCTAGAAGCTCTAGATTTTTTGCAAATTTTGATTTTTTTCCTTTTTTGAGTAAAAACTGAATATTTTTCAAAAAAATTATATTTTGATGAATAGGAAAATAAAACATCTTTTACGACTGAAATAACTGCTTGAATGTTTTGTCTATAGCTTAGATCTATACTTACAGATAGAAATGCACCGAAATATTTGAAAAAACATTACAAAATCATTTGAAAAGCGTCGTAGACAAAATTTCAAAAACTATATAGGTTATATACATAACAAACAAATCATTTTCACAACTACAGTAGTAACCATAGCACTGCATGCAGGGCTGCAGGCCTATTGCAATTACAAGCATAAATAAGCTCCTTCAAAAGTTTGATGTTGTGAGAAAAGTTCACTGGCTGAAAATAGAAAGCGAAACCTACACTACATGCTGGGCGAAAATTGGCGTTTGAGGCTCTTGCGTTTGTAAGCTTTTGGGGGGCAGTCTCGTTTAATGCTCCAGCAGTAATCTGCCATCATGTGTCGATTCCATCGGCCTTGGTAACGTTCTTCTACTTTCATAAGATCCTGGTGGAACCGCTCTCCTTGTTCGTCACTGACAGCTCCAAGGTTTTCTGGAAATTTGTCCAGATGAGTGAATAAGAAATGAACTTTAATGCTCATTCTGCATCTTAAGTCGCGGAAAGCAAAGAGCATTTTGCTAACAAGAACCTCGTAATTGTGAGCCTTTTTGTTTCCAAGAAAGTTTTTAGTGACATCCACAAAGGACAACCATGCTGCTCTCTCTGTGGTTTTCATCTTATCGGTGAACTGTTGGTCTCGCACGAGGCTTCGAATTTGTGGTCCATTGAAGACACCAGCTTTAATCTTTTTGTATGAAATGGAGGGAAATGTGTGAACAATATATTGGAAGCTGTCGCTATCAGGGCTTAAAGCTTTCACAAACTGTTTCATCAACCCTAACTTGATATGAAGAGGGGGGAAAACAATTTTGTATCTACTTACAATTGGATCGTTTGGCATGCCGGCTTCAAGTGTTTCACGTATGGGCCAATCCTTTTGGGTCCAATGCTTGTCATTAGCTCTGCTGTCCCACATGCAAAGATAACATGGAAACTTTGTGTATTCTTTTTGCTGACCAAGTAAGAAACCAATCATTTTCAGGTCAACACATAATATCCAATTGTGCTGATGATATTTCAGCAAGTCAATGACTAGCTTAACATCATCATACGATTCTTTTAAGACAGTTGAATGACCAACTGGAACTCCTCCATATGCATTACCATTGTGCAAAAGAACACACTTTAAAAGCTGTCACAGCTTCGCCTGGAACTGTCTATAAATAAGTGCCATTCACTTGAATCATATGAAGAAACTCCTAGTTGGACGAGAAGGCCTGGAATATCATTGCAGTAAATTAACTGCTTTTCCTCTGAAAAAAAAAAGTCATAAACATTTCATCTCGTTTCCTGAAAAACGAAACCTTTTTGGAACGGTCCAATCCGTGTTTTTCACTTAGCCTTGATGCTAAAAGCTCAGCAGCTTGCTTGGATAAGTCCATGTCTCGTACCAAGTCATTTAGTTCTGACAGATTAAATTTCTGAATGGTTTCAGAATTAGAGCCTTCTGAGTCTGCATCTGCTTCCTTAGTATACTCGCATTCCATACTACCGTGGTAAATCTTAGAGTCTGTTTCTTCATCATCGGAGGATGCAAAACCATTAAATACAGGAGGTGGTGGAAACGTTTCAGAGTGAAGGACCGGTCGAATAGCGGAAGGAATATTTGGATAAGAAATATTTTGTCTGTTTTTCCTGCCAATACCCTTGGTGTTAATCAAACAAAAGTAACAATCAGTAAAGTGGTCCTTCGGTTCACGCCACACCATAGGGACACCAAAAGGAAGTCCGTTACGTTTTTTCTTTGTCCAGTCTCTAAGTATTTCTTCGCAATTATGGCAGACAATATGTGAAGCCCATTTCTTCTCTTGATCTCCCAGAGGAACTTGAAAATAAGCTTTGCAGGCCCGCTTTACGAATGGCGTTATATTTCGTCTCTGACGAGGGAATGAGTAATGAGTATATGCCACAAATATAACAAAAAGAATCAACTTTTTTTGGCATTTGTAAAACTAATCATCGTATCGCTGTAAATCGAGGTTAACTGCCGTGGTAACTAGAACTAAATAGTTGGAATTTTGTTTTAAATTTCAGACCAAATGCTGCAAGCCTCAAAATATCCACTGGTGTATTGCATAAAAACTAGAGCTTGCAGAAAAAATCTGATTGCAGATTTGGAATCAGTGGCTAAAACACATTCAGAATCGATCAAAAAATCTCTTGCAACAAGATTTTTTTTTTTTTTTGTTTACCAGTGATAATCAACATAGTAATCAAGATATAGTGAGATAACCAAAATACATAACAACTAACTTTGCCACCTTGTCCAGTAGTCAAGATTTAGTTGAACAACAATTACTGCTACGTCGTTACTGCAATCCAGTAATCAATGAAAGGTAAAAGAACGGTCGAAAGGAATCGCATCCTGCCCGACATTGATCAACAACGCGGCTGTTTATCGTTGGGGATCAGAAGCCGTAGTGGCTGCTCATAAAACTTATGTTGTTGTGGCACAATCGCAGCGCCATCCGTGGTAGCGCAGATGGCGGAATGGGTCACGAAATGAAAATGCGCCTGATTGCGTGAGAATATCTTGCAGGATTAAAAGCGTATTAGGAAAATTTGATGAAAAGTTTAGGAGCGAAGTTTTGTTTTGGAATTTTAAAAGCGTATCTCTTGCTAGTTTGGCAATATAAAATGCACAACGCATTTCGGTGTGCAGTTGATAGCAGTAAGAAAAATTAAATGATTTATTGAATTAAAACAAAAAGATGCATTTCAAACGATTTAATTGCATTGCCGAGTGGTGAGACCCATCGTACGACGTTCGAAAGATCACCGGTTCGACATCGCTCAAGAACATGACATGGGCCAAGCTAGTCAATTGTGTAATAACTTACCGATCTTTGCAGAGACTGGTCGATCTTGCTCCTTTGACAAAGCTCCAGTTTGATGTCCTGTTCAAACTTCCTGCACTCCCTCACGTACTGGTACAGGCTCAACTGAGATTTGCTGCAAGCGCAGTCAGATGAGTGTCAGGGGGAATCTATGCATATCTTACACACAAGGCCTGTGGAGTCGGGAGGGTTAGCGTGCAGCCGTCGGAAAGAAAGAGTCGACTCAGGCTTTACACAAAACGATGAACAAAAAAGTTTCTGTTTGTAACCTTATTTCAAAATGTCGTTTTTTTCTATGTCATTACACTCTAAAACTGAAACAAAATCCAAATGTTTGGTCTTGTCAGTTTGTGTCACTTAAAGTCGCCCCTTCAATTTCTATCGCAGCTTCCCGAATGAAACATATTTTTAAATCATAATACACGTCGGTCTTGAAATTTAGAAGTGCACAATACTTGGATCACGTTTAAGTATACAATAAATAGATTAAAAACAAACTGTTATATACTCCACTAAATCTTTCATAAACACGCAACATGTTTGCCCTGGACATCTTCCTCACCTTTATAATAATTGAATTTAAACTGCTTGAACAAGACAAATAATATTTAAAACCAAACCCCCATTACTTATAACACTATTATCCTAATTTAATGCGTTTTCAAAAAACTATTTATTATTTTTTGTTCCCATAATTGGTTCAAATACATTGGTATGCCTGCTGCTCTTTGAGCGTACCTGATCAGATACTCCTGTCTTCCAACAACTCTGAAAATGAAATCATCGGCGGAAACGGAGGATATGTCCTCGTAAGCAATGCACAAGGCCTGACTGACAATGTGCTCCACTGATGCGTTTACTGAAACAAGAAAGGAAGTTGACAGCTCAACCAGATACGAGCACCCAGTCCTCTAGATTTCAACTTTGCAGATCAACAGCGTGGACTAGCAATAAATACAATAGCTAGGCAGTGGTAGCCAACCTTTAATGCAAGCTAACCCCATAAGACAATTTTGCAAAACTGTTTTAAATGAATATATAAATTTTGCTCCATCATTGTAATTTTTCTAAAATCAGTGAATTCAGGCAGCCCCAAAGAAATCTGTTGGCCTTTATGTCCGAAATGGCCCTTATGTCTGGAATTGCTGGGTAAAACAAAACACTACACTGGGTAGGTTTTAGTGCCTGCCATAAAAACAAAAGTTATATTTCAACTACAAAGTAAAAGTATGAACTTCAACAAACGAGACTTTCCATATCAAAGTTGCACAATAACAAACAGTCTGTAGCCATCCCATAGCCTCATAGCTATCTTTAAAGCAATATTACATTGCTCAAAGTTCTGAACTTCTATGTCAGTAGAAGACATGTGAGCAGTCTGCACGATGATTACTAACGAAAAGAAATATGAACAGAATAGCGACATATCTTAGGAAGCACAACTTTTCGCTTGAGTCCTACAACCTATTAGAGCTAGTGCGTAGAACCATTGTCGCTTGACTCTGATATCTGTCAGCCGATCCTAAAAGACCTAGCAAATTGTTTGGCTCATTCGAGCATTTTCATTTCTTAACTCTCTTCATCGTGGGCTTACTTTGTGACGTCATGCATTCATGCGTGACGTATAAACAATAGCAAATAGAAAGTGCCTTCACGTGCGTTCGAACCAGAAGTGAGTAGCTCCAGGAAAGACGCGACTTGGCGCCAATCGATAACCGAGTTCACTGTGATGAGACAATATTACTCGGCGCTGCCTCGCGGCGAGGAGCTACAATACCAGCTTGTTGTTTTTGTTTGTCGTATCCAGGTTTACACCTGGGGGTTGAAGATTTAGATTAAGTGGACGGGAAGGCAAGGAAGCCAATCTTCATGTCCACCTTCAGGCATGATAATGATGTTCTCACCATCGCACTCGAAGGTGACGGGTTGTGTGATGTCATCAGTGGTGACGGAAACTCGAACAGTGCGTTCTTCAATGTCACTTCCGTCCGAGCCACCTGTGAAACGTCGCTAGAATCAACCAAAAACTTTCGCTGATTGCTATTCAAATAGATATTAATAGACATTATTATTGTATTTATTGTTTATTTTATTATTTATTTTATTGATAATTATTCTTCTTTTATTTGAATAAGCTTAACTGAAGATGATCTAGCTGATCAAAATCGATTTTAGCTATTTATGATTGAACTGACTCGTGTGAAAATAAATTTGTTTATATTACAAGACATGTATCCGAGTCATTCATATCAAGCATTGTTGTGGGTTTGACACCTGTCCGAAGATATTTCATTTTCTTGAAATACAAACTTAGCAATTTTTTTCCACTTTTTGAAAATAAAACTCTTCTGCTTTCTATAAAAGTAAGACCCATGCAGTTTGGCAAACAAAGACCAGAGTAATGACTAATGGTGATTGCAAACAGTGTGTATTTTTTAGAGCTTGGGCTCTTAAAGAGCCCGTGGCAGTTAAAGGGTATTCATTTCTCCTGCTACTTTAATTATATTGAAGCATTTCAATTAAATGAACATGCTGTGACTAAACCAAAATGATAAAACTTAATTTCTCTACACAAAATAAAACAATTAAGACTCGATGAGATCTTACAAGAGTGATGCCAGTGCCAATCTTCACATTGATTCATGAGGCTGATCACATGACCAGGATTGGACAGAGGGTCAACATGCTTGAAACCATCCTTCAATTGCTCCACCATGCGTCCAAATCGAAGCAGCTCTGCCGTCTCATCAATTTCCACCAAGTCAGCCATACCGGAATGCTTATTCTGCGACATCATGCAACATATCCATCATTATATCATTGATGAAAATATTATGATGTAATCGATCGACCACCCCAATAGTGGTGACAAAACAGAGTTTGGATGATGATGATCAGAGGAAACCGCACTTCCAACTGTTCAACAAAATCGCGTCTTTTGAAAATCAACGTCAGCCTGACTGGCCAGCTGATTCCAAATGAGAAAATCGTCTTCGTCCTATTCCATTTCATTTATAATTCTAACACCAACAATAAAATGAACGAAAACCTTCAGGTGAGCAAGATGTAGCCGAACGAAAACACCTGTTTAAAGCCATACAAATTTCAGTTGTGGATGAAGAAGTTGACAAATAGTACAAAACATAAAATCGTTAAAACTTGAAAAATAGCTCAAAGTCGTCGTTGACATTATACAGTGCGCACATCGAAGATAGCGAATGATTGATTAGTATGTTGGCATTACGATAACCAAACTTACATCGTCCGGTAAACAAGTTTCAAAATCATCAACTAGCATGTGAATGTGAAATACTTGGTCTGGCAAAGAGAGAAAAATACTAAAATCTTGTAAGGCAACCTGCTAGTCGGTCATTTTAGAAATAATTTGCCAAACATACATATCCCATACCATACACTTGATTCCCAATGTACAAGAATTAACGCGAAAACAATAAAACGAAACGAGCACATCGCCACTTGATGGCGCACTCACTTCATTGTGGCTGAACTGGCGACCAATCCCCCTCTCAGCTGTTACGTCATTATGCCGATCTGGAATTTTATATATTTACTAAATTATTCTGTGAACGAGAAAATAGTTGAAGGTTGAACACCAAACGTTCCGTTGAACGAGCACGATCAGGCAACATGTTGTGCGCGTAGTCGGTGTAAGGAGTTGCAGCTAAAGCCACAAGCTGAAATGTCATTCCTTTTTCGTCTCCAACACACTGGTGAAACAACTCAATTTTCTTTGTAGTGAAGCAAAACAAACGCGGCATTTTTACTTGTCCGCACAATTAATGTGCACGAAAACTTTTGCCTCACCGAAACAGTACTGATTTCATGCTAGTATAGTAGGAACAATAACATAACATTACAAAAGAGACTGTTCCCCCAGACATTGATTGTCATTTTATAATCATGTCGGTGAGTGTCCTGACAGTTCATCCGGTGAGTGTACGAGGCTAGTACCACCTGATGTTAAGAATTGGTAGCACTACATTAAAAGTAAAATTTTAGAAAGACTACGACCATGGTTACCTAGAGATACAGCCTGATTTGTCACATTCTACAGAATTTCCCAGATTTTGCCAACTTTTGGTAACGGTCTGAAAGAATAAAATTTTCTAAAAAATATATTTTAACGTCTTTTTTCCTGTCTTCCTCAGGTGACAAAATGGGTTTTAACATCATCAGGCGTTGAAAAACAAAGACAATTTGATTCATAAAATTTCAGTCAGAGTGTCAACCACTCAAACAGTGCGCACAACAAACAGTCTTCCTCATACGACGAAGAAGAACTACTCAAAACAGACTTATTGGACGTTTTTTTCTCATTTCTACTGCTTTCCCAAGACAACAAAAAGCTTTTGTATCAGTACGAGTCAGCAAAAAGTAAAAAAATCTTAGAACATTACAGGCAAACAGTAGCAATGGAGGTAGTTAAAATCTTCAAAATGTGACAAATCAGGCAGCATCTCCAGGGAGCCATACTACGACCTATAAAACTTATAAAAAGAACACTGGGCGGTTAAAATCAACGTTAGCAGAAGCTGCAAGTTAAACGACTCATCAAAGATGTGAAAATAATTGATTTGAGGATTAGAGATGTGCCAGGTGTGAGGAATACCGGCCAATTTGGGGATAGGGTGTGGCCGTGGGCAAATTATTATGAAAATAAAATTAAACATAAAAATATTACACATTTGCATTTTTTTATATTCAGTCACGATAAAATTGTCATTTTTGAAGAATCATCGCTGATGTGCATACTGCAAGTAGCCAGCTATTGAAAAATCAGTGAATGTTTACATTGATTCAACGTCTACAAATTTCCAGGTTTTGGAAGGTTACATTTTGCTTAGTGTCGCAGTTTTGCCATTTTCCGCAACAACCTGGGGAGTCATTGCCTAAGGCAGTGGTGCTTAAACTTTTTTCGTTGCAGCACCTTTGAAAAAGTGTCTGGGTTTGCGACGCACTCAGCCATAGGCATTCTAGAATTGTTATTTGCTTGAATGCAAATGTTGAGTTTGAATGCATATGTCAGGTGATAACAGTATCTGTGAGCGTTTTATTACCACAATTGAGTTAGATACGAAACGGAATCATTTTACATCGCTTTTGGACAATTGAAATGACGCACAAGAGCGTCGCCACGCACAGTTTGAGAACCTCTGGTTTAGAATAAATCCTTTTCGCCAAAAAAAACATGTTTTTAGAATAGTTCTACATTGCCTGATTCATGATATAGTGCTGGGACTACATTATCACGGTTTTCTTTTTCTTCTCGCTTCAGTTATAATTTATCTAAAAAGAATTTATCTAAAAATTTGTGACTTAGAAAGTGGACATATAGGAGGGCATACAATATCAACTCACGCAATTCCACAAAATTTCAAACTTAGCACTTTTGAGCATAACACTGAGTTATGCGGCAACTCCCAGTAGGGTTGTTTTGACAGAAAGGTTGTTTGGCACATACGTACATACTTTGAAACAAAGCAAACTACTTCTTCACCTCAAAATTAGTTTATTATCAAACTTGGGATGGGTACATCTCCAATCTGGGTTTAATGACTCAACGTTACTTTGTTTTGGAATTATCGCTCTGGTAAGTAACTAAAAGAATCATTAGCGGATGCTAGATCAACTACTAACTGTCGCGCTATTCGTGCAGTGCTATACAAAGTAGCCTGCCTTGCGCAATGTGAACAAAGCCTGTTCATAGGGGTTCTCAACTGCCTCCAAAGAATCCATGCCAGACCTACTCTCATGCATGCACAACCGTTCATTTCAAACGCTAAGCATTGATTTGTTGATGACGAGAACTAATCTCTGAAGCGACAACACGTAACAATCGCACATGCAACTACAAACAGATCACTGACTGAAGTGGCACGAAACAACGCTGGCCTCAGCACCCAAGAGACCAACAACTACTTCCTTCAATTACTCTGAAATACTTTTACGCATGCAATCAGCAGCAAGCACAATAAAGGAAGATAGCATTTCGTTTTCATTTGTTTTTGTTGTTTCGACGTTTCATAGTGAGAAATAAACTAAAACCACAACAAAGTTAACACTCTGGATAGTTACCTACCTGTCGAAATCAGCGTGTCCTGATCGAATGCACCAGTCGAACCCTGCAAACATGACACGGGGTAAGACAACCATCATTACAGCTTCCTGACCCTTAACGAGAAGGCAACCAACCGATGAATTCCTGTCTGCCTTTTCTCTTCTACCACCTTTGCAACCAACCAATTGGTGACAAGGTCTTAATAAATAGTGCGCATACGAACACAAACCTTCCCCTTTGTGAATGAAACAGAGCTGGCACTCGGGTTACCACGCTCAGCTATGTCCAACCAACGCGGGTCTCTGGGTCAAGGTTATGTTTTTATTTCAAGAGCGCCATCAATGACAATATCTATACAAAAATGTAGCATGGAAAAGCATGGACAATTGGACATGAATTAAAATAAAACAAATGCAACAACTGTCAATTTTGTGCATTCAGCCTCAGTGTGGCATCCAATGTAGGCCTAGTAGCTACCCGATTCTTTCTGTTAATTGGCAGATTTGCTGCTACCATGCCGTTTGTAATAATTTTATAGGCCAACTTATTCCAAATTGTTGATAAAGTTGACAAAGTTGTGTGACAAAGTTGCAACTTTGAAAAGAAGTAGTTACATAACCAGCACCCGTGGCTCAGTGGTTATCGCCTTCGCATCTGGTGCTGGTAGCCCTGGGTTCGATTCCAGGTCGAGTCATACCAAAGACTTTAAAAAGGGAACCGATTGTGTTCTTTCTTGCATAACGCAGTGAGGATAAATCGGGTAATAATCTGGTGACATATCACCCTCTTCCAATCTGCCTTGAGCCAGCATGGAAGCAGTACGGCTCATAAAATCACATGGAACCCTGTCAAGTAACCCATGTTGATGCGCAATCTGCTGCAAGCGGAGATAGCAAATGATTAATTATTAGTTACATAACTTGATCACATGGGTTATGAATCTACATCTCTATTTACTCCAAATTGAGGAAATTTTCTTTATCGGTGCATATTGTTTTTCTTTCTTTTGTTACTGTATTTTATTTTCACAATATCGTTTCTACCGGATTCCGACAATAAAAAATAAATTGAATTGAACATTTCTTTACATATCCACCGTCCAACAAGGTGTCACTTTTTGACTTATTCTGACCCCCATTTTACAGAAGTTTGCATAGCGAACATTTGCTTCAAAATTGCACATTCAAAACACACTTTGCTAATAGTTTGAATAGAATTTGAACAACTACAGCTTAACGTTTCTTCTATTAATATTAACTTTTATAATTCTATTGCGAATTGAATCGCAGAAATTTCACCTCGGACTTTAAGGGAATAAGACATAATATTTTTTACTCGAACAAATTCACCTCTAGCTGCGACGTCATCATCTAGGTTAGCTGAAGGTCTTAATAATTACGTCTTAACTTGACAGAATGTGATTAATGTAAAACAAAGGAATTAACAGTTTGCCTACAATGTGCTTCGGCAACATTTTAACTGTTGAAAAAATAATAGTACTTTATTTTCAGTTCAAGGTGAATTGAAATACAAGACACAAGCAACAGGGCCACAAGTGTTTCAGACGGCCGGCCTGTGATCCATGGGTTGGACATAGCTACGGTAAAGCTTGTTTTCATTTGATGCCACTCGCTGTTCTACTGATACAGACTGCTGAGTGTTGCAAAGGGCATTTGGAAAAAGCGTTTCTTTGGGAAAGATTGACTAATTCAAATAACGGCAGTGCAAAGCTATTAAACATATGTTATAAAATATTCATTGAAAGTACACTGCGCGATCGACAATACTAGCGTAGCGGGAGTACAATCAACACCGCATGCGCCAACACTCTGATGCGGTCAATGCGGTAACTATGGAGTCGTCGCCAGATGGGGCTAATCGAGAATAAAAGTTAATGCTGCCAGTTTCGCAGTGAAATTTGCGCAATTGCAAGGCTACAATTGTAAAATTAAGAAACAAATTCATTCGCTACTCTGCAAACGTTGCCTTAAATTCATAATATATACGCACAAAAATTAATTTGCGCAATATAATTTTTTTTATAGATAGCACAGCCTCAGATGAATAGCAAATGATGGAATTGCGGATATGGAAGCAATGAGGTGGCAAGAAAATGCGCAATAAATTGTTGTCACAAATCCGAATCAGCAACCCCACACAATGCAAAATCAGCCAAAAAAATGTGCAAGTGCAAACTTCATTTTAAGTTTTTCATGAGCACTTTTCCTCTCAATGATGTTTCGTATTTTGAGATGTCGTTTCCAAAATTCAAGTTTTCTACATCCGATACTATTGCGCACAAAGGCGTTAATCACACGGGGGCAGAGGAGTGGCACTGACTCGGGTCTGATATAGAGGGGGCAGGATATGTCTGCATCCTCAGTCGTTTGTTAGTAATATTTAAAAATGCATTGAAGGGATACTAAAGGAAAAACCTGACTTGGCGATTTTCCACGTTCTTTCTGTTTAACATGCTATCATAAAACGATTTTCAATAAAATTTTGCCCCATTGCGGTCTGACCACCATTGCGCGCGTGCTTTTGTCAGAGCGTTCAAAGCGAGATTGTGCTTGAGCAGCGAAGCGTGCGACTGTACAGTCTGCGTCACTAGAGACTAGCAATCAGCTGATCTCGCAATAATTGTTACTGCAGGCGATTTGACTGTAGGCTATGTATGTATGTACATCAAAACATCAGATTTCAACATCAAAACATCAGACAGTTTGCTCAAAACATCAGATGTGGTAACGTGGCTTTTGTTATTGCTGTCTTTTGTGACGTATTCTCTAGCAGTGTTTGCACTTTTGGTCATTTTGAAAAAATAAATGAAACATTGGGCTTTGGGCCTTGCCAGCGCCATTAAAAACCAATTTTTTTCGGTCGTTTTTAAAAAAATGTATTCTTGAATGTTCAGTTTACGCATTTTAATGCTTAATTCCCGTTTGAAAATTTCATGTAGTAGGCCTTTAACAGCTTTGTCTGAAAACTGCCGGTTTTGCGCTGCTTACGCGAATGCACAAACAACCTTTGTTCACATTCCAAAAAGTTTCCTCAAATGTCTGGTGGCAAACGTGGCGAATCGGATCGTCGTGCTTTGGAAATTTTAGATCGTTTGTTTGACTTTGAGACAAGAGTTGTTTGGAATGTTTGTTACGACTTTTGACAATATGCAGCAATCTAACGAACTTCAGTTACGATTGTGGCCACTTACGTTTTCATGCCTCACAATAACACACAACAATATTAAAGTAAAAAATGTGCTAGGACAAATCCACGGAACAAGATGATAAAAAAATCCATCCCGATAGCTCATTCGGTTGAGTGACCGGATGTGAACGAAAAAAAGGCGAGATTAAGCAGCCATGGTTCAATTCCCGGGGTGTACGATGATAAGCAACGCATGTATGAACAATGAACATTGAACATTCATTCATGAATATCTCCATTCAGAAGCACCAAGTGAGTGGAATAGTAGGCTATAGCCCACAAAGAACAACACTTCTAGAACAAGCGCACACACTTTCTATGTGCACTTGAACAACACTTTAAGGACAGCTCTCTTTGAACAGTGGAATTCAATGGATGGAATAGTTTACAGTTAATAGCAAGCGTAATTTTCACTCTGTCATTTTTATTGACCGGGTCTGTGACAGTAGTGTACAAAGCTTCTACAGGTATACGCAACCGAAGACGTAGAGTCGTAGATGAATCTTTTTCTAGAGGTCAAACCGGTCGTAACAAGTTTGAATCAAGTAATGAAGACAACCGCTTCGGTGCAGATATTCTTGAAAATTGAAATCATAAAAACAACTCATATATCAAATAAAAGAGAAATCTGTTGTCTTCAATTACACCCAAGAATTATTCAACATATCAAACTTTTTCCTTGATAACCTGGCGGAGACAAGGAATCACCTGATCACAGGTGACACGCACAGTTTCAGCGTCTATTTCTGTCCAAGACGTGGTCACATTTTCTCAACACCTGAGTGAGATACAACGCAGGACTTTAGTTCTAACGTAGACTAGGGTGTGGCTGGTGCCGACCAAAAATTAAATACTTTGCTAAATCAACTCTTCTTTTGGCATACTCTGTGGATAGGTGATACAAACTCACCTGCAAAATTTCAGCTGATTTCGACAACATTTAGGTGTAGCACACGGGATTTAAAGATTGGGCAATCATGCGGTACCGAAAATAGTAAAAAATCGCTTATTTTTAACATTTTTCAATAATACAAGCATATTTTCAACTATAAAATGTATTATTGGCCTATGTCAAAGTAAGTATTGTTTGCATTATAATGTTTGGGTATTATTGTGATAATTTATTTGTCATTTCATACAGACACAGTACTACACAAACACAGTTAAAACCAATATTAAATATAATACACATTAGCATAGCAACAATGTTTATGATGTATAGTATACAGAAACCAGGTTTTTGAACTATCCCCAGAGAAACGTTTACACTGGTTAAGAAGAACCTTTCGATTGTTTTCAACAACTTGGAGAATGTTCTGATACTTTTCTTCAGTTTTGGAGTGATGTAAGAAATCAGAAGCAAGCTTCACCCCTCTTTCAGCAGTATCATTTGAAACGTTCACTTGATAATAGCTTTATACTTTGTTGATAAGAAGCATCAGACTCCCAACTTTCAACGCTAGTTCAAGGAATGCTGTATCAATTTTAAACAAATCAAAAAACATTGATGAATCAGCGCCGACAAATTGATCTAAAGATGACGATGATACCTCCTTGAGAAACTGGGGTTTTCCATAACCTTTTTCAGCAGAGAAACCAATTCGGTTGATGAATTTTGTACCTTTATCAAAGCTCTTAAGTTTTGTTGCAATTTTTTCCTTTGAGGACAAGTTAACCTTTGAACTAAACAGGGAAAATGGTATCAAATCTTCTGTAAGGTACCAGTGATGCTTTGCAAATGACGCGATTGCGATAGCGGAAATTTCTTCATCAACATCTTTATATGCGAAAAATTTACTTATTAGGTCCAGGTCATTGTAAGGTGCATCATCTGCAATTTGACAAGTAAACCACCATGGCACATACACAAACACTATGAAATTTACAAATCGTTTCAACTTTAAAAATTGTGATGATGACAAAATTACATTTTTTTTTCAATTCAGTTCTAATCTTGTTTTCAAAAAGAACAATCTTAATTCTAATTGTATACAAAACTTGTGCCATCCACCGTGCCTTATGGAGTCCACCAGGCTTTAGCATTGGGTAATTATCAAGTTCCACTAAGTTTGAGCCAGCGTATATCAATGAAAGATGCAATCATCCCTGCACCGAAATCTCGTATTTGCAGCCATCATAGAGGTAGCTGTTTCAATTAGTTGTGCTTTACAGTCGTATAAAAACTCGGCATTATTAACATCTTTCCAATTGAAAACATTCAATTTCGCATAATCCTGATTTGTAATACTTTCCCAGTTTGTTCTAAAGCGATTAAATAAAGTGTAATTTGGTCCTCTGGATGCTTCTGATTGCTACTTCAGCCTTTTCTGAAGCCATAGGGACTTCATCAGCTCCTGATGTTCTCTTGTTCAAGCGTTTCAAAACAAGATGGAAGTTTATTGACCAGACTACATTTGAAGACTAGTCAACTGATGATTATACAGCCAATGCTGTGGTTGACATCAACAATGAGATGGTGAAGGTCTTGGAGACGCTGTGAAAGTCACTCAGCCAAGAGATGACTACATAGAACTACTGGAGTTGGCAATTATTTTGCTTTGAGTTTCCCTCCTCAAGGCATCTACTTTGCAGCTCCCGGAGCCATGCACCAATGGATGGCAGAAGTGATCTACACTTTCAAAATCTGGATTTTTTGTTCACAGTTTAAATTGACAGCGCGCCAGCATTGAGGATCGCGGGAACTCTGCATATTCTTTTCCCACATCTACGTTGAAGCATGGGCAACAGCGAGCGTTGCTGTAAAGGCCCCAAGAAAGGAAGTAAAGCTGCTGAAGCAATTGCAGAAGTATCAAACGATTAATGCTGACATATCCAACGCTACAGTGAAAAAAATTGCAGGCCAACTGTGGTTCCTTTCTGAGCAGTTGGTTGGCTTGGCGTTGTTTGATGACGTTTTGGACAATGGCACCAAGGACAAGATGGTTGTGGCTAAGAAAAAGAAAGAAGGGGAAGAAGAGCCATTGACGCATGCAATCATCGACTTAAAAATCATTCAAGAGAAGACTGTTATCGACTTTACGATGAAGAACTCAACACTTCTTTTCAAGAACTTGCATCTTTCGGTTGGTTTCCTTGAATATCCGGCAGCTCAGTGGAAGGATCAGCCTAGCTTCATTGCTGCAAAACGCTTCATCAGCATATTGCCTGTCACCAACAACCACGTTGAACGTGGCGTTGCCTTAGTTAATGATTTCTCTGGCCCAAAGGACGAGGAGCAACTGCAGTTTGCATTGAGAGTTGTTGCTGGCCACCGCAAAAAGTTACATAACTTCCTGAAGCAGACCTTACTGGGCAACAACTAGTAAAATTGGTCATCATGTCACCCCTGCCGATGAGCATTTAGCAGCTAATACCCACTGTTAAGGAACACATGGGGGGGCCCAGGCATGCGAGCGTTGGGCAGAGAGCAACTATGGTAGTGCTTATGTGTTCTATACCTCATCTGGGCGGAATTTCGGATCCATTGAGCCACCTCTAAACACTAATGAATATCAATGAAATTTTACACATGGTGTTTTTTAACCAAAAGGAACGTTTTGTCAGGGTCAGACCAACAATTTTCCAAAAAAAATTTTTTATTGTACAACTAAGGACCACCCTATTTGACATATAGGCCAATAATACATTTTATAGTTGAAAATATGCTTGTATTATTGAAAAATGTTGAAAAAACAAGCAATTTTTGACTATTTTCAGTGCCGCATGATTGCGCAATCTTTAAATCCCGTGTGCTACACCTAAATGTTGTCGAAATCAGCTGAAATTTTGCAGGTGAGTTTGTATCACCCGTGTACCAAAAAAAATAAAGTTGTCTGGATTTTTTAGCCTATTTGCTAAAACTTGCATTTGGGGTCACAATCAACTTTATAACAAAAATTTTTCAATTTCAAAGACGTCTTACGCCAGTATTCTGCGTTTCCATGACAACGTGGCCAAAAATTCATATTTTGGTCATATATTCAGATCCGTAAGTGCTAGAGACTTCATTCTTGGTGCTATGGATGCAGAATGTCCACTTTCCTATCACCATTCAATACATTTATATACCTAAAGTCTTTACTTTTTGAGTTTTTTGCTAAAAACTGATTTTTGCTATGTTGTCATAGGAATTTATCCAAAAATAATCTTAAAAAACATGAAATTCAACAAATAATTCATGCTAAATGTGCATATTTATACTGGTACCGGTATGCATGATAGTTTAAATCCAGCTGCATTACTAACTGCTTTTCATTTGTTTTTTGAGACAATGCAATTTAAGTGGTATAATTAGCACAGTACAAACCGGCATAAGCCAGTTATGTATATTACAAAGCAAGAAACACAAACTGTTTTAAAAACAAGAATGTTTGCCTTGTTGCAGACAAATATCAAATTAGCCATAGCTAGACCATTAACACAACTTGTATTTGCAATAGGTTCAGACTTAAACAATATCATAAAGAACCAGAAAATCGTACATGTGGTATATCTGTAATGACCACCAAAAAAACGCTGGATAAAATTTGAACTCAAATGGGTAGTCAAATTACCGTAAGAGAAACAGTGAAAAACTCTCAAAAATGCTCAACATTTGCGGTACGATCTACTGTACAATGGGATGACCAACTTTTGCATCCTACAATACAGCACATTCAAACAAAAACGCAACACATGGCTATACTTTTGCAATGCCTCATTGAAGATGAAGAGATCCTCTTGTCTCTAAGTGATGTTAGGGATGGGCAATTCAGAATACCGAATCCAGAAGGATTCGGATCCTAAACTATCCGAATCCAAAACGGCAATAAAACCGGGTAATAAGATTCGGTTTTAAAGATATACATAAGTCTTGTGCCAGCTGTCAGCTGGAGACAGTGAACTGAAAAAAAGTGTGGTTTACTCCCTTTTTTCTTTGCACTGACACCATCCGCAGTTCCGCACTTTCAAAAACATTGTGCACGCGTTGTGCGCGCACGGCTCATGCAACTCTACGTCACTCGCTCGCACGAGCAACCAAAGAAACTAAGCGCGCAATTTTCTTCACGCTTTGTACACAATATGCACAATCGTGCAATGCTTTTTTTCAATCCACGTGCGTATGCGACTCTGCGATAGTTTGACTGGTGGGCGTAACAACATTGAGCAGATGCCCCTTGCTAAAGGAGTTGGCTCTGAAACACCTCAGCATCTTTCAAACGATTCTTTTCGACTGCGGCTTGACGGAAACTAAGCTGCGCTCCCGTTCAGCGTTGCCAGATGGGGAAATAGAATATCAAATTAAAAAATTCTGGTGAAATTTAGAGGTCTTTCTTGCCAAGCTTTTTGACCTTGGAACCAGATAACTTTTTGGTGAAACCTAGTGAAATTTTTCCTACTCAATTTTTTTCAAGAAAGTTTTTTCAATTTTTTTAAACTTTTTAGCAAATAATCCCTGCTCGTATAGAAAACGTTTTGTAAGAGGTCTGCATATGGATGATGGCAGTGTCTTAAGTCTTAAAAACTATTTGTATTTAAGCGAAATTGCTTTATTTAGGGTCAGGGCCGTAGCCAGACTGCAGAGCAAGGGGGGGGGGATTTTTTTTAGGGGGGGCCAACAATTTTTTTTGGGCAAAATCATTATAATTGCTGTTGCTCGAGAATGTTGCTCGATGATGTTGCTATAGCTGTTGCTCGAGAATGTTGGGATTTTGCCAGGGGGGGGGCGGAATTTTTTCCGGGCGGAGGGCGATGCCCCCCCTGGCCCTCGGCTGGCTACGGGCTTGTTTAGGGTGTTTTAAATATCTGGTGAAATTTTAGTTACTTTTTGTTGCCAAGCGGCTTCCATCATCTGGCAACACTGCTCCCATTTGGCTGGAAGTCATTTAGAATGCCTTAATGTGTTGCATTGCAACAAACATTTACTTTGATTGTGTAGCTTTTGTGTCTGAAATTTTTTACTTTTTGTGTTGCTGGAGCCTGGAAGTTAATAGGATTCAGTATTCTGGATTCGATTCTGGATTCGGTTTAGTATTCCGGAATAATTCTAGAATAGTGAATTATTCTGAATTGCCCATCCCTAAGTGATGTGAAAAATAGTGACTTTGAATCTAATGCGATAATTCAACAATTACAAAAATATTGCGTTGATATATCCCAAATTGTTGGTTTAGTGTTTGATACCACTTCTGTGAACACTGGTTGTAACAAAGGTACCGGTATTGTGATTCGCCTTGAAGAATATTTTAGACAAAATCTCCTTCTATTTGCTTGCCGGCACCACATCTTTGAGTTAGCATGTGGTGCTGCATGCAAAACTGTTTATGGACTGGAGAGACATCCTCTCCAGAAGACAGCACATTTAATGCTTTAAAGGAACTCTGGCCATCACTGAACCTTAATTATTACGATATTTGTGACAACAGTGCTTGGCCACGACGGACTAAGACCAGATGTGAAGATGTGCTGATGTTTTGTTACCTGGCCCTGAGTATTCAAACAAATTCCGTAAGGATTATATCATAATATACAGAACTTCTTGTGCTTTCTGTTGTGTTTCTCAGAGGAGCATTACTAAAAAAGGAGAACTTTGCATTTAAAGTTCCAGGTGCCACCAGTTATGCTAGATGGATGGCAAAGCTTCTCTACACTTTTAAAATTGCTTTATTTCAATCGCAGTTGAAAGCAAAAAGTGTTTTCAATGAAGAAGTTCTGAATAAGGTGTATTCTTTGGCAACTTCTCTTTCTCTATATTATGTAAAAAGCTGGTTAGAGTGCACTAATGCATGCGATGCCGCACTGAATGACTTACTGCTGTACAAGCAGCTGAGTAAAGATATTCCATTAATGAAGAATGGTGCATCTTATCTCACTGCTCAATTGAGTCACATTGCTGAGAAAAATTTGAAGAAGCTAGACTGCCATCTCTGGTATCTAACTGAACGCTTGGTGGTGATGAGCTTGTTTGGCAAAAAAGTAACTACATCGGAAAACTCTACTTTGAGAAAATCCTTTTAAAATGATAAAAAAAAAAAACACACGTCAGCATAAACCAGATAACTGAACAGCAAATGCCCAAAAACATCAGCAAGGACACGCAGCTGCAAGATTTATTTGGCTCAGAATCATGGATTCTTCTGGACACAATGGGAATAGACTCTTCTTTTCTAAACAGCCATCCAAGGAAATGGGCAGAAGACAGCAATTTCTTGAAAAATGAAGAAATGGGAGCAAGTCTTTTAGGCGCTGACAGTTAGGCGCTGGTCTAATAGGCGCGCACACTGTGGCGTCTGGATATTTAGGTGCGGAGCACTGTGGCGCCCGGTCATTTAGGTGCTATTCCTAGTAAAGTCTGTAGATTGTATCAGCTTGGCAGCTTGCCAGAAAATTATATCATGGCTTCAGTGAGTGAAGCTGCTAAAACCGGCAATGCTTTTCACACAAAATGTTACATTGTAACATTGAACAGAAAAATATATTGTTGTTTTATTGATTTATTATTGTTTTATTTGTTGTTAGTCCAGGTTTGCTTTGGTGAAAGCTTTATCAATAAATTATTGAAGCTTCCAACATTATTGAGTTCATTTTTAGTTAACTCTTTCGCGACCATGGACGTATACACACGTCTTGGGATTTTTGCCATGATGACCAAGGAAGTATCCCTACGTCCAAGGTTAAAAGGTAGCCTATTTCAAGCAAAAAAATAATGTAAATGATGGCAGATCCATAGTCTTTGCTTGTCCTTTTTTGGCTAAGTAAAAAAAAATATTTTGGCGGTGCAGTTATCAGATGAGGACTTCTTAAAGATGGGGACACAGTGGATTTTTTTTCTTTCACTCATTGGAATTGGCAGTCAAAACTGGCTAGGCAACCCCTTACTTTGGAATTTCTCGATCAAAAAGACTGTAGGCTAAATTACGTAAACTTTTTGCTTAAAATTTTCCAAATTTCTCCATAATCATTCTGCTGTACCTCCTAAAGCATTGCGCGCAGAAACAAAGTAAATTTTTTCTCATGTGCAGAATTGTTTTGGCATTCGATTAAACTACATATATTTTCATATTATTGTATCACGCTTGGGTAGTAAAAATTATAATGAAGTACACTTTTCTGCCAATTTTTAATTTTTTTAGAAATTAGAAAAAATACCTTTTGGAAAGTTGCTAGTTGTACATAGAATGTTTTAAATTTTATTGCAAAGCTTTGCATCTTCGGATAGCTGAAGATGTATGCTTTCATTTGATGTCAAGATTGTGCGTCTACGTCGATCACATGACATGTTTTTACCGCGTAAATACAACAGATTTGTGTGAAAAATGTCTGGTAATTTAGATTAAATATAAATTACTTCTGTTCGGGATGGATTGGCCATGTGACGAGAACGCGTAAGACGCTCTACTACTGTTCACATGAATACATTTCTACAGGGCATATAGGCTACACCTTGGCTACAAGTTGCAAGCATAATGGTGAGACTTCGCTCGTTATTAAACCTAGTCCGGGTTTTGACGGAAAACTAAGTTACTCTTCACTCAAGCCTACCGCCCGCTTGAGTACAGCCTACGGTACATTTTTTACTGATGTTTAGTTAGTATTTGACCTAACTAAAAGTGAACTCAATCTCATACATTTTCGGAAACTTGAATAATTTATTGATAAAGCTTTCGCCGGTGCAAACCTGGACTAACAACAAATAAATGCTGAACAAGCGCATTAAAAAAAACAACATATTTTTCTGTTCAATATAACATTTTATGTGAAATCATTGCCGGTTTAAGCAGCTTCACTCACGGAAGCCATAACATATTTTTCTGTTCAATATAACATTTTGTGTGAAAAGCATTTCCGGTTCAAGCAGCTTCACCCATATATTCTTCTGTGTAATATAACATTTTGTGTGAAAAAGCATTGCCAGTTTAAGCAACTTCACGCACTGAAGCCATGACCAACAACGCACACGCATTAACAAAACAATATATTTTCCTGTTCAATATAATATTTTGTGTGAAAAGCATTGCCCTACGCCCCTACCTGCCAAGCTGATACAATCTACAGACTCTACTAGGAATAGCACCTAAATGAACGGGCGCCACAGTGCTCCGCACCTAAATATCCAGACGCCACAGTGTGCGCGCCTATTAGACCAGCGCCTAACTGTCAGCGCCTAAAAGACGTGGACCCGAAGAAATGGTTCACAATATTTGTGTTGTTAATGATTCATGTGAAAGAGCATCAGGTTTGTTGACAAAATTCCACAGCAACCTCATCACCACAGACAAGCAACAGAAACAGTTTTCGAAAGAACAAGCTATTACTGCAACATCATCCAAAAAATTCACCAAACGCAATATGATCAAATACTTTGCTTAGCTTCTAACACAAAGAGCTTATTGAAGACTGCTATAATGCTATAATGCTATATAGTAGTTTTATAGAAGTTGTGTTATTCAGATTGGACTCCAGGGTTAAGTTGTAGATTATTCTGCATTGTTGCTGTTAGTTTTAACTATTTTTTAGGCTGCAAGTTAATTGCTTCCAATTTTCTTTTCAAAACATTTTAGTTGGTAAGTAAAACTAATGTCTCATATGGTATTATCCTATACATTGAATAGTCCATTATTTTGTGTACAGTATTGTGATGTTCTGCCACAAGCTTGAACTGCTAGCATGTAACTAGCTTACTGCAACATATCAGTGCTTAAACAACATAATTATACATCACATGCTAGAGTAATGAGTATGAAATAATGTAGTTTGGTATATGCGACATTGATTCGTAAATGTAATGGTACATTCACTTACTCAGTAAATAACTGATTGGGTGATGTATGTTCATTAGCTAATTCTTTTCTTTGATTTATAGTAATCACTGCCTGTCAGCTGAATACCAGAAACAGGTGTAACATATCAGTATAAATATTCATATTTCCATGAATTTTTTGTTGAACTTCCGGTTTTTTAAGATTTTTTATGGATGAATCCCTATGACAACAGGGCAAAAATCAGTTTTTAGCAAAAATCTCAAAAAGTAAAGGCTTGAGGCTATATAAATGTATTGAATGGTGATAGGAAAGTGGACATTCTGCATCCATAGCACCAAGAATGAAGTCTCTAGCACGTACGGATCTGAATATATGACCAAAATATGAATTTTTGGCCGCGTCGTCACGGAAACACAGAATACCGGCGTCAGACATCTTTAAAATTGAAAAATTTTTGTTGTAAAGTTAATTGTGACCCTAAATGCAAGTTTTATAGGCTAAAAAATCCAAAGAACTTCATTTTTTTTTTGGTACACCCTAATCCACAGAGTATGCCAAAAGAAGAGCTGATTTGACTAACATAAGGGCACCAGCCACACCCTAACGTAGACCATATCCCGAAGTGCATTGGATTTACAGCAGAAGATGGAGACTATAGTTTCTAGGGCCAAAACGACTTGAAATCGTCTTGCACCAGTCCTGGACCAATATGGCTGTGTGAGAGGTGGCTCTATCCTGCTGAACTGTAATTTCTTCATTTCCAGTGATTTTCCTCACCCAAGGAACAACTTCATGCTTTAACATCTTCAGATAAACATGTTGGTTGATTTTGACATCAGCCTCGATGAAACTCAAAAAGGTTTTAAGCAATGTGGACGGAACCCCTGCCCACATCATTACCAAAGCTGGTTTTTGCCTTCTGAATGAAGTTCGATGTTTAACAGGCACTGAATCTTTCGATTTCATCCAAATCCGACCATTATGGCTATTGTGTATGGCTTCAATGGTAAATAATTTCTCTTCACTCACAGATACCTTGTGGCTGCGTGCCATCAAGGAGCTTAGAATCTTCGATCTTTCGAACCTCTCGTTGGATAATTTGGATTTTGTAATTTGACGATAATAATTGACGCTAGATGCCTAACCACAACCCTCTGGGCGGTTGAACGGCTAACATGTGCCTCTTTAGCAAGTTTTCTGGTGCTTCTTTAAGGATTCCGCTGCAACTTTTCTCTGATGTTCTTAATGATTGTTTTGGTTCTTACGAATCTCTCTGGGGTGCTCCTGACCTTTGATAAGCTGCTACCAGTTTCTCTGAACCTTTTTACTGCCTTGTATACACCAGAACGACTCACAATTCCTTTCAAAACCTTGAAAATCTTAGCATGTGATAGCCCCTTATGACAGTGCGTTGCAATGATCTCATTTAAGGTCTTCGCAAAAGGTGTAACTTTAAGTTTTCATAACACCTCCTCGGAACACTGGTGTGTCGAAACACTGGTGTTCCTTAAAAGATCGTCAGGTGTTTCGAAAAAAAAATGATTAGTTTGACTGGTGTTCCATGAAACCCAGTCAAAAATCAAAATTACATCACTTTAAAAGCTTCGCGTTTGTCTTTCTGCAAGTGTTGCACGAATATCAACTTTGTGCTCATCCAAACAGGCCCAGATATCGCTCTGAGAAAAACTGAAAGTGAATTTGTTGTTGTTGTGTTATTGCATCAGTATAAAATTCCGTTTGTTCCGCAAGATTATTTTAATGCAACAAGTGTTCCGCGGCTCAAAAAAGGTTGAAAAACACTGAGTTTTTGTATATAATGTCATCGCCATCTATACCTTGAACTTGAAAACTGAAGTTATTACTTTAAATGCGTTGCAACACGCTAATTTTAAAGGTAGGAAATGCGACACTTACACGTATTTGAAACTGTTGTTTCACACAGTTTTAACTCGCAAATGAATTGTTAAAATGTAGATCATTCCCTTGAATAACCTCCATAATTCTCCAAATAAACAGATGTCGCCTTAGAATTACGGCCTCAAGTCAATACAGAAAATTACCTTTTAGTAATGAAATGCTAAAACAGCGTTATAATGGAATTACGTTTTAACTCAGTTGATCGCTCCCTTGAATAATAATAATCTATTACAGTATATCAGCCTAAAATTTCTTTAAATAAACAGATGCAGAAGTGGAATTGTAGAGAACTTTTATATCCATACAGACAATTGTATTTTAACCATGAAATGCTGCTTGACAGCGCGTGCACACCGAATCGGGCCATTCCTGGGTTTTCTCTATGTGCCTTCCAGATCGTTCGGTCAATGAGACGCAATTGCAGCAAAACTAAAGGATGCGCAAAATATTGTAAGAGAATGACGACAGACTGACATATGGATTATGGATCCACAAATAGTTATAATCGTTTAGGCTGAACATCGGCAACTATAAAAAATCGCTTTCAGAATTAGTGGAAGTCTTGCCCCCTTAATATTCGACGCCTATGATTGGACATATTGATGGCCTAAACTAAAGCAACCACTGAGGACATACCTGGCCAGCCTGTGGAGACTCTTTGTTCACTGGAATTTCTGCAACAATGAAAACATTTCTAGTTAACTTTGGGAAAGTAATTCCACATACTACAGGCCGATAGAGACAAAAAGTAATGCGATTAAGTGACACCCAAAAACCATACGAGAAACTAACATGCTGGAGGTTTGCAAGCTCACCTCCTTGTTTCTATTAAACTGCTAATAATAATTGAAGATTAAGATTAGTCAGGAATCACTTCGTGGTCATGATGATCTTTTGTCCAATCAGAGCAATCTGTCCCTTTGTGACCTGTGGTTTGTTGGAGTTCATGACCTTGGGTAAATCTAATCTTTTCTATCATGGTGGTATTGCAGAAATGCAAGAATACACATGTTGCCTGTCACACTGGGTTTAAATGTATATATATGTAAGATGGAAAATGGGATCAATGAAGTCAATCAAAAGTCTTCAATATCTTTAAAACAATACTAAATCTCGAGTGGTAAGAAAACATTGCCAAATTTGACATCCACCCAAAAGCGTCACCGCTTCACTGCTTGGTGAGAGTGGTGTACTAACAACCCCTTGATTGGAAAATTGATTATACTGTATGAAGTAGATATTACCAAGGCTAGAAGCTCTGGCCAAGATCTTGGCTCCGGTGCAACACTGACCTTGTGTTGGATTGTTCAGCGGATCCCATTCCAACCAATCCGGTTGCTTTTTAACAAAAGGCGAGGCTTCATGCATTGGTGATCCAGTTCTGCTGTTGTTGCTCCACCCATCAATCAGCCAATCATCAAAAACACTTGCCAGTTTGTCACTTTGTGATTGGTCAGTTTTGATAGCATGTGTTTTTGATTCCACAGGCGAATATTGCAACCTTCCTAATGAAAGCAAATATAAATGAAAGCGAGATCAGCATCTGTTTTGCAGTAATTTGAGATTTAGTGATCACACTTTGGCACTTAAGATTTTCAAAACTATCATTTCAAAAGGATATAATGTATGTAAAACAAGAAGATTTGGCAACAGAGTAAAATTTATTAGTATAGCTTTCGCCGCCGTAAAGGCGGCTCCATCAGTACTTTGAAAAAGCACAAATAAAAAGCATTAAAAAAAATTGTTAAAAACTTACTTACTGGCTACTGCATCCCTACAAGTTTGTAATATATAAAATTTTAAACCTTGTAAGTGATAATTCACTTGATGACGACACTATCAAATAGCATTTCGATGTTTTTTCAAATGCTACTAAGCTGCTACAGTTGATTGAAATCTTTACCGCAGCAAGAAGTTTAATAACTGAGAGTCAATTGGAAATTACTTTAAACCAGAAGAGGTTTACATCTAATTTATATTTCCAATTACTTATGAATATAATTTTGCCCTTCTGATGTGAAACTTTGTGTTGCAATAATAATAACAATTTTTTAACGATTCTTTTTAATGCTTTTTATTTGTGCTTTTCCAGAGTACTGATAAAGCCGTCTTTATGGCGGCGAAAGCTCTACTAATAAATTTTATTAAGTTGCCAAACCTTCTTGTTATATTTACCTATTTTATTCGTTTGGCAGCATGCTTAAAAATGGATCCTGATAAAACTAAAATTTGCAATTCTCACAAGAACGAAAAGCCAGAACGGAGGAATTAAGAGACACCAGAAACACTTTATTACTCATAATATAAAGTAAGTTTAGCTTAAAGTTCAAAATCGAAAATACATCAGCCTCCAGTTCGCCTATAGGCTGAGGGTGTTCAAAGTCCGACACGTTTTAGTATGGCCTGTGCCTGTTGTTTCACAATGTGTTATTTTTGGCCCACAGACACACGTGACACAGAAATCATACCAAGTCAACTTGCATTTTTTTAATTAGTGGAAATAGGATTTCCTCACAGAAAAAAATTAAAATCATAGTTGCATCATAATAGCGAAGTCAACTATTATCATCTGAAGAGTTTTGTAATGAGTGATGCAGTGGAGCATTCATTCATTTTCTAGCTAACAAATGCAATGACCGCTTTCGAGATAATGTCGCAAATGTAAAAGATTTATTAAAGTTCAATTCTTTCTGCTTGAACCCTGATCAGGCTCCTGCTCACCTGCAGTTAATTGAGCTTTGCGAAGCCGACAGCAACTTTTTTCTCTCGTGCCTTTTTATCAGTAGCCAAATAAAAAGTGCGTCAGTTTGCAAAGAAACTGTTGAGTTGGTTTGGCAAAATATTTGTGGGATCAGACGTTATAAACTTGTACAAGAAACTTATACTTTAAGAGATCAAAACTGAGCAACTGCCAACTACTTAATATTTCCCTTGTCCTCCACTAAGTAGACTTGACCAGAGTATTGAAATCAAGACGTCAATTCCACCCTTCACATTAACACCGCTGTGTTTTACAAAGGTTTTGGATCTGTTAATTGTTGATAGAAAAGCAGATAGGCTAACTTATATAACGTAACTTATCACATCCCATGATATGTATATGGTACAACAAAATATTTAAACTTGCATATTGGTTTGTTGTATAAAAATGACATTAATACAATATTTAATGTAAATGCATCTTTCTGTAGGTAAAACAAGGTTGTCAAAGGCTGTTGAACCATCCACATTATCAAATCTGGCCCGCCGGGAAAAAAGTTTGGAACCCCTGGTCTATTGGCAAGGCCTGTGTATACAGATCAAAGGTCACTATGGGTTGCATTCATGTTTTTTACCAGTACCACTAAAGTAACTCAGAGCTCTTAAAAATAAATAAATAGGTACTGTATAATTGAAAAAGTGAGTACAGCTATCAATTTATATCAAAAGGCAAGTACCGGTAGTAGTAAGTATCGACACGATGCTAAGTATAGATCAATGCTATTCACCAGTCCAAAGTCAAATACTGGGAAAGATACAGCTGATTTAAAGAATTATAGCTTTTTTTCAAAGTAGCAGGTGTAGTTCTGTGGCTATTTGGCACTGCGACCCATCAGTCATTATTGTGCTTCTACCTTTGGAGACTAATGCCGAAGTGGAAGTGAATACTTATATGTCTTCCCATACACAATCCAATAGCCTATGAAACAAGTTGTTTGTTGAACAACCATTATAAATTGTTGTTTTAGAAAGTACCTGTGTCACCGAAAGCAGATTTCGCTTCACGATGAGGAGAACCGATTGTTAGGGATTTTCTCTGTTTAACCGACACTTCTTGCTTGTATCCTTGCATACTTCCAAGAGATGCAGGCCGAGGAAAATGACTGACAGGGGAAACGTTTTTTTGCAACTTTTTCTGAACTTCAGTAGCGGATAATGTGGAGAAGTCGGATTGAAACATTTCTGTGGCATTACGATTCGTAAACGTTGAAGGGCTTTCCTTGGAAAGAGAGGGATTTTTGTCTTGCCCTTGGTGCGTGAGCATGGATGGAAAAGGAAATTGATTGAGATGACTCAATTCCAAATTGTAATTTTGTGCAGGAGCAGTAAATCCTGTTGGAGCCGGTTGGAAGTAACGTGCTTGTTGCAATGCAAGACTTTGCTTGTACCTTGTGTTTTGAAAGGTGGCATCAGAAGTCCAATTGCTCGTTTGCAAAGTTGGTTGCCTGAAAGGAGACTGTTGCTGTAGGACATTAGTAGTTTGAGATGCTCTGGTTGTTTTCATGTTGTAGAGTGACAACACACTCTCAATTGATTGGCTTTGCGCAGACTGAGCCAAGGTAGTGGTTGAACCATCAAATAACCTCCAGTTTGATCTTCCGACATCACATATGTCTTGAAATGACATCAAATCTGGGACAGAATTGGAAGAAGATGAAGATTTCTGTGGCGAGTAATTGATTTCTGTTGATGACTTACTTTCAAGCCTGAAGTTCGGATTTGATATCGCAGTCAACTGCTTTGAACCTTTGCATAAAATAAAGATAAAGTTAATATAACACTACATGTAAACTAATAACCAATTCCAAAGTCCTAACTAAAGCCTACATTGAAGGCTCACCAGGCATTAAGTGTAGAAACTTGAAACTGCCCCTGTTCAGTACTCAGAAGCAAAATATATATGTAAGCCAAATGAAGACATCTACAAAAAAGAACGCACAGAAACCATGCTATGCAAGCAAGACTAAGTACGATAGCATATGGATATATGAGGAGGTGGTCTCTTTCATTAGTAAATAAAGATCTGGTTAGTTTTACACCAGTGCGACCACAAGCAATCAAACTATAAGATAAATCAGCCAAAATAGATAAAAAAAATATTGAAAAGTAATGATTGAGACCAACTTAATTTTATGGGTCATAGTATTTCGCATGATGAAATACAAGATGGCTGCTTAGCATTAAAAACTACAACAATTTTAGATGAGATTTACACAGTGAACTTCAACTACCAATAAAATTCATTATATCTTCTTCTTCTTCAACATACTGATCATGTTTGATCAGCTGTGATATTCCATATGAACTGCCTCCATTTTCTTCTGTCATGATATCTACATTTACCATATATTAGCTACTTGGTGCCTTTTTTTTCATAAAAAACGGAGTTTTTCTAAAACATAATTTAAAAACCAAAAAACAAGTCACATCGTTAACGTAAAAGATAAAACTTAAACTTACCTTATTGATGAACTGTTAACTGATACAACTGTTAACTTTTCTCTGCCAAATTATTTTCAATTGCAAAATACATATTTACAAATTTGTGAAGTGAATGCAATATTACCTTGATGATAGTTGCAAATACGCACAATCGCACATCGATCATAGTTGTACACAGTATCATAACTGTTACTTTTCTAACACACCTTTTCGAATTCTTCATTATGGATTTAGTTCAATTATTCGAATTGTTACAGGCAACCAAGCCAACCACCATCCCTAATGATGTTGTGAAAGCTTTAAACTGTCTACTTGAATGATTGGGCCTCGAAGGTAATGGTTTAACGTTTTAAAGCGTAGCCTATGCAATTTAAGTTAAATTACCTTTCAAGCTTTTCTTTTTCATTTTTTTAAGCTCCTCTTCTTCCATTTTTATTGCAGCTGAAATATCTGTCATAGCGGACACACGACAAGATTCCAAGCAAACGACCGTGAATGATGATTTAAACACACAGAACCATCAGCATGTGTTTGCTTTTGAGACAAATTAAAACAAACTTAAATCATGGTCAATTTCCTTCAAAAAGATTAAAAAGTAATATGAAACTCACAGGCCTCGAAATTCGTTTTTGTTGACAGCGGACTAACGATCTGAGCAGCTGTCTCGGCAGACACATCAAGTCTCATGGCAAACACACCAGTTTTAGCATCGATCGTCATGCTTAATCACTTTATCTTGATAATTCTTTGCCGTTTGATAACTTATAGCTAGTAGCTGCGGTCTGAAAGGCTTTTTGAAATTTCAGAGAAGTCAATCTGAAAGGCTTTCATCAGACCAACGACAGGCGCTTGAAGAGTCAAGCGCTGTGTGGCTGCTTAATACGCCACATAACTCCTTAACTTCCACCAAACGAGGTCGTGTGGCTCTGGGGGGTTTTTTCGGTCATTTATTGGTCATTGACCGATTTTTTAGCAAAATGTCCGAAAAATATATAGTCAATTCGGTCAAAACGTCAAAAAAAAATATGTACGCACGCAAATTGATTTCAGTGATTGCAAAGAAGCTTCTTGCGCCACTCTACAATTTTTTGTCAATCGGAAATACAATACGTAAACTTAGTGTTTAAACGTTGATCCAATGTCTTATAATATGTGATAACGTAAATACAGAAGTAACATTTCCCAAGCGTGACTGACGTGTGCTTTCAAGTGTGACGCAATGTTGCGTTGCCTTGGAAAGGTCAAACCGCTTGGTAGAGATTGATCGGTCTGTTCTGTCAATCGGGACATTTTCTCAGCATGTTGCATATATTATCAATTTTTGAGCTGGTGGTCAACCCTTTCGAAATGTTATTGACCAGACCTCGATGAACAACGAAGTATCCCTTTGTACGTTAATCCAATGTCTCATTGCTTGTGATAAACGCAAACATGAAAATAACACGCTCAAAGACTTCAACTTTCTAGAAATGCCACTGTGTTTTCAAATCTTTCCTTCGAGTCATGGAAAAAATTGATTTGTCAGTCGGGAAATTATCCCAGCATATTGCATAATGTTGTTAACTTTGGAGCTGGTGATAACCTCTGTGAAATGTTTGACTCCACATCGATAGATAATGATTTTGTGTGATGGTTTTTGCAACGTCGTACTCCATTGAGTAGACGCAAAAAGCCCTACAAAAATATAACTGTTTGTAACTTTTTAATGAGCAGGTGCCTAGTTTAAATTGGTTGTTATTAAAGCATATTTAGCTCCCTGAATAACAACGCACTCGCAAAAATCAACAGCACTTTGTTAGGGGGGTGCTTAAAATTCAAAATTTTGTTATTTAGCATTGAGTACATATGAAACTTATGCTACATGTTATAACATTAAACACAAAAAAAGTTTTAATCAAATCTGTTAAAAATACCCCCCCCCCCCAAGTGCAAATTGAAAAATTTGGGGGGGTGCGCCTGCAAAAAAAGCACATTTTCTTAGATATTTCTTGAACTACTTATCACAAACACATCAGGTTGGTACCAAATGATGCTAAATTTTGATTGCTTGCACATAATGAGACTTTGAAGATAATTCTGCTCTTTTATGGTGCAGTTTTAACAAAAAAAGTATCATTTTTAGCTTTGAATTTGCATATTTTTTTAATTTTCTCTGCATTATGCTAGATATGCACTCTAACAACATGGTATAACTACATTTAGCTATTTATGAAAACTTAGGACCTCGGCAGTGATTCCAAATTAGAAAAAACACTTTTTAAAAGGCCAAAACCTACACAGTTAGGGCACTTACAGTATAAGAAATAATCAATAATAACAAATTGACAATAAGAATAATTACGCACGTGTAACAATAACATGTAGGGGTGGACTTTCAATTCAGTACTGATCATTGTATACAAATGTTAAATCAAGATGTCAAACGTTTAACTGCAGTGTCAAAGTCATTCCAAGTTGCCATCGCACAGCTCTGCACTTTGCTGAGATATGTTTTCATGTGCAAACTGTACACATCAATGGATAAACGTTGACGATTTTTCACAAGCCGAAAAATTTCACTAGATCTTGGCAAGGACAGAGAAGTATCACGAGCATATCGCACTTGACGATACATCACAGTTGCTTTTGTTTCTGCTGAAAGTTCATTTGTGAGAAAACTATCTACATCTTCTTCCTTGGCAAACGGACCACCAAACTTTCTCAAAAACTCCAAGTCATCCATTTTTCGCTTTTTATTGAGCAAAAGCTGGGCTTCTTTAGAAGATAAGCCTTGTTTCACAAGATTTTGTTGTGCTAAGTCCCAAACTTGCATAATTCTTGAAACCCTTTGTGAATTCTTATAATGTTTCTTAAATTCACCAGCATCTTTGAGCTCAATGAGGTCCACCAATTTTGCCTTTACATGAAACTTGCTACTGCTTGCTAACTGTTTCGCACCACGAGTTTTGAGTTCATAATTGATAGAACCAACGTTTCTTCCATATTGTTAATTGGTGCTGAATCCAAATTTGAGTCTCCAGGTTAAAGATAGAATGGACTTTCTGCATCGAAGTTTCCAAAGCTAAAAACGTTTCCTCTCTGTTTTAAAAAACCATCCGCCATACGATGAAGTACAGTTTGCACAATGGGGACAATTCGATTTCCTTGCACTCTTGTGTAAGATTGTACTTCATGGATCAATACTTTTGGCCAATTATTGCATTGTGCGAATCGTTCAGCACTGACAAATTTTAAAGCTGGTCGAGGCAAGTCCATCAAATCTTCTGCTTTGCATGTTTGCAAGTCATGGTACAGTGTTTGCATGGTTTGAATCAAATCACTGTAAACCAAAGGGTCAAAATAAGTGATACTGAGGTAAGGTTGAATGACATGTATGCCAATGATTGCTCCAACAACACAAAAAACACTCAGAAAATCTAAATTTGCAAATGATCTAACAATACAAGCTAGAGTGTTGGTGATGTGGTCATACTTGTGGAGGAAAGCATGAACATCATCCTGTATGCTCAATACAACCCCACACAAATACACAAATCTATTAAAACGCTCCATTTTTAATGACACAGCCAAGTTCTTTTTAGGTGCAATAAAGACACTAAACATTTTTGAATAGTTCCAAGGTTTATGATCAAAATCAGGTGATATCAGCCGCGAGATACAATCAAGGTACTGTTCAAAAACTGTATCATGCTGGGTGGTTGCATTGACTAAAAAACTTGAATAAATTTTTTCTGTACCCAGCTCATTTTCCACCTCTCGAACAACTTCAACAATCTTCCGGTTGAACATTAAGCAGGGATGAGTGTGACACAGCAGATGCTGTGGGATATGATCAACTCCCAAATCCATTGCTACCATTTCATCAACGTGCATATTATGAGAAGCTGCGTCTGTCATTTGGTAGGTAATTTTTCGAAATATGTCACTGGCAGAGACACCACTGATGACTGACAAGATGGTCAGAATGGTTTGCTTCAAGAGAGAAAGATTTTCCCTGCACTCATTACTGATAGGCAAAGCTGGAAGTCTTCTATATTTGCCATCAATAGTGATACTCTGTACGCAGTAAGCACCAGTACCCTGAACTTTAGATCCATCTGTGTGGTATGTAATTACAGAATCGCTACTTTCCATGATTTCTTCCACAAGGCATTGCAATGACAAGGCATGGATAGCTCCTTCAGCTCGTATAATACTTTTTTTGTCTGGAGCAGTATCCAAGTCAATTAGATCAGGATTTTGATGATGATACTTCCAATTTTTGCGTCCAAACATATGTCGCCCAGTTTCAATGACAGCTGCAACAGCTTGTGACTTTGAGCAATGATACTTACTTATCAGTATATCTACTGTTTGATAAAATTCAGGTTTGATGTTGCGAGAGCTAGTTCTAAGATGTTGAAATTGAGGTGGAAGTTCATCATCAGCATCTTCAACCATTTCCTCAAATGGTCTTTTCTTCCCCCTTTCTTGTGGAAGGTTCACTTGTGGAGTGGTTCACTTTGTGGACAGTTCACTTGTGGAAGGATCAAAACAGACAGACTCTTCTTCTTCTGAAGATGTGTCATTAGATAGCTCTACATCAGTAGCAAATTCGAGTTGGAGATTTAGTCTTTCAGTTTGTTTTTGTTCCATCAAATCCAGTGCTTTTTCCTGCTTTCTTTTCCTTTCCATGGTTTTTTTCCATTGCCTGTCAATTGCATCCAAGCAAACCTGCTTTCTTGTTGATCTCATATCTTCTAGAAAACTCCATTCCATTTCTCCCATTTTTATTTGGTACATCTTCTCCAGAGATGATCTTCTTTCTTTACTTTCACAGAAAATATCTAATAATTTTTCAGTAGATGCATTGTATTCATCAAAATAGTCCTTTTTTTCCAGCTTTTGATAAAACTTTGTTCTTGATTTTGTCAGATTATTCTTAAATTCCCTATAAATAGCCAGTACTTTAATTTTCACTTGTTTTGCACTCATGGTGTATATGTTGCAGTACATCCAAGTATCAGTTAAATTGCATGCTACCATGTAAGCAGCATCTCCAACTGTTCGACCTTCACATCCTGCACGGTCCGCTTGAAGTAAATAAAGCATCACCTCGATCACATTTCTTTTTTATGGTAAAATTCCTCTGGGTAACTGGTCTATTTCAGTGTACCTGATACCTCCAATTTCGCGAATAGTCTTGGATCTTGTCACAGAAAATCCAGAAACAGTGGCAACAAAGCTCACAATGTTTTAGTTTTAAGCACTGTACAAACTAAGACTGAAAATTATTATATAGTAGCAGTTAATATTTGACCATAAAGCAGTAGGCTAGCCGACAATGCTAGGCTATATTCTATGGATATATAATTGAAGTTCAGTTAACTACGGTACACTGTATTATAACCAAAAAGCATATCATGTAAATTATAGTGTATATGTCTAATTACTAAAAATAACAAGTCTTAAGTTTTCATAAATAGCTAAATGTAGTTATACTATGTTGTTAGAGTGTAGGCTATATCAAGGTTAATGCAGAGAAAATGTTTAAAAAAAAGTAACTTTTATGCTAAAATGACACTATTTTTGTTAAAACTATATCATGAAGAAGTTTAGTTATGTCCGAAGTTTAATTATGCACAAGCAATCCAATTTTGGCATCATTTGGTACCAATGTGAAGTGTTTGTGACAAGTAGTTCAAGAAATATCTTGAAAAATCTGAATTTTTTTAGGCGCGCCCCCCTAAATTTTTCACTTTGCACTTGGGGGGGGTAACTTTAATATTTTCACATAAAACTTTTTTAGTGTGTTATCTGATGACTTGTAGCATACCGTACTTTTCAGATGTACTCACACAAAAACTATTTTAAGCACCCCCCTAACTTTGTGTGACAGCTAAAAATGTCGCTTGAACCATCCTTGAAAAACCCTAGGCGCGTATTGTCCTGGCTTGTAGAGATCGAGATTAAACTTTTGGGTTTTGCCATCTTTCCCTTTTGTTGTTGTTGGTGTCAGATCGTCTTGGTCGCGACCAACCACCGCATATTTGCGGACCTCTCACCTCTGCTCTACTGCAACCAAAGGCAAAGAGTTGCCAGACCCAAACTTCAAAAAAGGCCAAATCAGGAAAAAATACTAAATGTTATTATAAGCAAGTCAACCGGTAGGTTAAAAAATGTCATTATCAGATAATAACATCGGATATTTTTTGTTTCAATGTAAGAATACTATGTAGCCTATGTAGAAGGAGTGTAACATGTACCATGTTTTAAACCAACAAATTTACATTTTGAGAACATTTAACCGGAACTTATCAGAATTGCAAAATGCATTTCTACGTTGTAAAAATTCAAAGCATGCAAAAATATATCTAGCTTTCGCTCTCACGGAATCTAGGCCACGCTTCTCCACAAATGCCACTCTCACAATAGGCTAATATTGACAAAAAGGCACTACCGGTACATTATGAAATAAGCGGGGAATTGAAAAATGCACACTCTCAGAGAAGGAATTTAAAAGAGAATAGACCGAACGACTCGACGGTCAGAAGGGGAAGGTAAATTTCACGACGGCAGAATGTCGCTTGTAGCGCTAGAGAGCTTTGTCGTCTCTGACGTCACACGTATATGTCACTAGATTTGTCCAGAAAGTTCTGTCCTGAGCGCATAATTGCACTCGGGAATTCAATCTCGGGAATTCAATTCAGTAATCGGGAATTCAACTTCAGTAATCAACCGTTTGTAAGGCGCTATGCCGAATTCCTATCTTGGTTCATCGTTATGTAGATTTGCAGTCCTGTTGCGTTGTATTTTGCAGTCGTGTTGCGTTGTATTTTGCAGTCGTGTTGCGTATAATTCAGTCGTGAGATTTGCAGTCGTGTTGCGTATAATTCAGAAATGTGCCTAGGATTACTTCCAGTTACATCTCATTTGCTGACTTGGCAGTTAGCTGGAATGTAATTGCTGAATTCAGGCATGGAAAAACCATTTAGGAGGTGGGCCAAAAGGCGTAGCAGTCAATCCAACGTTTTCAAGGTTGATGCCGTACAGTATTAGATAGGCTTCTTTAGACATCCCTGGCTTTTGCAAACGATTTAATTGTATTTTGATCTTACAAATTTGTGGTGGGGCCCGCTTAATACAGACTGAGATTAAAAAATATAGGCTATAGCCTAAATTGTAAACAAAACGAGTCAGTCGTGTCTGATTGACGAAACGTCGAAATAAAAGCAGATTAGGCTATCATTTAGTTTAGCTTAGTTTGCACAAGAACGTAGGCTATATCATGTTGAACCATAGGCATACGAAGCCGACAAACGTTATCAAGTTTAACATATTAAAGATTATTAGGCTATATATTTACAAAAACACAAAACTACGCAACAATTAAATATCGAACGTTTTCGACATCACACAATGTCCTCTTCAGGAATAAAATATAGCCTATACAACTTTTACTACATCTGAATAAAATAGGCTACAATGGTTATTACAACTATAAACAGGAAAAAACAAAAACTGCACAGTACTTCTGACTTGAATCAAAGGTAACTGCATCAAAAGGTGTTGAACAGATCACATGATGTGGTAGAAAGGCAAGGTGCGAAAAAACTAATTTTAAAATACAGAGAGCAAGAAAGATGAGCCGCAAGCATAGGCTACAATTGTCTGTTCAAAGGTTCTATAAAACAATTTAAGATCATGTCCAGAGGCAGGACTGAGTATCAGACTAAAATCTTAGAAGCCTTGTACATAAAACGTAACAATCCACCTTTGAACAGACAATTGCATGCTTGCGGCTCATCTTTCTTGCTCTGTATTTTAAAATTAGTTTTTTCGCACCTTGCCTTTCTACCACATCATGTGATCTGTTCAACACCTTATGATGCAGTTACCTTTGATTCTCGCAGAGCCCATATCGTTGAGTTTGAGCTAGTCAGAAGTAGGCTACTGTGCAGTTTTTGTTTTTTCCTGTTTATAGTTAGGGAGCGTTCAAATATTACGTAACGCTGTTTTTCCGAATTTTTGACCCCCCCTCCCCCATGTGACGCCAACGTAACGCTTTTGTCAACCCCCCCCCCCCTCCCCCATGTGACGCTTTTCCATTACAAAGCCCGTTTTGCCAGTTCATATCAAAATTATGACGTGGAAACACGTGCTGATAAAATATCTTGGTTTGTATGCACCTAAAGCTTACGTTGAGACATGAAATTTTAGCTACAGTATATTTTTTTTTGAATTTGTAGCGCCAGAGAGCTCTGACGTCACACGTACACGTCACTAGAATCTTCCAGAAGACTCCGCCTTGAGCGCATAACTACACGTCTCGGGAATTCAATTCAGCAATCGGGAATTCAACTTCTGTAATCAACGTCACTATGCCGAATTCCTACCTTGGTTCATCGTTATGTAGAATTGCAGTCGTGTTGCGTTGTGTGATCATATGTAAAACTCGCAATCTCACACTAGTACCTTCTTAAAGAAGTTAAGCTCATGATTTTAAATCAATCAATCAATCAATCAGTCGTTTGCTATGTGAAAATCAATCAGTCGTTTGCTATGTGAAAATCAATCAGTCGTTTGCTACGTAAAATTTAGTCTTTTGTAGAGTTCTACAACATGTAAAAATCAGAGTGTGTTAAGGTTTTGCTATGTGGAAATCAATAGTTGTTGAGTTTTTGTTCAATATGAAAAGTCGGTTCTTTCAGTTGAATGCAATATCTAAAATCGGAACTTAAAACCAGTATCAAGAAATCAGTCTTGGTAATTCCAAAGCAATATATCAGTTTCGTTGTTGCTGCTGTTTTCTATTTTTGGCACTGCCAGGATGACGTTTGGATCAGTTTATTGTTAATGTAGCAGCGACAACATTTCGTATCCAGTTGTTGGTGGTGGAGCTTTAATATTCCGGTGTTTTCCTTTACTTTCTGTGTTGCTGGATCGAAGATTAAAAACTATAAACAATTACGTTGTGAGCAAGCATTGATCTTCTGAGTTGAGTTAGTAAACAATACAGCAGCGTAATCGACCTCGTGTCCTATCATTCCTTGCCGACTTTGCCCAGGAATGTTGCCATCCCACTGATGGCTGTGTATGGGTGGATATGCTGAAAGCAGCGTCCGCTACAAATTAAAACGTTATCTACCTACTGAAAACGTTTAGTAGCCCACCGTCCAAAATTTTTCGATCCTAACCTTTCATTGTTTGGTTATGCATTGAACATCACAAAAGCGCAAAAGAAACCGCAAGGAAAGCTAAGCATTTCGAATGGGGTCATCAGTTTTGTTTGTTTGTTTATCTTTATCCTGCATTGTGGGAAAGCGGACTTGAGCGCTATGCATCGGTGTACGCCTTCCGACGTACACCTGACCCACGCTGCAGCCGACTGCAATGTCTGTTTCCGGTTGTCTACTTTACTTATGACTTAAAGTGCCTCTGACAGGTAAATAAATTCGCTAAATTTATCTAAGATACCAAAAAGATGACACTAACAAACTTCCCTGACCAGCAAATCGTAAAATATATCAACAGGCTACTAAGTTACACGCTTGCAAACTTTCGTTGACATCGGCGAATCTGGCACTCATTCAATTGCAAAAATAAAAACGGCAACACTGCTGTGACGTCACAGTAAGCGGGAAGGATACATTCTTTCTCTGTGATGACTTGGTAAAGTATGGTACGGCTACTGCAAAACGTAAATGTGTGGGGCTCTGTTGGTCTAAAGCATGTGCAAATTAAGAACTACTGAAATGAAAAAGTGAACTTATTATTACCATCAGGTTTCGATCAAATAGGTTGAGTTTACTTTTATCAAACAGCATCTCAATTCAATTGAAATTGCAGTTTCATAGGGCTACAATTTTCATACTTTTTTATTTGTTCTAATCTGGCTATAGCCATTTGCAGTGTAACAACAGTATCTCACAAACAGTAGGCTACCTTTAATTTATGGTTGAGGCAATGCCTACGAATTGCTGTTTATGTGACATTGTCAGTGACAAAGACCGTGTGCTTTCTTTTCCCACTTTCCCACAAAACAAGGTACTGAGAAGAAAATGGTCAAAGTTTTCTTCAAGTGTTCGAAAGTGGGATGGGCCAGTGGCGGCTCGTGGTATTTATAGCAGGGGGTGCTGCAACCGGAAGTAGCCTATACGTGAAAGAGCGAGCGCCAAAGGCGCGATGCCAAGGGGTCTAGGGACATGACCCCCATAAAATTTTACCTTATTTTAGTGGTATTTCATGAATTCTGAGGCTATTTGAGCACTTAATTTCCTGATGTTCATCAAGTTTAAATAGGCTGTTTTAGCATGTGACCTTTGGCCTTAACTTATTATCGTAAGTTAACAATGAACCTAGGTTACATTTAGTTTATAAAAAATCCACCAGGTTTGGTAACTACAAAAATTTATTGGTACCGTAGAGCTTTTCTTAAATTTAATTTAACAACACTAATGAAAACCTAGTCTAAGCTTTATCTTTTTGTGCAGAAAGCAAAGCACATTAGTCTAACCATGTAACAGCATCAGTCGCAGCCACCTAATTGTCCTAATATCGTGCTTGAAAACAACAGTATTTGCAACAGTAGCTAGCCTGACCACGTGACCAGCAACTGCAAAATTTGCAGTTCGAAATTGTGGGATTTGAAGCAACCTCAGCCAAAATATGACGTCACGATTTCTCTTTGTTCTTCTTTTATAAGATCGCAACTGCAGGTAGCCACTTTAACAAGTCGAAATTCTGCCACTAAACTTGACTAGAATGAAACCGCCAACCAATCATAAGCTACGGTTTAAGTGACGTAAAAAATGGCGAAAAGAAGATGATAGAAAGCAAATTAAGTGATGGATTTTTTGTCAGCTGGTTGGCTTAGCGGTTAGGGTTAGGGCTAGAAAGTAGTCATTTCATTGACGCGGGTTCGATTCTCACCACTGCTATTGCTCTTTTTCTTCTGTAATTACCAAAGAAAGTTCAAAACAAGCATTAACTCTCTGGATGAGTGCTAGAAGGGTCACAATTGGACGGTAGCCTCTTGTAACATGTTATGATTGGTTGGCGGTTGCATTGTAGTCATTCGCAGTGGCAGAATTTCAACTTGTTAAAGTGGCTACCGCAACTGCAGGGCTTGCAGTTCAGAGCTGCCAAATACAAAACTTAAAAAATCATCATATTTTTTAAAACCCAGAAATTATGAAACTTCCAGTCGGTAGGATCTATAGAGAACACGAAAAAAAACGTTAAATTAATAAAAAAAATAAAATACTGAAATGTGCAGGGGGTGCTGCAGTTTTGCAGTTTCTATGGACGAGCCGCCACTGGGATGGGCCATACAAAACTAGTCGTATATGTTCACTTCACTGAAGATGATTTTGTTAATACCACTCAAGTAAAAATGCCTACAGGCATGTGTTGGAGTGTATACTACAAGGTGATGCTCTCGGAAGCAACAATCGGATTGTGATGCCGTCATGCATTGTTTGGCGAATCCGAAACAATTTTCCAGATCCAGATGGCCGTTACGCAGGATTTCAATGGCCAACTGAAGGCACATTATGAGAGAGAGAGAGAACTTTTATTTATTTTTGAATAGTGATGATGAATTAAATATGAATGATGATTCGTACGATTTCTTCATTTTTCACTTCAAGTATATTTTAGGTTTTGTAGAAAAGTATTCAGTACAGTTTTATTGAACTGCAAAAAACAATAAATCTTCGAAAAAAGCAACCGCTTGTACCACCTCCGACCAAACTGTGATCCACCAATTACATCTAGGAAGCGTTTGTTTCATCCGTTGCTAACGACGTCCACTTAGGATGACGTAATACCACCAAAGTCGTCCCAGAGCAGTGAAATATGGAGTTTCGCCTGTGGTGGCGCTGCGGAGCAGTCGTTTGATTAAATTACGCCCTAACCAGTCGAGCTACGAGGTTAAGATTAAAAAGTTCGCTAAGTGTAATTCTGCGCTAGGAAATGGTTTAAAAAGTTACTATACTTGGATCCAACCTGTCAGGGGCACTTTAAATTTGGTACTACCCATTACTCGAAATCGATCACTGGGTAGAGGCAATTATCGTAAAGTTTCTTGCCCAGAGAAACAACAGCAAGTGCGGGTGGCTGGAGTCGAACATGCAGGCTCTCGACTGCAAGCCCAACGCGTTAACCACTCGGCCACGGCTGCCGAGTGCTTCAAAAATGTTTCTATTGGAGCAGTAGGCCTACTCTCGCTTGTGTGGTTCGAACTTGATGCATAAACATAATTGTCTTCTTCAGACTCGCAGGTATGAATGTCGTAGCTTAATTTAGTATCCAAACGACGATACCAGCCAGCACAAATAAACTACCCTACTCGTAAGCATTACGTAACGTTTTGCTTAAACCCCCTCCCCTCCAATGTGACGCTAACGTAACGCTTTTCATAAACCCCCCTCCCCCTCTATAGCGTTACGTAATATTTGAAGGGTCCCTTATAATAACCATTGTAGCCTATTTTATTCAGATGTAGTAGAAATTGTATATATGTTATTCCTAAAGAAGACATCGTGTGATGTCGAAAACGTTCGATATTTAATTGTTGCGTAGCTTTGTGTTTTTTGTAAATAGCCTATGTAATAATCTTTAATATGTTAAACTTGATAACGTTGCTCGGCTTCGTATGCCTATGGTTCAACAAGACAAACTATTACCGAAGCTGTATATCATGTTATTTTATAATATTATCTTATAGACCGAGAGCCTACGACAGAAGATTTCACCCCATAAGGTACAAAAGGTTTGACCCCTTGAAGTTACTGGGGTCAACCATGTCACTCACAAAAAGTATGGAAGATTGACCGCGCCGAGTGGATCTGGTCCCTAGAGCCCCCTAAAAAGCCCAAAAAGGGGGTTAATTTCACCCCATAAGGTACATGGACCAAACTTGGTGAAAACGAAGTTCTATGTCAGGACATCACAAAAATATCAAATCTAACAATATTTTCGAGTGGAAAGGTGATGTAAGACCCCCCCGAAAGTGACCCCCCGGGGGGTTAATTTCACCCCATAAGGTACATGGACCAAACTTGGTCAAAACGAAGTCTTATGTCAGGACATCACAAAAATATCAAATCTAACAATATTTTTGGGTGGAAAGGTGATGTAAGATGCCTTCAAAGTGACTTCCCATAATGTGACCCCCTCGGAAGGTTTATTTCACCCCATAAAGTACATGGACCAAACTTGGTCAAAATGAAGTCTTATGTTTGGACATAACAAAAATATCAAATCTAACAATATTTTCGAGTGGAAAGGTGATGTAAGATGACTTCAAAGTGACCCAGCAAACATTGTACTTCGGCCCAACGTAGTGTGACAGTTGGTAAAATAATGCTCCTCCGTTGGCACTACGTTGTGGCCGAAGTTGACCCAACGTATCTTGCACCATTCGTCGCAGTTGGGACAACTTCTTTAAAATATTTGGGCCAACGTTATCCCAACTCTGCACCCAACGTAGTTAATCGTTGGTACCCTACGATGGCCCAACGTATTTTGCACCATTCGTCGCAGTTGGGACAACTTCTTTAAAATATTTGGGCCAACGTTATCCCAACTCTACACCCAACGTAGTTAATCGTTGGTACCCTACGATGGCCCAACGTATTTTGCACCATTCGTCGCAGTTGGGACAACTTCTTTAAAATATTTGGGCCAACGTTATCCCAACTCTACACCCAACGTAGTTAATCGTTGGTACCCTACGATGGCCCAACGTATTTTGCACCATTCGTCGCAGTTGAGCCGACTTATTTTAAAATCTTTGGGTCTACGTAATCCCAACTCTACTGCCAACGTAGTTCATCGTTGGTACCTACGCTGGCCAAACGCACTTTGCACCTTTCGTCGCAGTTGGCCATACATATTTTGCACTAATCGTTGTAGTTGAGCAACGTTGGTTAAACTTAACCTGCAATTTCAAATTGACACTGTCCTGATGATCCATATGCCAATACGATGACCACCTTCTTGTACTGAGCAAATTTAAGTCAATGATGTAAACAAACGTAAAGTTGTTGAAAAATACATTTATTCGAATGGTAAAATGCACCACCCATGCACAATTCACAGCTACGACAAGACATGCACAAAAGTCTAAAAACACAGTGGACTGAGGTACTTCATGCCTCATCAGAAGACTGCGCCTGGATGTAACAACGTGATCTGTGGCGGCCTCAAACGCAAGTACCTATAAAACAATATGCAACATATGTAAAGAAAATATACTGTACAGTGCAAATTAGATCGTGTTTACAGCACCGCGAAAGAACAGACTCTAATTGCTACATATCTCATGGATATGTGTATGCAACACCCGGTTATTTTACAATAACAAGCATTTTTTTAATACATCCTAACATTCCTCAGTATGTTTTAATTCTGTAATTCGTAGCCTATACGATGGGGTGGGGAATGGGTATACTGTTATGTTCTATTAACCTCTAACATTAATGCACATTCGTTAATCGTGTTAATGTAGTTTGCCTTCTCTAACCAGTGCAAATTATTATTGTTATCGTTTGATAGATCTTCGAAGTCAAGTCTTAAAATGTGTGCATATTTCTTGAAGTTCTGCTCCAGTAATAAACTAATCGCTGGTTTAGTAAATAAAAATGCTTTTATTGCCCTTATTTTCTTCGTCGTATGAGCTGTTCTTCGGGACTATATGTTTGGGCATGATGTCATCAGCCACTCTACAGTCTCGTCATCCAGGGTCTTCAGTCCAAGCGTTCCATGTGGTGGTTGATGGATTGGGCAGTCATGGACGACATGATCTACTGTCTGGTCTGTGGCGCCACACTCGCATCCCGGTGAGGGAGCCAGGCCCCATCTGCACATGTCTGAACGAAAGCGACCGACGCCGGTTCGTAGGCGGTTAAGCCGGACCCACGCAAGTCTTGCGAGGGACATTCCCGGAGGGTGGGGATCGACGTCGGGTAGGAAATCATGGAGTCGGGAGGTGTTGTTTTGCCACTCCATGTTCCATGTGTAGTTCGTCCAGTGTGCCGCACTTATTCCAAGATCTTCAACGTTGTTCAGAAGCTGTTGTGCGGCGGGCACAAATGGGCGTCTTGATTTCAGTCGCTGCTGTCCTCCAGGTAGGCGCTGGAGTGCACTGTGGAGGAGGTGGTCGGGGTCCAGTGCGCGACGAGCAAGGGAAATCATGGCTCCTTTACGGCGAAGCTCAGCAGGTTGGATGCCTGCAAGGATGGGAAGGCAGTCCGTTGGAGTGGGACGCAGGCATCCAGTCACAGTGCGTAGTGCGTCATTGATGGCGGTGTCAATGTGGCGGGTGTGAGAGCTGCGGCACCACACTGGTGCGCAGTACTCAGCGGTAGAATGGACGAGGGCCAAGGTAGCTGTGCGAAGGGTTTTCGCATCAGCTCCCCAGCCGGAACCCGCCAGCCGCCTCAAAAGTGCAACGCGCGCCGATAGTTTTTTGCGCAGTGACTCCAGGTGTCGTCGGTACGTGAGTGACCTGTCCAGGGTTACGCCGAGGTAGGTGGGTTCGGCGCAGTAGGGGAGGTGTTCGTCATCGGTGGTAATGTTGATCTCACGTTTTGCTTCCTTGTTGTTTAGATGGAAGGCCGCCGACACTGTCTTTGCCTTGCTGAGCTGTAGCTTCCATTTCTGGAGATATGTTGATATAGTTGACATGTCCTGGCTTAGGTTCCTCTCCATTGACTGCCAGTCTCCGGCTGGATGCAGGAGAGCCAGATCGTCTGCGTAAGCATACTTCCTGGAGATGGTGTCAGGCAGGTCATAGATGTAAGTGTTAAAGAGGAGGGGAGCCAGGACAGAGCCCTGTGGGACGCCGTTCCTGAGTCGACGTAGTCTACTTCGTCGGCCGCTACCGGTGGAAAGAGTAAAGCTGCGGTTTTGCACAAGTTCCATAATCATATGGACCATGTGCCTGTCAGGAAGGAGACGAAGTAGTTTGCAGGTGCCCTTAATTGAGAGAATAGTAACGATTTGTCAGTGACGGAGAGAACAAATGAACATACCCGCAGTACTTTTTTAGCAAGACGTTTAAGCCGGCCCCCATCGCGGTCTTCCCACGTCAGTTTGTGGTCGAGTTCTTGTAGAGTGCATGATTTCGTATTGCTCTGGACAACATCTATAAGTAAAGCAGTTTTGTAAACAAATAATGTTACATCGATTTTTATTTTGACACAATCATCTACAGCAGTGGCCAGCGGCTCTTAACCTGTGTGTAATTACTCAATCTGGGGAGGTTTGAGGTCTTCCAGAGGGCAATGAGCAGGACAGTGCAAATTATTACCAATTTTTAATCAAACTTAAATCATTGTTGGGTTTGGCTATTCTATTCAATTGATTGCCAAAGACTAATAAAATTGGTACGAATGGAATTAATTTTATGCTGCTGTTTGGAAGTCTTCACGAGAAGATGCAGAACAGTGTGTTATTGTCGAAGGTTGCTTATTTGTGCGACTTTTTCTCTGACATAAACGCCTTGAACTGCTTGCAGGGCAAATGGACAAGGTTATGGGATTTAATAGACAAATAATAGATTTAAGATGCCCATTGCCCACCATGCTTAAGTGGGGTAACGGGTCAGAAAAGGTTAAGAACGTTGCTCTACAGTCTGTTTCACGTGTGTGGCACGAACATCAGGAGAGCTGTAATGAAAATAAAAGCGAGGACATCACCATAAACATAGCCGCCGAACCCGGGAAGGTCGGCCTTCCGGAGCTTTTCGCAGAGAAGGCCACCCTTCCCTGCGAAATCGGCCAGATCAATTTTCTAATCTCATCTTTTTTATTGCACACGAGTAAACAGCAGGTGTTTTTCAACTGGATCTAGACTGAGGCATTAATCAGGGATAGTAAACAGCAAATTGACAAAAAGGATTACGAAAAAGGTAAACTTCAGATGCTGTAAAACTTATATCCAAGGTTGTTATTTCATTGAAAATTAATCATGAACAGTAAGTATTCTTTCTGGAGACGATATCATACCAACAAAAGGTGATAGTCCAGTCGTTGAAGGGTTTTACCTTGACTTAATTGGTGTAAAGCTGAAATTTTGCACATTGGTTCTGTTCATTATGTACAATGACCAAAAAAAAATCCCCGTCAAAATTTTTTGGTGAAAAAAAGTTATCCGCTATTTTCGAAATTCCGCCATTTTTTTCAAAATGGCGGATATACAATTACTGAATTATTCAATTTTTATGAAATTATAGTTAGTGTTGGTGCTCATTTAAAAGTAAATTTTATACTGCAATTATTTCACACTGGCAAAGTTTTGGTCCACCGTGATTGCCGGAGGAAGTTTACGGATACACGGAAAAAGAGTTCAGAAAAAATGCCTGCAAAGAAATTACCGTCTGTGACAAGGAAATTCAAGCTTCTGGAGCCTCCAGTAGGCTATACTGCGTCAAAAAGGTGCTGATAGGATTAATGCTGCTAGTACTAATAGAGGGGACAATACTGTTGCGACAGCTGGTCGAAAAGTACACATAGACTGTCGTAAACATTATACCCACCCAATCGATATACACTGCAGCTTAAGACGAACAGAGAGGAAAGTGGGTCCTGCCTCACGGGGAAACAAAGTGTTCGAATTTTTGATGGCAATTTCCACAGTAAGACTCATTGTTTGTTTTGTGGGACTGGAGTTCTCACGGACAGACCTGGCTTTAGTTTTGTTAAAACAGATGTTTTTGCAAGGACTATATTAGAGTGTTGTGAGAGACGTTCTGACAATTGGTCAATGGTCATGCGCCATGAAAGGTCGTATTGAATATTACGGTAGCGATTTGCATGCTGCAGACTGTTTATACCATCATTCTTGTAGTGTTAATTTTATATGTGGATTTAACGTACCCTTGCAATGCGGCAGAGTACCTGAGGCAAAACGTCTAAAATCTGGGCGACCTAAGGATGAGGAACAGGACCAGGCATTTCTAAAGATGTGTTCCCATCTTGAACGGAATGATGAAGAACAGTTAACGATATCAGATCTCAGATCTAAAATGAAGGAGTTTTTAGCAAATGATGATTGCCTTCCTTAAGGATCAAAATATCTGAAGACCCAATTATAGAAACAGTGTGGTGAATCTATTTATATAGCTGAAGGTCAGGGCCTTCATTGCATTGTCACTATGAGAGAGAAGACATCCGAAATCCTCCGATCTCATTACCTAAAAACAAGACATGAGGATGATGAAAAGTCACAAAAGAGAGAAATAGTTAAAACTGCGGCAAGGCTCATCAATAATGGTGTTCCAACTGTTAATGATCACTATCCAAGCACAGACGCACTCCTAAATAATAATAATAATCGTGTTTCATTTGCGCCCAAGGCGATACATAACATACAATGACACTGCGATCACAGATGTGATAGCCTACAACAGACGACAGGAGGCAGCGAAGTGACATATAGGCTTAGTCTTCGAGTCAGCTTCTCTCCTTATTTTGGGTTGCCATTAAGTGTCTGTGTCTAGACACAGTCGCGTGCTCTGGAGCGGTGTCGAACCCACATCCTTTCGAACGTCGCGCAGACGTTCTCACCACTTCGCTACGCAACCGACACTCAATCTCGGTCCTGAAGACGCAGAAGACATCCTGAAGCGCAGAAGGCATCCTGAAGCGCAGAATACATCACTGGCTGGTTATGTACCTTTTTCTCAGGATCAAACCCTGAGGAATATTGTGAATGGTGTTGTGGCCGAGAATGACGTTAATGTAGGCATAAACAAACGAAAAATGATCGACTTGATCAGTAAAACACTTCAGGGTAGTCAAAAGGCTGCAAAGTGATCAATGTCCCAGGGGATGCTGATGTTCCGATTGTGAAGGCTACTGTTGTTAATGTAATGTCATACTCGACAACGTTGATTGAAGAAGACACAGATCTGTTGGTCCTGCTTCTTCATTATGCGCAACAAGCAAACAAAGATCTATATTTCCGTTCCGACAAGGAAAATGCTGACAAAGTGTATCAAATAAACGAACTGAAAATGGTGATGGGTGAAGAATTATGTTCCCAATTACTTTTTCTACATGCCTACACTGGATGTGACACAGCATCAAGAATCTTTGGTGTTGATAAGCAATTTGTCTTTCACAAGCTGGTAAAGGGTGCTGCTACTCTGAAAGACTGTGCCAATTACTTCCTTCTTCCAAAGCAGACAGCAGCATCCATTGTGAACAAAGATTGTCAAGCAATGGTTGTGATTTTTGGGGGCACGCGGACGGATTCCCTCTCGTCATTGCTACAGATTACTAATAAAAAAGTAGTCTCTTCCCAATCATTTGTGACGCCTACCAGAACGCCCAGAACGCCTACCACCTACTGAGTCATCGACAAAATTTCACTGTCTAAGGGTTTACTACCAAATAATGGTCTGGCTAGGACAGGAGGTGATATGGAAACTTACGGGTGGGGTTGGAAACTGGAAGGCAGTCAGTTTGTGACAACAGAGTCGGACATGGATGCTGACCCAGATTCCCTCTTATAGAACCTACAGCAACTGTACAACTGGCTGTAGCACTGCCAGGTGGAGCTGTAGGCAGAATAATCTACCCTGTACCGCATCATGTGGACAGTGCAACTTGATGCCTGTAACAATACGTACAATCAGTCATTACTGGATGAAGATGATGACCAGGACTAATTGATGGAGGTTTTTACGTAATTTAACGTGGAAAGTAACCGCTCACACATCATTGGCCAGTTGTTCAATTTTAAGTTATCTGTTATTTTTTCTTGCCTTCAACCGCACTACAGTATATAACCTTGTGAAGTTTTATTTTGAATGTTATTCGCTCTGAGGATGCGCGTTCTCATGGTGCGCGAAACGTCAGTAAAGCAATAAACCATCCTGTTTGTTGTAGCTTTTACTTTCAATTTCATCAGATGAACGTTGCAACTAGTACTAGAAGCGATAATTGTCCTAATGAACACCCAAACTTTTCAGTATTCAACTGAATGTAAATAACTTAATAAGTGGTCTGCCATTCCTGTACAGCCAATGTTTCACGTTATTGGTTTTGTTTCATATAAGTCTTTCCATTAAACTAATGAGTTAATTTCATTTTCAATTGTTTTAATGAATTCTTTACCACCTTAAGCTTAGGGATAGACGCCAGAATTAAAGCTCTAGCATGAATATTAAGTGAATTATTGTCATTACACTGTTTTGTCGGCCATCTTGAAAATGACAACTTTCCGGTGCTCTGATTCTCCTAGATTTTTAATATATTATTCTTGATGATAGCCTAAATAGGCCTACTAGAAAAAACCTTTTGGAAAACCTTTTGTAGAAAATTTTTTTTGTTTTTAAATTTTTGTTTGAAAAGTTTGTTTATCCGCCAGTTTGAGAAAAAAATTGGCGGATTTTCAAAAAAAGCGGATAACTTTTTTTCACCAAAAGATTTTCACGGGGATTTTTTTTTGGTCAATGTACATAATCAACAGAAGCTATGTGCAAAGTTTCAGCTTTACACCAATTAAGTCAAGGTTCGACCCTTTTTTTCGCTTCAACGACTGGACTATGAATACAAAACTTAAACAAACTACTTACCTTAACCATGTTCTTTAAGTTTTGCATGGAATCAAAAGAAAACTTTTTCTCTCCACTTAATTTATTTTTCCCCTTCCCGGTCCGCGAGACGTAACTTGCGACTTCGTTTAACAGCAGGCATCAATCGATTAACCGTGTCGTATAGGCTTCTTCCTCCTATACGACACAGTGTTTGAACTGCAATAGAACAGATGGATGTTGAAATGCATAAGCCGAGATTGTTAAAACAGCCCCATCAAACAGTCGCGGTGCGTACCAGGCTACCAGCGTACAATAGCATGAATTTTTTTGTATATTGGTGTGTACCATGTGATTATGTGTGATGAATTGTGCAATAAGCCTGTTGAGGCAGACATTAAATGGTTTAGAATTTATTCATTCAAGTTTAAACTCATTTTAGGCTAAATAGAAAAACTAACTCCCCACACATACAACTCATGTATTACCAAAAATGTGGGTAACTTTAGATAGGTAATGCGCAGTAAGAACTAAGAACATATCGTGTTCGCTAACCACAATCTGATAGGTCTCCTCATTCTCCAGCATGCTGTTTACGGTTTTTAATTCCGCTATGGTTGTAGCAGGAAGAGTGACGTTCATTTGACGTTGCTCTGTCAGAATTGTTTGAAGATAAGTGAACACTTTTCCTTCTGTAAGCAAACGTAAATCCTGGTACAGTGAGCATCTGTATACTTAATATCTACTAGTAGTTGGGCTTAGATTTGTGCTTGTAACCCAATATTGATAACCTTAACCACAATGTCTGGTTGGCTAAAGCTTGCTTTCCAAAAAAAGCACTGTTCTTACTTTTGCAATACAACCGCTGTGAGGACAATCATGGGTTCCACTCCGATACCAAGTTTGGTCAGTTACTCGGGAGATGACAATAGGAGGGGAGACTAGATCCGGGTGAGAATCTTTTTCAAGGTGCCACACATGACGATTAGGATATATATTTAAAATGGACAAAAACACTTTAAAGTTTTCAGAAAAGAGGACAGAAAAACTAGCGACAATCAACAAACAAGGAAGAAATTTTTACAGAAGCAGATAATTCTTTATATCCGATTTATCCGGGTCAGCCGTTTTCTTCAGGACTGCAGACTGTGGGGGGAAAAGCACTTTGTTTTTTAGGAGGGCAATGAAACAATGCAACAACGTAATCTGTACTAAGTGTACTAATCTGATTATGGTCTAACTTGTGTCGTATCGTAAAACCCTATAGGAAGTATTACAACAGTTAATCGCTGTTTCATGTTAACAATTATGTCAAACATTAGATAGACATACCTGTGTTTTCTCTTTTCGTGCAAAACACCTTTGGATGAAGATTGTGATTCATTGTCATCTGTTGATGACAATTCAACATCACTTCGTAATGTGTATTCTTTACACCATCTTTCAGCCCTTCGCAAGTCATCTAATATGTATATATATATCAAAATATATGTTAAAGCTTTCATAGATAAAACTAAGTCTCATTATAAGTACTAAGTTCAGGTGTCGTGAGTGGTCAGTAAAGCCCATCGCCGCATGCTTTGTATCCGGGCCGCACAGCTACTCGAGTAAGATTACTGCATCAGTAGCGAGTCACTGGCAGCACAATGTGTGAAACTTACCCTTACTTCATTCTAACACAACACAGCTAGCAAGAATGAAGTACCAATTTATCATCTTGGTGTGACTCAGTCCGAACTTGAACCCGATACCTACAAACAGAGGGTGCACATGCTAACCACTAGGCCAGACAATCGGTAAAAAAATGCAGATAATTCAACTGAACAGCAGTGGACACTGGAGAATGTGCAAAATAATGGTAAATCAAGCATTTTAACACAATTTGCTATTTTATAGAAAGCATCAGAACAAAGAGTTCGAAAATTAAACTTCAGTCATATAACATGTACCGGTAATATATTGAGATGTAGCCCACCTGTTTCATAAAGAATAGTTACACTGTATTCTGCTCAATCACTTTTAAGGGTGGCCATTGATTCCAACAAACCTTTGTAGCGCAATTTCGATGCACAAGGTGGCCATTTTGACAAATGTTTTTTATGGTTTGACCAAAGTGAACATATTACTTCCACAGGCATGTTCCGCTCTTTACAAAATTGCACAACTTGGTACCGGTACATTGCATTAGTAATTATATAACTAACACCTACAGAAAGTTCTGATATAAACTGAAACACAATATGATGTAAAGAAGTGGTTGTCAAAAGCCGGTCCGCAGAAGATCTTACTTTCTGCAAAGCTTATTTTAATATGGAGTCATTAGCATATTGTCAAATTGTGATCGTACTGTGAAACATGCACAGCTGTAAAACTGACATGTCTCTATGTAAAATTGTTTGATAATATAGGTGAACTTTTTGATGACCTAATTCTGTGCTGTTAATGATATTTTTGTGACAAATTGTGCGTAGTTTTCAAAAAGTTTTGCAACACAGAAATACATAACCAAATGGGGAATTTTGTCCTTGATTTTGAAAAATTTCAAAGTCGTTGGTGACGAAAATCTAGAATTAGATAAATTTGAAGTTCCAGGATAGTCAAAGCCTGCAATAGAAATTTGCCAGAACCGGAGTTTGAGAAAGCAAAGATCTAAGTCATATATTTTTATTTGAGGAAAAAACTTGATGTTGTCCAGTGTAATAATTGTATGCACTGGCAAGTAAACACAGTGCAAACACACGCCATGTAGCTGACAACTGTTGAACTTCAAATATCACTACTTTTTGTTAAAATATATGCTCTTAAGATCTAAATCAAATATAAGCACTTTTTGTAGTATTAATAGTTTACCCTGAAGAATATATCTGAGTCAACTGAAATAACCTTACCTGAGTTTCATTATGTGCGCTACTTGCGTTTTCCTGCACTAACCTGCCAGCTATGAAGCTAATGCAATGTGCAAAACTGCAAATGTCAGCCAATACAAATGTCGTCACGCCGTCAACTTTGAAGCTAATTAATGCAAATGTCCTCCATTCAGGGTTGCCAGATTGATAAAACAAAAAAGGCCAAATGCATCCCCAAAAAAGGCCAAATTATAGAAAAAAAGGCCAAACCTGAGGTTCTGTTCTCTTTGTTGAAATCAGTGGTGTTTTTGCACTTACTTTCAACAACAAATTAGATAATATTTACCCAGTTTATATTGTTCTACATGTTATCTGTTAAAGAAGAATTGCTTAGTAAAATTCCTGAAAAAATGCAATCCATAAAATACAAACAGATAGGTATGGAAACAATTACAATACAACTGAAATATGTATATAACATTAGGCTAAGCATCATCCTGTAGACTAAAAAGCCAATAACGTCCACCAGTGAGACCCTGGTGACTAGTGAGCAGAAGAAAAGGAGTTAATATTGGCATATCACTTAATGCAATATGAAATAGTATATATACCGGTATATAATATTTAGACACATTACAATTACTTGTAGGCTACATTAAACACCCAATACAGTACTGCAAAATCAGAGAAGTCAATTGCATTTATGTCCAACATCCTTCTACAATGAACACTCTTTATTCTAGGAATGTTAGCGCCTCTGCCATTTCGTTACTGCTAGTTTCACTATAAACAATATCACATGTGAAACGCCTTGTCATGATGGCACTAGCATCAAAGTTTGTGCAACATTTTCCATTTAGCAGCATGTCCGTTCGTATTCGCAAAATCACTTCCAAAAGCTCAGTCTGCATTTTGTTTCGTGGTTTTGTTTTCACTGCAGTAAGTAATGAAAAAATCCTCTCTACTACTGCATTACTGACAGGGATGCAGAGACATGTTAAAGCATAGCTAGCAAGGTCTTTGAAATGGGCATGATGTAAAAGGCTACACCAAAACTTTTCACTGTTGCTAGGGATAACCAAAAGAACTATGAAAACCAAGTAAAAAAAGGCCAAACAAATGCCAATCGGGAAACTGCAAAAGGCCAAAAAAAGGCCAAGCGGCCAAACAAAAATTGTCCGGCCAAACACTTTTCAAAAAGGCCAAATTTCTGAAATTTGGCCGTAAAAAGGCCAATCTGGCAACCCTGCCTCCATTGGGGTTTTCGCGCGTTTTTTACTATCGCACGTCACAGACAAAGTAGCTTCTGATTGGCTCGAGACACTAACAATGGCGGACATTTTTTTTAATTTTCTCAATCGAGATGGGACAAGCGCAATCTAGTTGTTATAAGATGTCTATGGTTAAAGTGCTTACCTACGAACACATGGTAAAGGGAACTGTGGTACAGTTATTCAGCTCAGTGTTGTCATATTTTGTTTCAAAAATAAAATAAAAAAAACGAAAACAAAAATGAACCGAGCACGCAAAAATTGCGAGATGAAACTACAGCCTTGATTTGCGAATTAGTGTTTTTGTTCAGAATTAGTGATCCTCATAGTGATGCATGATTTAGAAAAACGTTTCAATTTTTTTTTTTTCCTTAAAACAATAATGTAAAAAAATTGAGATATTACCGTAGTACATCCGCAAATAATGACGTTGGCCCAACGTTTTGTACAACTGCACACCAACATTAGCAAGACCGACTTTCTAATTCTAAGTTTTTTTGCATTTTCATTGTCCCATTACAATTGTAAAAGGAATACAATAAAGCAAACTTAAATAATTCTTCGTAGGTATTATCAATTAAAATATTTCCAAAGTTGGCAAAGTTGGCAAAACTACACTACCCTCAGCCAACCCGAACAACCGTCAGCCAACGTTGGGCCAAAGAAAAATGTTTACTGGGGACTTCCCATAATGTGACCCCCTCGGAAGGTTTATTTCACCCCATAAAGTACATGGACCAAACTTGGTCAAAACGAAGTCTTATGTCAGGACATCACAAAAATATCAAATCTAACAATAGTTTTGGGAGGAAAGATGATGTAAGACTCCCCCAAAGTGACCCCCCAGGGGGTTAATTGCACCCCATAAGGTAGGCTACATGGACTAAAGTAGGTTAAATCGAAGTCTTATTTCACGGCATAACAAAAATATCAAATCTAACAATATTTTCGGGTGGAAAGGTGATGTAAGATGTCATCAAAGTAACCCCCAGAGGGTTTATTTCATCATAGAGTACATGGACCAAACGTGGTCAAAACGAAGTCTTATAGGACACCACAAAATATCAAATCTAACAATACTCTCAGTTGGGAAGATGATAAAAGACCTACCCAAAAGTGAATCTCCTCCTATAGTTTAATTTAGCCTACTTCATTCCTTACTCGAACCAACCTTGGTGTAACGGAAGTGCTATGCCAGGACAGTACCAATGGATTAAATCGAAAAATATTTTTATATAGGTTTTGGTGAAATACATTCACAAGCTGTCCCATGATGCATGAAATGGAATTATAGCCTACTTTACAAACAGTTTTTGTATAAATCATATTCAGTCAATCTAAAAAAGGCAACAGGACGTAACAATACATGGCTTTGTAACACCAAAAACAGAAAGTACATAAGAAGCATATAGGCTACAGTCATGGGCGCCGATCGCTCTCTAAGATTGGTGGGGACATTTACTAGGAAAGAAAGGGCAGACGAGCGAAGCGAGCTGAAAGATTGGGGTCTGTTCAACAAACAAACAAATAGGCCTACAGTAGATAGGCTACAAGTCTAATGCGATGTATTTTAATTGTCTGTGTCAGCATTGGACAGCAGAAGTCCAAACACTGCAACTCGGCAACGAGTCTCCGGCGAACTAAAAACGAAGTCCTTGGTTGATCCTTGGCTTGTAATGAAGGTTGATCGAATTCAAAACTTTATTGTGCACATAGCAGACCATTGCATGATTTGGCCGTTTCTGTGTCATGGTAGATCGTAACAAAGTTTTGATACGTCGCAAAGTTGAAAATGAGCGTTCAGCTGAACACGAGCGGGCTGGTGATATGAGCAAAAGTTCCACTTGCGGAAACATTTGCCGAACAGCGGATTGTATCTTCTTGAATATCATTCGAAAATCTTGTGCAAGGGACTCTGTGTCAAAGAACTGATGATAATCGTCTACCAAATGTGATTGTAGCTTTCCACTAAAGAGTGATTCTTGTAGAATTTTGTAGTGCTCAAGATCGGTCGACTTGAAATAGTCAGTAAGATTTTGCTGCGAGCTGTCAATGACTGCAAAATACTCTGACCGATCGATCTTGAAGTTTAGGAGGTTGACCATGGCCATGTCCACACTGAAGACGATTTGGAACGTGACAAGTCTTTTAAAAATTGAGTAGGGTAAGAGTTTTTTCAATTGAAAAAAAGCTGCCTGTCAGCCTTCCAACTGCTGATTTTCCTATATACAATTTTTTGCCAAACCGGTAAAGATATTTCAGCAGCTCTTAACCTCAATGTAATAATAACTGAAAAAATAGCTTTTTTCTTATACAAAAGTAACACAAGCTACACTTACTGCACTACATGCTGGTACGACTCTTTCAAAGTAATTCTAAAACTCTGCACTGTGTGGCCCTGGCGTAACCAAATTAAATACAATTTGCGAGTTACACTAGGGTTTCTCTGCCTAATAAAACATTTCTACTACGGTTGGGGCTTCCTCGCATAAAACAAAAATGTTGTCCCCTCCTTTCAACATATTTTAAACGTTTAACTGGTAAAATTGTGACATTCGGGTAATATTTTCCCTTTTACGTTACAAAAATAATGTAAAAAGATGATGGGGACATGTAAAAAGATGGTGGGGACATGTAAAAAGATGGTGGGGACATGTCCCCACTGTCCTATAGGGATCGGCGCCGTGGCTATACTGTAGCCAGAAAATTGATCCAAGATCTTGATACGACCACTAAATGTGAAAGCGTGTGATAAGACCACTAAAAAGTGAAAGCGACAGCAGTGACAATGAAGAATAAAGAAACGACCGTTTACATTTACACAAACAATCTCTGTTTATGAATGAACAGTTACAATAACTGATTAGAGACATGAAGCAAATGGCATTAAACAAAAATTTACTACATTGGGTTTATTGGGTTATTTATTGTAGCAGCTGGAAAATGTTCATTACTGCCTGAATTAACGTTCCAAATGATTCACTTCGAAACGTTTTGATTTGGATAGTCAGTTGTTCGATTAATTCAACATTTAGTGGTCGTATCAAGATCTTCGATCAATTTTCTGGCTACTGTAGCCTATATGCTTCTCATGTACTTTCTGTTTTTGGTGTTACAAAGCCATGTATTGTCATGTCCTGTTGCCTTTTTTCGATTGACTGAACATGATTTATACAAAAACTTTTTGTAAAGTACGGTAGGCTATAGTTCCACTTCATGCATCATGGGACAGCTTGTGAATGTATTTCACCAAAACCTAAATAAAAATATTTTTAGATTTAATCCATTGGTACTGTCCTGGCATAGCACTTCCGTTACACCAAGGTTGGTTCGAGTAAGGGATGAAGTAAATTAAATTATAGGAGGAGATTCACTTTTGGGTAGGTCTTTTATCATCTTCCCAACTGAGAGTATTGTTAGATTTGATATTTTGTGGTGTCCTATAAGACTTCGTTTTGACCACGTTTGGTCCATGTACTCTATGATGAAATAAACCCTCTGGGGGTTACTTTGATGACATCTTACATCACCTTTCCACCCGAAAATATTGTTAGATTTGATATTTTTGTTATGCCGTGAAATAAGACTTCGATTTAACCTACTTTAGTCCATGTAGCCTACCTTATGGGGTGCAATTAATCCCCTGGGGGGTCACTTTAGGTGAGTCTTACATCATCTTTCCTCCCAAAACTATTGTTAGATTTCATATTTTTGTGATGTCCTGACAAGACTTTGTTTTGACCAAGTTTGGTCCATGTACTTTATGGGGTGAAATAAACCTTCCGAGGGGGTCACATTATGGGAAGTCACTTTGAAGTCATCTTACATCACCTTTCCACTCGAAAATATTGTTAGATTTGATATTTTTGTGATGTCCTGACATAAGACTTCATTTTGACCAAGTTTGGTCCATGTACTTTATGGGGTGAAATACACCTTCCGAGGGGTCACATTATGGGAAGTCACTTTGAAGTCATCTTACATCACCTTTCCACTCGAAAATATTGTTAGATTTGATATTTTTGTGATGTCCTGACATAAGACTTCATTTTGACCAAGTTTGGTCCATGTACCTTATGGGGTGAAATAAACGTTCCGAGGGGGTCACATTAAGGGAAGTCACTTTGAAGGCATCTTACATCACCTTTCCACCCAAAAATATTGTTAGATTTGATATTTTTGTGATGTCCTGACATAAGACTTCGTTTTGACCAAGTTTGGTCCATGTACCTTATGGGGTGAAATTAACCCCCCGGGGGGTCACTTTCGGGGGGGTCTTACATCACCTTTCCACTCGAAAAGATTGTTAGATTTGATATTTTTGTGATGTCCTGACATAGAACTTCGTTTTCACCAAGTTTGGTCCATGTACCTTATGGGGTGAAATTAACCCCCTTTTTGGGCTTTTTAGGGGGCTCTAGGGACCAGATCCACCCGGCGCGGTCAATCTTCCATACTTTTTGTGAGTGACATGGTTGACCCCAGTAACTTCAAGGGGTCAAACCTTTTGTACCTTATGGGGTGAAATCTTCTGTCGTAGGCTCCCAGACTATTACTAAATGCAGCTTACTGTTCTTTATGCAAAATAGTCCTGTAGAATTTGGTCTAAAAATGGGTCAACCTAGAAAAGTGAACATATCAACTATCACCGAATGGCTGTCGAAACTTCCATGTTGCGTCATACTGCTGCCGTCCCAAGGTAAAGCGACGTAACTACAGAAAAGTAAAAACCGAGAAAAAGCGCTTCAAAGTTAATCGTAAACCATAACTACATTTTAATCGCAATTTAACATTTGATGCCTCTAACTAAAAGAACTTGCCTACATTTTGTTTGAATGAGAACAAAAACATTGATTGTTGTCCTAATTTTCGCTAATTAGTGTAGTTACGTCGCTTTACCTTTGTTAACCTGATTGTTTTTCTGACTATGCTGCAAAGGCAAACCAGCATATCTCAAACAATGCATTAGACTCACACACAAAATTTGTAATATTGTTCAAATACAATGCAGTATCTTTAGTCAACATCTATTAAGTCAAGTGAGTTGTCATTGGTGGGTAGCTGTTCCCAAAATTGACGTCGATTTGCCGGCATAAGCGGGCATAGCTTGCTTAGTATGTCCCGCGTTTTGATGCTGGCACACCACGCGGTGCTGAACGACATGATGGAACACTGTCGACTTTGAACCTCTTCTTTAAGAAATCAAGGGATTGGTAGTCAGCATTGATGCTGTGGGAAGTTTTGTACTTAACCGACCTCTATCCTCTCTGGAACAGCACGGCACTCATATCAGCAAGCTTAACACGCGGGACTGCCTTGGAGAGTTGGGCTCTATGAGAACCATCCACAAACTGCTGATTCTGTTCACTAAAATGATGCTACAAGGCGCTTTATGAAGAGTGTTTACTGTTTGAGTACAGAGGCTGCAAAGTCAACCCATTAACAAAAGATTAACCTCATTTATCAATACAAAACGAGCGAAACAATTGGCCTTGTTTGGCAGAGACTGACACCCCATTGAGAATTTGGGATTAACTCTAGACTCTACTGCAATTCGACGTAACTGGGATTATTTGGTCTAGATTCTATGGTAAAACGACGTAATTGCCAGTTACGTCGTTTTGGCTTTGCATATATCATCTTTACATGTAGTTACGTCGTTTTACCAACAAATATCTCGCTAACTACCGCAGTTACGCTGTTGAATCTTTGCCTGAAGAAAAATATAGTCTTTGCGAAGCGTTTACCAATAAAAAGTGGGAAAATCAAAAATCTGTAGTTACGTCGCTTTACCTTGAGACGGCAGACTTGTTGGAAATATACATTGCATGTGAGGTCATATGGGAAGAGGTGAAAAAGCAATGAAAAAGTCTGATATTTAAAAGGCACCGAGCTAGTCGCGAACTTCCTATATGATGCAACAACAGCAGTGGTTTATAGTTTATTTGAACTAGTCATCGCTTTTGCGGCAGATAACATGATCGATGGAGCACTAAGAGCATTTTGCTATAAATATAAACAGAATAACCAATTTATTGCGACGATCAACATTAATAAACTCACAGCTAGACACTATGACGTAAGGCGCGCATGCTTAGGAAACGACGACGCTTTAGAGCAGCGACGGAATGAATGGCTCACGATAAGACGAGTGATCAATCTTGGAGGGTCGCTCGCAAACTTTGAGAACTCTTGTCCTCAGGAATCAGTGTTGCCGATCATTCATCGACACAAACTCGATGCAACACGCTACGTACCGCATCCTTGGTAGGTAAGGTAGCTCCATCAGGTGGACAACCCAAACACATAGTAAAGAACATCGCAGGCGTAAGAGCAAAAGTCGTTGCAAAGAGAGAAACAAATTGAAGAATACATTTTCTATTAACTGAAAAGTTCGTAGCACTCTGAATCCGACCACTCCGCGCAGGCTCCCGTGTTGTTAACTTGATGATGATGCAGCCAGAGCTTGTCACTTATTCCTCCAATCGATGACCTGTACGGTGTGTGACGGTGACGGCTTGACGTGGTCACATGACTGAAAAGATAAAACAATTAGTTGCATCGGTTGCGACCGCGACCAAGCCAGTGTCCGTCGTTTCTCATCACTTTGTTGCATCACATCACTTGACAACTAAAATGAAGAAACATTACCTCAAACAACGGGGGATTGGTGGGGTGGGGGTGGAACCCTTTCTTCTGACAGCCCCCTATGGTTCCCATACCGTGGTCTGGCGTCAACATAAAGTTCCCGACCTGGAATATAAGGCGAGTAATAAACGCCAACCAACAAGGCCAGCGCCAAGTTAGCAGCAGTAGCAATCATTATTATGACCTCACTGAAGGGACCTTCCTTGGCGACGTTGGAGTTATGGAGTGGTGACGATTATAATCGTTCGAGAGGTAGAAGTCTGATTGTATTCCATTCGTGGAAGGCAATAAAGACGTTGCAATATAATGACACAACACAAAGCCAGTGGAGTTAGTGAGCTACTATGGTATTTTAGTGAATATAGTGAAACTTATGATATAGCAAGGTGAAGATTGCAATATTGAAACGAACTATTCAGTTGAAACCTTTCATTCTGAGTAACTTGTAAGTGTACTCTTCACCTGTTGTACAAATTTTACACCTAAGCGTTTATCGGATAAATGCCACATGATTTCATGCTGGATATCCGCAATAACTCCACTCTCTTGCAGCACCCACCTCATTGAACTTCCCCGAGCATACGATTGCAACAGATTCGGGCATCAGGCACTGGTAGGGGTAGTGAGTGTGGAGGTCCACGCTGGACAGGAAAGCTGTTTGCGAAGGATGTGTCTGCAACGGAGGATCACCGTAAGAAACACGCGATACATGCAAAAGTTGAATTTTAAGCACCAATCCAAAAATAATATGGATCGGTGGACGTCAAACCTTCGCGTCTCCTGCATGTGAGGCTCGAGTTCATTGGAAACGACATCAGGTAATCGCAAACAAAGTCAACTAAAGAAAGTGCTTACATGGATCCATCCAAGACAGATTCCGCTGTACTGATCCTGGAAGTCCCACATATCTTCCTCCCGGGTGGTATCGCAGCTGTCCGGAGCTCCCTTTTGATGAGGGATCAGGACATGGGTGATTACAAACACTTCGTTAGCCTAAGAGGAAAGATCGGCGATAAATTAGGACACGAGTCATCAAACAATTATCAAGAAACTCGATGAAGGCCGCTTGGCCGAGTGTTTACACTTTACAAACTAACCAGTTTGCCAAATAGAACACCACATGTTTCGATGTTCCTGGCTGTGTTCGACTGCGCAACTTTCATGAACTTGGCAGGGAGCTCGCTTGGGGACAGGATGGTTCTGAGACCGTACTTGTTTTCTGAGAGTGTCAAAGATCTAAACGAAGATATTGCATTAACTTTCGCCTCGAGAAACGTCGCATCGCTTCCACACGTCTGAATTTTTTTGCCATTTCGGTGGTGACCTGTACTTGGAGTGTAGCTTAGTTCGTTCAGGCAGCAATTCGATCGTAGGGCACAAAACTACAACCAGATTGCTGTTTTATTTAGATGTAGCTGAGTACTTGTGACTTCTGATGCCTGCGATTAATGACGACTTTGCCAAATGACATCAAAACAACAAAATTCAGTGTCGACTATAAACAAAATAGACCGAAATGCTTTGGTTTCGAATAACCGAAAAGGTATTCCGCCTTGAAAATGCAAACAGTTTGGTAACACATGTGAAGACTGAAAAACCAACGTTAGTCACTGAATTCTTGACGAGTATCACTATAAAATGACAACTTCATGGTGACAAAAACTACATTTGAACGTCAGTGACAGTTAGATCAACTTACGCGGCAAACGCTGTCGACATCTGGTTGATGACGTTGCTGTCGTCATTATTGGGGCCGTGGTAGGGCGTGGTCGAAGGTTTTAGCGATCGATCGAACGAAGGAACCATGGAACTTGCAAGGTTCAAACCAGGTTTGCTTGTATCTTAAATTAAACAAAGAAACTTTAGGGAATCGCACCAAGCTATGACGTCATTAAAGAGACCTTGCATGGTTTCGACATCAGACAGCCATTGATATTAATCAAACACTTTCATCAGATTGCTCACAAAGCAAGAAGTGCATCTGGTTTGGGGATACAGCGCATTGAACACGCAGTAGAGGAAGAATTGTGGCGTAGCAGAGCATCCATACTGAAACAATTTTCATTCGCTCAACCAGCTATGTTCAACACAAATGCGTCACTGGGCCAAAACAAATTATTTTAGAAAAGACCACAACTATAACACTAATATCCCGTGAAGCCAACCTTGAGTACCAAACTTATAACAAACTAAACGAAACGCCAATTGCATGGTAGCAGCACCGGATGAAGGTTTCCCTGACCTGCTTTCCACCACCTGCCCTGAAATCTAAACAATCATATCTCATACGAAAAGGGTTTGATGTTGTGCAACGTAAATTGTGTGTGATGTTTATTTTCATTGTTTTGTCGGGAAGAAGCCGATTTGATTTCGGATGGCGAGGAGTGAACCAAACCCAGCTCTCCACTCCAAGGTTTGTGCTACTTTGAACAAACTCTCGACGACTGAAATCAAGACACTAATTCGTGCCAACTTCAAGACACTAATTCGTGCCAACTTTTGCTTAGTAAACAAAACATCTTTCTGACTGATTGTGGCATTTGGGGGGGGATAAGTAAAATCAAAGTGGAAATGCAATCAGACTTTGTTCCTTCCTCACCGACCCCTGTTCCCACCGAGACAGACGTGGCTTCAACCATCTTTTCATGAGAATCAGACTTTTTTCATTCACAGAGTGAGGTCTTCCTCTTTTTGTGAGTGCAACACTGAGGAAGACACTGCAGACTATACACTATACCATATACCAAAACATGGAGCGGAAAGTTGGTGTGTCTTGGATACCAAAGACTGGTATCACCTGGACCAGGTGATTGGTCTAGTTGCTCCAGTAACCTTTCAGTGTAGTCAGGAAAACAGCAATGATCTGGCTTGGTAAAAAGAAAGAGCGTCACCTCAAATGTGTATCAAACGCGGTAAAAGTTTGAAGAAATTGTATTGAAAAGATTGGTTGGATGGATTAGGTTGGATTAGCTGCTGTTCACGAACCAAATGTAGCAAAGTAGCAAACAACCATCGCTATGCACATAAAACAGACCATTTGCAGCGAGGTTACAACAAAATTACAAATTATATTTTTCCATTATTTCAGTTCTGGTCTTTCGTTAGTTAAATGTAACATTTTCATCTACAGGGTACAAACGTCTAATTTGATTACTCCAACGGCGTTCCAATCAAATCAGTGCCTTTGTACTCTTCACCTCAATTACATTCTTGGGTTCTTTTCTCAGTATAAATTGCGTGGCATTTAAATTAGGTGAGTCCACTACTGTAGTGCAATCGACTACAATATTTCACTTCGACTTATTTTGCCTGTTTTGCTTTATTCTGTGTTTTGTTAAATACAAGTCTAGTAAAAATACAACAATTTCAATCCATTTCTACAGTTTAAAGGTGTGTGAGGTAGGTGTGTGGTACAAGTAGCACCTTTGAACCCTGGGCAGTCGCCATGGATTGTTACACCATGGGTCTCGGGGAACACTGGTCTTGATCACACACCAAACTAACAAGTTGGTCCACGTCCCACCTCATGGGCAACAACCTCGACTGGTTGGCTAAAACTTGTTAGAAATCCTGCTGCCTTGCAGGAAATACTTTTTTAAGTAAAGGCTAGGCCCACCGCCAATAATTGTGGTTAGCGTCAGGAAGGGCATCCGGCTGGAAAATCTATGCTCCAAAAATATTATTTAAATGCAGCAAAAGAATTGCTGCGCGGAAACAATCGGCCACCGCCACTAGTGGGGAACAAACCGACGATGGATTATGATGATGAAATATTAAAAATGTTCTTACACCTCCTATACTATCCCTAGAGCAAAACGTGATGTCGATATTATGTAACTCACTGTGAGTGGTGGCGGTTGGAAAGGATTGTTGGGAGGTGTGAGTTGGTGGGTGAGAAGGAGCCACCTTTCCTACAGCCGAGGTAGTGGGAGGCAGAATAATGGGAGGAGGAGCAAAATCCTCTGGAACCAAAGGCTGACTTTCGCTAGGTTTCGGCTCTTTCTCACCGTACCTGTGCAAGAATGGAGTTAATCACACACGGACTGAACAGAGTGAAACATTAACTACCATAGTAACTGCTTTCAATTGAGCACACACAACAAATACATCACAAAGAGGAGAAACACTATGTCTCATATTGCCAGTTTTAGCTAACAGATACAGCGTGCAGTTGAACAAGTGGGCTACTATAGCTGCAGAAATGAAACATCTGCCTGCTGTGAGATCAACAAACACGAAACTGCACATTTGCTGTAAACAAAAGCAAACCTCCATGTCATCAGAATGAATGATTTTACATACTGTTCGACAATGGCAAGCCTTTCCATCTCTATTTCTTTCCTTTGCCGCTCCCTTAGAAAGGCATCCATCTCATCTTTTTCACGCTGTGTCTTCTCATTTTCATTCTTGAATTTTTGTTCCTCTTCTTCCTTCATCTTCTTTTCCTCTTCCAACCTCATCTTCTCTTTTTCCTGCAGAGCAACTTCTGCTGCTTTCTCCTGGAGAAGATGACATTTGAGACATCCACATAAATTTCTGAACACGTTTGTTTCAAGTTTTCAACAAACGTCACATGACATCTTCAAACAGAACGAGGTTACTTTTAAGATGATAAGTGGCCAATGGCCATCATTGTTAACTTGAGTACAACAATTTAATTGAATTTGGAAATTTATAAAAATTGTTCAAAATTAAATTTAATTAAATAATCAAAAGAAACTAAATTTCCAAAGAAATGGACATCCATCAATCAAATGACAACTAAATCTTTTCGTAGTTTGTTGAAAAACATTCAATTCCTCCGTGTTCACTTGTCAATGTCTTCAACGAAAGTCTGTTGGTGATAAGTATTCTCTATTTTGAGGCTTTCGTGGTAACCGACGGAGGTAGCCTTTTGTAATTATGAGTTGTTTTTTTGCAGATTAAATTAAGGTTATAATATTTAATATCTTTTTAGGTATTATCGATTTATTGCTTTTGCATATATTTCAGGACCTTCTGATGATCCTCCTTTTAGGGTGAAACAGGCTGTAGTGTAGAGGTTTTAGAAAGTAGTATACTTATTACTATATATTTGATGTTTTCTCTCTTTTGTGCATCCATGTTACTCTCTTAGACATTTAGACAACCAGGTTGTGTTCCATTATCTATGCTTGACCGATGAGTCTGTGCCTGTCGAGACATCAACGCATCTTAACTTCCTAGTAACCTCGGTGCAGCACAGACGTGCATCTAGAAATGGGTGGGGTCAAAAATGTGTTCATCCTCAGGGTCCAAACGCTAACGACTCCTAAATGCCAACTAGCCACAGGCAAAATTGTGACGTCTCTGCCTTCTTCTTCCACCCTCCTATTTCAAAACCTTTAATGAATGAAAAACTCCAAAGCAAATGCATTTTTGAGTAGTTTTGGAAAAGTCTTCATAGCTGGTGTGGAGGCTACACTGGTATGGTTAGTGAAGCACAATGCTCGCCGTTTGTTTGTAATCAACTTCATTGGTTTTAAATAGCGCTTATATAATTCAGAAATGTGCCTAGGATTACTTCCAGTTTTGTCCATGTAATGAGCAACACGATATTAAATTTATATATATGGGTTTGCAAAACTGGCGAAATTTTGCTGTATCTCAAAAACTGGAGCAAATTTGAAATAAAACAAGTGCATTTTCAGAATCAGGGGCCTTGAAATATCCCAAAAAGACTCTCACATACATATCGTGTGTTTAAAAAAAAAGTTTTTTTAGCCTGTGTTATGGATTGCTTTACAACGTTTTGACTAAACTCATTTTCTGCAAGAAAGTTGTTCAGTTCAGAAAATATATCCATTCTTCCACTTTCAATCGTTTTGCCCCATCAATCAGTATTCCTAGCCCCTTAAGCAACTGCACACAGTTGCTGCCAACCTGGCATTGCAAAATTGTAACAAAAAAGCATGACTGGTTGCACAATTACACATCTAGGCTACCGTACCGACTCATATTTTATGCATTGATCATAATCAGACGTTAACATTAATACTATTTAACAATAATAATAATAATCAGACGTTTAAAAAAGCTGAAGTTCATTATTACACAGATGCGATGCTTATATTTATGTAAGTCTAAAACATGTCACGACTCAGACTGGAAGGCCACCCACTATTTGCGGATCCCATAGCACACTGACCTGCTCTAACTTGTACTTCTTGTAATCTTCTTCATACTTCTTTCTCAGAAGAGCCTTTAACTTCTCTGCACGAGGAAACGCAACTTTCTTTAGGGATTGACGGTTTGCAACTTTTTCTGCAGTTGTGGCATTGCTGTAACCAGGATGGGTCTTCAGTTTCTCAAACAACAACCTGGACATATAAAAGTGAACTGTTAATGCAATTCATATAGTTTGATAATTAAATAGCAATAGTCAACCCCGCTTAATCGGACCACATAGGAACCAAGCCAAACTGGTCGGATCAAGCGAGGAGAACAAATTTTATTATTTCTGAGTATCATAACGCCTTCATTTTTGTGTTATTTCTCGGTCTAGCACAGCTTGAAGCAGTCTGGTGCAGCCAAAAAAAATCTTCACAAAGTGCACCAGCCTTGACATTGGATGTCTCAAAATGTGAAAAGCTGGAAATGTAGAAACAATCATAGAGCTACTGTTGGTCAGTAGATGGGATCAAAACTCCTAAATTCTAAAACTATAAACAATCGGGAAGGTTCTTCTTTTTCTGGGAAGATAAAGCAGTTTGTTGGGCATTAATATTAATTTTGAATCCTTATTCTTAATAAAAAAAAATTACAACACTTAAACAAACCATAGGTAGTTTATATATCATAAAATCGTTCCATTTATATTTAACAATCAACCATATTATGCTTTACATCATCATCATTATGTTCTTTCCTTGCATGGAGTGTTGGATTTGGATACAATGCGCTATTGTTCTCGACCATGAGCTGTTCGTACTGCACTTTCATAACTTAATTTTGTCTACTTAGTGATGTTTGATGTCCAAATCATTCTTGGTCTGTCTTTGTTTCTTTTACAGTTGATCTTCCCTTCTACTAATGATCTTTGTAACGAGTTTTGCCTTATTGTGTGTCCAAAATATTTCAATTTTCTTCTTTTGACTATTTGTAAAAGAATTTTGTTTGAATTGAATTTTAAGAGTATTTCATCGTTAGTGATCTTTTGTTTCCATGAAATTTTTAACATTTGCCTATATGACCAGAGCTCAAAGGCATCGATCCGTTTTTCCATTTTTTGTGACACTGTCCAAGTTTCAGAATTGTATAAAAGGGTTGACCAGATATAGAATTTTAATATCCTTTGACAAATTGATAAATTTAAACTTTGATTGATTAAAACATTTTTCATTTTTCCATATATATAATAATTCTTGCAATTTCTATCCGTCTTAGAATTTCATGTTCACACCTCCTATCTTCAGTTATCAAATGTCCAAGATAAGAAAAATATTTTACGTTTTGCATAATATTATAACTTGGAGTACTAGAGTGTCTGGTGATTTTGAGATTATCATTGATTTGGACTTTGTTAATTTTTATATTAAATTCATTACCAATTGAGTTAACATTGTCCAATATTTCTTGAAAATCTTCGTATGATTCAGTCAACAGAACAGCCATCAGCATAGCGTAAATTTGTAATGTTCAAACCACCAACATTTACCCCTTTCATATCATCAATGCGTCGAAAAATTTCTGTATACAAATTAAAAAGACAGTAATGCTTTATGCTTTACAGCAATGTATAATATACAGCAAACTAATATAATAATATTAACAATAAATCATGTTATATTTTGTGCCTATTGTGACAACATATAATACACTGCAATCACAGATGTGATACAACAGACAACGCGAAGCGAAACACATTAGTTAGTACATATTTTGGGACACATTAGTCTTCGAGTCAGCTGTTCTCCTTATTTTGGCATGTCAATAAGTGTCTTTGCCAAGACACAGCCGTGTGCTCTGGAGTGATGTCGAATCCACGTTCTTTCGAAAATCATGCAGACGTTCTCATCTCTCGACCACGCAACCGACGTGCATTAAAAAAGTTTCATACAAACACAATATTTATTAAGATAAAGAAGTTTAGTTTGGCTTGTGTTAATTGACTCAAGTCACAACTCTCCAAAATTTTTGGAATTTATTACAATTTGTTGTTATAAAATACAAATAAAAATGCATGTACAATTGTACATTGTACATAGCTCCCAATCCCATACTTTACAAACCTGCACTTAGATGCATTCAATAAACGTTCAAACATAACACAAAAAATATTGGACAAACACACTCTAGTCTAAAGTCTAAATGGTGTTTGGGACACGTTTAATTGTTGTCTTGATATTATTGGTACTGCAGGTGAAGGGCACATAGAATATGTGCAAGCTGCAAGGGTACACGACATTCATTCCGACATGTTGCAAGACAACTGATCGCGAACGACCTGTCACAGAGATATCTCACTGCAAGACTACTTGATGCAAATTCTGCTTTATTCTTGGAATGTGCTGATCCCAGACAGCGAATCAGTCGTCTTTCTACATTGACTCAACAACTGATTTTCTGTTTCTGATATTTCATGCAAGGTCTAGACCAGTGGTTCTCAACTGGGGATCCACGTATCCCCAAGGTGTCAGTAAAGCGTATTTAGGGGGGTCAGTAAAATTTCCGAATTTCTAGCATGATTAACAAATAATGCCATTTAAACATAAAATTGTTGTGTTTTATTTGTGTATTACAATTTTGGTAAAGAGGTCACTTTATTCAACCACAGACATGTCACCACAGTCACTTTCTTCAACCACAGACATGTCACCACAGTCACTTTCTTCAACCACAACCACTTTCTTCAACCACAGTTTGTTTCATTTTGCATTTCGTTTTTCAATTTAGTGTTTAGATCAGTTATTTATTTTCATTGTAGATATGATTACTCGATAAGGGCTAACGTGTGTATGGCCGAAAACGTTTGTAGCTTATAGTTTATGTTCAATTTTAATGGATTACCGTACATGTTAAATGCCGTGTGGTTGCTTGGTTGTATATATTTGCGTATTAGGCCACAGTGACTCTTAAACTATGTGTCGCGTTTCCTTCGTTTGCTTCGATTAAAATTTCAAAGGGCGTCGAACAAAGGTTTGTTTTTTTAACTAGAAACTTTCATATACAGGGTCATCAGCATTCAGCAATTAACGTTACAACTACAAACAAATGTATTTAACGAATTATGGTAGACAATTTTTGAGCAAGAAACATATAATATTATTGTCAAATAAATAAATAAATATTTAGGAAAAACAAGTTTTACTTTGTGTCCATCATTTACGCCGATAACAAGTGGGAGACTCTTCAAAAAGGACCTGCAAGAGTCATGAATAACTGTTTGAGGTATTTTTAGGTCCATTCTTATTTCAGATTAGCCTTCAGCATTTCCATACTTTGGTGGTGTTTAGTCGAAACCTTGCTCTCCAGGTAAGACCACATGCCAAAGTCTGGGGGGTTCAGGTCTAGGGATGAAGGAGGTCATTTCTCCTTGGAAATTATGAAGAACAGCACATTGGCTGAAAGCCAGTTTTGCGTTCTCTTAGCTCCATGTGAAGGGGCAGAATCATGTTGGAATGACCAATTACGTCTTTTTGAAGTGTTACAACATTGAACCCTCAAGAATATCTTTTCGGTAGTTTTCTTGGGTCTGCTACTATTCGGCGAGTCCGATTCGAAGAGTTCCCTATTCGGAGACAGCCTTTTTCGGAGAATTCCCTATTCGGAGATTTTTTGAATTTTTTTTTGAAAATTATCGAGTACCGTAGCTTAATTATCATTGCCGTTTTTACATCGTTTTAACGCCGCTAAACGTTGAAACCGTGCAGAAAAAATAGAAATAAAATGTTTGAACAATTAAATAAACATTCGTCATGTCAGTTCAGTTGATTTGTTTTTATTTCTGACCATCATATCAAAAACAATACACGTCAACATAGCATTAGCAAAGGCAGAAGCGACAAAACGCGAACGTTAAAACGTGCTTGAATTCGTCAGTTCAGTTGAGTTATTTTTATTTGTGACCATCATATCAAAAACAATACATGTCAACATAGCAAAGGTTGAGAAAAAGGTAGAAGCAACAAAATGCGAACGTTAAAACGTGCTTGTGATCGAAGTAAGTTATTGAGTTGAAAGAAATTTGGCACGATCGCAACACCTTCAGAAAAATTTATAATATGAATGGAAAATAAAAAAGATGTTACAAAAAAAAAATCATGTTTATGTCTATAAGTTAGTACTTTTGAATAGTTAAACTGCTTACTGGTAGTTTGGATCAACAAATGTGTGGCCTACAGCTTGGATTTAAAGGAACTTATCGGGTACCGTAGCCTAGTGATCCCGAACAGCAAAAATTTGTTCCAAGAACCCAGTTAGCCTAACAGTTCATTTTTACATTGTAGTAACATATAACCAAATGTGTGGCCTATCGTTTTAACGTCACTAAGTGTTGAAATACCGTAGGCTAATTATCCCGACCAGCAGAAATTGCCGTTTCTACATCGTTTTAACGTCGCTAAACGTTGAAATCTTCTTGGTGCATATAGCTCAAAAAAATGCATTATAAAAAACATTCAAACGGTGAGGCCTCAGAGGTGTACTTAGTACAAGTGAGTGGTACTCAGTTGGCCGAGTGGTTAGCACGTTGGGCTCGCAGTCGAGAGCCTGCATGTTCAACTCCAGCCACCCGCACTTGCTGTTGTTTCTCTGGACAAGAAACTTTACGATAATTGCCTCTACCCAGTGATCGATTTCGAGTAATGGGTAGTACCAAATTTAAGTCATAAGTAGAGTAGACAACCGGAAACAGACATTGCAGTCGGCTGCAGCGTGGGTCAGGTGTACGTCGGAAGGCGTACAGCCGTACACCGATGCATAGCGCTCAAGTCCGCTTTCCCGCAATGCAGGATGAAGATAATAAAACAAAAACAAAACAACTATTGCGAATAAAAAAATAATTCAAATATGAACAAAGCACTTGCAGTGCATAAGAGTTTACTACAGTAGAACTTGGATAACTCGTCACTCTAGGGAGAACAGAAAAAGTGACGACTTACGCGAACTGACGACCAATGCAAACAGCCAAATTTTGCCATTTTTTCGTGTCGCATTAATTTCATGGTGCTCCGCGAACTAATTAAATGCGATAGTGGTATTCTCCTTTTTGAGGTGCTATTCTTACCAGATTCATAATCCGCAATAATTTTTTCTGAATTTTTTAGGAGGGTGTTCAACGTCGTCCTTGGTAGGTCATGTTCTTCAGAAAATTTAGTCTTGTTCCTAATTTCGCCTTCTTTGAATTTCGTTACAATTTCATACTTAGCTTGTAAGTTTAAGCACTTTACCTTTCTCTTCGTCATCATGCGTTGCTGCAACTTTTGTTTACACGAAACGGTATTGTCGCAAATGAATCACGCACGTGGTGAACAGCGCTTCTCTTATCGGCAATAGAGCACGTGCGCGGTGCTCGCACACCCGCAATCGACCAGACCTACATACTCCACGCATGTGCGTCTGGCCCGATAGAGTGTGTGCGTGCACACGTCTTAGCGCAGTAATTTCTTTTCGAAAGAGTCTGTAAATGCCACGCCAGCATTTGGGTGGATGACAACTTAGACGAATTTTACGTCCCAGGGGAAGAAAAACAGTGACGACTTAATCAAATTGACGAATTATGCGATGACCACTTAACCGAACTTGATTGTGTACAAAAGATAGGCTTTCTGCCGGGACCTGGCAATCATTGACGACTTGGGCAAACTGACGAGTTTTCCGAAGACGAGTTATCCAAGTTCTACTGTATTTCTATTTTGTAGAATAAGCGAAATCGGGCCTATGCCCTATCAGAAAAACAAAATATTGTGAACTGACAATGATGCAATTGAGCAAAAGAACAATACGATTAAACTACTCATGCTGATAATGTTGCAAAAACGTCTCAATACGTAATTGTAATTTGTAACAACATATAAAAATGACATTAGATTTCCTCAAACAAGTAATTCGATCACAAACATGTTTTGAATAAAATACGTAGGCCTAATAAATTTAGCAGAGATGTGTTCAAGACCAGATCCAGTTTCACTGTCCAAAAGGTTGATGTATGGCATTCCATCCTATCTCTCTGCCTAAACTGCCATAAAATCTGGATTGCTACCATGCATTATATTACTTAAACTTGAGTTAAAAAAAGTTTCGTTATTAATTATTAGTATTTTATATAATGTCCATTGTCTCTTGTACCGTCATCAGGGGTTATTAGCGGTTAGTAAGTCTACTTGCCGAGACTAAACATCACGCATTGTTTTAGGTTAATAAAATGGAAATTTACAAGTTAAAGTATACCATATAAAGGAAATTTGCATGCAGACATAAAGAAATAAATTGGAATTTTAGGGGGCGCCGCGGCGCCATAGGCAGTGGCGGTTGGTGAGGTGTGAAAGTGGTGGTGCTGCGGACGGGCGCAGCCCGGGCGTGTTTTCGGCAAAGGCGAGTAAAACGACGGGGGGTCTGGGGGGCCTTCGCCAGAAAATTTTGAAAAATGACACCTAATTTGGTGCATTCTGTGGGCATTTTCAGCTCTAAATTGTAATGAATAGTTAAGATAAAACTTTCGCGGTTTGAACTTTTTTCTTTTGTTGGTTTCGTTGATGTGTCTTATTTCCACTATATCGTTTCTTTTTTATTAAGACAAGGAAAAATAAATTGAATTGGTGAATTGCCTGCAGTCATTATTGTGACAGAAAGCGTTGCTAAACACTTTTGCAATGTATTGTTCTGCATGTAAGTTAATATATTTTAACAAAGTGTTAATCCGAAGTGCCAATTTACATCGACTGGCAATATTGTCATTTTTATATCGATTCAATGTTGTCGGACATTGAATCGTTGTTAAAAAGGAGAACTAGGTTAGTTGACATCCGTGGGTAAAACACGTGTCTTCATAGTTGAGAACGCTGTGGGTTAGTGACTTTACACCCTCAATGGTGACATCATAACGGAATAAATGGTCAGGTTTTATGAAAGACGGTATGCAGTTGAAACAATTTACTGAGCTGCAAGCAGTTAAAACAATTTAGGGTCGTTAGATGGTTCCGCAATACCGGATTACAATCCCGATAAAACATTTAATGCGTGGTACTGGTACAACGATTCTATTGCAGGACGTCGCACAAACTTCAACAACGCTAAGTGATCATTTTAACATTGTTGCAAGTTTAATGCTATTTACTTGTGCTATAGTTATTGTATTTTGGCCTCCAAGCACGCAGATTTAGCCGCCGAGAAGGAGCTCTCGGTAGGCCACGATGGCTGCCAGAAAAAAGCACAAGTTTTAAGGCCTGCACACCAATGACAAAGAGCAAAAGTAGTTCCTCGTCATGACAGTCTGAAACTTCAGACAGCTGTATCCAGATAGGAATGTCTACATTGATGCAATAACTATAACTAATAACATTCTGGACATCTGTCAACACTGAACTAATTAATTTTGAGTAATTTTGCCATTATATTCCTATCATGTAATCCCGTGTTGCTATTAGTGTATTTTGTGAAGCTTTCAAAGTATGTAGCAACCTTTAAAATGTTTTCAGTTGCCCCAAAAATTTGACAGGATTATTTTTCAGGTATTGACACGATGCGAGAGGGTGCCCGATTTGAATTTCAAAATATTATATAATGTTTTCCCCAATTTATGAATCACCCTATTGTATAGTATCCTATTTCAATTGTCAACTATAGACCCTGCTGTTTGACTTGGCCCCTTCTACTGGGTCTGCTACTATTCGGTGAGTCCGATTCGGTGAGTCTGATTCGGTGAGTTCCTAACCTCTAACCCTAACCCCTAACCCTAAAACGGCAATGATAATTAGGCTACGGTACCCACTAATTTAAAAAAAAAATTGAAAAAATCCCCCGTTAAGGGATCGGACTCACAGAATCGGACTCACCGAATCGGACTCACCGAAACGGGCCATTCCGCCTTCTACTACCCTGTTTATGACTGCCTGTTTAAAATTGAACATTTGTAAAGTGTTTCCTTATTAGAAAAGGGCGTAGAAGGCCTTTATTGCTAAAATTGTTGAGCATTACTTGAACAAAATACATGCCACCCAACAGGTCTGTGATAAAATAGCAAAAATAAAGTTCTTTCCTTACCATTTAGACGTATAAAAGTTGTGGCCCATTTGATCCCACAGCTGATGGGGTCAAATGGGCCACACCTACCCCAGCTTAGAACATTTTTTTATGTTTTTGCAAGTTTTTAATTTTTCTGAAAAATGTCTTATTTCATTGCTGAAAGGTGTAATGCTCTGTGGTAAATTTTTTTTTCAAATTTCATCATAGGTTTTATGTGGCATTCAAAAAACTGAAAAAGTGTCCCGTTTGACCCCGCATGACCCTACCTCATTTGCTGTTTTTTGGAACTGCTACACCTCTTTATCAATTACTTACAATACTCTGTTCAATAACAATGGATAGCAATTATCTTAAAAATTCCTTGCTTGCTAATGAGGACAATCGGAACTACTGTAGTCTGTATTACATGAATGCATGTGGTTACAACATAATAACATCTCTGTTTGAAAACTATTTCCTCTCATTACACGTCATTCATATTTTATGGATGGGCGATTTGTGGTTGGAGAAATACCGGTAAACTAGTTAAAATCAGGACATTCTTCTGATAAAAACAAAAGTCTCCTTGAATGTAAACCGCACAGTTGATGACAAAAAATTATAAATTGTGGTTTGCAATTCACAAAAATGGCAGCTCACTAAAATATCAAAAACATCAACTTACACAATAAACTTGGCATAATAAACATAGGACGTTTCGTAATTTTCTTCATCATAATAGACTCCAGCCTGGAAACAGTGAACATGATTTGTAATGCAACTTTTTTGGCATAGCTACGAGCATACATAGAACGAAGATGGTATAAACAATGAACACATAAAGAAATTCAACAAACATGAAAGCAAAAAAATACATTTTGAAAGACACAATTTTTCAGGAAATTCTTAATTTTTAATGTTTTTTTGTCAAATAACTGTGGAAAATTGCAGGAACAAAAATAGGTATGGTGATTGGTGATAAACTTGACAGTTACGAACTTAACAGTCTTTATACCAGTGATTCCCAACAGGGCTGTCATTTATAATACTCTGGGGTGCCGCGACATCCTGGGGCATCATCTATAATACTCCAGGTTGCCGCGAGATATTTCATTTGGTTAGCTAGGATATTGTTGCTGATGAAATTTTCATGCACGATTGTTTTTGGTACATCATTAAAGGCAGGACTCGAAATTCATGGCCGTCACAGCATGTGATGTCCACCGGAAGTACCTTCTAGATCGGTCATATTTGTCCGCCGAGAAATAGCGATATAAATCGTTATTGCATAGCACGAACAATTGTTGCAAGAATATAATTTCCCGTGCATTCTATCCAGCGCGCATCTAGAAAGTGTGAATACTGTATCTCTCAGCTTCCGTTGAAGCAGGAAAACTTTGGATATTTATGTTGTTTCAACGATTGATGGCATTGAATCAGCGTAGCAAAGGTGAATTCTTCGCAAGAATCGATAGGAGTATGGGTACTTCGACACTAATCACGCGCAACTAAGTTCAAGTCTTACATCACAATGTCTGGCTTTAATCTTTGAGTAATATTGATAAGGCAAGGTTGATTACAAAATTAGATTACAGGAGTAGGCTATAACAGCAAGATGCAGCAAAATTTGTTAAGTTTTGATATTACAGTAAGAAAGAAATACCAAGGGAAAATTCATTTTTGCTCACATGACACGCAAACCTAAAGAAAAAAGCCTAGTGAAACTTTGCACAGCAGAAAATAGTAAAGTTAGTGTAGAAGTTTTCTGACTCGTGCCCAGAGCATTGTGACGCAAGAAGCCACACGACCTCGTTCAGTAGAAGTTAATCAGTAATGCAGCGCATTAAGCAGCTACACGGCGCTTGACTCTTGAAATTGTAAAAAGCCTACTAAACCATAGTTATAGTGCTCAAATGGCGAAGAATTATCAAGATAAAGTGATTAAGCATGACGATCGATGCTAAAACTGGTGTGTGTGCCGTGAGACATAATTTGTCCGCCGAGATAGCTGCTCAGATCGGACACATTTGTCCGCCGTCAACAAAAACGAATTTCGAGGCCTGAAAGGCAATATCTTTCATGCCTTATATAGGTGTAATGGTGTATACTATATATATAGCAGAATGGCCCGTTTTGGCTAGTCCGATTCGGCTAGTTCCCTATTCAGCTACAGTCAGATTCGGCTGGTCCGATTCAGCTGGTCCAATTCGGCTGATCTAATTCGGCTGGTCCGATTCGGCTGGTCCAATTCGGCTGGTTCGGCTAGTCCGATTCGGCTACAAGCCTTAACGCAGCCGGCGGCCATCGCGGCCATGGCCGCTAAGTAGTGCTTGAATGACCGCCTGTGCTACCTCCTCCGTCGGCCAAGTTTGGCCGCCGGTTTCATCTAGCCAATTATTTTATTTTCGCAATAGAATGATCGTGGATTAAATGTTGAAAATATGTAGTATCAAAGAGTGACGCAGAATTAGGTCAGCGCATCATAGTCACTACGGTTGTATTGAATACATCCAGCTGCGATCACCAGCGCTGTAAGTCTTGTTTGCAATCCCGATGTTTATTTTAACGAAGTGTTAATCCGAAGTGCTAATTTACATCGGCTGGCAATATTGCCGTTTTTGTATCGATTCAATGTTGTCGGACATTGAATCGTTGTTAAAAAGGAGAACTAGGTTAGTTGACATCCGTGGGTAAAACACGTGTCTTCATAGTTGAGAATGCTGTGGGTTAGTGTCTTCACACCCTCAATGGTAGAGCTGGGCGATATTGGTAAAATAATTTCGATACGATATTACCAAAAATAAAACGATATTATCTAAGTTTCGATATTTTACGGCGAATCGCAAAGCACAGCTTTCTATAACTGCATGAAAAACATACTGAGCACTGGTACTGAAATGAACAACATTTATTGCAAACAATGCTGCGATTTAACTGTCGCAAACTAAACATTTTTGGACAAAAATGTCAGCATGTTGACATTGCAGGGTTTTAGGCACGATCTCTTCTTGGAAACAATTGAGTCACTAAGTGAAAACACCCTTTCACTACTAACACTGATGGCTTGAATGCACAGAAGTTTTCTTGCAACTTTTGCAAGTGTAGGAAAAGTCAGTGCATTAGCTCGCCACCATGTACAGATGCAGCTATCCTTGTTGATAGTTTTTGATGCAAAATAGAGATGCAGCTTAGGGTGGATCAAAAAAAATGAATTTTTGGGTTCGGCTTAGTGCATCTGCCAAAAGTTGCAGTTTGGGCTATCTTTTACATTGGTACTTGAAAAAACATTTTTTGACCCCGTTTGACCCCTATCCAAGAGCTCTCTAGTGGCCGTCAAGCCAAAATTCTTTAAATTGGCTATAATTTTTTTTCTAGTGGGTGTAGGCTAATGATTTTGGTGTCTAACCCCACTAAATCAAGTCTTGGGAAGTCAATTATGCAGTCTAAAATGATGCATGGGCAGCCAAAATTGCATAATGACATTTTTGCTCTAAAAAACGCATTTTATGGGGAAGAAATGGCATTTTTAGATATTTTGGGCAGTTTTATGGATGAAATACTAAAAAAAGTGTAACCTAGGTATAACACACTAGTATATGACCATTTGTGTGCAAACTGGCCTCTAGTCCAATGAGATGGTCGAGGTGGTGGTGATATGAGGTCCAAGTGTAAACTTAACTATTGCATTCATCACAGCTTTAGATATTGTTTATTTCAATGGTTTATTTTCAATTGAGTTTATATGATGTTTACTAGAGGCAAAACTTGCATTTGGCTTCTGAATAAGCATCCCATTGAATACATCCTAGGTAGCGTGCACACAACCCCCTTGGTTTTTCCTTTTTTGTACTATTGACTTGTAGATTTGTGAGATTCTTCCACTAGCCAAGAATCTTTGCTGGACCAAAAATCAGTAGAATTGGGGCATGTTTATGTGGGCCACCATCCCATTCAAATTTCCAGGTTTGCCATTAAGTAAATATGGAATTACTTTCACGCTTCTTAGCAGAATTTGTAGGCTATGTTTCAACAAAATAATATGCATAAAACTCATAAAAAGTATGCCTGTTCGACTATCTATTGTACAGTGAATTAAAAGAATATTCTCTGTAAATTCACATTTTTTGCGCGTTGGAATAGCTAAAAATACAACTTCAGTGAGCGGAAGTGGTCTAAAATTCTACTTTCGCACTAGAAATAGATCAAATACACATCTAGAAGGTTAACAATAGGCTAGTAAGTTTGCTACATGAAACTTGAATCTGTATAACTGCAAACTTTTACAAACACACCTTGTCACAGAAGGCAATGTGATCGACTAGTCTAATCTGTGCAAGAGGATATTAGTTTTCTCTCTCTCAAATTAGGTGTGTCGTTTCTGTTGGCTTTCACTATTTGTAAAGTGTTTTGATAGTGTTCCTCGTTTCTGGCACTATGTAGGTAATCGATGTTCAGTTTAACTCCACGTTCAGCCACATCATTTGTGACATTGATGGAACCAACATTGTAAACAGCTTTCTGGTACGACTTTGATTCAGACCATTTCTCTACTGATAAAGGAAGAAAATCATCATTTATCTCTAAAACAGAGAAAAAGAACCGAGAGTCCTTTGTGATAAAATCTGTCAGTTTTGATTCCAGATTGATTTCTGATGGAAAACGTGGTTTCCTGTAGCTAGCCAGTGCCAAACCGATCTGCTGGTGTAAAAACAGGATCTGTAGGTTTTACATGTATAAGTTCATCAGCCATCTGACGTTTTCCCTCTTCCTGAACTTCAGAGCTGAACATTGCCAGTGGTACCATCTCAGCAGAGAGATACCAAAAGTGACGTTTGAAGCTACGTTCAGCAGCATCTGATATCAACTTATGCACTGCTCCGTATCTGAGAATGTTCTTGTACATAGTCAAACAGTTCCAAGGAGCATCTACAGTACTACACCGAAACCAATATGTACAGTAGACATTAGACAAGTGAAATGAAGTTCATGAGATCTTTCAGTTTAGCCACTTGTAGAACTGATGTGATAGTTCCCTTAGGTAACTTAGCTATTTGATTTTCCAGGAGCACCAATTAAAAGGAATGAATCAATTTGACCATCCATCTGGCCTTGTGTGTGGCCCCAGGACGGTAGAATTTCACATTTTGTAGACCAGGACTGATATTTAAGCAATGCACATTGCACAAGTTCATAAGTTCTTTATAGTTGCCTCAAATGAACAATTTGCTTTGTGCAAGTTGAACAACGCCATCTTTGAGGTTCTGAATGAGATCGTGTGTTGTTACTGGAAAGCTATTGACATCCAGTGTACTTAGCAGTTGGCCACTGTGAAATAGAATCCCAGTTCTTGCGGAGTCTCATGAAGATGCTCATTTCTGGTTATTTTGAAACCTCTAGCTTTAAATCTTCAAAGATACGTGACACAACGCTTTCACCGATGTGATGTAAACAAGCTGACCAGAGAAGTTCCTTATCTTAAGAGCTACAGTAGTTCTAAGCAGTTTTTGTGTTTCTTTTTTAGAGTATTTTTGTCGTTTTTTTGCACTCAGAATCCTATTTTCTTTCCTTCTAAATCGTGCGAATGAAATAGTCAAATCCGGCTATTGTGGCTGTCCTGTCGCTGTCAGGCATCATTGATTTTAAGAAAGATATGTCTGCAGGATTTGATATAAGCTCCTCAACAAAACACTAACAGACTGATTTTGCCTGAACCCGTTGTTGTGCATTTTGTGTCCATTACTGTAATGCTATGGATAACTGGATGCATAAATTAAAGACATTTTTGCAAAACTTCATACTGTAATTGTTTGCTTTTATATGTTTTCTTTAGTGTATTAACAGCAATACCTTTAGAAGCATTATGCATTTGTTTTTCTTTGCCCTTTTTTAACCTTTTGAGCTCCAAATTTCTTTTCCGATTTTGGTCCGTTGAGGGCCAAAATATTTTTTTTTCAAAATTTCCCAATTTTCAAAAGCACCCCACGGAAATGCTTGGACCTTGTTGATCACCAATATGTAGACATCATCCCAGGGGTGACGTTAGACCATGTTACATAATTTTATTTTGCATCCCAGGGATCTACTTGGACCGCAAAAGGTTAAAAAAACAATAAATTTCCAACTTTTTCAAGCATTTTTGCTGAATAAAGGCTCTGATGTCATTTTGCTTGCCCATAGATGATTTTAGATTGCAGAAATGACTTCCCAAGACTTGATTTAGCGGGGATAGACACCAAAACCACAAGCCTGCACCTACTAGAAAAAAAAATATCGCCAATTTAAGGAATTTTGGCTCGGTGGCCACTAGAGAGCTCTTGGATAGGGGTCAAACGGGGTCAAAAAATGTTTTTTCAAGTACCAATGTAAAAGATAGCCCAAACTGCAACTTTTGGCAGATGCACTAAGTTGAACCCAAAAATTCATTTTTTTTTATTCACCCTAATGCAGCTTTGAGTAGCAAAACAAAATAAAGTATCTACCATTCTACCTAGTGCACAAATGCCTGCAGTTAGCATGCTTCCTTGATTACTTCTGCACTCCTTTTGTCACGTGTACTCCGCGAGGCAGTACTCTGTTTTATTCGTATCATTTCATTCTGGCAGGCTAGCGAACAACAGCTTCTTTTGTTCTAGTTCTAGTGTTGAGTTTAACAATCTTACGTTGTGTATTTTGTTGCAGAAATTGCGATTCGATCATTTTTCTTTTGTTAATACATTCAAGAAAAATAACCGTCTTTGTTCATGATCGAATCGCAATAGGATAAGGTTAATTTAAAGAAATTTGTGGAATGGTGGTGATAACATGCGCCTTTCCCAACTGTAATTTTGAAACAGCCGACGTGCCCGAAGCGGTTGCTTGTGTGGTGCTGCAAAGTCACACGTACAGTCATGCTGCTACGACGCGCAACGCTCCAGCGCCCGTAAACCTTGGCCCGAAGCTAAATCGACCTACTGTAGATATTGGAGTTTCTCCAGAAGAATGGAGCGTGTTCACCAGAAGATGGAAGGCTTTTAAAGAAGGTTGCAGCATTCCTGATGAAGCAGCTTCAGTCCAGTTATTTCAATGTACCGGCCAAGCCCTAGGGGACAGCCTTCTCCAAGCTGACGCTGAGACAGTGAGCAAACCTGTAGATGAACTTTTGCTTGCAATGCGACAACTGGCCGTTATACCTGTCGCCACAGGGGTGTTACGGTCAGAGTTTATGGCGATGCACCAAATGCGCGACGAAAAATTTCGCGCTTTTGCAGCTCGTGCTCGAGGAAAAGCGGATATATGTGCGTTCACTACGAAATGTTCCTGCGGGCTGAAAGTTAGTTATACAGATCACATGATCCGCGACACACTACTCAGTGGAATTTCGGACAGTGAGATTCGTCGCGAAATGATGGGAATGGACAAAGTATTGTCGATTCCCATCAACGATATCATCGCCCTTGTCGAGATTAAAGAAATGGCTCGCAATGCGGTACCATCTCATGACGTTTCGGCAGTGTCGACGTTCAAGCGCAAGAAAAGCCAAAGCCCTATTCCAAGAGACCGTGGACACATCCAGGCAGCACCTTCCTCTCCCAATTGGTCACAAAAAACTCACTGCCCTAAATGCAATAGATTATTCAATCGTTACAGAGAAGGCCCCAGAGGTTGGAACACTACGCCTTATTCCCTTTGTCTCGAATGCTTTCGGTCATCTCGTCATAAAAACAAATGGGGCGCTCCTCCTAAAGATGCATCAGTCGGAGCACTCTGTGTAGCACCTACTGTACCTCAAATAGGCACATTTGCCTCAACACAAACTGACATCGCAGCCCGAGACCCAATGTTCTCAACAATTCGTGGTCCTCACCACACATTCCAAAAAGGGCATTGGACACCATCCCGCATGCGAGAACATCCCACAGTTCGGGTAGACATATCTATGGATGACTCATGTCATCAAGGCAGGTACACTAGCGTGATAGCACAAGTAACAGCAATCGCAGATACTGGTGCCCAAATAAATGTATGGTCACTGAAGAACTTTGTGCAATCCGGCTTTGGACAAGAGACCCTTGTACCCGCACCAAACCTAATAGCTGCAAATCGCTCTACTATTTCCATTACAGGAGCATTTCGTGCCATCATTCGGGGTACAGCGCACGGCTGCAATGTTGAACGTCGGTGCATGATTTACATCAGTCCAGACGTTGACAAGTTATACTTATCTCATGACACACTATTGCATTTAGGTGCCCTATCCCCGAAGTTCCCAACTCTAGGGGAACATCAGATCAAGCAAGAAATGGCGCACAATCTTATCGAACCAGAAATCAACGTCGTCAGACTTGTCAACGGTGGATGCACAGTACCCAGCAAGCAACTGGAGTCGTGCACTTGCCCTCAACGTGGTGCAGTTCCAGCTCCCCCAACCAAGCTTCCGTTCCCATGCACACCTGAAAACAATGACAAGATGGCAAACTGGCTACTCCAGAGGTACGCCGCATCCACTTTCAACACTTGCCCGCACCGCGCGCTACATTGTATGGCTGGTCCTCCCATAGAAATACATGTTGACCCCAACGCGAAACCAGTGGCCGTTCATACACCAGCGTCTATCCCCTTGCATTGGCAAGAAAAAGTACACGCTGATCTCCTCCGCGACGAGGCTCTGGGAATCCTTGAAAAAGTCCCCCACGGCGAACCCACCACATGGTGTCATCGCATGGTTATCACACGCAAAAATGATGGCTCACCACGCCGTACTGTCGACCTGTCCCCCTTAAACAAATTCTGCCAGAGAGAAACCTTCGCCTCCGAAGCTCCATTCCAGCTGTCCCGTCGTGTCCCCGGAAACACTTGGAAATCGGTGACTGACGCATGGAACGGCTATCACAGTGTTCCACTGCGTCCTTCTGATCGGCATCTCACAACTTTCATCACTCCCTTTGGAAGATGGCGCTACACTAGGGCACCGCAAGGATTCCTATCCTCTGGGGATGGCTACAATCGCCGTTTCAATACCATATTAACCGATTTTGTGCGCAAAGAACGCTGTGTCGACGACACAGTGTTCTATGATAGCCAACTGGAGGAACATTGGTGGCGAACCATAAAATTCCTCACTTTAGTGGGACGGGCGGGCATTGTCCTTAACCCTGACAAGTTTCAATTTGCCCAACGCACCGTAGATTTCGCTGGATTCCGTATCTCAGAAGCAATGGTCGAGCCCCTCCCTAAATACTTGCTCGCCATCCAAGAATTTCCAGTCCCGAATAATATCACAGACATACGCAGCTGGTTCGGATTAATCAACCAAGTAGGAAACTATGCTCAACTGCGTGACCTAATGGCACCGTTCAAGCCGTTCCTTAGCCCAAAGCATAAGTTCGAATGGTCTCAGGAGCTGGATTCCGCATTTGCCGCCTCCAAATCGGCAATCGTTGATGCTATTCGCCATGGGGTAGAAATCTTTGACCCCTGCCGTCGAACATGTTTGCGCCCTGACTGGTCCAACAAAGGCATCGGATATTTCCTTCTCCAAAAACATTGCGTATGTGCTTCCACTATACCGGACTGCTGCTCATCAGGTTGGAAAGTGACTCTTGCAGGATCCCGATTCCTCTCATCGGCCGAACGACGTTATGCTCCCATAGAAGGCGAAGCCCTAGCAGTTGCGTGGGGCCTAGAACAGACAAAGTATTTTACGCAAGGCTGTGATAATTTGGTTATTGTAACGGATCATAAGCCATTGGTAACAATATTCGGTGACCGTACGTTGGACGAAATCACTAACACTCGCCTGTTTCGTTTAAAACAGCGTACACTAATGTGGCGCTTTGATATCGCACACTTACCTGGCACAACCAACTGCGCAGCCGATGCTGCCTCACGTCACCCAGTATCATGCGATCTCATTGCTGTAGCGTCGTGTGCAGAAAATAATGTAGCAGAAATGGCGCTGGTTACTGCCATACAGGCAGATGCCGCCCATGCCTTTTGCTTGCAATGGCCTGAAATCGTTCGGGAAACAGCCGCCGATCCAAACCTTAGCAAGTTAATGGTAGCTATTGAAACGGGATTCACCTTTCCCAACACCGGCGACATTCGCCCATATCTCCCCTATCGTGACGGGTTCTTTGTTGAAGACGACGTTATTCTATATCATGATCGTATTGTTGTACCACCATCGCTTAGGCCTAGAGTACTCTCAACGTTGCATGCTGGTCATCAAGGTGTGTCTGCCATGGAACGCCGGGCACGTGCTATAGTATTTTGGCCCGGTATGACTAATGATATCCATGCTATTCGTGACTCGTGTACTTCATGTAATCGTAATGCTCCATCTCAAGCAGCTCCTCCCCCGACGCCATGTGATCCCCCAGCTACACCATTTGAGAAAATTTTTGCAGATTATTTTGACTATGGGGGCCGTCACTTTTTGGTCATTGGGGACAGATTCTCTGGGTGGTCGGATGTATTTGCCACGCCATCAGGATCGAGTGCCGCAGGAGCAGCTGCTTTGACTCAACTCTTGCGCTCGTACTTTGCCACGTTTGGTGTTCCTGAGGAAATATCTACAGATGGGGGTCCCGAATTTACGGCTGCCGTTACTGAACTCTTTCTTAAAAATTGGGGTGTGCAGCACCGCATATCGTCATCTTACTTCCCTCAATCTAATGGTCGAGCTGAGGTGGCTGTCAAAACTGTAAAACGCTTGCTCATGACTAATGTGAGCCCAAACGGAGACCTGAACAACGATTCCTTCTTACGTGCATTGTTACAGTTGCGAAACACACCTGATCCTGACTGTGACATCTCTCCAGCAGAGATCGTGTTCGGTCACCCTCTGCGCGACGCATTCGGTTTTGTAAACCGCCTAGTCAAGTTCTCCAATCGTCACATTCGTCGTACATGGCGGGATACATGGAAGGCAAAGGAAGACGCCCTTCGCCTGCGAGCTGGTCGAACCGATAAGGCGCTGTCTCAGCATACTCGTCCTTTACGTACCTTACAATGTGGAAAACGCGTATTTATCCAAAACCAAAACGGCAACTATCCTCGAAAATGGGACAAAGTGGGAATGGTTGTCGAAACGTTGCCGCATGACAAATATGTAGTGAAAGTTGACGGGTCGGGCAGAATCACAAAACGGAATCGACGTTTCTTGCGAGTAATTCCACATACTAAAGCATGTGCCGATCCCATCCCTCCTCAACCAAACATCATTGCTCACCCACAGAGCCTCCCATCATCTTCTTTTGCCCAGCCTCCTGAAACGGACTACTGCCCTCCCCACCCTCCGCATCACGAAATAGGCCCTAGCCCAGAAATTGGAGAATCTCCGATGTTGCTTCTCGATGCAGATCACAGTCCGCCCGCACTCACCTGCCCGACACCAGCCTCAAGCCCGAAGCTTTGTGAGCCACAGCACTCACCTGAACCTCCAAAGCAGCCGCTACCTTTCGATTCAGTGGAACCAACCGAACCTACAAGTGGAGTCCCTCACATTGAAAAATCGCCTGTTTTGCGCCGTTCCACGCGGTCCCGACGGCCGGCATTGGATTTAGACGCATCCTCTGGTCAATGGGTAATCAAGGGGTCGAGCTCGTAAGTCTACAGTTTCGCCTTACGAGCTGGGGGGGATGCACAAATGCCTGCAGTTAGCATGCTTCCTTGATTACTTCTGCACTCCTTTTGTCACGTGTACTCCGCGAGGCAGTACTCTGTTTTATTCGTATCATTTCATTCTGGCAGGCTAGCGAACAACAGCTTCTTTTGTTCTAGTTCTAGTGTTGAGTTTAACAATCTTACGTTGTGTATTTTGTTGCAGAAATTGCGATTCGATCATTTTTCTTTTGTTAATACATTCAAGAAAAATAACCGTCTTTGTTCACCTAGCTGTAGCTACCGTAGGCTACGGCGGCTACACTACGTAAATTCAGTCAGCTCGCAAGTTTCCTATCGTATTTACCGGACTTCATCCTTCGCAACAACGCAACACGTGGGAATCAATAAGCAGGATTGCGTAATCACAAAGACTGCTTGTAATGCGTAAATAATGCACACACACTGGGTTGTCTGCGCATGCGATGTCTGTGTCACTGCGCATGCGAAAATGTTGCTATAATTTCAGTACATTTATAAACGATAAAATCGGAGCTTTGTGAATAAATATCGCTGCCAAAAAAATATCGTATCGTATCGAAATATCGTAATATCGCCCAGCTCTACTCAATGGTGACATCATAACGGAATAAATGGTCAGGTTTTATGAAAGACGGTATGCAGTTGAAACAATTTACTGAGCTGCAAGCAGTTAAAACAATTTAGGGTCGTTAGATGGTCCCGCAATACCGGATTACAATCCCGATAAAGCATTTAATGCGTGGTACAACGATTCTATTGCAGGACGTCGCCCAGACTTCAACATCGCTAAGTGATTATTTTAACATTGTTGCAAGTTTAATGCTATTTACTTGATCTATCGTTATTGTATTTTGGTCGCCGAGAAGGAGCTCTCGGTAGGCCACGATGGCTGCCAGAAAAAAACACGAGTTTTAAGGCCTGGGCTAGTTCCCTATCCGGCTACAGTTTTGAAATGTATTTTGTATTTTATTCCACAATATTGTTTCTTTTGCATTCTGACAAAGAAAAATAAATTGAAATGAAATTTAGCGCAAAATGTTTTAACTATTAAATTGAAATGTTTGCTCACATAAAATCAACATGTATCCTACGTGTCCTACTCACTGTATACTCATTACTCATCTAAAGCTTTGATAATTTCAACTATAAAAAAAAGATATTGTGGAATAAAATACAACATTGTCATATTGTTTTGTCATATTGTTTTGCGGACACCACCAAATTTTATGACTGGCCACAGGTTTGTCACCTCTGATTTAAAGACAAAAGACAACTCAAAGCTGTTTTATGCCTTCACTGGTACACCTTTCCTTTGCTATTTTCTTTAAGTCGTTACAGGTCGAGGCTGACAGATGAAAATCTTAGTGTGCAATTAAGAGTTGCTACATCGTCTGTTCGACCTAATAGTAATATTGAACGCTTAGTTAAGCAAGAAACTTTCCAAAAATCTCACTAAGCAAAAAATTCAATGCTTCAATGTTATTTTTTAATATTTTATGCTTCAATGCTGCATTAGATAGCTTCAGCTGTATGATTCGCAAAGAAATTTCATTAACTGATTTGTTGTTTCGAAGCATAATGGTCGAAACATTTAGTCAACTTGAGCAAACAGGATAGAACCAAAAAAAGAAGATATCATAGTCATATGAAAGAAAACGCTTCGAAAACTAAATTGTCTTCATTATCAGTACAAGTACTGTTGCTCTATCCTTTTTGCTCAAGTTGATTTGTTTTTATTTTTTACTGTTGTATGTTTTGGTTTGGTGTAAGATAATTTCAACTATGTAGGTTTTATTACCTTCATGTGCCTTTTGTTACTTTTCATGAATAATATCTTGAGTCGCTTCTAAAAGATTTCATAGTAGGTTACGATTAAAAAGTTGTGTGGCCCGATAACTCATGTGTAATTGACAAAGTGGCCCGCGACCGCAAAAAGGTTCATCACCCCTGCTCTAAATAAACAGAAGGTGTCGTTGGATCTAGATTTTTGTTATAGTTGAGGATTCCAATATATTTTAAGTTTGCATACAAACGGCGACGCAGGATACATGTCAATTTTATCTGAGCAAACATTAATAGTTCAAAAATAAATTTAATTCACTTATTAGTTTTAAGATCTCAGTGGTTAGGTCTAAACCCCACTCATCTAAAGCTTCGATAATTTCAACAATATATAAAAGAAACGATATTGTGGAATAAAATACAACATTCTCTAAATAAACAGAAGGGTCATTTCATTATAATAGGAACATTGGTTGGCACCGTAGCCGGTCATTTGGTCGACAGGACATTTGGGTTAGGGTTAGGTTAGGGTTAAGGTTAGTTAACTAACCCTAAAATGAATTGGTCTGTCGACCTAACGTCCTGTCAACCAAATGTCTGTCGACCAAACGTCCTGTTGACCAAATGACCGGGTACCGGTTGGCACCACCTAATTTTTATTATTGGCTGAAAACATGCTTCTCACTTTTCTAAGAAGAATGGTGCAAATTTGATGAAAATCAGACAAGCGGTTCTTGAGTTATAAGTGAAATAATCCTTGGCCACTAGGTGGCTTCATAGATAAAGAGCAATACAAAAACGGCAATATCGGAAAAACCACTTAACATATTTGGATAATTTTTAGCTTAACCCCCATGTTCTCCTATCTGTTTATAAACACTAAAACAAGTTTTGGCTACTACTTTTTAAGATAAAAAAAATTGACCTCTTGTCATTACTTACCAAAAAACCATGATGCGTAACTTAGCAAAAAAAATTAATTGGGTAGAGGAAAGATGGACGAAAAGTTTAGCAAAAACAGAAAAGTGCTAAAGTCTCAAAGTCCTGCAAACTAGTTCAAATTGGATGGATTAAGTGCAACCATATTTCTTTTAAACATGTCTATTAGACTTCTCCAATCCCCAGACTTTCTTTTGTTTTCATCTATATTGTGACTTTTCTGCATGGGTTTTCGATGCTGATTTCAAAAATATGCATAAAAATTTTTTTTGATCAACGTCTGGGAAGTTATTCGCTGTTGCTTAGCAACAACTTTTCATAAAAATTACAAAAATCCCCGTTAAAACCCCTTTACTTTTAACCTAGTATGCTGATATCTAGATTATCTGAAAGCATTTCTTATGCTAAAGAATTAAAAAAAAATTATCAAAATTGTACAATTGGTACCAGAGTTATGACCGTTTAAGTACCCAGATTATGCAGTCACGCATGATTGATTTTTGTTAATTTATTGCCAAATAATACTAGAAAAATGGTGAAAGTTGCTGTCAAGGGGTTTTTGGGGGTAAGGAGTTCAAAAAATATATTAAAAAGTGTCTCAGAGCAACAGAAAAAAAGTTATTAAATAATTGATACGAACAGTCATGCATGAATGATTTTGTCGCAGTTGCTTCATTCCTACTGTGACTGCATAATCTGGTATATATAAAGCCATTTAGGGGCTAAGGTTATTTCACTTATATAACTCGAGAATCACTTGTCTGATTTTCATCAAATTTGCACCATTCTTCTCAGAAAAGTGAGAAGCATGTTTTAAGCCAATAAAAAATTAGGTGGTGCCAAAATTTTCAAATTTTGTTTGTATTATATATAATGAAATAACCCAGAAGGCGTCGTTGGATTAAGAATTTTGTAATAGTTGAGGATTCTAATGTATTCTAAGTTTGCATTACAGACAGTGACGTAGGATACATGTTGATTTTATGTGAGCAAACATTTCAATTTAATAATTCAAACATTTTGCGCTAAATTTCATTTCAATTTATTTTTCTTTGTCGGAATGCAAAAGAAACAATATTGTGGAATAAAATACAATTCAAAACTGTAACCGAATAGGAAACTAGCGGAGTAGTATCAAACCCACTCCTGTATACGATATGTTTGGTGGTCACAAATTCCTGGTATGACACCTTTCTGTTGCGATAGTTTTGTGAATTGTGATGTCAGTGTTTGTAGAAATTGTGCTGATTTGAATGTAGTTAAGTAGATGAATGGTGTGCATGGAAATTGGAAAGGGGTTGCCCCACTTTATCTGGCAAGAGAAGAGCAGTCTGTTGTTGTTACAAAGTGGCCTTAAATTTTTAAACAAAATTGATCTGTCACCGGATTGACCACTAATCTGCACGTTGTTTTAGTTACTTTTCTAAAATCTTGTTTTGCCAGTTGGTTAAAAACTGCATAGGGGGTAATGATAAGTTTGTCATGAAATTTCAAAATCTTTACAAAGGGGAAGTAGCCTGTGTTCTTTCAATAAAAATGTAAATTGTGGGCTGTATTGCATGACAGCCCCTATGAATGACTTTTTTTTATTGTGACGTAGCCTACCGTAACAGGAAAGAAGCAAGACAGTGGGGCGCAATTGCATTGGAATTTTCTAGCTGATAGTAGCATTGGCAACACAACGTAGGCTAATGACAGTGTTTCAAAGCTAAGCTATAGGCTACTTATCAGTATACCGATCTTTCTTGCATATAATATATTTTAAAACTCTTAGGATCATCACCGGTCAATACACAAATTGAATTAAGATTGTAGCAAATGATCACGAGCTGCTATAAGGTACCGCAATGGTCTATTCACTTGCAACTAACATTTCTAGACAAAATTACAAAGAAAAAATCACACTTATTTAGTGCTGGCCCATACAAATTCAATGATTAATTCAAGAGAAAAATGTTAAAATGTTTGGCGAAAACTCCGATCAGCGACTTTGGTTTTGTTTTATTTTTCTCTCGATCTTTTCAGGGTACGAAATGGGTGGCATCCTAAAAATAGAACCTACAAAAACATGAAATAAAAGCAGTCAACTGTAAATTCATCACTAAAATAAAAAATATATATCTCACCATGCGGATTAATTCTTGGCAGGATCTAAAATATCTCCGTATTGGAACATTATTCTGCACATTAACTTGAGTACCCTTTTCAAACAATATCCTAAGCCTCTCACCCGGCTCCATTAATCACTTTTTTATTGTTAACTTTTCACTTAGTAATTACTATGTAAACAATGGAATCTGTATCGCATGTAAAAATATAAATGATAAATAGGGTCCGCAAAAGTCAATAAAGTCAAAATCTTAAGGATCTCGTCTGTCCACTAATCAAAGAATAAAGTTGTTTTAAGCACCTAGGGGCTGTTTCTAAGAAGTTTATAGGTCAAAATAAAGTCAAAATTGACAATAAAGTCAAATTTTTTAATAAAGTCAAAATTTGTCAAATTATGGCTGTTGACAAACTTTTTGTGTATTATGAGAGTAATTTTTTCAAAATCCTCGCAGAAGCATTGTAAATTGGGAACAGCGACACAATTAAACCACATTAACCCATCAAAGCAGGAAATATGTCACAATGCCCAGCAGTAACTTTTATCTCAAATTATCCATTGTTTATTCATTGTTACGTATTTAAATAATTCTTATAAAACACTTTCTCTTCACAATCGTGTGTTTTCGAACACTGGGCAACATCAAATTTATTTCTCAAATGAAAATATATGACTTATATATACTATAATAACTGTGGGATGCTGATTCCAAATCTGACCTCAGATTTATCCTATCACGTCAGGTTTGTGAGAAACGATAACAGCAAATTGTTACTTTTGCCAAAAGTGTAAGGTTTGACGTTACGTTTATTACACATTCATATTGTGCTACATCCAGAAATCAAGGCCATGGAGTGCATAAATAGCTGAAATACATCTACAAACTACAATTTTGATACTAATTTGTTTTGGAAACAACATTATTAACAAAACAATAATATCAAGCTAAAAGTAACGCTAAAAGTATAATTGACCCCCCGGTCCCCCCCCCCTGTCAATGTTTTGCATGAAATAACAAAGATTTAAGAAGGCTTATGGCAATGCTTGTCCAGTAACCGTCCAGTAAGAAGGGTTACAAATTTTCACATTTCAACAGTCGTCAAATTTGTTAATGACTTGTTACATACTGCATAATCTATTTTATCTTTTCGGAAGTGAGCTCAGCTTAAGCTGGTCTGATTGACCTTTTTGTCTAATTCGGCTCTCGCCAAATGCGAACGAATCATTTTATATTAACAGTTCTCTTTTTCTTATTGACTTCGGGAGCAGATTACATGGAAAATTACAGAAACACTAGGAAATAAATTTAGGTTAAACTAGTTCACTAGTCTATAGTAAAAGGCAGGAAAACTTATATGATGAAATCTTCCGCATGTTGACTTTTATAGCGACAGTTGTAGCAAGTTTAGTTTCCCAAAGTAGGTACTTGCGGGGACGACCACGTGGAGGTACTTGCTAATGGATCGCTACAATATCTCTTCTTTGTCAAATACAATCTTTTCCTCTACACCTCAAAGTATTGACTAGAGACTAGGCCTACTTAAACAGAAACTAAACAAGTTGAGTGAATATCTACTCATTTTATAGGAGTGTTTCAATCAATCAATGAATCGTTTTATTTTTCGTCATTAACGCGTCCGGGACGAAAAATATACTAACTACAAAAATCGATACAGACCTACCAGCACGTATAACGAACGGGGGTGCAAGTATAGAATCCGCCACCCTAGTCAACATGACGTCACAAAACGGACGCAACTACTACATAAGGGGTGAAAAAAAGGATGCTGAAAAGCGGCGGAATGAAGGTGATAAAGCGGAATGGATATGGATTTTTTAACAATTTTACTGTGTTTTTACAATAAAAACATTAAACCAACGTCGAGTGTTGAATATAACTACCTAGAATGACATAAAATTTACCAAATTGCATCAATTCAGCTAAAAATTTACCCAATTAAACTTTAAAAATAAAAATATGAAACGTTTGCAACTAAATGTGTTGTAGCTATCTAATTTCAGCTCGCATTTTAATTTTTACAATAAAAGTACCAATCTAACGTAACTGCAAAGAGTATGTCTTGCTTTATGCACCTGGAAAGTTTCAGGTTTATATCTTATCTACAAAACGGGCAATCGTCGTTCAAACGTAGCCGCTCGGCGACACTTTTTTCCAATGCATTGTAAAGGCGAATCGATCCTTATTCAGTATAAGCCACCCCTGTTTGCTGTGATCGGTAAATAGTGCTTCCACTAAACTTGCTGTAGTTTTCTCGTTTCTGCTCGGATTTTAACAATTTTGCCATCGTTGGAAAGCACAATCATACATCTACACGAATCAATTAAACAGTAGCACAAAATAGGTACTAGCTTTATCTTGTAATAACTTAAACTTCACCAACTTGTAACGATTCTCAGCAATTTAATTTTTGCAATAAAATCATTAAATCTTTGCAAACTAAAAGAATATGTCTTGCTTTATGCACATGAAAACTTTCAGGTTTATATCTTATCCACAAAACTGGCAATCGTCGTTCAAACGTAGCCGCTCGGCGACACTTTTTTCCAATGCATTGTAAAGGCAAATCGATCCTTATTCAGTATACACCACCCCCTGTTTGCAGTGATCGGTAAATAGTGCTTCAACTAAACTTGCTGTAGTTTTCTTGTTTCCGCTCGGATTTGAACAATTTTGCCATCGTTGGAAAGCACAATCATACATCTACCCGAATCAATTGGCTACAAATCCAAAACAAGTACTATCTTTATCTTGTAATAACTTAAACTTCACCAATTTGTACCAATTCTCAGCAATTTAATTTTTACAATAAAATTATTAATCCCTTACAAATGGAAAGAGTATGTCTTGCTTTATTCACCTGAAAAGTTTCAGGTTCATATCTTATCTACCAAACGAGCAATCGTCGTTCAAACTTAACTGCCCAGCAAAGCTTTTTTTCAATGCATTGTAAAGGCGAATCGATCCTTATTCAGTATTAGGGGGGTGTGTTATTTGACGAATTTCACGATGGCAACGTGGTACGGTGCTTAAAATATGTAGAGTAGTATCCAAATCAGGAATATGAAAACAATTATCATATTGGACCACCCTAACCCCCATGTACATGCCCCCTGAAAAGGGGGTATCCATAAATTTACCAAAATATGAGTTTTTAAGCCTTTTCACCAAACGGCGTGTAGTTTGGCGGTATTTATGGTGCTCCTATAGGGGTTTTCGCGGTCTGTGAGTTCAAATATGGCATTAGAAATTACCTCCAAAAATCTAATATAATGGTAATCCAATATGGCGGCCAAAATGGCTTTTAGAATGGGTACTTTCAAAAAGTTTAACCAAACATAGTCATGTAATATGTCGAATTATAGGTTTTCGGGGGCGTAGAATACGAATTCATGATTATTTCAAAAGAAAAATAAGCTGATAACAACATATTTTCAAACTTATGACGTATAGGTAATTTAGTATAAAACACAGTATTCAGGTCTTTGTTAGATTCATGCCGTCAAGAACAGAATTTAAATCAGTCATCGTAACATCCGCTTTGCAACTCAAATTACTCAGGTAAGCTTTCAGATTGGCTCCATAAACAGAAGATGGCAACTTTTTGTGGTCTTTCAATAAACGAAAAATGTCACTTTGTTTTGGAACTGAGAGTGCAGTGTCACGGGCGTATTTGATCTCGAGGTATAACCGCTTCTGTTTCTCAATCTCTGTTATATTACTATTTAGAATCTCATCCACATTAGAGTCCTTCGCAAAAGGACCGCCTTGTTTTTTCAGTTCGTTTAAAGCATTATTTCGTCTTTTATCAAGTGCTACATTAGCTATTTCTTTGTCGGCGAGGCCCTGTTGTTGCAAATGCTTCTGTTGCTCATCCCAGGCTTTCATTACGGCGGGAATTGTAAACTTTGCAATGTTGCCATTTCTCGGAATGAACCAGAAGATTTGGATTCTATCAAGTCCTGTGATTTGGCCTTTAGGCTACTTGAACAGTCGACGCACACTTTAAGTTCTTGGCGCCTCGTTGTTTGAGTTCATAATTTATGAATCCTACGCCCGTTCTGAATCCAGATTGTGTATAGGGGCACTTTCTAGTTTTTCCGAATCCATTCTTGACAGAGCAATCTCCGATACTCATCTGAAATCCAAATCCAAATATGTCCCCTTTCTGGCGTTGGAAACCATCCGCTAGTTTTGGTAATAACATAGTAAGAACCTTAATCACTTCAGGACGTGTGTCTTCAATTGCTTTACTAAGTGACTTACGGATATCTTGGCTGTATGTTGTCTGGTTAAAGCGTTCCAGGGAAATGAAGTTGCATGCAGGCTGTTCGAGATTGAGCAAAGCCTGAGCATCGGTTTCACGAAGGTTTTTCTTCAGTGTTTGGAAAGCTTTTGTTAGCTTTGAATACTTAGTAGTTTTTGCCGTAGTGAGGGATAGAAAAGGTTCTACCAAATGCAATCCAATCAGTGCTCCTACAACGTACATTACTTTCATGAAATCTAGTTCTAGAAAACATGTTACAATACAAGCGAGCTGGTTTGTTACTTGCTCAAATTTTTGTGGAAAGCTATTCACGTCTTGAAGATGGTGAACAACTACAGCGCAAGTGAGTGTCAACCGATTAAATCTTTCATCTTTTAAACATACGGAAAGATTCTTTTTAGGCGCTATGAAGATATCAAAATCCACTGCTCTGTTCCAAGGCTTGTGATCGAAGTCGTGGTTTACGAGCCTTGTTATGCAATCGAGTGCTTGCTCGGTCACACTTGAATGTGTATTTTTTTTTATATCAATATCTTGGACTGGATCGTCATGCTATTGTCTGATTATTTATCTATTTTTCTAACATGCCAAATTGGATTTCTTTATCACTTTTGTTATGGTTTAACGTGTAAAACATATACACGGTAACCCAAATTTATCATATTACTGTGACATGCCACTACTACTTCCCAGCTAGCGATGCCTGTCGTTTTTGCATTAATTCAACGTTTGCTAACGTTGGATCAGTGTGGAAGTGACGAGTTTAGCTGACTGGGGTTTAAAATTATCGCTTTATCAACGCAACTTTTATCAAAGCACGCTTGATATCTTCAAGACATAACTTCCCTGGGTATAATTGAATTTCCGAAAGATGATGATGTTGTTTTGCTAGTTTGTTTTATTTGTTTTCGTCATTGTTTTCAGTGTCGTCAAGTTATAGCCTATCTAATTTGTGAGTCGTGCAAGGCCTATGGTGCGTTGCGCTTGAAATGGCTTTGCCCGTGGTAGGATTTCTTTGTGGGGTTTTCTTTGCCTGCCTTGCTCTTCTTGTTATGAGCTAAACGCATCAAGACGTGTTCCCCTTAAGACCATCAGCACTCTTGATAACGCACCATGGCCGATCTTCATAGCAACTGTCCATACAAATCTTAAATATATCAGCTAAAGCTATGTGGGCTAATAAAGCTATAGCCTAAATTTATTTGTTTTTTTTTGTTTATTAACATTTTCTTTTTTTTATTTTCTTATATCTTAAATTTTTCTGAAGGTGTTGCGACCGTGCCAAATTTTTTTTTCAACTCAATAACTTACTTCGGTCACAAGCACGTTTTTAACGTTCGCGTTTTGTCGCTTCTACCTTTTTCTCGACCTTTGCTATGTTGACGTGTATTGTTTTGATATGATGGTCAGAAATAAAAACAACTGAACTGAACTGAACTGAACTTGCTTCAACGAGGAATTTTGAATAGATTTTGTCCTTTCCAAGAGCGTTCTCTATCTCTGCCCATAACCTCGTGATTATTCTATTGAAGATCAAAGTTGGATGCACATTACAGAAGAGGTGATCAGAGATGTGCCCAGTCTTAAGTCTTTCAGCTACAAATTTCTCTACCTCTAGAGTCTAAATTGTGCGAAGTCTGATCAGTAAGAATGAAGTCAAGTTTTTCAAACAGAAGTTTGGTGCTGACTCCACTAGCAGCTGATAACATATTTAACACGGCAATCTTCAGTTCTGCTAGGTTTTCACGAGTCTCGGATGCAATTGGCAATGTTGGTAGTGGTCGAAACATGCCATTTACCGTTACACCCTGAACTGAGAAGGACCCAGCTCCTTGCTTTTTTGATCCGTCATCTGCGTACGTAACTGTATTTCCATCGCTGTCCATCATCTGTTTTACGATTTCATCTAACGCCAAAGCTTCTAAACTTCGCCCCACCTGTTTCACGTTGCGCTGATCAGGCAACGTATCTCTGTCTATTTCATCGGTAGACTCATTGTGAAGTTTCCATTTTCGACCAAAAACCTTATTGCCGATGGTCACAACGCCGCCTGTGTTTCTGACATGTGGTTGACGCTTTTTAATTTGTACATTGCCTCGTAAATCTCTGAACACACTTTTCGTTCACCTAAACGGATGTGACGATACTGCGCTGGCATGTCATCAGCATGTTCATCAGATATACTGAGACCAAAATTGAGCTTTTGTTTCTTTCTATGTCCTCTTGAAACTTCCTCGGAATCACTTACTTCATACTCGCTTCGGTTTTCTTCAGCTGATTGTTCGGAGGAGCCACCTATCTCTGCTTTCTCTTCTTAGTATGATTTTTCTAAGACAGCCGTCTGGCGCGATCTGTCGATACTCTGCATATCCTGAGGATATTGCAAAACACAATGCAAAATAACAAGCATAATTCATCAGTATGAACATATATAAATGCTCAGGTATATTCATTGCGCATGCCAGGAAAGAATAAGCCTACTTTTGGGATCAAATTCATATTCTACGCCCTCGAAAACTTATAATTCGACATATCACACAACTATGTTTGGTCAAAATTTACAAAAGTACCCATTCCAAGCCCCATCTTGGCCGCCATATTGAAATACCGCCATATTGAAAATTCTTAAGAATTTTCTAATGTCATATTTGAACACACAGACCCCGAAAAGCTACATATGAGTAAGATAAATACCACCAAAACGCAAGTATAGTGGGTGAAAAGGCCAACAATCTTATATTTTTCTAAAAATAGGGGTACCTTATATTCAGGGGGCATGTACATGGGGGTTAGGGGGATCGTATGTCGAATTTTAATAAATCTTCTAGATTTTGATACTGCTCCACAAATTTTTAGCAGCGTACGGTATGAATCGACAATTAACACACCCCCCTATCAGTATACGCCACCCCTGTTTGCTGTGATCGGTAAATAGTGCTTCTACTAAACTTGCTGTAGTTTTCTCGTTTCCGCTCGGATTTTAACAATTTTGCCATCGTTGGAAAGTAAAATTATATATATACCCGAATCAATTAAATGCAAGCACAAATTAAGCACCAGATTTATCTTGTGATAACTTAAACTTCACCAACTTGTAACGATTCTCAGCAATTTAATTTTTACAAGAAAATCATTAATCCTTCACAACTTGAAAGAGCATGTCTTGCTTTATGCACCTGAAAAGTTTCAGGTTTATATCTCATCTACCAAACGAGCAATCGTTGTTAAAACTTAACCGCCCAGCGAAGCTTTTTTCAATGCATTGTAAAGGCGAATCGATCCTTATTCAGTATACGCCACCCCCTGTTTGCAGTGATCGGTAAATAGTGCTTCAACTAAACTTGCTGTAGTTTTCTCATTTCTGCTCGGATTTGAACAATTTTGCCATCGTTGGAAAGCACAATCATACATCTACCCGAATCAATTGGCTACAAATCCAAAACAAGTACTATCTTTATCTTGTAATAACTTAAACTTCACCAATTTGTACCGATTCTCAGCAATTTAATTTTTACAATAAAATCATTAATATTCTGCAAATGGAAAGAGTATGTCTTGCTTTATTCACCTGAAAAGTTTCAGGTTTATATCTTATCTACCAAACGAGCAATCGTCGTTCAAACTTAACCGCCCAGCGAAGCTTTTTTTCAATGCATTGTAAAGGCGAATCGATCCTTATTCAGTATACGCCACCCCCCCCCCTGTTTGCAGTGATCGGTAAATAGTCCTTCCACTAAACTTGCTGTAGTTTTCTCGTTTCTGCTCGGAATTTAACAATTTTACCATCGTTGGAAAGTACAATTATATATCTACCCGAATCAATTAAACACATGCACAAAATAAGTACTATCTTTATCTTGTGATAACTTAAACTTCACCAACTTCCACCAATTCTCAGCAATTTAATTTTTACAATAAAATCATTAATATTCTGCAAATGGAAAGAGTATGTCTTGCTTTATTCACCTGAAACGTTTCAGGTTTATATCTCATCTACCAAACGAGCAATCGTCGTTCAAACTTAACCGCCCAGCGAAGCTTTTTTTCAATGCATTGTAAAGGCGAATCGATCCTTATTCAGTATAAGCCACCCCTGTTTACAGTGATCGGTAAATAGTCCTTCCACTGAAAGTGCTGTAGTTTTCTCATTTCTGCTCGGATTTCAACAATTTTGCCATCGTTGGAAAGTACAATTATATATCTACCCGAATCAATTAAACACAAGCACAAAGTAAGCACTATCTTTATCTTGTGATAACTTAAACTTCACCAACATGTACCAATTCTCAGCAATTTAATTTTTACAATAAAATCATTATTATTTTTCAAATTGAAAGAGTGTGTCTTGCTTTATTCATCTGAAAAGTTTCAGGTTTATATCTCATCTACCAAACGAGCAATCGTTGTTCAAACGTAGACGCTCGGCGAAGCTTTTTTTCAATGCATTGTAAAGGCGAATCGATCCTTATTCAGTATACGCCACCCCCGTTTGCAGTGATTGGTAAATAGTGCTTCAACTAAACTTGCTGTAGTTTCCTCGTTTCCGCTCGGATTTTAACAATTTTGCCATCGTTGGAAAGCACGATCATACATCTACACGAATCAAGTAAACAGTAGCACAAACTAAGTATTAGCTTCATCTTGTGATAACTTAAACTTCACCAAATTGAACCGATTCTCAGTAATTTACTTTATTCAATAAAATTATTAAACTATAGCATATTAAAAGGATATGTCTTGCTTTATGCACCTAGAAAGTTTCCAGTTTATATCTTATCTACAAAACTGGCAATCGTCGTTCAAACGTAGCCGCTTGGCGACACTTTTTTCCAATGCGTTGGAAAGGCGAATCGATCCTTATTCAGTATACGCCACCCCCTGTTTGCAGTGATCGGTAAATAGTGCTTCCACTAAACTTGCTGTAGTTTTCTCATTTCTGCTCGGATTTTAACAATTTTGCCATCGTTGGAAAGTACAATTATATATCTACTTGAATCATTTAAATACAAGCACAAAGTACGTACTAATTTTATCTTGTGATAACTTAAACTTCACCAACTTGTACCGATTCTCAGCAGCTTAATTTTTACAATAAAATCATTAATATTTTGCAAATGGAAAGAGTATGTTTTGTTTTATGCACCGGAAAAGTTTCAGATTTATATCTCATCTACCAAACGAGCAATCGTCGTTCAAACTTAACCGCCTAGCGAAGCTTTTTTTCAATGCATTGTAAAGGCGAATCAATCCTTATTCAGTATACGCCACCCCCTGTTTGCAGTGATCGGTAAATAGTGCTTCCACTAAACTTGCGGTAGTTTTCTCGTTTCTGCTCGGATTTTAACAATTTTGCCATCGTTGGAAAGGAAGATCATACATCTAAACGAATCAATTGGCTACGAATCCAGAACAAGTACTATCTTTATCTTGTAATAACTTAAACTTCACCAATTTGTACCGATTCTCAGCAATTTAATTTTTACAATAAAATCATTAAATCTTAGCAAATTGAAAGGGTATGTCATGCTTCATGCAACTGAAAAGTTCAGGTTTATGTCTTATCTATAAAGCGAGCAATCGTCTTTCGTATTTGGACAACACTGATACATCTCACATCTAGGAAAAGAGCAAGATGCTAGCCGTTTTTGTCATTCGTCCAGTTCAAAGAACACGCAACACAATTTAAACCCTTTGAATTGGGATTGTTTGGAGGGTAGCTCATAGCCTTCCTACCAGTTCTGTAGCCAAGGGGGGAGGGGGGGGGGTTGGGGGTTACAACCCCCATTTAGCACGCGTGTGACGTCACGATATTGAAAATGATGCTTTCAGTCTTTACGTCTCTAAAACAAAGTTTGCCTAATTTTAAACGAAACTGCATTAAAATAGCGAGTTTTGCCAATACCAAACATTCAAATATCTCAACCAGGAATACGCAACAAGAAAACATAGCGACTTAGCTCTATTACCAAAAAATGTTACGTTTGAACGACGATTGCCAGTTTTGTAGATAAAATATAAACTTGAAACTTTTCATGTGAATAAAGCAAGACATACTCTTTCAATTTGCAAAAGTTTAATAATTTTATTGTATAAAGTAAATTGCTGAGAATCGGTACAAGTTGGTGAAGTTTAAGTTTTCACAAGAAAAAGATGGTACCGGTACTTGTTTTGGATTTGTAGCCAATTGATTCGTGTAGATGTATGCTCTTGCTTTCCAACAATGGCAAAATTGTTAAAATCCCAGCAGAAACGAGAAAACTACCACACGTTTAGTGGAAGCACTATTTACCGATCACAGCAAACAGGGGGTGGCGTATACTGAATAAGGATCGATTCGCCTTTACAATGCATTGAAAAAAGCTTCGCTGGGCGGTTAAGTTTGAACGACGATTGCTCGTTTGGTAGATGAGATATAAACCTGAAAGTTTTCATGTGCATAAAGCAAGACATGCTCTTTCAACTTATAAAGGATTAATGATTTTCTTGTGAAAATTTAATTGCTGAGAATCGGTACAAGTTGGTGAAGTTTAAGTTATCACAAGATAAATCTGGTGCTTACTTTGTGCTTGCATTTAATTGATTCGGGTATATCTATAATTTTACTTTCCAACGATGGCAAAATTGTTAAAATCCGAACAGAAACGAGAAAACTACAGCAAGTTTAGTAGAAGCATTTATTTACCGATCACAGCAAACAGGGGGTGGCGTATACTGAATAAGGATCGATTCGCCTTTACAACGCATTGGAAAAAAGTGTCGCCAAGCGGCTACGTTTGAACGACGATTGCCAGTTTTGTAGATAAGATATAAACTTGAAACTTTCTAGGTGCATAAAGCAAGACATACCCTTTTAATTTGCACAGGCTTAATAATTTTATTGTATAAAGTAAATTGCTGAGAATTGGTAAAATTTGGTGAAGTTTAAGTCATCACAAGGTAAAGCTAATTCTTACTTTGTGCTACTGTTTAGTTTATTCGTGTAGATGTATGATCGTGCTTTCCAACGATGGCAAAGTTGTTAAAATCCGAGCGGAAATGAGAAAACTACAGCAAGTTTAGTGGAAGGACTATTTACCAATCACAGCAAGCAGGGGGTGGCGTATACTGAATAAGGATCGATTCGCCTTTACAATGCATTGAAAGAAAGCTTCGCCGAGCGTCTACGTTTGAACGACGATTGCTCGTTTGGTAGATGAGATATAAACCTGAAACTTTTCAGGTGAATAAAGCAAGACATACTCTTTCAATTTGCAAAATATTAATGATTTTATTGTAAAAATTAAATTGCTGAGAATTGGTACATGTTGGTGAAGTTTAAGTTATCACAAGATAAAGTTAGTGCTTACTTTGTGCCTGTGTTTAATTGATTCAGGTAGATGTATAATTGTACTTTCCAACGATGGCAAAATTGTTAAAATCCGAGTAGAAATGAGTAAACTACAGCACTTTCAGTGGAAGGACTATTTAACGATCACTGTAAACAGGGGTGGCGTATACTGAATAAGGATCGATTCGCCTTTACAATGCATTGAAAGAAAGCTTCGCCGAGCGTCTACGTTTGAACGACGATTGCTCGTTTGGTAGATGAGATATAAACCTGAAACGTTTCAGGTGAATAAAGCAAGACATACTCTTTCAATTTGCAAAATATTAATGATTTTATTGTAAAAATTAAATTGCTGAGAATTGGTACATGTTGGTGAAGTTTAAGTAATCACAAGATAAAGTTAGTGCTTATTTTGTGCTTGTGTTTAATTGATTCAGGTAGATGTATAATTGTACTTTCCAACGATGGCAAAATTGTTAAAATCCGAGTAGAAATGAGAAAACTACAGCACTTTCAGTGGAAGGACTATTTAACGATCACTGTAAACAGGGGTGGCGTATACTGAATAAGGATCGATTCGCCTTTACAATGCATTGAAAAAAGCTTCGCTGGGCGGTTAAGTTTGAACGACGATTGCTCGTTTGGTAGATGAGATATAAACCTGAAACGTTTCAGGTGAATAAAGCAAGACATACTCTTTAAACTTGTAAAAGATTAATGATTTTATTGTAAAAATTAAATTGCTGAGAAGCGGTACAAGTTGGTGAAGTTTAAGTTATCACAAGATAAATCTGGTGCCTAATTTGTGCTTGCATTTAATTGATTCGGGTATATATATAATTTTACTTTCCAACGATGGCAAAATTGTTAAAATCCGAGCAGAAACGAGAAAACTACAGCAAGTTTAGTAGAAGCACTATTTACCGATCACTGCAAACAGGGGGTGGCGTATACTGAATAAGGATCGATTCGCCTTTACAATGCATTGAAAAAAAGCTTCGCTGGGCGGTTAAGTTTGAACGAAGATTGCTCGTTTGGTAGATGAGATATAAACCTGAAACTTTTCAGGTGAATAAAGCAAGACATACTCTTTCCATTTGCAGAATATTAATGAGTTTATTGTAAAAATTAAATTGCTGAGAATCGGTACAAATTGGTGAAGTTTAAGTTATTACAAGATAAAGATAGTACTTGTTTTGGATTTGTAGCCAATTGATTCGGGTAGATGTATGATTGTGCTTTACAACGATGGCAAAATTGTTAAAATCCGAGCAGAAATGAGAAAACTACAGCAAGTTTAGTTGAAGCACTATTTACCGATCACTGCAAACAGGGGGTGGCGTATACTGAATATGTGAATAAGGATCGATTCGCCTTTACAATGCATTGAAAAAAGCTTCGCTGGGCGGTTAAGTTTGAACGACGATTGCTCGTTTGGTAGATGAGATATAAACTTGAAACTTTTCAGGTGCATAAAGCAAGACATGCTCTTTTAATTTGTAAAATATTAATGATTTTCTTGTGAAAATTAAATTGCTGAGAATCGTTACAATTTGGTGAAGTTTAAGTTATCACAAGATAAATCTGGTGCTTAATTTGTGCTTGCATTTAATTGATTCGTGTAGATGTATGATCGTGCTTTCCAACGATGGCAAAATTGTTAAAATCCGAGCAGAAACGAGAAAACTACAGCAAGTTTAGTAGAAGCATTTATTTACCGATCACTGCAAACAGGGGGTGGCGTATACTGAATAAGGATCGATTCGCCTTTACAACGCATTGGAAAAAAGTGTCGCCAAGCGGCTACGTTTGAACGACGATTGCCAGTTTTGTAGATAAGATATAAACCTGAAACTTTCTAGGTGCATAAAGCAAGACATACCCTTTTAATTTGCACAGGCTTAATAATTTTATTGTATAAAGTAAATTGCTGAGAATTGGTAAAATTTGGTGAAGTTTAAGTCATCACAAGGTAAAGCTAATTCTTACTTTGTGCTACTGTTTAATTTATTCGTGTAGATGTATGATCGTGCTTTCCAACGATGGCAAAATTGTTAAAATCCGAGCGGAAACAAGAAAACTACAGCAAGTTTAGTGGAAGGACTATTTACCAATCACAGCAAGCAGGGGGTGGCGTATACTGAATAAGGATTGATTCGCCTTTACAATGCATTGAAAAAAAGCTTCGCCGAGCGTCTACGTTTAAACGACGATTGCTCGTTTGGTAGATGAGATATAAACCTGAAACTTTTCAGGTGAATAAAGCAAGACATACTCTTTCAATTTGCAAAATATTAATGATTTTATTGTAAAAATTAAATTGCTGAGAATTGGTACATGTTGGTGAAGTTTAAGTTATCACAAGATAAAGTTAGTGCTTACTTTGTGCCTGTGTTTAATTGATTCAGGTAGATGTATAATTGTACTTTCCAACGATGGCAAAATTGTTAAAATCCGAGTAGAAATGAGTAAACTACAGCACTTTCAGTGGAAGGACTATTTAACGATCACTGTAAACAGGGGTGGCGTATACTGAATAAGGATCGATTCGCCTTTACAATGCATTGAAAGAAAGCTTCGCCGAGCGTCTACGTTTGAACGACGATTGCTCGTTTGGTAGATGAGATATAAACCTGAAACGTTTCAGGTGAATAAAGCAAGACATACTCTTTCAATTTGCAAAATATTAATGATTTTATTGTAAAAATTAAATTGCTGAGAATTGGTACATGTTGGTGAAGTTTAAGTAATCACAAGATAAAGTTAGTGCTTATTTTGTGCTTGTGTTTAATTGATTCAGGTAGATGTATAATTGTACTTTCCAACGATGGCAAAATTGTTAAAATCCGAGTAGAAATGAGAAAACTACAGCACTTTCAGTGGAAGGACTATTTAACGATCACTGTAAACAGGGGTGGCGTATACTGAATAAGGATCGATTCGCCTTTACAATGCATTGAAAAAAGCTTCGCTGGGCGGTTAAGTTTGAACGACGATTGCTCGTTTGGTAGATGAGATATAAACCTGAAACGTTTCAGGTGAATAAAGCAAGACATACTCTTTAAACTTGTAAAAGATTAATGATTTTATTGTAAAAATTAAATTGCTGAGAAGCGGTACAAGTTGGTGAAGTTTAAGTTATCACAAGATAAATCTGGTGCCTAATTTGTGCTTGCATTTAATTGATTCGGGTATATATATAATTTTACTTTCCAACGATGGCAAAATTGTTAAAATCCGAGCAGAAACGAGAAAACTACAGCAAGTTTAGTAGAAGCACTATTTACCGATCACTGCAAACAGGGGGTGGCGTATACTGAATAAGGATCGATTCGCCTTTACAATGCATTGAAAAAAAGCTTCGCTGGGCGGTTAAGTTTGAACGAAGATTGCTCGTTTGGTAGATGAGATATAAACCTGAAACTTTTCAGGTGAATAAAGCAAGACATACTCTTTCCATTTGCAGAATATTAATGAGTTTATTGTAAAAATTAAATTGCTGAGAATCGGTACAAATTGGTGAAGTTTAAGTTATTACAAGATAAAGATAGTACTTGTTTTGGATTTGTAGCCAATTGATTCGGGTAGATGTATGATTGTGCTTTACAACGATGGCAAAATTGTTAAAATCCGAGCAGAAATGAGAAAACTACAGCAAGTTTAGTTGAAGCACTATTTACCGATCACTGCAAACAGGGGGTGGCGTATACTGAATATGTGAATAAGGATCGATTCGCCTTTACAATGCATTGAAAAAAGCTTCGCTGGGCGGTTAAGTTTGAACGACGATTGCTCGTTTGGTAGATGAGATATAAACTTGAAACTTTTCAGGTGCATAAAGCAAGACATGCTCTTTTAATTTGTAAAATATTAATGATTTTCTTGTGAAAATTAAATTGCTGAGAATCGTTACAATTTGGTGAAGTTTAAGTTATCACAAGATAAATCTGGTGCTTAATTTGTGCTTGCATTTAATTGATTCGTGTAGATGTATGATCGTGCTTTCCAACGATGGCAAAATTGTTAAAATCCGAGCAGAAACGAGAAAACTACAGCAAGTTTAGTAGAAGCATTTATTTACCGATCACTGCAAACAGGGGGTGGCGTATACTGAATAAGGATCGATTCGCCTTTACAACGCATTGGAAAAAAGTGTCGCCAAGCGGCTACGTTTGAACGACGATTGCCAGTTTTGTAGATAAGATATAAACCTGAAACTTTCTAGGTGCATAAAGCAAGACATACCCTTTTAATTTGCACAGGCTTAATAATTTTATTGTATAAAGTAAATTGCTGAGAATTGGTAAAATTTGGTGAAGTTTAAGTCATCACAAGGTAAAGCTAATTCTTACTTTGTGCTACTGTTTAATTTATTCGTGTAGATGTATGATCGTGCTTTCCAACGATGGCAAAATTGTTAAAATCCGAGCGGAAACAAGAAAACTACAGCAAGTTTAGTGGAAGGACTATTTACCAATCACAGCAAGCAGGGGGTGGCGTATACTGAATAAGGATTGATTCGCCTTTACAATGCATTGAAAAAAAGCTTCGCCGAGCGTCTACGTTTAAACGACGATTGCTCGTTTGGTAGATGAGATATAAACCTGAAACTTTTCAGGTGAATAAAGCAAGACATACTCTTTCAATTTGCAAAATATTAATGATTTTATTGTAAAAATTAAATTGCTGAGAATTGGTACATGTTGGTGAAGTTTAAGTTATCACAAGATAAAGTTAGTGCTTACTTTGTGCTTGTGTTTAATTGATTCGGGTAGATGTATAATTGTACTTTCCAACGATGGCAAAATTGTTAAAATCCGAGTAGAAATGAGAAAACTACAGCACTTTCAGTGGAAGGACTATTTAACGATCACTGTAAACAGGGGTGGCGTATACTGAATAAGGATCGATTCGCCTTTACAATGCATTGAAAGAAAGCTTCGCCGAGCGTCTACGTTTGAACGACGATTGCTCGTTTGGTAGATGAGATATAAACCTGAAACGTTTCAGGTGAATAAAGCAAGACATACTCTTTCAATTTGCAAAATATTAATGATTTTATTGTAAAAATTAAATTGCTGAGAATTGGTACATGTTGGTGAAGTTTAAGTTATCACAAGATAAAGTTAGTGCTTACTTTGTGCTTGTGTTTAATTGATTCAGGTAGATGTATAATTGTACTTTCCAACGATGGCAAAATTGTTAAAATCCGAGTAGAAATGAGAAAACTACAGCACTTTCAGTGGAAGGACTATTTAACGATCACTGTAAACAGGGGTGGCGTATACTGAATAAGGATCGATTCGCCTTTACAATGCATTGAAAAAAGCTTCGCTGGGCGGTTAAGTTTGAACGACGATTGCTCGTTTGGTAGATGAGATATAAACCTGAAACTTTTCAGGTGAATAAAGCAAGACATACTCTTTCAATTTGCAAAATATTAATGATTTTATTGTAAAAATTAAATTGCTGAGAATTGGTACATGTTGGTGAAGTTTAAGTTATCACAAGATAAATCTGGTGCCTAATTTGTGCTTGCATTTAATTGATTCGGGTATATATATAATTTTACTTTCCAACGATGGCAAAATTGTTAAAATCCGAGCAGAAACGAGAAAACTACAGCAAGTTTAGTAGAAGCACTATTTACCGATCACTGCAAACAGGGGGTGGCGTATACTGAATAAGGATCGATTCGCCTTTACAATGCATTGAAAAAAAGCTTCGCTAGGCGGTTGAGTTTGAACGACGATTGCTCGTTTGGTAGATGAGATATAAACCTGAAACGTTTCAGGTGAATAAAGCAAGACATACTCTTTCCATTTGCAGAATATTAATGAGTTTATTGTAAAAATTAAATTGCTGAGAATCGGTACATGTTGGTGAAGTTTAAGTTATTACAAGATAAAGATAGTACTTGTTTTGGATTTGTAGCCAATTGATTCGGGTAGATGTATGATTGTGCTTTCCAACGATGGCAAAATTGTTAAAATCCGAGCCGAAACAAGAAAACTACAGCAAGTTTAGTTGAAGCACTATTTACCGATCACTGCAAACAGGGGGTGGCGTATACTGAATATGTGAATAAGGATCGATTCGCCTTTACAATGCATTGAAAAAAGCTTCGCTGGGCGGTTAAGTTTGAACGACGATTGCTCGTTTGGTAGATGAGATATAAACTTGAAACTTTTCAGGTGCATAAAGCAAGACATGCTCTTTTAATTTGTAAAATATTAATGATTTTCTTGTGAAAATTAAATTGCTGAGAATCGTTACAATTTGGTGAAGTTTAAGTTATCACAAGATAAATCTGGTGCTTAATTTGTGCTTGCATTTAATTGATTCGTGTAGATGTATGATCGTGCTTTCCAACGATGGCAAAATTGTTAAAATCCGAGCAGAAACGAGAAAACTACAGCAAGTTTAGTAGAAGCATTTATTTACCGATCACTGCAAACAGGGGGTGGCGTATACTGAATAAGGATCGATTCGCCTTTACAACGCATTGGAAAAAAGTGTCGCCAAGCGGCTACGTTTGAACGACGATTGCCAGTTTTGTAGATAAGATATAAACCTGAAACTTTCTAGGTGCATAAAGCAAGACATACCCTTTTAATTTGCACAGGCTTAATAATTTTATTGTATAAAGTAAATTGCTGAGAATTGGTAAAATTTGGTGAAGTTTAAGTCATCACAAGGTAAAGCTAATTCTTACTTTGTGCTACTGTTTAATTTATTCGTGTAGATGTATGATCGTGCTTTCCAACGATGGCAAAATTGTTAAAATCCGAGCGGAAACAAGAAAACTACAGCAAGTTTAGTGGAAGGACTATTTACCAATCACAGCAAGCAGGGGGTGGCGTATACTGAATAAGGATTGATTCGCCTTTACAATGCATTGAAAAAAAGCTTCGCCGAGCGTCTACGTTTAAACGACGATTGCTCGTTTGGTAGATGAGATATAAACCTGAAACTTTTCAGGTGAATAAAGCAAGACATACTCTTTCAATTTGCAAAATATTAATGATTTTATTGTAAAAATTAAATTGCTGAGAATTGGTACATGTTGGTGAAGTTTAAGTTATCACAAGATAAAGTTAGTGCTTACTTTGTGCTTGTGTTTAATTGATTCGGGTAGATGTATAATTGTACTTTCCAACGATGGCAAAATTGTTAAAATCCGAGTAGAAATGAGAAAACTACAGCACTTTCAGTGGAAGGACTATTTAACGATCACTGTAAACAGGGGTGGCGTATACTGAATAAGGATCGATTCGCCTTTACAATGCATTGAAAGAAAGCTTCGCCGAGCGTCTACGTTTGAACAACGATTGCTCGTTTGGTAGATGAGATATAAACCTGAAACGTTTCAGGTGAATAAAGCAAGACATACTCTTTCAATTTGCAAAATATTAATGATTTTATTGTAAAAATTAAATTGCTGAGAATTGGTACATGTTGGTGAAGTTTAAGTTATCACAAGATAAAGTTAGTGCTTACTTTGTGCTTGTGTTTAATTGATTCAGGTAGATGTATAATTGTACTTTCCAACGATGGCAAAATTGTTAAAATCCGAGTAGAAATGAGAAAACTACAGCACTTTCAGTGGAAGGACTATTTACCGATCACTGTAAACAGGGGTGGCGTATACTGAATAAGGATCGATTCGCCTTTACAATGCATTGAAAAAAGCTTCGCTGGGCGGTTAAGTTTGAACGACGATTGCTCGTTTGGTAGATGAGATATAAACCTGAAACTTTTCAGGTGAATAAAGCAAGACATACTCTTTCAATTTGCAAAATATTAATGATTTTATTGTAAAAATTAAATTGCTGAGAATTGGTACATGTTGGTGAAGTTTAAGTTATCACAAGATAAATCTGGTGCCTAATTTGTGCTTGCATTTAATTGATTCGGGTATATATATAATTTTACTTTCCAACGATGGCAAAATTGTTAAAATCTGAGCAGAAACGAGAAAACTACAGCAAGTTTAGTAGAAGCACTATTTACCGATCACTGCAAACAGGGGGTGGCGTATACTGAATAAGGATCGATTCGCCTTTACAATGCATTGAAAAAAAGCTTCGCTAGGCGGTTGAGTTTGAACGACGATTGCTCGTTTGGTAGATGAGATATAAACCTGAAACTTTTCAGGTGAATAAAGCAAGACATACTCTTTCCATTTGCAGAATATTAATGAGTTTATTGTAAAAATTAAATTGCTGAGAATCGGTACAAATTGGTGAAGTTTAAGTTATTACAAGATAAAGATAGTACTTGTTTTGGATTTGTAGCCAATTGATTCAGGTAGATGTATGATTGTGCTTTCCAACGATGGCAAAATTGTTAAAATCCGAGCAGAAACAAGAAAACTACAGCAAGTTTAGTTGAAGCACTATTTACCGATCACTGCAAACAGGGGGTGGCGTATACTGAATATGTGAATAAGGATCGATTCGCCTTTACAATGCATTGAAAAAAGCTTCGCTGGGCGGTTAAGTTTGAACGACGATTGCTCGTTTGGTAGATGAGATATAAACTTGAAACTTTTCAGGTGCATAAAGCAAGACATGCTCTTTCAATTTGTAAAATATTAATGATTTTCTTGTGAAAATTAAATTGCTGAGAATCGTTACAAGTTGGTGAAGTTTAAGTTATCACAAGATAAATCTGGTGCTTAATTTGTGCTTGCATTTAATTGATTCGTGTAGATGTATGATTGTGCTTTCCAACGATGGCAAAATTGTTAAAATCCGAGCAGAAACGAGAAAACTACAGCAAGTTTAGTGGAAGCACTATTTACCGATCACTGCAAACAGGGGTGGCTTATACTGAATAAGGATCGATTCGCCTTTACAATGCATTGGAAAAAAGTGTCGCCGAGCGTCTACGATTGAACGACGATTGCCCGTTTTGTAGATAAGATATAAACCTGAAACTTTCCAGGTGCATAAAGCAAGACATACTCTTTGCAGTTGCGTTACATTGGTACTTTTATTGTAAAAATTAAAATGCGAGCTGAAATTAGATAGCTACAACACATTTAGTTGCAAACGTTTTATATTTTTATTTTTAAAGTTTAATTGGGTAAATTTTTAGCTGAATTGATGCAATTTGGTAAATTTTATGTCATTCTAGGTAGTTATATTCAACACTCGACGTTGGTTTAATGTTTTTATTGTAAAAACACAGTAAAATTGTTAAATAACCCATATCCATTCCGCTTTATCACCTTCATTCCGCCGCTTTTCAGCATCCTTTTTTTCACCCCTTATGTAGTAGTTGCGTCCGTTTTGTGACGTCATGTTGACTAGGGTGGCGGATTCTATACTTGCACCGCCTACGAGGTCTTCAAGTTCTAAGACAGTCGGTGCTTGATCCTTAAATAACTCATGTTAAATTTAGCCTATAGCAGGGCTACTCAACTGGCGGACCGCGGTCCGAATCCGGACCTTCTGGGTGTTGAAGGTGGACCTCGGGCTTTTGGAAAAATAATCTCATTGCCACATTTTAGGGCCTCTTTAAACAGATTTCCTTTAGGGAAAAGCAATTTTTTGTGATTATCCAAGGAGCTGGATTATCCAAGGATCCACACAGCTACCGTACAATACAAAGAAACAAAATACATTTTTTCCTGTTTTATTTCTTTGTTTGTGTCAGACAAAAATCCAAGTCGTGTTACATACTACCAGAATAGTGTTTCTGTGCTCGTAGGCTACTGGTTGTTTAATTTTCGTGGTTGCATATAAAATATTCACCAAACCGCAAAAATATTCAACTTGTCAAAATGGACCTTTGCTAATATTAGTTGAGTAGCCCTGAGGTATAGTTTGTGGGCTTGGGTTATCATTATCATCATCAGCCAGTCATGCCACAGCTGGCAGATGGCCTCCAGATATGTTCCTACACCATTCTGTCTTTCGCTTTAGGTGCCACTGTTAAAAGGAAAAGTCTTTAACTTGCGTTGCTCAAGCGCACTCCGAGAGTCGAACCAACGCCGCTTGATCGTGAAGCTTCTTCGTTTCAGAACTCACGCACTAACCAACTGAGCTATCGAGGCGGACATCTCTTCTCGGATGTTATCGGAAAGTATTATTGCACCTCATTCAACCGAACTTGTTAATGCATGCTTGACTTAAAACAAGGAATATTTCCTGTCTCCGGACGCTCTAAATATTGCAATAGTTATTCTTGTTTCCAAAACACTGAAATTGAGATGCAGCGTATCACTGATTGGCTCAATGCAAACCAGGATATCTATAACTACGGGATTGGAAACTCTGTGGAACTGAAAACCATTTTATACACCAGTAGGGTCATTTTTCTTGGTGCGTTAGCGCGTTGGGCTCACAGTCGAGAGCCTGCGTGTTCGACTCCAGCCACCCGCACCTGCTGTTGTTTCTCTGGGCAAGAAACTTTACGATAATTGCCTCAACCCAGTGATCGATTTCGAGTAATGGGTAGTTCCAAATTTAAGTCATAAGCAGAGTAGACAACCGGAAACAGACATTGTCGTCGGCTGCAGCGTGGGTCAGGTGTACGTCGGAAGGTGTACACCGATGCATAGCGCTCAAGTCCGCTTTCCCGCAATGCAGGATAAAGATAAACAAACAAACAAACAAACAAACAAACACATAAATTGACCTCAAAGGGTAGCAAGTAAGCTTAGTAGGCCAAACGAACAACCAAAAGTATAATCATCAATTCACCTGTAAATTGTAAGGTCTATGCTTGCCTGGTTTGTTTATTTGTTTGTATTCCATTAGTGCAGTTATGTTGTATTTTGTTTGCTGCTTAAAAAATTTCCAAATGACTATTGGTTTTACTTCTGATGACATCGTAAACGAAGATTGGTTTCGTACTGGATTGGTCTGTGAACAAGTTTATGATACAACAGCATATTTCACTGATTCCTGAACACTCCTCATTTACTTCTGATCCGATTTGCAGCACGCAAAATGCTAAAGAACAACAGTAGGCTGTTTCTAGACTCGTTGCATTCATTCATTTTTTGGATTCATCGTTTTTTTTTCTAGCAGTGTAAATGTACTTTTATACATCAATTAAATTTCATGTGAGTGCACATTTTGTATTATTATTGCAAAATCTAACTTTGTAGGCTATATCTTTTAGTCGGCATTTTATTTTGTTAATTGTTCTAGTAATGTGATGACCAGGCCTGGATTAACCATTGTGCTAGGGTGTGCTAAAGCACAGGGGCCCCGCAGACAGAGGGCCCCACTTTTCCTAAAAATGAAATAAATAAAATAAAATCACAAATTTTTCCTGAAAAAGATTTTCAAGAAAAAAAATTAAGAAAAGTGGGGCCCCTCTGTCTAAAAAAAGTAACACATTTATCAATATATCTTCCTCTTCACGTGAAATAGAAATATGGTTCTTGTATTTTTTCTTTAAGACTTTGCAGCAAAGAAAGCCAGAAAAAAGTCGTTCGACTGAATTTCATGTTAGTTTTCTAAATCCTATTGGTAGTTAGTAGTGAATAAAAGAGCAGTTTAGAATAGAAATTCAGAATAACCTTTCATTGCAATTTGCAGTGTAGTGTGCAGTACTAACAGTGGTCCCTTGCTACAATGTTTTCCCTTGCACGGTTTCGTTGATTTAATGTGTGTGATTTTGCATCCATTATAACGTAAACATTGTTGACTTAATTTGCACATGCTTATTTAATCATCGATCACGTGCTATTTCAAAGTTATCTAACTTACCTCAGGGATCCCTGCTTACCTAAGCAACGCTCGGTTTCCTCTGCAAGCGAAACCAGCTCACTTCCATTACGCTCCACGTAAGCTGGTAAGGGCCCCATAAAATTCATTAGCACAAGGCCCCATTTGACCTTAATCCGGGCCTGGTGATGACCCTACTGATGTATAGCACTGGATAGAATTTCCAATCCCGTAGTTATAGATATCCCTGATGCAAACAAATTATGATCAACTACTCCAAGATGTTTTACGTAGTAGACGTAGGCTACTCGAACGAAAAAGAGGATCAACTTCAAAACTAAATGTAGGCTAGTCTTAAACAAAATAAATACCGTATACAAACATCAAATATCTTGGCATATTTCTTGATTTGAGAGATTGGCGAAAATATCTGGAATAGTTTATAAAATCAGAAACTACACAAACAAAGCATTTTAACATCGTAAGCTACTATGCTCTTGGATGCTTAATAATACAATATGCATTTTGTGTTGGAGTTCAAGCACAGTAGCTCTGGTTCAAGCATACAAAAACTGCTCAAGAAAATTTCAACAAAGCAAAATCTGATCATTCGCACAATAACCTTTAGCAACAGAAAAGCAAAACTTTCATTACTGTACCAAGATCTCGACATACTTCCTATCAGTGATTTGCATCAATTAGAAATTTCTAAATTTGTCTTTAAATTTAATTGCCTAATATGCTATTGTAGCGATCCATTATTGCGTCAAATATGTTTCCCTTTCTTCAACCATAGTGAACCAGTTTAACCTAGGCCTATATGTTATTTCCTAATGATTCTGTAATTTTCCATGTAGCCTAATCTTACAAATGCCGACCGATCATTGTTCGTTTCTCGAACTACAAAAAACGCAATGAAGTGATCAGGGCTAAGTCTAAGCTAAAAGGAAGTCAAACCTATAGAGATGCATTCATTACTGAAGATCTAACATAAATGAAATCGAAACTCCTTAACTACGCCAAGAAAGAATGCGCTGATAAGAAAAATTAGGATGAAGAAATCGGTAAAAAAAGCAGGATTTATCAAAAGAAGAAAAAGATGAAGGCACAGGTAATTGGATTCACATTAACTCTCATGAAGATTTATTTAAACATGGGCATGATGTAGATTTTGATAAACTTGACTATATAGGGGAGACCGGGGCAAGTTGTGCAACGGGGCAAGTTGTGCAAGTCCCCGTTTGAAAGGAGCCTGCGCCACATGAATAGCACAGACAGCTTTACCACACAGCTGGCACTGGTTTTTACTTTTAAACAAATTGCTTCTTTTCCTCTTTGCAGGTGAGCCAGTGATTGGAGGGCTGCAAAAATAGCAACGTCTGTCTTTTTGTAGGAAATTGCTTCTTTTGAGACAAGTTGCTGAAGCAACATCAGTTTGATCTTCGCATCCAAGAATAGTAACTATTTTGCTTAGAACGGAGTTTTGAAGACCGCACCGTGACCGCATTTGTATGTGCGGTTTGATCAGCATCATTGCAAGTTCCCAACCAAAATCAAAAGAATTTTGAGTTTGGGATCAATTGCTTTTTGCATAGCTAAAATTCTGCTTGCATTGACCCGACATGTGTCCAGAGTATAACAAAATGCGGTTGTAGACCAACGTCGTGACTTTGTTTTGCAAGAATAAAAGCCAATCCTTTGATCTACGACATCTGTTCCACCTTTCGTGAAGTCGTAAAGCTTGTACATTGCTGGCTTTTTCTTTGGGTCTTCTTCTGTAGTTCCAATGAGAGATTGCATTGTTGAAAGCTACAGAACATGGCGTTTTCCTGAACTTTTAGTATTTACTATATAGAAATGTAGCACTAACTTCTTTTCAGAACTCTCCCAATAACACTGATAAGACATTTCCGTTCTTCCGTTCCACAAACGTTCAACAAACAAACTCGGTGGGATTTTCCAGCGGCTTTCCACAATAAGGATAGGTGGTAAAAGTGTAACTGTAGTTAGTTGCGTTAATCGATTTGAAGAGCATTCCATATTTAACTGGCTTGCTTGGGTTGTATTGCTTGAAACCTATACGATTTCTCATTGGATACAATGTTTCATCCAATGCCAGAAACTCCGCTGGAATAATATGTTTGGAACAGTTGTCATTGAACATTTCAAACAGTGTGCGAATAGCAGCAAATCTGTCATGCTTCCATCTTGTCTGGCGAGTGGCTTGATCATCAAATGTCAAGCAAGCATGGAGAAACTTGAAGCGATTTTTGCTCATTGTTGCTCCAAACCCTGGCGGTCCTACTACAGGTGCGAATAATTGGTTTATTTCATGACCGTTGAGACCCAGCATACCTCGCATATAAACCAAACCAATATATGCCAATAGTTCGTTTGATTGGTTTCTTTGAGATCATCATCGTCTCTGCCTAAATTCATGTAACGTATTCGGTTGTTTGTGCTATCAACTATCAAGTCAATCATTGGTTGAGAAAACAATAGCTTCCATGCCTTCTCACAATTGTCTGCATGCGTTGCAGTATCTTTGAGTCCTGGCTGTATTCCCACAATATCACATGACCTCGCTTGGCGACCAGTTTGTTGCGGTGACTTAGTTGTCCAGCCAATTTCCTTATCTTTTTTGCTTTTGTTTCCTTTTTCTAATATTCCTACGTAGGCTACGATTTATGTGGTCTAAGTAGCTACATTCACGTCATCATAGTTTTCCTCATTCAAGGCCGAAGTAATATCGTGAACTCGTCGTTTAGAAACTGCTACAGCTAGGCCTACTCTTCTACTACCAGCATTTGATTCCACATGCCTTTGCTCTAATTTAAGCACTTCTGTCGACGGCTCATAATCTATTTCTTCACCAGAATCAGACATTAGCACATCATTAATATTTTAATAAACATTTCAAATAAACTTTCCAGTTGTTCGACAACTTCGCTTGCAGAAAATTGCTGTCGAGCCATGTTGCGCGTTTGAAGTGTGGTTGTATGTCATGCACAAAGTTTTCTCACAAATGAATGTCATGTTGGGCTTTCTGAGTATTTATGTGGAAAACTGGTTGCACCATACTGTTTGTAAACACCAATTAGAAACAATTGTAACTTTGCTGGCATTGTTACAGTACAGACAAAGGAATGAATGCAATCAATATGTTCTGAACACAGCGATGTTTGCACAACAGCTTGAGCGTTTCTTTTAGCCTACTTAACCTAATTTTATGCTGGATGTTTGTTCTAAATCCGTTCTGAGGAGAATTTGTAACAATTTTATTTTGTTCAAACTACTGTTTTGCGTGCAGAACAATAAAAAATGAGGTTTCAAGATTAAACAAAGCGATGTTGACTAATCGCGATTGGGTTATTTTGCACAGCTTGATGTTACTATTTCATGAAACTTTATTACGTTTAGTTAAGCAGATAACTTTAGATTTTTCGTAAAACACTTCATTTGGTGACACAAGCATGAAAATTGGCACATATGTACCTTAGACCATGTAGATTTCAAAAGTTTAATTAACCAAACGAAAATTCAAAGCGGCGGCCCGTGACGTCAAAATTCAAAATGGCCGCCATTCCGTTCCTGGACTGACGTAGGAAAGTTGTTTTATGAGAGCAATTTAGGTGTTTTTCATCTCTTACTATCTTGAAAATGTTTTTTGTGACATTTTTAGCCAGTGTTTATGATTTCGGATTGTACCTCTCATTAAAAATCTTCACAAAAACGGGGAAAAAACTTTTTTTAGTGTTTTTAGCGAAAAAAGGGTGGTCATATGTTACTTAAAATATGATAGTCTCAGCAAAATCCCTCGTTACTGTTCACCCTCAAATTCAGTGTATTTAAAAAGAGACAAAAGTAGGGGTCTAACTCGAAAGTCACCAGAGTAAATTTTTCGAGCAAACAGAGGTGGTATTTGTAGTAAAATCTGATTGTTGGTTTGTCAATTATTACAAATAATTATGTTTCGCGGGCGTCAGAAATGAAGTTTTGTGCGTAACTATTGGTTAGCTGCCAAGAGTAACGCACAAAATTTCCTTTTTGACGCTGCTGAAACGACAATGTTAACCTTGACCAATAGCAAGACTTATTATCAGCTATGACAGAGTTTTAGAGATCTCAACCCAACTCGGAGAAGCAACAGTCAACAGATTTGTAAAGATAGGTGTCGTTTGCCCACCAAAGCTCAAGTTTGATACTTTTACTGTGTCGGCAGTTGACAACATTGACCACAATCCTTCGGCGACAACAGCAACAAGCTCATTCCACGGACCAAGTATTTCACATTTTCAAAGCCAGATTGGTGGAATACCACAGAACAAACTAGAAGTTATCCGAGGTGTAAAGAAGATACCAGATTTGCCTGACTCGTACACGGTTGTCAAACCTGCATTTTTCGCTAAACAACCACTTCCACCTGCGTATGACATACAGAAAATACCTAGCCCATCTTTATTTCTGATTGACAGACAGTTCAACTGGCTTAGATCACGTACTTCTCACTGAAGAATATGATGACAAGGTGCAAGCAACGTGGTCCGCATTCAATGCCTCACAGATGCAAAATCACAAATTCGATGTCAGCTTTTCGTGCATTTCACCACTTTTGAGAGATAAAGCAGACAGTGTGTCTGCAATAAAGCATGTTATGAATCAAGTCCAGCAAACTATGTCGTATCTTAATCCGTCTCAAACACCAGTCATTACAGCTGACCAACCTCTTTTTGCACTATCTAAACAAGTGCAATGGTATTGGCCTGATGAATACGACAAGTTGGTCATCATCATGGGTGGTCTTCACATTGAAATGGCTGCATTAAAACTATTAGGTACATTTCTGAAAGGTAGTGGCTGGACAACTGCTCTTGAAGAAGCCAAGGTAGCATCATCAGGTGCAGCAAAATCTTTCATTTCTGCATCCAATGTAGCAAAGACTAGACGTATCCACCAGGTCACAGCGTGTAGTTTGTATGCATTGATGCGTTCTGCGAAAGAAGTGGAGACACCAGGCTGGATTTACAATGAGGTGGAATTCAAAGAATGGTGCGCCAGGAAAGCGGATGACTTTTCAATTTTCAACTACTGGTACACTGCATTCAATCTGGAACTTTCATTGCTGGGTTTTGTGGGCACTCTCCGGGAAAGAAATATTCCAGGATACAAGGAGGCTCTGGCAATACTCCTTCCAAAATTCTTTAGTGGTGACAGAACTCACTACTCAAGGTGGCTGACCATACACCTACTTGACATGTTGTCATTGAAAGATAAATTTCCTGATGTTTATGAGCAGTTCATGAAAGGGAAGTTTGTGATTCAGAAGACCAACAGAGAATATTCTGCGATTGCTATTGACCAAGCCCATGAACAGAATAATGCTATTATGAAAGGAGATGGGGGGATATTTGGAATCACAGAACACGAATCAGCCTTGCTACAATGGACGGTAGCAGGCCCTGAAGTCTGTAGAATTATACAGGAATATAAATGTTTTTCTAAAAGTCAAGAGAAAGTATCCCTAAATCATCCTGAAGCAACACCATCAGCACAGAAAGCATTTCTCAAAGACGTCATTTCTCTCACCCGAACCATTGAAGAGATGGGCAATCCCTATCTTGAGGAGTCAACTTCAGATCTGCTTACTCTTAATACGAAAAATGTCATGGAGCAAAAGGTAACAGATATGCTAAAAGACTATGATAAAAAAGGTAAAAATCAGTTGGAAAACTTCACATCAGAATTAGACAAATTCTACTCACCAATTGCTCGGAACAAATTCACACTGTTTCTCAAAAAAGACAACACGAAAAGGGAATCAGAACACATTGAAGGGTGACTGCAGCCTTTTTTCAAAGCTCTTTATTTCATGCCAGATCCGACAAGTTGATCTGCCTGAATTTTTTAGCCATGAAAACCAACGATTCCCAGCAGCTTTAAGTTCAGGAGGTGATCTTTACCAAACACAGAAAGCAGATTTAATGGGTTGCCTAGAGAATGTGGTACCTGCACAACCTGCTTTACTGGACGATGTAGACATGATGGTGATAGATGGAGAATGTTTAGTACACTCTACTACACCTAAACATCATACGTTTGGTGAATATGCCCAGAAAGACTTCGTGGAGAAAATTAAGCTATATGCCAGAAAGCACAAACGAACGGATGTTGTGTTTGACACTTACAAGGACGGAAGCATCAAATCTCATGCTCATATAAAGAGGGGTAATGGTAGCAGGCGGAGAGTTACTCGAGATGGGAGAGTCCCAAAGAACTGGCCAAACTTTTTGCAAAATACAGATAATAAAAAAGAACTTTATCCATTCTTAGCTGATTCCATCCAAGAATTCATGCCACCGAATGATATCGTTTACGCTTCCAAGAATGAAAAAGCTGTTACTAATAATGACAATCCCGCTTTGCTCAATTTGAGCTCAAACCAAGAAGAAGCCGATACCAAAATGTTTGTTCATCTTCATCATGGTCTCAAGTGTGAAACTATACAAAAAGCAGCCATCCTGGCTAATGACATTGATGTGGTCGTTATTGGAATTGGCTTGTTTGAAAACTTGAGCAAGGATGGACTTCACGAACTCTGGATGTCTTTCGGGAGAGGAAACAAAAGAAGGTAGATTCCTATTCATTAGATATTTTCTGTCCTGGGTCCACAGAAGTGCAAAGGGCTGTTGTTCTTTCATGCCTTTATAGTGGCTGTGACTCTTGTTCAGGCATGAAAGGAAAGGGGAAGAAGTCGTTCTTTGCAACGTGGTCAGTGTATCCAGATGTGACGCCAACATTTCAGAAGCTCAGTCAGTGTCCAGAGGAAATAAATGCAGAAGATTTTGAGATCCTTCAAAAATTCACGGTATATCTTTATGATAAAAGTAGCACTGATGATAAGATAGACATTGCAAGAATGACTTTGTTTACACTTAAAAATAAACAATATAATAATATTCCACCAACAAAAGATGCGCTGAAATTGCATACACTTCGGGCAGCATATCAGGCCGGACACATTTGGGGACGAGCACTGGAAAGGAGTCCAGAATTGCCATCTCCAAGTAACTGGGGGTGGAAATCTGGAGATGGGGGAACATGGGACATTATGTCGACAAGAAAAGACCCCGTTGCCGAAGCATGTAAAGAACTAAGACGATGCAATTGTAAAAAAGAATGCAAAAGCTGTAGGCTAAACGTAAAAATGCAAATTTACCATGCACTTCACTATATGTTCCTGTCCTTGTGACCATGAATAGATATTATTTACATGTGAATCATTGTCATGAACATGATTTACGTACTCAGTAGTGATAACTGATAACAGAAATGTTGACTGTACATGAATTGTCTTTTTAAGAAAGTATTTTAAGTCTGTTTGGGTGGAAGTATCAAAGTTTAGACTATTCTGCACACCTGACTGTCAAATTTGTGAAACCCTTTCTCTGTCCATAGTACGTTACACACTTGTTTTTGTTGAATACCATCTTAAATCATTCATACTGTCTTAAAAGTAACATTTTCAAGGTTGTAAGAAATGAGACACATCTACATTGCTTTCATAAAGCAACTTTTCTACGTCAGTCCAGGACCTGAATGGCGGCCATTTTGAATTTTGACGTCACGGGCCGCCATTTTGAATTTTTCTTTGGTTAATTAAACTTTTGAAATCTACATAGTCCAAAGTACATGTGTGCCAATTTTCATGCTTGTGTCACCAAATGAAGTATTTTCAGGGTTATCTACCTCACTAGTTAGGCTGCAATCCTGCTTGCATAAAAAAAACAAAAAAAAAAACAGTTCTATTCAGTGTTTGTAATTTGCAAATTTATAATTAGATAACCTATTAGCATTAGACACAATTCAAACCTCAAAGTCTAATGAAGAACCTCGGCAGCAAAATCCGTCATTTTTAAATTAATTGTAAAAATGAATGAAAATGAATTGTAAAAATGACAGATTTTGTTGTCTGGCAGCCTCTGTCATTTTTGGTGAAAAAAGCTCCAACAGCTAATGATACTAACTTTTTCTGTTTTTGTGTAAACTAAAATGTAGGCCTACATGAAAACAAGTCACAAAATGACAAGTTTGACATGACATAAAAGTCTTCTTTTTGACCTTCGTAAAGTCATAAAAATAACCTAAAAGTATGCAGTAAATTCATGGTTACATTTAATCTTTGTGTTTATTTATTATACCAACATTTTTTTTAAATTTTGTATTATTTATCAAATATTTTGTTTTTCTAAAATTTGGAGTTTTTTTTTGTTCCGTTGCCTAAATTTTTACGTAGGGAAATTGTTGCTAGAAGCCGATTACAAAATTGTGACAAAGTTGAGTTTATGGTTCACTGATTTTTCTGAACAATACATTGCAACACATCTGATATCAAGCAGAGAGAAAATTTGACGTCGTTACCTATTTTCTTCCGACAACTGCTGACGCAAAATCCAGCGGTGGAGTTAATCCCTCTCCAATTTCACGCTGATTAATTTTTTACTAGTCTTGCACACAATATTGGGAATAGGATGTCAAAAACTGCTGATAACTAAAAAACTATACTACACAAAAATGTCATTCTTTTACTAAATCAAAGATGAATAATTTTTAGGAAAAGTCATAAAACTTCAGTTAATTTGACACAGTAGCTTTTATGTAATCGATGAAAGTTTTAGGTATGGACGGAACCCGTTAGTCCGAATAGGGTTAAGACACATGTCGACAAACTCCAAGCATTCCAAAACAAAGCAATAAAAATCGTTGCGGGAAGTAGATGGTCGGATCACGTGACTCCATATTTCAAACAACTAAACCTTCTTAAAATAAAAGATTTGTTCAAACTCGAAACTGCAAAGTTAATGCATAAATATGAAAACAATTCTCTGCCATGTACTTTTTTTAATTAGATTAAAAAGGCAAAAAATGTTCATTCTCGCAAACCAGAAATGCATTTGGCAAGGATAAATATTATGTTCCTTAATACGTATCTTCAACGTATGGTAGCTTCAAATATAAAGCTGTGGAAATTTGGAACTCAATCCCGTTGGGAATGAGAAAAAAAACTCACCAAACTCATTATAAAAATTTTCTACTATTGTGTTACGAATGTTGATGGCTTCAGCCCTACGTAGATCTCTTATTAGCCGATGCATATTGCATAGCCTATTGCGTTCATTCAAGCAACTAGCCTACATGTTTCAATTCCTTTGCTTCGCTTCTTTTGTTTAATTTTTTACATTTTCTTTTGTTGAGGATGGCTGCTTGACTAGACTTTCCAGGTCACTAGTTGCAGTACCCACACACAGTGGCGTACGCAGGGGGGAGGGGCATTGGGCCATGCCCCCCCCCCCCTTAAAATGTTTTAGTAGTTAACGACGTAAATTAAGGCATTTAATATGTTTTGCATTGCTCTGTCAAAGCAATTACTGTAACAATGTGGTTTTATAGACTAAGCCAATACGAAATACATGGTCCAATCCACCTACCCCACCCCAGGTATGCCAATGTGGCATAGTGTTCTGTAAGCCTATTATAGTGATTAGTGAGAGAGAAGTGGATAAAGTCTAAACTAAAACCATACTGGGATATCATGAAGACGTCTGGGATATCAATGGCCAGTGGCGCAGCCAGGGGGGGGGGGGTTGGGGGTTACAACCCAACTTTGGCACGCGTGTGACGTCACGATATTGAGAATGATGCTTTCAGTCTCAAAAAAACTTGCCTAATTTTAAACAAAACTGCATTAAAAGAGCGAGTTTTGCCAAGACCAAACATCTCAGCCAGGAATCAACAACAAGAAAACATAGAGACTTGGCTTTGTTTCGGAAAAATGCCGAAGAAAACATGATCTTATCCTTTTGCTATGCCACCTGACAGCACCGTTTTACAGGAATATTCATACCCACATTTTTGTTGAAAATGCTCTCAGAATGCACCAAATTCAAAGTAATTTTTCAAAATTTTCTGGGGGAGGCCCCCCACCGCTGGGTGTCGTTTTAAGCGAAAACGCCGTCGGGCTTCGCCTGCCGGTCGTCAAAACCCCTCCTTTCAAAATTCCTGGCTACGCTTCTCTCAATGCCCCCCCCCCCCCCCCTTGAGAAAATCCTGCGTACGCCACTGCCCACACATTCTATGTGATCGTTTGTATTATTTGATTTTGCTTTGAATGTGTGTATTTATAGCCTACTAGCAACAAAAATAAACGCCAATCACTCACTCTTTGCACCATTTAAAGTTCTATTTTAATGAATATAAAAGAATTTATTTTGACACGAATCGGTTCAATCATATATACCGGTAGCTAAAAATCGATTTCTAGCAGCTACATCACTCCTCCCAAAGTAGCCTAAATAGGAAAAGGGAACAGACAATAAAATAGTTTGTTCGCATTTGGCGAGAGCTCAGCTCAGAAAACATTAAAAAGTGATTGTGTAGTTTTACGTAACAGTTTGGACGACTGCTAAAATGTAATCATTTGCGATATTTTTCATTAACCTGCAATTTTTAAATTCATTCGTTCAACCTACAAAATTAATAATACCTTCTGTTAATCTCAAAAATACAATCAGAGCAATGATTAGGCCTATGTGGAAAGAGTCAGATAGCCAATTAGATAGATAGAATTTTCATCAGACAGTATTATTATTAAATAATAATAAATGAGCAACATTGACGACTATAAATTTTGTAGTTACCAAACCTGGTTGATTTTTTATTATTTATTGATTATTATACGTTTGGTTGAATCTTCTCACATGGATCCTACAATTATTGATGATTAACAATTCCCATAACACCGAGAAGCCAGAACTGAGGTTAAGAGTCTAACACCGAGAAGCCAGAACTGAGGTTACTAGTATTATTATTAATTGAAATATAAACAACCATTAGACTTAAATAACTTCCCACACTATTTCCTTGCTACTTTGAAGGTTACTTTCAGGAAATTACTGAAGTACATTGCGCCATGACACGAGAGCTTCTCAAAAAATAACTTTCCCTTACGTAGTGTCAGCTCAAGAAAAGGTCAAGGCAGTTTGAAATTCTTCGGCCTTGAAATATGGAATGATATACCTTTAGAAATAGTCGGGGCTACGAGTATAAAAACTTTCACGAGAACGGTATATGAATAAACTTTGTCTGTGACCGTTTTTACTGTCACAACATTGACGACTGTTTCGTAAATTGTTTCGGACTGAACATTGTTGGTAAACCTAACTTACTGTAAAAGTATTTCACCACGTGACAGGTTCATACTATTTTTACAAAAATGGATTTGAAATTTAGTAGCCTTCTACTCAGTAGATTTCTGCATAAGTTATATCATTTTAATTGCAGACAGGACTCGTAGCCTACACTCAGGGGCGCCGGAACGATTTTTGACTGGGGGGGCAAGATTACGAAAAAAGGGCACTTTTATTTACTAAATCTATTAGCTCACTATGTATTGAGTAATGATAGCCTACTTGTGTCCGGTATACAAAAAAGGGCATTATGCTATGTTATCATGATGTAACCTACTGTCAAGCCTTAAAGCAGCCTGCAGCCATGGCCGCTAAGTAGTGCTTGAATGACCGCCGGTGCTACCTCCTCAATCGGCCAAGTTTGGCCGCCGGTCTCTTCTAGCCAATTATTTAATTTTGCAATAGAATGATCGTGGATTAACTGTGGAAAATATGTAGTATCAAAGAGTGGCGCAAAATTAGGTCAGCGCGTCATAATCGCCACTGTTGCATTGTGAGGGATATTGATGGAATATATTCATCTGCGATCACCAGCGCTGTCAGTCTTGTTTGTAATTCCCGACGTTTATTTTAACAAAGTGTTAATCCAAAGTGCTAATTTACATCGGCTGGCAATATTGTCGTTTTTATGTCGATTCGATGTTGTCGGACATTGAAGAGTTGTTAAAAAGGAGAACGAGGTTAGTTGACATCCGAGGGGAAAACATTTTTGGATCATATTATGCTTCTTTTAGTAGCCTAATGTCCTTCACATCATTGAAATACTTATTTTATTACCTTGCCGTCATCGTCAACACATGTCGAAAGTTGTTTTTCGTTGCTAAAAAGAATTTTAGGGTAGTGGCGAACTTCTTTAAAATCAGCCACATTGGAGACACTCGTGCGAGTGTCGTTAGATAGTCCCGCAGTACTGGATTACAATCTATTGCGTGGTGCAACGATTCTATTGTAGGACGTCGCCCAGGCCCAGACTTCAACAACGCTAAGTGATCATTTTAGCATTGTTGCAAGTTTAATTCTATTTACTTGTGCTGTCGTTATTTTTTTTTTGTATTTTGGTCTCCAAGCACGCAGATTTGGCTGCCGAAAAGGAGCTTCCGGTAGGCCACGATGGCTGCCGGAAAAAAAACGAGTTTTAAGGCCTGTAGGCCTACTGTGTTGCAAAATTTTGTGCCGTAAATATTATTTTGAAGCAAAATGAAAGATTATACTTAGGCTAAAAGCGAATAGCAGAAATTGTTATATTGCAAAATGTGCAGTAGCTTACATGACTTTAAAAGGGCACCATTGCCCCCCTGCCCCTCCATCTGCAGAAAAATTGAGGGCAGGGGAGCATCCGCCTCCCCTGCCCCTCCGCCCCTGCCTACACTAGAATGAACGCCTTGTTAGGGGAAGGTGGGGTTAGTTGAGTCAGTGGGTTAGTTGAGTCACCATTGTTTTCTGACTAACCAAGCATGACTTCGTGAAGATTAATTGCTTGAAATAATAAGCATTATGGGTAACTGCGTCCAGTAGCGCACCCAGAAAAAAAGTTTGGGGGGGGCTAATTCAGAAATGTCGGCCAAGTAATTTGCGACAATAGTGACAGTGACAATAGGCCAATACCCATCCCTTGATTAATATTTAAAGGCACTCACAGCCAGTAGCGTAGCCAGGAATTTTTAAGGGGGGGAAGAGTTTGACGGCCGGCGGGCGAAGCCCGACGTCGTGTTCGCCTAAGACGACACCCAGCGGCGGGGAGTCTGGGGGGCCTCCCGCAGAAAATTTTGAAAAATTACTTTGAATTGGTGCATTCTGAGAACATTTTCAACAACAATGTGGGTATAAATATTCCTGTAACTGGTGCTGTCTGGTGGCATAGCAAAAGGATACCCCATAAACATTGGCTCGTGAAAAACACGTGAAATTCTGGGGGAACTCGTGTAATACTGGGGTACGTTTTTTTTACACCTCTTTAACACGTGATTAACACGAGATTTTTTACACATGTCATCAATTGCAATAATGCTTTATATCATATTTGAAGTAAGTTTTTCAACTCTAGAATATCAATTGATACGTTTTATGTTAATATCTTTGAAAAATTTCTGCAGTTGCATATTCACTTGTTTCTGCATACTCACGTGTTTTTAACGTGTTATACACGTGTTTTTTTACACGCCAGTACCAAGTTTGTTTCATCTTGTTTTTGTCGTTTAAAATAATTTTTCAACTCTAGTAGGCTATTTGATACGTATTATGTTAATATCTTTAAAAGATTTCTCCAATTGCATACTCATTTTTTTCTGCATACTCACGTGTTTTTAACGTGTTATACACGTGTTTTTTACACGCCAGTACCAAGTTTGTTTCATCTTGTTTTTCTCGTTTAAAATAATTTTTCAACTCTAGTAGGCTATTTGATACGTTTGATGTTAATACTTTTAAAAAATTTCTCCAATTGCGTATCCATTTTTTTCTGCATACTCACGTGTTTTTAACGTGTTATACACGTGTTTTTTACACGCCAGTACCAAGTTTGTTTCATCTTGTTTTTCTCGTTTAAAATAATTTTTCAACTCTAGTAGGCTATTTGATACGTTTTATGTTAATATGTTTAAAAAAATTCTCCAATTGCGTATCCATTTTTTTCTGCATACTCACGTGTTTTTAACGTGTTATACACGTGTTTTTTACACGCCGGAAGCAGGTTTATTTCATGTTGTTTTTCTTGTTTAAAGTAATTTTTCAACTCTAGTAGGGTATTTGATGCGTTTTATGTTAATATCTTTAAAAAATCTCTGCAGTTGCATATTCACTTTTTTTTGTATACTCACGTGTTTTTAACGTGTTATACACGTGTTTTTACACGCCAGTACCAAATTTTTTTTATCTTGTTTTTCTCGTTTAAAGTAATATTTCAACTCTAGTAGGCTATTTGATGTGTTTTATGTTAATATCTTTAAAAAAATTCGGCAGTTGCATATTCACTTTTTTTGTATACTCACGTGTTTTTAACGTGTTATACACGTGTTTTTTTCACGCTAGTAGCAAGTTTGTTTTATCTTGTTTTTCTCGTTTAAAATAAATTTTCAACTCTAGTAGGCTATTTGTTGTGTTTTATGTTAATATCTTTACAATAGGAATTGTGCAACTCAGGAATACAGTATTATGTAATTTTCATTAAAACCGAATTTCTCCCCTTTATTTTTCGTAAACCTTATATCGCGGTTACCAGCGGTCACCTGATTAAATATCCCTGTGAGTCAGTGAAATTCTGTGCCATTTTTTTATGTCACAAAGTATTTGCGTATCAGCTTAGGAGAGGACTTTTTAGAGTGACTGTTAAGTAGGCTACAAGGTTTGTGTTAATTAATCTTCCATTTATATTTAGAAATCATTAACTGATTTAAATCTACCGAAAAGCGCCTGAAGATAAAAGGTTCAATCTTTCTTTTTACCAAAAGATTGTGCACGAATCGCGATGAACATACCGTACCGAAATGGTGCAGTGCTGTTCAAAAAGGTAGCGAAAAGCTGTGCCTGTTTTTTGTCATCTATCGAAGTATGGTACCTACCTACAGGCTACAGGGCTTGCTGTAGAGTGTAGACAGTGCATTTATTTCTATTGTACGAATAGTTTTACTCGATTGGCCTATCATTTAATGTGCAGTCTTGAGAAACAACACTGATTGAAAATGCTTTACTGTCTATGTTAAGTAAGTCCAGTCTATTTTGTGCTTCTGTAGATTAAATATATGAAGACTATGACTGAGAGCATTTTCAGTCTTGTACTTTATATCAAGATGTGAAGTTGATCTTGTCCTAGAGAAATGGATATTTCATGATAATGATGTTTTGGAATGTTATTGGCCTGAGCTTCCGGTTACAAGGTTCGCCAGTTATGCCTACAAAATTCAGATGTCAATCCAAATTGGAAAAAGTATCATGTACGAATTATGTACAAAACAGGTAAACATTAATATTAATTTATACTACCCATTAAGTTATAATATATACGGCACCTAAATAAAAGTTGGAAACAATCAGAGGTAGGGTTTTGCCAGTAGAGTACCCAATGGCCGGCTATATTATACATATATATAATTATGGTGACTTAAGAGTTGGAATTCACTGGCCTTATGATTCTCTCTTACTAATTTACATTGCCAAGTGTCAAGGTTGTTTCATTCAACAATCAACATGTACCTATATGTATATAATATGTTTTCCAATATATGGAGTTTTGTGCAACAAAATTTATGTTTGCTCTGTTGTTTCTGTTGCAGCACAGCTGCTTGTCTTAATTAGCTGTCAATTTTTTGATATGTAATTTCCATTTAACCGCTTTAGCAGGTTGTTAGGTATTATTCCACATGCAATATGCATGAGATCTTATTTTTCAGTGTATCGTTTTTACTAAGCTTGATCACTGTTATGGGAAGATGACATGTTAACATTTTGCAACACATAATTTGGCTAAAGCACTGATAAAGTTACAACATGCTGAAAATACTTCGAGACCAGCATGTGCCCCAGTTGGAGCGCGATACATTGGACAGTCCAGAATAACATAGTCGTCAGTTTGTTTTTGTGTGCGACACTTGTAGGTGTAGAGTGAGCCAAGCATATCACTAAATATATTTTGTTTAAGCAAGGGAAGCAATAAGGCTGGCAGGGGGTTAGAGGGTGCCAAAAGCACGCATATTTTAGGGGAGTCCGGGGCATGCTCCCTCGTAAAAAAATTTGCAAAATTACACTCAAATTATGGATTATAGCGCTTTCTGGAAACACTTTCAGGGTAATAATTGTATGAAATTTGTAGGCAGATAAACAGCTATTAACTGATTAAAGGTAGCTGTTACACACGAATGGGCAAAAACTGCGGCTGAAATTAGAGAACACAAAAAACTCAGCTACACAAAAACCCAACAGAGTAAGCGATTCTGAAATTGCTTCCACAGATTAGTTTAAAGAAGCGTAAATCGCATCAACTTTGCGCGATTTACGATTTGCAAAATTTATTGGTGTCTTTCTGTGTGTCTAAAACAAATCCTGGGGGTGTTAATAGCCAGATGTCTTGGAAAACGATTTAAATTTATACAAATTATATTATATTTTCAACAAAGGGTTCAACTTCGGAATCCAAACTTTGAAAATTTGGGGGGGGCATGGCCCCTTTTGCCCCCCTGGCTACGCTTATGCAGTAATGATGACAAACGAAAGAAACGCCCCAGTACAGTGCCGGTCTTAGGGTATTTCGGGCCCTGTGCGGAATATGCTTTGCGGGCCCCAATGACAATGATCCAATTCAGTAGCGTAGCTAGGTATTTTGAAAGGGGAGGAGGGGTGGTTTGACGGTCGGCGGCGAAGCCTGGCAGCGTAATTGCCGAAGGCGACACCCAGCGGCAGGGGATCTGGGAGTCCTCCCCCAGAAAACTTTGAAAAATTACGTTGAATTTGGGGCATTCTTTGAGCATGTTCAACAAAAATTTGGGTATGAATATTACTGTAAAAAGGTGTGTAATTTCCATTTAACCGCTTTAGCAGATTGTTATTATTCCATATGCAATATGCATGAGATCTTATTCTCCAGTGTATTGTTTTTCCTAATCTTGATCACTGTTATCGGAAGATGACCTGTTAATATTTTGCAACAGATGATTTGGCCAAAGCACTGATAAAGTTACAACATGCTGAAAATACTTCTGATTTGGCTTCAACAGCAGCTAGTGAAGAAGAAGTAAATGATAGTAGACAACCTAAATCGAAAAGAAGAAAGCGGTATAACAATGCATTCATTTTTTCCTGATATTTGTTCATTTCATTTTGATTTTAACTGCTCAAAACTAATTTTACCCTTTCTTAACTTAATTATCATACATGGGTGCATGCCAGTACTTCGCATTATAGTAACTTATTGCATTGAAGTCACAGTTACACTAACGTGGCAGTTGTATATAACGTTTTTGTAACATTGTTGTATAAATTGTATCTAATGTAAGTACATTTTGGCTTGTTACATTGTACCTGACAACACCGTGATGCAAATATAAGCTAATCCTTTAAGATACCGTACACCCATGCATTTCTACGTTTATAGCATGATGATTGGTTGTATATATATATGCAAAATATGTTGATGTTGACGAGATATCAGTAGGTAATGTACCAATAAGCAAGGGCAAGCATGACATCTAGCTGAAGTAACTGTTTTCAAATTATAAATGCAGGAATTGCCGGTTGTCTATGAGGATTGCATATACAGATGAAAGCGACTCACCGGAGTCAGAAAATATCATTACTGTAAGTAAACAAATACTTTAATCACTTATTAATTATGATAATCCCAAAATTTGACGATTTTTAGGTGTTGTTTTTTAGGGAAATTGAGCGGTTTCTAAAAGTAATATGATTTTAAAAAAAATATTGCAATCTTATTTTTAAGGTTAATAGCATGGATTAAGGTGTTCAATCAGAACTTTTCGAACGTTGCCTAAATATGCTGTCGTCATCCAGGATTTTGAGACCAGCATGTGCCCTAGTTAGAACGCGATAGATTGGACAGTCCTGAATAACATAGTTGTCAGTTTGTTTTCGTGTGCGACACTTGAGGGTGTAGAGGGAGCCAAGCATATCACTAAATATATTTTGTTAATGTTCACTCTGACGGTCACTAAATCTTCCATAGGTTTCTACTCCTGTACGAGCAGCTGAGGTTGCTACAACCTTGCAGCAACTGCCACAAGTTCCGGAATTTCCACAATCTTCCTCTGTGAGGGCACCACAGCAATCAAGTCCAGAGCGCGAACAATCAGTCCTTGATTTTCACTTGGATGACAATCAGTTGAATGTTGCAATCGACACTACGCCTGAAGTGACCAAGAACATATCTTGTGACGAATTTGTTGCGCTGCAAAGTGAAGGTTTGCACCTGGTTAAATTAAAATCTTGAAACTTGTTCGATTAACTTCGCTCAACAATTGCTCAGCTGCATCGGTGTGATGATATAGTTTTAGCTATAATTCTTCACTTCGTTTATTTATGTTTACTCTCTTTTTTATCCTTCGTAACTCCCATCTTTACTCACAAGCAGCGCATTTTGAAAATTCAGTTTCTCGAATTTTGGAAGATCTGTTGAGTCTCTCACGTGAGCGCCCCTACAAGAGCATTGTTCTTAATTGGCAGTATTATTTACCACTCGCTTTTCTTGTTTGGCAGCTGCTTAAATCACAACTGCCCTAGCCTGGGAGCTATTCTTTTTGTATTGTCAAAGCAAAGCACCTTTGCTAACACCAAATCATGTTAAAGCAACTATTTATTTTTCACACAGTTCAACGAATTCGAATTGCTCAACTGGAAATTATGGGAACTTTAATTCTGTCAACGAATAATTGGATATAATAATGACAAACGAAAGAAGCGCCCCAGCTCAACAAATAGAGGAACCCCCTTCGGACATTCCATCTTTTCCCATCAACAGCCTGGAGGATTTTGATCAGCTTGAACACAACCTGGGAAACAGCACTGTTCAAAATAAACTGGTAATTTTTTTTTACTGTTAACATGGCTGTGGAATCGGTATCACAACTCCGACTCTCCTCATAGAATAGACATACAAGAAATACTGGTTATTTTCACCCTCTTAGCAGTTTTGCAATGTCGGTACTGCTGCAAATTTCTTGAAAGTTTCAACCAGCATTGATTGCAGCAAAACAACGATTTGTTTGAAAATGGTCAAAATTATACATTTCCCAAAGTTTTTGACACTTTGACAATGGATAATTTTAAAATTCCTCGCAATGTAGAGCATTCCTCAATTTTATATAGGGGTAGGAGTCAGTGCAATTTTTAAAACTCCGACTCCTTTGGCTAAACTATAAACATTGTTACGGCTCTGACACCACAGCCCTGACTGTTAACAATGAAATTTAACAGCTTGCAGTATGAGTGCGCTCTACGTTTATTCTATGGAATGTAACCGTGAAGTCTAAATTTTATATGATAAATGTTGTTTTGCAGATTTCTTATTTGAGTCGGTATTTTTCGACGGACTACAAAAAGAGCGTAAAGCAAATTCTTTCTGGAGTATTTACGGATAAGCTTATGACGAAGTTTAATTGGATGGGTCAACGCGGTTCCAAGCGCCCAATTAAAGATTGCAAACTTATTTTTGTAATTTATGGTATGTAGCCTAAACTTTAGATTTTGCACGTATACCCTGCTTAATGAACGTATGTTGCAATCTATTTTTAATATATTTGATCCGTGAAGAATTCTGTATATCTATTGCTAGCCTATTGCTTTGTGACTAAGCACTAACTCTTTTTTGCTTACAGCATCAGTTCGAACATACAGTTACACAAAAGACACAACCATGGGCGATGTTAAAGCTGTTGTGCAAGAATTCCTCAAATCAGCTGAAAAGAGAATAAGAAGACAGTCAGTTGCAAGGACATCTTCATCCAGCACGGTTCGCCCAACTGATGATGTGTGAAACGGCTGTACTATCTTCAGTTATATCTGTGTTTTTTGGCATGTGTGATTTTGGTACCAAATAAATTGCCATATTAAACAAGGGTTTGATGTGTAAAACACGGGTTTAGAAGTCGTGTAAAACACGGGTTAGAAGTCGTGTAAAAACACGGGTTGCGTTTGTGCAAACACCCGTGTAAAACACGGGTTTAGAAGTCGTGTAAAACACGGGTTAGATGCCGTGTAAAACACGGGTTTAGAAGTCGTGTAAAACACGGGTTAGATGCCGTGTAAAACACGGGTTTAGAAGTCGTGTAAAACACGGGTTAGAAGTCGTGTAAAACACGGATTTAGAAGTCGTGTAAAGCACGGGTTAGATGCCGTGTAAAACACGGGTTTAGAAGTCGTGAAAAACACGGGTTGCGTTTGTGCAAACACCCGTGTAATACACGGGTGCACATCACGGGTTTTACACGAGAAACTGGGGTAAAAAAACACGTATCTTTCTCGTGTTTTTCACGAGCCAATGTTTATGGGGTAAGATCATGTTTTCTTCGGCATTTTTTCGAAATAAAACTAAGTCTCTATGTTTTCTTGTTGCTAATTCCTAGCTGAGATATTTGAATGTTTGGTATTGGCAAAACTCGCTCTTGTAATGCAGTTTCGCTTAAAATTAGGCAAACTTTGTTTTAAAGACATAAAGAAACTGAAAGCATCATTCTCAATATCGTGACGTAACACGCGTGCCAAAGGGGGGGTGTTGAAATCCCCCCCCCCTTTGGCTACGCCACTGCTCACAGCCCACAACCCACCGGTTGCCGATACATCAGGATTCGTTCTCTCAATCAGATTAGAAGTTGGCCTAGTGAACCCCATGCTACTAGCACCATCAGCTTCCTCATCCCTACGTCCACTCTTGCAATCTTCTATAGATCTCGACGTTTTCGTCATGTATGACAAAACAGAATTAGATTTTCGTTTGCCAACACAAATAAGTGCGAAAACAACAACTAGCACGAAAACACTTTGAAACAAAACACTAAATTTGTAAACAATAAATTTGATGTGGACGTTTTTTCTACTTACAAAACATTCAAATTTAGTTCGTATTTTCAACTAAAGTCCCAGACGCCTTCGTCTCTCTGCTCAAACGTCGTAAACAGTTTTACATGTCCGTGTGATTCGGCATTGACGTACCGTACGGTACATCGGTACGTATGTCCACCAGACATTTGACCACGAGAGTACAGGAGCATCTGAACTTTATAGGGAGTTAAAGAAAAGTGCCATCAAAGACCATATCATGGAATGTTCTTTTTGCTCTGATCGAAAATTCTCTGCCGACTCATTTAAAATTTTACGCAAAGACAAATCCCAATTTGACACCAAAATTCAGGAAGCACTGTTAATCAAACGCTATAACTCAAATTTAAACAAACAATTATTTGCTGGTCGAGTCCATTCTCTTCAACATTTAGCCTACTTGATGTATCACCTTCCCCGTGGAGCAAGTTTTTTCGTAGGTAGTTATTTATGTAGTTGCCTTTTCCTAATGTAATTTTACCTTCAAGAAGTTGAAATTTATTGCATTTTTATAAATATTTTCAGATTCCTGATGAGAGCTTAAGTTAAACCGAAAATGTTCAACTGTTAAAACTATTTTTAAGTTAAATATGTAAAATATATTGTTATAATGCTCAGCCCTGTTGTATTGTTGTGTCTTATTCATACCTAACCTGTAAGCAAAATGTATAGGCTAAATGAGGAACATACAAAAACTTCATTTTTAGTGGCGGGTTTGGGGGGGGCTTGAGCCCCCTTAGCCCCATGCTGGGTGCGCTACAGACTGCGTCCGTCTTGTTTTAGCACTGTGTAAGTTATACAGATTATACAATCAGAAAAATGCCATTTTTTGGACTAAAAAGTAAATATTTTTAGCTCAAAGTTGATTGGGATGCTGAAGCTATGATAGGCGTGAGCGAAGATAGCGTTAAAGTTTCATATAATTTATAGCTATCTTACTCGCAGTGCATTTGTGTAAGACTGATAAAGCTTTACGTGTAGATAATACGTTCAATAATTGTCACGAGGAAGGATTGGGGTTGGTTGAGTCAATAGCTGCGGGGCTGGTTGAGGCAGTGACTCAACTAACCCTACCTCAAGTTGCAGGCTGCTGAAATCTTACTTCTGCATTTGAATTGCTAAACGCGTATCATTAAATCAGTTACTTGGACAAAATGAGCTATTATTTGATTAATTATCTACTGTATTACTTTTCTGTTTAGTTTAAAATATTTTCAAATTAAGTCTTAAAAATCACGAAAAAAACTTAGAAAAACTGGTCGTGGACGATGGCCTATGGAGACTTTTGAAGCTGGTTTGAAGTTAGTGGAAGATGGATTGTCGTTAAGATTATAAGAAAGGCAGCAGGATGAGTTGGTGTGGACAAAAGAAACGTTTCGTAGATATATGAAGAAGGTAAATGAAACTGGAGCTGATGCTAAGTCTATCAAGTTGAGTCTATTGTTTCTAGGGATAGAGGAGATTTGGTCATTATGATCGGCACCATCAACGTTCTGGGAATTGCTCGATTCGTTGTTTCTGTACTGGATGCAACTCGTGCTGCCCCAGTGGAAGTAGTAGTTCTACATGTTTCCAATGCAATAGTTGAGCACATTTGGCGTGCACCGACAACAGTGTCCCACTGGTGATTAATTCAGAGGCGGAGAACCTGCGGCCCCGCGGGCAAAATTTGGTTCGCGAAGCAATATAATGTGGCCAGTGGAGCATGAAAAGCATTAGATTTCAATTCACTTTCGATAAAACGTATGAAATTTGGGTCTGGGCGGTATGAAGACCTTTTTTTCAGAGAAATGGCATGAAGTTGTGCAAAATCGAGGGAAATTTGAGCCTGGTTGCGGTGAAGACCTTTTTCTTTTCAATTTTTTTAGAGAAACGACATGAAGTCAGGCAAAATCGAGGAAAATTTGGGTCTGGTGGCAGTGAAGCTCTTTTTTTAGGAAAAGACTGTAGAAACGGGTGAATTTGGAGCCATGTGGCCCGCCTGGTATTTTTAATATTTCCTGTGGCCCACAGTACAAACTATAAGTTATTCCCCACTCCTGGATACAATAAACGTTCATTGATGGTATAAATCAGAGGTGCCAGATGGAGGCGGTGCCCAATAGCCCCCAAAAATTATGCATCTCATGAATTTTATTACGTCTCAACTAACCCCACCCACTGACTCAACTAACCCTGCCTGCAGGGTTGGTTGAGTCAAACGGTGCTCTGTGTTCGAGGTAATAAAAATGGCAATTAAACGTGAGATAGCATTTTGATAAACGGGTAGTAGCAAGCATACTTCATTACCTTTGTTTCACTTTGAGTTTCATAGGTGAATCTACAATAAGTAAAAAAATATAAGGAAAAATCTGAAACATGACTCAACTAACCCCACCTTCCCCTACGATGTAAGTAGGCTAACTCAGCGTGGTGATTTTTCCATTTGTGATAGGCTACAAAAGGAACCACATTTGGATACTTTCATTCACCTTGCCAAAGTGCTCACTGCTCAATCTACGAATATTTTGCGATCGAAAAGGATTTGAAAGAAATATGACTATGTCACTTGGTTTTGCTTTTTAAATCGTTTAAGAAAACTTCCCTTTTTAAAATAAAAATAAGAAAAAATGGTTTCCTGACATCAATTCAATTTATTTTTCTTTGATGGCGCGAATATGTACAAAACTTAAAGTAAACACACGAATTCCACACCAACAAAATGAAAAAATGGCAAAAGCAAAAGGTTTAAAATAAGTATAAAACAGCGTTTGAAAATCACTATTTTTAATTTGAACAGCCACCAAACGAAAAAAGAGATTATTACAAATTAGCCTACGTACAGCCCTGTCTTGATTCTTTTTCTTCGAAATTTTGAGTTTAAATAAGTTTCTTGACTTGAATAGACCATCAAGCCTAGTCTACAACTAAACATCTTTTAGGTCTTGGGTGAGCTGCAAAATGAGGGTTAGGCGAACTACCGTGGTTAAAAAATTTAGATGGGCGAAAAAACATGTAGCATAAAATTGTATTTGAAAGGTATCCTGAGCAATAACACGCAGAGAGGTTTTGAGATCTTGTGATTATTTTTCTGAAGGAAACACAGGCTAATAAGAATAGTATAGGCCTATTTGTGGTTTTAAAGTAGCCAAATCTAGATAATTCAAATCAAATAAATTGAATTGAAAAAAAAGTAATGCAGAGAATTCCTGGTCCTTTTTTGCTGTTGTTATCGTTATATCCGTTCATGTTGATAGATCTGGAGTTTATACAATGCAGACTTTCAAAACGAATGCTTCAATTTATAGTGTGGATGGCATAAATATTTATTTCAACGCTCCGCAACGAGCAGCCATCAATCATCACAGAACAATTCTCGTAAACTTTGAGCTAGCTCTAGGGTTGCCATACCGTCCGGAAAATTCCGGACATGTCCGGAATTTAGTGTTAAATTTTGCGTCCGGGAGGAATTTTAAAAAATGCTCAAATGTCCAGAATTTTATGATGGGCGTTTTGGGGGAATTAGAATTTTTTTTCTAGAAAATTCGCTCAGCCAGTTCATTTTACTGCATCTGCAATCGTACTGTGCAACACTGCCATTTTTTTTACTGCGAGGTTGTACGGAATTATGATGTAACAGAGCGTTTTCCTTATCAATGATGTTTACCACTTAGAACTTTCTGGAGCTTTGGAACTTTCTTCAACTTATTGACCGTTGTGCTGAATCAGAATTGGTTAGATATAGATCACATGCTGCGAAAATTACTAGAACATTCCAACAGTCTATAAAAGCAGGCGATTTCGCAAATATAGCCTAATCAGAGATTTACTTGAAATGTCATAGAGGAGGAAGCCTAGTGAATTTTTGATATAGACTCCTTGACTAATTCTAATGGCTAATAGTTCGGTAGTGCTATATATGGTTTCATGAAAATAGTCATGCACTGTCGGGAATTTTTCTTTTTCAAATATGGTAACCCTGAGCTAGCCAGGCTTCCACCACGAGTAAGTCTTTGCTGTTGAATGGACAAGACATGTTGATGCGAAAGAAAAATACATAAACACAACATCTTGCACCACAAGTATGGTGGGAACTGCAAAGAGCTTGCCGAACTACGGATGGCGCCGACCTCAGCACAGTGATCACGACAATTTGCTCAACTTCATCTAGGGATTGCGATCAAATCGTTGAAAATTTTTGAGAAATGACACTTCATTAATGTTAGCACAAGTCGTCATGCAGCAATCTCATGATGACGCAGGTAAAATATGTTGTGTAATAAAGACAAAGTACCAACATGAACGCACAGTGGAGGATATCAGTGTACAAATGCATTTGTGAAGTGTTGTAAAATATGTTAAGAGAATAAGCCACCAGGCTTGTTTTGTGTATAAATGCTTTAAAATCTTGCATTAGTCACGATAGTTTGCTATGTGCATGGTCAAAGAAATAACAGCTTGACATGCCAGGATGAAGCTACAAACCGCACAACGACCGGAACCGCATGGGCTTCATTCAAAGGGACACTCTTTTGGTGTTGTGCATCCAGACCTTCGTATTATTGTATTAGCCGCGAAGTGACCTCCCTCCACGCACTTTCCCATGGGCCGCTCCTGCACCAACTGGGACAGAAAACCTGTGGAGATTTAATTTAAACGAGGAATGATTCTGTACATCGTTACAACAACTCCCGAAAGCCGCGTCTCGGCGAGACTCTTAAACACACGTCATCAAATAGGAGCAGTCCTTGATGACTGCATAGCATAGTCTTTCCCGATTTCTAGTCGTCTGTTTCGTCGTATCTTGCTGTGTGTTATCACATTGGACGCAAAAATAATAGTTATTTTTGTGACACAATATTTATATTTATCATCAAAGGTTTGGAGTGTTGTTGATTGTAAATAATTCTACTCGTTTGGTGCCGAGTTTGGATTTGAATCTTTATCGTCGGACTGACCAAGCCTTGATATTCCTGGTAGTTTCGCTGACATCTAGGCTCTTGACGCAGGGTCGGTTACCGAGATTGAAGTTTCCGATTGTTGAAGTGTTGTTGCCGGGGAATTATTCCATTCACTAGGTACCGCTGAATGGAGACCAATCCTTAGAATGCGTTGCTCAAGTGCACACCCCGAGACTCGAACCAGCCCAGCTTGATCTTGAAATTTCTTCGTTTACGAAGTCACGCGCTAACCAACTGAGCTAACGGGGCGAACAATTTGAGGCGCACACGCCGAGAGTTGAACCGTCGATACCTGATCTAAAAGTATAAGTCGATCAAGATTAACATTAAAATTTCGTCTTGGACGCAGCTGATCGTTGAAGCTGTTAGCACCGGATGACCGTGCAGGCGCCCCCCCCTCGGATCACTCACCTCCAACGAAGGCGTCACCGGCACCGTTAGTGTCGACCAGCTGGTCGTCATCTAGGGGAATCACCGGGTACGATGTTACGTCATCAGGACCTGACAAGCGAAAAAACATTTAAACCGCTTTCTATCTCCACACAACACGAGATGAGAAACATGCAATGCATGTGTTTGTTTACAAGTATAAATAAAAAGCAAATGTTTTAAAGTTTCTCTCCTTACACTTTCCACCGCAACTGGTGAAGCTGTATGTGGAATCGTCTTGTCTCCTGTGACGAGGGTTGCCGGTGCATGACGGTACGTCTACACTCTACAGTCTACAGGATGGTCCTGACCAACTTACCGGTCGCGACGATCGTCTGTTGGTGGCCTTGGGTGATAACGACAGTCCTCAGCCTCGATCTGTTCATCTTTGGCATCCCGGCGATCAACTTCGCGATCTGAGTGACGTCACTGGTGTCGAATTGATGAACGCGCGCGAAGGTCAACGCTTCCTGCATGAGGAAGAAGAAGTCAACTGATCAGGTTCGTATGATGGTGCCATAGACACCTTAAATAGATTGTCTATGGCTATTTATGGTGTCTATGGATGATGCACAACTTGCACACCGGGATAGATGCGTCTAGCCGGGGGTGCTCAACCTCAACCGTCCTCTGAAGACAGAGCTTCCCAAACTGTGTGTGGTGAAAGTTTGGTAATGGGCCGCTCACGTTTTCTTTCTATCTCTTTCTTTCTCGCTTTCTTTCTATCTCTTACCAGAAAAGAGACTTGGAAAGGTTCAATGACGTAGTTTAATGGGTTATAACCGAAAAGCAGTCAATTAAATTCACGGATAGTTCTACTGGTGAAATGATATACAAAAACGATTGAAGGACTCCAACGAATGGTTCACCACTTCCAGCAATTAATCAAAATAACAGCAACAGTAAACAGCAATAGATTCCAATGCTTGCGAGTATTGATCGAGTTTAACGTAATCCACTCACAGCTTCTCATACGATTCTAATTTCAATCAGAAATTATATTAGCATCAACTTTGCTTTACTCGTATTCAATACTTCAACTCTCGATCAACAATAATCTTTGCGTCTGTTACCGACTGCTACTACTACAACAATGATCTCTCATCACCAACTCATCATAATAATCAACTCAACATATCAAACATTACACAAATTACACCACTATTTATAGAAGGTTTTTCGGTATAGTAACTTCGAGAAGGTTACGTAATGTTACGTCATAGGACTAATGGTTCTGTCAAGTTGCATTAAATCGTAAACAAGCCGAAGTTTCTAGATTGTCACGTAGGGTAAACGATTCTAGAAAATGCATTGCATAATAATGATTTCGCAATCAGAGATCCATTGGTAAACATCCTTGTGACATCATGACAAACGATATTGGCAATTGTGAAAACAACAGAATGTTCCAGAACTACGTTACATAACAACGATTCGCGATCAAAGGTTACTTCAGGTCATAACCAATAATAACACATCGCACCAGAATTTTACAATCAAAACAACACGCTCGTTGAAGACACAAAGCAGTCCATCGCGAGGCCCCGCACATTGATTGTGACACTATCGCTGATGCTGAGAGCCGATCAAAATATAAGCCACACCCATCATGTGCTGCTTGTAAAAACAACCGGACCGGCAATCTGGCATGTGGTCACGGAGCTGTGGTCACCTCAAACAAGGGAGCAGATAGGGACAGAACAGCTAAAAAAAATTTGTCGCCCGATAACAGGGTTGCATTACTGAAAGGCTCATCTCCTCAAAATAAAAAAAATCTTGATCAAGGGGGCTCGTTTAAGCTTTCATGTTTTTGTTCTTCTTGCTGAACCACAACGTTTCGATTGAACAGTTTTATAGACTCTATAAATTGATTTCATCAGTTACGACAAAGTTTACAGTAGCTATTCGAGTTCCGCAAATTTGTACCGGAAACTGTACAATATAGTTCAATGTCGGGTGGAAAGCAGGTAACAATTTCAGTGTGAGTTGAGTTGCGTTCTCGCATCGTGCTGTTGATGCTCTGTGGAATAGTTTTCCAACATTGCATTTGAACAATTACAAGTCTCGCAGAAACGAACATTAGAGCCACGCTCAGAGGTCTCTGCATCAAACTGACCAGTGACCACCCAGGAATTCGCAAAGGATCTGGCGCTTCTAAACAATTGTATTCAGCAGTGAGCGCTCTTGTCAGAAACTCTCCAGACAGAGAATATTTAGTACCAAATCGTCAAGTTAAAATGAACTGTTGCTTCGTTCAAATAAAAAAGGTGTTCAAGAAGAAAGGTGTTTAATGAAGATGTTCACATGAGTCCTCAAATTTAAGAAAACTGCTCCTTTAAAAACATACTGTTTGACCAGTTCAAAGCTCGACGTAGAGACTATGCTTCTTTTGAGCGTAATCGGTTTATTCAAGCTCTGCTCGACAAAAGCATAATGATTGACACCAACAATGAAAATTATGTGATAAACTTAGAAATTGTTGTACTAGACTAGAGCTATGACCTGCAGCAATCGAAGTTCCATGGTAAGAAGGGGAGCAGAGATAACGAGAAATAGGGAACGACTTCATGCCATCAGTCCTATTCCCGATTGTACGATGCCAACCCTGACCATATATATAACACAGACGATGAACTTGCTCAAGAACGGTAGTTGAAGATCAAACACAGGAAGTCATGGAAGCCAATTATCGTGTGCACCTTCAGGTGTGCCTATAAGTGTCTTGTCACAGACACAGTTGCATGGTCTTGAGCGGCGCCAAACCAGAGCTCTCACCACTCGGCTATGCAGCCGACATAATTGCAATAAGTTCAGCTGAAACCAAACGTAGATTTTTGCAAATGAACTTGGTCATCACACGGCTGCAATCACTTGTTACCTGGAGAACAGCAGCGACTGAAATCAAGATGCCCATTTGTGCCCGCCGCACGACAGCTTCTGAACAACGCTGAATATCTTGGAATAAGTGCGGCACACTGGACGAACTACACATGGAACATGGAGTGGCAAAACAACACCTCCCGAATCCCGATTCCGTGATTTCCTACCCGACGTCGATCCCCACCCTCCGGGAATGTCCCTCGCAAGACTTGCGTGGGTCCGGCTTAACCGCCTACGAACCGGCGTCGGTCGCTTTCGTTCAGAAATGTGCAGATGGGGCCTGGCTCTCTCACCGAGATGCGAGTGTGGCGCCACAGACCAGACAGTAGACCATGTCGTCCATGACTGCACAATTCATCAACCACCACATGGAACGCTTGGACTGAAGGCCCTGGATGACGAGACTGTCGAGTGGCTGATGACATCATGCCCAAACATATAGTCCGGAAGAATAGCTCATACGACGAAGAAGACTTACTTGTTTCAGCATTGTTGTTCATCAGCAATGGACCTAATGGACCACTGAGCAGAAACTGTTTACCGGTTAAAGCCAATAAAAATATTGTCGAGACGCTTAAACCGAAAAGTGGAAAATGAAAATCTCAGTGCCAACAGGGCTGCGATTTTTGCCTTTTTCGGTGACGAGGTCACTCGACACACGCCATCACTATTCGACAAACGCCGTGCCTTACGAAAAAAAAAGAAAAGAAAAAAAAGAAAAAAAGGAAATTATAAAGGAAAAAAAACTGAGAGAGGTCGAGGTCAGGTCGAGGAACAATTGGGGGAAGGGGGGGTATCATGTGATGCAATCATAAAAGTGCTGACTTACGTAAACTTTCTTGCGCCAGGTACTTCAAAGCAAGGTCTAAAAGCGACGCTTCACACGAGAAACTCCCAAGGCGTCAGCACCGCCATTTTGAACACTGCGGGAGAATGCTTTGATCGAAGTTCCAACGCCTGGCATCAAACATTTCGCAACACACGTTTCGTGCTATTCGACACAACGGGTTTCTTTTGTAGATGAAATAATCTAGGCTACGTTGAGTTGTCAACGTCTATGCCAGTTTGTATTTCACCGTTTGAACCAATTAACAATATTGCTCTGGTAAAATGACTGTTGGATACTTGCTATGAAAGTTTTTCACATGTAGAAAAGAGCCTAGTTTCCGACCAGATGTTCAGAAATACAGATGAAAAAAGACGCTATTTTTATGGCAAGGAGTTCTCTTACAGAACATTTTGAACACTGCGGGAAAATGCTTTGATCAAAGTTCTAACGCCTGCCATCAAACATGTTTTGCAATGTGAATAAAGAATAGTAGACAGATAAACACGGTTGCAACTCGACTTCCTTCCACTAAAAGAGTTTCTGTGATTACGTAATGGGCGATTTTGCACATTCACAAAAGCACACAACCCAGCTAGCAAAACTCGTCATTTTTACATTGATTCAACGTCTGCAGACGTTGAATCACAGTGCATGACATGTAAAAACAAGTCTGCTGGCTGGGAAATCTGGACATCTCGCACCAGGCGAGATGTCATCCTTTGACAGATTTAACACATAATGATGGATTTATGTAGCCAGTGCATGATGACGAAAACAAATTAAAGATTTCATTTCCGTTATATAACAGCAGGTGATTGATACAGGAGAAAATAATCGCAGAAGCACACAATAAAGCCTACTTATTACGCAAGTTTTTTACATCAAGAAAATAGCCTAGTTTCCGACCAGATGTTCACAATCAGAAACACAGATAAGAAAGGTCGCTATATATAAGAGTTCGCTTCTAGAAGAATAGTAGGTAGTCACTGGGAGTGGACAAGGCAAGGTATTGGCAAGTTGTAAGAACAGCATAGCTTTGCCCAACTACAGATAGGATAGTCTTCAGTTAGTCAGTATCCTATAATGACTAAAAAACGAAAGAATCCTCCGACAACACGGATGGCAAAAGCTTCGGTCGGTCTTACCGAGAAGCGGTTAAGGTTCAGCAAACAGCGAGTGAAGTGCGGGATCTGTTCGATGGAGCTATCGAGAAAAGCATTGCCACGTCACTTTGGAACTTATTCAGGTAAACTTCCGGCTAATAGCGTTTAGTAGCCTAACGTCGCAAAGCATTCTCAATTTTGAACATGCTTAGTTTAATAGTTGTAAGCAAAAGCATGCTTAGTAAAATGCGCCTACTACGTTTTCACTTATTTCTCTATGGTTTTCACTTTTCAACAATAAAATTTTATAGATAAACCCGTTCAAGTGCATAAGGAACAAAGAAAAAACTCTCTATCACTCAGTAATTCGCGGCCAAACGCTTATAATCTGACTCTTGTGACGTCATACCACTATTCGACAAACAAACGCAGAATTTTTGGTCGTTCGACAAGAAAGAAAAAATTGCAGCCCTGAGTGCCAAATTCAGAATGTACGTTCTTCTCAATCAATACTCGTGAAGCAAGCTGGAGACCAACCCTTGAGCTAGAAGGTAACCTCTGAACTACCGAAGTGGGCGATACCCACTTGGGCGAGACCAAGTGGGCGACAAGCCAAGTGGGCGACGGACCAAGTGGGCGACAAGCCAAGTGGGCAACAGCCAAAGTGGGCGACGGTAGAGAAAGTTTAGCCGTTCAGAACGGTGGTGACATATATAATTTAACTAGTTGCTTTGCGGCGTCACGGTTCATCGTGAAGCTTAAGAGAAACCCCTCAGAAAAGAGACAAACAAATGGCCAAAGTGTGGTTTAAGTCATCGAAGCTTGTCAGTCGTTATAAAGTCATATTTTCTATTTTAGACCATAAAATATGACTTTTCATTTTTACTTTATAATACAATGATTGATTTGTGGAAGGGAGGCAATGAGAGTTCTCATGCTGAGCTTCACGAAGCATTGGAAGCAACATTTTCATTATTTTTTGTAGTCTAGTATTAGCGCTTGCTGTTTGATGTTAATTTGCATTGTGACATCATCTTGACACATTATTTTGCAATTTGCGGGGTCACGGTTTATCGTGAAGCTTAAGAGAAACCCCTCAGAAAAGAGACAAACGAATGGCCAAAAAGTGGTTGAAGTCATCGAAGCTTGTCAGTCCTTATAAAGTCATATTTTCTGTTTTCAATCATAAAATATGACTTTTAATTTTTACTTGATAATACAATGATTAAACCCTAGTGACTTCGTAAATGCAATTCAAACAGCTCCTGTAGACATTGAAATTTGATAATTTGTGGAAGGGAGGCAATGAGAGTTCTCACGGTGAGTTTCACGAAGCATTGGAAGCAACAACAACAACCATAGGCGCCTAACTATTTTTTTGGCCGTGGGGGCAAAAGCGTGTTTCATAAGCAGCAACGTAAATTCAGGGAAATGTCACGCAGATGGATGATGTAATTATGTCGTCACACTAGGATTGCTTTTATTGCCACACTCGCAGTTATCGCTAAGTTCGACCTACCGTTAATTATAATAAACAAAACTCGACCAAAACACATGCTATGCGTCTGCGTTGGCCAGCGGTTGATGGACTGCGACTCTTTAAGCTAAGTACAACATAAAGTTTAGCAACGAACTAGATTTATTAGCATGAAACAAGAGACGAAAAGGTTTACTAAAAGGTATACTGTAAATCAGGGGTCGGCAACCTACGGCCCAGGTCCGGCCCGCCAGGCGCTTCGTTCCAGCCCGCGAGCAGTTCCAAGCAAAAGCACGCAATTCAGCCCGCTGCAATAAATAAGTTGTTTTTCGCATGCTAAAATCATAGTGCAACAACTTTTGATGTGGATCCAGCCGATGCGGACAATAGCGTGCAGATGGAACTGATTGAACTTCAGAATAATACAACGTTAAAGTCGAAGTTCCACGTTACTTCTCCGGAAGTGTTTTACAAAGAACATGTATCTGCAACCCTATTTCCAAAATTACGAGTAGTAGTAGTCCAGTTTTAATTCGATGATGTCCCCGTTACCGAGGGTGGCCGGATTCACCTCCAAGTGCCGCAATCGTCTTCACACCCTGCCTCCACATCGATCTGTCTAGCGCGTCCTCTCTTGTCAAGCCCATTTTGCTGCTTTCTTCCTCAACTTGCTTTTTCCATGTTTTCTTTGGTCTTCCTTGTTTTCTACGACCCTCCACTCGCAACTCCAGCGCTCTTCTCAAAACATCATCTTCATCCCTTCTCAAAACATGCCCATACCACCTCACTCCATTCGCTTTTGCCAACTTATCAACACTCTCATTCAACCCAAGCAAGCTCATAAGTTCTTCGGTATTCCTTTTGTCCATCAGCTTTACACCACACATTGCTATCACCATCGCTCTCTCAGTTCTTCTTAAAATCGCCAATTCGTTTTCCCGTAAGCACCATGTCTCACTTCCATACAGCATTGCAGATCTCACACAACTAGTATAAATTCTTCCTCTCATTTTCAACGGAAATCTTCTACCACATAACAACTCTCGACACTCTCTGAATTTCACTCAACCAAACCTTCCTCTTGCAGTCACTGCCGCTTCACAACCACCACTGGCATTCAATGTATCTCCTAGATAGCAAAAGGCATTTACTGATTCAACTTCGTCATTCAGCTTTTCAACAAGACCAATCATTCCTTCCTCAATCTTCTTGCATCTTTCACATTCAAAATTATCTCCAGATCTGCATGTCACTCTCTTCATCTTTGCACATCTTCCATGCACCCATTTCTTGCATTTCGTACATGTAACAGAATTTGCCATCACTCTTCTTCCGCAGACGCCACATGGGTCAATTTTGCTCATTGTGATTTCCCCTTCCGTTCCGCTTATTACGACCTTTGTCTTTTTGATGTCCACACGCATACCTTTACATTCAAACGACTCCTTACACTTCTCAAATTTCCCTCTCAGATCTTCCATTGTGTCAGATAATGATGATGGTAATCAGATAATGATAAGATTGTGTCAGATAATGCGAAAAAATTGCATCCATGTTTGGGAACACTTATCTTTGTGAACAATTATTTTCCAAGATGAACTTTGCAAAAAATAAACTTTGGTCACGTTTATCTGATGAACATGTTAATGATGTTTTACAAATTTCTTGTTCCAATATCAAAACTGACTTTGGCAATTTGGCAAAAAAAAATGCAAACAACATCAACATTCACATTAAATTGTTGCACACATTTGTTCTTTTAATAATCAGTTTCAAAGTAATAAATTCATTTTATCATATCAATGAACATATTATATAAGCATAAATAGGAGTGTAAAACACCGTGCAATTTAAGGGTAAGATATTCGCGTTTTAGAAAAGCTGTCCGGCAGTTACGGCCCGCCAGTATATTTTATTTTATCAAATTGGCCCGCGGCTCAAAAAGGTTGCCGACCCCTGCTGTAAATGGAATGAAAATACTAACTTGATCATACGCTTGAAAATTTACCTGTTGAAAGCAAAACCATTCATGTTTACATCTATTCAACAGCACGTCAACTTGAATAAATTTAAAAGTTGCTGACGCCGTAAACAGCCCTTGAAAAATAGTTACAGAGAGACGTTTGATTAAGTTTTCGACTTGACATTACTCCCTTTTCACTACAATATTGCAACTTATCGCTGACCAGCTTTCAAGTTTCAATTCGCTGTAACACGCCCGTGTTGCAGATGAAACAATAGACGCGCATATTCCCCGCCTTTGATCGGGTTTCTATGGCAACGGCCGTGCGTGCGCCATGCAGTTTGCGCGAGTCCGTTGTGTTGATTATGCTGCATGTGCGCAATGCGGTTTGTACCAGCCCTTGTTACGTTGGTTAGTGGTTACCTCGGGCCGAGACTTCAAGTTCATTTTCACAGCGAGCGATTCACTGCCGCGACAATTCTCTGCATAGGTTTCGACTTTCGAAAGCGACATCGAGTCTGTTTGCAAGCGCATTAAGCTAAACGCACGCTGCTTCAACGTAGCAAATTATGTTGTTTTTGGGTGCATTCAACATCTGATGACATTGAATCGACGCAAAATAGTAGATTCATTTTTAAATTGATTCAACGTCTGCAGACGTTATGACAGATTTTTATGACAGATTTTTTATGTAAAAATGACAGATTTTTTTGTCTGGGGTGGGATTGTAGCATCGCTACTCGTTCTAGTGATTATTTATCGCGAAGCTGTTGCGGTTTGCATTTAAAAATATTTTCCTGCTGCCGATCGCTAGTTCATCTATTGTTTTATGTATCAATGCAGCATAAAAAGTTGCTCCCACGCAGAAATATGCGTGGGGGCCTGGCCCCCCACGGATTAGGCGCCTATGACAACAACGACAAAAAAAACAACAATAAAAGAACCAATTGGAAATTCATCAACAGCAAAGTCCCTGTCCAAATAAAATGTAAGGAAAATTAAACGCCACATTGCAGGTACAGGAACATCATTCAACCTACCGTTTCGTTTCCAAATAATATGTCCACGTATGGCATCGCCTCCATCATTAGCTGGTTGAAGGAATCACACAGGAAAGGGGCTGAACAACGAAAGTAACAAATTTAACTATCAAGCAAACCAAATATAAAAGTAGTTTACTTAAAATGCTAAGAAAGTGTCGTAACGTAATGGTCCGATAGTTCCAGCTGGCCATTCCACTCGAGTGAATATAGTTCTAAGCTTCACACGCAGATATGTGGCTGCATGCATCAGTGCAGTGTGCTTTGGTTGCTGCATGCATAAGTGCAGTGTGCTTTGGTTGCTGCGTGCTTCAGTGCCGTGTGCTTTGGTTGCCACGTGCATCAGTGCAGTGTGCGTTGGTTGATGCGTGCATCAGTGTAGTGTGCTTTGGTTGCTGCGTGCATTAGTGCCGTGTGCTTTGGTTGCTGCGTGCATCAGTGCAGTGTGCTTTGGTTGCTGTGTGCATCATTGCCGTGTGCCTTGGTTGCTGCGTGCATTAATGCAGTGTGCTTTGGTTTTCGCGTGCAAGCCGTGCAAGTGTGCTTTGGTTTCCGCGTGCAAGCCGTGCATCCGTACAGTGTGCTTTGGTTTCCGCGTGCAAGCCGTGCATCCGTGTATAGTGTGCTTTTGTTGCTGCATGCATAAGTGCAGTGTGCTTTGGTTTCCGCGTGCATCATTGCCAAGTGCTTTGGTTGCTGCGTGCATTAATGCAGTGTGCTTTGGTTTTTACGTGCAAGCCGTGCATCCATGTAGTGTGCTTTAGTTGCTGCGTGCATCAGTGCAGTGTGCTTTGGTTTCCGCGTGCATCAGTGTAGTGTGCTTTGGTTGCCGCGTGCATTAGTGCAGTGTGCTTTGGTTGCTGCGTGCATCAGTGTAGTGTGCTTTGGTTGCTGCGTGCATCAGTGCAGTGTGCTTTGGTTGCCGCGTGCATCAGTGCAGTGTGCTTTGGTTGCCGCGTGCATCAGTGCAGTGTGCTTTGGTTGCCGCGTGCGTCAGTGCAGTGTGCTTTGGTTGCTCCGTGCATTAATGCAGTGTGCTTTGGTTTCCACGTGCAAGCCGTGCATCCATGTAGTGTGCTTTGGTTGCTGCATGCATCAGTGCCGTGTGCTTTGGTTGCTGCATGCATTAATGCAGTGTGCTTTGGCTTCTGCGTGCAAGCCGTGCATCCGTGTGGTGTGCTTTGGTTGCTGCGTGCATAAGTGCAGTGTGCTTTGGTTGCTGCGTGCATAAGTGCAGTGTGCTTTGGTTGCTGCGTGCATCAGTGCAGTGTGCTTTGGTTGCTGCGTGCATAAGTGCAGTGTGCTTTGGTTGCTGCGTGCAACAGTACAGTGTGTTTTGGTTGCTGCGAGCATCAGTGCAGTGTGTTTTGATTGCTGGGTGCATCAGTGCAGTGCATAGGCGTCGATTTTTTCTTAGAAGAGAGGAATTCTGGGTGGGCAAGAGTTTTCAAACAGATTTCATTGAATGTGTGTTTGCAAATTCGCAATGGTTCAGTCTTCGAAATGAGCATATTTTTACTTCGGCAAAAACGTTGCCGAGGCCAAACGGCAAAATTTGAAACTGCCTCGGCAATTACTGTAAATATTTATTAGGAAAAGATTGTACTAAAACATGTAAAACGAGAAGCGAAAAATATACTAGAGTAGTCTATTACGAACGCATTGTTTGATTTATTGTGGTGTAATAATACTAAAAGTAGTGATAAAGCGAGCAACGCGATACGCACGCTATTACGGTAATTCACGTTAAAAAACTCACCGGGAGGGGAAAGTAAGTTAATTTTGGGTTGATTCAACGTTCGAGTCAGCACAAATCGATTTAATTTTTCCGGCGGGTTATATTGCGTAACAACAATGCCCAATAAGAAATTTACGTTTGTTTTACATTAATTTCGACATCTAGCGATGTTGAATTATCATAAAATAACGTGAATTACTCAACCAGGTACAGGTAACATATTAATAGCTCCCTGCGAGAAGATCGCCTCGATTTACGTAAGCTTATAAGCCAACGTAATTTCGGCACAATTGGGACACTGCGAGCAACACAAAGTCTGTTTGATGAACTAGTCAGAATCGGTATCATCAGATGCTGTATCAGCTGGACGAGATAACGGAAAGCGAGGCGCAACAAGGAGTAGATGCTTACAATAATTTGACGTCTACTGGAGTTAAATCAATGCAAATAGCAGGCCTTGAAACAACTTTTTTTTCCGGCGGCCAAACGTGTCCGACTGAATCAAGCTGTTCGGCGGCCAATCACAAGCACATGGCGGCCATCGGAACTTCGACACACATTTTTACTTCGGCAGAAGCGAAAAATATACTAGAGTAGTCTATCACGACCGCACTGTTTGATTTGTTGTGATGTAATAATGCCAAAAGTAGCGATAAAGCGAGCTACAAGATACGCACGTGGCACGCTGTTGCAGGAATTCACGTTAAATAACTCACGGGGAAAAGTGAGTTAATTTTGGGTTGATTCAACGTTCGAGTCAGCACAAATCGATTTAATTTTTCCGCTCGGTTATATTGCGTAACAACAATGCCCAATAAGAAAGTTACGTTTGTTTTACATTAATTCGACATCTAGCAACGTTGAATTATCATAAAATAACGTCAATTGCTCAACCAGAAACAGGTAACAAATTAATAGCTCCCTGCGAGAAGATTGCCTCGATTTACGTATACACTAACATAATTTCGGCACAATTGGGATACTGCGAACAACACAAAGTCTGTTTAATAAAGAACTAGCTGTCAGAATCGGAATCATCAGATGCTGTATCGGAGCACGAGGTTGTCGCGTCATCACTGGAATCAGACACATCAAGAGGCTCATAGCTTGGCTGTAAATCTATACCGTCTTTGCCGTTCGCAATGAAGCGTCCACGTTTTGCGGCTTTCGGGCTTTGATACCACTCCACAGGCCTCTTTTTTTTTCATAAAGATCCATCAGGGTGTTGATTAGGGAATAAATCTATGCTGTGCCATAACGACTGGGAGGAATGTTTAACCCTAACATTACAAGCGCTCGTGTGGCCTCGGCAATTTCATTGCCGACGCTAATTTTGAAAACTGAATTTATCGCATCAATAAAGTGTATTGTGGTGTCACTTACATCCTGCTTATGTCAGACATCAGCTGCTTGGTCAATCAATAATGTTAACAATTCAAGCATAGAAAGGTGTATTGTGATTTATCGAGTGCTTTAACTCTTTTCTAGTCCTTTGTGATTATAAGTGGCAAAGTACTACTACTTTATTTACAAGGCCGCTTGTGTAAAATTTTCTCGGAACTTCATGGCGAACAAATGCGGCCGACGGAAGGGCGAGACCCGGCGGACAAAATGTCGGTTTTTGTAGGTTAATCGCGGCGATGGCCGCCTTCAGTTTCGAGGCCTGAATTATAGGGTGATATTTTTATAAAATATTCTCCCAGCTGGGCACGTGTCTAAGCGCCGTCGAAGTAGGAAGTAACCCAAATAAACCATCCAGCAATAGTAAGATTGAATCAACATTCTAGTCTGGTGTAGTCTAAGTAAATTAGTTTTTTCTTGTAATCTTGTTGTCCTTACAATCACCTCGGCAATTGCCGACGCTAATTTCGAAAAGTGTGGTTAGTCTTTCTCACAAAGACTGCGTTTAGCGTCGCTGCAGCAATTAAGCTTTAATAGGTTGGATGTTTTCTTTCTTGCATCTTGCGATCTTATGAGCGCTGCTAAACTAAACAAACTTCTTTTATGTTTTCCTTTGCGACCTAAAAAGCGCGTGACTCGTGACCTGTTATCTTTAAAGTGGCGCCTTCGGATTTGCCGCATTTGTAAAAGCGATTGTTTTTAGTACGTCTTTAGTTTGTATCGGTTATTTTATTGTCATGTTCATTATGATGTCATATTCACATTCCCTTACGCTGACCGGGAACTGAAGTTTGATTGTGACGTAACGAAAGTGAGACCATTCGGAGAAAAGATCAAATTGCCGACGCAAATTTGGAGAAAAGATCAAACGTGGCTTTCTCTCACCAGGAATTGCCAGCTGTGGCAGTTGCCGTAGCAACAACAATGCAGTGCGTACCGCCGTTTTTCCACGCAGCGTTGTTACGGAATTGCTTTGTTCTGTCGGATACCTAGCGAGAGACATACCGTAAAACAAGAAGTTGCGCTGCAGTTGGTTGGATAGTCCAGCGTTTAAGAAAAACGGAAATAATTGTAACGAACACTTCATAAGTGTCATGAAAACAGGGTGGGCGAAACATATTTTGCCCACCCTCGTTTCACGGCAGGGTGGGCGTCGCCCACCCTGCCCACCCTATTTCGACGCCTATGGTGCAGTGTGCTTTGATTGCTGGGTGCATCAGTGCCGTGTGCTTTGGCTGCCGCGTGCATCAGTGCAGTGTGCTTTGGTTGCTGTGTGCATCAGTGCTGTGTGCATCAGTGCAGTGTGCTTTGGTTACTGTGTGCACTAATAGTAATACAGTGCACATTGGTTGCTGCATGCTTATAATAATTATGTAAAATATTTTTGCTTCACTATTTTGGTCACCCACCTCAATCTCAAACTTCATTGGCATCAACTTGAAAGCTTAGTAAATCGGCAGTATACTGCACATTGCATGCGATAGATGGAAAATATGTTCCGGTCAACTAAATTTTCTTCATAATCACCTGATCTCACTAAAACAAGCATTATTTATGCCAGTTTGTAATAAAAAAAAGTCTCCACAATTGCCGACGTTCAACCAGCCGTAGTAGATCGCCTGAAGTGTGCCCGTAACGAACTCCATTATTAGTGACAACAAAACCTGCCTGAGTCTGCGGGGCTGTGGCTCCATCATAGCAGCTTGCATAATTTATTTTTTTCGTCAAATTGGGTTAATTTTGATGTTTGGTAAATTTAAGCGTTGTGATTTAAAATGATCCTAAAGTTTTACATCACATTATGTAGTTGTTGCAAAATTTGAATAACATACGAAGCAATGACCACAATTTGCATCTACTTGCAAAGATGAGAATGATTTCACATATGATGAGTTTGGCTATTTACAAATTCAAATAACATAATTACGATGATATTCAATTTTAAAACAGTAAACTAAATTAAATATATTAGAAATTAATTCATTATTATTATTGCCGCGATACAGTGGACCGGCTTAAATATAGGCTACCCGGGCGAAACTTCCCAACGCACAACAAGCGAAATTTTCCACTTTTCTCTGCATTGCATTACTGTAGGACTGAAAGTCGAGCAGAAAAGCTATGAATCAACATCATGTGCCGTCTCCGAGCAGAACGTCGGCTGTCAATTGTTTCCATACGTCACATATTTTTCTGCTACTCTTTTTGCTTCTTTGATGCTTGACAAATCAGCCCACTGTATTACATCATCTTCCCAGGTTATTCTCTCCTTCTTCCCCTGAACCTTTCCTTTCACCATACCTTCAATAACCAATTGATGTAGCTGTCCTGTCGATTCTCTCAAACTATGTCCCGCGAATTTCATCTTTTGTTTTGCTAAGTCGTTTGCCCATCTACAGCTACCGCAAAATGACTTGAGACCTACCTTATTTTTAAAGAAAAACACAGGTTTATTTGTTATAAACGCTTTTATTAAAAATAGTCACTTTTGTTAATATTTTGTCATATTGCCCTTGTTTTTGAGGTGTAAGGTCGATTGGTCGACAGAACAATTGGTCGACAGGACGATTGGTCGACAGGACGTTAGGTCGACAGAACGATTCATTTTAGGGTTTGGGTAGGGTTAGAGTTAGGTTAGGGTTAAGGTTAGTTAACTAGCCCTAACCCTAAAATGAATCGTTCTGTCGATCTAACGTCATGTCGACCAATCGTCCTGTCGACCAAATGTCTGTCGACCAATTGTCCTGTCGACCAACTGACCGGCTACCGTTTTTGATAACCATTGCAAGCGTTTGGGCATAGAGTCAATTAAATTTCTAAAATAATCCGGTGTCATTTCCAAGCACCACACTTTTTTCAGCTCTTCTTTAAGAGTATCCAGGTTAGGATTTTTTTTCGGCCATTGTTCTCTTCATTTTGTGCCAGCAATTTTCGATGGGATTTAAATCCGGGCTGTTGCCAGGCCATTCAAGAACATTTATCTGTTGCTGTTCAAGGAATGTTGTTACTTTTTTGGCTTTGTGGCAGGGTGCACTATCATGCATAAACACCTCGGAGCCATGAATGTGGAAGAAATTGAGCATATGCTCCTCCAAAACTTGCATATAGAGATCAGCGTTCATTTTTTTGTTTTTTGGAAGAAAGTGCAGGCCTTCTCTCCAGAAAAACTTCCTCACACCATGACTAACAGTCGGAACCGTATATCGAGGATCAAAACGATCAGATGACCTTGGACGCCGCACCGTAGTAGACCCCATCTTAAAGACTTGGAAGTTGCTCTCATCAGAGAACATTACTTTTCTCCATTGTTCAGTGGTCCAATGGGCATATTTCTTGGCAAATGCTAGCCGTTGTTTTTTCATCCGCTCATTGATAAGAGGCTTATTGGCAGCTTTACGGCTCGGAAGATCTAAGTCCTTTTGGAGGCGGTGCTGAACTGTCCGGATTTTTACAAGCTGCAGCAGATCTGGATGAAGATCTTGCAGGCCTAATGTTGTTAAACGAGTGTTCTTTTGTAGTCCTCGTTTCATGATGGTGTCAGTTTATATGTTTTTTTTTCTTCTTCCTCCACCAAACTTATGCTTGGGAACTGTTTTGCATGGAAAATTTTTGGCTGCAGCCAAGAGCCTCATAATGGTTGCTTTTCCTCTTCCACTTCACTCGCATATGACTTTTATTGGCACATTTTCCTGCCTCCATGCAAGAATACGAGCCTTCTCTTCATTACTAGTGTACTTTCCAGGCATGACAAGTTTACTACAAAAATATTTACTCACCTCCGAAAACTTTTACTTTGGATTCTCTTATGCTTTCAAATTAACTATGATTCTCCCAGTACTTCCTCTGAATTCTCATCACTGTTTTATTCTAATAAAATGCCCAAAGCAATTTTACAGTAACATTGTCTTGCTAATAGCCAATTGTGTAGGTACGGTACACGCCAACTGGGCTAGACAAAGTGGGCAATACCCACTTGGGCGAGACCAGGTAGGCGACAAGACAAGTGGGCGACGGACCAAGTGGGCGACGAGTCAAGTGGGCGACGAGCCAAGTGGGCGACGGACCAAGTGGGCGACAAGCCAAGTGGGCGACGGCCAAAGTGGGCGACAGCAGCGAAAGTTTAGCCGTTCGGAAAAAAAATATGACTTTTAATTTTTACTTTAAAATACAATAATTGATTTGTGGAAGGGAGGCAATGAGAGTTCTCACGCTGAGTTTCACGAAGCATTGGAAGCAACATTTTCATTATTTTTTGTAGTCTAGTAATAGCGCTTGCTGTTTGATGTTAATTTGCATTGTGATATCATCTTGACACATTATTTTGCAATTTGCAGCGTCAGGGTTTATCGTAAAGCTTAAGAGAAACCCCCCAGAAAAGAGACAAACGAATGGCCGAAGTGTGGTTTAAGTCAGCAATGAACGCTCCCTAACCGTTATCAAAGCTTGTCAGTATAAAATATGACTTTTAATTTTTACTTGAAAATACAATGGTTGGTTTGTGGAAGGGAGGCAATGAGAGTTCTCACGCTGAGTTTCACGAAGCATTGGAAGCAACATTTTCATTATTTTTTGTAGTCTAGTAATAGCGCTTGCTGTTTGATGTTAATTTGCATTGTGATATCATCTTGACACATTATTTTGCAATTTGCGGCGTCAGGGTTTATCGTAAAGCTTAAGAGAAACCCCTCAGAAAAGAGACAAACGAATGGTTGAAGTGTGGTTTAAGTCAGCAATGAACGCTCCCTAACCGTTATCAAAGCTTGTCAGTATAAAATATGACTTTTAATTTTTACTTGAAAATACAATGGTTGGTTTGTGGAAGGGAGACATTTACGAAGCATTGGAAGCAACATTTTCATTATTTTTTGTAGTCTAGTAATAGCGCTTGCTGTTAATTTGCATTGTGACATCATCTTGACACATTATTTTGCAATTTGCGGCATCAGGGTTTATTGTGAAGCTCAAAAGAAACTCCTCAGAAAAGAGACAAACGAATGGCCAAAGAGTGGTTTAAGTCAGTTATGAACGCTCCCTAACCATTATCGAAGCTTGTCAGTATAAAATATGACTTTTAATTTTTACTTTAAAATACAATGGTTGATTTGTGGAAGGGAGGCAATGAGAGTTCTCACGCTGAGTTTCACGAAGCATTGGAAGCAACATTTTCTCTTTTCTGAGGGGTTTCTCTTAAGATGCACGATAAACCCTGACGCCGCAAATTGCAAAATAATGTGTCAAGATGATGTCACAATGCAAATTAACATCAAACAGCAAGCGCTATTATAATACTACACTACAAAAAATAATGAAAATGTTGCTTCCAATGCTTCGTGAAACTCAGCGTGAGAACTCTCATTGCCTCCTTTCCACAAATCAATCATTGTATTTTAAAGTAAAAAATAAAAGTCGTATTTTTTTTCCGAACGGCTAAACTTTCGCTTCCGTCGGCCACTTTGGCCGTCGCCCACTTAGCTCGTCGCTCATTTGGTCCGTCGCCCACTTGACTCGTCACTAGGGTGTTTCATTTGCTCCCTTTATTTGAATTTTGATCTGTCCCTAAGTTAATTCTGTTCCATTTGGGAAAAAAATAACCTGGGAATAATTTTTAATTTCATGGCCCCCCGTTTACCCCCCCCACCGCAACTCCGAAATTTCTGCCTACTCCAATCGCCATAACTCAAAAACCACTTTAGATAGACATGGGTTGTTGGGTATCAAAGTTATTGCCATACCCCACTTTAATTCAAAAATGCTGTCAAAATAATAATCTGAGCAAAAAAATTTTTTTTTTCATTTTTGCACAACATAAGAAAAGCAGTTGGCATGAATATTGAATAGCCAAACATACGATGTGAACAACCAAACATAAGTGGCAGCAACTGACACAACACCAAAATTAATCACATGACACAATATTATCAAAAACCATCTATGAAGTAATAGGACATCACAATAAGTAATAGCACAGCAGGGGCTCACACAACCTCCATTAAGCAGGCAGCAACGTGGTGTGTTGTGCTTAGCGCATTGGTCTTCGCACCAAAGAGTGTTTACATTAATTTCAGCTACTGAAACCACTGCGTTGTTGTTTTCTTGTGCAAGAAAGGTCAAAATGATTGCCTCCATCCAGTAATGGGTAGTTAAAATAAATTCCAGTCATACTAATGTAAGTCACTGGAAACAGTGTATTACAGGCAACTCCAAAGCGAGTGCTGCAAAAATTGCCTATTATGTGCTGTGCTTCAATGATGTTTTTCCGTCCTGGAGGATAAAAATTCAATGACGACAATACAAGTGGGACATGAATAGTAACACAGCAACAGCTAATGCTGATTAAGTAGGACATGGATAGGATACTAAGGCCCGTATTCTAAGATCCAACTTGAGTTCAAACTGAAACTCAAATTTGGCTTGGTCCATGTTTTTGGTATACCATAACCCAAGTCCAACTTTCTGATGTATTCAGCAGCATGTATCAAGATAGTCTGCAGCGTCCCTTGTAGTCTGCCTGTAGACACCATAGTATAAGGGAAGTCACTCTGTCTCGAATTTTTAATGATCTAAAATTTCAAATTACCAAGTCTCCTGATGTTACGCTGTACTGCTCAGCATAGTTTCCAGAGGGGTGATTAATTAGAGTTCATTGAACTCTGTCATATTTTCCTGGAAAATTCACTGCAAAATCCAATAACCTTCAAAAACCCAGGTGCTTTGCATAAAGCCAGATGGACGGCAAAGCTGATTTACTCCATTAAGATATATCTTCTGGGAAAGTACATTGGAGAACTTCCACTTGGCACTGTTACTACCACTCAACAAACCTCAAAGATAAGAGGCTTTGTCAACTTCGTCACTCATGTCATGTGTATTCTCAGTGGTGCTTGACATGTCCATCGCCCACTGATGCTCCATGGAATGATCTAAAGTTTTACAAGATGCTGTTCACTTACAGCAACATCAATAACTGTATTGCTCTGAAGGCATTAAAGAGACACCTTTGGTACTTGACAGAGGAAATTATTTCTCTTTCTCTATTCAGAGAACACACCCCTGTTGAGGAAACTTGGTTTATTGCTGATCGAATGCTACAATGCATTGATACATACACACTCAGCCATCCCAAAACAGCGACATGGATCTGGGTTTGAAAAACCAAAATTTCCAAAGTGTTGTGGATTTGTTTTTGAAAAACAAATCCACAACACTTTGGGCCATCAACAAGGATTGGTGATTTAGTTGGACAAGATTCATGCTATTTTATCAACTTGTTAAACCTGAACCATAAATTTTTGCACCTGCCTGTTAATAAATGGCATGATACCAGCATCTTAAACGAAAACCTGGTAAATGTCCTAGGAAGCAATGTAATTAATGACTGTGCTGAAAGGTATATAAAATTAAGCTCAGACTTCTTGGGATCTTCTCACAGCGAAGAACATTAGGCCTACCAAGACACCCTGCAAGTGGCAGAAAAACACAGAAAGTGTCAACTATTCCTTCGCAAAAGAAGCACCCACTGTTGATGATGCCCAACTGCCTCTTTGACGATTATATGCATGCATCATCAATCATGATAATATGTCAATTGTCAACCAACTGGCTTGGATACTAATCGTTCTTGCAGTTTTTGAAAAAATGTAACTATTTGCAGGATTATAGATAACTTAAGCCCGTATTCTAAGATCCAACTTGCGTTCAAGCTGAAACTCAAGTTTGACTTGGTCCATGCATTTGGTATACCATAACCCAAGTCCAACTTGTGTTCCAGCTTGAACTCAAGTTGGGTCTCAGAATACGGGCCTTAGTATCCTATCTATGTCCTACTTAATGAGCGTTAGCTGTTGCTGTGTTACTATTCATGATTCATGTCCCACTTGTATTGTCGTCATTGAATTTTTATCCTCCAGGACGGAAAAACATCATTGAAGCACAGCCCATAGTAGGCAATTTTTGCAGCACTCGCTTTGGAGTTGCCTGTAATACACTGTTTCCAGTGACTTACATTAGTATGACTGGAATTTATTTTAACTACCCATTACTGGATGGAGGCAATCATTTTGTCCTTTCTTGCACAAGAAAACAGCAACGCAGTGGTTTCAGTAGCTGAAATTAATGTAAACACTCTTTGGTGCGAAGACCAATGCGCTAAGCACAACACACCACGTTGCTGCCTGCTTAATGGAGGTTGTGTGAGCCCCTGCTGTGCTATTACTTATTGTGATGTCCTATTACTTCATAGATGGTTTTTGATAATATTGTGTCATGTGATTAATTTTGGTGTTGTGTCAGTTGCTGCCACTTATGCTTGGTTGTTCACATCGTATGTTTGGCTATTCAATATTCATGCCAACTGCTTTTCTTATGTTGTGCAAAAATGAAAAAAAAAATTTTTTTGCTCAGATTATTATTTTGACAGCATTTTTGAATTAAAGTGGGGTATGGCAATAACTTTGATACCCAACAACCCATGTCTATCTAAAGTGGTTTTTGAGTTATGGCAATTGGAGTAGGCAGAAATTTCGGAGTCGCGGTGGGGGGGGGTAAACGGGGGGCCATGAAATTAAAAATTATTTCCAGGTTATTTTTTTCCCAAATGGAACAGAATTAACTTAGGGACAGATCAAAATTCAAATAAAGGGAGCAAATGAAACACCCTACTCGTCACCCACTTGGTCTGTCGCCCACTTGTCTCGTCGCCCACCTGGTCTCGCCCACTTTGTCTCGCCCAGTTGTCGTGTACCGGTGTAGGTATTATACATCATAATTGATTTGAGTGAAAGAATTGCCTTTTATGCAATACACAATGGTTTAATACTTATTGCAATTAAAAACGTGTGAAAATGATCGAGGTCTCAAAATTGCACTCCAATTCTTTTTCTAATTGCTTTGTTTGTATTGTGTTTTTTATACGATATTTTTAATATTCTTCTGTAGCACCACAGTTGAAAAGCATTAACGTTTTTGTGAACTTTTGTTGTAGGTCCAACTGTCACTTCCATATGACATAACTAGTTTGATCATCATTATTAAGTATCTTCCTCGAGAGTTGGATGCAATGAAGTTGTGAAATTTTTATCTGTTGTGAAATTTTTCTATTACAGTTTTGTTAGCCCATTGGAACACACAAGCGTGAGAACGGTGACACGATTAGAACAATGGTCATCCGAGTTTGATGGAACGCAACATCCTGCTATGTCAAGTTCATCTGAAAGCCTTCAACAAGCTCCATCTTTAGGCTAATAGAAGAGAGTGGTGTTGCTTGAATAGCCTTTACTCTAGAGCCCACTGCGGAGTCGGGAAAAATAAAAGGGTCAAAGGCCTTTTCATAGTCTATGAAACTTAGTCTATACCTTAGTCTCATAGTCTATAGACAATAGACATCTTTATTTATTTGGTTGTAACGTTCACATGTAGTTCTCATACTGAAAATTCCTTCCCATGTTCCCTTTGCAGACATAAAACCACTTTGAGTTTCGTTAATTTCGCTTTCAATGATTTTTCTGCTTCTTCTGAGAACAACTCTCAGCAAATTTTTTAGTACATGACTCATCAGACTAAGAGTTCTAAATTCTGTACACTGCATGGCTTTTGACTTCTTCAGCAGTTTGACAAGAATGGATTCATTCATTTCTAGTGGCATGTGGCCATTCATGTAGATGTTATTACATAAGTCATAAATATGTTTCAGTCCTTCACAATCCAGAGCTCTTATCATTTCCGTTGTTATTTGATCTGTACCAGAAACTTTATGATTTTTCAATTCAGCTATGGCTTTGTTAAATTCAGACTGCAATAGTGGTTCACCTTCTTCATTAAATGACACAAACCTCTAAGGTTTTTGCTCGAAGTCAGTCTTTATATCATCGACGACTAGCTATCTCCCACACAGCATTACAATTTCATTTTACAATGTATTTGTTGCAGAACCGCTTTTCGTTCATAGAGAACTCATCAGTACAACTATTAATAAATCATCATAAACATTTAGTCAAAGTAGAAGTGAAATTATCAGTTTAACAATAGTTAATTTGTGCCTGATCCTTTCTTTGACTTTAGCATCTTTTCAATAAATTCACCTTCTTCATCGTCTTTTGTTTGATATAATGATATAACAAGATAATAGTCTCAGCTTTAATTGCAAATCTATATCTCTTAAAAATTCCTTACATTTCCAAAATAACGGTTTTGCTGGACCGATTTTTCTTTTTACATCATTGATGCATCTTTCATCTTGCGCTATGAGGGACCGTAAGCATGTTTGCACAGTTAGTGACCTGTTCCAATTGTCCTCCATCCAGTTTAATTTTTATTTTCATTGTTTGTTTTTTTTTCATTCAACATTGTCTTTGTTTTCTTCAAATTTAGTTTCATTTGGTAGTTTTTGCTGATTTCGTCCATACTTTCCTCCTATTTTTCTTCTGTGTCAGTCAAAATGACAGTAGTGTATGTTGCTCAATACTTATCCATTGAATTTAATCGTTTTCATTTAGTCTATTATTGTTAATGTTTCCTTGATTATTGCCATGAATACGATTTTTTAAAGTCTTTGGTATGAAACTGTTAAAGTTTGCTTTAACAACCTGCTGCATTCGAAATGAAAGATTGTTGATTTGCAATTAAATCTCTTTTGGAAGGTGCCGTAAGCGTAAAAAGGTTGGGAACCACTGCGTTAATGCTTTGAAAACACAGTCGATTAGGATCACATTAAAAAGTGCATCAATTTCCACCCCTGTTATTTTTACCCACGAGTACCGACAATACATTTTCTTCAAGTTACGACTGATGAAACGAACCTGACAAATTCATCATGAATGTCTTCCCATTTGTAGCAGCGTGTCGCGCCACTGTCTGTATTGATTCTGGAGACACAGTGAGAAAGAATCCCTGGAAGAAAACAAGCTCTATTAAACCGGTTGAAAGCGGTTCCTTTCGACAGAACCGGTAAGAGTGATACTGCAAGCACTCGACTTAATCTTTGAACTGGTTGAGCAAGCAACTCACCGCGATGTAGAAATATTTGGCTTTTTCAACCAACTTCCATGTCTCCTCCAACTTTAAGTGGGCGACATCATAGCAATTAGCTGCAGCTAAGTTGGCACACAACGACCTGGAAACAAACTGTTTTCTAACAAGCTTAGAACTTGAAGCTATTTAAGCCGGCGTCCATGTAAATAGAGAGATTAGACTCCGTGCGGATTCATTAACTACATAAAAATCAATAAAATTGGTTTGATAAATGTGTTTCATCAAATTGCATGAGCAATTCTGCTACAAGTATACCGAGATCCAAGGCATCACCGCATGCTGACGACAGCATGTGTAATCATGGCTAGTATTTAACCAAAGTGTGGCGGTATCTTTAAAACTATTATATCATATTCGCTGGACGTTGCCTGTCGTTCATAGACGACGTGTAATCACTCGCGCGACTCACACTTTGTCTTTATGAACTTTTCCAGTTGCAAGGAGTCGATTGAAAGTTGATCCAACTGAAACCCAGAAACTGAACACACTTTCAGAAACCCTTTCATAAATCCATCTGCCAGTAGCTTTCACGTGATATGACGTTAACAGTTTGTCTGGTTGCTACGGTGGGCAGCAACAAAATGGAGGTTGTTTGGACTTTGTGTTGATTAATCCAGGCTTCACTAGGGCATCCTTTGAAAGGACGGCAACTGTTGTTCAGTTAGACAATGGTCGATTCCAAAATTCCGTTTTTGGATACATCCCGTTTCGGTGCAGACATGTCTCCAAACAGTTTGGAGACAATGATTTCGTTAGTGAAATTGGTGGGCTGCACATGCCAATGAATAATTCATCTTGAATAGCTTCATCAGACAGCGGCCTTAATCGCGAGTCATGCAGTGCGGAGCTGGAGCAGAATGACTCGACAATACATTCATTTGCAACATTGTTCCGATTGTTCCTCGACTTGACTTGACGTCCTTTCTCAGCTTTTTTCCGTAAGGCACTACGTTTGTCGAATAGTGTAAAAATTGCAGCCCTGATAACTCCAGTCTGTCATACTGTTTAATGCACAGATGCCGATATGTGTGACGCTAATAAAAAAAAGTGTGAACAAACTCACGCAATCAAGATATTTCTTGCACAAATTTGAAATTAAGCTATATTAAAAATACGATGGTCTCTGGAGACACCAGATTTAATTAAGTGCTGAGCGTGACATTTCGTAATTTCTTGCATTAACGTCTTCAAACGTAATTAGAGTTATGACAGCACATAACACAGATGACATTGAAGATAAACAAATAAGGCTATCAATTGAAATGCTCAATACCTAAGATGTAATCGAGCAGCTACAATTACTTGGAAAATAACAGTTAATGTTAATCCGCAACACTGTAATACAGTCCGAACGATCCGTTTATCTAAATCATGCTCACGGCGGTTTCTTCAACTAAACATCAGCACCAATGAAACTGGTTTCCGAGAACAACTGCACCGAAACAATCATCTCATAGAAGCGTCTCCTAATCAGTAATCAGCCACGGTAAAGTAAGTGTGTTTCACTTGCTATTTGTTTCAATGCCATTTCGCGTTAAGCACTGGTTCCAGTGATTCATTTCATAATGAGGCATAACTTCAATGCCACCAGGTTCGCAACACGATGCAAGCCAAACTGAAATCTATTTATTTGCGGAAGATTGAAGAAACTACTCAGATATATACATAAACTATTCCAACATTGTATGGGTTGACTAGTGGTCCGAATGGCCCGTTTCGGTGAGTCCGATTTGGCGAGTCCGATTCGGTGAGTCCGATCCCTATTCGGTGATTTTTTCAATTTTTTTTTTTAAATTATCGGGTACCGTAGCCTAATTATCATTGCCGTTTTAGCGTTAGAGGTTAGGAACTCACCGAATCGGACTCACCGAATCAGACTCACCGAATCAGACTCACCGAATAGTAGCAGACCCACTAGTGGTAGCCAATATATTCAACTAGACTTTGATAAAATATGTATTGTTGTATCTAAAACCAGAAAAAAAGCGCATCCAAGCAAATTTGTAAGGGGAAGCCCATCTTGCTATATATACATACAAGTTTGAACATTTTATCAGATTGTTTGAAACGTAGTCACTAGTCAGGTTACCACAACGCCACCGATTCCTTCACCTGTCGTTGTCACAAAGCAACGCCGCACACAAGCCAGTAGATTCCTCCGCTGTTTTATAATAAGCCGTCCGCACTCCAATCTCCTCCGCCTTTTCTTGCAGTATCACCCCGTACTCATCGTCTCCAACACAACCAACAAATGTTGTGCTGTGAGGATGCTGCAGCATCCACTGAACAATAAAGCAGCAAATAGCATACCGGTAATGCCTTTGTCGGATAGATTTTGTCTGAAGCAACACCTTGATTAAGTCAGGCATGCTGACAAAAGGCCATAAAGCAGGTCACCATTTTAAACGATCAGTCGTAAGGATGCAAGAAATTTTGTTGTTGAGCAACTTAAGTATGTTCACTATTTACCATGATATACATTCCAGTAACACACCACAATATGGTATTATACCATTTTCAAAGTGTCCATTCTTACTTTGCAATCAGTGTAAGCATCATTACCCGACAAAATATCTATGCAACATCATGCAAACCTTCAATATACCAGCCACTGTCCACCACATGTAGAAAAATCTTACTAGAGCCTTGGACTAGGATGTACAAGAGTGGTCAATCTTCTGACAAGTATCAAGAAACCAATATTCACTAAATACTCTTTTCAATCATAAGTCGATTATATAAAGTACAGTCGCGCTCAAAAGTTTAAGACCACCTGTCAAAATTTTGGATTCTTACAATAATCTATGGAAATCATTTTAAATGTTATGTCAAATTGGGTTTTATGCCATTAGGGCAGTGTTATGTAACAGAGCCTTCTGTTTAAGCCATTATTAACGAGCTGTTTTTTTTCAAAAATAAAAGATTTGAACTTTTTTTCAAGATTTTTTGCTGAAAAAAATGGGCAAAAAAAGGAGCTTTTCAGCTAAGGAGAGGTCAAAAATTGTTATGTTAAAGGAAGAAGGGTACTCAGAAAGAAAAATATCCGAAAGACTAAAGTTCAGCAAGACAGCAGTCCATCAGGCAACAGTTAAATTAAAAAAAATTGGAAGTTTAGTGGACTTGAAAAAGGGTGGTAGACCCAGGGTTACCAGTCCTAGAGATGACCATATGATGAGGAGGATGGTAGTGCGCTCACCCACGTGCTTTGAGGCCAAATTCATCTCTAAGATGGCGTTTTATGGTAGATGTACTTACATTTGTACCTTTACACAACAAAGCCGATCTAATTTTTTTACTAGAACACGTGGGTGAGCGCACTACCATCCTCCTCATCATATGGTCATCTCTTGGACTGGTAACCCTAGGTCTACCACCCTTTTTCAAGTCCACTAAACTTCCAAGTTTTTTAAATTTAACTATTGCCTGGTGGACTGCTGTCTTGCTGAACTTTAGTCTTTCGGATATTTTTCTTTCTGAGTACCCTTCTTCCTTTAACATAACAATTTTTGACCTCTCCACAGCTGAAAAGCTCCTTTTTTTGCCCATTTTTTTCAGCAAAAAATCTTGAAAAAGAGTTTAAATTTTTTATTTCTGAAAGAAATAGCTCATTCATAATACGGTACTATTATATACCGTAGTGTGTAAAATCGGCAGCTACACTAACCTGTGCGACCTTGATGGTATTTTGTGTGGAGCCTCCAGCAATGTAATCAACGTCATATGTTTGGACCAGTTCTTTGTACATAGGTATGTGTGTGTCTGTAGCCAAGATGGCATTATTTACAGTCAAACCATATCTGAAGAAAACAAAAGCTGAATAGCTATAGCTATCATATAGAATATAGATCATGCGTTACAAACTAGGTTTTGTCTCAAACGCCGGAGATTGATTTAAAATGACAACCACTGGCGCCGAGTCCCGGGCGAGCGGGCCGCGCCCGCCGGAAATTTCAGGAATTAAAAAAAAAATTAATGCAATTTTAAATCCCAAAATTTCTGTAACCATCTGCCACCTTCTTATACTAGCCTACTTACCTTATTCGCAGAATTTTGTCACCATATGATAGGCCCTACTAATTAAGCGATTAGTTTTCGTCAATTATTGCTATTGTTACATTCATGCAACGTTAAACAACGTTGATTCGCAGTTAAACGAGCAAAAGTGTCCAGCCGCGCCGTTTGTCTCCACTCTGTCACTCGTAGCCCAGTGCTATAAATCAAGTAAATTGCGCAAACCTGCGAGGAACTTCATTCGTGGCAAAAGTCTGACCGCGATTTCCACTGCTTTTACATCGTTTTAACATCGCCAGATGTAAAACTGTAGCATTGTTCTTCAAAGGAGTAATTTTCTCTCAAACGACTAACTCTGCTGCCAAAATGCTCTATTTTGTTGTCTCCAATCATCACAGTTTCGTCTGTTACGTCACTGATATTAAACTGTGCACACCTGTTGGTTTGGCCGGATGAAACCGTTGGTTGTCATTAGTTGCAATTCAGTTCCTTCGTTCTATAACTGTTCTAATTGTAGATTCAATCTAAGCTCGGTTTGATAGCGCAGTTTATCGCTAGATGGCTTTGCGGGAGCTGAATTGCCGTAAAATCGCTTCTGCGTTGCATTACTGCATCTTGTATCTTATCTGTGCGCTCGCTAGGACCGACTTATCGTATGAACCCACCGATGTATTGTGTGTGTGTTATTGTGTGGTTTTAGCAATAGTAATCAGTGTTGCCAGGTTATTTTACAAAAACAAGCAAAAAAATTTGAAAAACAAGCCCAAAACAAGCAAATTAACACAAAAACAAGCCCAAAAACAAGCAACAAAAAAAAAAACAGCCAAAATAGCAGTGGAATAGCAGCAATAGCAGTGAATGATTTTAATAATTGCCTTTCCGAAAGTAATGCTTATTGTTTGTTGATGATAGAACAATTATTAAGTGTAACAAAAATGAAGTAGAGTTATTTGGTACAGTAAATAAGGAGTTACTAGGCAGTGTTGTACATTTACACCAGGGATTCATACTATAGGGATCGCCAACTCGGCTGGAAATCCGACAATTGGAGTGTAAAAGTGTTGCCAGATATTTTTTATATATTTAGAAAAAATATTATTTTGGCAATTTTAAAGTAGTAGTTGCCCAAAACTTGCCCTTAAATAAATATTTTAAAACTAATCTAAAAAAATTTTATTGTTCACTTATCAAACTATCATATTTTTGGCAAATTTAACCTCTCTTGTACATAAAACATATTACTTGAAAAATAATTAGCGGCTTCAACACTTAAAACATGAAGCTCTTTATTCCTGAGGTCTATTTTTAAGTTTCTCAATTTTTTTTGTTCTTAACTGGTTAGTATAATTTTTTTTAAACCTGCAAGTTTTATTTAAGTTTTGCACATAAATTCAGCACATTCTTATTGCAAAGTAACACAACTAAAAATTACTTTAACTCAATCTTGTGCAACTTTAAACTTCAGATTAGTTTTAAACGGACAAGCTTTGGGCGACCATTACTCTTTAAAAATGCCAAAATAACATTTTTTCTAAAAATATAAAAAATATCTGGCAACACTTTTACACTCCGATTGTCGGATTTTCAGCCGAGTTGGCGATCCCTATACTATGAATCCCTAATTTACACCGTCAACTTTTTGTTGACGCTGAGGCTGGCGCCGTCAGTTTATTTTTTTAGTTGACGGAAGTGATAGCGCCGTGAACAATTTTGCCGATTTTAAGCGTCAAACGCTATGCGTCATTTTTGTCTTCATGGAAAATCTCGTTTCACAATCTATTCTGGCCAGCGCGACTAGTCTGAATTAATGGCTTTCGCGTTGGTTGGAATGGCTCCCTGGAATACAAGCGGTAGAAGCTTGCCAAATGGTGATCACTCATATCGTGAGCAGTATCGAGAACGATGAATCAGAGAGAGAAAGCGAAAAATCAAAGAATGTCATCGCAGAGGTTGAAGAAACTTTATTTCAAGAGCTGAAAAGAGCGATGTTGTTGCAGTGGACCTCGTTAAAATAAGATTTATATATGCTAAGACATCACATCACGCTTGGAACAGACAGTGATAGGTTACCTTTCCGAGTAAATGTTTTCAAGACTTATTTTTGAATACAGCACACCAATACCATTCAGCGCTGCTGTGGAACGCATATATGTTTTCACTTGGAAAGGACGTTATGCGTCCCAAACGCAGCAGATTGTCAGACAAACGTTTTGAAATGCTTGTGTTTCTACAAAAAACTAACTAATAAGCTAAAGTAGCTAATTACAATACAGTCTCACTCTCAAAACATAAAACCTGCTCTATATTTATAGCTAATTGTTAGCCTACACTTGGTTGAAATACTTCCGTTTTGTGAGACCCTGGCTAAAATAGCGCTAGAAATTAGCGCTGACGCTGTCAATTTCTTTAAGAGCTGACGCAGTACTTTATGCCGCAAAGTCTTTAGGCAATTTGCGCCGACGCCG